>NW_023494788.1:41121665-42456665 GCF_904425465.1 Colossoma macropomum
AGGCCTTATATCAGAAGGAGAAGTGTTCTCTCCAGGTTGACTAAAATATAAAAAAAACTAATAAAAATAAACACAGCAAATACCTAAACAGATAATCTTTTAAATGTAAGCCTGGAGTTGCAGTTAGTCTAAAGAGGCTGAATCTTAAATTTTGCTTGTATTTTATCTTTTTGCTTGAAGTGCACTTATAATGTTTGCGTGGTTTTATAATATGAAACAGTTTTACATGACTCTCTTTACCCCTTATAATTAATGAGGCTGCTTTTGTTACCTTTACGACTGATATGAGTAAATAAACTGTTTTAATTGACTGTCCTGTTCAGTTCCTTATTCAAAAAGCTGTTGAGGCTGAAATACTCCTTATAACTTCAACATGAATGGGCAGGGCTAAACTGGTCGTCTTCCATAACTGCACAGAGGCGCTGCATTCAAAACAAGCTGTTTAGCTCTCATATTTGGGCCCAGTCCCATTTTACCCCTCGCCCCTAACACTTAGCCCTACCCCTCCGTTTTGCGTGTTCACGTCTAGGGGTAGGGTGTCCCGGTTCTTGTTGAGATAGAGGGGTGGGGAGAAGTGTTAGAGCTACCCGACCCTCCAAACAGAGGTTTTTCAGAGACTCCAAACACAGTATTATGAGAAAAAAAAGAAAAAACAGCAAGATGGCTGAACAAAAGACCAAAGAAACCCACAAATGTGAGAATTTTCTGTTAAAAAATTATGACAACCATCATATTATCTTAGTTTAATGCCGTTTCAATGTATTACGGTCCTTTTCTTCATAAGAGGCATAAAAATCACTAGTAGTATGCTCATGTCTTGGTAGCTGGCTAGCTAATATTCCTGCTCCACCTTAAATGGTGCAGCAGTTGCCTGAGGCGTCAGAATGTATCTGCAGCGCCATTTAAGGTGGAACGGGAAATTTAGGTAGCTGGCTACCGATACATGAGCATACTACTGCTCTTTGAAGATCATATGATGCCCTAAATGTAACTAAAGCCCAGCAGTGAGGAGCTGAACTTTACCCTCCTCTGCTGTCACTGCAGACTGGCAGGGTCGCCTACAGAGCAGCGCTGGTAGCTGTTAATGAAGTGATGCTCTTTTTATTTTTCCACTACGCCTTATAACTTGATGGCGATGGACTGTACAGACTGGAGACTGACCGGTAGATTTTTGAAATTCTAACTTTATCAAACTGTTTTATTTGAAATCAGCAGGGAAAATATCCCAAATATCCCAAAATATGACCCCTTTAGGCAGCATCATATTATATTTACTATACTGAACCTACTATAAACATCAGTTGTGCAATAGAAGCTTAGCTGGATTTTAGTGACCAAGAAAATCCTGTGTTGACAACAGTCCTAATTAAAATGAAGAGCATGTAAATTATATGAGATTTCCACGTTTCAAGTAGACCGAGGGTCTCTTACCATCTCTGTATTCTCATCAATGGCCTTGATCTGCATTTTGAGCTTGTTGACCTCACGGTCATAGGCACTTTGGGGCACAGCCAGGTCATACATGGTCAGTGACCAGAAGGTGGCGTAGAACTGAGGCCGGATGTCATCCCACACCTTGGGCGGATGGAGGGACACCACAGCTTCGTGCACGGGGGCCATCACCTGCTCGCACGCAGCAATGTACTTGTGGACCTTCTGCTGCTGCCGGTTGCCCTTCTCTGCCTTCTTCAGCTCGTCGTACTTGGACTAGGAGGGAGCAAAGCAGGGTGAGTGTGATGATTAGCCCAATCAGCAGCAAACAGGCCCAGGTTATGGATATGGATGGCTGTGTCAAGCGAACGAAACGGGCACAGGCACAGCTCCTGCACGGGAGCTGGAGGAAGCCCAGAGACTGAGCTTCACTGGCACAGAGATGGTATAAATCAGTGGCGCTAAGCAGCTCCACGCTTCACAGCTGGAGCCGAGGATTGGAGGGAGGAATTAAATCTGCAGCACTTTCATGAAAAACGTGCAATGGGAGTGATAGTAAAGTATGTTTTGACAATGTGCTGCAAAGTGGATACAGAAAAAGCCGTGTGGGGAGCACAGGGAGGTAAATCTTGTTACGGGAAGAGAGGGAGGGGAAGTTGGTGGTGGAGGGAGGTGTGAGCTGCTTGTGAGCTCCATTCGTCTACTTTTTCAATCCACTACTGTGACTTCAGACCAGGGGTGTCAAACTCAACCAGTAAAAGGGTGATATTAAAAAATCTCAACAAATCCGTGGGCCAGAGAAAAACTGTATTTATTTCATTTTAATTAATGTTGTGCTGTAACAAACTGGCCTTTGTTTCAATGCAAAAATTCAACAGTAAAATACAGACCTGGAAATATTACCTGAAATATTAAAAATGTAAATGTCCCCAGGTGTTTGGTCTTCAACCAGTCTATCTGCTTAAACTAGACACTTGGCATGATTTTTTTAAATTCTGCTAATCCTTTCCCCACTCTGTGTGTTCATGTACTGTCCCCTTAAGAACGTACTACCGCACGTTTAGTCACGTAACTCTGCCACTTCCACTCTGCGACATGGAAGCTAAGTCTACGTTCTCACAGCAGGTAAAAGTGGCTCAAATCTGATTTTCTCACCGAATCGAATCTTTTTGTTTGGCTGTTC
Organism: Colossoma macropomum; assembly: GCF_904425465.1. Classification (NCBI taxonomy): domain Eukaryota; kingdom Metazoa; phylum Chordata; class Actinopteri; order Characiformes; family Serrasalmidae; genus Colossoma; species Colossoma macropomum. Next base: position 41,124,280 of record NW_023494788.1, read on the forward strand.
AGATTATCTTTTAAATGTGATCTGTATGCGACATCAGTCTGAACAGATCAGCTCCTAAACTGACCCACATGCACTAAAGAACAGAGCGTCACGCTGCTTCACGGCTCATCCAGAGGTGAACAATCACGACCGCCAACGAACGCCAGTCGCTCCCGGAGGATCAGCTTCATCTTCACCAGCATCACAGGAGCCATCATGAAGCTGCACTGACTGACAGCTGAACCCAAATGTTTATGAGGTCTCAGCTGAGCGAAATTATGACGAATGTTGAGTTGGATTGACGTAAAAGCTGCATGAATTACGTTCTGGCTATAGAGACGATTTACATTAAGATATGCAGAACATATTTACAGTACAGACCTTTTCAGTAAACTACGAGGGCAAAATAAAAATTATATTATTTATATATATATATAAAAATTGTAAATTAATCGTAAGTGAAGTAAAACATTCAATTAATCGTGATATTGATTTGAGGTCATATCGCCCAGCACTACTTCAGAGGTGTGGTTTGAGCCAACTGTGTGATAATACAGACATGCAAACTGAACAGTCTTAGGTGGTGTCTATAAGCTTCCATTACCTGTTAGCTACATTAGTCTTTGAGTGCAAGGAGCTCTAGTGCAAATCTAAAGATCAGCAAGAACACCAAACATGCCTTGGCTGATCAATGATCTTTGGGGTAAGGAGCATTTTGTGTAAATGTGGTTCTTTGCCGAACTAGACATTCAAATATAACAAAATCATGATGATGCCTTCTAGTCTAGACACGTCGGTAAACACTGGTGTGCCAATTTAATACTCACCAAAATCTGATGGGCGTACATCGGGCGGGACAAGAAGAAGGCTGCATCATGGGGTGTGTGGAACTGGTTACAGAGGATGTCCACGGAGGGCACCCGCTTGATGTAGTCCTCCGTGCTGAGGTTGGACGCCAAGAAGACGCCGAACTGCACCAGGGTGTCATGACACTGAGGAGAGAGGGACAGAAAAGTGGACCCATTCATCATTAGACAAGGTTCTCCCCTCTGTTCCCTGCTCATTTCCCGGCCAAATGCAGATGCTCTTAATAAATCCTCGGGTTGCTCATTTATTTGGGGGACTGCACCTTGCTTTATTAAAGCCATTCATCACCAGGAGCCCTCCCTGGAAATCGATGGGATGCCCAGTAAAGCAATTTAGTGGAAGAGAGGCGCTGGGGAAGCGGTCTCCAAACCTCGCCGGTAGAAAATAAGGAGAAAGGAGCAAAGCACAGGCCGAGCCCTTGGTCAACCATTACTGAGGTTTTTAATATTCTTCACCATAAGTGCCGCTGCCGTCCAGCGCCAAAAGGACAGGGAAGAAGTAGGGCAACAGGGAATAAAAGCTGCACCTCAGCAGTGTGAATTCAACACAGGGGCTTCGCTTTAATAACACATTTATATTCTTGCACTTGGACAAACACAACATGTAGCTTACAAGGAGATCAAAAAGTTTTTGTGCACGTTGACCAAAAAAGAAAAACAACCAGTTTTAGTCTGAAAACCATGACCTAAAAAGTACCAGGGCTGCAGCAAATGAGTATTAAAGCACTGACTAATCTGTCATATATCCACTTAACTGCAGGGCTGGCCTGAACAGCAGTTTACAGGCTTTGGCAACTCCTTGGAATTAGCAAGCGAACACCCAAGACTCGTTCTCAAATACACACTTAAGACAATAATATTTACGTTTCATTATTAACCAGTTTTAATCATAGTAATCGCAAAATATATCCAGCAGATGTCAACAATGTATTAACATGCCTGCGCGTTTGTACATTGCTATCACCAAACACACAACTGTAGCCCTGTAGCTCAAATAGAGCTTTAGTAAGTCACTTGTATCACTAAGGGTATGAACCTTTATTTACCATACTTACTGTTTTAGTTTAGTTTAAATTCTTTTTAGTTGTTATTTAATCAAGCAATTTTATCTGGTTAGGTTTTTATTATGATTATGTAAAAGGAGGACGACAGGCAGGCTGAACCGAGCTCAGGTCACAGCGGATCTACAGGGTAGCAGAGCAGAGGACTGTCGGAATGTATGGACGATCGCCCTGGAAGCTGTTAGGCTCAGAGGACACAGACTCCAACACACCAAACGAATACTGAAGCCTTTGGATTATTCAAGCCTGCGTTAATTAACTGATTAGGCCACCATGTCACAGGTAATGGATCACATCATCTAGATTTTTGGTGTGTTTGTTTTTTCTTAAACTGGTTAGATCTCTTTCCAATTAAACACCAGTCTACACAATCGCTCTGAAAACTTAACAGGGCTTTTAACTAAAACACTGAAGTGTGGTCAGTTTCTTTCCCCCCAATTAAGAACACAGTTTGGCAACAACTGAAGCTTTAGACAAAAAGGCAGTGCGTAAGCAGCAAGATAATGCTAAACTTCGGTAGTACTTTTAATCACTGTACCATTCTAGGCTGCAATTACATTAAGTTCAGAATTTCTGAATTGGGTTAAACCTTATGAATTAGGCTTTTCTTCTAACAGCAAATTTATCTGCTGCATAAAATACTCAACAGAAGTCTTTGTGATTTGTAGCCTTTGCAGAAAGTGTGTTCACAGTTCACAACATTCCTATGTTGCAAATGAATTCGCTGTCTAGAACATTACCAGAAATAAACGTAAAGCTAAGCCTCATAGGACTAACAAAAGCATGTGATGTTACAAATAAATAGCTCTTCAGCTTTTAATTACAATTGCCTTTTACTTATATGATGCCACCATCGTTAAGTTGTTGTGTGATTTCTTGCAGATAACTCTGAATGCAAACTCTACGGCTCTCACCAAAACTATGAGTGACTGCTGCCGTAGTACCATAAATAGATGATGTCTGCAGTTTTTCGGTGGATGATTTAAAAAAATTGGCAATTCCATCCCTTCAGTAGTCATTTCTCACATACTGCCCACAGTCAGTCTTTAAAAAGAAGACACAGTTTTAAAAACGAAAAATGTTAAAAATTCTTATCACTTTTTGTTTCTTGCCAATAAGAAAAAAATGGTACCTTGAAAGGAAAAGGAAAAAACCTACTTTACTTTTCATGTAAGTCAACAGAACCAGACTTTTTGCCCTTTTTCACCATACTTCTTGTGCGCACATAAAAGCAAAACAGGTGGTCCCAGATCATGCCTTTTGCTTTTGGCACATAGAGAGCTGGGATTTTTCATAGTGCCTTTTTGGGCCTCAACACTTTTAAAAAGCTTCTAAAATTAAACAAAATTACTAAAGAAAAAAAAAAATCAAATGGCCACAAATCCACATAAACATTAGTCTGATATTGGAATTGTGGTCATTATTCACAACCAATTTTAACCTGTCTAACACAGCACTGCATACATACACATACAGAGTACAGGGTAAACCTCTTTTAAACTCCAAAAAAGTACAAAAACTGTTTTTTTTGAGGGATGTTGATCCGTGCATCGTTTCATCGCGCTGTGCATCCCACCATTTCATCAGACCTCTCATTAGACCCTCGAACCTGTGCTCTGCTATTCCAAACAGCAAGCCAGCAGGAGAGTGAAGGCCCGGAGCGAGGAAGCATCTGGAGGTGCCTATCCAGGGACCACCACTCCCCACCCCCCTGCCCTCAGAAACAGCTGCTGCAGTCTGCGCTGTGCACGAACAGCATCTCGTTAGAGCTGGGCTCTTCTCTGGGACTCGAGCAAAAGGAAAGCCTGGCTGCGCTCAGAGAGCGGTAACTATGAAAACGGACATCAAAGGAGGCCCAAGATTGCTTTGGCCCCCTTTTCACAGCTCTAATCGCTTCTGAGTGACACAGCTCCCCTTAGGAATTAGCCACTGCTCAGAGATAGGCCTCCTTCTAACTTTTTCCTGCCCTCTCTACCTATTTGCGGCCTGTAACGTCTCTGCTGCTTACTGTGACTGTGGGGCTGTGATGCTGCAATGATGAGAGGTAAATGGGGTTAGTTGTTACCATTTCTTGCGGCTTTTGCATGGACAGCGGAGAGAACATGATGAGGTGCAAGCTAGTCGAGCGGTTTGGCTCAACAGAAGTGAAGTCATCCTTACTGAAAGGTCAGAGTGGGGTAATACTGTTTGCAGGGTCAGGCTGCCCTCTGCAGTCTACTTCAACAAGCACAAGGCGTTTAAGACTGGGTCACCAAAAAAAGCTTCCCGAAGAGTTTCTCTGGCGGATGGTCAATGTTCTGCAACATCAAAGTCACTCATAATTCACTGGGTATAAAGGCCAACTGAACAAAATTTCTCTGAAGCACAGAAAAAAGTAGATGTGATTCATTTATGGCATTTACATTATGCAAAGTGATGTTTTTAGCTCTGACATTTGATGCTGAATGGTGGGTGGGGGGCTTAATTGCCTCACTGATTCATACATTTGATACATAAATATTTACCATTCAGCCATATTAAGAAAAAACCCACCAAGCATTATAGCCTCTTAAACAGCATCCGCAATTATTAAACTGTAATGTACGTAACGGTGCCAAAAACTCAAATTAATATGTATGTACATCTTCATTTGAATAACAGACCCAGTACCCGCGGCTCGGTACCTTCGTAGAGACGAATCGCTTGATAAACATTAAGGGGTACCATTCATCAACATCACAACATGCTGCCTTGTATTGCCTAAGAGATGTTAAGTGCGTAAAATAAGGCCAAGCTATACAAGCTACTAATTCAGTGCATTTTTGGATAACAGCGCAAGCAGATTTTTCAAGGTGCCAAAGGGGGCTTATGCATAAATCATGCAATCACATTCAATGCATATTCAATGGCTGAGATGAGTCGATCAATCTCGGCGGAGCATCATGGGGAGATATGGCTGGCCTGACACATTTCAACTGATTGTAATGAGGTGCGCACAACTTCCTGCGCAGGAGGAGAAAAACAAGCCCAAATTAATAATTAAACCGCTTCCCCGCCGAGGTCAGGAAAAAGCGTGTTGCACATTCACACCACGAGCAATTATTCCCACAATCCAGCGTCGCGAGGGTGAATTTGCTAAAAGCTCTAATTTGAGACATTCAAAGAGGGGTGCGAAAAAAGAAAAAAATAAAAAAGGAGGGAAAAAATGAGCTCAACTGACGGCGTCATTCTGTAGCTCCACACAAAATGGAGCTGATGATGTGATGTTGAGTTTTTAGCACCATCTGCTGAGGCATGTCTTGAAAATGTGGAGGAAATGAACAGTGGGTTGGATTACCCAGTGAGTAATTGAGCTATGCAGCTGGGCAACATGAAAGGCAAACTATGTGTTTGAGCGAGTGTGAGAGTGAATGTGCCTGTGAGAATCCCAAAAACTATCGCAAACTCCCACAGCAAAGCTTACGAACAGTAAAAAAAACTTCATGCTATGCCATTTGGAACATTTCAGCAAGCCCAAATTTGGCAGATAGGGTACCTGATCATAGAGTTTGCCCACTAGTTTGAGATGTTTCTCTCCACCCTCTGAAAAGACCACGCCGTTCCTCTGCTGAGCCATCAGTAGACAAAGAGGGAGGGCCAGCTCGTGATCCAGCAGGGAGTCCTTCAGACGCTGAGACGACTTCTTTGTGTTCCTGATCTGGCCGAAGTAGCCTCCCTACACAAACAAAAAGAAAAAGTATGATTCAGTCACAAGCAAGTAGATTATACATAACATTATGACCACCTCCTTGTTTCTACGCTCATTGTCCAGTGCTCAAACTCCAGCAGCACTGCTGTGTCTGATCCACTCAGACCAGCGCAACACACACTAACACACCACCACCACGTCAGTGTTACTGCAGTGCTGAGAATGATCCACCACCCAAATAGTATCTGCTCTGTGAGGGTCCATGGGGGTCCCGACCACTGAAGAACAGGGTAAAAGGGGGCTAACAAAGTATCAGAGAAACAGATGGACTACAGTCTGTAACTGTAGAACTACAAAGTGCACCTATATAGTAAGTGGAGCTGATAAAATGGATAATGAGTGTAGAAACAAGGATGTCAGAATGTTATGCCTGATTATATATATATATATATTGCAAATAATCACACTGCAGTAAGAGTCGATTCCAGCAGGTAAAATGTATCTTGTCAACACTTAAAAGATCTTATGTTTCTTTGCTTAAACACAGAATTTACTCAATGTATTAAGTTATTTTTACTTCTCACTCTCAAGTAAACAACTGAGAACCTCATTCTGCCAATGGTTAGTCTGACTTCATAGATAAAATGTACAAACTAGTTCATTATAGGCATTTGTAAGGGTACCACTAGCGCTACCTAAAAATCTTCTGTGGGGTCCTACTGCAGTGACCTAAGCAATTTTGGGTGAGAGCTAATTAGAGCAAAGGCTTCCTGCATTGCAAAGAACAAAGAAGCAAGTACAGCCTGTCCTGCTAACCTAAAATGATTTGGAGCAAAGGGGAGACTCAAAAAAAAAGAAGAAAAAAAATGACTAAAAATGTTGTTTTTAAGAGGGGATAGCTCAGAGAAATTCACCACACTGTTTAAAAGTTTTACTGTTAGAGGAATGGAACTGGCCTGTGGAGGTAGACAAGCCTCAAACCTAGGGGTGGGAATCACAAACAAAACAAAGATACAACAAACAGATATTTTGACATTTGAGCCATGATGAGATTCTATCGTCATTTGTAAAGATTTGTGAGATGCTAAGTATTGTCACGACACCAATTCACCCTACTTGACTACATGTTTACTTCTCACTTCAATCTTTCTTTACTAAAGGAAAACAGAATTGGGAAGGACAACCCAACATTCTGCTAAATATGTAAATACACCGATCAGGCATAACATTATGACCACCTCCTTGTTTCTACGCTCATTGTCCATTTTATCAGCTCCACTTACTATATAGGTGCACTTTGTAGTTCTACAGTTACAGACTGTAGTCCATCTGTTTCTCTGATACTTTGTTAGCCCCCTTTTACCCTGTTCTTCAGTGGTCAGGACCCGCATGGACCCTCACAGAGCAGATACTATTTGGGTGGTGGATCATTCTCAGCACTGCAGTAACACTGACGTGGTGGTGGTGTGTTAGTGTGTGTTGTGCTGGTCTGAGTGGATCAGACACAGCAGTGCTGCTGGAGTTTTTAAACACCTCAGTGTCACTGCTGGACTGAGAATAGTCCACCAACCAAAAATATCCAGCCAACAGCGTCCTGTGGGCAGCGTCCTGAAGATGAAGGACTAGAGGATGACCAACACAAACTGTGCAGCAGCAGATGAGCTATCGTCTCTGACTCTACATCTACATGGTGGACCGACAAGGTAGGAGTGTCTAATAGAGTGGACAGTGAGTGGACACGGTGTTTAAAAACTCCAGCAGCACTGCTGTGTCTGATCCACTCGTACCAGCACAACACACTAATACACCACCACCACGTCAGTGTTACTGCAGTGCTGAGAATGACCCACCAGAGACATTTATCCTGCATTCACACTGGCAGCAACACAACGTGACAAAGCAGCTGGAAGTCATTCATGTTCAGTGAGGGCTGGTGATTTCAGACGACAGGAGGCTGCGTGAACGTTGGCAACACGACAGAGATAACCGGATTTTTACTTTATGCAAATAAGGATCAAAGCAATGTGGCAATTGCCAATAAAAACTGAGCACCGAGCAACATAGTATGCGCATTATCTCCGCCACTGTGAAACGGTACACTCTTTTTTTGGTTCCTAGATAACTGTTCCCACTACACGTGGAATAATGGTGGCGGTGTGTTCGTCGCAAATAGACAGTAATCGAAAAGACCAAGCACTGTGTTCCTCACGTACTGACTGCACAGACACGAGGATTAAATAAAAATAAGCACTCAAGCGATTTCTCACCAGGACTTTTATTTCTAGCGGGAATGCATCTGATTTGTGCTTGGCGTCACTGAAACCATGGCAACCGACTGCCATTTCGAGTTTAGAAACGTCCACAGGCAATGAGTGACCAACGATTTGGGCGTCAAAAGGTGAAAAGCCGCTGCTGGTGTGAACGCAGGGTTACAGTGGTAGGTGAAAGCAGTGTTGAGTCTTGCCCAAAGACAAAGATTCCTACTGATATTACAATGGCAACTCCTGATTACTGCCTGGATGGGGAATCAAACCCCGACCTTCCAAGTGTGGGGTGATAACATCACCCACCACTACTTGGTACCACTCTGTTCCACCAAGACACCTGGCACCAGGATTTTAACCTGATTTTCTCCCCAATTTAGTCGTCTAAACAGAGTGGTATCCGATCAGGTACGATAGCTCCCAACACTTTCCTGTCAGCACAAACGTCGGCCTACACAACCACCTAGAGTGTTTTTCTCTTAAAGAAGCTCCACAGTGAGGATATCCACTATGCTGTCCAGTCACTCCTAACAGTGCAACCAATGGCAGAAGTCTTGGACTCACCACAAAAACAAAAAACATGACTTCTTCTCAGTGCCATCCTGCAGACTAGAAAACAATGAACGTGGTGTCCTATTTGTTTTCAAAGCACTTAACGGGTCAGGCCCCCCCGTATGTTGGCAGCATGCTTACTCTCTCTACCACACAGCAAGCTTTGAGATCATCATCCTCGCAGAACTTGCTGGCTGTTCCTATATGGGCTCGTTTGAAGCTTAAAGGTGATTGTGCGTTTGCAGTCTACGCTCTGAGTCTATAGACCATTCTACTGCCCACTGTTCGCCACCTTCAATCGCTGTTTTTAAATCAAGACTAAAATCATTTATACAAACTTGCATTTGGGGCTGTGGTAATTACACATGTTAATTACATGTACATTTTTTTTACTCATCTGTTTTTTATTTCGCTTTTAATCTTTTATTCACTTTTTTCTTCCCTAATTTATTCCTTATTATTTTTTTTATTTTAATCTCTTACTTGTTGTGTTGTTTGTGTGTGTGCTGATTTGATGTACAGCACTTTGGTCAACGCAAGTTGTTTTAAGAGTGCGTTATGAATAAAACTTATTTACTTACTATTGGTCTACCAATGGGCTACTATTTTTCACTCAAAATATCTCAATACTGCATTTTACCGATGTTCTCAGACCCCTAGTCAAAAGAATCCCTGTTGGGGACTAAAATCAAGGTGATGTCAGACAGTTGGTCAGACTTGGTATGCATAATTACGTTGTGTGTTTCTGATTATGTTCATCCATAACAGTCAGGCTAATTTTCACTCTGAAACCTTTAAGATTTCTGTACCTCTGCTTTGAGCTGCTCTCCTCCAGTCATGGCCTCCAGCTGTTCCACGGTCATCTCGTCAGTGATTTCAATCCCCGCCATCTTCTGCACCACCTCCTTCAGGATCAACAGGTCAAAACTGTGGACAGAGGAATGGATGCAGTGGTTGTTTTAAAGCAGGACAGCAAACGAGGCCACATCAACACGGCTGAGTGATGAAGAACCGAAGGCACAGGTGTTCGATCATGGCTTCACATCTACAACAACTCGGAGCCCCTCGAAGCAAAAACGCAAAATAAAGAGGAAAATTAGTCGGAATCGCAGGAGCAGGAGAGCAGCACCGTTCTGTCACTGCTGAGTCAGGTCAATCAGAACAGCAGACAGGGGCTGCAGTGGGTTCAAAGGCAGTGAAAGAGGACGGGAGGCTTTTGAGACACCATGTTAAACGCTAACAGGACCCGACAGCAAGGACACACGCAAAACCTGCACTCGTCCTATTCTACTGTACCTGGATTTGGGCAGCTATGTTATCAGGGAGGTAAGTGTGCGGCTCTTTCAGAGGAGCTTTTCAAAAGTAAGTCACAGCTCAGCATTAACAGGCACATCAAGGCCCTTCCTCGCACAATCGGGCCTTTGAGAATGAGGATCGGGCTGACGAGGCAGCTGCTCGCACCCAGAGCACACATACACACTCAAAAATCTGAGTCAGAGACACACTCAGCCTAAGTGACTGACGAACATGGACACGGACACATTCTCACACACCAGAGATGTCAAGTCCTTTCGTGCGAGTCCGAGGCCAGTTGCGAGTCACTGAATTTTGAGTGTGAAACTCACGTCTTCAGTGGAGAATTTTTGCTTAGTCTCGTTATTAGCTGCACAAAAGTAAACTCTACTAAAAAACCTGTCAGTTTCAATATGACTTCAAATAACAAGCCTTCATTACAGAAAACCCTTCAGACTGAAGGACGGAGCTGAAGCACTACATGCAAGTGCTAAAAAAAGAGGCAAAACAACTTAAAAACGGTTGGTTAGTCTGTAGTTTATATAACATAAGCCATCTAAAGCTATCCAGTAGAAACCTAAGCGAGTTACTGGCCAACAAGCTAGTATGTGCTCTTTGTGGCAACTTGCTGTCCAAACTGTGTGCTAGCCCACCAAGCAGTTTTGCCTCGTTGCTTTAAACATGACCATTTATTGCATGTAACATTCCGTTCTGTCCATTAGACAAAGGTTCTTCTACAATGAAATGAAAAGTATTTGAAGCTGTATCAACCCTAAAGCTGCTGTGAGCTGACAGGCAAAGTTACACATAAGGCTGGAAACGAAAGGTTGTATTTACAGGGTGATTCAAAAAGATTGATCCAATTTCAAAGCACCATATTTTTACAACCGTGAGGCGCCGAGGAACCAATCACAATCCAATTGAAAGAGGGGGTCATAGAGTTTCTGACTGGCTCCCTTCAGTCTGAAAGGAGATGAGACCCCTGAGCAGAAAGCGTTCTGCGTTCTCCACTTCAATAAGAGTGAATCCGTCATAACTGTGCAGCGTGATTTTTGTGGGCAGTGAAGCTCCAACAGCTCAGAGCGTTCGTCGTTGGTTCCACAGCACTGGATGATCTCCGAAATCACACTGAAAGAGCCGTGAGTGCAGCGACACCCGACATGCTCAATCCAGTATGGATGAGTTTGACTATGGCGTTGATGTTGTCTGTACAGCTGGAGGAGGTTCAGACTGAGACCTTATAAAATTACATAAACTTTATTCTCATTTAAACCATTTACAGTTCACTGCACTGATCTGTAATGATTTACAAGTGAAATAAATCATTTTGAAATCAGATGAATCTTTTTGACTCACCCTGTATTTACCGCATTATGGTTGGCGGTCCTCATTATTTATTCAGTTTTGAAATACCCACAGGGTAACAGCTGCAGGCACTGCACTGTACAAAAGCTCTAATAAAAATCTGTCAGGTTGAAAATACACGTCTTTCTTTACAGAAAACCCTTCAGTCTGAGGGACAGAACTGAAGCAGTACATCAGCTTAAATGCAGAGTTTAAAGAAAGAGTCAAAACAGCTTGAAAACACTGGTTAGCCTGTAGTTTTTTAAGTATGTAAGCCTGCAAGCTCACGCAAACCAGCTGAAACTTTAGTATGTTTTAAAGTGGTCTGTAACTTAGACTATCTAGATTTGCCAAGAAGCAAAAACTTGCTGACTTGTGCTAGCCAGCATACTTCCTGTCCAAACTACATGCTATCCAACAGTTTCAAGTTGCTTTGCATCTCTTTTCTTTAAAATTTATGGCATTTCACTGTGGTGCTTCATTCTGTCCACCAGCCCAAAGGTTCTTCAGCCACTACAAGCTCATTGGAACAGCATTACAGTAATGAATGCAAAACTGACAGCTAAAGTTTCACATGTAAGGCTGGAAATTAAAATGTTGTGTTTATTTACTGCAGTAATGTTGGCAGGCGTAACTTAACCAGTTTTGTTTGTGTTCTTTCTTCTCAGCCTAATACTTCCTAAAATTTAAGCCCTGGGTCCGAGCTGAGCCGAGTCCAAGCCAACGTGCGATTCTCGTCCGAGTCACCGAGTCTCTAACACACCCACACCCACACCCACACACACACACACACACACACACACACACACACACACACACACACCTCTTTCCTGCCTTCAGCTGGTTGGTAACATACTGGAGGAGGCCAGCCAATTCAATGGGGTACTTCCGGAAAACTGCCCCACAAAGGCTGGCAAGACCTATAGGGAGACAAATAAGTGCAAGGAGGTCAGAATGCAGAGCAAAAAAAAAGCCAAGAAAAAGGTTTAAGCCTTAATGACGAATATATTTGTGTTTAAATTAATAAAGACAACCCTGAGTGCACTGAAAAGTGCCTTGACAAGCAGCAAGGTCAGACGCTCCACAATGACATTTGAAAGTCTATTAACTCTGATGTTGGTTAGATCAATTTTATCAAGCTTTAGAGAATGTCCAGGGGGCTTTTAGGGAAAGAAGGGGAGGAGATATCAGAAACTCACTTTGAAGCCAAGATGAAATAGTAGTGTCGTCATGCTTCATCTTCTCTTTCTCCGGGTTAGCTAGAGCTTCGATAATACAATCTACCAGTAGGATCAAGGGCTAGAACATGCACAGCCTTCTTATCTTTCAAGATACAACATCAGTATTGAATGGCAAACACTATTTGATAGATCTCTTAAATATGCACAAACTATTACCACCACAACTGTTCAGTTTTAGCAACAGAACTACGAAAACATTTTTTACTTCTCTTCTAAACAATGTAGATACGCCACTCGGGTTTGAACTATTACCCATTACCGAGAGTGGAAACAAATAACAGGGTTGGAGTTTTGAGGGGATCAGCAAGTTCCTACAAGAGCGCTCATTACGCCGGGGGGGTTGGGGAGCACAGAGCAGGATTATTATCCTGCTCGGAGGTGGGCGGTGGGGCGTAATTATCAGCAAGCAAGAGGGAAAAGGATACAAGCCAGCACATCATAGTTGAGAGAGGTGAGGTATTTCAGAGAGTCCACCACAGGGGTGATGAGGTTGTCATACCACTGGATCTGCGAGAGAATCTAAACACATACAAAACAAAGCAATTATAATTCATGGTAGTTGTTCAGGTTTGTAACACATATTCCAGTGCTTTAATGTTAGACTTACTTTTCAGGTAAGCCTTTATTATTATTATTATTATTATTATTATTATTATTATTATTATTATTATAAAGTAGCTACTACGAATTATTTACAGGGATGCACCAACATAATTGATAATCAATATCTTACTGTGACCAACGTCAGCCTTTACAAAGGCTAAATATTAGGTACTAATAATTTCACATAGTCATGACCTAGATAAAATGGATTGTGAGAATTACTGCACATTGTTATATAAATGTATTTTAATTACTTAAAAGACACTCATTCAAATGTAGTTCAAGGACTTATTATGTCATTGTCTCACTGGTTTGCGTGATTTTATCCACTTCCAAGCTAAAAATACAACTTATTTTTTGCAGTTGTCAACCACATGTTCAATATTAGCCCAATAATTAACTTTTTATCTTCATGACCAGAAGTAACATGTTCAAAATTCATCCAGAAACCCCACTAATCAATGATTTCATCACTATCAGTGATAGAGCAGGACGTTCTGCAGCAGTCACACATAAAAGGTCATTATGTTCAATGCATAAGTCAGCTAGAGGGGTGTAAGTCCCCCAGGATTGGCCTGTTGAGCTGTCGACAAACTTTTGGACATATAGTTACATATTGGCAGCAGGTATATTGTGCATCCCAAACAGTATCTACTACAGGGAGATTCACTCGAAAGAGGCCCCGAATATTCTGTACTAACTCTCTCTAGGATGAAGCAATCTGAACGAAACAACGTGCACTGTGCTCCTCGGTATATGGACCTTCGAACAAGCCGGGATGCTCCTGCGACGGAGCGATGAGGCCTCCGTTTGCAACTTCCGGGTACATACCCCTGTGCCCCCCCCGTACTGAGCAGCTCGTCTTCGTGGTGCAAACCTACTGGGTCACCAACTCGTTTAAGCGATGTCAGAGTAAATTTAGGAAGGAATATGATGTTTGTGACGTACCCTCAAAGAGTGTAATTCAAAAGATGGAACGGAAACTGGAATGACGGGATCACTGATCCCTTCTCATGGTGCAGACCGTACGAATATGTTTCAGGACGCAATCGATGACGTGCAACATCGTCTGCAGCAATTGCCTACGAAACCTCTGAGACGCCTAGCACAGGAGACTGGGAGGTCTTATTCAACATTTTTTTCAGATTGCTTCATCCTAACGGGAGTTACAACAGAATATCTGGGGCCTCTTTCGAGTGAATCTCCCTGTATGAAACTGATCACTAAACTAAAAAGTTTTATTTGTGCCTGGAAATGAAATAAACAAAGAACGATCACTGATTTGTACACAGCACTGTATTTGTACTGACCAGGTCTTCTGAATGTAAGGGGTTAAAATCTTGACACAGTAGTACAACGACTAATTTCCCAATAAAGCAACTCTGATTCTTCAGCCAACTGCATCTATGGTTTCTAAGCTTAGTGAATGTCAGAACTCAATGACATCTATAATTACAGTCTTCAGAGGAAGGGTGTTAGTGGGAGATGATGGTGCTGCCTCCACTGCTTTTAACAGGGATATGAGAGAGAGAGAGAGAGAGAGAGAGAGAGTGAGTGAGAGAGAGAGAGAGAGAGAGAGAGAGAGAGAGAGAGAGAGTGAGAGAGAGAGAGAGAGAGAGAACGTAGCGGAAAGGGAGCTTTTCTGCACAACTGCAGTCTTTGACCGTCTCCGGAGCGGCGCCGTTTCCGTCAGAGACTATCTCGCCCTTTTTGTCTCACTCGCAGGTTCTTCTGGAATTCTCTCTGAAATGCTAACGAGCTTTGGGCTCTGCGGCGCTCTCCTCAAGGCGTCCCGAAGGAGCCTGCCCTCTCCCGCGGCTCCAGACGTGCACCATATTAGCGATGACGTCAGAGCTCGATTTTCATTTCACATAGCACTGGGCATTCTGCGTGACGTCTCGTGGCTAGGCACTAGGAATAAAAAACGTTGTTTGAAAATATGGATTCAGCCACACCCACTGCTAAGAGGTGCATAAAATCAAGCACAAGGCCATACGATCTCCATAGATGCCTCTAGGGGTGCAGGAAAAACTTGATTCTTAGATGCATCGCGATGCGGACGTGAACGATTCTGAATCGATTCACAAATGTCAAAAATCGATTTTCTGAATATTTAATTTATAACGTAATGTTGATGGAACGCAAAAGGCGGAACTGGAAGTGGGTAAGTGCAGCGCCCGGACAGTCTGTGGCGGCACACAACAAAAACACAATGGATGAGTGAGAAATCCGACCGGCTCCCTCTGCATTAAAGCCAGGTTAGGTCAGGAGTCACAACACAAATGTTAAGAAGAGCCATTTTGACCTTTCAACAAAGTCAAACCACCTTAGGAGCCACAACATTTAATGTCCAGTATGTGTTAATGTCCTAGTATGGGCTAAAAATATAAACGAGAGCGCAGATTTACTCCGCTCTGCTTTAAGCTTTAGCTTTAGCCGCTTTCCTCCCATCTCCGCCAGAAAACCTTCCTTCAAAACTAGAAGAGTTTCTTGTAAAATGTCTCAGCGTCCGGCTGTTTTACGAGGCTGAAGTCGCTTCTCATTCGCCAGCTTCTCTGTCTAATTTTCCCGTTTCACCTTAAATTCTGCTTTAGGCGCCGAATGTAACTGCTGCACCTTTTAAGGTGGAACGGGAAAATATGAAAGAGAAGCGAGTTCATTTTCCCACATTTTTTTTTAACTCTCGTTGCAGATTTAACCAACCGCGCTGCTTATAAATGCGAATAAGTCTCCAAATGTTCGTCTTAATCTCTGTTTTCTCGTTCGCTACTGGCGAGGCCAGACTTCGGTGCTGTGTGACCTGCTGTCTGCTGTCTGTTCTCAGTCGTTGAGAACCAGGGCTTTCGCGCTATGCTGCACACTGTGGAGCCGAGATTCAGCGTCCAGTCTTAAAAATACACCCCCCCCCCAACTCTCTACAACGAGACCAAAACTGAAGTTATAAGATCACTAAAGAAAATGGGAAGGACGGCTGTAACGCGCTGTGTGGACACCATCACCACTGGATCTTATTTCCGGGCAACAGCGCATTTTATCGCAGATGAGTGGCAGCAGCGTCTCTCACTGAGAGCCTTCTAGTTCACTTGCCACATCACTTCCATTTGATTTATTAATAAAATATATTTTAGATATTTAAAGCAAAGTATTTGTAATGATCCGTAATGCATTTACATTCTAGATCATTACAAATACTTTGCTTTAAAACTACCAAGTCCTCAGACAGTAGGAAGATAGAAATCCTGTATAGAGAAAAAGATGCATTGAAATGCATCGATAATCGTTTTATAATCGCATCGCAGCCTCTGAATCGTAATCGAATCGAATCGTGAGGTGCCTAAAGATTCCCACCCCTAGATGTCTCTGTGTCAGGAGCTTTCTGGAATGGGTTTCCACGGCTGAGCAGCTGCATACAAGCCTAAGATCACTATGCGCAATGCCAAGCGTCGGCTGGAGTGGTGTGAAGCGCCGCCACTGGACTCTGGAGCAGTGGAACCGTGTTCTCTGGAGTGATGAATCAGCTTCAGTATCTGGCAGCCTAATGGACAAATCTGAGTTTGGCGGATGACAGGAAAACGTTACCTACCAGAATGCATAGGGCCAACAGTAAAGTTTGGTGGAGGAGAGCTAATGGGCTGGGGCTGTTTATCAGGGTTTGGGCCCCTTAGATCCAGTGATGGGTAATAGCTGCTACAGCACACAAAGACAATTTAGACAATTGTATACCTTCCAAATTCACGGAAACAGTTTGGAGAAGGCCTTTTCCTGTTCAAGCATGACTGAGCCCCTGTATACAAAGCAAAGTCCATCAAGACCACTTGGCCCTTAAACGTTTTGTGCTTTCACACCTAGGGTTTGAGTGTCCCGATTATTGTTGAGATAGAGGGGCAGGGTGAAGTGTTATAACTACATGATCCTTCAAACAGAGTGATATGAGAAAAAAGGAAAAACCGGCAAGATGGAGCACAAGAGACCAAAGAAATGTGAGAATTTTTTCTGTTAAAAATTACAATAACCATTGTTTTATCTTAGTTTAATGTCGTTTCAATGTATTATGGTCCTTTTCTTCATAACAAGCATAAAAAAAAAAATCGCTAATAGTATGCTAATGTCTCGGTAGCTAGCTAGCTAACTATCCCGTTCCACCTTAAATAGTCCAGCGGTACCGACGCCTGAAGCGCTAGAATGTAACTACTGCTCCATTTAAGGTGGAACAGGAAAATTCGAACGAGAAGTTGGCGAATATCTGACTTCAGCTTCATATCACTGAAGAATTAATTGGTGGGCGATAATAAATAATAATTATTAAGTATTATTAATGTGCAAAATAATCACATCAAATCTCTTTGAAGGCATATGATGCCCTAAATGTAACTAAAGCCCAGCAGTGAGGAGCTGAACTTTACCCTCCTCTGCTGTCACTGCAGACTGGCAGGGTCGCCTACAGAGCAGCGCTGGTAGCTGTTAATGAAGTGATGCTCTTTTTATTTGAGGGAAGATTTCAATCCCTATCCCTTTTAGCTTAGTTCGAAGGGGCAAGGCGACACTCGAAAATAAGGGGTAGGGGTAAAAATAAGAAATAGGATTGGGCCATGGTTTGACCAGTTAGGTGTGGGGGAACTCTTAGGATGAATTGGAACATCAATTGTGAGCCAGGCCTTCTTATCCAACATCAATCCCTGACCTCACCAAATGCTCTTTTTACTGACTGGGCATGAACTCCCACAGATATTACCTTGTTTATATGTTAAATCACATGCCAAAAACAGTGGTTCTCAAATCAGACCTTAGGGACCCTCAGACAGTTCCCATTTTCGCTCTACGCCTGTGTTACAAGTTAGGCTGGAGCCTTTTGGATCAAGGTCCCTGAGAACTGGGTTGAGAGCCTCTGCCCTAATACAACAAGATCACTAAATCAACAGGTATGAATCACCTCCTGATACTGCCGCATGTAATAAGAGTTAAACCTGTTGCAGACTCTTATTTTACGCATAAGAAACACAACAAATTAACAGCACATTCTTGTTGGGATAGTTAAATATTAGTCAACTAAAAAAGCTAACTGACTTACCAAAAACTGTTCCAGTCCCCCTTCCTACTAGTGATGGTGCAGAGCGCTTTGTATGCATTTATTCTTATTGTTCCAGTGCACCTGCAGTAAATCTGGACGCACGTGACCATGCCGGACCCCGCTGACTAATCGAGTCGGTCCGGGGGAGCTAAATTTAGATTTGTGTCCACCGTTTCGGCGTTAGGCCGGGGCAGCGGGTTTATAAATGCACTTTTTAATCTTGGGAGCAATGAAAATTGATGGCACGTTGCAGATAATAAAGGGGCCCAGTAAAAGCCTGTCATTAGTCTAGCCGACCATTATGGCCGTCACGAGTGATAAAACACTCACATAATCAAAGAGAATGGTGGGGTTACTGTGGCTCAGCTTGCCAATCTGCCTCCCTGAGGGCTTCACGTTCTCCTTGGTCAGTCGCCTAGAGAATAAAAGAAAGGAGAAGAAGAAAAAAAAAGGGGAGAGAACAAGAAAAAGTTTAGAGAGAAGTTTAACATCACATTCACAGCTTCTTGTTACATTTGAATGCTTCTCCAACTGACATTAAGATCTAAATAGGAATTCTTCACACTGATTTGAATTCTCACAAACAGCTCATTGATGATGGGGGAGAACTGCAGTGAGCTCCAGGAAGCCATCAACACTTGCAGTACAATGACAGCTCTAATGAACGTGTGCCGCGAGAGAGGACGGCTGTGGCCGCGTCCGATGAGTCGCCACTGCCCACTGGAGCACACCTCCATGCTGATTCATCAGTGCACGTGCAGGTTTAGACTCAGCGGAGGGTGGCAGGTAGAAAGAGACAGCTACTCGGTTCATAACGACAGACTATAATTGCGGAGAGCGTGTGCGTTCCCCTTAAGGCCAGCAGGCTTGCTGTGAATAGAGTGTCATCAGTTTTAATGAGGGAACCCTGAGCTCTATTCGAAATTCAGAGGGAGAAGAAGAAAAACAGAGAAAAGAAGAAGAGAGAGAGCAAAAGAGAAAGAACGAGAAAAAGACAGGAAGTCAGCTGAAGAGCACCAGAGAGAGCGAGAGGCAGAGAATGTGTAGGGGGAAAGCAAGCGAGCAATATGAGAGACAGAGACTTGAGCACAACCACACACAGTAGTTGTCCGTGAGTGTTCCTTAAACCGCACTGTGGAGGCTAATTGCTTTGGTTAACCTTCAGAGCCCAATGAGCAAATGACTCCTCCTGCCTCAGAGTCAGTAATAAGGCAGGATTTATATGGTTTTGTCTCTCCTGACACAGATTATGATATGTTAGCCCCCTTTTACCCTGTTCTTCAGTGGTCAGGACCCCCATGGACCCTCACAATGAGTTTTTAAACACTGTGTCCACTCACTGTCCACGCTATTAGACACTCCTACCTTGTCAGTCCACCTTGTAGATGTCTGAGTCTGAGACAATGGCTCATCTGCTGCTGCACAGTTTGTGTTGGTCATCCTCTAGTTCTTCATCAGTGGTCACAGGACGCTGCCCACAGGACGCTGTTGGCTGGATATTTTTGAGTGGTGGACTATTCTCAGTCCAGCAGTGACACTGAGGTGTTTAAAAACTCCAGCAGCACTGCTGTGTCTGATCCACTCAGACCAGCGCAACACACACAAACACACCACCACCACATCAGTGTTACTGCAGTGCTGAGAATGATCCACCACCCAAATAGTACCTGCTCTGTGAGGGTCCATGGGGGTCCTGACCACTGAAGAACAGGGTAAAAGGGGGCTAACAAAGTATCAGAGAAACAGATGGACTACAGTCTGTAACTGTAGAACTACAAAGTGCACCTATATAGTAAGTGGAGGTGGGTCATAATGATATGCCTGATCGGTGTATATAAACACATCTATTGTCAGGAATTTTGATAATTAAGCATTTTTAAAAAGAGCCACACTAGACAACCACTCCAAACTCAGTCACAATGTCTTAATTCATTTTTTTTAATCAGACTAATCTGCGATGTCCTCACTACCACCTTACCTCAAAATCTCCTAAAGATCTAAATATTTGATGAAACTGATGTGTAACAGTATGAACTAGCTGGTGTGAAGCACAACAGAATTAGAAAAGCTCTCAGGCACAAGGCTTTTATTCTGAAATGCCGTGTCACGTTTTGTTAAGAAGAAGTCTTTTATTTTGAGATGTTGCAGCACTTTGTGGAGAAACATGCCACATTTTACACTTACAAAGAAACACTTCTTTCCTCTCCCAAAACAAAGACGTTTGCATGTTGTGATCATTCATAATTCCTGCACGCAGAGCATTTAGTTTCATTACTAAAACCACAAGGGAGAATTTGATGTGTATTGCACTTTGGAATGATGCTCTTCCCTTTTAGAGGGACTGTGCCTGTGACCGAAATGGACCCCTATCTGCGTGTTGAGCACCACTGAGTAGTAAAACAGATCTGCAGAGTGATTTTGAGGGCAATACAATCTCCCACAATCACTTGTAATTTCTAGTGAGCACTATAGATCACTACAGCGGCTGAATGTACACCAACATGTACTGCAAGTCTCTTGTTACTAAGCAACAGACAGAGGAACAGTGCATTAACAGTGGCCACTGAGCCACTGAACACAGAACTTAGACTCTCACAGCTCTCTGGAGAAACACTGCAAAAAAACAGCATCTCTGTACGGATAAACACAAAATCCCTAATACTGCTCATCACGAAGCAAAAACACTGACCGCTAGGAATTAAACATGCAGCCAGGTCAAGTTTACCTTATTCTCATCCCGTTTTAGAACTTTATGCCCATTTCCACAACTACAAGTAAGAAAAATAAAGAAGTCAATCAGCCCTTTTTCACATTTCCACATTTTTTTCTGCTGGAAATTCTCGTTGCAGGTGACGCCGCTACCGCTAAAGCAATAACAGCAGCAACAACGATGAGTGGAGCGTGTAGAGCTCACTGACGTATTAGAGCTTGAAGCGAAAACAGCCTCATCTCAGTTTCAGTGGTCAGTCAGCTGACGATGAGCAGAGGAAAACGAGTTTGTGCAGTTAATAAAGGAATAAACTGTCATTCGGAGTAAAAGAACCCCTGTGTCTTTATTTCAGCGCTGCTGACTAACAAGTTAACGTTGCACTGAGTGCAGTTTGTGCTTTAAAGTTGCTGCTGCAGCCGCTTTCAGAGGAACAGTTTTCATTTTCTCCCTCAAAAATAACCAGTATCTGAGAGAGCGAGTGCTCAGCGGAGAGTAGATGTTCGTTTACTGGTGCCGGAGGTTCCGCCTTAAATGGTGCCTGAGCTGCCAGAATGTAACTGCTGCACCATTTAAGGTGGAACGGGAAAATTTGAACGAGAAGCTACTACAGCCTCGCGACTTTTTAGTATGTCATGTTTTCTCGTTTCAGATTAACCGTATCAGGAAACCAGCTGAGTGATTATAAATGCAATGACAGCGGCGCCACGGACCCTGATGACCCGGTGCGCCCCCTGCTGGGATGTGCACGTTTAGCTTTTTGCCGCTTTAATTAGTTTGTTAGCGACCTGTTTTAATATCTCCAGCTAACACGGCTAATCTAGTATTTTAGTTATAGTTATGTTCACCTCCATCGATTCATCACTCTGTAGACGTTGGCTGGTGTTACTGTACTCTGATAGCTGTGAAGGAGTTTTTTGAATCATTTATATCCTTTATTTAGTAGGAACCCCTGCATTGTTGTGTGTTTG
Source organism: Colossoma macropomum (assembly GCF_904425465.1). Classification (NCBI taxonomy): domain Eukaryota; kingdom Metazoa; phylum Chordata; class Actinopteri; order Characiformes; family Serrasalmidae; genus Colossoma; species Colossoma macropomum. Next base: position 41,145,896 of record NW_023494788.1, read on the forward strand.
GTTCTCCAACAGTTCTGGACTCATCCTCCAATTCCAATCTTGGCAGCTATGACAGAGATAAAGTGACGCACCTTTCTGTGGTGGCTGAAGTGATACGAACGCCTGTATTTCTGAGGTTAATAACTGTTAGCCCACTTCAGTTTCTTATGAAAAGGGCCTATTCATGTTGGTTTGTTTCAGCGATTACTGAGTACTGATGAAGGCCGATGATCAGGAAGTGTCCGTAATTGTTTATTATTGATGTATTTTCACCGTTATTTAGTAAACTAAACTGTCCTCCTTTATGTAGCACAATACTACACATACTACAACTCACATTTCTTGTCTAAGAAACAATACTGACAGCAGATGGGTCAAGTCTGGCCACTACCCAGTCCATTTAATGAGGTATGTATTAGTGAGATTACTTGAAATTTGAAATTTGCTTGAAATATTTCAGGTGAAGGCTGAACATCTCACTATATCAGCAATATACAGAGATTAGCACAGTATGGAAAGTTTGAAGCACACTGTTTCAGATTTTTCCTATCCATGCTCTAATTACGGCTATAGTCACTAAACAGTAACCGGCACTATGCCATTTTTAATTCAGCACTTTGGGTGATCATGGGCCGGTTCGGGTTAGTTTCGGACAGAAATGTGTTGTAATCAGATCAGCTTTAGACTCAAAACATGATGATGGGGTTCGAGTCAGGTTTGGACAGAATTCTGTCTGGCTAGGGTCAGGTTCAGACTGAAAACGAGACGCAGCGTGCTGGACTGGGACAGAAAGCGTATTCAGGTTTGGACCAAAATTTCAGGCCCAATTAAAGCTCTAATCACTATGAATAACGCTAGTCCATTTCTAACAGGCAGGGAGAGGAACAGGCTTTGTGAACACACACACACACACACACAGAATCACACAAGTCCTGTCAAACAGCAGTGTGGGTTTTATAAAACATATGGCCTGTGTCTGCAGACAGATACGGATCTTGGTTGAACAAAACCAAAAACCTAAAGAGAGCAGAGTACATCAGGATTCAGCTGCCGTTCACCGAGAAGCCTCATGAAAATCTAATGGGAAATTTTCTAAGGTTGTGTGTGAGTGTGAGTGTGGGGTCCCTGCCTCTCAGTAATCCTAAAGAATCAAGAGCAGTCCTTCATTTCTGCTTCAGTGCTCTGCGAGATCCTCTGCGGCAACACTGCAGCCTCCCGCACTCCGTCACCTGAATACTCTCTCTCACAAATACACTGAAGTGGCCCTCTCTCATTCCATCCCTCTCTGCATACTTGTAGGTTACTAATGTACGTCTAGCTCTGATGGCATAAATGATGCATCTCTTTGTAAATTCCCATACAAAGCCCTATTTGCAACAGCACGATGGAGAAAATGAACAAGTGTGGCAACTGAACATCAGCAAAGACAGAAGTAGCAGTAACTTCACACAAATTTGATTCCTAAACCAGGACCAAATACAGCAAAAGTGAACATTGTTCTCTGCCTTTTGCTCAGTGGTCTATAAACTTGGAAGCCTTCAAAAACGACTGGATTAAAAATAGTATATAAAAACTATGTGGGAAGAAAGAACAGGCAGACTTTTCTGTGACCGTTATTTTGCTGTAAGAATGACCGGTTGAAGGGTCTAAAATTTGCAAGCTGAATGCCAACTAATCATTGACAACTCATCAAGGAAATACATTTTAATCTATGATATTTTAAACTGAATAATCTGGTTCAAGTTCTAAGGCTCACATGTCAAACACAAGGCCCATAGAATATGACAAGGGTCCAATTCTACATTTTTCCTTCTCTTTTATAAATATAACATACTGTCCTGTATTGTGCCTCATTCAGAAAGCAGCCCAGGCTGAAACACTCTTTATAACTTCAGTTTGAATGGGCGGGGCTAAACTACTGTTGGCTGACTAGTAGTGCTGGGTGATATGACCTCAAATCAATATCACGATTAATTGAATATTTTACCTCAATTACGATAAATGAACAATTATTTTGTTTGTCTTTTGTTTGTTTTTTTGCCCTCATAGTTCACCGACAAGGTCTGTACTGTAAATACGTTCTGCAAATCGTCTCAACAGCCAGATCGGAATTCACGTGAATTTTACGTCAATCTAACTCGACATTCGTCATGATTTCGCGCTGCTGAGACTCAAACATTTAGGCTGATGTTTCTGTACAAAAAGTATGAGAGACTCATCCAGAACCCTCTGTGTTTGAAGAGATTTTGAAAGAAATGTCCAAACGCAGCCGCAGGAGAACGAGGCTGCAGCATCAAAGAACAGTTAGAAGTCTGAAAGCAAATTTTAAAGAATCCGAAGACGCGAACCAAAGAACTGACCGCGCCCTTTTTACGGCGAGCTGGACACATTCTGGGTGATGAGCCCAGCTGTCAGTCAGTGCAGCTTCATGATGGCTTCTGTGATGCTGGTAAAGATGAAGCTGATCCTGCGGGAGCGACTGGCGTTCGTTGGCGGTCGTGATTGTTTACCTCTGGATGAGCCGTGAAGCAGCGTGACGCTCTGTTCTTCTGCACATGTGGGTCAGTTTGGGAGCTGATCTGTTCAGACTGATGTCTCATACAGATCATGTTCAATAGATATTGTGAACAGCCAAACAAAAAAAAAAAATCAGATTTGATGAGAAAATCAGATTTGGGCCACTTTTACCTGCTGTGGCCTTCTACCTGAACGAAGCCTTGGCTTCCATGTCGCAGACCGGACGTGGCGGAGTCACATGACTACAGGGGTGGTGGTAAGTTCTTAAGGGGACAGTACATGAACACACAGAGTCGGGAAAGGATTAACAGAATTTTTAAAAAATCATAACCGACATGGGCAAGATTACGTCGGCAAGAGGTTCCGAATGTTGGTTTCGATTACTTTTCGATTAATTGTCCAGCCCTAACGTGGCCTATAACACCATTTGGACCAGTTTGACAGAGGAGCCACCAGAGTCATCACAAGGGAACTCTGAATGATGGCAGTAAAAGAGTGAAATGAAAGAAGACAGAACTACTAGATTAGTATGTTAATTAAATAATACTGGTAACACATCTTCAGAGACCTCACAGGATAGCTGCAGTAGCACTCTCTACTACTGCAGTACAACAGGCAGTGCTTACTGACTGCAAGGTACTGATCACCACAGGAACAGCTGATCAGATTCCTAAAAGCCTTAATTATGTCTATAAGGGCAGAGCACTTTCTGGCACTGCTGCTGCTTCAGAGAGGGAAAGCAGTCGGGGACGGAAAGCCATTAACGTGGGGAAAAGCACATTAGTGATGGATTAGCCACTGTGGGATAAATACAGGGATAAGTCTTGTGCTCATTGGAAAAATGCATACAAAATGACTTAAATCCTTCTCAAGGTGCACAAACTATTAGTTTGCAATTAAATATTTAATTTGAAGGAACACAAAGAACGCAGAAAAATGCGTGGAATTAAAAAAAATAAATAAAATGAACCCTGTGGAAATCTCTTGGCACTGAAACAGGTTATAATCTCAACACGCAACAACCTTACTGAACTGTTAATGACCAGTATGAACTCTGACGATAAACACCAAATATAATCTTTTATACAACAGTTAGTTCCGGCCACGCAAGCTGATTGGTTGAGAAGCGTTCTAACCGTGCTGTTATTTCACCATAACATCAGGGATTTTTCACAAACACTGAGACGCCGTTGCTAAGCAACGACTTTGACAGCTGTAGGAGACGCTCAAGACATTTGAACGTTTTTACTTCTTACTTTGCCACAAACAGAAAACGGACACTTTTAAGATCACATTTGACCGACAGCCGATTTAGTCAGACTCTGAAGATGAGACGACACTAAATTCCCAAACTGTCGTCACCACTGAGCAGCTTTTCAGTCGGCAGCTGAGACAGAAGAACAGCTAAACAACCTGGAATCAGCCAGAAATGAACCCAACACCATTCGCCAAACGTGTAGTCTGATCTTCAGAGTCTGATCAAATCAGACTGAGCCATAAAACTGCTGCAATATCAAGTTCAGCTCAGTTTTGTCAGTTTTTGCCAGATCAGTATTAACGTTGTTTTGTTCCAGCCAGTCTGTAAAGCATCTTACAGCCCATTTAGTTTGGCGAATGGTGTTGGGTTCATTTCTGGCTGATTCCAGGTTGTTCAGCTGTTCTTCTGTCTCAGCTGCCGACTGAAAAGCTGCTCAGTGGTGATGACAGTTTGGGAATTTAGTGTGAGGAGCTGGAGAACGAACTGCCGGCTGAGCAGCGAGCAGAGTTCGTTACTCTGACGTAGCAACAAGCTGCTCGTTAAGGAACTATAATTTGGTGAAGGAACTGCGAACATTAAAACATATTAAACGCCGCGTTCACAGCCCAGTTTATTAATTTATTACTGTATTTATTTAACTGTTGTATAAAAGCAACAGAACACTCAAGGTCATGTGTTATCGCCAATAACATCACGGCTGTAATGATCTACGACCAAATCGCAGCCGTGATGTTATTTCGCGATAACACACTCCCTCTCGGGTTCTACTGCTTAAATAACATCCTCTGGTAAAGCAACAGAAGGGGCAACAGCAGGCCACACAGGAGCTGAGTAACCTCTATGAGGAGTATTTCTCAGACCAATGCAGGACTGTCAGGATAAGTAATAGACCTCCCTCATGTCCCTCTCAACCGACATTACAGCTATCAGGGCCAGTGGGAACGATGAATAAAGAAGACCACAGAGATACGGCTCCTCGAAAGAGTGACAGAAACAAGCCCATCTTTCAGCAACTATGTCAGGAGCTTTGGGTCGCCTTTATGAGCATCGCTGACGTGTACAAAAGTTGCAGGCTTTTAAACCTCATCAGATTTTTTTTTAGAGTCTGTCATCACTTCTTACCCTGAGGCCGGTGGCCCACCGAAGGCCATCTCAGACCCTCCAAGGGACTTCTTGGGCCTTGCTCACTTGCTCAGCCATTCAGTCTGACTGCTACACTTTCTGTTGTCTCAACAGCTCATTCCCCAATTAGACTATGTACCAATTAGCAGTGTAGCCAAATCCATCCAAGGTCTTTCAGTGGGAAATGGGTTAACTGTCTACCTGACGATCAACAAAGGAGGTCGACTTCTTATAGTTATCATAGGTAACAAAAAAATAGGGGTGTAAATGCGACAATCTGAAGGCGTCAGCTGAACCGCATAGATTTTGGAATGTTAAAATGCACTTATTATTTGGCCAAAAAATTAAGTTCAGACTTTTATTTTTTAATGTAAAAAATAAAATGACAAAAAGCTTTGTTTTTTTTTATATGTCTGTATTACACTACTGGAAATTTCACAAAGCACTGAATGTAAAGATGGTATATTATTATCAAGGTTTACAGGTATGACTGTGTGTGTGTGTGTGTGTGTGTGTGTGTGTGTGTGTGTGTGTGATGGTAGGAATGCTTGTTTTATTTTATTTTATTTTCTACATGTTTGTCGGACACTGTGCACTGTGAGCTCCTGTAACTAAAACCAGATTCCTTGTATTTGTAAGCAAACCTGGCCAATAAAGCTCAATTCTGATCCTGATCTGCATTAACGTGTATCAGTGTTTGGCCGATATCAGCAGAAAATTCTGGAACGGGACATGAAAAAAACGGTATCATGCCGTCTCTGATTGATTCCTTTCTTCAAAAGCTGTAATCAAATCATTTTTTTTTTATCAGATCAAGTACATATTTTAGTACTCCAATACCATACTGAGTAACGTACTTAAAACTAAGTTGTTGATGTAAATGAGTGCAATATACCTTAAAAATTAGATCAATAAAAACTATCTGCTTTTTAAATGAAGCACATTAGCTACCTATGCTACAGTAGTTACCTTGAATCAAGCATGTTTTGCTTCACATCAAAAAAAGTCTTTATGTACAGCTGTATGTAAAGTACATTTAATAGTTTTGCTCCTCACGTCTCTTTCAACAACAGTCTCTGTAGCACAGCGACAGCACAAATCACATTGAAGTTTCCAACTGACACGCTTCGTCAAACGCAGCCCTTACAGAACAGCCGTCTATGGACATTATCAATAAAGCTGTTTCTTTCCAAATAACACACTGCGCACCCGAGCACTGAGCAGAAATACTGAGAACCTGAGCTACAGAAACCCAGCTAACCACACTGTGCACTAAAACATACATGGTAGGAAATACAGTCTCTCTACAGCCTATTTTGCATACACTGTTAGAAACAAAGATACTGTGCAAGGTACAAACAATGTAAAAGCACCCTTAAAAGGTACAACTGTGGTCATTGGTGTCACATGGTACCAGCTGGTGTCGGACACTGAGTAAATGGAGGAGAAAATTCAGCAGCACAACAATTAGCAGCAAGCAGAGGAATTCATCAGTTTATCAATTTATATTTATTATATATATATATATATATATATATATATATATATATATATATATATATATATATATATATATATATATGTATGGAAGAACTTCCATTTCATCCAATGTGAAAACTACCAGTGTTCTTTGGATTTAATAATAATAAGAGGCACATCGTTCACTGAGGAGAAAAGAGCCTTTGTAAGGCGACAAGTCCTCATCATCCAGTGTAGCGGACTTGTCATCTTACACAAGGTCTTTTCTCCTCAGTAGACGATGTGCCAATATGATCAGTTAACCTAAATAACAATAATCTTCCTTCTCAATCACGTCCTTGGCAACCCAATCAGGAGTGACAAAGGATAATATACACACTTGCTGAAAAATATGAGCATTAAAACAAACGCAGTGTTTCACTGAATTGTAAGTCTTATTGCAGAGTTTCAATAAACCGTTTGTGTTAAAATACTGGCACCTCAAATGGCTAACCGAGTACCAGTGCACATGGCGCGTGCGTGGCTGCCACAAAACGGACGGAAAACCTATTACCAGAAATTAATTTTTAAAAATGGCAAACATCATCTACAGCACCTTCATTAAAATGTCTGATAGGCACACTAAGCCTAGTTGATCAGCCCATCGCATCCTCTGAAAAGTTAAGCCACTAAAGCCAAGATAGACAAAACAGTTCAAAGCTGTCTACACTCCACAAATACAGCTCTCTTTGGGCCGTTCTGACAGGCTGGGCTAACCCTGACATTGCGCTTTCTTCACTCTCCCCCTAAATCTGTTCCGACAGTCCCCGGCGGGCAACGGCCTAAACTCTGCTCTCCTTTACCTCAATCACCTGGACGCACGTCTCTCCATCTCCAGCCACCAATTATCCGCCCAAATATCATAATTTATTCAAGCCACTTGAAAAGACAGAGACGCCTGATGCAGCAATTCTACAAGGCTTCTGGTTCATTAAGAGAGCTCATCAAAAATGCACAGGAGACAGGCGTAAGGCCACACACACACACACACACACACACACACACACACACACACACACACACAAAAAGAGCAAGGTAAACACTTCTCAAGGAAGTGCTGCATTAAGGTGGCACTAAGAGCTGACATTTTGAGTTGCCTTCCAATAACACAAGGCTGAAAAGCAACATGTCATCTACAAGGTTTGCTCGCTGTATGGCGGGGGTGTCAAACTCAACCAGTGAAAGAGCCATATTAAAAAAGCTCATCAAATCTGTGGGCCAGAGAAAAAAAAAATATATTTAATTTTAATTAATGCTGTGCTATAACCTGAACTGGCCACTGTTTACTTCAAATATGCAAAAACTTCATCAGTAAAATACAGACACTTGTAGCAGACCTTGAAATATTACATGGACTCTTGAAATATTTAAAGTTTAAATGTCTCCAGGTGCTCAGTCTTTCAAAACCTACCTATTTGCTTAAACTAGACAACTGGCATCCTTTCTTTGGCTCAGTGTCTGAGCTGCTGAGCTGAGGTTAAGTGCTTATGTTGGTTGGACTGCAGCTGAAATGCATTTTGGTGATATGACTGATGTGGAATTGCACAAAATTGTGCAGAACTGAGGTGTAACCTCTGTCCCATAGACTGCTGTTGGGGTAGGAGAGTTGGAGCACTTTACGTGGCAGTGCATGCTGGAGACTGTAGTGCAGAACATCGTGAATATGTAATATTAATAGAAAATTAAAATACTCTTGCAGGCCGGATAGGATTGTGTGGTGGGCCTGATCTTGGCCGCTGGCCTTGTGTTTGACACATGGGCTCTACGGTCACTTAAAGCTCGCAGTTTTTAGTCAAGGGTCGCCTAATAGTGTCCTTTAAGAGTGTAAATTATACAATGGGAAGTGAACTTACTTCATGATGTATTTGGCCCTGTCCACAGTCTGGGCCTTCACCTTCACCAGTAACGGGTGGTTGCTATATGTCTCATTTTTCCACTGCCCATAGAGTCGATACCTGAGGACCAACAGAACATGGACACATTTGTAAGGAGGCGAGAAGACCTTTTCAAACTGCTGTGACTCACTTTTTACAGAGAATTAATTACTCAGCATATTATAGGTAGATATCACATTACTCAGCATGCTCACAAATTCAACTCACTGTGTGGGAATCTAAGGCCCAATCCCATTTCTTATTTTCACCCCTAACCCTTGTTTTCAAGTGTTGCCCCTTGGAACTGAGCTACAGGGTAGTGGTTGAAATTTTCCCTCTGAAATGGGACCCTCAAATAAAAAGAGCATCACTTCATTAACAGCTACCAGCGCTGCTCTGTAGGCGACCCTGCCAGTCTGCAGTGACAGCAGAGGAGGGTAAAGTTCAGCTCCTCACTGCTGGGCTTTAGTTACATTTAGGGCATCATATGATCTTCAAAGAGGGGGGCAATTATTTATTATCACCACCCCTAATTCTTCAGTGATATGAAGCTGAAGTCAGATATCCGCCAGCTTCTTGTTCGAATTTTCCCGTTCCACCTTAAATGGAGCAGCAGTTACATTCTGGCGCTGCAGACGTCAGAACTGCTGGACTATTTAAGGTGGGACGGGAAATTTAGTTAGCTAGCTACTGAGACATTAGCATGCTATTAGTGATTTATGCTTGTTATGAAGAAAAGGACCAAAATACACTGAAACGACACTAAACTAAGCTAATACAGTGGTTGTTGCATTTTTTAAACAGAGAATTCTCACATTTGGTCTCTTCGCCGCCACCTTGCTGGTTTTTCTTTATTCTAACACTCTGTTTGGAGACTCTGAAAAACCTCAGTTCGGAGGCTTCGCCCTACCCATCTTTCTCAACAAGAATCAGGACACCCTACCCCGAGATGAGAAAGCGCAAAACAGATGGCTAAGAGCTAAGTGGTAGGGGCAAGGGGTGAAATGGGATTGAGCCTAAGTGTCTTGCATGAAGCTTGCACGAAAAATATTAATAAAGGAACTGGCAGTAAATGAGACCCAACACTGGGGACCATTACTGTGGTACTGTTTAGGTGAGCTATATTAACTGCATTCGGTCATCTCACGCAACTGCTTTGTATAAAACTAAAGGTACCAACATGTTTAATATCATATATGCTGCTCTTATTAGGAGGCTGTGAGACAACGTGGATACGGTAATCTTTCTAATTTGTTCAAAATAATGATAGAATATTAAATCATGAGCCCAGCACCACGAATCTGAGCACAAGCTGAGCATATCGTTACGCCATTATTAACAGCTGTTAAAGTTTTACTAAATACCACACAAAAGCAGCAAACCAAACCAAAGTAGCATCTATATTTATCTAGCTATTCCATGGAGGAGATATGATGCAGGTCAAGCACCATCTGCATTGGCAGTACCTGTACTGGTAGGGGAAGAGCTTGAAGAAACCCCAGAGCTCCTCAGACATGCAGGCGTTGCACTCCATAAGCGTGAGGGAGGGCAGCAGCACCTGATCGGCAATACTGAGAAAACAGCTGAGCAAGGAGTCCTAAGAGACAAAATGCACACAAAAAAAAAAACAAAAAACAAAAAAGAGAGATTAGGAAAAAACAAAGAGGGAAAGATACAGCAACAGAAAGATGATGAAAGCTAGTAATGATCATCCCACCAAGGGAGCTTAATATATAAATCTGCTCATTGTGCCTTCATACTTCACGGCTTTCGAAGAGAGTCAGCTTTACTTGCAGCTGTACATAAACTGCATGGAAAAAAGCAACACTGGGTTTTTTTATTCAGAATGCTAAGTTTTTATTTAGAGAAGACTTTATGGATGCACTTTCAGCAAAAACAGGATCATGGTTGAATGGCGATGTATTGTTTTCACAAATAACCTTTACGCACTGTGTATTTTTATAATAGCCAAAATATGCACTGTGGCTTTTATGTTTCCAGTATCAACAGATACTACTCTGAAGATATCTATCTCACACAGTCATGCGCTTCCCGCAAGTGCAGACAAAAACAAGAGCAATAATATCACAGACTCTTTAAACCAGCACATACAGATACTGTCTGATCATAGTGTGTTAAACTGTTAGAACGCAAGAGCTGTAATCACTTTCCCCCATGTAAATAAATCACTAGCTACGTTTACATGCAGCATAATAATCCGTTAATAATCCACAGCTCCATCGGAATAGAATACGTCCATGTATACACCTTAACTGGAACAGAATAGTCCAAAGGAGGCCATTCGGAATACAGTTTCTATCCGACTGATCGAGGTGGGTAATCCTGTAAATAATCCGTTAAATAGAAGAATAATATCCGTGTAAACGCCTGTATCTGATTACATTCCCTATCGGAAAGTTTAAGTCCGTTCTGATCATGTTTGTCGCGTCATAGTGAGAGTTTATACCGTTCAACATGGCGGAGCAGAAACTGGTCTGCAGAGGAGACGAAGTTTATGCTCTGGTCTTTAAAAGACGGCGGTGGGACGGACGTCCAGCTTATGTGTCTCAGAACACGACGTCTTCCTCTCGGCCTTCTTTAATAAGGACATGTGAAGGACGTTTTCCTGAGTCTGACATCATTTTAAAGCAGTTAAAAACACAAGCGCTGCTCACTGCTGCTCATCTCACTCTGACTGGACTCACGTGATGCTGGTTGTCATGGTAACGTCTACACTAAGTGGTTCTCTATGCATGCGCATCATTTTGGATCTGATTGCTTGTAGTGAGCATGTAAATGGAGATTTTCCATCAGATTGTTGAGTAGAGTGAAAATGTTTGAATTCTGTTTGAATCTATAATCGGAAAATATTCAATCGGATTGGCAAACGTTTTTGCATGTAAACACAGACACTGTAATAATGAACACATACAAGGTTACAAAAATTAGTTTTTCTTCCAACTTCACTCAAAAGGCTTGTGCTGCCTTCGTTGCTCCGCTGCACTTTTTCACTCTTTCATGACTCACCATTTTGTCCTTGGCGTCTTGCTTGCTTTCACTTTGGTACTATGAGGCAGAGAGGCAGGGTGAGAGAGAGAGGGGAGAGACAGAGAGAGAGAAAGAGAGAGATCATTCAAATGCAGATCAATACCGGCTTACAGCACTACATCCCACTGAGACTGCAGACTTATACGAAAGCAGACCACTTCCTACACTGGAACAACCCTAATCATACAGAGCAGAGCTGATCTTCACATTGCAAGGCCGATGCCTTCATCAGACGTTTTCTGAAGCAGATTTTATGTGCCAACCTTTAATCCTCCTCGTATTCTTATATACATACACCATCAGGCATAACATCATGGCCACCTCCTTGTTTCTACGCTCATTGTCCATTTTATCAGCTCCACTTACTATATAGGTGCACTTTGTAGTTCTACAATTACAGACTGTAGTCCATCTGTTTCTCTGATACTTTGTTAGCCCCCTTTTACCCTGTTCTTCAGTGGTCAGGACCCGCATGGACCCTCACAGAGCAGGTACTATGTGGGTGGTGGATCATTCTCAGCACTGCAGTAACACTGACGTGGTGGTGTTGTGTTACTGTGTGTTGCGCTGGTCTGAGTGGATCAGACAAAGCAGTGCTGCTGGAGTTTTTAAACACTGTGTCCACTCACTGTCCACTCTATTACACACTCCTGCCTTGTCAGTCCACCTTGTAGATGTAAAGTCAGAGACGATAGCTCATCTGCTGCTGCACAGTTTGTGTTGGTCATTCTCTGGTCCTTCATCAGTGGTCACAGGACGCTGTTGGCTGGATATTTTTGGTTGGTGGACTATTCTCAGTCCAGCAGTGACACTGAGGTGTTTAAAAACTCCAGCAGCACTGCTGTGTCTGATCCACTTGTACCAGCGCAACACACAGTAACACAACACCACCACGTCAGTGTTACTGCAGTGCTGAGAATGATCCACCACCCACATAGTACCTGCTCTGTGAGGGTCCATGCGGGTCCTGACCACTGAAGAACAGGGTAAAAGGGGGCTAACAAAGTATCAGAGAAACAGATGGACTACAGTCTGTAATTGTAGAACTACAAAGTGCACCTATATAGTAAGTGGAGCTGATAAAATGGACAATGAGTGTAGAAACAAGGAGGTGGTCAGAATGTTATGCCTGATCGGTGTAAGCCTAGAATTTGAGGAGAGGTGGTCATAAATTGGCATTAAAGGACTCCATTTCATGACTTCCTTTGAGTATCTTCAGTCACGGGAGGTAGATTTATAGAGCGAAAAGCCTTGTCGTGTAACTCCTGTTGTACCTGTGCGATAAGAATATGCTAAACAAGAACAGCTATATGCACATGTGACTCTGTAAACAATTAATGGAGCCATTAGTGCGTCAGAGCATTGCGATTAGAACGAGAGCACAGTGACAATGAGGGGGAATGCAGGTAAACACACGCAGCTGTCATAACACCGGCTCCGGCAATAAATTAGTAACGCCGCTATTACCGAAAACAAAATTAACCCCAAATTAGACATCGTTACACAGTGTTACATATTAATGTTGGTAAATGAAGCATTTCGGGAGGCTTAATAACAGGACCAGCGATATGAGTGGTATCACAGGAAACATAATGGCAGGGCTGATACTAGGGTCATCATGATTAATTGATTAAACCTAATTAGTCCAAAAAAGTACTGATTAAAACTTACCTTCGAGTGAATTAGGAGGAGTTGAAAATTTGCATATCAATGCATATTTATTCCTATCCTGACAAACTATTTGTACGCATTTCTTAAAGCGCTTCCTATTTTTTTAAGCCCTTTAAAGCTTTCCTAGTTTATCTTTCACAATCTTTACAAGGCTGTGCATGGTCTCATTGCTCCATTAAGTCGATTTCCACTGTCTGACCTTTTTGAAAAGCCAATTACTGGACTTATCATCAAAATCAGTAGATTACGCAATTATTAACACAATCAATAGTAACAGCCTTAGCTGATGTGGTTTAACTATATTTGCACAGAAAATAAACAGTCATTCAGAAGGGTTTAACGTGAAATGGTGCATTGGAGAAAAACGTACTGAGACAGATACCTTCACAGTGGTGATGACAGGAACAATATATTAGAAACAACTATATATAGCAATTTTATTTATAATCCAAGACAACCAGTGAACCCACACGTGTGTCTTTTTCTACGTTAATAATGTTTACACAGATTTCTTTTATGTAGCTTTTTGAGGCTTTTTAAACTCAGACATCTGGTTCCTATCGACACCACTGCGAACAAGATGCTCTAAAACATTTCAAATCAAAACACTGTTTACATATAAACTTATTTTAAACATGAAGATATTTTGATAAAACAGTGGAATTCCCCTTTACGTGTTAAAATGTATATTTTAGAAGATATTAACTGCATTAATCAAATTTTAGCAACCTATTCTGTTTCATTTACATCTGATTTGTGAAGAACATGGACTAAAAATAAAAGCTTGAAATGTTTGAGATTTTTACTTTGTTTTTTACTTTGTATATTGAATGAGAGACCAAACCATGTGAGGCCATGACAAACAGTGAGTGGACATGCACGCTCTAGCTCAGATCTGAGCAACTCCGGTCCTGTAAATATCCCACATTACAATGTTCTGTGCTCTAACTCACCCGGTTCAACCTCAAGAGCGTTAAGATTAACTGATGAGTGGAATAAATCTTCTCAGAGCAGCAGAACACTGAAGTGTGCACCTAAGCGGCTTTTCAGCACTGAAGACTTCTGTAAAACTCTTCACCAATTCTTGTGCTCACCTCTTTCATGAAGCTCTTTCCCAGACGCACGATCTTGGCGAAGAGGATAGGGTCATGGGAGAGGTGCGGGCCCAGGTAGCCCAGCATCGTGAAGACATCCTTGGAAAGGTCCTCAAAGGTCTCCACCGGAGACGGAGCTTGCCTGCTCCGCAGAGGCTTCAGCAGGCTGCCTTTGGCACCCTTAGGGACCCCAGCCCTACAAAACACAACAGCGGGTCACAGAACTGTAAGGAGTGCTGATTGTGCAGTTTCAACGCTGCCTTAGAGAGAAATCGAAGTTCAACCAGCTTTCTAAGCCTTCGCCCGTTGAATTCAAGGCCGTGAGGGAGGACGGATCCATCGATTTGAAAATGCTGATGCAGGAACTGTGATTTAACATTATGACTATCTGGACACGGCTAGATTGATCCTTGCTCAATGTTTTTACACCTGACTCATGCGGACAGCATTTAAACAAAATGTATTATTCTGTACATTTTAAATACGTTTTGATCGAGCATGTGGTGTAGAACTGCAGAGATTTCTGGAACACAATAAGCCAACAGTGAACGAAGCATCTTCTATTAAGCTAAATGGCTAAATCTAAGTGGAGCTGTTTACACAATAAGGACTATATCAAGGCACGTCAACACCTTCAGTTCATGCCTGAGACAAAAGGACAGTCGTGATGTTTTTGCGACATTACACAACCTCAAATATTCCACTGCTTTTGTACAACAGATGTGCAAAATGAAGAAATAAAGGAAAACAAAGAAGGCCCTAACAGTGCATCAGATGTACTTTTATATAAATAATTCCTTTTGCCAAAAAAGTATTTAAAGCAGCCATAAAACTGAAACAATATTAGCTTTTCCAATACTTGACAGTTTAACCTGAATGGAGTTTTATTTCCAGTCTGCAAAGCAATTTTATAGCCCAGCGCGTTTGTTGAATCGTATTCTGTTTGTTTTTCGCCAATTCTAGTTTGTTTAGTTGTTCCGCCGTCACAGCTGCCGAGCAAAGACATACTAAGAGCAACACTGGAATCTGATGCAGGCCTGATGTTATACTCTTCTTCAGAATCTGACCACACGGGTTACAGGTCTGATATTATCTAATAGATATGTACTGCATCCATTTATTGTTTTTGTATGTGGTAAAGAAATGTAGTAAAGATTACCTGGAAGCAACTTGTTACTTAGCAATCGGTATGATAGTTATTATAGAAAAACATGCAATTGTCAGAAATAACAATAATAATAATAAATTTAGATTCGTCAGACCACAGGATCCTTTCCCACTTCACCTCAGTCCACCTTGCATGAGCTCGGGCCCAGAGAAGGTGGCAGTGTTTCTGGATCCTGTTTATATTTGGTTTCTTCTTTGCATGGTAGAGTTTTAACTTTTAGTATTTGTGTCACAGACAGTGGTTTTCTGAAATGTTTCTGAGCCCATGCAATGATTTCCACTACAGATCCATTTCTGTTTTTAATGCAGTGCTGCCTGAGGGCCCAAAGGTCACGGCCAGCCAACGTTGGTTTTCAGCCTTGACCTTCGCATACAGAGTTTTTTCCGGATTATCAGAATCTTTTAATGATAAGCACTGTAGGTGAGGAGTTATTTGCTATTTTACATTGAGAAAACATTACTCTTGGATTATACACACTATTTGGCTGTGCAGTCTTTCACTGAGTGACGAACCACTCCCCATCTTTACTTCTTAAAGACTCCTGTCTGTTTGTTTTTATTTTTTATTTTATTTACATTATGCACAAATGTGGTTGTAATTCTACACACAGTTAGCATCAATTTATGATTTTTTTATGATTATTTTAAAGTACATGTATAACCACTTTCAAAAATGATATTGGAATATACACCAAATCATCCACTTCATTAAGTTCACCTACCTTGACACTCATTTTATTTAATCTACATATCATCAGAGCACTCGTCTACAGTTACAGACTGTAGTCCATCTGTTTCTCTGCATACTTGGTTAACACCCTTTCACCCTGTTCTTGGTCAGGTCCCCCACAGGAACACCACAGAGCAGCTATTATTAAAGTGGGGGATCTTTCTCAGCACTGAAGTGACACTGGCATGTTGGTGGCAACGTGTTAGGGTGTGTTGTGCTGGTACGAGTGGATCAGACACAGCAGTGCTACCTCATAGGTGTAAAGTCAGAGACAACAGCTCACCTGCTGCTGCTATATTTATTAAATTTTTAAATATTTTTGTTTGGAAGACTATTCAGACCAGCAGTGACAAAGGGGGGTTTAAACTGCCAGCAGCACGACTGTGTCTGATCCACTCGCACCAGCACAACACACAATAACACACCACCACGTCAGCGTTACTGCAGCGCTGAGAATGATCCACCACCCAAATAATACCTGCTCTGTGGTCGTCCTGAACACTGAAACATGCACCACTGAAACATGAATCACCTGTTATGTTACCTTCACACAAACAAATGCCAAACTTTCCGTCTTCGTAACACACCTGTGTTGCGGTTCCAGCACTAAAGCCATGATAACGTATTACATCTGCAAGTGTGCAGTTCTGTGCATTTGTACCTGCGGTAGAGAGGCTCCACGATGAGATGCAGCAGTTGGCACAGTGCTATGGCTATGGCCTTGTGGGAGGTGGCATAGTAGGCTGGCATCTGCTCCATGATGCTCTGAGCATGCTGCCAGTCGCCGATCCTCAGCAGCGCCTCCAGCAGGCCTAGCTTCTGGTTATCGGGAGGCTGGAAAGAAGGGGATGAATGAAGACAGAGGTGAGGGGAGGGGCGATACACCTTCACATATGGTACACTGGGCTACAGCAGAGCCCGGAACATATGGAGGGCCTAATCATTTATTTAATCATTAGATGCTTTTCCAGTCATTATTTACTTTGGCTAAAACAGAGCAGCAGGCTGTGAGCATCCTTCGGCACAGATCTGCACAAGTCAACTCAGACCTCGTTTAAACTTGGCATTAACGTTCAGTAACAAACTTGGCATCAACACCAGTGATCCAGTCATCACCTGCATACTTTGTAGGTCTACATTTGCAAAGGAGGCTACTGCATCCAGATTAGGGTCCAACAAACATGAACATTTTGTGACCAGGGTTAAAATTAATGATTAAAAATTACGATAGCTGAGAATATCTGCCAATATATATTTTATTTATATCATATAGTCCAAGGGTTTTAGTTAAATATGACTGGTTGTTAAGCCTCTTATTCTCCAGAGCATATTTTGTTTTTTTCCATCTGAATTTACATTCCCACATCTTAAGGCAAATTATTTGTGCATGAAATAAATATAAAAAGTTATTTTTTTTGTAAAAGGTCTCCTCAAATTAACAGAAAATGCGTTTAATGATCATAAACATAATACCATATGATTACAATTTACTGCTGAAAGCCAAAAATCTTAGATGCTCTTTGTATTTTTTTATAAAAATAATTTTTCAGTGAAGAGACACCATCTGAGATCCAGTTTATAGCTCAGATTTGTGGAAAAATGGTAGAAAAAAATGTAAATGTAATGTGAGTTCAGCTTCTTTTATTATAAGTTTTAAAATTACATTACTCATCTATTTCCTGGAAAGAAGACAGTTACAGCTCTCATACGACCCCCACCTTTTGAATGCAGCTTATGAAATATCAAAGTTATTAAGTAAAGAATATAAAGAACTTCATTTTTGGAACCACCGGTGGTTCCGCAGAGTTAAAAAGGTTAAATACGGTTAAATACAAACATTAACTGCGTCCAAAGCTGAGGCTGCAGTCTAAGTAGAGAGGGTCCTCGGTAGGATTGTCATATGAAGACACCTCCCTAGTAGTCTATTGGTCACACAAATGGATCAGTCCTAACGAGGCCACGTGGTGACGCCACCAGAGCGGCGCCAAACTCGTGAGGGAACTGGCGAGAGAAAACGGAGCCACTGCATTGAATTTGTTGCTTTTTCATTTCATAGAAATGGAGATTATCTTATGTAGTACAATAAACTACATATACAAATACTTCTAAATACAATACGACATACGGACAATATACGACCTACTGACGAATGCTTTAATTAATAAGTGATTTTACCCTTTATAAGGTAACGAAGATGAATCCAAGGACGTGAATAAATTTTTTTTTTTCCCTTAGCGTCGGTCGTGCTCAGAGAACAGTGGGTAACCAGAGGCCTGGAAGGAGACATCTGATGTGTCCTTGAAATCACTCGGACCGTAGGCTGCATTTCCAGGCTGTATACGAAGGGTTCTTCACTTTGGAACGAGCTGCTATGACAGAGAGGCCAAGAAATGCAGCTTCCCTCAGCTTTGGAACACAGCTATCGCAGCACTGGGCGCAGGACTACCCAGAATTCACTGCGCTTGTGTTTTTTGTTAACTATCTCTGATTTTTCTTTTTTTCTAACAGTTTTCTTCG
Source organism: Colossoma macropomum (assembly GCF_904425465.1). NCBI lineage: Eukaryota > Metazoa > Chordata > Actinopteri > Characiformes > Serrasalmidae > Colossoma > Colossoma macropomum. Next base: position 41,164,391 of record NW_023494788.1, read on the forward strand.
TAGAAAAAATTGTGTCATAACATGTTGCTCTTGCGCAAAGGTTTAACTTTTTAAAGTTAATTTTGTGAAATATGCAGATCATTTTCTCCAAAGTAATTCAACAACATCAGATTTGCTCTCTGGTGGAAATACCTGGACTATAACTAATATGGACACTAGAACTTAATTACCCTAGATTTACACTTGCGACTGCTTAGGCAGTGGGGAAACTTTAGATATTGCACACCACAGTTAGAACAGCTCACAAATAATATGAATATATCTGAGTACAACTTTTGAGCATTTAAATATCTGAATGGACCTAAAGGTCTATCGATAACGTGACTGATCGTTGTGTTCATACAGGGTTAAATTCTCAGTGCAGCAATATTGGTGCATCGTACAGCACCGCTTAGAATACGTAAGTTATGAGCAGAGCTGGCTCCATCGTTTTAGATTAAACACGGATTTAATCACAATGCTTGACTACCCTGGGAAAACTAGATCCAAACACACTCCAAATCACACACAGGATTACACCTGTCTTTTAAACACATATACAGGCAACATCCAGATACGGGACGCATTTTAATACTAAGCCTAAACAGGATCCTCTTACTCTCCCAAGCTCAAACACATAGTACATGCACCCACACTCTCATACAGTAGCGAGCCTACTTCGGCACGAGGGAATCGCAGCTAAATAAACTCGATCGAAGCCATTATTCATCAATTCCTGTGAGGCAAAAGGCCAATCTATTCTAAACACACTACACAGCCCCGGGGCGCGGGGACAAGAGTGGAAATGGCCTCGACCCACCACAGAACACCAATTAGCTTCAGCAAAGAGCCGGTTCAAATTTGCCGCAGACACTGATTACACGACTCGGGCCCGTTCCTTCACTGCTTATTAAACATAATGCTCACGCTACACACTGCGTGGGCCCTTCAGGCGCTCCGAGACCGCGCATGTGTTAATGGGAGTTTAAGCACATGTCGGCCTTGTCTCTGCTGTGTGACAAGGTACCGGGCAGCACCGATGGGACTGCTCAAAAATCTGCATGCACCGTCCTGCCATCAGTCGGAGCTGTGCAGGTTTGACTGATGAAGCTCAAGCAGAGGAATGTGAAGAGCAGAGTAACCGGTGCCTTCAGACTACCTGCCTGAAGTGCCATTTAATTAAGGGAGTAGTTAGGCACTCAAAATCGCGAAGCTGGACTGGTCAAGTCAAGTCAAATTTATTTGTATAGTGCTTTTTACAACTGATGTCACAAAGCAGCTTCACAGAAATCCATTAAGGACAAAGTTTTAACATGAAATGTAAATCCTCCAGGTGAGCAAGCCAGGGGCGACAGTGGCAAGGAAAAACTCCCTCAGAGCTGAGGAAGAAACCTTAGGAGGAACCAAGGATCACAAGGGGGGACCCATCCTCCTCTGGTCAAACTACCTACAAAATTATTATACTACCAATATTAATAGTAGTAGTAGTAGTAGTAGTATGTGATCCCCTGACTGGTGTCTTCAGGACATGTGGTAGATTTGTTACCACTAAAACCTCCCATACAGGGGATCACACTGGTCACACAAACTCATATGGGGTATTATACAACAGTTAGTTCCGGCTACGCGAGCTGAAAAACGCTGCATCACTCCGCTGAGACGCTGTTGCTAAGCAACGACTTTGACAGCTGTAGGAGACGCTCAAGACATTTGAACGTTTTTACTTCTTACTTTGCCACAAACAGAAAATGGACACTTTTAAGATCACATTTGACCGACAGCCGATTTGGTCAGACTCTGAAGATGAGACGACACTAAATTCCCAAACTGTCGTCACCACTGAGCAGCTTTTCAGTCGGCAGCTGTGACAGAAGAACAGCTAAACAACCTGGAATCAGCCAGAAATGAACCCAACACCATTCGCCAAACTAAACGGGCTGTAAGATGCTTTACAGACTGGCTGGAACAAAACAACGTTAATACTGATCTGGAAAAACTGACAAAACTGAGCTGAACTTGATATTGCGGCAGTTTTATGGCTCAGTCTGTACTTCAGAAGGCGAGGGTTACAGCAGACTGAGCAGCGAGTGAGCGTGCGCCATCATACAGTGTTACTATGGCAGCAGCGCCAAACAGAAGTTAAAGCCTGTAAACGGTGGAAAAGCAACACATTTGACCCTTTTCACCTTCGTCTCGCTCTAATAATGAAGCTGAGAGCTGATCAGAGTTAATTATCTTCTCAGCGAAGCTCGTTCTGCTCGTTAGTTTGTGCTGATGATGCCTGTGATTCATTCACGTGACGTTACTGAGTAGGATGTGCTCATACGGGTCATTTCAGGACGCCGGTTGGTTCACATTAACGACAGATTTAAATCACTTACTTAAATGAGTGTAAACCATGTCAGAGAAATCGGATTTGAGCAGAAAAAAAGAAAAGAAAAAAGATCTAAGCTACGAGGAACGTAGCCTTTGCTCTTCTAGCACTAACGGCCATGCGGAAAGCGATGCAGTTTGAGGCTATTTAATTGTTATTTATTTAAACATTTTCATCATATAGCAACATCTGTTTTATCTAATCACATTTGCCAATGAATTGTATTGAAGTTTAAGGCTGCAGTTTTTGTGGCTTAAGAAAAGACAAATACTAATCAATCAGAGAAATTATACCAATGTAAAGAACACATTATACTTGCGTAATCGGGTCAGTCCTGGCTAAAATTAAGTGACAGTTTGAGTTCATACCTTTTCGCTCTTTTCCTCCTCCTTCTCTTTGTCCTTCTCCTTGTCGTCGGTCTTCTCCGAGGGCACCACCACCATAGTGAGCTTGCGGGCGATCTGCTTGGCCTCCAGGATCTCCCTCTTGTGCTCCTCCACGATGGTAGAGTCTACGGGAAGCAGCTGGGAAAGCAGAGATGGAAAAGTCAATTGACAGTCTATAAAAGAGGTGCCCACAGCAGCTTTAACCCCCCAACCCCTCACCCAATGAGAGAACATATTTTATACCACTATATACTATAATACTTTAAGTAATAAAGCACACAATCTAAAGTTAAAGTAAATATAATGACAAAAATGTGTCTTTACACAATCGATGCTGACTGCACTGTCACTGTAGGGAAAACAAGCCTAACATTAATTATAGAAAAATGAATAAACATAAATCCACTCATAACTTGAATCCCACCTACCTCCTTTACTTGTATACTGATCTACCTTTCTGGCCTTTAGCCCACCCCAGACATTACATTCCGCCCACCAATATACAAAACGTTTGGGCAACACTGATCTATACACATCCTACTTTCCTCAGAATCCCTGAAATACAATGAAAAATTAAGTACAGAAAGTTCTCCTCAAATATTGTGCTTGCTGGTTTACTGGTTTTCCTACCGTACCAGAAGATGGACACTAGTTCATAACTTTCACAGAGTATTAGTTATTATTAGTATTAATATTCAATATAAAAAAAAAAAAACCCTCAATATAACTAGTTTTCTTGAAGCGAACTCAAATCAAATGATATTCGCCACGTCACATTTACACAGGTGCAAAGGTGAGTGAAAATCTTAGGTGCGTAGAGCAAGTTAAATACAAAAAACTGCACTATTTCCAAAGTACAGATGTACAGTAATAAGATATACACAGATCAGTCATAACATTCTGACCACCTCCTTGTTTCTACGCTCACTGTCCATTTTATCAGCTCCACTTACTATATAGGTGCACTTTGTAGTTCTACAGTTACAGACTGTAGTCCATCTGTTTCTCTGATACTTTGTTAGCCCCCTTTTACCCTGTTCTTCAGTGGTCAGGACCCCCATGGACCCTCACAGAGCAGGTACTATTTGGGTGGTGGGTCATTCAGCACTGCAGTAACACTGACGTGGTGGTGGTGTGTTAGTCTGTGCTGCGCTGGTGCGAGTGGATCAGGCTTCGCTGTTCTTTTTAACCAACTGAAAACAGAGCAGTACTCACATGTACATAGAGGTCTTCCAGAGCAATGAGATTGTGCTGGAGGAGGGCTGCGGCAATGTGGTACAAAGACGATGGCGTTTCTCCATTAGGTTCCTGGGGGACAAAAAAAAATTTATTAATAAATAAATAAACACGCAACTGAACTCCACAACACAAAATACATACGCATACATCCAAACACAGGTATACATGTTTTGGGATCTCAACTACCAAACATTTTAATTGCATAAATAATATCAAATTATATTAATTTATTTTATTTATTATTATTCCCTTTATTTATGCTTTTGAAAGAAAGTTTACCTTGTAAGTTAATATGACTGTTTTAAAGTGGAGCAGATTTGCCTTTTTTGACAGAAATTTCAGGCTCTTGTGCAGTCTCTCTCTCTCTCTCTCTCTCTCCCTGTCACAATTTGGATGAGTCAAGACTTAAGATGGCCATCCTGACCTCCTCACACTAAACGATCGAGATGACACGAGTCCAGCAAGACCCTTGATTTTATTCCGATATTGGAATTTTGTCTGCGACAGTGAAATCTCCTTAAAACTCGTTTGGCGTACAGCCGGCATAAGACGCCCAGGCCTGGACACCCTGTCACTGATGAACATAAACATAAACATACTATAAATCACGAATTCTTTCAATCCAACGACGCTGAGGGACATAATGCTGCGCTACAGGATATTACATAAAACAACAAATAAGCCCATTAAACACTAGTTTTCGCCCCAAACGTTGGAAAGTATCAAATTTACTGAATATTCAAAACTTCCAGCAAATTGATTACGATGAAGGCCTCTGTAAAATATGAAAATTTTCAGCTCTAGAAGCCGAGGGACAAAACTGATGAATAGGCTTCACATCAGCTCTGACTAAAGCACTCTTTCATCTTTGATTAATATGATTGAACTTGATATGAATCACAAGACTGTACAAGTCAGCAGAGCGACAAGATACTTGACTGTTTCCTCGTACAGCTATAACTTCATAAGGAAAGCAAAGAAACTCTGACAAATAGGAAGCAGAGCTCAATACTTCAGAGTGGAATGACAAACCAACCACATCTTGCAGGCAAAGCGATGCGCGACATTCGTTCAGAAAGGCTGCAAATCATTTTTAAAAGCTGCGTCTGATGCTGACCTTAATCATAATATTTCCTGCCACTTAAAGTAGAGCTTTCACTAAACCGAATCTTCCTGAATCACTGCTGATTGTGTCAATATTTGCAGGAAAAAAGCAAATCAACAAAAAGGTTGACAGATGAAACATATGGACGAGGCATGTCAACTTTCTGACGCTGTCATGGTTATTGCAGCCTGGCAAACGAACCCTTCATTTGTGTTTAAAGCACCATGGGTCTGACAGGCTCTGCCAGCATACAGACGTATACAAATTGCCTGTCTGTCTGAAAGGGGGCACTTAGATTGTTATTACAACACTTCAATACAATCATTCTGACTGTAAGGGGCAAAGGAGGCATGGATAAGCGTGTAGGACTAGAGGCGGCAGTTATGGTAAACCCGGCCCTGTAAAAAGTGAAACTCACCTGATGGAACTTGAACTTGAAGCCCAGGATGTGGCACAGGGTCTGGTGCTCGCACATGTAGGACTTGATCAGAGGTATGAAGAACTCGTCCTGGTCTGAACGGCATTCGTACACCTCCAGGATGATGTCCAGCACCCGGTTTGGGTCCAAGTTGAAGCATCCTGCACAATGGGACAGTTTACTTTTGTGCGGGCAGGCCATGTACATCAATAAGGACAATTTCAAACCAGAATCCTGAGATGGCTAACGGTGAAGACACCAGCGTGTCCCTGGTATACCATAACAATTTGGCCCCATGTCAACACAGCAAGTAAAAGTGGTCCAAATCTGATTTTCTCACCAAATCTGATTATTTGTTTGGCTGTTCTCAATGTCTTTTAAATGTGATCTGCATGCATCATCAGTCTGAACAGATCAGCTCCTAAACTGACCCACATGTGCAGAAGAACAGAGCGTCACGCTGCTTCACGGCTCATCCAGAGGTAAACAATCACGACCGCCAACGAACACCAGTCACTCCCGGAGGATCAGCTTCATCTTCACCAGCATCACAGGAGCCATCATGAAGCTTCACTGACTGACAGCTGGGCTCATCACCCAGAATGTGTTCGAGCCGTAAAAAGGGCGCGGTCACTTCTTTGGTTCGTGTCCTCGGATTTAACTGTTCTTTGACGCTGCAGCCTCGTTCTCCTGCGGCCGCGTTCGGACATTTCTTTCAAAATCTCTTCAAAACACGGAGGGTCTGGATGAGTCTCTAATTTTTTGGTACAGAAACATCAGCCTAAATGTTTACGAGTCTCAGCAGCTCAAAAGTATGACGAATGTGGAGCTGGATTGACGAATTCCTATCTGGCTGTTCAGACTGAGTCGCACTGCCGCAGATCAGATACGTATCAGATTTCAGTACCACATATGAAAGCGTCTCAAATTGGAATTGTCAGATTCAGTGTGTTTTCATATAAGGACTGTTCAGACTGTGGAGCAAACTGCACATTGATGTAGTATACAGACCTTGTTAAACACCAAAAAAAGGAATAATTACATATAAATTTGCCATTACATGAGGCCATTAAAATGATCAGTTTTGATATAATACTCTTTTCACCACAAAGTTTTCATGGAAGTTTTTCCAAAATCAACCAAATCTGTTTCTGACAGACTTAAGATTTCAAAACTTTAGCATTAATTAAATAAAGCGGAAGTAATTTTATTACCACGTTCTGAAAGAGTAATTACCGTAGTGATCAATGCTCATCTAGTCAGATTGCTTGCGATTATGATTTTGTAATTACTCAAGGTCAGGCCCCCATTATAGTCAAGTGAAGAAGTTATTACCAATCAGTGTCACAGAATATACATGGGCTCCTCAAGATATTACAAGGCAATGAAAATGAAGTAGAGCATATGGGTCGAGTGGGATATAATGAGGGTCCGCAGAGCACGGCGTACCTATTAAAGATTTGATGCTCTCCAGGACGAGATGGCTGGTGACGTTGCCTGTGAGGTCCTGGCCCAGCTCAGTCACCAGCTTGGCGTAACCTTCGTTCTCCTCCCGTAACAAGTTGAACTTCTGCTGTTTGTAACTGCAAGAGGGAAGATGAAAAGATTACACTGTTCAGTGCTGAGGTGCTTCAGCAGGCGACAAAAGCAATAAGCTCAAATCACACAGCTCTGCCGGCTCCTCTTAGACAGGCCTGCATTGTAAAGGAACTGTCAGCATGTCTGTGGGTAGGAATGGAGAAGGCAGGGGCAAAAGCTAACGGTGTTCTGGAGGATTTGTCAACATAGCCAAGTCACAGAGGACATAAAACAAATTAATCCTCCCCCGACGCACTTCTGCGCAGTTAACGGTTTGAGTGGGTGAGGAGGGGGTGACGAGCACAGCCCCAGAAGAGAGGTAAGCAGGGCTCTCCAAACTTGCTAAGAACTCTTAAAGACAGACCCGCACAAAGACACGAAATTAATCATTGTCAGGGGAGCCCAGTGCAGTGCTTTCCATTTAAAAGAAAATGAGGTGGCAGACAAATTACAGAGTTGCGGCGGTTTCTTGACGCTCATGCGGGAGGCAGCACTTTGGAAAATGAAACAAGACAAACGCGGTAGACGAAGTGAGCACAATAAAGAGGAAAGTTAAAATGCCTGGCAAACTCGAAGGTAACTCAAAAAGGTAGAGGGGTCAGGACAACGGCCTACAGCAGGGGCGTCAAACTCAACCAGTAAGAGGGCCGTATTACAAAACCTCTTTAAATCTGTGGGCCGGAGAAAAACGTTTTTATTTCATTTTTAGTTAATGTTGTGCTGTAACCCAAACTGGTCACTGTTTATTCAAAATATGCAAAAGCTTCAACTGTAAAATACAGACATTTGTAGCAGACCTTGAAATATCACATGGGTTTAAATGTAAACCTACCTATTTGCTTGAACTAGACACCTGACATCCTTTCTTTGCTGCAAGTTCATTAAGACTTGGGCTCAGTTTCCGAGCTGTTGAACTAATGTGAAGTGTTTATGTTGGTTGAACTGCAGCTGAAATGCATTTTGGTGATATGACCTGGTGTGGAATTGCGCAGAATTGTGTAGAATTGAGGTGTAACTTCTGTCCCATAGGCTGCCGTTGGGGTAGGAGAGTCGCAGCGCTTTACGTTGCAGTGCATGCTGGGGACTGTAGTGCAGCACACTGTGAAACAGGCTAATATTAATTGAAGATTAAAATATTTGTTTGGCACGAGGCCTACAGCATCAGTATCATGCTTTAATTTTCTAAAACTCACCATGTCCACTGTCTGAATCTGGAGCGACTGGTGATCTGCTCTCCTGTGACCGAGTGTGAGTGACGAGGTCAGTGGCGTAACTGTACTGTTCTACAGTGAACTCACCTCTTTACTAACATCCTAACAGCTTTAGCAGCGTTAAATCACTTCTGCTCCTCACAGCTACAGCACTGTTACAGCGCTCAGTCATATTTTAGTATTAGTGCATTCCCAAGCAACGAAAGTGAAAGAAAGGAGTGGTTCATGTAAATTACAGTCCTGATTTAAACAACAGTAAACTGAGGATGCCCTATGTGTGTCATTGGAGGGTGGGAGAATGCTAGCTTCCCAGGCTAGCTGTTTTTAGCAGCTGGCTAACCTGAAGCAGCTCCGTCACTCACACAACACAGCGAACTGACGTTACTGTAGATCAAACACGACAAAAACACAGATTTCAGTTTAAACGTACCTAAAAAGGAGGACAAACTATTATAACTACTATAGTCACTACTCAGACTACTATAGAGAATCCCAGTCGCTGGCTAGCTGGCGTTGGAATACTGTGATATGCTCTGACATGGATGTGGTGGGATGATGGCAGTAAGGCGGTGTGATCCATCACTGACCTACCGAACCAGCTAATGTTTGCTGTTTGTACTAAGCTGACGTTGCTGAGAAACTAAACAGATTAAAAATTATAACCAGATAGCCGAGCACTCGTCACCAGACAGCTAAAATAAGCGGTTTTCTTTCTTAAAATATAAACATTATAAAAACCGCGGCTGTGTTTTTCCAGCTGGTAAAAACAGCTAATCAGAAACTTTCTCCCACTGTCCCATGACAGATTTGTGAAGTGTTCCACTGTTTGGTGAGCGTTTCTCATGCTCTGACCATAAAGTATAGGTTAAGACCACAATTAACCACTCAGGAGCAAAAATCAGCCTTCAAACTTACATGAAATAATGATTCGACATTTATCGCGATACATATCGATATTGACTGATATGAATTTCTGTTTATCGTGATATTTTGGGCCATATCGCCCAGCTCTAGTGAGAAGTGCAACAAGTTCAACGTTTGACTGAACGTCATGTTTAGATAACACTTGTCAGAAAAAAGGAACTCACAATAGCTTGGTCTTAATTTTGACGATCTTCTGGTTGAACTGCAGGGCTTGTTTGATCAGGCCAAGGGACTCCAAGGTCTCCGGGTCGAGCCTCTCTTTCAGCACAGCATCAGGAACACAGAACTGCAGCAAAAGCAGACAAATAATAGCCTTATAGGTGGGCTATACAACCGGGCTTGGCATGCTTGGTACCCTTCTTTAATAAGCACATGTGAAGTACGTTTCCCTGAGTCTGACATCATTTTAAAGTCATTAAAAACACAAGCGCTGCTCACTGCTGCTCATCTCACTCTGACTGGACTTACGTGATGTTGGTTGTCATGGTAACGTCTACACTAAGCAGTTCTCTAAACATGTGCATCATTTTGGATCTGATTACTTTTAGTGAGAATGTAAACAGAGATTTTCCATCAAATTGTTGAGTAGAGTGAGAATAAACACCTCAGTCTTAATCTACAGGGTGATTCAAAAAGATTCATCTGATTTCAAAATGATTTATTTCTCTTGTAAATCATTACAGATCAATGCAGTGAACTGTAAATGGTTTAAATGAGCATAAAGTTTATTATGTAATTGTACAAGGTCTCAGTATGAACCTCCTCCAGCTGTACAGACAACATCAACACCATAGTCAAACTCATCCCATACTGGATTGAGCATGTCGGGTGTCGCTGCACTCTCGGAGATCATCCAGTGTTGTGGAACCAACGACGAACGCTCTGAGCTGTTGGAGCTTCACTGCCCACGAAAATCACACTGGACAGTTATGACGGATTCACTCTTATTGAAGTGGAGAATTTTGCACAGACGCCACTAAAACAGTGCACTTAACTTAAAAAGGGGCCTTAGAGCAGCGTTTCATTTAACACTGCTGCGATCTGTACTCGCTAAAGACGTAAGAAATATGACTAAAGCACCAATAATATTACAGGTTCTGTTTGCATATAAAGCCCACAGAGATTTGCGGACCTTTTTAAAGAGTGACGGATTTATGACTCATTCACCTAAGAGCAGAAATTACCCAGCCCTCCACTACAAACTGTCTACCTCTCAAACCCATTGTGCTCTGCAGCAGAACGAAGACGGAAAACGAGCTCCGGCTCAGGGCTTCGCTCAAAAGCCTCTCCAAGCCCAGCCTGAATGTGCAACTTTCCTTCGCTCAACTATTTCACATCTAATTATAATGCAATGGTCTGAGCTCCCAGGAGGAGCCGGTATTTTCTGGGGAGGAAAATGGCCTTTGTGAGCAGAGTTTAATTCTCCACTGGAGGACAGAATTTAGGTCACTCAATACCCTAATGCAGCTAATCTTCAGAGTAGGGGGAATTGTGCCGCAAGCTTACGTATGCGCCGCAAAGAAAATTATTTACCAGAAAGGGCCAGCTCCCAGCTGCTGTTGCATTTTGCAGGGCTTGGCGAGGGTGAAAAGATGCAGAGGGTGTCATTATTTGATAGGGCAACACTGCCACTCAGTGGCGACGGCTGGTGATGTGCACGCAGCAATGCATTCAGTACTGCACTGCAGTGAAGGCAGCGACAGCATGAGCCGTACTTACCAAACACGCTCCCACCAGCTGGGTGAAGTGGTCACGCTTGTGTTTTTCCTCCAAACATCCAGTCTCAATATCTGTAGATATAAGAGGAAAATGACAGCGGATCAAGTATCTCCATTTTTGACGTTTTTCAGTTTTGACATAATTTGAAAATACCTGTTACCCATTGTGTGTACATTCTCTGATGAATGGACTAAAAGAAATGACCCAAAATGACTTGGGGAAAAAATTCTGGTTCCATTGACTTACATTAAAAGTAAAGTATGTTTTTTCCTTCTCCTGTAAAAAGTTATCATTTTGGAGATACGAGGTTTTCTTCAGACTACAGTGATATACAAAATGCCATAAGGACTAGTTCTGGCTCAATGTAGCTTAGTAGCTCTCAGAAATCGGCACCATCTACCACTTTTCATGCCCATGCGTGTCTTATCGCTTGGAGATGCACGATTTCGATGTGATACATCACTGCTGTGCAATCATCCTCTTGAAAAGCGGTCCTGAACACCATTTTTAGCAGAACACTTTTTTAGTAGGTCTACAGCTGTAAGATTTGAACAGTCTCAGTCAAATTACATGTTTTGTTGATTTTCTGAAAATATGCCAACACATTCTCTACAGGCAACAACAATTTTAGTGCACAATTTCTATTTATTAGCCAAGTTTAACATAAGTTTAACATGAGTTTGGGGAGGGGGGAGTGGAAAGGCCAGAAACCAAAATAAATAAATAAATAAAATCAATCTACAGGAATAATTTGCCCTATTGGGCCTATTAAAAATGCTCCACCACTTGAATGATAACCTCACCTCAAATAGGAACTGATGTTTTGAGTTTTAGATTACAAGTGCTTTACAGACTGGTATGATTTTCAGCTGAAAACTGAAATGTTAAATAAAACCGCCAGATCTAAATTGACATTTCTAAACCTCAAACAGCAGAAGCTCCTAAAGTCAAAATTAAACACTGCAGCTTCAGGAGTGGAACTCTCCAGCATTGCACCAGTGTGGAATGCAGAATGACTGGCTGAACAGACTGATGTCCGCTCTGGACGACACACTTGGCGCTCTATCTCCCTCCATCTACGAGCCTATGAGAGCCCTCTGCTGCGGCAGCACCTCTCGCTAACATTTACAGGCAGGCAAACATGGACCGAGAGAAGGCCGAGAGGAAGACGTCGTGTTCTGAGACACGTAAGCTGGACATCCGTCCCACCGCCGTCTTTTAAAGATCAGAGCATAAACTTCGTCTCCTCTGCAGACCAGTTTCTGCTCCGCCATGTTGAACGGTATAAACTCTCACTATGACGCGACGAACATGATCAGAACGGACTTAAACTTTCTGATCGGGAATGTAATCAGATACAGGCGTTTACTCGGATATTATTCTTCTATTTGACAGATTATTTACAGGATTACCCACCTCGATCAGTCGGATAGGAACTATATTCCAAAAGGCGTCAATCTGACTAGTCTATTCCGACTGAGGTGTTTACGTGGACGTATTCTATTCCGATTGAGCTGTTAGTCGGATTATTAACGGATTATTAGGCTGCATGTGAACATGCCTATTTAAGGAAGGAATTCCTCCATTCTGAAAAGCGAATTTCAGGCCCTGTAATTACCTCTTACTCTGTATTTTTCCATCAGATCTCTTTCTAGAAAAAAGGTGCTATAATGCTTTCCGCATGCTCAAGATTTGGTCTGGATAAATTTTTACAAGTTTGTTATTTTATCCATGGTGGCATTTGGTGCTCAAATTAAACTCCGCCACTTCAGCCTGTACGCCTCCTACAGAGTCTGGCATGCGACCAAGAACAAATACACCACAGTTTTCTTCATGTCAGAGGTCTGCTATATCATAAGACAAGCCACTAATTATCTGTGCTTTATTGGCAGCAATCTCATCAACACAAGGCCCTCATAAGACGAACCTTAATCCTCAAAGATGTTTCAGTCAAGCTATTATCTACACAGCTCACCAAAACAAAGCAAATCACAGAACACGTATTTACATTCAGCGGAAGATCCTCTGAGATCAAAGCAGCCCAAGGGCTCGTTTATGTTTTGACAGAAACCAGACCAGGAATGATGAACGTAAGCCAGGAGATTTGCAGACACAAAGCATACATGCTTACAGTGAGTGCTGCACTTGAGTCCTGACTCAGACTGCGAATAAGGAATATTTACCACCCTGAGGCCGCCTGCCACGTGGGGCTGGACAATTAATCGGAAAGTAATGAACATTTTTTAAAAATTCTGCTAATCCTTTCCCCACTCTGTGTGTTCATGCACTGTCCCCTTAAAAACTTACTACCGCACGTGTATCACATGACTCCGCCACATCCAGTCCGTGACATGGAAGCTAAGGCTGCATTCCCACAGCAGGTAAAAGTGGCCCAAATCTGATTTTCTCACCAAATCCAATTTTTTTGCTTGGCTGTTTGGCAAAAATCGGATTTGTGCCACTTCAACCTGGTAATGTGAACGTAGCCAAAGATGTTCAATTCAATATTTGAAGTTAATTTTATAGTTTAGAATTATTTTTTTTTTTTTTGGTAACATCAGAAAATTTAATGAACATTAAATGCATGATAAACTATAATTTCCTATTTACAATAAATCCTTGACAGGTTATCCTCCTCAAAAGCTAATTACCACTTTTCAAATGTTATGTTAATCTCATTATAACTTCACTGTTGATGTTATACAGCAGTTATTACATTATTACAGTTATGTATTAGTTATTTAGAGCTCTGTTCATTCTGGACACTGCAATGCATTTATTTTTAACAGACGTCTACAAATCAGCTGAAACTGTTGTAGAGCAGCAGCATCTTATTAGAGTAGCAGAATATTATTGCAAATATACACATATACATACATATATATTCATTGCCCATCTTCTTCTGTTCTTTATGTACCTCAGTTCTTGATTGTAACTCTACTCAATTCCCATTTGACGTCTTTTATATCACTCTGACTGTTTGAGTTCTGTATATCTATACAACGTTTTCGATCTATATTTTTATTAGATTTTAGGGCTGCAACAAACAACTAATTTGATAGTCAAATAATCTATCGATTACCGAAACGAATAATTGGTATTTTCAAAACAGAAAATGTTACAGCTCATAACATGAAGTAGGACGGCTTTCAACATTATCTAACCAACTCGTTAACACAGCTATTGCTGCGTCCCAAACCACACACTTCACATACTACACTAATGAGTGCACTTCTAATGGTATCTGAGCTATTTTTACACACTTTTTAGTGAGCTGCTACCCAGTTTGGGACAGGGCGTATTTTACTGAGATGAATCTTCACCCAGTGAGCTGACGAGTTTCCTCTTCAGATGCTTCAACCTGGAGGATGAGCTCCCACGCCAGCTAAACTCGGCTTTCCAAATAGCACAACTGACCACCTTTTTTCTGAGTTTAGCTCCCACACCTCTGAGGATTTTGTTCCTGAGGCTGCCATCGCACTTCTGTAACCCTCCAGTGATCGATAATGTCAAAATGTTCCTAATGAGCGCAAGAAAGATGCGTAATGACGTCACCAACTAATCGACTATTAAATTAGCTGCCAACTAATCTGGATGTCGATTTTAATCGACTAAGTTGAATAATGGTTGCACCCCTTTTAGATTTTTTTTTTAGGTTGACATCTTCAAGAGAAATTCCTTGTACATTTGGTACTTGAGAAATAAAGATCATAAAATTATCAATTTTTATACAAGTACATTCAACAAAATTGATTTAAATGTTATTGGAAACAAGGATTCTGAACTCTTAAATGGTATGAGAGATATTAGGGTAAGTTATGAGATATGGAATTTACAATATGCTTACAAACACCACAGACGTGTGAATGACAGTGAATGTTTACATATAGAAGTACTCGTAATATGCCTGCATTGTGCAAATATACTAACGAAAATATATGTTGTTTCATATAAAACAATGGTAAAACATTATCAGTTCTGCTCCCACTGGTGCACGGTGAAGTAAGTTTTCTTGGGCTTTTCCCCAATTTTTGTCTAATTCCACCCACTAGCTACATCTACCAGCACCAGGAGGGTGAAGGCCAGCTCTGAGCTGCATGATGAGAGGGCCATCCTATCCACCCAGGGAGAGCGAGGCCAATTGTGCCATGTAGTCATAGCAGCTAGTGGCTGCAGCATCACTGGGGATCAAGCACTCAGTCTCCTGATAGTAGGGCCAACGCTTTTAAATGATATGATGAATCAAACTTAATATGACCACATGAATTAATGAGGTAAAAAAAAGGTCAGATTTGATTTTAGGTTAACTTTAAATGATTATCAACATATTTTGGTCACCACTTACCTAGTACACAGAAAACATCAGCTAAAATGGATGGCATATCTTCTCGCAGCTCCTGAAACACAAACATAATAATTGGTACATTAATGGACCATTTTCACACTTCCGTGTTCTTTAATGCAGATGAGCAAATAGTAGCTTTAACCGGCTTCCGGCCGCACTGTAAACAACGGCTGATACTGCCCGAAATCACTGCTGTGTTTCTAATACACCAATAATTCAACTGAACAGCCTCACCTGAGTTTCCACTCAACTAAGTTTAAAAATGTTCAACTTCAGCTGAAAAGCTCCGCTCGTCATGTGTCACTTTTAACGAGGTAACCAATCAAAAAAGAGAGAGTAAAACTGAGCTGTAGAGCGAAAACGGCCTGTACAGGACACATTTACTCAGACTTGTGACTAAAAATGCTCCAAGACAAATATTCATTCACTGGTGTGTTTACAATACTGGAGATGGTCGTCAGAGAGGTTTGACTAACATTTTTAACTCCTTGGAACCACCGGTGGTTCCAAAACGCACTTCACTTCATAACTTCCATATTTTATAAGCTTCATTCAAAAGGTGGGGGTCATATGAGAGCTATAACTGTCTTCTTTACAGTTAAATAGATGGGTGATGTAGTTTTAAACTTTATAATAAAACAAGCTGAACTCAATTTTTTTAAAACTGAAAGTCGACCCATTTTTCCACAAATCTGAGCTATAAACTGGATCTCAGACGGCGTCTCTTCAGTGATCTGCTCTGTAATAATTTTATAAAAAAAATACAAAGAGCATCTAAGATTTTTGGCTGTCAGCAGTAAATTGTTAGCATAGAGCAATACATTTATGATCATAAAACACATTTTCTGTTAATTTTAATGGAGCTTTTACAAAATTACATTTATTTCATGCAGTTACTGAATAATTTGCCTTATGATTTGGGCCTTTAAATTCAGAAGGAAAATCCGAAATATACCTTCAAGCATAAGAGGTTAAAAACCTTGAGAAACTCTCCTCTCCACTGTAGCTCAGTGATCAGTAACTGTAACGTAAAAATACGATGCTGTGTCTCTGAGGTGGTTATGGTGTTCAGGCCACTCGCTAATGTTTACATGAACTGAGTAGGACAAGCTAAACCTGGTGTACTTTTTCTCCAAAATAAAGCGCAGTGAGTGCAGATCTGTTTAGGGATGTGTGATGTGGTGTTGAACATAGAGATCCACTCGGCTCCTTCTCCGCTTCGCAAAACCTGTCTCAGGCAAATTCCTCACAGTTCAGACGCGAATTTTTGCGGAATATGTCGTCTGCCGTCATCTGCTGCAGTGTACTCATCAACTTTGGGCTTAATTATCTGGCTAACTGCTTACTGTGAAATTCCACCCTGGTTTAACCTATCCAGCTAACTGAGAAATCCAGCTGGGAGTCCCCCCAGGCCACCTGCTCGTTTTAAATAGTGGCAGGATAATAGTTCAAATAGAGGTGCATTTCTAATGGTTGGCAGACTTTAGACTAATACAAGAGTCCAAAAGGACTGCACTCTCCCAAAGCAGAGTGAAGGGGTAATCCATCAGTTGCAGGCTTCAGGTGTGCTTAGAACAGTAGTTTCATCATTCCTGATAAAGTGTCACAACAGCAGCAAAACCAATCTGCAGAGTACTTTTGCCTCCACGCACCACAGATGAAAGAAGCTGGTACTGAAGGAACACACAGTCAAGGTCTGATCTGAAAGTTTAAAAAGTGAGCGCAACACCTACAAGACATCTGATTTCACATCTTCCCCTCAGTTTGACAGCTTTCTGCAGCGCGTTCAAAACAAATAGTTGAAAAAGAACCCAATTTACTTCACTGAAGGGTTTCACTTGTTGAAAAATGTCTTTTGCTACTCGAGCGCAGGGGAATTTCTTTGTATCACTGAATGAAAAAAGGCTTTACCTCCACAGGTGAACAAATACACAGACATGTCTCTTTGGCTTTGTTCACTCAGCAGGTAAAAGTGGCCCAAATCTGATCTTCTTCTTCATGTGTGACACAGATGTGTGTCTGTGTGTCAGCGTGAACAGATAAACACACTTTCATGTGTGGTACTGAAATCTGATACGTATCCGATACGCAGCAGTGCGATTCAGTCTGAACAGCCAGATCGGAATTCATGCAGCTTTTACGTCAATCCAACTCAACATTCGTTATGATTTGTGCTGCTGAGGCTCAAAAACATTTAGGCTGATGTTTCTGTTCCAAAAACTAGAAGAGACTCATCACAACCTTCAGTGTTTGAAGAGATTTTAAAATAAAAGTCTGAACGCGGCCGCAGGAGAACGAGGCTGCAGCGTCAAAGAACAGTTAAAAGTCTGAAAGCAAAGTTTAAAGAATCCGAGGACGCAAACCAAAGAAGTGGCCGCGCCCTTTTTACGGCTTGGACACATCCTGGGTGATGAGCCCAGCTGTCAGTCTCCCTTCATGATGGCTCCTGTGATGCTGGTAAAGATGAAGCTGATCGTTGGCGGTCGTGATTGTTTACCTCTGGATGAGCCGTGAAGCAGCGTGACGCTGTTCTTTTGCGCATGTGGGTCAGTTTAGGAGCTGATCTGTTCAGACTGATGTTGCAGATCACATTTAAAAGATAATGTGAACAGCCAAACATAAAAAGATTCAGACTTGGTGAGAAAATCAGATTTGGGCCACTTTTACCTGCTGTGAGAACGCAGCCTTTGTCACTGGGACTATGAGAAATAGGTTTATTCTCAATGGACACACAATTAGTCATGAATGTACAAGATTGTGTACACAGGTGCAGCCTAAGTGAGGCCGCTTCCATCGTTTCCAAAGTTACAGACGTCGACCGATTAGATCAAAATATTAAACTCACACATACAAATTACTGTGGTTTGAGAGAACTGCTCAGCATATCAACCCATAGCATCCTTAAGAACAAGTTACAAACTGCATAGTAAAAGTTGTCTTTTCTTCCAGCTTCGCCTCACACAGTGATGGAACAGCGATCTTGTGAATATTTTATATTTTACTTTAGATGCTTTGGAATTATTACTCTATTGTTGCATACATAGCAATTAGGGCTGAAAGATTAACCATTGCTCATTCAAAATGGGAATTTAAGAGAGGGCAATTTTCAAAATGATGTGTTGTGACATCACAACCACAATGTACTGGCAGTCTGGCACACTATACTCAGGGTTCAAGCCCCAGGCCAGAAAAAAAGTGAATATCCTGGTCGTTCTGGCCAAGAAAACAGGCCTGCACCTTGATTTATAGAAAATAATCACAATTTAAATCACAGTAACAATATGAATCAGAGAAATCGCAATATTTCCCCCAAATCGTTCAGCCCTAAAAGCAATGTTATGTTCTATATTGTACCTGTACAAGTAAAAAAAAACAAAATTAAATTGTAATATATGCTTTTACCCAAGTTTAAAACATTTCCTGCAAAAAACTCAACACAGCCCTTATTTTTATCATAGACATGCAGCTCTCCAACATAAACACACCACAACGCCTCAGACTAAAGCCTGCTGCAAAATCAGTTACGCTCACTGTGCTGAAAGTCAGATTATACGATAAAGATTTTCTGGCGAAAGACCTGCAATGCAAGAAAACGACATCCTGTCGGGGTTATTCCTACAACAGTTTTTCAACACTTCAAAAAAGTTATTTGAATAACTTGCTCAGAGAAAAACACCTGAAGCACAACATCAAACTGATGGGACTCTTTGTGTGGCAAAAACCCAGAAAAGAACTCAAACAAACCCCTGTAAGGCTACAGTAAAGCACAGGGGTGGAAACTTTTACGTCTGGGGCTGTTTTTCTTACAATGGTGGCGGTGAGCTTGTATTCACTGATGGGATCAAGAACTCAGTAGTGCACAAAGGCTTTCTGGAGGGAAACCTGCAGAAGCCGGCAAAGAGACCGAATCTGAATCAGAACAGCTGCATTTTGAACAAAAACTCTGCTCAAAAAAAGTAAAGCACAACGTTGAAATGGTCTGTTTAAACTACAATTTGTACAGCAAAAATGTCAGAACAGTTTTTGGAGCCACTGTACGTATGTTTTTTTTTTTCTTCATATTCTTTACTTCATAACTTCCATATTTCACAAGCTTCATTCAGAAGGTGGGGGTCATATGGGAGCTGTAACTGTCTTCTTTCCAGTCTAATAGATGGGTGATGTAATTTTAAACCCATATAATAAAGGAAGCTGAACTCTCAATTTTTTTTCTACTGAAAGTCGACCCATTTTTCCACAAATCTGAGCCGTAAACAGGATCTCAGACGGCGTCTCTTCAGTGATCTGCACTGTAAAAAAAAAAATAATTAAAAAAATACAAAGAGCATCTAAGATTTTTGGCTTTCAGCAGTAAATTGTAAGCATAGTGTTGTGTATGATCATAAAACATGTTCTGCTAATTTGAGGGGAACTTTTACAAAAAAAAAAACCCAACAATTTACATTTATTTCATGCAGTTACTGAATAACTGGCCTTACGGTTTGGGCATGTAAAATTCAGATGGAAAATGTTAACTTTTCTCGGGCAAGTGACCTGAAAATTCACTGTCCCAACCAAATTCCTACTGTCCCAAACAAATCTTTGTATTTAAAGGTGTTATAAATATGCACACATGAACTAGTATACTTCGTTAAGGTTATTTATTCTTGAAACAAAACTGCTCAAATTCCTACCACTGATTCGTATTTCTATTTTATTATAAATAAATTCAAATTAAAGTTATCAATGATCTTAACGTTAGAATTTGCACGCGCAAGTTAGCAAATATTACCTTCTGCAAGCCGGGTCGGTTCAATACTGGCTACCAAGTTCTCATGTGGGTAGTCGGTCAAGAGTCTCTCTTTTAACCGTATGATATGTTGCTGTGACCAACTTCCAGGTCAACCTGGAATCTGCTTCACTGCTCATCCGTCGTTTTTCCGCTGCTATCACGCAGTGTGACAGAGTCTTGTGACACTCAAGCGACTGTTTTCCAAAAGTTGTAGTTCCGACAAAAAAGAACCACCTTTATCTGCCTTGTTAGGATTTTCCCTACAAACTTTACAGAACATCTCAGGAACAGAGGGGTCAGAATCGACCCATGAGAACTGAGTTTTCCATGAGTGAGTGACGCTGCAGACTCGCTTTGCTTCGTATTCGCGCTTCACTCTGACGTCATTTGTCAACAAATAAAATCTTTGGTTTTAACTGGACGCACGAACGGATAAGACCAATTTTTTGTGGCGAGGGGTTAAATATTCAGGTGAATTAAGTTTGGAGCCAGTTACGTTGTTCTGTTAACAGACTGCGGCCCCGACCCCAACGTGAACTTGCCTCATCGAGCAAGAGATTTTTCGTGCTGCTGTCCCAACATCACGTTTTACTCGCCCCGGGCATTCAGGCAATAGTTACTGTTGAACCCTGAATGGTCATGGACAGTTTCAGTGAACGAATCACTTCACAAATAATGAACGTGAACACAAACGAGAACGTTTTACGGTACGCCGCATGACGCTTCAATAAACACAGCCAAGCATGTCTGGTGTTAGTGGTAGAGACGTAACTGCAGATGTCGGTTTGTTTGAGCCCACATGTGCCCACCTGGTCTGAAAAAACAAGTTCGGACATCAGCCACATCTACATCGAGTTGAAACATCGAAGCAGTCGTGTGGAAGACATGCGACTTAATAATGAGCACAATAAATCATTAATGACTACGATGCAACAACCACAAAGTTTGCCCACCCGATTGAAGCTCGCAGCATTTCGTAAAGGACCTGCTGTCCTCGTTTCCCAACAAGTGGACAAGATTGTACTGGACTAGCTACACTGTGGGAGATCTGCAGCCTCTGAGTAACGCTAAGGTCGAAAAGCCATCTTTCATCACATTGGTGACTGGCTTGCAGCCAATCAGACGTCAAGAAAGCAAGTAGCTTGCGGAAAATGTTGAACAGTGCATTTAATCAGAGCATTACTGACTTAAAGGCTGTGGTAGAGAATAATTCATTTAGATTATGAGTAGCAATGACTTTGGGCTGGTGATGGATGGGTAGAAAGAGGTTCTATTGAAAAAGATAACAGGAAAAAAAACAAATGAACATGAACTAGTTCATTTCTGGAACTCTGAATTTTAAAAATGAACTATGAACATGAACGAGTTCATCTTCGTCAGTATGAACTGAACTTTGAACTGGTTCATTTTGCATGTGAACTGGCACAACACTGGTCATGGAATGCAGGAACAATCGTGCTGCGCGATGTTGGACCAAGCTTTCTATCATGGCTAGAACTCTGCTGAAGGCTGTCTTTAGTGACAAGAGTACTAAATTGGCCACCTTGAAGTACATCACACTAGACACTCAACACAAAGAACTCACGGTTTGTGATTTTTGCCTGTGATAACAGCACTTCCCCTGAAAAACCACATAACCTTCCTTAATGCAAACATTTATCCACTTAATCAGCTTCGCCAAGGTTGCCATCTATACTTTGTCACAATCAGCACCGTTTTCATTTCTGAACCAACCCTGGTCCCAGGTGTGCGAGTCATCCTCCACTCAAACTTTAATAATGCAATCAGAGATTACAGCACTGAGCTGTGGAGAGCTGGGCAGCGCTGCCACTCACCATAACATCAGCCAGGAGGCTGGCAGCCACGTCAACCTTGAGACTGCCCTGGACGACATGCCAGCAAAGCTCGTACAAGGCTGACTGGAGATCTACGGAATGAAAAAGACAAGATTACCCTCAAAAAAAGATCATAAGACGACAATGTGCATCATCCCTAATTTTAAACTACTTTTGACACTGTTTATACCACTAAAAGTTCTCTAGATACACCGATCAGGCGTAACATTCTGACCACCTCCTTGTTTCTGCGCTCATTGTCCATTTTATCAGCTCCACTTACTATATAGGTGCACTTTGTAGTTCTACAGTTACAGACTGTAGTCCATCTGTTTCTCTGATACTTTGTTAGCCCCCTTTTACCCTGTTCTTCAGTGGTCAGGACCCCCATGGACCCTCACAGAGCAGGTACTATTTGGGTGGTGGATCAGTAACACTGACGTGGTGGTGGTGTGTTAGTGTGTGTTGTGCTGGTCTGAGTGGATCAGACACAGCAGTGCTCCTGGAGTTTTTAAGCACCTCAGTGTCGCTGCTGGACTGAGAATAGTCCACCAACCAAAAATATCCAGCCAACAGCGTCCTGTGGGCACTGATGTAGGACTAGAGGATGACCAACACAAACTGTGCAGCAGCAGATGAGCTATCGTCTCTGACTTTACATCTACAAGGTGGACTGACAAGTCAGGAGTGTCTAATAGAGTGGACAGTGAGTGGACACAGTGTTTAAAACTCCAGCAGCACTGCTGTGTCTGATCCACTCGTACCAGCACAACACACACTAACACACCACCACCACGTCAGTGTTACTGATCCACCACCCAAATAGTACCTGCTCTGTGAGGGTCCATGGGGGTCCTGACCACCGAAGAACAGGGTAAAAGGGGGCTAACAAAGTATCAGAGAAACAGATGGACTACATTCTGTAACTGTAGAACTACAAAGTGCACCTATATAGTAAGTGGAGCTGATAAAATGGACAATGAGCATAGAAACAAGGAGGTGGTCAGAATGTTATGCCTGTGCGTTGATGAAAACAAACGCACAGAGCTAAAGAACAGGAAAAATGATCACCCTACCAAATCTAAATTTTAACAGTACAGTCTACTACAGCTAAAGAGCAGACCTAACAGGCTGATCAGTAACAGCGCTTTTCAAACTGAAGATGTATTTACGCTAAAATGTGTGGTCTTATTCCCCCAAGAAATACATGTCATTTCTCTGCATCTCATATACCCAATCTTTATATCTAAAACTTCATATGAATGTTTTTGTATCAGCACTGGAAGATATGTACTTGAAAAAGCATCGGATATCAGCATCAGCCCATATCACTCCTTCGAGTAACTTAAGGCAATACTATTATGTAATTTAAGACACGCTGTAGACGTGGAGAGGCTGCTCCCCAGACCTCTAATGCCATCAAATTCACATTAACACATTTTACAACTCAACTGAAACTAAAATTAGTTTTAATACACTCATATAATAAACGCCTAAAATTAAAGTGTCAGCAGTTGTCAGGGCTCATATTCATAAAGCTTCTCAGAGCAGATGCGCTGATCTAGGATCTGTCCCTGTCAGCAAATAAGAGGAGAATCTGATCCTCCTGTTCTGAGAAGCTTCACGAATAAGAGCCCAGATCTCATATTAAACTCAGTCTCAATCTCAAACTCACCTTTAAGGAACACTTCACTGCTGGGCTTCCCTGCCAGATCCTGACACAGCTGCAAGCTAGAAGCCAAACACAGGACATACATATATAAGCAGGACTTGTATCATTAAAAACACATGATTTCAAAGCACTGTATGCATACAGATGTTAGTCAACACCAATATTTACAGGAAATAATAACTCCTTCATATGCTTGTGGAACGTGAAATAGAGTTCCCACATTGTCAGTGCCGCCAAAACGTGCTGTGGTGGTGCTATTTAATGCCTGTATAACAGGTTAGATGTTTCTGAGTGACTTAAAACTTAGAGGAGCCCAACAACTAGTCCTGGGTTCGAGCCACACTTCCTTCACCATCTTCAAACTTAGTTTATTGATCATTTTCGTTGAGAAAAGGCGCTGGCAAGCGATCTTCCACGCGTTCCACCAACACCCAAAGGCCGAAGAGTTGTTGCCATTTTCTGTACAGGACGGATATCTGAATTCAGAGCAACTAACAATCCACAAAACATTACAGATCCAGGATCAGCCAGTGAAATAGGACTAAGACTGGCTATCAGCGGCTAATTAACGCGCCCTGCTGAACCTGTTGGCGGGGAACAAACTGCCATCTTCCGAACTAGAACACAGAGCTGGGTTAGCTGGTTAGCTTAGCTTGGCGCTAACCGCGTTATGAAATGGCAAAAAACAGTTCGACGTTTAAAAAGATATAGAAAAATAAATCTTTAAAATCAATGGATTCTGCTGATGAAAATGTATTTTTGCTACTCCGTCTTATCACCCGGCTTAGGTTAGCACTCTGCTTTATTGTCGACGAACTCTTTCTAAGTTTGATCGGCTGTTTGTGTTTCTGAGGTGGGTTAGTTTCATTAGGGACCGTCGGTCATCAGTAAACACAGCGATCTCACACAACCAGCCAGCCAAGCTGCGAATAAACACTGAAGTCGATGGATTTACGGGTTTTAGAAGCGGCTGAAGACCACAACGTAACGTTACCACCACAACCTGCTCTCTCTGTCCGAGAACTGCCGCAGCTTAGCCGCCGTTAGCGGCAACTCCGTTCGGCTAACACGGCTAAGGTTAGGTAGCCGCCGACCGCCGCCGGCGCCGCTAACGTCACCGCTGTGGCACTAATTCGAGTTGTGCTCGTTAATTACAGCGTCTATAACCTCGTACACACCGTAGAGCTGGCTCCAGCTAACGAGCCGGCCGTTTACATGTAGTGTGGTTAATGTAGCGCCAGTTAGCCTGCTGGCTAATGCTAACGGACTCGGCAGCGGGCGAACCGGAGAAAAACCCCGGGGTGACAATGAAGAAAGCACCGCTGCCCCGAGATCGACTGAGCAGCGACGCCTGATAATCTCTGAAAAGAGAACAAACGCGGGACGAAACCTGTTTCGGCCTGGCTGGTTAAAAAAATCAGACTCACAAATCATTTTTGCCGGATTTTTCCCAGTTTTTGATCCAGTCAGTAGGGAGGACCGACGCCGCCATCTTCCCCACCACAACCGCGCTCCGCCCGGATGTTGAGCGGCACAGAGCCGGGTCAGCGGAGCAGTATAAGAGCGGGCATGCCGGGATGCCGGAGGATGGGGCGGTTAGGCTAAACAGCTCTCCTAAATCCAAAAGATGCTTTTATTGGTCAGATATGTACGGAGCCCCGCTGGTGACATCCTGTGTAAATAATAATAATGCGTGGCCACGACTTAGTAAGGCGTGGGAATGAAATGATTATGTCGTGGCCACGACTTAGTAAGCCGTGATCTCATTTCCACGCCTTACTAAGTCGTAGCCACGGATTAGGATCTCGTTCCCACGTGTTAATACGGAGCCCCGTTGGTGACATCCTCTATAAATAAAAATAATGTGGTTATTATTTTACACGCCTTATTAACGCGTGGGAACGAGATCCTAATGCATGGCCACGACTTAGTAAGGCGTGGGAATGAGATGATTAAGTCGTGGCCACGCATTAGGATCTCATTCCCATGCTTTGGTAAGTCGTGGCCATGACTTAATCATCTCATTCCCACACATTATTTTTATTTATACAGGATGTCACCAGCGGGGGAAACATATCCTACGGAGCCCCGCTGGTGACATCCCGTATAAATAAAAATTATGTGTGGCTACACCTTATTAATGCGTGGGAACAAGATCCTAATGCGTGGCCATGACTTAGTAAGGCGTGGGAATGAGATGATTAAGTTGTGGCCATGACGTAGTAAGGCGTGGGAACGAAATCACGGCTTACCAAGTCGTGGCCATGCATTAGGATCTCGTTCCCACGCTTTACTAAGTCGTGGCCACACATTATTTTTATTTACACACATTTTTATTTACGATGTCACCAGCGAGGCTCCAGTGGTGGACGAAGTACACAAACCATGTACTTGAGTTAAAGTAGAGACACCCAAGGTAAAATATTACTCCAGTAAAAGTAGAAGTTCCTCCCTTTAGACCTCCACTTGAGTAAAAGTACAAAAGTATTTGCCCTCAAATGTACTTAAGATCAAAAGTGAAAGTACTAAAAGATTAATTATGACTTTAATGTCCTATTATCGTTTTTGTAACAAGACTCTCTTCATTAACTCAGTTTAGGTGAAAATACTCCAGTGTCGCTCTTGGTAAACCAGTCTTTTAATAGAGTCATTAATTAGTGACGCTGATGTCTATTAAAATTATCATAAGCACAAAACACTGAAGGCGAACAGTTTCCATCAGGTAGAACTGAGTGGCTCTGAAATCACTTTTACAAACAAGCAAAGTTTCAGTTTAAGATTTATTTACAACTTTAGTTACAAGTTTAAGTTTAATAAAAACTTTAAACTCAGATTCACAAATGAGTTTCCTTTACTAAACTGCATCTGTAGGTCTCTGTTCATAAACATAAACTAGCCAAAACTAATTTACTATAAAATGAAAGTGTTTGTATAAATTCAGAATAAAGACACGTCAGTCTCAACTGCATATGAGTACATATTTCTATATTGTGGTCTATTTACACAAAGTTAGGTTAGATCATCATTTATGTTGAATATACTCTCCCAAAATTTTACGGTGCTGCACTGATGTTGAACCGTGTGCTGCACTGGGTCGGTATGACCAACAGGTCAAAACAAGCTCAAAACAAAGTGACCGCTGTGCCCTGATTGGTGTTTTGCTTTGCACTTCTTTCGTTTTGACGTGTTACATTTTTATACACACATAAACCAAAAGGAACGACAGATTTCTCATAATGTAGTGGAGTAAAAAGTGAGATATTTGACTTTGAAATGTAGTGGAGTGAAAGTGAAAAGTGGTCCAAAATGGAAAAACTTCAGTAAAGTACAGATACACGAAAAAGCTACTGAAAAAAACACAACAGGGATATTTGCCGGCTGTTTCAAAGAGATGTCACTTCCATTTCTTATGCAGTTACATATTGGAATTCTCTTGTAAAAAATCCTGACTGGAAATATATTTGAACCTGTATATTTTGGTTAGTCCATCTGAATTTACATGACCAAATTATAAGGCAAATTATTCAGTAACTGCATGAAATAACTGTACATTTTTTTATTTTATTTATTTATTTATTTTTTGTAAAAGCTCCCCTCAAATTAGCAGAACATGTATTTTATGATCATACACATATTGCTATATGCTTACAATTTACTGCTCCCAACTTTGTGGGAACAGTTTGGGGACGGCCCCTTCCTGTTCCAACATGACTGTGCACCAGTCATATTAAACCCTATGGACTAAGAATGGGATGTCACTCAAGTTCATATGAGTGTGAAGGCAGACGAGTGAATACTTTTGGCAATGTAATGTATACATATATGTATATACACACATGGACTGGCGATCTGTCCAGGGTGTATCCTGCCTTCTGCCCAATGACAGCTGGGCTAGGCTCCAGCACCCCACCGCGACCCAGAAGGATAAGCGGTGTAGATGATGTATGTATGTATATATATTTATATATATAAACGTTGTGGAAAGCCTTCCCAGAAGAGTTGAAGCTGTTATAGCTGCAAAGGGTGGGCCGACATCATATTAAACCCTATGGATTAAGAATGGGATGTCACTCAAGTTCATATGCGTGTGAAGGCAGACGAGCGAATACTTTTGGCAATATAGTGTGTATATATACATATATATGTATATATATACACATACATATATATATATATACATATATAGATCACGGACACACACATGGACTGGCGACCTGTCCAGGGTGTATCCAGCTTTCAGCCCAATGACAGCTGGGATAGGCTCCATCACCCCACCGCGACCCAGAAGGATAAGCGGTGTGTGTGTTTGTGTGTATTTTTTCCCAGATTTAGCACCATTTTGGTCATTGTTAGCATTACAAATAAACATTCAGGAGAGAAGTGTAGGCGCACCATTTCACATCAGGCCACTCTCACCGAATGACCTCTATCATTGGTTGGAAAAATCAGAGTGAAGACACACAGGACTTTTATTTTGAAATGTATCCCCAACCATCAGCAGAAGCCCAGACAGCCAATAGGAAAGTTACAGAGAGTTTCCTGCCCCGCAGTCGCCGCTCAGTCGCCTCTGCTCAGAAATGCTTCCTAAACTTTTAGTAGCCGTTTCTCTGGCCGCGTTGTTTTATGGAGCGCCATCAGACGCGCAGAAGAAGAAGGAGGTCAGTGAGTTTTCGAGTCCTGTCCGAGTCCTGTCCGCGTGCGCGCAGACCTGCTGTTAATCTAGTTACCTGGCCGAGCCGGAGAGGGGCAGCTATGCTAAGCTAAGCTAATGTAACCCAGCCCAGGTAGTCGGAGATGCTGCTGTTCGGTCTAAGATAATATTCGGATATACAGCGTCATATTCCTAATAACGTCGCTCATAAATATCAGACAAATATGAGGGATTTAAATCCTTTAAATCCGGCTGTTTTTAAGCTGGTAGGCTAATGTAGCCTAGCCTGGGTTTGAGGTAGGTAGGTTAGTTAATCAGCAGACCGTCAATGGAAAATAAGGCATGTTTAGTTTTCCTGGTTTTCATTCTGACAGCCTGGAAACCGACAACAAAATTAGCAGAGGTGGACGAAGAACACAAACCATGTACTTGAGTTAAAGTAGAGACACCCAAGGTAAAATATTACTCCAGTAAAAGTAGAAGTTCCTCCCTTTAGACCTCCACTTGAGTAAAAGTACTAAAGTATTCAGCTTCAAATGTACTTAAGTATCAAAAGTAAAAGTACTAATAGATTAATTATGGCTTTAATGTCCTATTATCATTTTTATAACGAGACTCACTTCATTAACTCATTTTAGGTGAAAATACTCCAGTGTCTCTCTTGGTAAACCAGTCTTTTAATAGAGTCATTAATTAGTGATGCTGATGTCTATTAAAATTATCATCAGCACAAAACACTGAAGGCAAACAGTTTCCATCAGGTAGAACTGAGTGGCTCTGAAATCACTTTTACAAACAAGCAAAGTTTCAGTTTAAGACTTATTTGCAACTTTAGTTACAAGTTTAAGTTTAATAAAAACTTTAAACTCAGATTCACAAATGAGTTTCCTTTACTAAACTGCATCTGTAGGTCTCTGTTCATAAACATAAACCAGCCTAAACTAATTTACTATAAAATGAAATATTGTTTGTATAAATTCAGAAAAAAGACACGTCAGTCACAACTGCATATGTGTACATATTTCTATATTGTGGTCTATTTACACAAAGTTAGGTTAGTTCATCCCAAAGTTTTACGCTGCTGCACTGATGTTGAACCGTGTGCTGCACTGGGTCGGTATGACCAACAGGTCAAAACAAGCTCAGAACAAAGTGACCGCTGTGCCCTGATTGGTGTTCTTGCTTTGTGCTTCTTTTGTTTTGACATGTTACGTTTTTATACACACATAAACCAAAAGGAACGACAGATTTCTCATAATGAGGGGAGAGAAAATTAAGATATTTGAAGTTGAATTGTAGTGGAGTGAAAGTAAAAACTGGTCCAAAATGGAGATGCTTCAGTAAAGTACAGATACACGAAAAACTACTTAAGTACAGTAACGAATTACATTTACTTCATTACTGTCCACCACTGGAAATTACTATGGACACTTCATATTCAGCATCTAACTGAAAAATGAAATAATATTAAATGCTGCCAACCCCATGTTTGGAGAGAATTTGTGTGGAAGTGTGTTACTCGATTTTTTACTACCCCGAAGCCAAAACCTGTGGAAAATCAGGGATGTTGGAGGATGTGTAGGAAGCCAGGCACTGGCATGTGATTTGGGAATGCTCAATATTAGGACATTTTTGGACAGAAGTTGCACAAAGTACTGAAAAATATATTTAGTTTAGAATTTCCCTGTAAATTTGATGAACTTTTTGACGAATATTTATGGGATATTCTATTAATTGCAAGTAAAAAAGTTGTAACAAGGAAGCGGCTGTGTCCTGAACACCCCACCCCCCCACTGGATGACTGGATAAACCTGGTCAATGAAATATATCTAAAGGAAAAAATGACCTTTTCTATTAGACTGAAGATGACAAAATTTGTAAAATTATGGCTAAAATGGGTCAATTATATGAAGTAAGAATGTAAGACCAGAGTTTGTAGAGAGTAAGTACTCCCTCCTTTCCCTTCTTCTTCTTACCTGACCCTTTTATTTTTTACGCCCAGGCGTCTTCTCAGGTTTTAATGTATATAGTTATTTGTTATCTTTTATAGAATGTCAGAACGAAGGGGGGGAGGGCATTTAAAGAATAAAAAAGACGGAGAGGTATAGGTCACAAGGTGTGTGAAAGAACATATAATTGGAAATTAACACGTGCATGGAATGTTGTCATTGCATGCTTTTGAATGTCTCTCCTGGAAAAAAATACAATAAAAAATAAACAAATAAATGTTGCCAACCCAACCATGAATCTAAATATGACAAATACTGGATAACAGATTAAAGTCTTAGGTCAGTGTTCATTGTTTTGTTCAGTTAGTGGAGTGGATGGGTCTCTTCAGCCATGATCCCATCAGACAGAGCTGCTTGGGCTCCTTTTACTGGAGCCTGTAAAGCAGAGGTGCCCAGTTCTAGTCCTGGAGAACTACCACCCTAGAATATTTGGACACCTGGCTCTAAGGTTCAGGTGCCCCTGAAGGCCTTCATTACCTGGATCACGTGTGTTAGATTAGGGCTGGAGCCAAAAACTGCAGAGTGCTTGATTTCCAGGGCCAGGATTGGGCACCCCTGCTGTAAAGCTTGTAGAACGGGTTCTCAAACCAGTCCGCAGGTACCCCCAGGTGGTCCATGCTTGTGCTGTATCCCAACTGACAACACACTGCCCTGTGGACCAGTTTGAGAACATCTGGGTAAAGACATGGGTTTGGTTTCTGTGGTCATCTTGACCCCATGTGTCAAACACAAGGCCAATCCTATCCAGCCTGTTTATTATATAATTATTTTAATTTTCTATTAATATTAACCCGTTTTTTAGAACATGATGTGTGGGCTACCCCCCCAGCAACAGTCTATGGGACAGCAGTTACACCAAAATTCCACCACACCAATAATATCACCAATTAATCTAGCTGCATTATAGCAATCCAACCAGTATAAACATCTAACTAACTAAAAAAATCAGCTAGTTGGCTGAAAATAAACCCAAAGAAAAGCAGACAGTGAACAAAGGTGATTTCAAGACTGGTAGGAACTCGAATTCCTTTTTGCTTTCAATAAGGATAGACTTGCCCGTCTCTTTCCGGAGGCAGTGTGGCTGTAATAGAAGAATACAACGTTAGGCGCCAATACAAGACGAAACACTGCAACTAATATGGAGAGTTGGATAAACATCAGAGACAACAGAAAGTGGCAGCGATGAGAAAAGATCGTTCTCTGACCCACAGATTTGTTGAGAATTTTTAATTTGGCTCTTTTAGTAGTTAAGTTTGACTCACCTGATCTAGACTGAGAGAGAAACGTAGGATAAACAGCAGTATTAGTGTGTTATCTGCTCTAAATAATGCCATAATAACAGTAGTCTAATTAACTGCCTTTTTTTTTAGCTCAATTCCAGACCCATTAGATATTGCGCCCCCTACATGTTCCTATATTTGATATCATAGGTAGATACACCCTTCCAAAAATGTTTAGACATGCCTTCTAATAAGCGAATTAAGCTTTTAGGTGCACCATTGCAATTACACATGAACAGCTTGGATAATCTCCATAGAAAAGCATTTGCAGTAGTTTGGGATGCTTTGGAGAAGCGCACATGAGCCTGTAGTCACCAGTGGTCACCAGTGGTCACCATGTCCAGTGCCAAGCTTTGGCTTGAGGAGTATAAAGTTCCCCAGCATAGATCACATTGGGATGAGTTGATGTGCTTTTTATGATCCAGAACTAATTGTCAAGTATCAGTATTTGACCTCACTAATGTTCTAGTACCTAAATGCAATCAAATCCTCACAGCAGTGTTCCAACATTTAGTGTAAAGCTTTCCCAGAAGTAGAAGCTATTACTGCTGCAAAGTGGGGAAAAACTCCCTGTTAATATCCTTGAAATGTTGGATGAGCAGGTGTCTAAAAACTTTTGGATGTATAGTATATATTTGTCCTATACGTGCTAATAAAGCATGAAAGTACAACCCCATTTCCAAAAAAGTTGGGACGCTGTGCAAAATGTAAATAAAAACAAAATGCATTGATGTGCAAATCATTTAAACCCCCTATTTAATTGACAGTAGTACAAAGACAGCAAATCAAGAGTTGAAACAGAGAAATTTCATTGTTTTTAAAAAAAAATTTGCCCATTTTGAATTTGATGCCAACAACACATTCCAAAAAAGTTGGGACAGGGGCAACAAGGCTGGTAAAATTGTGTAATGCTAAAAACACCTGCTGGTTAATTGGCAACAGGTCAGTAACATGATTGGGTATAAGAAAGCATCTCAGAGAGGCGGAGTCTTTCAGAAGTAAAGATGAGGAGGGGTTCACCACTCTGTGAAAGACTGCACGAGAAAAAAAAACAGACATGATTCTGTAGAGGAAATCACTGCAGGGGCTCAGAAACACTTCTGAAAACCACTGTCTGTGAAAACAGTTCATCACTGCATCCACAAATACAAGTTAAAACTCTAAAATGCAAAGAAGAAACCAAATATAAACAGGATCCAGAAACGCTGCCACCTTCTCTGGGCTTGAGCTCATTTAAAATGGACTGAGAGGAAGTGGAAAAGTGTCCTGTGGTCCGAATTAACATTTGATATTCTTTTTGGAAATCATGGACGCTGTGTCCTCCAGACTAAAGACCTCTCAGCTTCTTATCAGTGCACAGTTCAAAAGCCAATATTCATGATGGTATAGTGACGTGCACATCTGTGAAGGCACCATTAATGCTGAATGATATATACAGGTTTTGGCAACATATGCTGCCATCCAGACGACGTCTTTTTCAGGGAATGCCTTGATTATTTCAGCAAGACAGTGTCAAACCACATTCTGCATGTATTGCAGCAGCATTGCTCTGTATTAAAAGAGTCCGGATGCTAAACTGGCCTGCCTGCAGTCCAGACCGGTCACCACTGGAAACATTTGCTGCAGTATGAAATGAAAAATACAACAAATGAGACCCTGAACTGGTGATCAGCTGAAATCCTGTATCAAACAAGAACAGGAAAACATTTCACTTTCTAAACTACAGCAGTGTCTCCTCAGTTCCCAAACGCTTACAGAGTGTTGTTAAAAGAAGAGGTGATGAAACTCAGTGGTAAACAGGCCCCCGTCCCAACTTTTTTGGAACGTGTTGTTGGCATCAAATTCAAAATGAGCATACATTTTTTTCAATAAACAATAAAATTTCAATTTTAAACATAAAGTTTCAACATTTGATTTGTTGTCTTTGTAGTATTTTCCTTTAAAAATATGGTTCACATGATTTGCATATAATTGCATTCTATTTCTATTTACATTCTGAACAGCATCCCAACTTTTTTGGAAATGGGGTTGTACATATGGCAGCAACCTATATTTGTACTGTGTAGTGTCC
The DNA here is from genome assembly GCF_904425465.1 of Colossoma macropomum. Classification (NCBI taxonomy): domain Eukaryota; kingdom Metazoa; phylum Chordata; class Actinopteri; order Characiformes; family Serrasalmidae; genus Colossoma; species Colossoma macropomum. The sequence continues at coordinate 41,197,958 of NW_023494788.1, forward strand.
GTCCACCCAAAACATGAAGAAAGAGAAGTTGTGATTCAGGTTTTGCTGCGTTTCTCCCCAGACGCTCCTCTCTGAAAAGGTTGGGCAGATGATGGAGTGGGCAGGCAAGCGAGCCGTGATCAGACTGAACGGTGAGAAGTTCAGGCGCTTTGTTCGAGCGCCCCCACGCAACTACTCCGTGATCGTCATGTTCACCGCCCTGCAGCCTCAGAGGCAGTGTGCTGTGTGCAGGTAAGTTGCTACAGAAGCTGTTGTACGTTATAGTTAAAGGGCCCATATTATGGTGTTGGGTAATTTACCCAAAAATGCATAAAAACACTCTTTTAGAATTTCTGTGATGCGACATACCCCAAAAACTAAAAAGAGAAGACCACGTTAGATTTCACCGTCAAATAGGTTATAAAATTTAATAAGAAAAATGTTTCCCAGGATTATAGAAGCTCAAAAAAGAAGTCATATTTAAAAGATAAAAACAAAGAAGAATAATCTTAGCAGATTATCACGTTCACACAAACACACAACCTCAAAACTGAGACAAAAGCTTAAAGAAAGTCACCTGCAGGTGTCAGCCCACACTAAGAGACGAGGTTAAAACATTTTTAGCTTTATGAAAAGTATATGTAAATTAGACATCCTACCTATACAGTTGCTGATTCGTCAGACTTGGATGGGCTCAGAAACAAACTAAACACAGTGTCATTGGTGAGATTCAGTCAATGCATGTAGTGTCCCTCGTGTGCATCTTAATGACGTCAGCAAGAGTCGCTCTCAGTCAGGCCTGAGACCTCGAAGGGGATGGAAAAACCCAGTTCCAGCTCCAGAACCACAGCCCACCACCACGTCTGGTGGGATAGATTGGAGATAGAAGTGTTGGATGAGCAGGTGTCTAAAAACGTTTGGATGTATAGTATATATTTGTCCTATACATGCTAATAAAGCATGAAAATACAACCCCATTTCCAAAAAAGTTGGGATGCTGTGCAAAATGTAAATAAAAACAAAATACATTGATGTGCAAATCATTTAAACCCCCTATTTAATTGACAGTAGTACAAAGACAACAAATCAAGAGTTGAAACAGAGAAATTTCATTGTTTTTAAAAAAAAATTTGCCCATTTTGAATTTGATGCCAACAACACATTCCAAAAAAGTTGGGACGGGGGCAACAATAGGCTGGTAAAATTGTGTAATGCTAAAAACACCTGCTGGTTAATTGGCAACAGGTCAGTAACATGATTGGGTATAAAAAAGCATCTCAGAGAGGCGGAGTCTTTCAGAAGTAAAGGTGAGGAGGGTTCACCACTCTGTGAAAGACTGCACGAGAAATAAAACAGACATGATTCTGTAGAGGAAATCACTGCAGGGGCTCAGAAACACTTCTGAAAACCACTGTCTGTGAAAACAGTTCATCACTGCATCCACAAATGCAAGTTAAAACTCTAAAATGCAAAGAAGAAACCAAATATAAACAGGATCCAGAAACGCTGCCACCTTCTCTGGGCCTGAGCTCATTTAAAATGGACTGAGAGGAAGTGGAAAAGTGTCCTGTGGTCCGAATTAACATTTGAAATTCTTTTTGGAAATCATGGACACTGTGTCCTCCAGACTAAAGACCACTCAGCTTGTTATCAGTGCACAGTTCAAAAGCCAGTTTCTCCAATCTATCCCACGTCTGGTGGGATAGATTGAAGGTGGGCGGTCCTTCTGTCATGTCACAGCGTCCTTCTCAAGAAATACCTCAGAAAAGAAAAGCCTCACAGAGAGACCAGGCCAATGACCTATTATTCCTATGCGTAAAGAATCTAATCTTAAGAAGAATATTCTATATTTAAAAAAAATAATTAAATTGGATCTTCATCCCTTCAATGGAAATGTTTATTTTTCTTTTATGTAAGGATACATCGATACTGATTGGGTATCAGCCCAATACTGCGCCTCATTTACTCCTGTACTTATAAAAAAGCACCAATACCAACATCCGATCCCACCTGATACCTTGCGACGTAAGCCTGGTGTTTGCCGCCGTGCTAATTAACAAACGACTCAAGCTAGCAGTGAACGAGTCACAGCAGAGTGTTTGTGTAAAAATCATGGCATCACTGTTTTTTGGTACATGAACGAGCACAAGTGTCGTAAGAGAACTTCAAGGAAAACGTAAAAAACTAGAAAAATGTATGACAGGGCGCTTCGACTGGCCGTGTCCCTTCATGGTTTTCGCTTGACTGTCCATTCAGACAGGCGGATGAAGAGTACCAGATCCTCGCCAATTCATGGCGGTATTCCAGCGCATTTACCAACAAGGTTTTCTTTGCAATGGTGGATTTCGACGAGGGTTCTGACGTTTTTCAAATGGTAAGCATACTTTTTATTCTATGCCGTTTTAGGTTACCCTTAATTAGGGCTGCTAAACCACAAAATTAATTAATCGGGATTAATCACATTAGTTTGTGTGGTTAATCGAGTTTCTCTTATTTGCTCTAATTTGATCTTGAAAGATTTTTTTCTGTTTTAAAAGCAGCACATTTTTTTACAGTTATATGCATGGACAAAACATCAAAATGTGTTTATTATTATTGAATAATTCAACTTGATCGTGAATGTGGGGTGACCATGAAAAGAGGGTGAATTACTAATATTGCCGAAATTGCTGCATTAGTGCTGTGTTTTGTTGTGAATAATAGTTCAGACTCAGTGCACCTCAGTGATAAACAAATTCACAGTATGAGATTAGCTAGTTTTATCAAGAGTGCTATCAGTGGAACCTGCCATTTAAAAGCTGTATTTAAAGAGGGAGTTACAGTCACAGAGTTATAGCCACAGCACACAAGCAGCTGGACTTCAGGTTGGAACTATGGATAGTTCGAAGGATCAACTTAGGGCAGGGGTCGGCAACCCAAATGTTAAGAAGAGCCATTTTGTCAAGTTTCAACAAAAATCTGACCATCTTGGGAGCCACAACATTGCGTGTCCATTTTGTTGAAGTAACGTTTCACCATCTTGGCTGTAAATCTGCCTCAGTATGTGCTAATTTACTAGTACAGGCTAAAAATATAATAGAAACGAAAACACAGACTTACTTTGCTCTACTTTAAGCTTTAGCTCAGCTATAGCCGCTTTTCTCGCATCTCCAGCAGGAAACTTTTCCATAAAAGTAGAACAGTTTCTTTTAAAGTGTCTCTCAATGTTGGACTTTTTACGAGGCTGAAGTTCTCATTCGCCAGGTTCTTGTTAGAATTTTCCTGTTCCACCTTAAATGGTGCCTGAGGTGCAAGAATGTTGCTTACTATGTAGCTAACTGGTGCATCATTTAAGGTGGAACGTAAAATTCGAACGAGAAGCTGGCGAAAGAGAAACTGACTTCAGCTTCGCAACTTTTTAGTGTTTCAGTTTCTCGTTGCAGATTAAACGTATCAGGAAACCAGCAGAAGTGATAATAAATGCAAATAAGTCCATTCATCTCTAAATTATCAATGTTCATCTTAAATCTCTCTCTTTGCCGTTTCGTTAGCTACTAGCTAGGTGAGATTGTTGTCTGTGTTGCTATGGTGACCAGCAGTCTGCGCTGATCTTCAGGGTTAAAGGGTGAATTAGCAGTTCTACATTAACTCCAGAGTTTAAGACCATTTATTGTTAAACTGTGTTGAACGATCAGCAGAGCTTTATTTTACTGTAAAGGAGGATTATTTTATTTTTACCTACTAATCTGATTCAGCTGTGGAGATGAAACAGGGCAGTAAAAGAGCCACGTGTGGCTCTGGAGCCGTGTGTTGCCGACCCCTGACCTAGGGAAATGAGTTAATAATTGATCTTGTTAATGTGTTATTAACGCATTAACTTTGACCCCACTACTTTTAATACTTTGTACATTGCTTCAGTTACATGTTACGTGTACATTTTTAGTAACGCTGAAATACATTTGTTGTTTAAAAGCAGTTCCACCAATTTTTCCAACTTTCTGCATAATAAAGTCGTTAAGATGTTAGCAAATTCATTCAGAGTTGTTTGATGGTTTATTGTAGAGAAACCTGCGAGTGCTGGGGTCATCATCACAATTTCATTTACTTTTTTAATTGACCACCTATACGTGTCTTTTGAGTTTATATGTAATTGGTCGGTAATGGTAGGTTAAACTGTGAATATTTTGCCTTTTAATACCCTGCATTTACCTCTGTTTTTGGCCAAAATCATATTACAAACAACCTATTGGTTTATTCTTGGGAAATATTGTCAGCAGCCCATAGTTTAAGTAAGGATGAGAGAATCAGTTCTAGGTCTTGGCTTATTGAAATCTCTTCCACAGCTCAACATGAACTCGGCCCCTACGTTCATCAACTTCCCACCCAAAGGGAAGCCAAAGCGGGCGGACACCTACGAGCTGCAAGTCCGAGGCTTCGCAGCTGAGCAGATCGCTCGATGGGTGGCCGACAGAACTGACGTCCATGTAAGGCTCCATGCAACAACTCAGTCCTTTTGTTCTCAAAAATATGAAAATACAGCATTTTTAATTAAAGGTGTAATCATAATTCAGTGGCGTCAAATTAGGAAATTCACATTTCAGCATTATAACATAACTACGAAACATATTATTATTGTTATTGTTATTTCTGTTATTATTAGCATTAGCTTAAATGTTCAGTCTTATGTCAAAGTTTGAACGCGTCAGTCAAATTAAATGTTTTGTCGATGTGAGTTAAAACATTGTCTACAGAGAACTAAAAATATGGCATTTTCTGTAAAGTTTAGTGCACAATTTTTAGATATTTGTTGAGTTCAATCAGAGTCCTTGTAGGAAAGTCTGTTCACTCTGGCTGTCTTGGCAACACCGCCGGGCAGTTATTTCCAGCCGTAAGATCAGGTTCCTATCTCTTTGAATGGGAAGAGACCAAAAAACGGAAACTGAAGGCCACATCACTGTTTCAAACACGTGTTTGAAATCGCTGGTAAAATGTGACAAAAACTTCATAAATGGTTTGTAGCATTTGGCTCAAATAATTCACAATAAACATGCTACTCCACTTGTGCAGATCTCAAAAACAAGCGGGGCTTTTCCCCGTAGCAGCTGAAGCCTTGGGTTCACTACACGACTTTTAAAGTCTGAACAGATTATAACAGACTGGGCGTCTCCCACTGTCCGACTGGTTTTTGCAGATTTATTTGGGTGACTGAAATATTAGGGATCCACACTAAATGATTAGGGATCAAACACTACTCAACTTTTCAGCTGTTGCTGAACCGAACGGAGCTCACTGAACTCACACGAACTCTCGCAAACTCTTGCGAACTCTCGCATTCTCCTGTTACTAGGAGACGCAAATAAACAAACGTGGTGCTGCTGCTGTTTTCTCTGCCGTTGGCGCTGAAACAGTGAAGAAGCAGCAGATAAACATGTTTAAGTGGATCATGGATTTAAAAAATGTGATCAGTTGGTATTTTTAGAGTTTGTAGTGTACATAAACTCGTTTGTGCCCCAAACTCTGCTCATTAAAAAGCTTCGCTCCACTTGTGAGAGACTTTTCTCCATTTTTCTTTGTCTATTTCCTTGGTTTTCTTCTTTCGTGCTCTCAGTTTTCATTGGCTGTTGCAGGAATCCATTCAGATTGAGTCGTTGACCAGTTTACACTAGATTTCATTGCAGTTGGATTTAGAAATCAAACGTTTGATAAACTCCGACTGTTCTGAAACGCGATCAGGAGGCCAAATATCTGCGCCGCTCACACACGACTCGACTCTCTCTCCAGCTGTCGACTCTGACTGACCCAAAAATCTGCAGACTAGAGCTGACCAGCTCAGACTTAGAGAATCAGGGCTAAAATCAGGGTAAAAGTCATGTAGTGTAACCCGGCCTTAACGAGCACGCTGATTGGATCTTTTTATACAAGGATGGGACTTTCTCTGCAAACAGATGCCATGTTAAGCATTACAAGCTTTCCCATTCATATTTCAACAAGTAACCTGTTTACTCCTTAATAATGTCTCTGGTTTAACATATTAGAGAGATACATATAAGTGTGTGTATGTATGTATATATATATATATATGTATATATATATAAATGTGTATATATATATGTATATGTGCATACACACACACACACATATATATATATATATATATATATATATATATATATATATATATATATATATATATGTGTGTGTGTATATATGTATATACATATACACATACGTGTATATATATATATATATATATACATATACACATACATATATATATATATATACATAGACACGTACATATATGTACAGGCCAAAACGTTTGAAGTTAAATTCAGCTAAGAAGCAGTAATTATGCATTAAAATATATAGAAGTGTGTTCTCTGTAGAGCATGTGTAATACTTTATGACCAGACATGTCACCAGGGGTGCCCAAACTTTTATATATGACTGTATTGTTCGGGCAATAGTGCCTTCATCATTGTCACTTTCGTTTATGTAGCGTCTTGCCTATGGGCAATGATAATCATAACATAAACATACTAAACATAATGTGTTTATATGTGTTGCCTCTACTAAACAAGATGCAACACGTTTAACAACAAATGACAGTTAGATACATATTTACATTCAGTGACGAGAGCAACAGGGATTAAAGGGAGAACAAATGAGTCTTTCGGAGAGATTTAGTGCCCTTATCAAGGAAAAACAGTTTTCCTTGCTTTTTTTTTTAAATAAGAGTTTGATGTAGTGTATATAAACATTGTTGATGCTGTTTACTCCTATATGCCTATATATGGGAACCTTTTGAATTCATAGGTTTTTTTGTTTTGTGGTGTCATGGAAATCATCACATTTACATCACATTTACATATATCCACCTGTTTAGCCTACAGCAGTTTAGCCTTACTTATTCACTGTAATGTTATAAGCCTGGACTGGAAAATGAATTACGTTGCTGGTACAAACCTCAAAAATGTTATGACGGTAAGGGGGGGGGATTATGGGATAGGATATGTATGGCAATCATTTTAGCCTTTAATTTTTTTTTTTCTTGATGTCAGGAATTCAATTGACACAGGTGAAAATGTAATTTCCACTAGTAAAAATTTAATTCTTACTGGTCAAAATTGTGTTTTTACTAGTGATGTTTCATGCGTTCCCCCATTCATTTTAATGGGGGAAAAATTTTTACTACTAAGAATTTTCGTGTGTAGAAATATAATTCTTGATATCAAGAATTCAATTTTTACTAGTAATTTTTTGCGTGTGAAAATCTGATATTTACTAGTAATAACTTAAATTTCACATGTAAAATTCAATTTTTGCTAGTCAGAATTAAAATCTTGATATAAAAACTAGTATTTTTATTAGTAGGAATTAAATTCTTGTTATCAAAAAATACATTTTCACTAGTAAAAATTAAATTTTTCATATCTAGAATTAAATTTCTACATGTGAAAACTAGTTTTTACTAGTAAGAATCGAATTTTCACATGTGTAAATTGAATTTACTGAGAAAAAAGAAAAAAAGGATTAAGGCTAAAACGGCCTGCCATAGATATGGGCCTTTTAAATGATAGAGAGGAGGCTTTTTGGTGTGGACGTTATCTTCTCTGGAAACATTTGCTTCTGTCATCTTTATATACATGGAGGCTTAGAAGGAAACTGTTTTTTGTGTTTGTCCCAAACAGATCCGAGTGATAAGACCACCTAACTATGCTGGACCGTTGATGCTGGGCTTGCTTCTCGCCCTGATTGGAAGTTTGGCCTACCTCCGCCGCAATAATCTGGAGTTCCTCTACAACAAGAACGTCTGGGCTTTCTCTGCTCTGGTCAGTACTCACTGTGTTTATGAGTAAATGAAGTTTCAGTTGGGGTGAAAATGGATCTCAAGGTTTGATTTGATTAGTTTGATTAAACAGGCCCTTTTCACACGAAACAGAAATACAGAAATGACCTGTAAAACAATTTGTTCTATTCACTTGAGCTTATAATGGATAGGTATGTCGCCATAGATATCCATACCTGGATGCCGCGTTGTCTGTTGTTCTCTTTCTGAGGCAATACGTCTGCTCATCCGCCATGTTGGAGAGGTCGAGATCCGCTTGTGAACAGATTCACTTGTGTTGAGAGACGAAGAGTCTCAGGATTAAATCGGCCACAACTTCCTTATTACTCAACCAATTTTCACCACATTTGTTTAGTTATAATCCTCAGACACAGATTAATCCAGACTGCTCGGATCTGCTCTCGGTGGCTTTTATTACTCTAATAACTGATCGTGATAATTAGCCGTCCGGACCAGCAGGAAAGTATTCAGTCTGCACCTGACGATAAAAACCAAGTTTAGCGCGAGAAACACAATCAGACACATCAGCAAATCCATCAATGAGTGAATCACTTCTAATCTTAATACACATAAACATAGGATAGTCTTTGTTGCCCTAGCACATAGATGAACCTTCAGACCCGACACCTTGTCACTTGTTCTTGGCCCCTCCATCCTTGGACCTCTGTCACTAGGTACTCACCCCTGCTGACCAGTAGCACCCCACAAGCCTTGCCATTTTCTAAGTTCATAAATAAGTTATCCTTTATTAGTCCCACAACGGGGAAATTCACCTCCGCATTTAACCCATCTGTGCAGTGAAACACCACATACACACTAGTGAACACACACACTAGGGGGCGTTGAGCTCACTTGCCCGGAGCGGTGGGCAGCCCTATCCACAGCACCCGGGGAGCAGTTGGGGGTTAGGTGTCTTACTCAAGGGCGCTTCAGTCACGTACTGTCGGCTCAGGGGATCGAACCAGCGACCTTCCGGTCACAAGGCTGGTTCCCTAACCTCCAGCCAATGACTACCCATTTTCTGTTATGGCCATAACGATTTGGCGGTTGTCACATCAAATCACGTTTATCGTCGCATCATATTTACACAGGTGCGAAGGTGAGTGAAAATCTTAATAGTACTTAAATACAAAAATATATAATCACTATTCACTTACTATCTAATATAATCCAGACCTTGACAGGCACCGTCATTAAGAGATAATCAACGTTATTTGTCTGTGAGTGGTCGTAGCGTTTCGGCTCTTAGAAGTCTGGACACTTCATGCGTACACAGTTATTTCTGACTCTTCTAAGCATTGAATAAAACGAGAAACTTGATATCAACCAAACATACATATTAAAAGTAGCAAAGGCCAAAAGGCATTTGTTTCTAGTATGCAAATCGATTTGCATGAAGAAGGTGAGCCAGCCATGCATTTAAATGTTCAGTTTGGTGATCCTCACGGAATGTGTCAACAGATCACTCGGCGTGATAAACAAACAGGGGTACTTTGAATAGTGAGGTATGATTTATAATCCATTTCTAAACATGAGGTATGATCGATCTAATGAGTTTTTAAAAAGCAGTAATCTGGGCGGGTGTCCAGGTTATTGTGTGGATGTACAGTTTTTGGCCTGTAATGAAATACAAATAATACAAAGTGGTCAGTAACGTAGGATTGAAAATACACTTAGGCTTTGTTCTCTCAGCAGGTAAAAGTGGCCCAAATCTGATCTTCTTCTTCATGTGTGACACAGATGTGTGTCGGTGTGTCAGTGTGAACGGCAAAAACACTGAATCTGACATTTTCAATTCTGATTTGAGATGCTTTCATATGTGGTACTTAAATCCGATACGTATCCGATCTGCTGCAGTGCGATTCAGTCTGAACAACCAGATCGGAATTTGTGTGACTTTTACGTCAATCCAACTCAACATTCGTCATAATTTCGCGCTGCTGAGACTCGTAAACATTTAGGCTGATGTTTCTGTACCAAAAAATTAGAAGAGACTTATCGCAGCTGCTCTGTATTCGAAGAGATTTTGAAAGAAATGTCTGAATGCGGCTGCAGGAGAACGAGGCTGCAGCGTCAAAGAACAGTTAAAAGTCTGAAAGCAGAGTTTAAAGAATCCGAGGACGCAAACCAAAGAAGTGACCGCGCCCTTTTTACGGCTCGAACACATTCTGGGTGATGAGCCCAGCTGTCAGTCAGTGAAGCTTCATGATGGCTCCTGTGATGCTGGTGAAGATGAAGCTGATCCTTCGGGAGCGACTGGCGTTCGTTAGCAGTCGTGATTGTTTACCTCTGGATGAGCCATGAAGCAGCGTGATGCTCTGATCTTCGGCACATGTGGGTCAGTTTAGGAGCTGATCTGTTCAGACTGATGACCCATACAGATCACATTTAAAAGATAATGTGAACAGCCAAAGAAATAATCAGATTTGGTAAGAAAATCAGATTTGGGCCACTTTTACCTGCTGTGTGAACAGAGCCTAAAAGGTTCAGTGAGACTTTTTCGTGTCGTTATAATGCAACACAGACATTATATTTTGATGTTCTTGACATTAAGTTGATTAAACTGTTACACTTTTTTCTTGTTTCTTTCTTTTTCTTCAGTGTTTTGTTTTGATCATGACGTCAGGCCAGATGTGGAACCATATTCGAGGACCCCCATATGCTCACAAGAACCCCAACACTGGCCAAGTGGTTAGTTCCCATTACTTACACCTAACATGCCACGATCAGTAACATTGGGTAACTAGTAGGGACCAACATTGTTAGCATTCTGGTGATAAAATATCACGTTTAATTTACTTATTTACACATTTAACTAACATGCACTTCATTAGCAACTTGTTCATTTTCCTTGTTCTGTGTTTCAGAGCTACATCCATGGCAGCAGCCAAGCTCAGTTTGTGGCAGAGACGCACATCGTTCTCCTGTTCAGTATCCTTCACATTAAGACAGCTGACCACCACGAATCATTTGCATCTCTTGAACCACTATGATTTAACTCTTGTGTGGTGTTGATGTGTGTTACTCAGTGGTCTGGTGGATCCATTGTTTTTTAAATCAATACAGTCATAACAATTTATGTAAAAATACCAGATGTTTAAAATATCACAGGTGGTCAGTGTAGGGTTCTCCTTTAGCAGCTGTAGCCAGTCAGCAGCCTGTCCATGTTGTCCAACCTCACACACACACAGACACACACTAACAGCAGGCCATGTAGGAGGAGAACAGAGTGAAGGACACAGCACCTCCACACGTTTTTTGGGGGTGGGCTGTCTTGAATACCCCCCCCATAAGCTGGTGAATACGGAAATAAGGCTGATGGCTAACTTTAATGCTAGGAACCCAGATTTCTTGTTACAGCTGTATAAATGTAGTCGCTGTTTTCAAAACATCATTACGTGGTGTAGAATATATTACTCAAAAAAACAGAATTGGCTTGTCAGATGAGGAGGACAACAAGCTAACAGCTAAACTTAGCAAGGTAGCTACCTGACTAACTAGGTACTTTGCCTCAGTTTGGCTTCTTTTCTCTGGATGAAAGGATATAAAAACTTGTCTCTGGTGTCCATTTTGTGCTGAATAGAATCACATCTGCACAAATTCCTGGAGAAACACGTTCGGTGTGAAGAGTTACTTTAATACTAGCTTGGTTGTATTTGTTAGCCAAGCCACTGGGCTATAAGCTAACAGTCAGAATTGGTTGACATCACAGTTGTTTCCAATGGTTTTAAGATGTTTTTGCATAATGCCTGCTGGGGTTTCTACTGAGAAAACACTGAGGAACATATAGATATTCTGTCAAACCGGTGAAGCTGAGGGGCCACAGCACTACGGAATATTAGAATATTACATAACAGAACACATTAAACTGTAGTTTTAGGCTGGAATGACCCTTTAAGGGTGATTTATGTTTGTGTATCGGTGCAGAGAAGGCAATTATAGGTAATTATACAACACTGAGTTCCGGACACGAAGCTGATTGGTTGAGAAGCGTTCTAACTGTGCTGTTATTTCACCATAACATCACGTTTTTTTCACAAACACCATCACTCCGCTGAGACGCCGTTGCTAAGCAACGACTTTGACAGCTGTAGGAGACATTTGAACGTTTTTACTTACTTTGCACAAACAGAAAATGGACACTTTTAAGATCACATTTGACCGACAGCCGATTTGGTCACACTCTGAAGATGAGACGACACTAAATTCCCAAACTGTCATCACCACTGAGCAGCTTTTCAGTCGGCAGCTGTGACAGAAGAACAGCTAAACAACCTGGAATCAGCCAGAAATGAACCCAACACCATTCGCCAAACTAAATGGGCTGTAAGATGCTTTACAGACTGGCTGGAACAAAACAACATTAACACTGATCTGGCGAAAACTGACAAAACTGAGCTGAACCTGATATTGCGGCAGTTTTAAGGCTCAGTCTGTACTTCAGAAGGCGAGGCTTACAGCAGACTGAGCAGCGAGTGGGCGGAGTTCATTACTCTGACGTAGCAACAAGCTGCTTGTTAAGGAACTATAATTTGGTGAAGGAACTGCGAACATTAAAACATATTAAACGCCGCGTTCACGGCCCAGTTTATTAATTTATTACTTTATTTATTTAACTGTTGTTTAAAAGCAATAGAACACTCGAGGAGTGTGTTATCGCCAATAACATCACGGCTGTGATGATCTATGGCGACCAAATCACAGCTGTGATGTCATTTCGCGACAACACTCCCTCTCGGGTTCTGTTGCTTAACCGTAGCTCACAGAGGAGCAGATACAGACATCTCCAAAATCGCTGTGCGACTCTTCAGTGCTGCATGTGAAGCAAACACTGATTGGTTAAGCAGGAAAGCATTTTTGGAACTCAAACTTGGGTTAAAGGGCGTTCTCTGAGGGAGCATATCGCATCCAGTATTTTGAAGTTGTTAATACTATATAATAATATCCAGTGCCTTAACCTTATGATTCAGATGCAGCCGTTACTTTAGGAATGGTGCTTCTACATGAGGCGGCAACTTCTGACATGGACATTGGGAAAAGGAAAAGTATGTCGTCGTATTATTGTCATTTAGTAATTAACCTCTTATTGACCAGGGTATATTTTGGTTTGTCCATCTGAATTTACATGACCAAATCGTAAGGCAAATTATTCAGTAACTGCATGAAATAAATTTATTTGTTTTTTTTGTGAAAGCTCCCCTCAAATAAACAGAACATGTTTTATCATCACACATATTGCTATATGCTTACAATTTACTGCTGAAAGCCAAAAATCTGAGACGCTCTTTGTATTATTTTATAAAAATAATTTTTACAGAGCAGATCACTGAAGAGACGCCATCTGTTTATAGTTTATAGCCCAGATTTGTGGAAAAATGGGTCGACTTTCAGTAGAAAAAAAACTGAGAGTTCAGCTTCTTTTATTATAAGGGTTTAAAATTACATCACCCATCTATTTGACTGGAAAGAAGACAGTTACAGCTCTCATACGACCCCCACCTTTAGAATGTAGCTTATGAAATATGAAAGTTATGAAGAATATGACAAAGTGCATTTTGGACCCACCGGTGGTCTCAAGGAGTTAAAGAGGTTAAAAACATTTTATTACCAAGATAGAAAGTGGTTCTAAGGAAGCGTTTGGCCAAGAAAGCTTCCGTTTGTTAGCACATTAGCACATTTAGCTGAACTGTTCCTTTAATTGGTTCCTTTAAAACTAACAGGTACCTATCGTGTTATCATTTTAGCATGTTAGCATTTATCAACCGTGTTATTACAGTCATTTCCTGCATTTCCTAGATACCATTATTCAACCCGATACCATGCTAACTAGCTCTCATGCCGTTTTGACTTCCATTCATTTAAATAACTGCTTTATTGTGACTGTGTCTCATTCTAGTCATGTGTGTCGCTGGAATCGGACTGGTGATGCTCTTCTTCAGCTGGTTGTTGTCCATCTTCAGGGCCAAATACCACGGATACCCTTACAGGTAGAGAATAAATAATAATATGTCTTATGAAAGATCTTTTTTCAGTGCAGAGCCCCGTTTTACCCAAACCAGTATGCCTCACTACCTTTTTCCAGTGATCATTTTCAGCCACCTAGTTCAGATACTAGTGGATCTAGACAGCAGCACATTTTCCTAGGCATTTTAAAAAATCATTTTAAAACCTGACCTTTCTTAGGTTTGAAAGACTTGATTGACTTTGAATGCAAGTGTCTAATGCTTACCAAATGGCCAAAAGTATGTGGACACCTGCTATTTTGAGTTCATGTGTTTCAATCAATCAATCAATCAACCTTTATTTAGTCTCGGAGAACATTGAGGGTGACCCTCATTTACAGTGTTGCTGAGTTGATACAGAACAAGGGATTGATAATGTGTAAGAACATATCAAGTAATAAAAGTACATTTAATAAAAAAAATATTCATATCTGGTAAGTATAAAAAAATTAAACATTAATAATAAAATACATAAAAATACAATACATAATATAAAACTAATTAAAACCTAGCTAAAATGTAATAGTTAATAAAATCAGATCAAAATAAAATAAAAGTAGAATAAGATGAAAAAGGAAACTAAAAATTAATTAAAATGACAAATAATAATAAATATATAAGCATAATTAAAATAACAACAAGAATATGAATAATAAATAAATAAACAAATAAATAATAAAATAATGAAACCCACACCCATTGCTAACAGGTGCATAAACTCAAGCACATAGCCGTGCAGCCTCCATAGACAAACATTGGTAGTACAGAGGGTCATTCTGAAGAGCTCACTGACCTTAACTGTGACACTGTCATAGGATGCCACCTTTGCCACAGGTCAGTTCCTGAAATGCTAGATCTGTAAGTGCTATTGTTGTGAAATGGAAGCATCTACACTGCAAAAAATGGTATCTTCTCAAGCGAAATTATAAATTATCCTAAATCTAGTCAACATATCTAATATATTTATATCTAATATTGAGAGAGTTGGTAGCTTATAATAAGATTATGTAACTTATTTCTAGACATATTTTATTTAAGTGATTTTAGTAAGTCGAGTGATTTCACTATATTGCCAAATAATTTTGCTTGTTGTGAGAAATATGCTTGAAACAAGCAATATAGACCTCTCTCACAGTCACTGCATCATTGCATCTGACTGTAAATAGTAGTGTTATCAAATTAACGCCAGCGCAGTTTCCCAGAGCAGCAATGGAGGGTGGTTAGTGTTCAGCCTCCCTCAAAAATCTTCCGTCATTTTCACCACATTGGTTTAGTTATAATCCTCAGACACAGATTAATCTGGGCTGCTCGGATCTGCTCTCGGTAGCTTTTATTACTTTAATAACTGATCGTGATAATTATCCGTCCGGACCAGCAGGAAACTATTCAGTCTGTACCTGACATTAAAAACTGAGTTTAGCGTGAGAAAAACAATCAGACACATCAGCAAATCCATCAATGAGGGAATCACTTCTAATCTTAATACACATAAACATAAAATAAACCCCCAAAACACAGTAAGAGGGATGAAGCTGAAGTTGGCTTCCTATTCGCCAGCTTCTTGTTCGAGTTTTCCCGTTCCACCTTAAATGGTGCAGCTTCAGACACCAGAAAGTAAGTGCTGCACCATTTAAGGTGGAACGGGAAAACTCGAACAAGAAGCTGGCGAATATGAATCTGACTTCAGCTTCATGTAAGAAGGTGCTAACATTAGTCTATTATGAATATCTACACGGATTAATTAATGCTATAACTTACCTACAAAGCTTTAACCATCACTGTAAATAAATAACTACTACATAAAGTTCAGATCCTCTGAATAAACTATTAAATAAAATAAGCTTAATATAAAACCAGAGGAAAAACAATCACATCAACAGGTTCTTAAATTTTATCCTATTTATATAATCCTATCCTATTTCAGTAACATTGCACTCAGAAAGCGTTCTGAGAGTAATAATCTTGAAATAGTGTAATTTTGGACAGCATCTTTCTTGACCTGCCACTCTGTAATGGTACTGAATGCAGTCCAGCAGCGATGTTGATCTGATTTTCTCACCAAATCTTTTTTTTTGGCTGTTCAGATTGTCTTTTAAATGTGATCTGTATGCGACATCAGTCTGAACAGATGAGCTGTAAAAAAAGCACGTTATTCGGCCACTTCTTTGGTTCGTGTCCTCAGATTCTTTAACCTTTCATTCCAGACTTTTTCTTGACGCTGCAGCCTCGCTCTCCTTCAGCCGATTCTTTCTAAATCTCTTTGAACACAGAGCAGCTGCAATAAGTCTCTGCTAATTTTTTGGTACAGAAACATCAGCCTAGATTTTTATAGTCTCAGCAGCGTGAAATGATGACGCATGTGGAGCTGGACTGACATAAAAGTCGCATGAATTCCGATCTGGCTGTTCAAACTTATTCGCATTGCTGCAAATTGGATATGTATCGGATTTCAGTACCACGTATGAAAGCGTCTCAAATCGGAATTGAGAATGTCAGAGTCAGTGTGTTTATCTGTTCACGCTGACACACAGACACACATCTGTGTCACACATGAAGAAAAAGATCAGATTTGAGCCACTTTTACCTGCTGAGAGAACAAAGCCTTATATATATTGGCTAGATTTAAGAAAAGCCAGGCCTTCTCGTCCAGCATCAGTGCCTGACCTCATAAATGATCTTTTGAATCGATGGACCAAAAACACACCAACATCTTGTGGAAAGCCTTCCCAGAGGAGTAGAGGCCACAATTAAGGGGGGGGGCAGCTCCGTATTAATGGCCATTGTTTTTGAATGGGATGTGATGGTCAGGTGTCCACATACTTTGGTCATACGGTGTATTTTGCAGTGAGGAAGAGGAGTTGAATTTAGTGGTGCTCATTCGATTAACTGCCTTCTTCTTTTGCAGCTTCTTGATGAGTTAAACGCCCACCTGGAGAACACTGCAGTCCTTTGAAGATTAACTTATCAAGAACCAAATTTTAAGCCGAAGCTTCTACAGTTCAAAGTGCCTTAAGGGTTCACAGTAATGATTGGTGTAGGAACCTTTTGATTTCTTGTTTTTTCTTTGTTGTTTTTGTTTTTTTGTTTTGTTTTTTTATTTAAATTTGTGAAAATATTTCCAACAGATGTTCATTTACTTTTTAAAGTTTTTAACAAGACATTGTGAGAACTGATTCTGTTCCTCCGAAGGCTCGAGACAAAGTTCTGTTAACTGACAGGGTAAATGGAACGCGTCCCGTGTTGCATTGCTTGCTGGTGAATGCACTGTTACAGTTAAAGGTACGATATGCAGTACAGTTTTTGCGTTTGGCTGATTGGCTCCAGTTTGGAAGACGCGTGAGGGCAAGCAGAGTGTTTTCCATTCTACCTCCAGACAGATGTACATACTGAGTGTTCCAAAGTCCAAACGATGCAGTCCACATTGATCAGTGCAGATGCGTTTCTCTGAGGTAAAGACTGGGGGGAGATGAACAGACTGGCCCAGGCTCAAGTTTACCTAAAGTATCAGTGTTAAGATCATCTTAACCGTTGGACAGTCTTTAAAGTGGCGTTTATGATTTTATGATGATCTTTGGGCTGCAGTGCTTGTGGTAAACTTGCTTGTGGTCAGTGTGACACGAAGTGACTTACGACTATGCTGAAACTCCAGGTGCTGCTCTGTGTTAATGCCTCAGGTGATGCTTTTTTCCATTAAAAGTGCCTTAATTGCCTGTTGGGCTCGTTTTTGCGTGGTTGCTTTTCTAAATGTTTTCGGTCAGTCAGTAGCTGGGATCGTTTTGCCTGACGGCCCTTTGGTTTGATTTCTAGAACTGATGATTACAGAAATCTAAAAAAAATAAATGGCTCAGTAAATTAATCAATAAACAAAAATAACTAAATATAGTACATATGACTTATTTTGATTGTAAGTGTGCACATTTCCTTTTCTGCAGTTATATATTTCTCCATCCATCCATCATCTAAACCGCTTATCCTTCTGGGTCGCGGTAGTTATATATTTCTCAATTGATTTTTTTTTTTTATATTATAAATTTTTTTATTAATGCCTTTTTTTCTGTGTCTATTTTTTAACAATTGTTCGCTTTATTTATTGATTCGTGTGTTCATTCATTTATTTATTTTTTTCATTAATTGATTTATTTACTTTTTTCCAATAATTAATTTATTTAATTCTGTATTTCTTCCTTCATATGATAATGAGGGGGCGTGTTTTTCACGTTCAGGCTTAGTAATCAAGCCCAGGAGGAGAAGAGCTGATTAAACTGCTCGTTCACTCCATAAAGAGCTGCAGTGTCACGAACAGACAAACCTGCCGATAAATAACTCTCGATGGCTCCACAGGCCGTCTGTGAGACGGGCGTCCGAATGTCTGAGTGATCTGAGTTTTGCTGTAAAAGACGATGAACCGCCTCCTCCAAAGCTCTGAACACTACAGGGTCGACCTCTGAATCAGCAGATCAGCTAAATGCACCAAACTGTCCCCACAGCCTCCAACGAAGAGTCAATAATCCAGACCTGCATTTTCAGCCAGATCAGCCGAGACTCTCAGATCTCTGACTGTCTGCTGTCTGTAAGCAGCCGTTACTGTACTGTCTGGTCCTTAGTTACCGCTGATAGAGCAAAACATGAACAATCGATCTACAGAATCTGATATTGGTTAACCAATAGGAATATTAAGACACCATGACATCATTAATTGACAGCCCCTTTATTATCATAAGGACAAGGAAATACAAAAACAAAATAAATATTGAAATAAATATAGAAGTGAATAGTTATGGAAATAAATGAATAAAAAAAGAAAAAAGTTAATAAAAAAACAAAAAATACAAAAATCAGTGAGAAGGGGAAATTACTAAATAGACAAGTAAATTTATGTAAAGTTTTATTTATTAATAAATGATTTTTTATGATTTTATTTTATTTTTTATATTTTTTATTATTATTATTTATTTTATTATTTTATTTATTTTATTATTCTTTGAAATTCTAATTCATACATTAATTTACTGAGTCATTTTAATTTTATTTTTCGTTTTGGCAAATGTGGTCCTTCATAGATGAGGAATGCTAAAGCAAGTTTTGGACACTAGGGGGCAGAAGTGGCCTCGTATAAAGCCATTCTCCATTGCCCAGAAACGTCTGGATATTGGAACTTATGATTCAGCATTTATAGCCAGCTGATATTTTTTATTTAATACATGTGGAAACTTTTATTCAAACACACAAATTAGAAATTTAAGAGGAAATGGTTCACTGTAGGGCTGCTCCTATTCATTTTATTAGCAATATGTTTGAATTCTTATTTTTAAGCCAAACAATAAAGTTGGACCGAATAATGAGGAACCAAGGAAGCGCTCAAAAACAGAATTACTGATCATTAGTGTTGGGTAATTTACCGCAGCATAACTAAAACACATGGGTTGCGGGGTTGCTGGAGGCTATCCAGAAGGCAGGAAACACCCTGATCTGCCCCAAACGCTGAAAACAGAAGACGATAAATTCCAAAAGTAGAATAGATTCTAAAATTTAATAAGTAAGATATGTTTCAGGGTTGCAGGAACCTTAAAAGGAAACGTGGTTAAAATAATGGATAAAAATAGAGAAGAATGACCTCAACACATTCACACCAACGCACAGCCTAACATGCAACAGCTCAACTAAGACAGAAGAGCATCTACACCTCTAAGCTTTGAGAGAGGGTGTGGTCGGGGTGAGGTCACCTGCAAGGGTCTTCCCAGTCCAACACAGACTTGGTCCAAACAGCTAAACCGTTAAGCGAATTATTAGTAAATTAGTGCAATTTCTGGTTCGTTATAAGTCAAAACTGTTATAATGCAGACTTGGATGGGCTCAGAAACCAAACTGAACACAGTGTTGTTGGTGAGATTCAATCATGTGCATCTTAATGACGTCAGCGAGAGCGGCTCTCAGTCAGGCCGAGACCTTGAAGGTTCCTGAATAGTCACCTTTCACCCAGTTATACTGTGATAAAAATACCAGTTCCAGTTCCTGAACCACAGCCTGTCGCCATGTCTGGTGGGATAGACTGGAAATGGGCATTATATCATAGCGTCCTACTCAAGGAACGTGTCACAAACCTAGAAACAAATTCCACATTAACAAGATTTAAGTTTAATAAAAGGCGATAATCAGCATCCCTTTAATTAAGAAGCTGTTTTAACCTGTTATGCTCGTAGGTATATTTTGGTTATTCCATTTGAATTTACAGGCCCAAATCATAAGGCAAATTATTCAGTAACTGCATGAAATAACTGTCAAATCTCTCTTTGTAAAAGCTCCCCTCAAATTAACAGAACATGTGTTTTATGATCAACACATATTGTAGATCATAAGACGCTCTTTGTATTTTTTTATAAAAATAATGTTTACAGAGCAGATCACTGAAGAGACGCCGTCTGTTTATAGTTTATAGCCCAGATTTGTGGAAAAATGGGTCGACTTTCAGTAGAAAAAAAAAATTGAGAGTTCAGCTTCTTTTATTATAAGGGTTTAAAACTATATTAACCCAGCTTTGTGACTGGAAAGAAGACAGTTACAGCTCTCATACGACCCCCACCTTTAGAATGAAACTTATGAAATATGAAAGTTATGAAGTAAAGAATATGACAAAGTGCGTTTTGGATCCATCGATGGTTCCAAGGAGTTAAAGAGGAAATCAATGAATTAATTAATCAGTCAATCAATTAATCAAGTTGCTGTGTAACTGAGTACCTGTGACCTCCTTAGTAGACAGCTGACATCTTAATAAAAGCTTTTTGTAAATTGTTTAACGATAATCCTTCTTAATGGCCTGAAGGGTTAAAAAATTGGGGTGTTATTACAAGTAAGACTGTTATATCTATATATATATATAGATGTACACCGATCAGGCCTAACATTATGACCACCTCCTCGTTTCTATGCTCATTGTCCATTTTATCAGCTCCACTTACTATATAGGTGCACTTTGTAGTTCTACAGTTACAGACTGTAGTCCATCTGTTTCTCCGATACTTTGTTTACCCTGTTCTTCAGTGGTCAGGACCCCCATGGACCCTCACAGAGCAGGTACTATTTGGGTGGTGGATCATTCTCAGCACTGCAGTAACACTGACGTGGTGGTGGTGTGTTAGTGTGTGTTGTGCTGGTACGAGTGGATCAGACACAGCAGTGCAGCTGGAGCTTTTAAACACTGTGTCCACTCACTGTCCAGTGACATGTTAGGCTGAATATATACACATATACGCCACATACACATAAATATCCACCACTATTGCATTTCCAATGTACAGTTTTACACATTTCCCTATGTGCAATTAGTCAGTCTGAGGTAGATCAGTGAGATGCAGGCACACAGGGGGGAGAATACTGATATGTACATATTCCAGATTATGCAAGGTATCGATAGAAGATGTACAAGATGACCATCTATGTGTGCAGGCATAGATTTGCTAGCCTGAAGTTACAGCTATTTTATTTGCTATCCAAAACAATCAGTGAACTCACAATGTCTTCTAATTTTATTATGTAATGTTGATGATGATAAAATGCTGGTAAATCGTAATCCCTGAGGTTGCTTTTAGAGACGTTATCACATCTGGTTCCTATCACCACCACTGTGAACAGTTCTAATTCAGTCAGTTTCACATTTAACCACTCTGAATGACTCTGTTTACGTCTGAACCATTTAATTGTGCAGACGTTTTGACGAATAAGTGGAATTTCCCTCTAAAATTGCTCAGTGATGATGATTCACATAGTAACCCGAATAAGTTCACAGTGTGTTCTACAGGTTACAGGGTAGCACAGCGTTGGATAAGTGTTGTAAAATTTTAGATTTAATATATTTAAGTCACTTTAAACTCTCATCTCTGGTGTTTCTTCCATGTATATTGGATTTGCTCAGTGATGGCAAAAGAATGGGATTACACTCAGGGCGACAGCCTTCTTAGCGCTGCATTGTCCTGCCTGTTCCCTTCATTTACATGCTGGAACAGGTGCTGTGAGGTTATTTGCTGCTGTAAATCTTTGGGATGTCCACGGGCCAATCACACCAGAAGCTGCCTTTGCGACCATATAAGGCAAAAGGCTGAGTAGCAGGCGGTAGCGGGTGTTCCCCCTGCAGAAGGCTCGCATTGTTCCTTGCAGGGCGGCACAGGGGATGTGCAGCTCTCTCTCTCTCTCTCTCTCTCTCTCTCTCTTCCTCTCTCTCTCTTTCTCTCTCTCTCTCTCCTTCTCTCTCTCTCTCTCTTTCTCTCTCTCCCTCTCTCTTTCTCTCTCTCTCTCTCTGTCTCTCTCTCTCTCTCTGTCTCTCTCTCTCTCTCTCTGTCTCTCTCTGTCTCTCTCTCTCTCTTTCTTTCTCTCTATCTCTCTCTGTCTCTCTCTCTCTTTCTCTCTCTTCCTCTCTCTCTCTTTCTCTCTCTCTCTCTCCTTCTCTCTCTCTCTCTCTTTCTCTCTCTCCCTCTCTCTTTCTCTCTCTCTCTCTCTCTCTGTCTCTCTCTCTCTGTCTCTCTCTCTCTCTCTCTCTCTCTCTCTCTCTCTCTCTCTCTCTCTCTCTCTCCAGATGCCAACCACACGGCTAAATTTAGGTCCCAATTTCTTACCAAAATATGGTAGCCTCATCAAAAAGAGTAACTCGAGGCCAGATGTCCCGCCCAGATGTTGTTTGTGTTTGTTCTCATGTTAATGCTGAGCTGTAACCTACATGGTCGTGGACGGGACTCGGACAGAAAGGAAGGAAAACAGGCTTCACCTTAGTTTCACGTATGAAAGGGCTGATCTGAAAGGCTCCCTGATTTCAGATAGAAGTCCCTTGTCTACCACATCCTCATCCCCCCCCCCACCCCCCACCCGCTACCTGTCAAGGGAGCTCACTCTAAGCTCCTCCCTCAAGGCGGTCAGGGCTTTTCCGCTGTTGAGATTTGAGGCAAAGCGCTTTTTATGGTAGTGTTCACAGCCAGCTATTTTCCTGCATGACATAATCATCCACTTTTCCCTTAGGTAGGGCTGAAACCTCCTGATAGGCGCTTGTTTTCATGCCCGCAAGAGACGTGCCGGCGGCTTTCGAGAGGAAGAAAAACAGCCAAAGGGGCCTTTGGTGAAACTGCATGCTGTGGTCAGACCAGTGGTGCTCATTAGAATCCAGTTCGTTTGTTTTTTTTATGAACAAAAACATGCTCTTAACCGACATCCGACACTTTCTCCAGCTGCAAATCAGTCCACCTGATGTTCAGGTTCTTTAAGCAGATTTTCAAGTTTTGACACATCTAAAAGATTTTTCCCTAATTTATACTATTTTCCACGTTTTACAATGATGACATCAACTCTGTGAAAGCATCATTTATATGAATTAACACATATGAAATTAAACAGCAGCCAAAAAGTGTATCGCTGTTGTCAGAGGAAAACCTCTCCATTTTTGTTGTTTTTCAGTTTTTGACATAATTTGAAAATGCCTGTTGCTCTTTACATTGTGTGTAAATTTCATGAAGAATGGACCAAAAGAAACGGCCCAAAATGACTTGGAAAAAATTCTGGTTCCATTGACTTACATTAAAAGTAAAGCAGGTTTTTTCCTTCTCCTGTAAAGTTACCATTTTGGAGATATGAGGTTTTCTTCTGACAACATCGATATATTGCTTAAAACAGCCAGCTTTTTCTATGCGTAAGCTTCTCCACCGTCGCTGTCCGAACAAGGAAAAAGTTCCTTACACAAGATCACTTTAATTTTATTTCTATCAAACACGATTATTTTCTATATACACTACAAAGCGCGCTCATATGTGATTCCGTTGACACTATTGTCTGCTTTTTCCTTATTGACATAGTAAAGCATTAATTATCATAAAAATATAGTGGTTCCAGTCAAACTTTGGAATCTTAAAACTTCATAGTTCAGATCAGTGTTTTTCCTTTTTCTATGTGCAGCAAAAGCAATCAGACTGACTGTAAGTGAAGTGCAGTCAGCTTTCACACAGTACCTGTTCTTCCTGTTGAGAAGGCGGTCACAGGCCTTTGTGCACACTTGAAGATCAGCCAGTGATGTCACTCCCTCACTCCAAAGACGCACCCAAACGTGACACAGAACGCACGCCGAACACACGCCCCACTCTCAGCCATCCGTAATAGGAGGGTGGAAACATGCTGGGCCGTGGATATAAGGCTGGGACGATAAAAATAAAAGCAGGTCCATTTACTTTGGATTAAGGACGGCCTCACACCCTGCTTACTAGCTGGCCGCTGACATTTGCATTGTCTGCCTGAGGTTCTACGCATAGGTACACTTTAAAATGGAGCTTTTGTCCTACATTTCCACTGTAGTCCATGGATAAGCTTCACCCACTTCTTTGGTGATGCAACACCCATTTCCGTGGTTGTGCTAGGAGTTCTGACAAAACACTAAATACATACCATCATGTTGAAGATGAAGAAGCACAGAACTTTGTTTGAAACATTCAAAACCATCGAGCCGAGGAAGATTTGTTGAGAGCGTAATCCATTCTGTCAGCAGCTCCATCGCATCCCGCCCACTTCTGAAACCAAAACTAGACTGTTGCTCTGAGAATGTATGACAGTCTGTTTATTTACAGTCTGTTTTATTTTGGTGAGGAACACGGACATATCAAAACCTCGTATCTCCAAAATGGTAACTTTACAGGAGAAGGAAAAAACCTACTTTACTTTTAATGTAAGTCAATGGAACCAGACTTTTTTCCAAGTCATTTTGGGTCGTTTCTTTTGGTCCATTCATCAAGAAACAATGTAAAGAGAAACAGGCATTTTCAAATTATGTCAAAAACTGAAAAATGACAAAAATGGAGATACAAGGTTTTCTTCAGACGGCAGCGATATCTCACGGTTGTTGTGTTTTGAAACTCAATCCAAGGAAGATTCACGAGTTTCGGATTGAAACAGCACATCAAACCGCACAGCTCCTGAAGCTTAGGATTTTTGGATGGACTTGTCATGAAGCTGGTTTGATGTGAAACAGTGCATACTTAGATACAAGCGTCCTCTGAGTTTTCAGAAGCTCGTAATGATAAAATAGTGGTAAAAAGTTGTCTTTCTGGACTATTTAGCCTTATAGTCCCCAGCATAAACAATATACAAATATATGGTGGATACACATCTCACATCTGGAAATGCTGAACAGTATATAGATGTTTTAGAACAAGATATCCTCCCATCCAGACAGCGTCTCTTTCAGGGAAGGCCTTGCATATTTCAGCAAGACGATGCTAAACCACACACTGCATCCATCACAACAGCATGACTTCACAGAAGAAGAGTCCAGGTGCTGAACTGACTGCCTGCAGTCCAGACCTTTCATCAATATCAAACAATCGGGCGATGATGAAAGGAAAAATCCGGCAAAGAAGCCCCAGAACTGGTGAGCAGCTAGAATCCTACATCAGACAAGAATGGGACAACATTCCTCTCCCAAAACTCCAGCAGTCGGTCTCCTCACTTCCCAGATGTTTACAGACTGTTGTTAAAGAAGAGGGGATGCTACACAATGGTAGACACGGCACTGTCCCAGCTTTTCTGAGACGTGTTGCTGCCGTCAAGTTCTAAATGAGTTAATGTTTTTCATGAAATGGTAAAATGTCTCACTTTAAACATCTGATATGTGTTCTTTGTTCTACTGTGAATAAAATATGGGTCTGTGAGATTTGAAAATCATTGCATTCTGTTTTTATTTACATTTATTTACATTTTACACAGCGTCCCAACTTTGTTGGAACTGGGTTGTATTATGGTGCATTTTATGACGCATTGAAAGGCTACATATTAACACATTAAATACTGCTTCAGTCAGACCCCCATGGACCCCCACAGAGCAGGTACTGTTTGGGTGGTGGGTCATTCTCAGCACTGCAGTATCACTGATGTGGTGGTGGTATGTTAGTGTGTGTTGTGCTGGTCTGAGTGGATCAGACACAGCAGTGCTGCTGGAGTTTTTAAACACCTCAGTGTCACTGCTGGACTGAGAATAGTCCACCAACCAAAAATATCCAGACAACAGCGTCCTGTGGGCAGCGTCCTGTGGGCAGCGTCCTGTGACCACTGATGAAGGACTAGAGGATGACCAACACAAACTGTGCAGCAGCAGATGAGCTATCGTCTCTGACTTTACATCTACAAGGTGGACTGGCAAGGTAGGAGTGTCTAATAGAGTGGACAGTGAGTGGACACAGTGTTTAAAAACTCCAGCAGCACTGCTGTGTCTGATCCACTCATACCAGCACAACACACGCTAACACACCACCACCATGTCAGTGTTACTGCAGTGCTGAGAATGACCCACCACCCAAATAGTACCTGCTCTGTGAGGGTCCATGGGGGTCCTGACCACTGAAGAACAGGGTAAAAGGGGGCTAACAAAGTATCAGAGAAACAGATGGACTACAGTCTGTAACTGTAGAACTACAAAGTACACCTATATAGTAAGTGGAGCTGATAAAATGGACAATGAGCATAGAAACAAGGAGGTGGTCAGAATGTTACGCCTGATCGCATAATATAACATATAACTTAATCATAACTTTCTGTGAGGTAGCTTGAGGAGGCATTAAACACTTTGGACGTCTGGTTCCTATCACCACCACTGGAACCAGTTCTGACTCAGTAAGCTTCTCTAGCATGGAGCATTTTACATCAAACCACTTGGAATGTCTTTGCTTACATCTTGATGGTTTAATTATGCAGAATGCTTAAAAAATCTGTGGTATTCCCCTTTTTGCCCAAAGCCGAAAAAACGACACGCTGTCTGGTGACTCAGAATTCCTCACTCCGGTCTGAATGTCACTAGGTGGTTCGTTTCTTCTCTCTGAATAGACTCTGAACTATTAAAAAAACAAATGAGCACCACCCCAACTAAACATGCAGCTGTAGTGAATGTGGTGAAGTTGCCCCTCAGGTTCACCTCGCTATGTGGAAGGATAACATTTCAGCCTGCGTCTTCACCTGACTGCCCTCAGCACCTGGCATTTAGTTGCTGGGAAAACTATCCTGCAACATGCGCTTGGTGGTTTGCGCTGGGCTTTTGTGTGTTTCCTCCTGTAGCGCTAACCAAGTCACTGTTATAAGACCAGACCAGGAAGAATGTGCTGTATATGAGGTGAATGTAGTTGACACGTTAGTCCAGGTTTATCAGATTTTTAAGTAGAGGCACTTTGGCGCATCTTTCGATAAGACGATCACTGGAGCATACCGACGCTTTACGTAACCGCATTCTTACCATTTTTCTCCTAGCAAAGTAGTAAAGATCATGCAAAAATATGTGGTATGAAGTTATACAACAATCTTTTTGGATCTTGTATGTTCTCTACAAACCCTTTACATCACTGATCACCAACCCTGCACTGTTAGAAATAAAGGTTCTGTTCAGGTACATTTTTCGTTCATCAAGGAACAAACAGTGTAAATGTTCCCTCAAAGGTACAACAGTGGTTTTAAGGTCTGATTGTGAACCTTAAATAAGTTTTTCCAGGTGAAAAGTTCGTATTTGTACCTTTTCATAACCGAATGTTTTAAACAGAACAGTAAAATAAAAGCCTGGAGACGAGACGGGGTGTGTGGAGTCAGTACAGCTTAGAACATATCATTTCAGTGGATTATGGTTCAGTTATGTTCCCTGACTGAAGGTACTGAGATGGACCCTTGAGGGTTCCACCCCAGTGACAGGAGGGGAACTGCCGCAGTGACAGTTTAGCACCTTTATTTCTGAGAGTGTATGGCATTTTGACTATTCCCATGAACCTTTCTTGGCTATTCTAGATTACATGCAGGTATTAGAAGCTTGTAAAAAATGTATCAACATATATTTACCCACATTTTACCTGTATTTTTAGTAAAGCGTCCTGGCATAGAGCCGCAACTGTTTTCCATTTTTAACATCTGACTGAAACGCACTGGTTAGGCTTTCACTCCTATTCACAGTCAGTGACGTATTCAGGACTTCCAGAAGGACCAGAATGACGTTTTTTTGCCAAAAAATTGCTCCCACATATTATAAATTAGAATGTGATTGGATGATTCACATGATGTAAAAAACAAAACAAAAATCAAAACCCATGTTTTTGTGCCTACAGCACAAATATAACCATTTTATTTAAAATCCCAAATGAGCACTGAACCTTCATGTGTTGTCCGACCTTTTACTGCCATTCAATCAGCCACTATTTCATCATAATCATGTTGATGAGAATTAAATAGTGGTAAATCTGTAAAAATATGTTTTCTTAGGGGACTATTTTGCCTTGTAAGTCCTTTTCCAACCTGATTGTAATTGGAAAAAGAGGCCAAAATTTAATCTCAAAGCTATTGTGAAACAGTGTCTCCGGCATCAGGCAGCGAATTCATAACCATGTAATGTAATAACTGTCTGTGACGGAGCTTTTAGAGGTGGACGTCTGGTTCCTATCACCACCACTGTGGACAATTCTGACTGTAAGTTTTTCTACAATGGAGCATTTCACATCAAACCACTCTGAATGGCTTTGTTTACATCTTTATTATCTTATAGAGTTTTCTTTTCAGAGGTATTAGGTTTACAGCAGTCTCTTGCATTCGTGGACCTGCGTGTGAAAGGACCAGATATCGCATGGTCATCTATTTGTATCATTACTGCATGCAAAGTAGTATCCGCTGCTTTCAGGGCCTACATGCTGCTCAGTTTATCCAAAAGCTCAATGGAGCGAAATGGCACAGAATGCAGTGTGTTCACTGTAAAAGATGGGATGCCTGTAATTTTGTGGCTTTGACTTCACTGTTCCAGATACACTGGAGAACCACAGCCGTACAGATCTTACAGAACCTGAGTGCTCCAGAGGTTTCAGTGAACTGTCCACCTTTATACCTCTCTGCAGCTTCTACTATGATGAATGAGCTTCATGGCTGCCAGCTACTCCATGAACTCCTAGCCTGTTTCTTGATGCAAATTATGCAAATGTTTGGGCGCCCTTGTGAAAATAAGTGAAATAGGTCAAAAGGAGCACAAATCCTGTACAGAGAACACACTTTCACACTGTTTAATGCACAATTACTGTTTATTTGCTGAATTTAACATTTTGGGGATAAAAATAAAACATTAAATGTGGCCTGTGAAAAAGTTATGGCACATTTTTTATGTTGTATCTCATATTTTTCCCCAAAATAAGTAAAAATTGCACACTAAAACTTGCATGTTTAAGTTTGCTCCCTCACTTTAACAAAATGTCATTTGACCAGGGGTTCGAAATTTTGCAAGCAACTGTATAATCCCTTACAATTACCTTGAGATTGTGTCACTGTCAAAAAAAAAGAAAAAAGAAAAAAGAGAAGTTCGTATTTGTACCTTTTCATAACCGAATGTTTTAAACAGAACAGTAAAATAAAAGCCTGGAGACGAGACGGGGTGTGTGGAGTCAGTACAGCTTAGAACATATCATTTCAGTGGATTATGGTTCAGTTATGTTCCCTGACTAAAGGTACTGAGACGAACCCTTGAGGGTTCCACCCCAGAGACAAGAGGGGAACTGACCCAGTGACGGTTTAGTACCTTTATTTCTGAGATTGTACTGGGCCTAAAAGCCACTTTAAACCTTTAAACCTGTCCTACTTGTAGCATAACTGCCCTATCAGGAGGATGGGCTTCACCGCTGAGTCTCGGTTCCTCTCTCTAAAGCTCTTGGATCATTATGACTCTGCACCGGGATTCCTTTAACGCTGCTTTGAGTCAGTGTCTGTTATCAGAGGTGCTGCAGCGGCTTTACAACAATGCCATGTCAATGACATTGACTGAACAGATAGAACACGGCCAGAGGAATCCTCCACCCCGCACAGGAATCTTGCGAATGATACGCAATCTAGAGCGCTGGGGCAAGGAGCAAAGTGATCAGCGAACGATTTGCTGCAGTAAAATCTGAATCGGACTTTTCTTATCTCCATATTAACAGCCTGGTGTAGTATTAAACAGTGATTTCTGTGGTGAGTCAGTTTGCACACCTATTAAAGCCTATTAACACACATGTATTGATTGCTCTGCAGTTATGAGCCAAAGAAACGTCCAGATTAGTCTTTTCACTGACGTGTATTTGGAATAAACAAGATGAATATACTTATGATGCACAATTACATTACAGTAATAACCACTGACGGTTTTTTATAACATGGTAAGGAAAATGTGGAGGTGGATTTTTCCTCAAATGCAAATGCACTACAGGTGTTTGACCTCAATGAACTGCAAATGACCTCAGTTTGAACATACTGTACCTACAGCTTCTCCACTGCAAAACAGATATATATCTCCAGCCTCTGTGTGAGCTGACGGACTGTTAAAGCCGTTTATTTGATTTCGCTCCCTGCGGATGAGATGTTTATAGTTTTATGAGGCATTATGTCATCACAAGCCCACATCAACCAACCTCTTATGGTTTGGTCAGCATGAGCGTTGAGGAAAAGGAAGAACGTGGGCCTCTCGCGGTGTTACAGAGGCTACTTTAACAATGCCGATCAGCAGAAGTGGTTAAGCTTTAACAGAAAACGCTGAGATAAATGTAATTAGAGACCTTAAATGTACTTTTTGAAGACACTACAAGTAGTTCAATGAGTTGTAGCTTGACAGCTGGATTTGGGGAATTTGCTAATCTAATAAAATAAAGGTCAACTAACATTAATATCCCATTTTCATTAGGAAGTATTATCAGTAACTACATTTCAGTTCTGTTCTAGTACAAGTTATCCTTTGTTCAGCACCCAGACGAAGGCCCAATCCCATTTCGCCCCTCGCCCCTACCACTTAGCCCTACCCCTCCTTTTTGAGAGTTCACCCCCAGGGGTAGGGTGTCCCGGTTCTTGTTGAGATAGAGGGGTAGGGTGGAGTGTTAGGGCTACATGGCCCTCCTAATGGAGGTTTTTCAGAGACTCCAAACACAATGAATGTGTATACATGCACTCAATAATCTAATCATAATCAGATTTCTGCAGTTGTCTGATTATTCAAATGGTCATGTAAACACCATACTCCGATCTAGAAATCCGATTAAGAAATCCAATAAAGAGAGCTGGATTTTAGCTCAGTAATCAGATTTCTCAGTGCCTGTAAACTCTTACTCTGATTTCTTTCGGATTTCTCAGTCTGTGAATGCGTGAGATCAGACGGTGGATGTTGCGAGATGCAACAAAACACTGTTGGAGCGATGCTGAAACCAAACATGAAATAAAGGATTTAAATATTCTTCATCTTCTAGATGATGTAAGTTCATATTTTCAGGTAAAGCATCGCGATATTTTATAAAAAGCTGCAGCATGAAGTTCAAATTTAATGTTACGTTTGCGTCGTGTCTTCTCCTGTGAGTTTATTGGCTGGTAGCGCAGCAAAAATCTGATCACTGTCTGACTCATGTACACCCAGAGTTTCCCCCTTATCTGATTACTCAAGAGCATGTAAACATGTTGATCGGATTACTGACAAAATTGATTTTCTGCAGTTACTGGATTATTAAGTGCATGAAAACGCGCTCAGAGTTATGAGAACAACCTGAAAAACCGGCAAGATGGCGGAGATACTCAGTTTAATGTTGTTTCAGTGTATTTTGGTCTTTTGGTAGCTAGCTAGCTAAATTTCCCATTCCACCTTAAATGGACCATTTAAAGCGTAACAGGAAAATCAAACAAGAAGTCAGTTCTACTGTTCTTTGAAGATCATATGATTCCCTAAATGTAACTAAAGCCCAGCAGGGAGGAGCTGAACTTTACCCTCCTCTGCTGTCACTGCAGACTGGCAGGGTCGCCTACAGAGCAGTGCTGGTAGCTGTTAATGAAGTGATGCTCTTTTTATTTGAGGATCCAATTTTGTAGAGGAAGATTTCAACCACTACCCCATTACTCAGTTCCAAGGGCTAAGGAGACGCTCGAAAACAAGCGGTAGGAGTAAAAATAAGAAATGA
Organism: Colossoma macropomum; assembly: GCF_904425465.1. Lineage (NCBI taxonomy): Eukaryota > Metazoa > Chordata > Actinopteri > Characiformes > Serrasalmidae > Colossoma > Colossoma macropomum. The sequence continues at coordinate 41,229,700 of NW_023494788.1, forward strand.
GCCAAAGACTCAGCTTCACACCTCCAAAGTTCTGTCTTAGTTAGTTGCATTTTCAGCTTCTCACAATCTAAGTAATACCAGACACATTCAGTAGTGTTGACGTCTGGACTCTGGGGTGGTCAGTCCATTGTTCAGCTTCTTTGTTTGATGTGTCCGTCTCCTTTTCTCAGTGAGGTTCTTCTTGATCAGCTACACATCCTTTCAGACCCACAGCGCTGAGTCGTCTTCTCACAGTGGAAGGATGGACAGAAACACCTGTGGATGTTTTCAGATCTGAAGCAGCTTGATTTTCTCCTCTCTCTCAGAGATGAAAGACTTAAGTGCTGTTTATCTGATGGGGGCAGTTTTCGTGGTCTACCAGATCTCAGACACAGTTGTTAGGAGTCCCATTTTCTCTATATCTTTCAAACTTTTTGGAAAGTTTTGGAAACTTCTTGTTTTTCCTTTGACTTTCCTCTTCCTTCTGCAGTTGGATTATTTTATATCTAATCTCTTCCAAAATATCTCCTGAAAAATGAATAACTTGCACTTAATGGCCATTGTGACTGGAAGTTAAATATATGAAGGGTGGTCTCTGATGTCTGCACAGTTGCATGAGTATTAATTTAGAATCATAATAGAAAATGACAGATCAAATTAAAAGATAAAAACCATGAGACGTAGAGTTTTAATGAAGCGCTGAGTTAAAGAGCTGTGTTTTCAGATGTTTATTAAAAGTGAGCTCTGAGCTCGACTGTCTAATAAAAGCTGAACTGAGCTCCACAGTTTAGAAGCAGAATAACTGAAAGAGTCTCTCCACGTTTTCTGTGTTTTACAGAAGGTGTTTGTAGGTCAGTATCTGCAGATCGAAGATCATAAACAGACATTCTGTGATGTAAGTGGTGATTTAAGGTCATTTAGAGCCTTAAAAACTAGTAGCAGAGCTTTAAACTCTATCCTGAACGATACAGGCAGTGCAGCTCTTTTAAAACAGGACTGATCTGATCTCTCTGTGTTGTTTTTGTTAGGATGCTGCTGCGTTTTGTACGAGTTGTAAAGGATGTATAGTTTTCTTAGGAAGTCCAGGAAGAAGACCATTACAGTGATCAACTCTGCTGTAACAAACACATGAACAAGTTTCTCTGCGTAATTGAGTTTTGCAGAATTTGAGTTTTTTCCTGATTTAACTGTAGAAAATTTTGCGACATCCACTGAGAAATATCTGACACACAGCTGGTCAGTCTGTCTACAGAGTCTTGATCATCAGAGGGAATGGAAATGCATAACTGGGTGTCGTCAGCATAGCTATGAAAATGCATACTATGCTTCCTAATGACATCACCTAGAGGTAGCATGTACAAAGAAAAAAGCGAAGGCCCCATGACTGAACCTTGAGGGACTCCACAAGAAATGCCAAGTCTTTTTGATGAATGATTTCCAAGTGAAACCATGAACTAACTATTACCTAAATATGATTTAAGCCATTCTAAAACTGTGCCTGAGAGGCCGACCCAGCATTCAAGACGCTGGATTAAAATCTTGTGGTCAACAGAAACACAGAAAACACAGTTGTGGTGCACCATGACACTAACTTTCATTTCGCACAATTAACAGACACAGCAGGTGTTTAGTGTAAGAGTTTTTCCATTGTTCTCGCTCAGCAACTGCCAGCTTTTGTCACCTATCAAGTAGGAAATGCCTGCAGCTGGCAAAGCACAATTATTCAGGAAGGACAACATTCACAGCACACTGTGTGTTCAGGTCAACTGCATTTATGTAATCCTTTCTACATTGTCCCAACGTAGCTTTACAGAAATCCAGATCCAGATGCTCAGTGAGCCAAACGAGATCAACGGTGGCAGGAAAAACTCCCCAAAAACATGAAGAAGAAACACTGAGAGGAACCTAAAGAACCAGTCAAACCCTCCTCTCAGACATACTGTACCGGAGTTACAATACAAGTACACTCTTTAAAAAGATGGTTCCTCAAGGGCTCTGTAGTAAAGAAAATGGCTCTATTTAGAACCATGAACACCCGGAGAACCTCTTGCATGCTTAAAGGATGCTTTGCATGGTGAAAGCGTTCTTCAGAGTGATGGAAAATGTGTTGTGGATGGTTCTATATAACTGTACACACTTAGAAAAGATGGTTCTTCAAGGGTTCTTTAGTAAAGAAAAAGGTTCCACGTAGAATCATGAACTCTTTCCGAACCCGTTGCATGATTAAAGGGTTCTTTGCCTTGTGAAAGTGTTCTTCAAATTGGTGGAGAGTTGGTTTTATATGGTTCTATATAGAACACTTACAAAAAGCGTTCTTCTACTGTTACAGGCATGACATTGTAACAATAGAAGAACCGTTTTCAGCTCTAAATAGAACCATTCTTTATCAATCTGAAGAACACTTTCACAATGCAAAGAACCCTTTAATCGTGCAGTGGGTTCTTTGAGTGTTCATGGTTCTGTGTAGAACCATTTTCTTTACTAAAGAACCCTTGAAGAACCATCCGTTTTCAAAAGTGTAACAATAGAAGAACCCTTTATGGTGCTATATAGAACCCTTTTCACAAGTGTTCTATACAGAACCATTCTCCATCAATCTGAAGAATGCTTTCGCAATGCAAAGAACCCTTTAATTATGCAAATGGTTCTTTGAGTGTTCATGGTTCTATATAGAACCATTTTCTTAACTAAAGAACCATTGAAGAACCATCTTTTTTAAGTGTGTAGAGATGCAGGATGACATTGGAATCATATGGTATCATATGGGAGCAAATTTACTTAAAATAAATATTGGAACTGTGAAGATTTGACAGGGCAGATATTTCAAACTGATATTTGATGACGTATTTATTTTACTCCAGAAGAGCAGAATGTCCAGTCCATGGTGAGATACTGTGCTAAAATATCTGCATTTTATTAATTTTTATCTCATTTTTACCTTCTAAGTTACACTTCCCTGTAATGCTAGTCCATCTAGATGTACCCCCAAGTTCTACACTTCAGAACTGTTGATGTTATCTGCAGATATGTACCTTAAAAATATTGGATATTGGCATCAGCCCATAATTCCCATATGGTGCATCCCTAGATACAAGCATAGGTGCCTGAACGATGAAGCAACTTTGATTAGATGGGCAAACAAACACAGGCTTAAAAGACAATTTGACTGTTCCACCTTAAATGGTGCCGCATTTACGTTCAGCACCTCAGTCAGAATTTAAGACAGAACAGGAAAATTAGAACAAGAAGCTGTAGAATAAGAAGCGACTTCAGCCTCATAAAACAGTCGACCGTTGAGAGACATTTTACAAGAAACTATTCAACTTTTGAGGAAGAGTTTTCTGGTGGAGATGGGAGGAAAACGGCTATAGCTAAAGCTTAAACGTAAAGTCTGCGTTTTCATTTATATTTCTTATCCTATACTAGGACATTAATACACACTGAGGCATACTGGACATTAAACGTTGCGGCTCCCAAAGTGGTTTGATTTTTGTTGAAAGGACAAAATGGCTCTTCTTCTCATTTGTGTTGTGACTCCTGACCTAACCTGGCTTTAATGCAGAGGGAGCCGGTCGGATTTCTCGCTCATCCAGTGGTGTTTTTGTTATGTGCTGCCACAGACTGCCCGGGCGCTGCACTTACCCACTTCCAGTTCCGCCTTTTGCGTTCCGTCAACATTACGTTATAGATTAAAATGTAGAAAATAGATTTTTGACATTTTTGACATCGATTCAGAATCGTTCATGTCCGCATCGCGATGTATCTAAGAATCGATTTTTCCCTCCACCCCTATGCGTGAGCCTGAGTTTATAAGTTTAACTTGTAAGCTTATATCTTGAATGTATTTTTTTAGCCTCTCATAAAACAACCCAGAAGAGTTTATCAATTAAGAAGCCCATTCCTTCCAGCCAGAGCAGAAGAATATCACCTGTTTCTTCTATTCTCTGTTTCTGACAGCAGCATGACTTTTCAACCCAAAACAATGACTTCTCAAGAATTTTATTACGTCAGAATAATGGCTTATTGTCTCAAGATGTTGAATGATTATTGCAAAATAATAACAAGCTTGACATAACAGTAGCAGTGTATACAGCACCCTTTCTGGTGCTGTATACACTCTCAGAAATAAAGGTACTAAACTGTCTCTGGGGCAGTTCCCCTCCTGTCACTGGGGTGGAACCCTCAAGGCTCCATCTCAGTACCTTTAGTCAGGGAACATAACTGAACCATAATCCACTGAAATGATGTTCTAAGCTGTACTGACTCCACACACCCCGTCTCGTCTCCAGGCTTTTATTTTACTGTGCTGTTTAAAACATTCGGTTATGAAAAGGTACAAATACGAACTTTTCACCTGGAAACACTTATTTAAGGTTCACAATCAGACCTTAAAACCACTGTTGGAGCTTTGAGGGAACATTTACACTGTTTGTACCTTGATGAACGGAAAATGTACCTGAACAGAACCTTTATTTCTAACAGTGTAGAAGCCTTTTCAAAAAGGTTCTATATAGAAACATATACAACATTCTCCATCAATCTGAAGAACCATTTCACCATGCAAAGAACCCTTTACGCCTGCGAAAGTGTTCATGTTCTAAATAGAACTATTATCTTTACTAAAGAGCTCTTGAAAAACACTGACATTGTATGACATACTGCTATCTAGCATGTCCTGGATCTGTACTTTAGCCTGTTTTTATAGATAACAGGATGTCATACAGTGTCAGAAACACTGTCACACTCCACACAGCAGACCGGGGTTTGATTCCCCACTAGATCCACTGAAATAGGCCATTTAGCAATCACAATACAAATAATGCTACATATACACCGATCAGGCATAACATTATGATATAATGTTATGCCTGATAATATAATAACATTATACAGACTGTAGTCCATCTGTTTCTCTGATACTTTGTTAGCCCCCTTTTACCCTGTTCTTCAGTGGTCAGGACCCCCATGGACCCCCACAGAGCACGTACTATTTGGGTGGTGGGTCATTCTCAGCACTGCAGTAACACTGACGTGGTGCTGGTGTGTTAGTGTGTGTTGCGCTGGTCTGAGTGGATCAGACACAGCAGTGCTGCTGGAGTTTTAAACACCTCAGTGTCACTGCTGGACTGAGAATAGTCCACCAACCAAAAATATCCAGCCAACAGCGTCCTGTGGGCAGCGTCCTGTGACCACTGATGAAGGACTAGAGGATGACCAACACAAACTGTGCAGCAGCAGATGAGCTATCGTCTCTGACTTTACATCTACAAGGTGGACTGACAAGGTAGGAGTGTCTAATAGAGTAGACAGTGAGTGGACACTCCAGCAGCACTGCTGTGTCTGATCCACTCGTACCAGCACAACACACACTAACACACCACCACCATGTCAGTGTTACTGAGTGCTGCGAATGATCCACCACCCAAATAGTACCTGCTCTGTGGGGGTCCGTGGGGGTCCATGGGGGTCCTGACCACTGAAGAACAGGGTAAAAGGGGGCTAACAAAGTATCAGAGAAACAGATGGACTACAGTCTGTAACTGTAGAACTACAAAGTGCACCTATATAGTAAGTGGAGCTGATAAAATGGACAATGAGCGCAGAAACAAGGAGGTGGTCAGAATGCTATGCCTGATCGGTGTGTGCTGTAAGCAAGCGAATGCTGTTGTCCCATAAAAGTAAATCTACTATTAAACTAAAACTCTATTGTATACGAACAGCAGCTGCTTAAGATGTAGCCTAAAGCCTCTTACCTACACATTAACACAAGCCTGCTGGTTTGTGTGGGGTATTTTGGTGAGGTTGCCAGTCTTATTGTGTCAGTTCAGTGTTTAGCAGTGTTAGCTTGTATATCGCAATATTCACATTTCAGCTCCTTAATGACCTCATAATTCAGAGGATTTGGCAACGTTCAGCACAAAAGTGTCCACACGGCGAAACGTATTGGACTTGGAACAACTGTAGCAATGACGGCATTCATGTTTGTCATCGAGAAAATCAACTGAGACCAAATACGGACATAATGCCGACTACAGAATGATGACACAGTTTCAGAGGTCTTTTAAGGCGGGGAGTAAGGGGAAGGCCGTCGACGTTGTTTTCTTTTCACCTAACTATTTTGCAGACAAAATCGACTTATTTGGAATTTCATCTGATTGATAATGGAATAATGGTGTAATGTGTACATCTCTCCCATAATATCTACAGATTTGCAGAGGAATGTTAGACATGCCAGCCTGGAATCATTTTCTCCCTTTTTTGTCCTAATACCTGGGATAAATGTGTGTGCGAAACCAGGCAGTAGGAGTAGCTCCTACTTCAGCATTCTTATCGTGACATGCTTAACACATATAAGCCTTGAAATGAAGCACCGTGATCTGGTGTACTGCCAAGAGAAGAGAAAGCTGAAATAATATATAATATATGATTAGGGAATGAAAACAGTACTAAAGGCTTATGCTGAAATACAAACAAAATATGTTTCTTAGACCAACACTGATTCTCTCTCTCTCTCTCTCTCTATACATATACATATATATCGTGGTTGTCGGTAGAAAACCCCATATGTCCACTGTATGTAAATTTCATGATGAATGGACTAAAAGAAATGACCCAAAATGACTTCTGGTTCCATTGACTTACATTAAAAGTAAAGTAGGTTTTTTCCTTCTCCTGTAAAGTTACCATTTTGGAGATACGAGGTTTTGATCCAACAACAACGAATTATTCATGCATACTGCCCACAGTACATGTACATGTACATATATATACATACATACATACATACATACATCATCTAAACTGCTTATTCTTCTGGGTCGCGGTGGGGTGCTGGAGCCTATCCCAGCTGTCATATACATATATATATATATATGTACGTATATAAGAAAGCAGATTTCATTTGTTTTGGGAGGGGCAGCAATAATAATAATCTAAAATAGAAAATAGTTCAATTTATTTAACCCTTTTTTGATTACTGCATATTTCCCTGTGTAATTTCATGGTTTTGACTTAACTATTATTATTATTCTTTATTAGTAGGTCCAAACCTTTGACTCTTAGCATACATCTAAATGACTCACGGACCAACAAACCTTATCGTTCATCTGCTGCTGTCCCTGAATAGCAACTGATGTCATTTACACAGCAGAGTGGAGGGACCACCCATAATTTAATTAAGGAGCACCAAATATGATGCAATTTTGGGTAATAAAGGACTCATGAGAACGAACCAAAAACAGCACAGTTTGTTTTAAACCGTAGTTCCTGGGAACGGTTCAGTCTGTCAGGCTCAACGACCAGCTCAGACTAAGCAAACATGCCATCCTGCTACAGAAGCAGTAGGTGAAAAGGGAAGTTGACCATATGAAATACTGCCTTTTGTTCAGGGCTGGATTTTTTAATCCAAACAGTTGCTTTCCCAAAACTCAAGTCAGTGAGATAATGAATGTTGGAAGGGGAGGATTGATGGGTTGAGAGGAAGCGTTTACCACAGCGCTTCGCTAAGTGTAGCCTTGGCTTACCTGTTAAAAGCAAGGAAGGTAAGAGCAGGACACTGAGTAGACGTGTGGTCCCTTTAACATTGAACAACAAATAAAAGTGTGTTTGAAATGCTTTGGCTGAAAAACATCATTTTATAATTCGTAAATTATTCGCAAAGTACAGCAACACATAACCAGAGCACTGTCCTGCTTTTCAACACTCACTACAACCTTCTAACTGGACACAATGTCAGGAAAAAACTAACATAACTGGACACAATATCAGGAAAAAACTCTAATGTAACTGAACAGCTTATCAGGAAAAAACTAAAGTAGCTGAACACACTGTCTAAACAAATCTAAGGGTACTGGAAACTATATTTGCAGAAAAATCTAATGTAATCAAACACAATCTGATGAAAACTGTGTGGCAAATTGGCTGGTTTTATAATAATACTATTCAGGGCAACTGGATTTGTCATACAGTCTTAAAAACACAGTTCAGATTATCCAGTCCTGTCACAACAACTCACTATTCCAAGACAATTTCTTAACAGGGATGACTAAAAAACCTTCATAGACACTCCACAGTCTGGGTTTTCATATTATAATCATAACACAGGCACAACAGCACTACGACAACCACAACCACGCTCATCGTGTCTGTTTAGGAACCCAGAGACAGCCTGCATCTCTGCTTGGGCAAGTCCTGATTAGAGCTTTGAGGACAGCCCTCGTCCCACACCTTGATAGCTGTTTCTTCCAGTCTTGGGAAATGAACCCTTAATTACAAGCCAGCACAGCACCACGGTCAGAAAAAGAACATGGCTGGTGCATATTAGTGGAATAACTAGGAACCCCAGGCCTATATTTAGATAAGCAGCTTGCTGCAAGAGTACGTCTATGGAAGTGAATCACTAGAAGAATGTAGAAGTTAAATTTGGGTGTAAAAGTGAACTTACGTTTCATAAAATCACAATTTTATGTCCCTCTAGGTTACGAATAATATCTAAAATACTATACTGTACAACACGTTTAATTCTTCAGTAGCACGTAAAAACAATGGAGCTATTTCTGAGGTAAACGATTTTGTGAGTCACCTGCATAGATAACCATACCTGGATGCCGCGTTGCCTGTTATTCTCTAGGTAAGGCGATACGTCTGCGCGTCCGCCATGTTGGAGAGGTCAAGATCCGCTTGTGAACAAACTCACCTGTATTGAGAGACGAAGAGTCTCAGGAATAAATCAGCCACAACTTCCTTATTACTCAACCGATTTTCACCAAATCTGCTTAGTTATAATCCTCAGACACAAATTAATCCAGGCTGCTCGGATCTGCTCTCGGTAGCTTTTATTACTTTAATAACTGATCGTGATAATTAGCCGTAAAACCGGTTTAACGCGAGAAACACAGTCAGACACATCAGCAAATTCATCAATGTGTGAATCACTTCTAATCTTAATACACAGAGGAACAAAGCTAAAATCAGCTTCCTGTTCGCCAGCTTCTTATTAGAGTCTTGCCGTTCCACCTTAAATGGCACAGCAGTCACTTTCTGGTGCTTGAAGCTGCACCATTTAAGGTGGAACGGGAAAATTCGAACAAGATGCTGGTTGATGCTGTATTTAAGGTGGGACGGGAAACTTCGAACAAGGTGCTGGTTGATGCACCATTTAAGGTGGAACGGGAAAATTCAAACAAGAAGCTGGCAAATAAGAATCTAACTTCAGCCTCGTGTAAGAAGGTGCTAACGTTAATCTATTATGAATATCTACACGGATTAAGGAATGCTATACACAAAGCTTTAACCAACATTGTAAATAAATAGCTACTACATAAAGTTAAGATCCTGAATAGATTATTACATGAAATAAGCGTAATATAAAACAATCACATCAACAGGTTCTCAGTGCTTCACCAACCACACGACCATATCTACACATAAACATCACACAGACATGAGTGTGGATCACTGCGTTCCCTGCGTTATATAATCCTATCCCACTTTCTGAGTGTGATATTCCTGAAATAGTGTAATTTTGGACAGTATCTTTCTTAAACTGCCGCTCTGTAACGGTACTGAATGCAGTCCAGCAGCGATGCTGACCGCCCTAAAATGGCAGCGCCGTTGACGTGCCTGGCTGGACCCAACGCTGCATCTAGGCGTGTATATCTATGGTCACCTGTAACTGCCCATGTAAACATTATGTAAAGTGGGCGTAGAGGCGCTGGAAGATTTGTGAGATGAACGACAGAAACTCGAACCAATCATATGGAAGACTCCGCCGAAGCGTTCGCACATTTGGACCAATGAGAGTGCGAGTGGGCGTGGCCTGGGCGCTGATTTTTCCCGCTGGAGGAGGTGCAGGGGTGTGAGTGAGGGAGCGGGGACGCCAGCAGGGCAACGGACAGCAGGGCAGAACGAGTAAGTTAGCTCCAATAAAATCACAATAACGGGTTCTACTCAGTTAAGCTGCTGTTCTTTTGGGTTCTGTGGGTTCGTGTTTTACGTTCTGGGCTCATATTGGGGGTGGTGAACATCATTTTTGGCGTATTTGGGACGGCAGACTGATTAAAGTACGCGCTGTGGTGCTAAAGTTGTTAGCAACAACATTTCCCAGATTTCCCAGTTTTCACTCAGTTCGGATTTTCGCTGGAAAACTTTCGGATTTTTTCGTAACTTGTAGAGTTTTTATCGCAATTAATTGTTTTGTATTAATTATACATAAACATTATGCCGGTGTTGTTTCTATAGGTGCACTTTGTAGTTCTACAGTTACAGACTGTAGTCCATCTGTTTCTCTGATACTTTGTTAGCCCCCTTTTACCCTGTTCTTCAGTGGTCAGGACCCCCATGGACCCTCACAGAGCAGGTACTATTTGTGTGGTGGATCATTCTCAGCACTGCAGTAACACTGACGTGGTGGTGGTGTGTTAGTGTGTGTTGTGCTGGTCTGAGTGGATCAGACAGCAGTGCTGCTGGAGTTTTAAACACTGTGTCCACTCACTGTCCACTCTATTAGACACTCCTACCTTGTCAGTCCACCTTGTAGATGTAAAGTCAGAGACGATAGCTCATCTGCTGCTGCACAGTTTGTGTTGGTCATCCTCTAGTCCTTCATCAGTGGTCACAGGACGCTGCCCACAGGACGCTGTTGGCTGGATATTTTTGGTTGGTGGACTATTCTCCGTCCAGCAGTGACACTGAGGTGTTTAAAAACTCCTGCAGCACTGCTGTGTCTGATCCACTCAGACCAGTGCAACACACACTAACACACCACCACCACGTCAGTGTTACTGCAGTGCTGAGAATGATCCACCACCCAAATAGTACCTGCTCTGTGAGGGTCCGTGGGGGTCCTGACCACTGAAGAACAGGGTAAACAAAGTATCAGAGAAACAGATGGACTACAGTCTGTAACTGTAGAACTACAAAGTGCACCTATATAGTAAGTGGAGCTGATAAAATGGACAATGAGCGAAGAAACAAGGAGGTGGTCATAATGTTATGCCTGATTGGTGTAGCTGATGTTTTCAGTCGTGGCTCCTGAGGCACTTTTATGTTCAGTTCATTTTCAGTGAAGCTGGACGTTTATACTCACAGACACCAATAAGGGCTTAGTAATAAAGCCGGGCTGCAGTCGGTTCTCTGATGGCCTTGTCTAATACAGCGTAATGAATCCCGAATTGCTACACGATGACGTCCTGTCTTTGCAGGTGACATCACTGAGAAGTAGATTTAGTGTCTCTTGTTATGTGAAGTTGTCATTTCAAGGCGTTTGCTCCATTGATGAGCAGATGTAAACTCAAGTGCTTCAGCTATGAATCAAGGGGAAGCGCTTCTTGTTCTCGCCTAAGTTACTATATTTGTCTGTCTATTGTGTCTGAAGCAGTTACTCACTTACCCCCCTGTTGTAGATGTTAGTCATGCACCTTCAATGGTATGAGATAATAGTCAGCTCTGAAATTCTTTGGCTGTGAGCCTAAAGACCTACTTCCCTTCTGCTTGGGTAAAAATGTTGGATTATGTTCGTGCTTCCACTGGGGAAACTAGCCTCGTACAGAAAAGAAGCAGGCCTCTGTGTTGGGCTCATAAGTTGCTCAACGCTTTAGACATGGCCCCTAAAAGCAAGGCTGTTCCCCTCTCGGATTCCTCGGCTAGATAGGAATGTCTGGTTTTGGCTTTTCTTTGGACTGCAACCCACAGCAGTATGATGAACAGGCTGTTTTTAAAGGCGGATCTAAGAAGAAGACAAAGCGACCAGACACCGTGTAGGGTGACGTCACTAAGGTTTAACCCTGCAGTACCTTCAGGCAAAGGCCCAGTCCCATTTCTTATTTTTGCCCCTACCCTTTGTTGTCTCCTTGCCCCTTAGAACTGAGTTACAAGGGAGTAGTGCTTGAAATCTTCCCTGCGAAATGAGACAAACCACAAATAAAAAGAGCATCACTTCATTAACAGCTACCAGCGCTGCTCTGTAGGCGACCCTGCCAGTCTGTAGTGACAGCAGAGGAGGGTAAAGTTCAGCTCCTCACTGCTGGGCTTTAGATACATTTAGGGCATCATATGCCTTCAAAGAGGGGGGCAATTATTTATTATCACCCACCCCTAATTCTTCAGTGATATGAAGCTGAAGTCAGATATTCACCAGCTTCTTGTTCAACTTTCCCAGTTCCACCTTAAATGGAGCAGCAGTTAGATTCTAGCGCTTCAGGCGTCAGAACTGCTGGACTATTTAAGGTGGAACGGGAAAGTTAGCTAGCTAGCTACCGAGACATTAGCATACTATTAGAGATTTTTATGCTTGTTATGAAGAAAACGACCAAAATACACTGAAACGACAATAAACTAAGATAAAACAATGATTATTGTAATTTTAATGGAAAAAATACTCACATTTGTGTTTTTTTTGGTCGTTTGTGCAGCCATTTTTGTTTTTCTCCTTTCTCATAAAACTCTGTGACTCTGTAAACCTTCCGTTTGGAGGGCCATGCAGCCCTAACGCCCCGACCCCTCCATCTCAATAAAAATTGGGACACCCTACCCCTAAACATTAACGTGTGAAATGGACTTAGTGGTAGGGGCAAAGGGTGGAATGGGACTGGGCCAAAGTCCAGTGGACTTCGACCACCACTGAAGCACTACTGCTGCGGTCATCCTGGAGATGTTCCACCGTGTTGCTTCAGCAAGTTTTTTAGCACGACTGCTCTGCTTGGAAGTGCTCGCGACTGTAATTGCTGTGTGGTCATAACACTTCTTGCATGTGTAAGTGGTGTCAAGGTTTGGGCTCTGAGCAACCGGCCTGTGCCTATTGTCTTGTTTACCAGCACTGTGGTTCCGCAGCCATCTGTCCTTTTAGCTTTCTAAGTATCAATCTTGTGTTCTCACAAAGAACCTCGTCCTTGGTGAGCAGCAGAAATGTTATCGCGCTGCCAGAACTGGGTTGTAGTTATCACTGTCGTTGTGGAGGACCATGTGGTCAGGATGTTGTTTGGCCAGATTGCACATTGCGCTAGGAGGAAAGAAAACAATATGTGTGGGAGGCTGTTCTAAAAAAAAAACAAAAAAGGTGTCCTTCAGGAATGCTGATAGTGTTTGAGGCCAAAATTAGCTTTTTGATTTCTTTTTTTTAAGACAGGCTTATTGTGATGGTGCAAAATTACAACCTTGATCCATCAGCAGAAAAAGCTGCGTTGCTGCTGTTTTTGTCAGCTGTGTAGGAATTTATAAAGCATTGAACGAAGCTGCTTCTGTTATAGTCCACTGTAGTCGTGCGCCATTGTGTAGTCCTCGTTATGCCCATATTAGGAACTCTGGGTCTGAGCTCCATTTCTCTATGGCCAGAATTAATAGGGTTTTTGAAAAATCGCCTCTATCGCCCCCTGTGTTCAGTAAAAATGAATATCTAATAATAATATGAATATCTACGCGGATTAAGGAATGCTATATACACAGCTTTAACCAACATTGTAAATAAATAGCTGCTACATAAAGTTAAGATCCTGAATAGACTATTACATGAAATAAGCGTAATATAAAAACAGTCACATCAACAGGTTCTCTGTGCTTCACCAACCACACGACCATATCTACACATAAACATCACACAGACATGAGTGTGGATCACTGCGTTCCCTGCGTTATATAATCCTGTCCCACTTTCTGAGTGTGATATTCCTGAAATAGTGTAATTTTGGACAGTATCTTTCTTAAACTGCCGCTCTGTAACGGTACTGAATGCAGTCCAGCAGCGATGTTGACCTCCCTAAAATGGCAGCGCCGTTGACGTGCCTGGCTGGACCCAACGCTGCATCTAGGGATGTATATCTATGGTCACCTTTAACTGCCCATGTAAACATTATGTAAAGTGGGCGTAGAGGCGCTGGAAGATTTGTGAGATGAACGACAGAAACTCGAACCAATCATATGGAAGACTCCGTCGAGGCGTTCGCACATTTGGACCAATGAGAGTGCGAGTGGGCGGGGCCTGGGCGCTGATTTTTCCCGCTGGAGGAGGTGCAGGGGTGTGAGTGAGGGAGCGGGGACGCCAGCAGGGCAACGGACAGCAGGGCAGAACGAGTAAGTTAGCTCCAATAAAATCACAATAACGGGTTCTACTCAGTTAAGCTGCTGTTCTTTTGGCTTCTGTGGGTTCATGTTTTATGTTCTGGGCTCATATTGGGGGTGGTGAACGTATGTGTGGTAAACAAAGTAAACAATATGTGTGGGAGGCTGTTCTAAAAAAAAAAAAAAGGTGTCCTTCAGGAATGCTGATAGTGTTTGAGGCCAAAATTAGCTAGTTGTGTAGGAATTTATAAAGCATTGAACGAAGCTGCTTCTGTTATAGTCCACTGTAGTCGTGCGTCATTGTGTAGTCCTCGTTATGCCCATATTAGGAACTCTGGGTCTGAGCTCCATTTCTGTATGGCCAGAATGAATAGGGTTTTCAAAAACGTACCTCTATCGCCCCCTGTGTTCAATAAAAATGTTCAGAACCTGATACGTTTTGTTGTTTGTACATTTTTCTCCCGAATATCAGTGGATCCTCCGAATTACGAGGTCGTTAAAGAGCTATAATACTAATATTGCTACATGCGAGCTAAAGCTACTGCGCATCAATTTGATGTCACTAAGCTACACTGCGGTAACACTGACGCGGTGGTGGTGTGTTAGTGTGTGTTGCGCTGGTCTGAGTGGATCAGACACAGCAGTGCTGCTGGAGTTTTTAAACACCTCAGTGTCACTGCTGGACTGAGAATAGTCCACCAACCAAAAATATCCAGACAACAGCGTCCTGTGGGCAGCGTCCTGTGACTACTGATGAAGGACTAGAGGATGACCAACACAAACTGTGCAGCAGCAGATGAGCTATCGTCTCTGACTTTACATCTACAAGGTGGACTGACAAGGTAGGAGTATCTAATAGAGTGGACAGTGAGTGGACGCAGTGTTTAAAAACTCCAGCAGTGTTACTGCAGTGCTGAGAATGATCCACCACCCAAATAGTACCTGCTCTGTGAGGGTCCATGGGGGTCCTGACCACTGAAGAACAGGGTAAAAGGGGGCTAACAAAGTATGCAGAGAAACAGATGGACTATAATGTTATGCCTGGTCAGTCACTGTAGTTTCCTTAGCCTTGTGTTTGTAGCAGTTGACGGCAATCATTTTAGGCGCTAGTTTTACTGGTGTTATTTTATAGTTGTGTGTGTGTGTGTGTGTGTGTGTGTGTGTGTGTGTGTGTGTGTGTGCGCTTTGTGCACACTGTGCCCTTTGTATTCCTCGTGGTTAGACAGTTAAGTGTTATTTTCCACCACTGGCGTGTCTGATACAGTCTAGCCTGAGCCTTGTCGGCTCAGATTTGGGAAGTCGCAAAGACTGTCGCTGGCTCAGCCACCCCAGAACCAACTGTGCCACATTTTCCCCTCATAAAAGCCACTGGTCTGAGGCAGTTACTCATCCAGTCCGCCTTGAGTCACCACCTACAACAGCGAAGTCTCTTCAATAGCAAGCGCCAAACCCTTTGTATACCTGCCCGTTTGTGCCCTGCCCACTACAGCGAGTAAAGGATCTGGACGCCTGCAATGTTTTGACCTGCTTTTTGAGTGTTAATAAATTGCTAGTCTATGATTTCTCACAGCTGTTGACCGTTTCTTCCTAAACAGTTCCAACATCTTATCACCTGGATATGATTATGTTTTCAAATATGAAACTCAGGATGCAAACGTTCCAGAAATATTCAGTTGTCTAGTACTGGCACAAAAATGTAGGACTCAAAGCAAAAATGTTCATCTCACCTTGAAACCCGGATTTTTTAACTTGGAAACTATCTCTTATGGTTTGACCACATGAGGAATATGTGCTTTGAATAGATTGCACACCTGTATTATTTCACCAGGAAGATGACACGTTAGGAATGAATTCCTTTTCCAGTTCAAGTATTCGTGACACATTCGTGACCTCTGTTCGTTAAAGATGGCTATTTTATTTACTTTTAACTTAATTTTACTTATTTTTTTTATTGCTTTACACAGATCAGGCATATCATTATGACCACCTCCTTGTTTCTATGCTCATTGTCCATTTTATCAGCTCCACTTACTGTATAGGTGCACTTTGTAGTTCTACAGTTACAGACTGTAGTCCATCTGTTTCTCTGATACTTTGTAGCCCCCTTTTACCCTGTTCTTCAGTGGTCAGGACCCCATGGACCCTCACAGAGCAGGTACTATTTGGGTGGTGGATCATTCTCAGCACTGCAGTAACACTGACGTGGTGGTGGTGTGTTAGTGTGTGTTGTGCTGGTCTGAGTGGATCAGACACAGCAGTGCTGCTGGAGTTTTTAAACACTGTGTCCACTCACTGTCCACTCTATTAGACACTCCTACCTTGTCAGTCCACCTTGTAGATGTAAAGTCAGAGACGATAGCTCATCTGCTGCTGCACAGTTTGTGTTGGTCATCCTCTAGTCCTTCATCAGTGGTCATAGGACGCTGCCCACAGGACGCTGTTGTCTGGATATTTTTGGTTGGTGGACTATTCTCAGTCCAGCAGTGACACTGAGGTGTTTAAAAACTCCAGCAGCACTGCTGTGTCTGATCCACTCAGACCAGCGCAACACACACTAACACACCACCACCACGTCAGTGTTACTGCAGTGCTGAGAATGACCCACTACCCAAACAGTACCTGCTCTGTGAGGGTCCATGGGGGTCCTGACCACTGAAGAACAGGGTAAAAGGGGGCTAACAAAGTGTCAGAGAAACAGATGGACTACAGTCTGTAACTGTAGAACTACAAAGTGCACCTATATAGTAAGTGGAGCTGATAAAATGGACAATGAGCGTAGAAACAAGGAGGTGCTCATAATGTTACGCCTGACCGGTGTATATAAAATTGGTATTAATGACCTTGTAGCCCCCCTCTGTGTTAACTCCTGAGGCTGAGTGGTGGTGAAACTTGGCCATTTCACAAGACAGCACAGTCTGCCTGCTGCTGAGATTCACTTTAAATGCCCTACTTGTGTTTCTGTATCTCTTTCACTAAATCACATCTACCCTGCTCTCACGTTATATATTAAGAGTGTGTTTATGTGGTTTTTAAAATACTTTGCTGGTTTATTTCATAATCGTATGATCTATGATGCGCTAGTGGAGACGCAAGACCAAACAAGTTCCTGCTTTGGCCTTCCTGCTCAAGCATTCCACAGCAAATGAGGCCTTTTGAGTTGTGTCTGCTCGAGGGAATGTATTCCAGTGGATTGGGAAAGCTAGGTGTGACTGTGTGTCAGCCCAAAGAATTTTCTCCTTTGTTGTAATAGTTTTTGAGCTTGTTTTGATGACTCCAATCTCTATCTTGCTCTTTATATGTGGCCTGATGTCTAGGCTTTCTGTGTAGTGCTGGATTTTGGCCATAAAAACTGAACTACATCTGACCCCGATTTATTGCTGGTACTTTAGAAGCTGCACAGGCGTATGAAGGCCTGTCCAAACGTAAACGTGATATTTTTGAAAACAGAGGGTTTTTTCTCTGCATTTTGGCCTCCTGTTCGCACAAAAACAGCAAAAAAATTTCTTCTTCAGCTTTGTGCTCAACATATTTACACCATACACTCCCAACGTTCTTCTTGATGCTTGTGATATCAAGGCCCAGTCGGATTTCACCCCTCGCCCCGACCACTGAGCCCTTAGCCCTCTGTTTTGCGTGTTCACGTCTAGGGGTAGGGTGTCCCGATTCTTGTTGAGATAGAGGGGTGGGGTGAAGTGTTGGGGCTACATGACCCTCCAAATGGAGGTTTTTCAGAGACTCCAAACAGAGAGTTATGAGAGAAAAAGAAAAACCGGCACGATGGAGAACAAGAGAGCAAAGAAACCCACAAATGTGAGAATTTTCTCCTTTTAAAAAATTACAATAACCACTATATTAACTTAGTTTAATGTCGTTTCAGTGTATTTTGGTCGTTTTCTTCATAACAAGCAAAAGAATCGTTAATAGCATGCTGATGTTTCAGTAGCTAGCTAGCTAACTTTCCCGTTCCACCTTAAATAGTCCAGCAGTTCTGATGCCTGAAGCGCCAGAATGTAACTGCTGCACCATTTAAGGTGGAATGGGAAGATTTGAACAAGAAGCTGGTGAATATCTGACTTCAGCTTCATATCACTGAAGAATTAGGGGTGGGTGATAATAAATAATTGCCCCCCTCTTTGAAGATCATATGATGCCCTAAATGTATCTAAAGCCCAGCAGTGAGGAGCTGAACTTTACCCTCCTCTGCTGTCACTGCAGACTGGCAGGGTCGCCTACAGAGCAGCGCTGGTAGCTGTTAATGAAGTGATGCTCTTTTTATTTGAGGGTCCCATTTCAGAGGGAAGATTTCAATGACTGCTCAGTTCCGAGGGGTTAGGGCGACACTCGAAAACAAGGGGTAGGGGTAAAAATAAGAAATGGAATTGGAAAGAAATCAAATTTGTGAGAAATTATTCACCCCTTCAGGTCTCTTCTGTGTTGCCATATGGAAGGAGAGGTGTTTTGAGAAACGCTCTTGGGTTGGACAAAGATTTTATCTTATTTATTTATTTTTTGAAAATGGAGAAAAACCTGTTTTCAGAAATATCTGGATACGTGGGCCAAAGTCTCTGAGTCGCTGAGACACCATTTTATTTAGACTGTCTCTCAAGTGTTTCGCATTTCGGCATTGTTTGTTTTCCTTTGCATCAAAATCTTATCTCTCCTAATAACACAATAACAAGGCCGCTGATGTCCTCTGGTGCCTTGCCAGCAAAGGCCCGGTGGCTTCTCCTGGTAATGAGGCATGTGCAGGGCCTAAACAGTTGTCTCTTGGCCCTCTGGGCTCCTCCATGCTGAGTTTATGGGGCTGGGGGTGAAAGTGAACACCTGTCGTGGTGTTTGCTCTAAAGCGTGATCACATGCGATCCCCACAACTGTTCCGCAGGCAGCAAGTGCTTGCAAGTCCTGAATGGCAGCGGTGCAGGGAGCGTGGCCTGGCCTGCTGAATCTGACTTGTGTTCTCGCAGCCCTGGGATTCCACACTGACGCAGCGCTCGGCCCGAAGCTTCCATATCTTTCGCAAAGCGTTGTTCCGCTCCGGTGCGCGATGGGCTTTGTTCCTGATCCGCAAGATGGGGCTTGTCGAACAAGTGATCAGTCTCGTGTTGTAACCTGAGCTTAAGGAATGTCAGTCTCGTAACATTCTGCTTGGGGTGCTGGCAGCACTTTAAATCATAATAATTAAGGTGTATTTAAAATAAGTGCTAGTGGGAGGGCTTATCTCCGCATCAGTGAGCCCCCACTCGGTTCCTTTAGCGCTGCGTTAGGTTTCTCACGTTGAACGTTTCCTGAACAAAGCAGGGTCATTGTTCGGCACCAGTACACAGCCCCCCCCTCCCCGTCTCCCCCTGTTTTTGGAAATGGGTTTACCGTTGGTGAAATAGCAGAGATGATGACGATGGCATATGTTCTGTGTTCGTGTAATGCCTGTGGAATTCGCTGCGCGAGGTTCTGAAGATCTAAAAGAGGAGCATGTTCTTTTGATCCAAAGAGGTTTGGATGTTTAGTTGGTATGCTGGTTCATTGTGGCCTGCAACAACAACCACATCCCCATTCCTAACTTTCCTTTCCAAGTTTATTTGCATTTTAAATTAAGTCAGCAGTCCTTTTTAGTTCATACTGCTTACCATCCCAACAGATAAACACACATTTCAGTCCAAACCCAGATTTAGGCTAGTTTATATTGTGAGGTATGCAGTCAGTCTCGCTCCCTCGCTCGTTATTCCTGGTGCTCGTCGCCCAAAACATCTGGAAGAGAGAAAGGGGCAAAAAAAAAAGAAGAAAAACAAAAAAACAGATGCCCTTTTCTCACTTACTCTCTCTCTCTCTCTCTCTCTCTGTCTCTCCTGCTCTCAGCCTTTGCTTTAACACACCCTCCCCATCCCCACCCCTCCCCAGCACGCATACGCAGTGCTCCAGTCACAGGAGGCAGCTCCCACAGCCTGGCAGGAAGTGTAGTGACTTGCTGCCTGAAGTCTTTGTGAGGCAGACAGGAATGCTGGCGCTCCACATTAGGCTTGAAGGGTGTGGAGAGAGCACTGCCTCTGCTTCTTGCCGCTGAGAAGCCGACTCTCAGCACAGGTCAGGCCCCTCTCTTTCTCTTTCTTTGCTCCCTTTCCGTCTTTCTTTCATCTTCTTTTGCGCCCTCTCGCTCCTTTCTGCCTCCAGCCCTTCTGCTCTCGTGTTTCGGCGTCAAGCCGGGGGAAGGAAAGCGTAGTCTCTGTCTCTCTAGCTCTCCCCGTCTGTCTGTCCGTCTCTCTCTCCTGCTCGCGACTGCCAGCTAGTCAGCTTGCTGACCACAGTAGAGCCTGTAGAACGTCGAGTTGTTTTCTTTTTTGGATTTGTCGGCCTTTGGATGCAGTCGGAAGGGAAGGGAGACGTTCTGAAGTAGAGAGAAGAGGAAGGGATTGAATTCCATACACGACTGAGACTTTTTCATTGCTCCCCCCCCGAACACACACACACACACACACACACACACACACACACACACACACACACACACACACACACACACACACACACTCTGTTTTTGCAGCTTTTAGGTTGGTAGACCTGCTTAATGTTGAGCGAGCACAGCATAAACTGCCAGCTTCGCTCTCGGGGAAGAGCGCTTTTGCTGTCTGTTCAATAATGCATGGTGTTTAATGGCTCCAGTAGTCCAGGTAAATTGTGTTTTGTGCTCCAAGGTGTGTGTTATGTGAATAAGACAGTAGGGCGATGCAGGTTCTGCCTCTTAAACAAACCTCGGTCAAATTGGACTTGTAGCTGGCTGGTTTTGAGGATTGAGCTCTCTTTTGCGGGTAATCCGGTTTGATGGCTTGATCGTAGCAGTCTGGAGCGGTAGCAGAAGGTCTCTGCAGCTCTAGGATGTGGCTGTTGATGTTGTGGGACGGCAGCAGGGCTTTGGGTGGAGCTCCCTCCTCCCCATTATCACATGTGGAGCTTCTAAGATGTTGGCCTTCTAAATAGTTGAGTGGTGAGATCAAATGCGGACCTTGAGATGGAGAATACAAGACAAAACTGTCCTACCTAATGGAAAGTTTTTATTCCAGGCACTGTCCAGTTTTACCTAGCGAGGAGAGCATGGACGTTTGCATGGGTGTTGACATAAACCGGTGAGGAGTGACTCCAACCCAGCCCATCTCTGGCGTTCCACCATTGCCATATCATTAGTCATCCCAGGGATGCTAGACAAGTTAGACTTTGATCCACAGTCTGAAACTGCTTGGCTCGACCACATTTAGGCTCTAACCGCAGATCTGGGATCAGTCGTTCTGGTCTCTAGTTTAAATCTAATTCCAGTTCAGTCTTGGATGGAATGTAACAGCAAAATCACTGCCAAGAGATAATTGAAGTAGCCTAATAAAGTAGATTATCTGGCGTTGCGTTTGAAAAGCCTGCATAATTGTGGTATCTAAGGCTTTGTTCACTCAGCAGGTCAAAGTGGCCCAATTCTGATCTTTTTCTTCATGTCTGACACAGATGTGTGTCAATGTGAACAGCAAACACACAGAATCAGACATTTTCAGTTCCGATTTGAGATGCTTCCATATGTGGTACTTAAATCCGATCCACATCCGACCTGCGGCAATTCGACTCAGTCTGAACAGCCAGATCGGAACTCATGCAACTTTTACGTCAATCCAACTCAACCTTCATCATTATTTCGCGCTGTTTGACCTCATAACCACTTATGCTTGTAGGTATATTTCGGTTTTTCCATCTGAATTTACATGCCCATTAAAGAAATGTCTTTTTTATTTATTTGTTTATTTTTTTTGTAAAAAATTGTGTTTTAAGATCATAAACATAACGCTATCTGCTTACAATTTACTGCTGAAAGCCAAAAATGTTAGAAGCTGTTTGCCTTTTTTTTATAAAAGTTATTTTTACAGAGCAGATCACTGAAGAGACGCCATCTGAGATCCAGTTTATAGCGCAGATTTGTGGAAAAATGGGTCGACTTTCAGTAGAAAAAAGGTTGTAATTTCAGCTTCTTTTATAATAAAGTTTTAAAATTGCATCACCCATCTATTGGACCGGAAAGAAGACAGTTACAGCTCTCATACGACCCCAACCTTTAGAATGAAGCTTATAAAATATGAAAGTTGTGAAGTGAAGAATATGATGAAGTGCGTTTTGGAACCACCGGTGGTTCCAAGAAGTTAAAGAGGATGAACATTTAGGCTGATGTTTCTGTTCCAAAAAATTAGAAGAGATTCATCCGAAACCCTCCGTGTTTGAAGAGATTTTGAAAGGAATGGACGAACGCGGCCGCAGGAGAACGAGGCTGCAGCGTATAGAACAGTTAAAAGTCCGAAAGCAAAGTTTAAAGAATCCGAGGACGCGAACCAAAGAAGTGACCGTGTCCGAATAACGTGCACTTTTAACGGCGAGCTCGAACACATTCGGGTCGATGAGCCCAGCTGTCAGTCAGTGAAGCTTCATGATGGCTCCTGTGAAGCTGGCGAAGGTGAAACTGAACCCTCCGGGATCGGCTGACGTTCGATGGAAGTCATGATTGTTCATCTCTAGATAGGCGCACCATGTGAAGCTGGTTCTTTTGCACATGCGGGTCGAGCTGATCTGTTCAGACCGACGTTGCATACAGACCACATTTAAAATACATTGTGAACAGCCAAACAAAAAAATCGGCTTTGATGAGAAAATCAGATTTGGGCCACTTTTACCTGCTGTGTGAACGTAGCCAAAAGAACTGGACGCTGTAATTAAGATTGATGCCCAAATGTTGTTGCTGCTATTGTGCAAGGCCTTTTTTGCACTTGCACAAGATGTGGAGGAGGTACTTAGTGTTTGAACCATCAGTAGTCCTGCAGAAATTCACACAGCAACAACTGATGGACTCCCTAATCAGTACAGGGCTCATCTGGTGGACAGACCTTGGTTTAGCGCCAACCTGGCGTGACCAAAGTATGCAAACTGCAGCCCTGCGACCTGAATAGACTTTGGCTTCGGCTCTGAATTTATCAGATAACCATTGAGAAGTCTTTCATAATATTTACGTTCGTGATCATTTGTGTTTACTTAACTGTTGTGCTTGTTAAAATTAACCTCTGAGTCATTTCATCGTTCATAGATCCTAAGTAGCGAGTAAAGGACGTCAGGATGAAAGAAAGCAAACGTTCTGTGCCGCAGGCGTTTTAAACCGGGTGAATGAGTCATTTGAATTAATAGTACGTAACAAAAATTTATGACTTCCGAGACACGTAAAAAAGGGCTTATGGTGTTTTTTTTCCTCCCCTTGTCTTGTAGTCAGGACACATGCAGTGATCTGTTTTGCATGCTTGACATTCCTTTGCATGCCATGCAAATTGACCTTACTGTATTCTCTGGCAGATCCCTGATCTATTGTATGGTGATGTGCGTTACTTCGCACCTGACCCCAGCACGGGTCTTTAAAGACGCAGAAAGTGTCCGATTTGTAGACAAATACAGGAAAACTACTATTATCATGCATGTAAACAGCATCTTTACTCTCCTGGCTTTCCTCTCTGTTACAGATAAAGGCACACTGTTGGACTGAGAAAGGTACAGGTTGTTCTCCAGGGAGATGGCGGCTAAGATATCTAAGGAGGAGCTTGAAGAGCTGCGTGAAGCCTTTGGGAAAGTCGGTAAGTCGTCCTCCTGTTTTACTAGTTTGGGCAGTCGAGCTTCACTGTGAAGGAAGCAGCACAAGACTTTACTTTCGTTTATGTTTCCAAAACACCGCATTGATAATTATAGTGTGAAATGTTTTTCTGTTAAACAGTTCACAGAATAAGGTTTGTTTAAATGCTTATAAAATCATTTAAAGTGTGATATAGAGTCATTTTAATATTTTATAAAGCCTTATCTCTCTTTTGTGTTATATTATCCATCCACTAAGGTTGAGGCCGAAAGTTAATAAGCATAATAAAATGAGGTTTCGTTTTGAGACTCAGACAGACAGTTGTGATTATCTTGGTGGGTGTGTCAGCAGCGTCTATGTTTATGGGCCTGGGCTTGCGTTTCTGCATGCAGCTTGCAGAGCAGCTGTTAGCCCTAGCTAGCTGCATATATGGGCCAGATAATGGGTCAGTTGCCATTACATTCTGAGCTGCACAGCCTGTACTGAGTGTTGAGAGCAAATGCAGAATCCAGCAACAGACAGCAGCATTATAGCTTCCAAAGCTTCGTAGCCTGGTAGTCTCATGTATCCTGTTCAGATGCTACCCCACACAATAGAGTGATTCTGATTGGTCAAAAGAAAAGGCTTAGACAGCAGCTATACATCCTGCTTTGTTATGCCTCTGTTCACTTGGCAGCAATGACTGGTTTTGGTTGTGGGTAAAGGTTTTTACTGTCTGCTTGAATAATATTTACTTGGCAATTATTATGTCAAATACTTTCTGTTGACTGAGAGCTAAAGAGTCTAAAGAAACACAGTAGTCATTCAAATTAGGGATGCAAGTAATTAGCTAATAACTAACCAGCTAATGAACAATTGTTTGGAGAAAACAACTACTTTGTTTACTTTCTCCAGGAGAGAGTGATGGCTTTTGAGAGCTGCTGAGGAACACTGTGCCAAAGCTAGCTCCAGTAATGGCAGTTGCACCGATCAGGCATAACATGATGACCACCTCCTTGTTTCTGCGCTCATTGTCCATTTTATCAGCTCCACTTACTATATAGGTGCACTTTGTAGTTCTACAGTTACAGTCAGGACCAGGACCCCCATGGACCCTCACAGAGCAGGTACTATTTGGGTGGTGGATCATTCTCAGCACTGCAGTAACACTGACGTGGTGGTGGTGTGTTAGTGTGTGTTGTGCTGGTACGAGTGGATCAGACACAGCAAAATTTCTGTTTACTCATTTTAAAGAAGTGTCGAAGAGAGTCAAAAAAGGGTGGGTTGTATGTGTTAGTGGAAGCTAGTGGCTTACATCACCAAGCACGATGCCAATCGATGGAGTGGTATAAAGCGACGCCACTGGACTCTGGAGCAGTGGAAACATGAGTCTGGGTTTGGCGAATGCCAGGAGAACGTTACCTGCCTGACTGCACTGTGCCAGCTGTACAGTTTGGTGGAGGAGGGATGATGATATGGGGCTGTTTTTCAGGGGTTGGTCTAGAACCCTTAGTTCCAGTGAAGGGGAATCTTAATGACTCAGCACCAAGACATTTTGGACAATTGTACACTTCCAACTTTGTGGGAACAGTTTGGGGAAGAACCTTTCCTGTTCCAGCATGACTGAGCCCCAGTGTACAAAGCAGCTCCATAAAGGCCTGACTGGGCGAGTTTGGTGTGGAAGAACTTGACTGGCCCTCACAGAGCCCTGACCTCAACCCCATCCAACATCTTTGGGATGAACTAGAATGGAGATTGTGAGCCAGGCCCTCTCGTCCAACATCAGTGTTTGACCTCACAAATGTTCTGGATGAACGAGCAGAAATTCCCACAAACACTCTCCAACATCTTGTAGAAGCTTCCCAGAAGAGTGGAAGCTGTCAGAGCTGCAAAGGGGAACCAACTCCATATTAATGCCAATAGATCATAAAAAATCCGAACAGTGAAAGCGATTATGTTTATTAGCTGTTATGTGGCTTTGATTAATCATTGCTGCTGCAGTGTGATGGTCTTGTAAGTCAGCACATTTCACACAGTTTTTACAAAGCATTATGTCTTATTCAGGACATGAAAGGTAGAAGATGATTATAGATCAACAGTGATGTTTGATCTCTATGACTGTGGTGTTGTGTTTCAGCTCAAGCTCAGAATGGCCTTCCAGCAGGCTGGTGCGCCGTTTCCAGCTCAATCGATTAATGCTACTACAATTTTATTAGCTCTTGGCCAGCCTTCCGCTGTGGACCGTACACAAACCGTCTTGTTTCTGCTGTTAATGCCAAGAGATAATTCTTTCACATGTCATCTAGCCTTAAGCCAAGTCACCTGTCACCATGATATTTGCTTTAGAGTCTCTCCCTCACCACGATGATGTCATTCAGTCAAAGTGCTGGGGGAGGGGGGGGGTGAAATCTTGCGCATGGGTTCTCATGGAATGTGATGAAATCTCGCGCATGATAAGACCTTGATGACCTTGATTATTTCAGATTGTTTTCTTCTCCTTTCCTCTCATTGTGTCTCAGTCGTTCAGTCTGAATGGAGCAGTTTGATTGAGGTCGAAGGCTAATTTTGGACACAAATGGAAACGTCTGAAGAACGGAAAGATTTCAGCAGTGAAGTGCGCCTGACCTTACTGGAACAGTCTCAACCAAGTTTATAGAATAAACTTCTTTGAACGTAACTGTATATAAATAACTGATGGACATGTTGCAAATTAATACTAGAATGGGGAAAGTTTATGAACACACTTTAATTTGCTTGACAAAGCCACTGCTGTGAAGACCCAGGTAGTTGCTAAGGTGTTACTAGGCCAGGGGTCGCAACCCAAATGTTAGACATTTTGTCCTTTCAACAAAAATCAAACCACATTTTATGTCCGTTTTACCAGCTTGGCTGTAAATGTGTCTCAGTATGTGCTGATGTACTAGTACAAGCTAAAGAATTTCAGCAAAAATGCAGACTTAATTTGCTCTGCTTTAAGCTTTAGCTCAGCTTTTATTGCTTTTCTCTCATCTCTGGCAGGAAACTTTTCCTCAAAAGTAGAATAGTCTCTTGTAAAATGTCTCTCGATGTTATTATTATTATTATTATTATTTTTTTTTTACAAGGCTGAAGTCAGCTTCTTATTCGCCAGCTTGTTGTTCAAATCTTCCCATTCCACCTTAAATGGTGCTGCAGTTAAATTTTGCCGCCTTTAAGGTGGAACGGGAAAATTTGAACGAGAAACTGACTTCATCTTCACAACGTTTTAGTGTTTGTCAGTTTCTCGTTGCAGATTCAACGTATCAGGAAACCAGCTGGAGTGATTATAAATGCAAATAAGTCCATTTGTCTCCAAATTATTGATGTTAGTCTTAAATCTCTCTCTTTGCCGTTTCGTTAGCTACTAGCTACTGTGTTGCTATGGTGACCAGCAGTCTGTGCTGATCTTCAGGGTTAAAGGGTGAATTAGCAGTTCTACATTAACTCCAGCGTTTAAGACCATTTATTGTTAAACTGTGTTGAACGATCAGCAGAGCTTTATTTTACTGTAAAGGAGGATTATTTTATTTTAAAAGAGACTCTTGTTGCCGACCCCTGGACTAGGCCATTGTTATGGTATCCCAAGTGGTTGCTGAGATGGAACGATCGATTGACTGTGTATTGGTATCGGCCGATTTTTCAGCCCAAATATGCGATTGGCGATCAGCCAATATTTCTCTTACTTAATTTCAGAACCTGTATTCAGTTCATTCACTCCTTTTTGATGAGAGGAGCCACAAACAGAAGCAGAGCCTCAAATTCCCCCACTGACTTGCAAAATTGCTTGTTATGCAGCTTCTGCTCTTATTAGAGGCGGTGGGACTCCCCATGTTGTCTTTTTGTAGAATGGGATGTACCCAGTGTTTGCGCCGTTTAGTTGTCGTGCTAAAAGAAGAAAAGTTTTAGACCGAAAGAGCTTTGGACTTATTTAATCGAGAGGTAACAACAAAAAGAAATAGGCGGGGCTCCTGAGTGGCGGAACCGTCTAAGCGCTGCGAGTTCGATCCCTGGTGATGCTACAGCCGTCCCTGTCTGGGAGTCCAAGAGAGCACAATTGGCCTCTCTCTCTGGGTGGGTAGGATGGCCCCCTTATCCCCCCATCACTCAGCGCCATGCTAGTCAGAGCAGGCGTCTGTTAGCTGACGTAACAGATCTGGCGGTTGGCGCTTTCCTCCGAGCGCGTTCAGCTGTCCAATGACAGCACTGCTGTGTTTGATCCACTCGTACCAGCACAACACACACTAACACACCACCACCACGTCAGTGTTACCGCAGTGCTGAGAATGATCCACCACCCAAACAGTACCTGCTCTGTGAGGGTCCATGGGGGTCCTGCCCACTGAAGAACAGGGTAAAAGGGGGCTAACAAAGTATCAGAGAAACAGATGGACTACAGTCTGTAACTGTAGAACTACAAAGTGCACCTATATAGTAAGTGGAGCTGATAAAATGGACAATGAGTGTAGAAACAAGGAGGTGGTCATCATGTTATGCCTGATCTGTGTATTTGTATATGTAGTTTATCGTACTACATAAGAACATCTCCTTTGTCTTCATAGGACAGTCCTACCGAGGACTACCACACTTTTGGCTACGTCACACTAATCTTCTATAAACGTTCTGGGCGTTAAACTCAAGGTGCTGTATTGCTGTTTGCCACGTGGCTCATGTATGTGCTCCTTAGGTCACCTTGCTGTAGGACATTAGTATTCAAGGAGCACTGAGTGGGCACAGTAGGTGGAAAGAAACCTTTTAAATCATCCAGGGTCTCATGCTTAATTAAAGCTTATGTGAAGTGCACCTCTGGGTCAGATAAGCTCCCCACTTCTTACTCCTCCATGTCCTTATTGGGTGCTCCTGGTGAATAAACTCATTCGGATTATGCACAAGCGTCCTTCATTGTTAAAAAGAATTTAAATCTAAGTAGCTGTTCCCACCTTTTGTTACTGCTTTTATAATAATATAATAAATATAATAAACAGACTCAGCTGGGCAGAGTCATAGCCATGGCTGTACTTCAGATGACGCTGGATATGCCAGGCCATGTGACATGCTAAATGGTGCAGTAAAACATTGTGTTTTCTGTCTCTCTCTGTTTGCAGATCTAGACAACAATGGCTACATCAGTGACTATGAGCTCCACGACCTGTTCAAGGAGGCCAATCTGCCTCTGCCGGGATACAAAGTCCGCGAAATCATCCAGAAGTTGATGACGGAGGGTGATAAAGACAAGGACAATAGGATCAGCTTTGATGAGTTTCTCTCAGTAAGTCATTTCAACAGACTTCTTTTTTTTTGTGGTTTTTCTTTTGTGATTGATTTGGAGAAATTTTCCTGCTGTCTGCATTAATAACGATCGTCTCTGTGGAGCACGAATGTTGTTTCTGTTGAGTTTGCTTAATGCTGTTAGTTATTTCTAGTAAATTTGTTTAATGATGTTGTTCTGTTTTTTTCTGGATGTGAGCATATGGTCCCACACACAGAGAGAGAGAGAGCGAGAGAGGGCGACGGAGATTTATTGCGCTAAATCCTAGATTAGCAGATTCAGCAGATGCTTTAAGCCAAAACCAGATCTATCTGATTCAACCGTAAATAGCCACCAGCAGTAGGGAGTGAAAGCAGTGCTCTTGGCTTACATATTCAGGATTTTTTCCCCCATTTATTTCCTCCTAATCATTAGTTCAGTATTATAGGAAGGGCTTCCTTGCCTGCCATGACTAAAGATGGAAAAAGCGTAGCTCTCCTCTGAGTCATTGTTAGCATGGTGCAAAATTCCCAAGGACAAATGAATGTGTCTCACTGTGCCTGTCCAGCTTGTGTTGGGGACAATGCCCTTCCCCGGTCACTGTCAACACTCCTAACTAAATGCAGACTCTCCTCTGTCAATGGACCGGTATTTGTTTGGCTTCTGCGGCGGTCCACAGGGTGGGGAGGGGGCACTGTAACGCAGCTGCTGGCAGCTTGGTTTCACCGCTTGTTCCACTTGGAACTGAACGAGCCCTGTCTGATTGCTTGGGTGTGGCAAATGGAACATGTGCATCTGCTTTCATGGCATGTTTGACATGCTCACTGTTACAGGCTCTTCAGTGTTGTCGTGTGACATCCTAACCCTCCCCTCTGCGTCTGTGTAGATCTTCCAGGAGCTCAAAAGCAGCGACATTGCCAAGAGCTTCCGCAAAGCCATCAACAGGAAAGAGGGCATCCTGGCTATTGGGGGCACGTCTGAGCTGTCCAGTGCAGGCACACAGCACTCCTACTCAGGTACCAAGAAAAATGATCCCCAAAATCAATGGAAGAGCTTTTATTGCAATAAAACAGAATTGATAGCATTTGCTTTCAGTCAGACTGAACCTCAAACGTCTAAATAGATTGTCATAATAAACTTTTCTGAGCACCACCGACCCCATTTTTCATTAAAAGAGATGTGGAAAGCCCTGTTCATACCTAGTATTTCAAGTAATCTGATTAACCCTCTATTGCACGACGTTGCCTCTAAGCAACAAACCCATTTTCCTCACTTAACACTAACATTACATATATTTAACGACAATAACAAGGTTAATAATAAAGGGAAGAGTTCGAGCAAGTCAATAAAAAGCATGTTTTTGGTCATACTCTCTCTTAGTGGACACTTTTAAACCTCTTTTTTAACATTCAGTATCATTGATCTGTTATGAGAATTTGCAGGAGTGTGTTTGTTGCCTAGAAGCAACATTGTAGGGCAGTGGAATGGATTTGACCAGCCACAAGCCAGATTCTTGCCACTTCAAGGAACACGGCTCTAGATCATTTCTTCCCATTGTCGCACGATGTTGGCTCAGGGCAACATACCCCAAAAGGACCCGTGCACACGTTATTATTTAAAAATGTTTTTGGATTTAATAATCAGGTTGATTTTATGCAAGAAAAGTGAATTGAGTATTTTTTTTTAATTGCTCTCATAATGCGAGCAGTAGAGGGGTAAGTGGCATCTCCAGTGACCATTTAGTATTGGATTTCGTGACTGGAGGAAGGCTGCTGTGCAAATGTAGCTACTAGGTCAGGCTCTTGTCTTTGTTTTCAGATAAAAACGTGCTGTGAGTCCTTGTTTGTGTACATGTGACGACTGTTAGAAGCATCCAGACAATATGCTAACACAACTAATTAAATGGTAGAGGAGGCGAGGCAAGAAGCCGTGCAGCTGATTTCATCTTTGCTTAAGTGTCACAGTTGATTAGGTCGTTCTCTCTTGCTGTCAGGGGTGCATCAAGGCACTTTAACGTGCAGACTAGGGGTGGGCGATATAGCACAAATACCGTACTTCAAGAAATTTTCCTGACACACAATTTGCATCATGATATTTACGTTAGCTGAGGGTTGGTAAGTTGGAGCATACACACTGTCAGTTGTGCCACTTTTAAAAACTGAGGACAATCATTTCACACACTGAGCTGAGCTAAATCCTATTAAACAAGACTAATTATGTTCTGTTTGTAATGAAACCTGCAGTTGTCCGCTGTTCTTTAAGTACCGAAAATATCCACAATATGCTCAGAAAAGTGTATCGTGAGGTCTTTTATCACAATAACATTTAAAATATTGTCATACTGCCCACCTCTAGTTCACACTACAGATTGGTCATGTGTCCCTACCCTGTTAGAAATAAAGGTTCAGTGTAAATGTTCCCTCAAAGGTACAACAGTGGTTTTAAGGTCTGATTGTGATCCTTAAATAAGTTTTCCCAGGTGAAAAGTTCGTATTTGTACCTTTTCATAACTGAATGTTTTAAACAGAACAGTAAAATAAAAGCCTGGAGACGAGACGGGGTGTGTGGAGTCAGTACAGCTTAGAACATATCATTTCAGTGGATTATGGTTCAGTTATGTTCCCTGACTAAAGGTACTGAGATGGACCCTCGAGGGTTCCACCCCAGTGACAAGAGGGGAACTGCCCCAGTGACGGTTTAGTACCTTTATCACTGAGAGTGTGAACACCTCCATTGGTGGTTTGAGTGATATTTTTGCCACATATAGCTCACCCTTTTTCACCCTTTACTTTCTTTATTATTATTATTATTATTATTAATCTGTTGAGCGCCATGGTTCACATTTTGGGGCAGAATAACGCTGTAATTTCTTACACCTTTCACTAAACCAAGCAGCCATTTTTTGTCCTCCAAACCGTTCGTTCCTACTCAGTATGACACAATGTTCTGGTATTGGGTGACCATGAAAGCCAAATTTAGATTAGCTGTCATCATCAGCACATAAGACTCTCTCTTATCTGGCGTCTCAAAACATCTAAGCAGCATATGAGGTTGGCTGAGATGGAGGAGAGGAATCGAGTGCGCTCAGCTCATGCAAATGCCCTCTTGTGTGTCTTCTTATTTCTTCTGCGATCCAGAGGAGGAGAGGTTTGCCTTTGTGAACTGGATCAACACAGCGCTGGAAAAAGACCCCGACTGCAAACATGTTCTGCCCATGAACCCCAACACGGATGACCTCTTCAAAGCTGTAGGCGATGGAATTGTGCTGTGGTGAGTCCTGTTAGACCACGGAGTATCGTTCAGTTTGATTCTCACGAAGTCTCTCTTTATGGAAGTACACTTCTAAACTTGGGTGTCTTTTCTGCCACCAGTAAAATGATCAACCTGTCAGTGCCTGATACGATCGATGAGAGGACAATAAACAAGAAGAAGCTCACGCCGTTCACAACACAGGTTTGCTTTCCTCCACTCAGTGTTTTTAAGAGTGACTGTTTTTTAATTTCATTTATTTATTTTTATTTTATTCATTTATTTTTTATTCCTTTTGTTTAACAATAAAATTAGGAAGTACCTCTTTTAAAATCTTGGTCTTGCAGGTACAAATATAACTTTTTATGCTAGTTACAGGTTTCAGAGAATTAGTAGGAAGGTATAAAATCCAGGATAGTAAAAGCTGCTAAAGATGATTCTAAAATGTGGAAGCTGGATAGAAAGGTGATTATTTCTAACCCAACAACATGACAAGAAGTTGTTGCAAATAAATTAGAGTATATTAACATTTAATACCTTCTTGCACTGACCAAAGTACTTGGAGTATTCTGGGACTAAGTATTCAGTGAAATATCTAAAATACCTGGGAAAAAAATAAACCTACATATACTTATACCTACATTTATCCAAAGGTTTCCTTCCAGTTTATCATCTGAAAGTAGATTAGAAGATTTTTGGCAGTATGTGAGGAGTTTTATTCCAAAAACCTGTATATCCATTTGTAACCATGTTGGATATAAAGAGTTTTGGGGGAAATCAGGTCAATGGAAAACGTTTTTAATTCTTGAAAAAAGTGGTAATTATAATCATTATGA
Source organism: Colossoma macropomum (assembly GCF_904425465.1). NCBI lineage: Eukaryota > Metazoa > Chordata > Actinopteri > Characiformes > Serrasalmidae > Colossoma > Colossoma macropomum. The sequence continues at coordinate 41,262,686 of NW_023494788.1, forward strand.
AGCATTAATAAACGCGCTCTCCCCACCACATACATCATAAGAAAAAGTCCAAAATGTTCTTATTATGCATTTTGCAATGAAACCCTTCATATCCTAACCCCCCCCCCTCACTGCAGGAAAACCTCAATCTGGCCCTGAACTCTGCATCAGCCATTGGTTGTCATGTGGTCAACATCGGCGCTATGGACCTGCGGGAAGGCAAACCTCACCTGGTGCTGGGCCTGCTGTGGCAGATCATCAAGATCGGCCTGTTTGCCGACATTGAGCTGAGTAGAAACGAGGGTAAGTCTCCCCCCATCTCTTCCCTCGGCGACCCGCTCACTGTCAGGCGCTCGGTCTCAACACTGGCACTATTCAGAGGCCCGAGGCTGATGGCATCGGCCAGGAATTCACACATACAGATAGTGCCTCTCCTTGCTGGTGATTTAATAAATGTTGGGAAGAATTTGATCAGCAGGGCAGGCTGTGAGAGCCCTGAGGGCTGGACTCAGGAGCGGACTAACGAGTTTGCTCACTCTCTAATTTGCAGCGTAGGAATTTGCAGGGCTTTGCGCTTGCGTTGCTTTACTGTCAGTTGAGTGATGCATGTGCAGTAATGCGTGCTGTGTGCAGTCCTGCGGTGAACTCGCCAGGGATATGGCAAGATTCGAAGCAGAGAGAATAGATAAAGATTAGGTACGAAATCGCGTACAAAATCATCTTCAGTTTTATAATTTCCAGAATAGCTGACACAATACTGTCTGTTAGATTACATTTCAGGTATTATGAAAAAAAAAACAACAACAGTGGTTTTAAGGTCTGATTGTGAACCTTAAATAAGTTTTTCCAGGTGAAAAGTTCGTATTTGTACCTTTTCATAACCGAATGTTTTAAACAGAACAGTAAAATAAAAGCCTGGAGACGAGACGGGGTGTGTGGAGTCAGTACAGCTTAGAACATATCATTTCAGTGGATTATGGTTCAGTTATGTTCCCTGACTAAAGGTACTGAGATGGAGCCTTGAGGGTTCCACCCCAGTGACAGGAGGGGAACTGCCCCAGTGACAGTTTTTCAGAGAGTGTGGGCTTTAAAACTGTATTCTGTACAGCTAAAGGTTATCCAGGTGTTCAGTGTTGCAGAAAACATCCCCAGTTTTGTTTTTACACAGTTCGGCTAGCTGAAATGTGTACATTTGTAGGTGTTTGTGTGTCTGTAGGTGTTTGTTTGCCCTTTGTGATGTGAGTATAGAGATGTGTGCTGACACTTCGGTGTGTGTTTTCTCAGCGCTGGCGGCATTGCTGCGGGAGGGTGAGACCCTGGAGGATCTGATGAAGCTGTCCCCAGAGGAGCTGCTCCTACGCTGGGCCAACTACCACCTGGAAAACGCCGGCTGGCACAAGATAAACAACTTCAGCTCCGACATCAAGGTGAGGAGGGTTGAGTGACTGAGTTGTTCTTACGCTGTACCACTGATCTGCACTGCTGTCCTAATGATTCTCCATCCATACTCAGCCTCCATTGGCTCAAATGAGCTTGAAATGAATAGAAATAGAAGAAATAGGTTTATATATTTCATGCATAAAGGTATATAAAGTCTAGTGGCCATTCAGCTGCTTTGGAATGGTGATATTATTACTAATTTATAATACTCAGTTAAGTATACACTTTATTTTGGTCCAAAGTAATATTCTTGGGCTATTTTCAAACATGTAATTTATAACTTAGATGTTTATCTGTTGTCTGTATTTGTTACTATTTAGATGCTCCACTCATTTGTGTATTTTTGTTTAAGAAGTCGCTGTTTTTGGAAGAAAACCCTGTATCTCCATTTTTGTCGTTTTTCAGTTTTTGACATAATTTGAAAATGCCAGTTGCTCTTTACATTGTTTGTAAATTTCATGATGAATGGACTAAAAGAAACGACCTAAAATGACTTTGAAAAATGTCTGGTTGCATTGACTTGCATTAAAAGTAAAGTAGGTTTTTTCTTTTTTCTGTTAAGTTATTTGGGAGGTATGAGGTTTTCTTCCGACAACAGCGAAGTGTTTCGTTAAATCTCCCTATATACTCACATTTTCCTGATTTGCTTCGTCAGATCTTCCTGAGGAAAATGTAAAGTACCGTCTCATACTGATGCCTGATGAACAGCCTCTTGGCTTGACCTCACGTGCTGTGACAGCAGTGTGAACTATGGACCAATCTTAAGATTGGTCTTAATGAGGCCAAAGAGGTCGAGCAGTGTTCGGTTTTCAGGCAGCCCTCAACACACACAGTGCCAGAGATGAGATTTAGTGCTCTCACTTTGTCTCTTCCTCTTTCTCTTTCTCCATCTTTCCTTCTCCCTTTCTCCTTTCTCTTTTTTTTTTCTCCAATAACTATCCACTGATATTTATAGCTCTGTGTCTCATCTAACGATCTCCTGTGGTGGCTGAAATTATGAGATGGAGAAGTTCTTAATGGGAGACTTACTAATGTATAGTCTAATGTGCCTGAAAGAAAACAGCTGTCATACATTTTAAATAGGTGCATTACAGCTTGTATCTGCAGAGATGTCAGTGATTTTCTCTAGTCTTTGGCACTTCCTCGGTGCTTTTTGCTGGTATGGAAATTGCCAGATGTAATAATAGACAGTCTGATCACCAAATGATGTGTTGTCTTGAAAGAGTAGTGTGGGCGATAATTATCCCAGTGCAAAATACAGTCATAGTCCTTTTTTTTTAATTGCGAGTAGACTACTATGCAAGATGCACTGATCAGGCATAACATTATGACCACCTCCTTGTTTCTACGCTCATTGTCCATTTTATCAGCTCCACTTACTATATAGGTGCACTTTGTAGTTCTACAGTTACAGACTGTAGTCCATCTGTTTCTCTGATACTTTGTTAGCCCCCTTTTACCCTGTTCTTCAGTGGTCAGGACCCCCATGGACCCTCACAGAGCAGGTACTGTTTGGGTGGTGGGTCATTCTCAGCGCTGAGCTAACACTGACGTGGTGGTGGTGTGTTAGTGTGTGTTGCGCTGGTCTGAGTGGATCAGACACAGCAGTGCTGCTGGAGTTTTTAAACACTGTGTCCACTCACTGTCCACTCTATTCGACACTCCTGCCTTGTCAGTCCACCTTGTAGATGTAAAGTCAGAGACGATAGCTCATCTGCTGCTGCACAGTTTGTGTTGGTCATCCTCTAGTCCTTCATCAGTGGTCACAGGACGCTGCCCACAGGACGCTGTTGGCTGGATATTTTTGGTTGGTGGACTATTCTCAGTCCAGCAGTGACACTGAGGTGTTTAAAAACTCCAGCAGCACTGCTGTGTCTGATCCACTCAGACCAGCGCAACACACACTAACACACCACCACCACATCAGTGTTACTGCAGTGCTGAGAAAGTAGTATAAATAGTACCTGCTCTGTGAGGGTCCATGGGGGTCCTGACCACTGAAGAACAGGGTAAAAGGGGGCTAACAAAGTATCAGAGAAACAGATGGACTACAGTCTGTAACTGTAGAACTACAAAGTGCACCTATATAGTAAGTGGAGCTGATAAAATGGACAATGAGCGTAGAAACAAGGAGGTGGTCATCATGTTATGCCTGATTGGTGTATCTATCCCTAAAATCAATTATATATTTTTAGATTTTGTTTTCTACGCCATAGAAGAAATGAACTGTGTTCTTGTGTGGTGCTCTCACTCTCTCTCTCTCTTACCAACTGTCTGTCTTTCCCTGTGCTTTAGCTTTCAGACTTCTCAAACTCTGTGAAGGTACTTTTTTCCAAATGTTCAGCCAAGTTTTTCACTTTAGCGTGACTCATCATTTTTCTTTCTGCATCTCTATTATCACTGAATATGAACTTGCTCAGGAGTTCCAAGCGTTCTCATGAGTTTATCATGGTTTTCTCATTTTTCTTTGTGTTCTCTCATCATTAATTTTCGTTCATTAATCTTAATGCCTTGTATATGTGAAAAGTTGCAACTTCATGTTTCATGTTCGCTTCATGTTTTTCCCCCATTCTGTTGGATTCTTGCAGGACTCCAGAGCTTATTTCCACCTCCTGAACCAAATTGCACCCAAAGGCCTTAAAGAGAACGAGGAGCGCATTGACATCAACATGGCAGGCTTCAACGTGAGTCCTTGAGTTCTTGTGTTTCGCTGGGGCAGATTAGATCGTGTATTTGCACGAGGGAGAGAAACGGAAGTGAAAAATGTTTTGCCTCAAAATTCCTTTACGCATGTGGGGGTTGTAATGGACTTTCCAGAAACACCTGGTTTCATCCCGTTGGGCTGCCTGATGTGTCTGTTCCTTACAGACCTAATTCAAAGAGTAATGATAGCCGTGCACTAGAAGACTTTGAAAGGACTGAAGTCTGACACCCTCTCACATCTAAAGACAAGGTCACTGAGTTTTCAGTCACAGACTGTTTTGCAAAGCCTGGGATTTTGCAGGGTCACTATTTGCAAGACTGCAACTAGATTTTTGGGATTATTTCCCATCATGACCTGGTAGAAGTTTATAAGCAGAGAAATCCTTTTCCTTCTCCCCTCTGTGGTGGTCCTAATGGGCAGATACATTGGCTGGGCATTCACTGTAGAACTGTTTATTTGGGCAGATCATCTTTTTGTTAATTAACCTATAAAATGTGCAGTTACTTTTTATTTAACATAACCATAAAAACAGCCGACGAAACCATAAAAACAAACAAACAAAATAAAAAAAACTACCAGAAAGCAGATTTGCTACCAGACAGATTTGCGACACACCAAGGCTTTAAAAAGTAGTTCACTGGGGTTGATCCATAGCACATAGCATAAAACACAAAAAACTGCTCCTAGATCACATCCTCTTCACTTCTAAGTTTGATCGATGCCACCACTCATCCAGAGAACATGTCAAAATGCCCACTTTTTGTTGTTCATAACTCCTACTAACAGTTTTAGCTGAGTCAGTGGTGTGTGTGGTCCCAAAGTGGAGTGATATCCCTCCTGTCAGATGTGTAAGACTTCGTCAGGGTTTCCTGTAAGGCTCTGGCAGATGCTCAAGACGTTATCGGGAGCGCTTGGCATGCCGCTCCAGCTTCAGCACAAGTGTTTACGTTGAGTCTTAGCTCAGCAGTAAGCGGAGAGGGGAGTTAATGGCACTGTAGCTTAGCGTAAGAAAGACTCTCAGACGCTCAGGTATGTGCCTGGAAATGCTTACGCCTACACACAACACAAACGGCAATCATGGAGGCATTTATTGACAAAATTACACACCTGCTGGATGCACTTTCTTAATACAGGGTGATTCAAAAAGATTCATCCTATTTCAAAATGTTTTTTTTATTTCACTTGTAAATCGTTACAGATCAATGCAGTAAACTGTAAATGGTTTAAATGAGCATAAAGTTTATTATGTGATTGTACAAGGTCTCAGTATGAACCTCCTCCAGCTGTACAGACAACATCAACACCATAGTCAAACTCATCCATACTGGATTGAGCATGTCGGGTGTCGCTGCACTCACGGCTCTTTCAGTGCGATTTCGGAGATCATCCAGTGTTGTGGACCCAACGCCGAACGCTCTGAGCTGTTGGAGCTTCACTGCCCACGAAAATCACACTGCACAGTTATGACTGATTCACTCTTATTGAAGTGGAGAACGCAGAACGCTTTCTGCTCAGGGGTCTCATCTCCTCTCAGACTGAAGGAACCCAGTCAGAAACTCTATGACCCCCTCTTTCAATTGGTATGTGATTGGTTCCTCAGCGCCTCACGGTTGTAAAAATATATGGCGCTTTGAAATCGGATGAATCTTTTTGAATCACTCTGTTTACTGAATGGATATGTCCTTAAAGGAGAATTCCACCCATTTTTGAAAATGTTTGCATACTTACATTTCTGAGATGTAAATCAAGTAATTTAAGAGTGAAAAAGTGCATTTGTAGAGAAACTTTCTACACAATGGTGATTATAGGAACAAGGGTTTGTGGTGCATACAGCTCAAATATAACTATTTTACTCGTATATTGTGATTTTAAATGTGATGTTGATATGATGAATGACAAAAAGGTGGTAAATCTGGGGAAAAAAAAATCTTTTCTATTTTGCCTTTCAACGCTCTGCATGTACCACTCCACACTGTGTCTCTTTCAAAACTACGCTTTAGACCGAAACCTAATCTCAAAACTGTTGAACAACAACGTATCGGTTTCAGGAAGAGTATTTATTTATAATTTATGCAAGGGCTTTGAGTTAGGAAGAATTTTTTAGAGATATTAAACTCCTCAGACGTCTGGTTCCTATCACCAACACTGAGAACATTTCTGACACAACAAGTTTCCTTTGAACGAAGGTTTTCGCATCAAACCGCTCTGAGTAATTTTCCTTACTTGTATTCTTTTACTTTTACTGTTAAACCTAACGTCTCTTTAACTCCTTTAAAAGTGCTGCTGGAGTGATGTGCGAGACTAAACTTGGCACAATAAAGTGAATAATGTGAAACTGGAGGTTTCCAGTAGTCGCTAATGGTACTCTGTGTTTTCCTGATGGGTTGATATCACAGTTGAAAGTATTCTGATTGTTTAATCAGGTGTTTTGGGGCTGATTCCACATACATTTGATCGTTTCCTAATGGCCTGTAACGGCGGCAACCATCAAGCCAATTCAGCAAAACCATCAGGTTTTATTCCTAACGGCCCTGCAAACACAGTTATGTTGTGACAACATACTATGGTGCCCACAGCGTCGTCTGCTTGGTGCTCTCTACATTGGCGCGGCGCTGAAACGTAATTCTTCAGAATTATGATAACGTTGTCTGACAACTTTCTAATCGTCTTCAGCTTGGATTTCATGAGTTTCAGTAGCCTTTTGTTTTTTTTTTTTCTGCGAATAAACCCGACATTCATGTCTGATCGTCATGGTAGGTTTTATTTTGAAAGTTTCCATATTTAATAACCTTATTATCAGTATGACAACGTTAATATACATTCAGTGTAGCTCTTGTTGCCCAGCAGTTCGTGTTTCGCTGTTTTTCCTCATAAAACTGACAAAAACACTGTGGTGGCAGAGCAGCACTGACATCATCAATAGGCTGGCGGTGCACGTCCAGCGGAGAGTGCATGTCTGCAGCCAGACTCTACACTGCATGTAAAACAATCCAATAAAGTGGCAAGCAAACCACAGAATGGAGACAGAATGGCAAGACTTTAGTGTACTGCAGGCTCGCCATCCACATCCCCACTAAAAGAATAGGTCAGAAATAATCAGATTTGCACAGAATTCCCTTTAATGACATTAATTAATTTAAAATGGAATTTCAAATGGAATTAATCAGCCAAGACGTGTTTGCTGTATGAAGTGTGCTGCTTTAGTTTCATACTCGAGCTCCAAGGCTGATATATTAAGCAAGTAATGAAAGCCTGTGCCTCACCAATTATCATTGTGCAAACTGCATTCCTAAACTTGTTTATTTATATAGACACTGTATGTCATACGGTGTCAGACACTACATAAGCATGTCTTTTTGAGATTACTTAAAAGGGGAATTCCATTCATTTTTTTCATTGCTGCATGATTAAATGGTTAAGATGTGGACAAAGTCATGCAGAGTGGTTTGATAAACTCTTTTCTAGAGAAACTTGCAGTCAGAATTGCTCACAGTGGTGGTGGTGGTAAGAACCGATGTCTGAAGTAGTGCTGGGCAATATGGCGTCAAATCTATATCACCATTAATTGAATGTTTTTCCTCAATTACAATTAATGAACAATTGTTTTTGTTTTTTTTTTTTGGTTTTTTGTTTTTTTCCCCTTATAGTTCACCGACAAGGTCTGTACTGTAAATATGTTCTGCATATCTTAATATAAATCGTCTCAACAGCCACATTGCAATTCACTTTTACGTCAATCTAATTTGACATTCGTCATAATTTCGCGCTGCTGAGACTCATAAACATTCGGGGTAATATTTCTGTACAAAAATTAGAAGAGACTCATCAAAAACACCTCAGAGATTTCTAAAGTGGCCGAACGAGGCTGCAGCATCAAAGAACAGTTAAAAAGTCTGAAAGCAAAGTTTAAAGAATCCGAGGACGCGAACCAAAGAAGTGACCGCGCCCTTTTTACGGCGAGCTGAACACATTCTGGGTGATGAGCCCAGCTGTCAGTCAGTGAAGCTTCATGATGGCTCCTGTGATGCTGTTGAAGATGAAGCTGATCCTCCGGGAGCGACTGGTGTTCGTTAGCAGTCGTGATTGTTTACCTCTGGATGAGCCGTGAAGCAGCGTGACGCTCTGTTCTTTTGCTCATGTGGGTCAGTTTAGGAGCTGATCTGTTCAGACTGATGTCTCATACAGATCACATTTAATAGATAATGTAAACAGCCAAACAAAAAATCGGGTTTGGTGAGAAAATCAGATTTGGGCCACTTTTACCTGCTGTGTGAACGTAGCCTTAGCTTCCATGTCACAGACTGGACGTGGCGGAGTCACGTGACGACACACGCGTGGTAGTAAGTTTTTAAGGGGACAGTACATGAACACACAGAGTGGAGAGGATTAACAGAATTTAAAAAATCTAAATAACCGACATGGGCAGGATTGCGTTGGTTAGAGGTTCTGAATGTCGGTTTTGATTACTTTTCGATTAATCGCCCAGCCCTAGTCTGAAGTCACAAAAAGTTATTACATAAAGTGGTCACTAATACACTGCCTGATGCTGGATGCGTTGTTTTGCGAGAGAGTTTTAGGTTGAAAAATGTATTGTTCACTCTGATCATGACAGAGAGGCACACACAGGGCGTTGTAAAGCAAAATAGTTCCCAAAGAAAACTATTATCACTATTTTTACAATGTAAAAACACGTGTTGGCTCTCTGGTGGGTTTGCGTAGTAAATAAATGGCTGCGTTTGTGTTGTAGACATCTTCAGTTCCTATCACCACCGCTGTAAACAAATCTGAGACAGTAACTTTGCAGCTTTATTTAGTAACTCTGACTTTTGAAATCTAAGTCAGTGACTCTGTTTACATCCCACCAGTTGAATTATACAGAAATTTCACAGATGTAAAACTAAAGAAAGAAACATCTGGGGCCAAACTTGTCTTGGCCGATTGACTATTTGTGGTGGGAAGAAAAATTAGCACATTTGATTTTCCATTCATCGCGTCCACGTTGAGACAAACTGACACTTGCGTCCATTTCTATAAAAGACTGGCTGACAGTCACCACATCTGTTAACACTGCCTATGCCTAACTCCCTATCATGGAGCCACTCCTCCTCCTCCCCCGTCTTCCTGTCTCAGGAGAGGTCGGTTGTGCAAGTTTCGTCCACACGGCCTCAGCCTGAACCGTTTATCGTTCTATTTGGTGTAACGTCGCAGAATTCCCAGCAGGGCTCGAGCAGACGCTGTGGTGATTTATGGAGACAAATTGAGTGACTCAGATATCCACACTGCCATGTGCATGCACTTAACCCCTCGTGAAGCCAGGAGAAGCCAGTGGGGGACTGGGTCACGCTGGGGGAAACGGCTGTGGCCGGACAGCCGAGGGGAGAAAGTAGTCTTTTCAGGCTGAATTTAAGCTGCCGTTGTTCTCGGGTCACTTTCAGGGTCACTCTGCAATCAACATGCCTGAAAGGCAAGGCCTTTTCCTCACGCGCGCTTTGTTTGTGCATGTGTGTTATGAATAGTCCCTTTTGAAAGCGTGCACTTCCGTTTCATCCTGTGTACACTGTTATCTGAAGCTGATTATATCATACTGTCGCTTTTCCTCGTTGCAGACACATTCACAGCCCCCCTCCTAGTTCTGTTCGCTTTTTATTTTGCTTGTTTTATTCAGTTTTATCCCGGTTTTAGCTTAGATTTGTTAAACTGTGTTGAATGCTTGAACCATTTCAAATGGGGGAGGAGAAGCAATGTGTTGGACACTGCAGTTATCGTAAATAATCATAATCACCATGTTATGATGTGTACGGCAAAGCTCCCTGATGAAGTATCTGTAATGCAGTTCCACTCACTGTTTACATTTTTCACTCAAATGTTTACCCCCCTCTTCCTCTTTGTAATTGTCTTTAACCTCTTGCGCTCGTTGGTATATTTGCCCAAACCGTAAGGCAAATTATTCAGTAACTGCATGAAATAAATTGGTAAAAATTCCCCTTTAATTAACAGAAAATGTGTTTTATGATCATAAACATAATGCTCTATGCTTACAATTTACTGTGGCTCTTTGTTTTTTTATAAAAAGTTATTTTTACAGAGCAGATCACTGAAGAGACGCCATCTGAGATCCAGTTTGTAGCTCAGATTTGTGGAAAAATGGGTCGAATTTCAGTAGAAAAAAAATTGAGTTCAGCTTCTTTTATTATAAAGTTTTAAAATTACATCACCCATCTATTTGACTGGATAGAAGACAGTTACAGCTCTCATACGACCCCCACCTTTAGAATGAAGCTTATGAAATGCGAAAGTTATAAAGTAAAGTATATGACGAAGTGCGTTTTGGATCCACCGGTGATTCCACATAGTTAAAAAGGTTAACCGCGATATGACAACAGAGCAATAGATCAGGGTTGAATGATAGTGAGCTACAGCCCTCACAAAGCTCTTTTAACTGAGGCTTAGTCAAATTTGGGTTTTGTATAAGGGGAACAGATTAGTAAGATTTAGACGCTGTAATTATAGCCAGGACTCTTCGGCATCCTTTGACCAGTTTTCATGTGTTTCGCAGGAGAAAGATGATCTGAAAAGAGCCGAGGCGATGCTGGTGCAGGCCGACAGGCTGGGCTGCAGACAGTTCGTCACTTCGGCCGATGTGGTGTCCGGCAACCCCAAGCTCAACCTGGCGTTCGTGGCCAACCTTTTCAACAAGTACCCAGCACTGACCAAACCTGAGAACCAGGACATCGACTGGGGCCTGCTGGAGGGTGGGTACACTGACCCCATTCCAGTCCAGCAAAACCAGCCCCTCCCTCGCTTCCCCTTCTCCACTGCCAGTTCTATGAAAATACCATCCTGTAGGGGTGCATGGATATTTTCCCAGCTGAGCAGAGTCTAGTCTGTCTATGTATAGTACTTTAAACTTTAAACAAGACTGAAAGGTGCATGAAAATACACATTTCAAAGCCATCTAAATATAGACCTTAGTAGACGTGGTGGGCGGGAGGGTGGGTTTCTCTTTTGTACTGGTATGCTTCAAAACTCTTAGAAGTAAAGGGAGGTACCTGTTGGGTCATTTCCTGGCAAAAACAGAGCACTGTTGTACTCGGGTGTGTCTTGGTGCCCTCTAGTGGTTGAACAGTGATGTTCTCAAAAAAGCCTCTTCTGTCGTCTCTTATTCAAATGTATTTGGCTTGGAAACTTTGTCTATGGAAATTTCAGTGTTGAATGTATGTTTATTATTCAGTCCTTCACTTCTTTTATTTAGGCACAGCTATACAAACTCAGTTCACTTATACATGGCGAAAATTCATGTGTTTTGCATCATGGAGTTCAAACACTGTTGTAAATTAAGCTGTCAGTTCAGCTGTGCTTTAATTTTTTTCCTGCTCTTTTTAGGAGAAACCAGAGAGGAGAGAACATTCCGGAACTGGATGAATTCGCTGGGTGTTAATCCTCACGTGAACCACCTATACGGGTAAAACACTGTTCATTCCTTATCCCTGTATGTTTGCAGATGCCTCTTATGTTCTGCATTATATTGGCGTTGTTGGAAGAAAACCTCGTATTTCCATTTTTACCCTTTACATTGTATATAAATTTCATGACGAATGGACTAAAAGAAACGGCCCAAAACGACTGGTGGGAAAAAAAAGTCTGGTTCCATTGACTTACATTAAAAGTAGTGTGGGTTTTTTCCTTCTCCTGTAAAGTTACCATTCTGGAGATACGAGGTTTTGCTCCGACAACAGCTATATATCATATAATATACAGTATACAAGTTTCAGTGCACATGCTCACTCCTGTGTTTCCCTCACAGTGATCTCCAAGATGCCCTGGTCATCCTGCAGCTCTATGAGCGGATCAAGGTTCCGGTTGACTGGAACAACAAAGTCAATAAGCCCCCTTACCCAAAAATTGGAGCCAACATGAAAAAGGTACCTTATTATATTTGTAATGTCACTCATCTACACAGCACATGGACTACATAGCTAACAATAACAAAAAAACAGGGTCATGCACCAAGGTTCCCATCCCAAACCTGAAGCTTAAGCCAGACAAAATTTATTTAAAAGTTATTTATAAAATGGGTGTGCATTAAATTTTACTTGGAGTTTTTGAGAAAACGTTTTACTTTACAAAGTTTGCTTAGTTGGCTAATTAGCTCAGTGAGGTCAGCCTGTATTTCCTATCGAAAATCTGATCCTTGTTGTCTCCTCACCCTGATGTGCGAGGGGTCATTTGAGTCACAGAGGGCATCGTACTAAAACAGCAGGAAGTCACCCAAACGTCTGTGCCGTCTGGGTAGTTTATGTCTCTTATACAGTTATATATAATAATCCACACACTGTTTATACCAGAGAATCCAAAACGCAGCACTTCAGTGTGGGAGGCGCATCCAGCCAAAAAAGAAATTAAAATTAAAACAATAAGATGTAAATGCAAACCTCTTTTTGCCGTTTCTTTTTCCGAACATCTGTGCAAATATCCCGCCAAAATTGAAAATGAGATGAAATGAAATACCTACATTTGGACTTTAATTTTTTTTCACATAAGCACGAGTCTTTTTTGACAAAAATAATCAATATAACAACATTTATGTTGGTTTTTTCCCATTATGTGAAATTCGGCAAATAAACAGTAATTGTCAAAATAAATCCCCTACTAATAACATACTTCTGCACATTTGTTGCACATCAACAAAACATAATTTGAACAGGGGTGCCCAAACCTTTGTATATATCCGTAGTAATAGTGACAAGAAATTGCTATGAATGGATAATAATAATTTGTTAATTAATAGTTCTTTTTTACAATCTCATAACTTCTTGTTGTTCCCAAAATGCTTTAAATTGTTAGTAAACCTTTGGTTTATGTTGAAATATCTACTTGATAAAGTTCCAACAATCAGTCAACAGTATAGAAGTCACATTTTGTGTGTTATCATTACCGTTTAACACATTTTGTGAGGCCAAAAGAGCACAGAATATCTGTGACCCAGATCTTTGGGAGGCAAATCTGGCAAACAAAGAAAATAAAATTAAAACAATAAAATGTAACTGCAAACCTCTTTTTGCCATTTCTTTTTCCAAACATCTGCGCAGATATCCTGCCAAAATTAAATGAAATCCCTACATTTGCAATTTCATTTTCACATAAGCACGAGGCATCTATGACAAAACTAAATATAAATGTAAAACAGCTGTTTGTCTTTTCATTTTAGTCATTATTCTGGTATTCATGGCTGTATCTAAAATGGAAAAGCTAGTACAGAAAAGAAAATCCGAGCTTCACTTTGGCTTTTCCTTTTCTTCATGAAATGCGTAATACATGTCAAAACTAGAATCACAATGCAGTTTTATTTATTTTTCATAGCAATTGGCTGCTTATTTGACAAAATGCAAAATCGATAAATCAACAGCAAAGTGACAGTTTGTGATTCAGTCTCCGGCGTAGACATGCTGTAAGTGTCAGAATAAAAAGGCAAATGTAAATGACCATTGGCGCCACCTGCTGGTGATTTTACTTTTCATTTCCCACTTTGATTTTTCGTTTTCAAGTTGTCCAACATGCAAATATATGTTAATTAACCCTGGTTGGGGCTACAGGTTATATTTTAGGAAATGGCAAAAAGAGATTTGCATTTACATCTTATTGTTTTTTAATTCCTTTTTTGGCTGGATTTGCCTTCCATACTTGAGGCCCCAAGCCCAGTCTACTTTACTGTTCTGTTCAAGCCCCCACTGGGAATTTCTGGTATAATTCCTTAATCAAAAATGCTTTGAGGGGAAAAAAGATTGCAGATTTTTGAAACTGTAAAATCTAGGTTTTAGACTAAAACTGGCTCAATGGTCTTTTTAAGATAACATCTGTGTTTGTGCCTCTGAGTGCAGCTGGAGAACTGTAACTATGCTGTGGAACTTGGAAAGACAACTGCCAAATTCTCACTGGTGGGTATTGGAGGTCAGGACCTTAATGACGGCAACCCTACACTGACCCTGGCTCTGGTTTGGCAGCTGATGAGGAGGTATGTGGATGATTTGCATTGAGGTTTTAAGAGCATCGTTCTTAGATATTGCCTTGTTTGTTGTTGAATCTTGAATGTTGTTGTACTCTTGGGCTCATCTTGTGTTTATTTGCATATTCTAGATATACTCTGAATGTACTTGAGGACCTGGGAGATGGACAGAAGGTGAACGATGACATCATCGTCAACTGGGTCAATAAAACGTTGTCAGGGGCAGGAAAATCGACCAAAATTTCAAGCTTCAAGGTACGGGATCTCTTCAGCCGGTATTCCAGCTTGGTTCTAAATGCTGAAAGCTTTGTAGCACAGTGACTGAATGTGGTTGTGATCTTGGGCTTATAGGACAAAGAGATCAGTTCCAGTTTGCCAGTGCTGGACCTCATCGATGCCATCCAGCCAGGCAGCATCCACTATGATCTAGTAAAGACCGGAAGTCTGTCCGAGCAGGACAAGCTGGAGAATGCCAAGTAAGTCCACTGAGAAGTTTGCCTGCACCCGTGTGCACACAGTATGAGATTTTCTGCTCTGTCTAGATAGTCACCCTTTTTGCTTTAAATAAATGTGTTTTGCATGATGTCACACTGTATAGTCGCTGCCACTTTCAGGACCGAATCAGGGAGTGACTGCGCTGGACGACGCCTTCAATTAGCTGTGCTTTGTGAATGATTCACCTGTAAGACGCGACAGAAGCCGAGAGACACACAGAGCTTTAATTCAGTGTTTTCACTCCAGGTTTGGAGCCGCTGCACTGTATAGTTTAGTGTTTCTCTCTGCTGTTCACCTCGTTCAGCTCAAGAAGGGATTAATCAGCTAATAATATCAGGTATTTTAACCAGGAAACCACAGTTATGCAGTGCAGGGGTTTCAGGACTGGAGCTGAACTCTGAACTAACTGCACCAGCAAACTTACAGAATCACGTCTGTCGAAACACGACGTCGTTTTCCGACCCACGACATTCAGTCTGATATTTAACGCTTATGTTTCTCCATTCAAACGTCATTTAAATCAGAAACAGAAAGTGAAGTTATACCGGCGGTCTGCAGCTCCGTTAGGGGGCGACTGTTTATCTCTCTCTGTTAACATCAGCTGAAGTTATCTAAAGGCCAGCATTGATCACATCTGTGTTAATTAGCTGGTGTCGTTACCCTCCTATGATCAGAGTGTTTTCTCCTCTTTATGCAACACCATGGGATCCTTTACCCACCCTGACGTGAAGAGCCGGTGGGCTTCTTTGCTTTAAATGCTGTGAGAGACTCTCCAGAATAGGGAGAGGGGCTGAGTATGAGATCAATATGAATGTCAGGAAAACAAATTTGGTAGCTTTTCCACCAGTTTCAGTGGGATCAGGAGTTCAGGGGTAAACTGTATAAGGATCACAGCCTGTTTTATCGACTTTGTTGAGGCAACGTTTTTTTCTCTTCCAAAGTAAGGAGAGTAATTTTAGCCACCTTTCACCTCTAGTTATGTTCATGCGGAGCAGCGAAGCCAGAAATTCGGTCCCAAATATGGCAGCCACAACAGAAAAATCACACTGAAGGACTGAAACCCTGGGATAATTAGGGCAGCCTAGTCAGCAGAGTTCATTTAACTTGCAAGCCTCTACAAATTTCTTACCACTTTCAAATATAATTAATATAGATATCCTTCTCTATGTCTTGGTTCCTGGAATTGAGATTGTGTATAATCAAGTCTTGGAATCGATTTTTCATAACCTGGAATCGGAATCGAAACCGGCTCAAAAATTACAAACAACCCCAATGTACAGTAAAAGGTATAATATATATAATATATATAATATATTAAATCTGTAGGTTTTGTGTTTAGAAGTGGACCTGCTTTTATAAACTCATAAGCCAGAATTTTGTGATGGCAAACTTGTTTCTGTTGACAAGTCCACTTTTTGTCATCTTATCCTTATCTTGATCTGCAAATGACCTCTTGTGTTTTTTTAATAATAATGACAGTAATAATAAACTGTTTATAGAGCATTTTGCTCGTACGTGTGACAGACAACAGAACAAAATGAAATAGATGAATAAAAAAGGTTAGTATAGTAGTTTTGTTTAATTAAACAGCATTTAATCAGTATTTATATGGCTTCTGATCGTTTTATTGCATTTATAATCAGGGTGGGGTGGTGTAGTTGGGATTGTGGTGTGTATCTGTCTCTAATGCCTGATCCTTTTAGGTCATCTTTAGAATATCCTGTACTTTTCTGTCCCTCTCCATCACAGGTACATAAAGGGGGGGGTTGTTTGGGCCGGTTGAGGGTGATAACACACTGTACAGTTGGTGTGTGCTCCTGCTTTCCTGTGGGAGTCCGTTTAGTTTATTCTCCATAACTTCTATAACGGGTCAGCAGTCACTATAAATCATAATTTGGCATGGGCGTGAATAATTTTGAGCTGAACTGTAGGTGCTTCACCTTTCTAAGCTAAGCTGGCGAGGGCTGTTAAAACAGTGTGGAAATAAACTGAAGGTACCCAAAACAAATGAAAGAAGGTATAATCTGCTCACGCTTTGTCCTCTGTTTTCCAGATATGCTGTATCCATGGCCAGGAAGATCGGTGCCCGCGTGTACGCCCTGCCCGACGACCTGGTAGAGGTCAAGCCCAAAATGGTCATGACTGTGTTCGCCTGCCTGATGGGCCGAGGCATGAAGAGGGCGTAAAAGACAAAACAAACAAACGGGACCCCCGTAGCCAATCAAAAGCCGACGTCTGACCTACAAGCCGTTTTGCTGGTTGAAAGGCTTCTGGTTGAATGAATTGGCCATAATAGTAAAAAAAAATAGGAAAAAAAGAAACGCAAAGAAACAACAGATGCTAAAGAATCATGTTTTGTTTGGCAGGACTGGGACAGTGAGGTAAGGGGGAGAGGGAGGTTTAGCAAAGCAGGGGGGTTGGATTGTTTTTTGTAGACCAGACTAGGTAAAAAAATAAATAAAGATTCCCACAGATTCTGCAAAGGTACAAACCCAAACCACTTCCTATCTTATTGATGCAAGGCGACTAAAACATATCCGCGTTGGACCCAAGCCATGTCAGACTGTGCAGTGTATATTTTTATTTGCATATTTGATCGTGGAGGAATGTGCGCGAGTGACTGAGTGTTAAAGTGTACATCTCAACTTGTCTGCTCTGAGAGTTGTGTGCGATCGTGGAGACGGGCCTTACTCGGCGCAGTATTGCCTATAATGCAGTACCGAAAACTCTGTGGCCTCTTTATAACGCTGTTGAATCGGATGCTTATTTTCTTAGCGTTTTATACGTAAGTAGAGTTTACCAAAAACAACAAGAAACACGTACACATCCTTTCGCAGGTAGAAGCTTTAATACATTCCGTAGCTACGAACTCATTTTACTATGTGTCTTATGTACATGTATACTCGAACTTGCTTTTTACAGAAAAAAAAAGGATGAACCAGACAAAACGAACTATGCATGAACAAGTTCTTTTTTTATTGTTATTTAAAACAATACACTCCTGGGAAGATGACAAAAGCTTTAATTAATTCATGCCGTGTAGTCGGTAAAAAGGACGGAGAAAAACGGGAATATTAAAAACAAAAGGAGCTTTGTGTGGAGCGCCGTCACATTTTCAGAGTCATACTTGTTTCTGTTGGGGGACGATGACCAAAAATGTTGTTATTGTGGGGGAAATAAAACTGGAACTGCCTAGCCTTAATGGAGCATGTTGACTGTGGACAGAAGACAGAGACCAAAAGATCATGAACGTGTCTGTAACAGAGCTGCATTCTGCAAATAAACCTGTTCATAGTATTCCACCTTTATCTCCTCTCTTCTTTGTAGTAGCAGTGTTTCAGTGAACGTGCGCTACCAGGCAGAGGTTTGGAATCACTCTTTTCAGAAATTAGGTTGCAGATAAATCTATTAATCTATTATTCATCTATTTTATAGATGTCGGAGGAAACCTCGTATCTCCAAAATGGTAACTTTACAGGAGAAGGAAAAAAACATACTTTAATGTAAGTCAATGGAACCAGACTTTTTTCCAAGACTGTATAGGACGTGGGGATAGGATATGTGTACATATATATATATATATATATATATATATATATATATAAATATATATACAAATATATATATAATATACACACACACACATACACACACACACATTTCATACGCTGCTGTCATTCAAAGTGCTTTACAAATGAGAAAACAGCTGTTTAAAAAAAACACTAAGGTAAAAGAGAATAGAAATTAAAACATGGTTAAAACAATAGATTTAAAAGAGAAAATCATTAAAATTTTAAATTAAATAAATTAAATTGGTTAAATATAGTTAAAGAATCAAATAAAAAGCTAGATTAGGATAAAGTTTTATTACAGAGGAAAAGGGGGCTAGAAACACTAACAGTGTTTAAGCTGAGCTGAAAGCTGCTCAAACTGGAACGTTTTTAGGCTGATTTAAAGTGTCCAGTGTCGGGCTCTTCTGATGCTCTCTGTCCACTGGGACACACTGGTTAACTGTTGTTTAATAATGACTTATATATTGTTGACTGATTGTTGAAACTTTATAAACTAGATATTAAAACATAAACTAAAGGTTTACTCACAATTTAAAGTACAGGGTGAATCAAAAAGATTGATCAGATTTCAAAGCGCCACATTTTTACAACTGTGAGGCATCGAGGAACCAATCACAATCCAATTGAAAGAGAGGGTCATAGAGTTTCTGACCGTCAGTGGAAGATGGCTCCCTTCAGTCTGAGAGGAGATGAGACCCCTGATCAGAAAGCGTTCTGCGTTCTCCACTTCAATAAGAGTGAATCCGTCATAACTGTGCAGTGTGATTTTCGTGGGCAGTGAAGCTCCAACAGCTCAGAGCGTTCGTCGTTGGTTCCACAACACTGGATGATCTCCGAAATCGCACTGAAAGAGCCGTGAGTGCAGCGACACCCGACATGCTCAATCCAGTATGGATGAGTTTGACTATGGTGTTGATGTTGTCTGTACAGCTGGAGGAGGTTCATACTGAGACCTTGTACAATTACATAATAAACTTTATGCTCATTTAAACCATTTACAGTTTACTGCATTGATCTGTAATGATTTACAAGTGAAATAAATCATTTTGAAATAGGATGAATTTTTTCGAATCACCCTGTATTTTGTAGTCATAAGCATGATGATCTTAGGTGTAGAACTGCTCATGGTTCTTTGGAGTTACATAACACAAGGGTTGTTCTTAACTGGGCACACAAAAGTAAACTATTGTTTCTAATGCATCTGTTTTGAAAGTAAAAGGAAGTGTTAAAGTAGACTAAAACAATTTATACTTCAGATGGTGACAATAATGTAAGAAATCTTGGGATAAGAGAGTTTTGAGGTTTGTGATTTGACAACTCGGCATAAAAAAAAGGAATTCACCTAGAAATGCATGGTCAAGTCAAGTCAAAGTTTATTTATACAGAGCTTTTTATAACAGGTGCTGTCACAAAGCAGCTTTACAGAAAAATCCGGGTCCAAACCCCCATGAGCGTCGCCAATGGCGACAGTGGCAAGGAAAAACTCCCTAAGAGCAAAGAGGAAGAAACACTGAGAGGAACCAAGACTCAAAAGAGGAACCCATCCTCCTCTGGTCGACACCGGATAGCAAACAGCATTAGTATAAAATATTAGAATACAAAAGGCGGAGCAATGGTTAATTAGATAGTCTGAGTTTATACAGCAGCAGCAGGAGGGTCAGTTCATGCAGGTGAGGTTTGCACAGCTTTGTACAGCGTGAAGCTCCATGGTGGTCAAAACGGTCCAGAAGGCTGGCGAGCAGTGGGCACCCGATCAAGGAGACATTAGCTACATGCTCTCTTTTTGCTTACTGGTTCTCCTCCTTAGACCTTTCTTTCTCTGCTACTCTGAAAATCTTGTGCTTCCTTCAACTTCTTTCTGCTCCTGTTATCGGCAGCATTTCAACATCAAAGCTTCTGGTCAGACACTTTCAGTGGATGGATGCCTCTCCGTCCGCTTTCCCAATCATAACCATCACAGAGTATGCAGGATTGAGAAGGATTCAGAGGAGCAAGCCTGCCGCTGTTGCACTGATATTGATCGTCATCTTCTTCTACCCACTTGAGAAAGAGCTCTCACCACTCTGTCATGCCAGGCCTTAACAAAGAGCTTGATGAGTAGAGAACAAGAGGGTTTGCATTGCAGCTCTACCCAAAGGGGTTTATAATCCTCCATAATCACACAAGGGCCTGAGTTAATGACTGGGCCTGCAGTGAAAGGATGATTTACTAGAGGTTTAACGATTTTCAGTTTCAATATGATTCAGTATCTTATTTTTGACATTTTATGTGTCAGAAATGTCTGATACAGAGCTCAGCAAGTGGAATAACACGTCATGTGTCTTTATTCAGTCATGTGAAGAAATAAGAGCACCTTATTGAAAGTTTGGACATCCAGTCTTCATTCAAACAGTGTTGATAGTTAAAGGTGATGTAATTTAATAAGACACATCTTTGTTTTATTTCAATTATATGAAGGATGACAATCAACTCTGAATTCTCTTTCGGTGCTTGCGAGCGCTCTTTCATACCAGAGAGTGTGGAGAGGCCAGAGGATAATGATCCCAAACATACAAGTAAATCTACCATGGAACATTTTAAAAGCAGGAAAAGGAGGTTTTGCGGAAGGGCCTCGTCAAAGCTCAGATCCGAGTCCCCATGAAATGCTGTGGGGGGATCTGAAACAGGCTGTACGTGCAAGAAAAACCTCAAGCACTGAACAGTTGAGAAAAATCCTTAAAATTAATATAACTTACCACTTTCAAAAAAGCTATGCTGCTGACTTGGAAGGACAGAACCAAAATTTTAATAAAGTATTGGCCTAACCTGCTTATGGATCACTGCAACTTGGAAAGACTTACAGCAAATTTTTAAAATAATGCAAAACCATTCAAGGAAACCTGCTCACAATTTTTACGGTATATTGAGAGCTGGTTTATCGTTCCAAACTCTTCAAGAAAAATTATTACGTAGTATTTGATAACTACCCACATCATATTTATAGTGTGAAAAACTTGTTTATTGTTTTGTTAAATGTTCTTGTTTGTGTGTCCCGTCTTGTCCAGTTTGTCTATTGTTGAATTTTTTTTTCCGTCTTGTCTCTCAGCCTTTATCTCTGTCTTTTCTTCAGGTGTGGTGGGTGGTGGGTTGGGTGGTTGTGGTACCACGTCACTATCTATCTGTATTAATATTAATAAACGATGAGTTGTGATGTTAATAGTGAAATGAAAAAGAGAAATTGATGTCCATGTTAAAGGGTGGTGGTGGTGTGGCCAAAGAATACCGGCAAAAAGAGAAGTTGAAAGAGTTCTACATGGAGGAGCGGCAAAGATTTCACCCAGTAGAGCTCAGAAACTGGCAGACATAGAGTTAAATGAACATACAGTTCATATAACTGTAACTATAACATAAAGTTATGACATCATGCTATAAGAAAAGGGGGCAGGAGCAGTTAGTGAAGCCAGGTATGTATTTACATCTCAGTTCATTTTTTTGGTAAATGACCAACTGCAAAGTCAAATTTCCATCGTTTTTTGATTTATTACATAACATTTATCTATACATGCTGTTTAACTGGCCACATATGTTAAAAAAAACACTTGATGAGGTGCACTTACTTCTTCACATGACTGTACGTGTCTATAGGGGTTTTTGTCAGTTATCATGAAAGGATGAAAGGCTTATGCAGGAGTTTGAATGCCGTCTGAATGCTGCCCTTCAGTAAAGTCTTACCCAAAATAGTGACGTTATAAAACAGAACACCTGAACTACGAAGAACAAAAAATAGATTTTTAGATTTATCAGATTTAACCACACTGTTTTCAACAAAAGAGAGACCCTTGGAAGATATTGTGTGGCCCACCGGCCCTTATTTATACTTTTTTTAATAATTCGTAATAACAATAATAATAATTTTTATTTCTGTAGCACTTTTCATGCCGGTGGCAGTTCAAAGTGCTTTACAGACAGGTGATAAAAAAAGAAATTATAAGTATTAATTTAGATTCATAAGAAAATGACACAGGTCAGATTAGAAGATAAAAACCACGAGACGTAGAGTTTTAATGAAGCGCTGAGTTAAAGAGCTGCGTTTTCAGATGTTTATTAAAAGTGAGCTCTGAGCTCGACTGTCTAATAAAAGCTGAACTGAGCTCCACAGTTTAGAAGCAGAATAACTGAAAGAGTCTCTCTGTTTTCTGTGTTTTACTGAAGGTGTTTGTAGGTCAGTATCTGCAGATCTAAGATCATAAACAGACACTCTGTGATGTAAGTGGTGCTTTAAGGTCATTTAGAGCCTTAAAAACTAGTAGCAGAGCTTTAAAATCTATCCTGAACAATACAGGCAGTGCAGCTCTTTTAAAATGGGACTGATCTGATCTCTCTGTGTTGTTTTTGTTAGGATGCTGCTGTATTTTGTACGAGTTGTAAAGGATGTATAGTTTTCTTAGGAAGTCCAGTAAGAAGACCATTACAGTGATCAACTCTGCTGTAACAAATGCATGAACAAGTTTCTCTGCGTCGCTCTGAGAGAGAAAAGGCTGAACTTTAGTGATTTTCTCAAATGATCAAAGCTACTTTAGTGACTCTGTTTACATGCAGATCAAACAGAGCTCAGAGTCTAAGATCACACCCAGGTTTTGTACTGCAGGTTTGGTCTATGAAGCTAAAAAACCAAGTTACTCATAAAGCATTTTTCTCTGAGTTTCTGTACCAACGATCAGTATTTGAGTTTTTTCATGATTTAATAGTAGAAAATTTTGTGACATCGACTGAGAAATATCTGACACACAGCTGGTCAGTCTGTCTACAGAGTCTTGATCATCAGAAGGAATGGAAATGCATAACTGGGTGTCGTCAGCATAGCTATGAAAATTTTTATTGTGTTTCCTAATGGCATCACCTAGAGGTAGCATGAACAAAGAGAAAAGCGAAGGCCCTAAAACTGAACCTTGAGGGACTCCACAAGAAAATCTTTTTGATGAATGATTTTCAGTTGAAACCATGAACTGTCTATTACCTAAATATGATTTGTTTTGCACGTTCATTTTGCATTTTTTCAATTCTGCATCAAAAACGTTATGATTTAGAGATCCTGCAGCAAGTGGAGGTCCTATAATCCTCACGCAATCAAGCATCATCCACATGGAAAAGCGTGACACTCTGTGCAATCAGCACACTTCAAAGAGACGAGGGCCTGTCTGAATTACAATGAGCTTCACCAAACAAAAGGACAGCCGTCCGTCCAGCGTGATCCCTTTTCCTCCATGCTCTGCTCTGTGAGCTGATACCAACAGAAGGTGGACAAAATGTCATTTAGCTTCGCTCTGGTTCCCGGAGTGTGATGTGCAGAGAGGACGGAGAGGAGTGTGTGATGCCTGAAGTGCCATATGGTACCATCTCTCCTCTCATCCCTCCATTCTCCACCTCCCCTCCCCACTCTGCCTCTCTCAGCGCCTCTCTCGCTCTCCGGTGTCCTGATTTGATGCGTATTCATTCCGGTCGTGACTGGCGTACCTCTGCCTCTGCCTCTGCCTCGTAGAAGTGTGATGCGCTCAGAGGTGAAAGAGCACAGCAGACACTTTGAAAGCTTTCAGGGAGAGTTCCCTTAGCAGAGAAGATACTTGGATGCTATAAACATGGAACGCTTCATTTCCATGAAAGAAGAATAGTTTTGGGAAGAAGACAAACCTCCAGTGGAGCAAAGACAAGTGAGTAACTCAGTACAAAGTTTTTAACCACGACTGCCTCTATTGCAGAATGTAGACTACAGTGTTTGCCCATTTTATGGTTTGGTTTTATAAGGAATATAAAAGTTTTCTTCATGTATCTGAAGTTTATGTACATAAAATGTTAAATTACTTGTTTTGTTGATGTAGAAATAAGTACACATCCTGTACAGAGACCACAATTCTGCACATTTTAATGCACAATTACTGTTTATTGGCTGAATTTACGATGAGTTTCATCATATAAATATAAAACACTGAATGGAACGCTTCATTTCTGTAGTTTTGAGATGGCAGAAATTGTGAATTGAAGCTGGTGGAGCAAAGACGAGTATTTCAGACACAAAGGTTTGACTATGACTGCCTCTATTGAATGTAGACTATGAAGTTTGCACATTTTATATGGTATTATAAGGAATACAGATGTTTTCTTGAAGATTATGTACATATGTTTGCAGAAGTTAGGGCACACCTGGTTAAATCACCTGTTTTGTTGACTGCACATTTTAATACACATTTACTGTTTATTGGCTGAATTTAAAATGAGCTTCTCCATACAAATTTAACATATTGAATTGAACATATTGGGAAAAAATAGACATAAAATGCGTATTTTATATCCAGAAAATCAACAAAATGTCATTCGAGATGCTTTTCAAACTTTTGCATTTGACAATCTAACTTCACTACCAGGACTGAAGTGGTAACTTCACAGGGCAAAGAAGAAAGTTAATGCATAAAGAAATTATTCCAAGTCATTTTGCACCATTTCTGTTGGTCCATTCATCATATTTTCACACCATGTAAAGGGCAGCTGGCAAATAATATTAAAAAAGGCAAAAATGGACATGAGGGTTTATTCCGGCAGCAACATATCAGTTGATGTTCCTTCTGTCTTGCTGCTGCTCCACTTTGCTTCACAGTGTACGTAGAGCGTGCTCTAATCTTATCATACGGTAGTCACATATTTCATGTAAAATGTGATGTTTTAAGCTGGATTGGTCCCTGTAATCGTCTTTAAAATCAGGCAAATGATTACTTTCCATTTCAATCCTTTAATCTGAATGTATTTGGTGCAAACCTCGTGTGAAGCTCAGTGTAAAACTAACTGGATTACTACGACAAATACACTAATCAGCTCAGGGCTGCTGGCGAGCAGGTAAATCAGCTTCAAATGAGGTAAAAACCCAGTCCTTTGGGTTTGGTGCGTCTCCTCTGGTCAGCCTGTGTCTCTTCTCATGTTCTATGGTTGTATAAGAGCTTACAGAAGAAGCTGTCATGAGCCACTTCACTGCCTCCGGCACTTATCGACTCAAATAGTGGGGAATTAATCACTACTATGTTACATGTTGTTGCTATGGGCGCCAAGGATATCTCCACGGTGACAGCAACTTCTCTGAAGGATTTGCTCTGGACTGGTCGCCCTTCTTGACCTCATACACATGATGTCCTGTAGTCACAACTGCAGCGTTTGGGACAACCACATATATGTTAACAGCACAATGTGCATATGCGGTTACCATACACTACATCATAATCTATACTATATCCGAAGTATCCAGGCACCCCTTTAGTATTATTAATACTAATATTATCTAGTAATTTCAGTTACATTAAGGGGCACCCGATGCTGTCACAGCTGGTACAATCTTCATTGAAGCATTGGCAACAGAATAGGATGGTCTGGAGTAGCTGCACATGAGCTTAACGTCACCATGCCCAATGCCAAGTGTCGGCTAGAAGGGTGTAAGCCCCCCTGCATTGGGCTGAGGAGAAGATTATGAACATAAAATGTTATATTACTTATTTTGTTGAAATAAAAACACACATCCTGTACAGAGACCACAATTCTGCACATTATAATGCACAATTACTGTTTATTGGCTGAATTTACAATGAGTTTCATCATATAAATGTAAAACACTGAATGGAACGCTTCATTTCCGTAGTTTTGAGATGGTAGAAGTTGTGAATTTGGTCTGGTGGAGCAAAGACGAGTATTTCAGACACAAAGCTTTGACTATGACTGCCTCTATTGAATGTAGACCATGAAGTTTGCACATTTTATATGGAATTGTAAGGAATACAGATGTTTTGTTGAAGATTATGTTCATATGTTTGCAGAAGTTAGGGCACACCTGGTTAAATCACCTGTTTTGTTGACTGCCAAGTGTCGGCTAGAGGGGTATAAGCCCCCCTGCATTGGGCTGAGGAGCAGCAGAACTGCATTCTCAAATGATGAAGCAGCATCAACAACCTTAGGGATGGCACAGTCGGATTGCAGGGGTTTTCACTCACATCAGTGTCACTGCTAGGTTGAGAGTGGTCCACCACCCAAAAAGGTCCAGCCAAGAGGCACTCTGAGGTCAGAAACTGACCACTAATGAAGGGCTTGAGGATGAGGAACACAAACGAATGAGCCAAAACATTATGACCATTACGCTTAATATGCTGTTGATCCTCTACATGCAGCCAAAACAGCTCCGACCCACCGAGGCTGGGACTCTATAAGACCTCTGAAGGTGCCTTGTGGTATGTTAGCAGCAGATCCTTTAAACTCCTGTAAGTTGCGAGGTCAGACTTCTTGTTCCAGCAGATTCCACAGATGCTCTATCGGATTGAGATCTGGGGAATTTGTAGGCCAGGGCAACATCTTGAACTCCTCATCTGGTTCTTCAAACCAATACAAAGGCTTTAGATTTTAGCACCAATATTTTAGGCTTTGAAAAGTATTACTACTCTTTGCAGGTACTTTGAGCAATACTACAGAAGAACCACACTTTTGTGAGTGTGAAGAACTTTTTAAAAAGTTTAAAGATCATTCATATAATGTAAGGCAAAAAACTAAAAAATCACCAACCCTAGTTTTGCCCTTCAGGGCAGGAGATTTCTTTCCAACCACAGTCCAGCTAAATACCTTCTTTAGAAATCCTTGATTGGATGTATCAGATGCATTAGTGTTAGGCAGGGGAAGGGGCAACATATTACAACCCCAATTCCAAAAAAGTTGGGATGCTGTGTAAAATCTAAATAAACAAATGCAAATCTGATAGACCCATATTTTATTCACAACAGAACGTAGAACACGTATCAGATGGAGAAAGTGAGACATTTTACCATTTCATGAAAAATATTAACTCACTTAGAACTTGATGGCAGCAACACATCTCAAAAAAGTTGGGACATTTGTGTAGCATCCCTGTCTGTGGTTTCCAATAAGAATTTCAAATTTTGATTCATCTGACCACAGTACAGTTTTCCATTTTGCCTCAGTCCATCTTAAATGAGCTTTGGCCCAGAGAAGACGGCAGTGTTTCTGGATCGTGTTGACATACGGCTTCTTCTTTGCATGATAAAGCTTTAACTTGCATTTGTGGATTGCACAGCAAACTGTGTTCACAGACAGTGATTTCTGGAAGTGTTTCTGAGCCCCTGCAGTGATTTCCAGTACAGAATCATGCCTGATTTTAATGCAGTGCCGCCTGAGGGCCCGAAGATCATGAGCATCCAAAATTGACCGTCGGCCTTGTGCCTTGCGTGCAGGGATTTCTCCAGATTCTCTGAATCTTTTGATGATATTATGTACTGTAGATGGTGGAATGTCCAAAGTCTTTGCAATTTTATGTTGAGGAACATTTTTCTGAAAGTGTTCCACAATTTTTAGACCCAGTTTTTTGCAGATTGGTGAACCTCTGCCCATCTTTGCTTCTGAGAGACTCTGCCTCTCTAAAATGCCCTTTTATACCCAGTCATGTGAGTTAGTTGCCAATTGCTCCTCCAGCTCTTTTGGTGGTTTTAGTACCACTTACTTTTCCAGCCTTTTGTTGCCCCTCAACTTTTTTGAGATGCGTTGTTGCCATTAAGTTCTAAATGAGTTAATGTTTTTCATGAAATGGTAAAATGTCTCACTTTCTCCATCTGATATGTGTTCTATGTTCTACTGTGAATAAAATATGGGTCTATGAGATTTGCAAATCATTGCATTCTGTTTTTATTTACATTTATTTACATTTTACACAGCGTCCCAACTTTTTTGGAATTAGGGTTGTACATGCAGGTTGCAACTAAACTCTAGAGGGCAGCCGATCTCCAGGAGGAAGGTTGGCGACTACTGATGTAAAGGTTCTATACCAATTTGAGGATTCCTCTCCCATTGGAGGGACTTGACCCACAAAGGTGTGGTTTGTTTCTAAAGAATCTTCCATTAAAGGTGGTTCTTCTATGGTATCATGAAAAGAATCCTTTTTATCGCCTTGATTTTTGAGAGTGTTAAACTACAAACTGTGTTACAGCATGACAGGCCAGGTGCTGGAGGAGAGCACAGATCTCACAGCCCACAGGCTCTCAGTCAAGACCTCAATGGAGGAGGACTCTGAGAGAGCAGACAGCACGCTGAGCCGGTAAGACTGACACCTCTGCTGCAAGAATTTTTATTGTTTCACAAGATAATAAACAACAAGGGGAGCAGTAATAAAAAATACAGTGAGAGAGATCATAGGTACAATCATCCTCACAGGCAAAATTAAATAGAGGAGGAAGTGTCTGAGTTCAATGCAAACCTTGCAGAAAATCCAAAATACGTAACGTTTCAGCGGTCATGGGCTCAGCATGGTCAGGTCGCACAGCAGTACATTCGAGTTTTGCCATGTTAAGTAAATTAACAGCCCAAAATGATTCCAGGTGTGACTCGGTTTTGTAGGATTGTCTTTTTAGCAGCAGTAAATCCAGAAAACAACAGACCTTTGACCCCATATTGGAGTTGTCATTCAGGAGACACAAACATGGGTCACAATTATATTCAATTTCCAGGAAATCAGACATCACTGAATTTACATATTTCCAGACTTTTTCAAAAAAGGGACATTCCCAGAACATATGTAAAAATGTACCAGGGGCAGTGTTAGTACATATTTAAGCAATAGAACCCGAGAGGGAGTGTGTTGAAATAACATCACGGCTGTGATTTGGTCGCCGTAGATCATCACAGCCGTGATGTTATTGGTGATAACACACTCCTCGAGTGTTCTACTGCTTTAATACGACAGTTAAATAAATAAAGTAATAAATTAATAAACTGGGCCGTGAACGCGGCGTTTAATATGTTTTAATGTTCGCAGATCCTTCACCAAATTATAGTTCCTTAACGAGCAGCTTGTTGCTACGTCAGAGTAACGAGCTCCGCCCACTCGCTGCACAGCCGGCAGTTCGTTCTCCAGCTCCTCACACTAAATTCCCAAACTGTCATCACCACTGAGCAGCTTTTCAGTTGGCAGCTGTGACAGAAGAACAGCTAAACAACCTGGAATCAGCCAGAAATGAACCCAACACCATTCGCCAAACGTGTAGTCTGATCTTTAGAGTCTGACCAAATCAGACTGAGCCATAAAACTGCTGCAATATCAAGTTCAGCTCAGTTTTGTCATTTTTTGCCAGATCAATATTAATGTTGTTTTGCTCCAGCCAGTCTGTAAAGCATCTTACAGCCCATTTAGTTTGGCGAATGGTGTTGGGTTCATTGGGAATTTAGTGTCGTCTCATCTTCAGAGTCTGACCAAATCGGCTGCCGGTCAAATGTGATCCATTTTCTGTTTGTGGCAAAGTATGAAGTAAAAATGTTCAAATGTTTTGAGCGTCTCCTAAAAATCGTTGCTTAGCAACGGTGTCTCAGCGGAGTGATACAGTGTTTGTGAAAAAAACTGTGTTATGGTGAAATAACAGCACAGTTAGAACGCCTCTCAACCAATCAGCTTGTGTGGCCGGAACTGACTGTTGTATAAATGACAATAATGGGTAGTTTGGAGCTTCATTTTAAATCTTCTGTATGGTGTGATTTATGCTCTATGAATAACCTTGAAATGAATAAGTTGAAGTGCTAGATTTTTTGACGTTCTGCTAAGATTAGACCAAACAGTTCCCCATTCCGGAGTAGAATTTAAGCTCCCTGTATGCTGCATGTTCTGAAACTATTGAACATCATGCTGTTGTGTACTAACCGTGGCTTGTGTGTGCCGAAGTGGGCCGTCTATATGTGACGACACATCTTCGGAACTGCAGCGGGTCGCCACGCTTGAGCCTCGTGGCCTGAACTCCCGGAACTCCTTCCGTGGAAGAGGAGCCCTATCACGGTAAGCGCTGTTCTCAAAGGGATGGCTATTCATTCAGTTACCTTCAGTGTCTGAGTGGAACCTATTTAAAGGGAATTTCTACTGATTTATCAGAATCTCTTCATACTTCAGTTGTTGAGATGAAATCACATCAGAGTGGTCTGATATGAAATCGTTAATCGTAGAGAAACTGACAGACATCTTCACACTGGTGGTGATAGGAACCAGAGGGTTAAATGTCTACAACACCAGTATATCCATTCTAATTACTGTCCACAATCAGCAGTGAACCTACATGTATCCTCCGAGTTTTTATATGTAATGTTGATAATGATAAAATACTAGTAAATCTGAAAATAAAGTTGTTTTGGGGTAATATTTTGCCATACAAAGCATGAATCTTTTTGTCATGAATGGATTTTTGGACATTTTTCAAGTTTTAGTCCAAACCTTTATCTCAAAACTATTGTGAAACAATGCCTCAGGCATCCGGCAACACATCTGTAACCATATCATGTGATTGTGTGGTAGCTTTTAAAGATATTAAGTGCTTCAGACGTCTGGTTCCTATCACCACCACTCTAAACAAATCTGACAATTTCTCTAGAGCATAGGATTTCATGTCAAACCTGAATTTCTTTGTTTATATTTTAACCACTTAACCATGGAGCGATTTTGGATTTTGTGGAATTCCCCTTTAACAGTAGCAGCTTGGTGTAGCTCAGCTTGGTACTGAAGCAGTATTTAATGTGTTAATATGTGAACTGAAAAAAAACTGATGTGGGAACAAACCTACCTGTAAAAACACAGTGCAGAATAAAATACACCATAATAAAATGTGTTTAGAGTGAAGCTCTCGTGTACTCCAGGTTGGTGAGTATGGTGGTGACACTCCGGGAATGGGCCCATAAGAGTCTCCAGGAAGAGGAGGAGAGGCCAGACTCTTTCCTGGAGCGTTTCCGTGGGCCCGAGCTTCGCATGGCTCCTAGCCGCATCAGCAGCAACAGGCCGGACCAGCACAACTCGGACAGCGGCAACAAAACAAAGTAAGGCCCTCTGTCCTCTTCCATCACCTATGAAATAAAGAGGGATCTATCTATCTATCTATCTATCTATCTATCTGTAACGTCTGTTTCACAGTAGTTTTCAGATGAGGTTTCGGCTCCAAGTGTATTTTTTTTTAATCCATTAATAGTAAAAAGGTATGCAGGGTGTTGTACTGCAAAATAGTGGCCAAATCCAAACTGCTGTTTTACCATTATTAACATTTCGTTCATCAACAAAGACACATGTTGGTTCCCTGGTCATTTTTGAGTGCAGCACTTGACTCCCTATTATTACTGTTATCAATAAATCAGAGTTGGCTTAACTTAAGAGTTCAGACTTGCTGTGAAGAACTTTTACTATGCAAAACATTCAAAGATCTTTGCGAATTCATCAATAGGAAGAAGTCAGATGCGTTCATCCTTGCGCCAGCAGATGACTTGTACTACCACTGGCTGCTTGTCATTGCCACAGCTGTACTGTACAACTGGTGCCTCCTGGTGGCCAGGTAAAGAGCCCCATTCTCTTTCTTACATTTTTGGCAGAAGTCTATTCTACTGCTTTAAAAAAGACAGACTTTTTCCTTACAGAAAGCTGATTACATCGGTTTTGGTAAAATTATAAGAACTTTGAACCATTCAACCGTTTAAAACCATTCGAGTTTCTTATCCAGACCAAAACTAGCTGATGAGGCAGGTGGGCCTGGTCTGGATGAGCTGTTTGCTTCATTAAAAACAACCGATTTAAGAGCTTCAAACCTAATAAAGCAAGCAGGTCTAATTTGGGACTCTCATTTTAATGATGATTTATGTAAATATCTGAGACTGTGCCAAGCGCAAGGGGGCATTTCCTGCTGCAGGCTCACAATCTAGCCATTCATATTTCAAAAACAGGGCCTGCTTTGATGAGCTTCAAACCAACAACTACATTGTGTGGCTGGTTCTGGATTACCTCTCTGATCTCGTCTACATACTGGACACCTGTGTGAGACTGAGAACAGGTCAGAAGCCTTGGTCAACAATCATACATCTGGGAAAAATTGTGCAGGTTGAAATATCATTTTGCAGAGTACACCACTGCGTTTGGAAAGGTTTTAATTCCTACCAACTTACATGTCTGATTTCCACAATGCAGGTTTCCTGGAGCAGGGTCTTCTGGTGAAGGACCTCAAAAAGTTAAGAGATACTTACATCCGTACCCTCCAGTTTAAGTTAGACCTCCTGTCCATCCTCCCCACAGACTTGGCCTACATTGCTACTGGCATCCATGTGCCGGAGCTGCGCTTCAATCGCCTGATGCGTTTCTCCCGAATGTTCGAATTCTTCGACCGCACAGAAACTCGCACAAGCTACCCCAACACATTTCGCATCAGCAACCTGGTGCTCTACATCCTGGTCATCATCCACTGGAATGCCTGCATCTACTTCGCCATCTCAAAGTCTCTCGGCTTCGGCTCGGACCAGTGGGTCTACCCCAACATGTCTGACCCGGAGTTTGGCACCCTGACAAGAGAATACGTCTACTGTCTCTACTGGTCCACCCTCACGCTCACCACGATAGGGGAAATGCCCGCGCCGGTGCGTGACGAGGAGTACCTCTTTGTGATCTTTGACTTCCTAGTTGGCGTGCTTATCTTTGCCACCATCGTTGGCAATGTAGGATCCATGATATCCAACATGAACGCCACACGTGCCGAGTTCCAGGCCCGCATTGATGCCATCAAGCACTACATGCAGTTCCGCAAGGTCAGCAAAGAGCTGGAGGCTCGGGTCATTAAATGGTTCGACTACCTGTGGACCAACAAGAAAGCCATTGACGAGCAAGAGGTGCTCAAGAACCTTCCCAACAAGCTGCGGGCGGAAATCGCGATCAACGTGCACCTGGAGACTCTGAAGAAGGTGCGGATCTTCCAGGACTGTGAAGCCGGCCTCTTGGTGGAGCTCGTTCTCAAGCTGCGGCCTCAGGTCTTCAGCCCTGGTGACTACATTTGTCGGAAAGGTGACATCGGTAAGGAGATGTACATCATCAAGGAGGGTCGGTTGGCCGTGGTGGCTGATGACGGGGTGACGCAGTTTGCCCTCTTGACGTCTGGCAGCTGCTTCGGTGAGATCAGCATCCTCAACATCAAGGGCAGCAAAATGGGCAACCGCCGCACAGCCAACATCCGAAGCATCGGCTACTCGGACCTCTTCTGCCTGTCCAAGGACGACTTGATGGAAGCTGTGATGGAATACCCTGACGCCAAGAAGGTGCTGGAGGAGAGGGGACGGGAGATCCTCAGGAAGGAGGGCCTGCTTGAAGATCTGAGGGCAGGAGGGCTTACGGGGGAACAGATGGAGGAGAAAGTGGAACGTCTGGAGGCGTCCCTGGATACGCTGCAGACCCGCTTCGCCCGGCTGATGGGAGAATACTCGGCCACGCAACAGCGGCTCAAGCAGAGGCTGACCTCGCTGGAGAGCAGGATGCAGCGCTCTGGAAGCGGATTTCTGTCCGATGGCAATGAGAGCACTATCGATGGTGATGGCACTCACAGTGAGGTCAACATTCAGCTGTGAACGGAACTGATTCTTACCCCAGGGTCTTAATGATCATTGTGGACAATAATGAAGATGCAATATTTGTTTTAGGTTAAGATGCAAGGGCCCATATCTTCGAAAAAAAAACACATTTCCTTGCTTTTTTAAATGAGTTTATATAGAGAGCTTAGTTATAGGATGTAAATATAGTTTCTAAATGTATCATTCAGTCTCCAGTCTATACAGTCCATACATGGACATTAAGCTGTAAAAAACATTCTGAATTGCATTTGTAAGATCACAGAAACCAGCAGGCTTACAAATATCTTCCTATTCAGCCTAGCCCCACCCAGTTTCTGTGTCAACTGCCTTTCTGAGGCCCTTATGCAGGACCGCCTATCAGAACAGAGATCATTTACATAAAACAGTCTTAAAGGCACAGTAAACAAGAACAGTTTAATTCCGAGAGATAAACAGAGATTGGAAAACAGTCATGTAAAATGAATTCTGACTGTGTTTGGAACATAAAAAGACAAAAATGTTATCTTTGGACCTTAAAGGACACGATAAAGTACAAAAAAGTGTAGAATTTGGGCCCTTTAAAGCATTGAAAGACTGTATATATTTGCATATAAGGTTTGTAGCTTTCGAACGGTATAAATTTGACCCTGAGTACGCTCTAACATACTAGTTTGTTTTTGTGGTTGAACATAATAGCACTGGGGCTCGAATGTTCTTTGAATTTTTTGTGTAGCCGTCATGAGATCGTATTTCTGCAGACTTTACTGCAGGCGAGATGCAGGACATAATATGAGCTGTCAATTTATTTCATATAAACACTGCAGTGTATTCCCAGATAGTGAGCACATATCGGTCCGCTGGCTTGATAAGGTCGACTACATGTCATTGCTGGTTCACCCTTGGACCCCCCAGATTACTGTCCTGTATACAAGCAACAAGCTTTTAATCTCCTCAAACAGATTTTAAATGCACAGAGACTTTTATTTTAGAAAATAATCTAAGACAAATATCACAAACAACAGGGAGAGAAAAAATAATGACTAGTACTAATATAAAACTTTTTATAGACAATGTTGTTGATGACGCTGTGTTAGATTGACATTGTTTACTAAACTAATTTACAAAGTATAACTGAAAAAAGGAAGGAAAAATCAGTAAACTGGACTGTGAGCAGAAAATGAGTGATGATAAGTGGAATTTTGTCTATTACTCTGCTTAACTACCGGTGGGCCGCCACGAAAACGCTGAGCAAAATGCCAGTGGACCACCAGCTTTGCCATCAGCGGGTCGACAGTGGTCCACTATCCTCTTGCTATCAGGGTTCCTGCAAAGCATTATTATTTTTTTAGGAACGATAAAAGGTCAGTCTGACAAGCAGACAAAACTCTAAAACTGTCTTTGTGTTTTTATTAAACAGGGTAAATATCACACGGACTTAATTATTTATCATCATCATCATATCATCATTTCAACAGCAGCACCACCTGCTGGACTGGCACGTTAATGACTAAGTACTGGCTATTACATAATCTTTAAAGGAAGAATTTTCTAAATTTCTGTATAATTAAAAGGTTATATAAAGTGTGGTTTGATGTGAAAAGCCATTTTAGAGAAACTTGCCAGAATTGTTCCCAGTGGTTCTGATAAGAACCAGAAATCTGAAGCATTCATATCTCTAAAAAGGTTTATGGATGGGGGGGTTAAGCCTGTACTAGGGGGTCTGGGGATCTGGTCTATATTAATGGCCCCAAAATATCTGTTCATCATGAACTTTTTGAGAAGTAACAGCCAAAAAAAGTACCAAAACACGGCTATTTAGTCAAACTGGCACACAGCAGACCTGATTGTTCATAGTTTGTACGCATCCACTTACAACAGACACAGATCAAGAAAAGGTACTGAAGTCAAGCAGTGCTCTCTGCTCTCTTACATAGGCTGAAAGGTCCTAAATCTACAGGGTGATTCAAAAAGATTCATCCGATTTCAAAATGATTTATTTCACTTGTAAATCGTTACAGATCAATGCAGTAAACTGTAAATGGCTTAAATGAGCATAAAGTTTATTATGTAATTGTACAAGGTCTCAGTATGAACCTCCTCCAGCTGTACAGACAACATCAACGCCATAGTCAAACTCATCCCATACTGGATTGAGCGTGTCGGGTGTCGCTGCACTCACGGCTCTTTCAGTGCGATTTCGGAGATCATCCAGTGTTGTGGAACCAACGCCAAACGCTCTGAGCTGTTGGAGCTTCACTGCCCACGAAAATCACACTGCACAGTTATGACGGATTCACTCTTATTGAAGTGGAGAACGCAGAACGCTTTCTGCTCAGGGGTCTCATCTCCCCTCAGACTGAAGGAGCCATCTTCCACTGACAGTCAGAAACTCTATGACCCCCTCTTTTAATTGGTATGTGATTGGTTCCTAGGCGCCTCACGGTCGTAAAAATATGTTGCTTTAAAATCAGATCAATAATTTGAATCACGCTTTATTATTCAAACACACATCAGTTCTCTGTTGCTGCAATCAGAAAGAGTGTGACTTTGCTCTGCAGGCATGTTTATGAGCTAGGTGACATAGTTTCATGGTCATAGTGACAAGTTGAGTTCAATTAAATTCAGTATTATTTTAACTGAAAGCTGAAACAACTCTGCCTCACTTTCTTCTTGATCACTAACCTCTATCAGATCTGCTCCTTCAGCCCTCATCTATTTTTAGTGATACATCACTTTTTAGTAAACTCAGATTTACAAGGACTCAAGGAAATAATGAGAGATGAATCAATTTGTTTTGTTTTAAGCTGTAAAAATCTTCTCATCTGACTGGCCTTCGATGGATCCTCTTAATTTCCAACTACAGGTTGAGGAATTGAGGGATATAAAATTGTATTATGATCAACACTACATGATCTTTTCACTGACATTAATTTTTGTAAACAGCAAAAACATATGGCCAATACTGGTGTCACTGTTTCCGAATACAATGAGAACATTGTATAGATAAAGAAACATCAGAAAATGAGGACGGGCCACTCTGCGTCAGCCCAATGCCAGGTTAACAAACCATAAGTGTGATTTTTTATAACTGAGGAACTGGTCTGTGTTATTTGTCACAAAGCCCAACATATCAGGAGTCGACATTTTCATATTTCTCTACCACGACACTTTAGAACAACTGTGGTCCTGACCTCCCTGGGGTCCTAAGCAAAATTCTGCAAGGGGGCCCTCCTACCTGACCTGAGCCATGTAAACCATTAGCAACTGTCACACAGTCACACCTGACATCCCCCCTCCTTAAGCAGTTTGCTTTATCTGTCGCTCTAAATATAAGCAGACCTATACAGACCTGAATGAGGTACATGCACACTCACACCTCCTAAGCCGCTTATCCTTCTGGGTCGTGGGGGGAGCTGGAGCCTATCCCAGCAGTCATTGGGTGGAAGGGAGGATGGCCGCCAGTCCATCACAGGGCAGACAGATAGACACATATACACACAATCTGCTTTTCAGCCCACATGCAAAATAAAAGAACACACTCGCTGGGACTTTGCAGTGTTTTCTGATTGTTTTGCGCTCAGCTCAGCTTAGCTCAGCTCTGCTCAGCCTGCTGGTTCGACATGACTGGCTCTCCGTCCTGCATGTGACGCTCGGCCACGCCCCCTCCTCCACAACGTGCATCCATGTTTCCCAGTATGCCCAGCTAACCAACATTTCAGTCTCAATATTCTATCAATAGTCAATCCATTGCTTTCCATTTTCCATCAGTCATAACTGAACCTTGACTGAGTGGCTAGATAATCACTGTCTTGTTTTAAAATGATGTGTGTCTGTGAGGAGTGAGCCGTCACGTCCATATAACTGCCTGGACTGGACTCCACAGAGGCCGCTGCTGCAAAGCGCGAGTTTCTTGTGCATATGAAGATGTTTACACGCGACATGGTTATCTTTCCGAGTTGCAGTTCGTAAACACCACAATTCTATCTGTGTTTTTTTCATGACCAGATGGATAGTTTCGGTTTATCCTGTCATCTTTGACATGAGGAGGAGACGGGGCCCTCACATAACTTGTGGAGCCCTACACAGCAGTGAGAGTACAAGGCCGATTGGCTCTGACTGTTATTAATAATCATTTTGCTGTGCTAGGGTTAGTAGAATAAGCGAAAGTGACCTCAGGTTTGGCAGACTCCTCGTCTTTTTCGCCTCCTCAGCTCAGGAGATTGAAGAAATAGATACCGAGGCCTTTCCCTTTGGCATTCAGAAGCAACTTGGCATTAAAAAGGGCCCAAAAAATCATATATATGTGTGTGTGTATGAGGTTTTGGGCCCTTTTTAGAGTCAAGTCGCTTCTTTTGGGCTTGTTTCCATAGACCTGTTTGCTTGTTTCTCTTGCAGGATCAGAGTCAGAGCCAATGTCATCGGAGGCAGAGTAGGTGTGGGTGTTCGCAGAATGTGGGTGGGAAAAAATGTAGTCCAGCGAAGGTAAACAAACAAGACAAGGCAAGACCGCCAGGCCGCACGCAACTCTCCTCTGCAACCTTTGGTAAATAACACCTGGGGAGAAGCAGCCGTTTCAAAAGTGAGGGGGACACAGTTGTCAGTACATCACATTAGCCTGCCAACGTGTTTAGCTAGACACACAATCTACTCCAAGAACACAAAACTATGGTTATGCTCTAAAAAAAGAAGCTGACCCATCACTGACCAGTGGGTGGGGGGGTTACTCAAAACATATTCTCTTCAAATTTACTCCTTCTCTTAAACTGTAATGGGATCATTTATTACTTCTAGGGAAAAGTAATCTAACAATTGTCATTACTTTACATCTACCCCACATAGCAAGACAGATCTGGGCCGGGAAAACTGGCGGAATCACGCCAGATCTGGGCCAGAACTTATTTGCTAGCTGGGACGTAACTTTTTAGCCCCCAAACAAATTTGTACCGATCTTAAATAGCCAGTCTTATATTGTTTAAAAGGCATTTCTCCATAAACCTCAAAACTAAAAGTCCCAAAAATCGAGTTATTACCTCCTCCTAGTGCAAATTACTGGAAAATATAGGAGAAAGGATTATAGGGTCAGTTGTCGTTTTGGACAGTAAATAAAACGGCTATTTTCGACACTCCTGCTTCCTGAGTGATTCTGTTTTTAACTTTACATCTCAGCGAGTATTATGCAAACTTCGGTGGACTTCCCCTTTAGTGTATAGATCAATTTAATAGCCCACGTTTTCTTCTATGTTGTCTCTTCTTATTTAAGGGTCAAATGCTGCTCTGAGGGCGATATACATGTTTTCCCCTGTGCGCAGTCAAAATCAACATTTTTGGTAATATATGTTGTGTCCAACCAGTTTTCTGATGGAGTAACACAGGGTGTCCCCAAAAAATGACATCATTTCATAGTCTAATAACCAATTCTCCCTCAGCTCGCAGTCAAACAAGAGTGTGCAGCAGCATTTTCCAGAAAATTCAATAAAATTGCACCAACTGGAAAGCAGATTTGGACATGGCACAAAAAAGAGGAAGGCTGTCTGTGCAGGACAGAGGGATCTGGATGACCACCAGTATCGGAAGATACTACATTTGTGAAGCTGTGAAATCAGTTATAAAATCTACATCCTTCTGAATTTCTTGTTCGAATTTTGATAAATAAATCTTGTATTGTTCAACATGAATATATTTCATTTTGTTTGTCTACAACATGTAGTTACTCAGATATTTACGGAGCCCCAGAGGGGATGGAGGTAAAAAAAAAAATTAAATCGAGCAAACGTTTTCTTTTATTCGTGATCACGATTTTCTAATTCGTTCTCTCGTTTTCTTTTAACCGTGGTCATGTTTTATTTTTAACTGAACGCTTGTTGTTTGTGTTCTGATAACAGCTCCCTGAGACCGTCTGATGGGTTTTGATGAGTTAGACTGATGAGATGATGGACAGAGATGCTTATCAGGTCTGATTTTGATTTGGGAGGTTATGAGGAAACTGCAGCTCCTCTTCACAGCGAACGGCCCACGGTGTTTCTGCTCCCAGTCAAATTGCGGTGTTAGGGTCCATCACACAATTACAAGACGAAATGATCAGCGTTTCAACATCCTCACATTAATATATCTACATCTGATCCATAGATCTATTAAGCTCTCTCGCCATTTAACCTCATCCCACATGAATGTTTCTGTGTGTTCAATTTGAGTTTATTGACACAAATTGACGCTGATCATTTCTTCCTGTAATTGTGTGATGGTCTCTAACGCTAATCATTTCTTCCTCTGATTGTGTGATGGTCTCTAACGCTGATCATTTCTTCCTGTGATTGTGTGATGGTCTCTAACGCCGATCATTTCTTCCTGTAATTGTGTGATGGTCCCTAACACCGCAGCTTGTCGAGGAGCAGAAACAGTGCATCATGATGACCTGATGAGCATCTCTGTCCATCATCTCATCAATCTAACTCATCAGTACCCGTCAGACAGTCTCGGGGAGCTGTCAGTTACTCCAGCACAGGACAGATAACACGACCTGTAGCTACTACATTGATTTTGCTCACGAATAAAAAAAAATAAACAACGTGCGTTCAGTTAAAAACGAAACATGACAAAGATTAAAAGAAAACGAGAGAACGAATTAGAAAATCGTGATCACGAATTGAAAAAAAACCCCACGAAGTAAGGAAATCGTGACCACGAATAAAAGAAAACGTGCGTACGAACTGCAAAACGTTCGCTCGAATTTTTTTTACCTCCGTCCCCTCCGGGGCTCCGTAGATATTCACATCTCAAATGATGTCAATTTGTTTGGGACAGCCTGTATAACCGCTCACTGCATCACAAGGCGGCTTCCCCGCAGAGCCATGCTTTACTTTTAAGCGGGCCTGATAGCAGTACTATCTCCGGCTGGGTCCCCAACGACTCTGTTTTGGATACTAAGTGGACTATTTAAGTGACGAGCCACCATTGCGCGGTCAGTGTGTCTAGTGCACTCAGTAGGGAGTGAGTACGCATTTGAGACGCGGCCTCGAGGTCCTCAGCCGAAAGCCGACGCCGCGGTGACGGGCTTGTTTTTCCGCGCCCAGCTTCTTTAAGGAATGGAAACAGATTTTCTCTGTTTGTTTTGAGGTAATTTCATTTACTGAGGTTTTTCCCAACATAGTGGACTTTGTTCTTGTAGCGTAATTCATATACAGGCTTGTTTAGGATCAGGCGGGGCGCTTCGGATTAGCGGGAATGTTAACGTTAGCCTCGGTAGCTAGCATGACAACGTTAGCACGCATGAGTTAGGCAGCGTAGCGAAGTCTTGGCTGGGAAGCCGGTGTTTTGATCGTGCTACCTTCTCGAAATGTCTTACCGAACCACGTATTTTTAGGCTCCACATAAAACTAGGTAGGATATTTTGATGTCCTAAAATTCCCCCATCAGAAAATGCTAAGCTAACAGCACTGAAATGTACAGGTAGCATAATTTGATAGCCTTAAATCTCCTTATCAGAAATCGTTACCAGCGTTAAACGAATAATTTAGATATTTTGATCGCCTAAATCACCTAATCAAGGTGTGAGTAGTAATATTGAGCCGAGTCTGTACTGAATTTACATTAAAAATACAATAAAACGTTTAAAACTTGAAGATGCTACGCTGTGGTAATGATGTGCGCATGCTCAGTAGGACAAACTGTTGGAGCGCCCTGAATGATTATGTTTTGCCGTGAGGTTCTGATGTTGTTATAAGCTGTAATAAGCTCAGATATAAGTTAAGGGTTTGTCTACATTGGTGGTGCAGTTCGGTAGTTTAACCTACACACGCTATTTAAAAGTATAATGTATAGTTAGCTTGCAAATTTAGCAAGTTTTCATGCTTACAGCAGGCAACGTCACCACAATATTTAACGTTAGCGTTATTTTACAAAACCTATGATATATATGGTCTGTAACGCTAAGCCAAAAACAGTCACACAGGGCTGGGCAATATGACGATATTTATAGTTATCGTGATACGTTACGTCTCAATATGCTTCTTTGTGTATATCGTGGTCATCGTCAGTACTTAAATAATACTGAACAGCTGCATATTTCATTACAAAGAGACCATAATAAGTGCTCTTAATTTGAATTACTGCAGTGCAGTATGTTAAATGTTGCATACAAATCGCTGTATTGATTTGTTTTTGATTATGTTTTTTCTAAATGTGGCACTTCTGGTTCTTTTTTTTCTGTTGTAAATTATCAGATGTCAGGAAAAAATAAATTTTATGGCATATTATGTATCATGCGGAGTTCTTGATGCTATCTTTGCCATATCGCCCAGTGCTGGGCTGGGCTAATTGGCTTTCTAGAATGAAAATAAAGAGAGAGAACTGCCCAGATAAGGTCAGGTGCTAGTCAGGTTTCATAGACATGGATTAAGCCTAGTGTAGCCTAAACTGCAGTGTCAATGGTGTTTCAATATATTAAAAAATCCATTTAGTCTGGATTTAGACATAAAGGGGAATTCCACCGATTTATTATTATTTCTGTATAATTCAGTTCATTCATAGTGGTTTGATGTGAAATGATTCAATGTAGAGAAACTTGCCAACTTGGATTATTTATTTATTTATTTATTTTCTACAGTGTTAGTGATAGGAACCAGGGGTCAATGCAGAAAGTGCTGTTTTATTTACTGTATAAAAGCACCGGTGAGCCAACATGTGTGCTCTGATCATTGTATGTTTTATTGATAATGGCAACATAGTGGTGAAGCTGTAAAAAAATAAGTTGTCTTTAGGGCCTATTTTGCCTCACAACACCATACCTACATCCCTCCACCATAAGTGGCTTTTTAAATTATGTTTTAGGCCAAATCCCTACTACAGAACCCATGGACCAGGTGTTCATAACCACCTTTTAGAGGCATTAAACACTCAGATGTCTGGTTCCTATCACTACAACTGTGAACAATTCTGATTTAGGAAGTTTCTTTATAGAGGAGCATTTCAACTCAAATCACTCTGAACGACTTCATGTACATGTTAACCATTTGATTAAGCAGAGAGATTTAGAAAAATCTGTAGATTTAATCTGGCTCTGATAAACTGACTCTTCTGTTTTTTACCTCATATTTCAGTGTCCTAACCGAGGAAGATGTCATTCAGCTTTGGACAACCAAGCGGTGGTGGTTTTACCTTCGGAGCCCCTAAAACTACCGCCTCAGCTCCTGCTGCTGCAGGTTTTGGAC
The DNA here is from genome assembly GCF_904425465.1 of Colossoma macropomum. Taxonomy (NCBI): domain Eukaryota; kingdom Metazoa; phylum Chordata; class Actinopteri; order Characiformes; family Serrasalmidae; genus Colossoma; species Colossoma macropomum. The sequence continues at coordinate 41,305,475 of NW_023494788.1, forward strand.
TGCAGACCAGTACGCCTGCTGGAGGGGGCTTCACCTTTGGAACCCCTAGTCAACCTCAACCTCAACCTCAAACTCAGCCTCAGTTGCAGCCTCAGTTGCAGCCTCAGTTGCAGCCTCAGTTGCAGCCTCAGTTGCAGCCTCAGGCCCCAGCTGGCACGTCCCAAATAGCAGGACTGCTCGCACAGCCCACTACAAATAATGGAGGCTCGCAAGGTGGATTTACCTTTGGCACCACACCACAAAGCAGCACTGGTGGTGGAGGATTTTCTTTTGGGTAATTCTTTTCTGATAGATATTAGTGAACAGATAACAGAACTGGCAGTTGTTGCTTATCCCCTAATAATTAAGACCATAACTAAGACTGAGGTTCTTTGTAGTGGCAAATTTTGAGACATAATTATCGTACACCGGTCAGGCATGACATTATGAGCACCTCCTTGTTTCTACACTCATTGTCCAGTTTATCAACTCCACTTACTATATAGGTGCACTTTGTAGTTCTACAGTTACAGACTGTAGTCCATCTGTTTCTCTGATACTTTGTTAGCCCCCTTTTACCCTGTTCTTCAGTGGTCAGGACCCCCATGGACCCTCACAGAGCAGGTACTATTTGGGTGGTGGATCATTTTCAGCACTGCAGTAACACTGAGGTGGTGGTGGTGTGTTAGTGTGTGTTGTGCTGGTCTGAGTGGATCAGACACAGCAGTGCTGCTGGAGTTTTTAAACACCTTAGTGTCCACTCACTGTCCACTCTATTAGACACTCCTACTTTGTCAGTCCACCTTGTAGATGTAAAGTCAGAGACGATAGCTCATCTGCTGCTGCACAGTTTGTGTTGGTCATCCTCTAGTGCTTCATCAGTGGTCACAGGACGCTGCCCACAGGACGCTGTTGGCTGGATATTTTTGGTTGGTGGACTATTCTCAGTCCAGCAGTGACACTGAGGTGTTTAAACACTCCAGCAGCACTGCTGTGTCTGATCCACTCAGACCAGCGCAACACACACTAACACACCACCACCACGTCAGTGTTACTGCAGTGCTGAGAATGATCCACAACCCAAATAGTACCTGCTCTGTGAGGGTCCATGAGGGTCCTGACCACTGAAGAACAGGGTAAAAGGGGGCTAACAAAGTATCAGAGAAACAGATGGACTACAGTCTGTAACTGTAGAACTACAAAGTGCACCTATATAGTAAGTGGAGCTGATAAAATGGACAATGAGCGTAGAAACAAGGAGGTGGTCATAATGTTATGCCTGATCGGTGTATTCTTGTGGTTTAAAGGAGTTTTCAATCTGTTTTTCTTTCCAGAGCGTCCGCGCCAAAACTAGGCTTCAGCCTGCCTGCGGCCTCTCAGCCTGCCACTGCTGGAGTGGCCCTGGGGAGTCTAGCGCCGTCCTCTTCTAGTGGCACAGGCGGCTTCGCGCTCGGTACTCTCCCTACCCAGACCCCGGCTGCAACCCAGCAGTCTACGGGTGGCTTCAGCTTTGGGATGGCCAAAGTTCAGCCCACTGCAGCTACCACAGTGCAGACCACTCCTGCCCTGTCACTGGGTGGGCAAACTACAAGTGAGTATGTCCGGTTACAGCTCTGGACCATACATCTATGATTTTTTAATAGTGTAATTAGCTTATTTTGTAAATTATATACATTCATGGTGATGCCGGCTATTTGAATTGTTGGTTTTATGCTGGAAAGGTCTCACACTGGGAAGTGCTGTACCAGCCTCCACTGGCTCTGCGGCGGGCATCAGCTTTGGGATCAAACCTGCAGGTATGTGTAAAAACTAAATTTTAAGTTCTATTCACTGTTATAATAGCACTAAGTTGGGGAGCAAGGAAGAGGCTTAGGAGTGGTTGTGTTAATTTTCTTGTTTACTTTCTTGTTTCTCCAGCCACCCCGGCTCCTGCTGCTCCCGCGGCTGCTAGTCTGGCCCCTGCAGGATCCTCACTGTTTGCCACCCCCATAGCCTCAGCACCAGCCATAGGCTTCACCTGTAAGCTCGTATTCTGGATGACATTTATTTGCCCCAGTTTATAGCAATGGTTTATGTTTTCATAATACAATAGGGCTGCAACAAACGACTAATTTGATAGTCGAATAATCTATCAATTACTGAAACGAATAATCGATTATTCGGATTATGAATCACTTTTCAAAGCTGGCAGCTTTTAAATTGAGCTTTTTTTGTTTTATGCATTTGCTAACTAACAATGAAGATAATAAAGATGAATACCTTATTAATACCTTAAAAATCACTGTTTTCATGACAAATACAAAAGATAAATACAGAGTTAATTTTTTTTTTTCCTGTCAAAATTTAGAACCAAGGATGTGTAAAGTAGCAGCAGTAAAATATAACAAAACCAAATCAGTTTTCCTTCAATCAAGTAAATAAAAACATCAGTCTAAATTTAAATTCTAAATTTAAACTGTGCTCTGTGCTCTGTCTACACTCTGCTGCAACTAAATTCTACAGTCACAGGTCTTTATTGAAACGGAGGAAAGTCAGTATCTCTGTGTGCTGCTGTGAGAGTCTCGCTCTCCTCTGAGAGCATTGCAGGGAGGATTTGCTCTGATGGAGCAGATGGAAAAGTTGTGAATGTTTGTGGCAAAGTTCTCTATGAACAATTAAATGAATGATTTTGTGTGAAGTTTCATTTCGACGGTAACCCTTCGTCCAGCTGCCCTGTGTGTTCACGGAGAACAGAAAACTGGAAACGCTGTTCTGTGTTCACCGAATTTGAACGCAACGATGCAGTGTTTAAAATTGTAAATGGTTTATGAAAAGTGAACAGAGTCGCTGTGAATAATAGTTACTTGCTTCTCTGTTCCAACTCCATTAACGATTCCAGAGAGCAGCATTTTGAAATAGAAAATGTTACAGCTCAGCTCAGAACATTAGCCAAGTTGGATGGCTTTTAACAATAACATTAGCTAACTACCTCTCTAGCACAGCTATTGCCGCGTCCCAAACCACACACTTCTGTACTTCACATACACTAGGTAGTGCACTTCTAATGGTATATGTGCCATTCTTACACATTATTTAGTGAGCTAGTATGAGGTTTGGGACGAGGCGTATCTTACCAAGCTGAATCTTCTTAATCCAGTGAGCCGAATAGTTTCTTCTTCAGACGTCAGGACTTTTTTTCTGAGTTTAGCTCCCACACTTTTAAGGATTTTGTTCTTGAAACTGACATTGCGCTATTAGTAATGTTAAAATATTCCTAATAAGCGCAAGAAAGACACGTAGTGACATCACCAACCAATCGACTATTAAATTAGTTGCCAGCTAATTTGGTTGTCGGTTTTAGTCGACTAAGTCGAATAATCGTTGCACCTGTATAATACATCTGCAAACATCTTGAATGTTTTCGAAGAATGGAGTGAAGATGCATTACGATTTGTTGTGTTCTCGTCCACCAGTGGGCGCATCGACAGCAGCAGCAGCCCCAGCAGCAACTTCTGCAGCTAGTGCCCCCACAGGCTTGACCCTCAAACCATTAGGAACAGCCCCCACCAGTGTGGCGACAACAGGTAACATTTTTGGTGAAATGGCAGCACCTCTTTGATCGGTGCAGGGTATTTAGTCTGCAAGAAAGGCCAAAGAAAGTAATAAGCTTATGTACTGGTTTAGCAAGAAATGATGAATCCTTTATTTTTTGAAACGTCTTTTCTCCATAGTTGCCGCCACCACAGCAGCTACTACAGGCTTTTCACTGGGCCTGAAACCTGCTGCCTCTGCTGCACCAGCCACCTCTACAGCCACCTCCACTGCTGTCGTCACAGCCAGGTATTGTGTAATGCTAGTGCTTGAGGAACATCATGAAATATGTGATGAGTGATGCAGCCGTCATTTTAACAGTTTAATTTGTAGAGAGTTTAATTTTGCATAGCCAACAACCTGATAATTGCATTTGCTGTTTACTCTTAAACTAATTGCATTTTAATATTATATTCAGTGCTGCACCAGTGATGTCATATGCCCAGCTAGAGGCCCTGATCAATAAGTGGAGCTCTGAGTTGGAGGACCAGGAGAGACACTTCCTTCAGCAGGCCACTCAGGTCAATGCCTGGGACCGGATGTTGGTGGAGAATGGAGAAAAGGTAGCTGAAACATTTGTCATACACCTGGAAAAGTGTTTTTGCTAAAATAATCGTCACATTAATTTAGCAAAAGAAAGTGCTAAACTAAGAGGAGAATTCCAGTGATTTTTCAAAATTTCGACATAATTCAGTTGGTTATATGAAAACGGTCGAAGGTCATTCACAGTGGTTTGATATGAAATGGTGCATTTCAGAGAAATGTACCAGTAGAGATTTCTTTGCAGTGATGGTGATGGGAACCCAAATTTAGCCATTTTGTTAACCATTCAAAATAAATAGGTAAGTAGACGGGTAGGTGGACGGGTACTTTATTGATCCCGAAGGAAACTTAGCAGCCAGTATCAGTCACACAGCACAGTTATAATAATAATAATAATAATAAGGGTGATACAATATTAAAGAAGAATATATTTAAAAAAAACTATCTACAGGCATATAAACAGCTAAAAATATACAAATGACCAATGAAACTATACTTGTCTGAGTTTTTATGTGTTGTTGATGGTATCGCAGTGGTAAATCTTTGGAAAAAAGTTTTTTTTAAGTACTATTTTGCCATGACACCATAAATGTATCTTTCTGCCATGAGTGTGTTTTAAAAAAATATGCTTTAGACTAGGGCTGCAACAAACAACTAATTTGATAGTCGAATAATCGTTCGATTACTGAAACGAATAGTCGATTATTCAGATTGTGAATTGCTACATTTCCAAATAACACTTATGTAGCTGGCAGCTTTGAAATGTAACTTTTTTTTGTTTTATGCATTTGCTAACTAACAATAAAGACAGTAAAGATAAAAATTCATTGTTTTAATGAACTTTTCTTCTAATACAAAATATAAAGCAAGACTCCTAAATCTTTTTCCTGTCAAAATTTAAAACCTAGGATGTGCAAAGTAGCAGCAATAAAATAACAAAAGTGAATCATTTTTCCTTTAATCAAGTAAATCTGTCTGTCTACACTCTGTTGCAATTAAATTCCACAATCACATGTTTTGAAAGGGAGAAAAGTCAGCATCTCTCTATGCTCCTGTGAGAGTCTCGCTCTCCTCTGAGAGCAGATACTCCCCACTGCAGGGAAGATGCACTCCGATGGAGCGGATGGGAAAGTGGCGAATGTTTGCAAACTTGTTCTCTATGAACAGTTAAATGAATGATTTTGTGTTAGCATTTCATTTCAATGGTAACCCTTCGTCCAGCTGCCCTGTAAATCCGCTGAGAACTACCCTGTAAAACTGCTTGCGAGTGGTGCCAAATTTGAACGCACTGGTGGCCTCGACATTAAGACGACGCAGTGTTTAAAACTGTAAACGTCTGGAAAGTGAACAGCGTCACTGTGAATAATAGTTACTTGCTTCTCTGTTCCAACTCCATTAACGATACCAGAGAGCAGCATTTGGAAATAGTAAATGTTGCAGCTCAGCTCAGAACATGAAGTAGTGCAGAATTTAACATTAACATTAGTGAACCAGCTCGCTAGCACAGCTATCGCCGCATCCCAAACCACACACTTCTGAACTTCACATACTACACTAATGAGTGCACTTCTAATGGTATATGCGCTATGTTAACACACTTTATAGTGAGCTGCTACCCAGTTTGGGACAGGGCGTATTTTACTGAGATGAATCTTCACCCAGTGAGCCGATGAGTTTCCTCTTCAGATGCTCCAACCTGGAGGATGTGCTCCTGTGCCAGCTAAGCTCGGCTTTCCAAATAGCACATCTGACCACCTTTTTTCTGAGTTTAGCTCCCACATCTCTGAGGATTTTGTTCCTGAGGCTGCCATCGCGCTTTTGTCAACTCTCCAGTAATCTATCGTGTCAAAACATTCCTAGTGCGCGCCAGAAAGACGCGTAATGACGTCATCAACTAATCAGCTATTAAATTAGTTGCCAACTAATTTGATTGTTGATTTAATCGACTAAGTCGAATAATTGTTGCACCCTTACTTTAGACCAAAACCTTGTTGCGAAGCTATCATAAAACAGTGGCCCAGGCTCCAGGTAGCACATTCGTTACCATTTCATTTAATAACTCTGTGAGGTAGCATTTTAGAGATATTAAACATTTTAAACATGACCACTGCTGTGAACAGTTCTGACTCTAATAGGACTGTGTGTGTGTGTGTGTGTGTGTGTGTGTGTGGGTACTCGAGTACTTGGTTCACTGTATGAGGAGACAATAATTGAATAATGAAGTCACGGTTTGGGTACTTGTTCCATTTCAGCACAAGAAGATGGAGAAAATATACCCACTAATAGTTCAGCGACACTTCGCTTTTATGTTTTAACAGGACTGTACAATGTTATGGTTTTGCTCGTTTAGATAGATTATTAGATCACTTTATTAATCCCAAAGGGAAAATACACAGTAAGTGCACAGTAAAGAGCAAAACAAGACCAAAATGAACAGGAGAGAAGTATTGCTGTGCACTGTTTACAGATGCATAAACAGAAAATAAAGATAAATAATAAAACAATAAAAATAATGTGCAGTACAGAAATAAGTAAATTACATAAATATGTAGATTATTCCAGCCAATGTACAGTTTATTGTGATCTTTTTGTTTTGTTTTGTATTTTCCTCTTCCTTGTGGTTAACGGTCTTTTATTAACTCTTGCAGACACTTGAATGTCAAAATTTGTCAGAATACACAACCCTACACTGCATGTTTTTCTAGAATGGCACATTTCACACCAAACCACTCTGAACGACTTTGTTTACATCTTACTGATTTAATTATGCAGAAACTCAGAAAATTGGGGTGGAGTTCCCCTTTAGCAGTACACCATTTAACAAATCTGTACAACGTTATGTTTGAGGTTTACCGATGACCATTACATGGCTGATGTGTTGTTTTTCGGCATATGTTTAAGGTTAATTCACCCATTTTTCTTAGATTACAGCTCTTCACAAGGACATGGAGAAAGTTAAGCTGGACCAAAGAAGGTGAGATTTGGGAGCTGGGTTGCAAATTTGATCATTTTAATGCATATAAAAGTTACAATGACTCATTAGAGATTTGTCTGATTATCTCCTGTACTTAATCTGTCTTTACCTCAGGCTGGATCAGGAGTTGGACTTTATCCTGTCCCAGCAGAAAGAGCTGGAGGATCTTCTGGCTCCTTTGGAGGAATCTGTGAAGGAGCAGAGTGGAACCATTTATATGCAGAATGCTGATGAGGAGCGAGAGAGAACGTAAGTGATTAGTTCACCTGCAGATGCTTTATCAAAGTGCATTTGAAAGCAAATATAAAGAACTATGTTGTGTACATGTTTGTTGTTTGTGTTGGATATGTGTAACGTATCTTTCCTCCACTCTATTTTGAACGTTTTTGTCTTTTCTATGTGGTGTTTGTGCTACTTTTTTTAATAATTGTCTCTCTAAAGGTATAAGTTGGCAGAAAATGTTGATGCTCAGCTGAAGAGAATGTCCCAAGATCTAAAGGAGATCATCGAGCACCTTAATACATCCAATGGGCCGGCAGACACAAGTGACCCGGTATGTAAATCTTCATCCTGAGGACCACAGTGCTGTCAACAAACTTCATGTTTCAGTTAATATATACATGTAGGCATTATTTTATGTCTGCTGGAATTTTGTAGAAGACATTTGGTGAAGGAAACCTTTTATTATGCAGACCATATATCCTGTATAACCCCACACACAGTTTTCACACTTTGATGTCCTAATAACAGTGTGGCCTAAACATTCTGCTCCTCCGGAGTGCAATAAATACGTCAAATATAGATTTGAAATATTGCTCAAATCTAAACATCTGTCCGATGTCTAATTTTTGAGCAAATATGTGCCGATACCAATGATGAGCCAGATACTGAGATCATCATGCATCCTTCTTAAATACACACAAATCTCACTCTGAAATGTTTCCATTTCAGCTCCAGCAGATCTGCAAGATCCTCAATGCGCACATGGACTCCCTCCAGTGGGTTGAGCAAAACTCTGGTTAGTATCTCTTTATGACTTCGACCCAATCCCGTTTCACCCCTCGCCCCTACCACCCAGCCATATCCCGTTTTGCACGTTCATGTCTAGGGGTAGGGTGTCCTGATTCTTGTTGAGATAGAGGGGGAGGTCGAAGTGTTAGGGCTACATGACCCTCCAAACAGAGAGTTACGAGGGGAAAACCAGCACAATGGCTGCACAAGTGACCAAACAAAACCATAAATGTGAGTTTTCTCCGTTAAAAAGTTACAATAACCACTGTATTATCTTAATTTAATGTCATTTCAGTGTATTATGGTCGTTTTCTTCATAACAAGCATAAAAAATAATAGTAGTTAATAGTAATAGTAGTAAATAGTAGTAAATTTCCCGTTCAACCTTGAATAGTCCAGCAGTTCTGACGCCTTAAGCGCCAGAATGTAACTGTTGCGCCATTTAAGGTGGAACAGGAGAATTTGAATAAGAATCTGGTGAATATCTGACTTCAGCTTCATATCACTGAAGAATTAGGGGTGGGTGATAATAAATAATTGCCCCCCTCTTTGAAGATCATATGATTCCCTAAATGTAACTAAAGCCCAGCAGTGAGGAGCTGAACTTTACCCTCCTCTGCTGTCACTGCAGACTGGCAGGGTCTCCTACAGAGCAGCGCTGGTAGCTGTTAATGAAGTGATGCTCTTTTTATTTGAGGGTCCCATTTCAGAGGGAAGATTTCAACCACTGTCTTGTAACTCAGTTCCAAAGGGGAGGGAGACACCCGAAAACAAGGTGTAGGGGTGAAAATAAATGGGACTGGGCCTTCATCCATGCATTTGCGTTGTTTGTTATCAAACCTTCTGTTCCTAATGACTATTTTCAATGTACAGTTCTACTCCAAAGGCGTGTGGAAGAGGTGTCCAAGTTGTGCGAGAGCCGCAGCAAAGAGCAGGAGAAGAGCTTTCGCCTGAACTTCCAGTGATCCCACAGAAAAGTTAAAAGTGCTCATGTCGTGTAAATGAATATTGTTTTTGTTGCAATAAAGAGGTTTACTTTTTACACCTACCCACCATATGGGTGTACCTTTGCTTCACCTAATCATCAACTAAACGGGTCCAAAAAGAAGGAAAGGAGCAGAAGGATGAAGTGAGGAATGCCTTTCCTCTTTGATCCGTCTCAGCCAATCAGCTCGCGCTCCCGGGTCGAACAAGATACGCCAATCAGCGCCTCTGTTGCTGCGGGGAAAGATGGCGCCTCGCTTTGTCTGATTTAAGTGGGCATTTCACTTTTTCTCTCCTACCTTCAGCGACAAAACATTAAAGTATTAACTTTACTCCGAGTATGCCGACGTCCTGCGTGGTCCAGACGTTAAAGAAATGACCAGCAAGAACTACAGGTAGGTGTCCAGCAGGGAGGTGTTCCGATTGTTTGTTTATAAGACCACCGTTACCTTAACACGACACAGTAACCGGCACGATGTGTCTGTGCACAGGTATTCATTTCATACCTGTTTAGATGTGAATTCGTGTTGTAATTTGGTGAAACGTGACGAGAATAGTGTTATGAGCCCTTTATGAAGCCTCTACGCAGCTGCATTGGATCATTACCGCCAGCACTGTCCGTCTGTCTGCCTCTTCAGACTCACTCCCTTCTTATTTGTGTCCCCGTGTCGGTTTGGTACGAAGACTGAACTTTTTATGTCCCTAAAATGCAAAGCTGCTACCTTTTAGACCTCGCTGTGCTTCTGAAATGCATATAAAGTTGCACCGCATGTAATGTGGGAAGGCCGTAAAGGACTCCACCGTGGCAACGCCAGCCTTCAGAAACCTGGAAATCTGAAGGGAATTCCACCAACTTTAACACTTCTTAGTAATTTCGTTGAGATGTAAACAGTCATTGAGCTGTTTTATGCGAATGGCTCATTGTGGAGAAACTTACCGGCTCACATTTCTTTGCAGTGGTGGTGATAGGAACCAGGGGTCCCCTTGTGCACCACACAAATATAGGCATTTTATTTAGTACCTGAAGCCATCAGTGAACACTTACACGTGTTTTCTGAGTGTTTGTATGTAAAAAAATAAATAAAAACTTTATAGTAAAATAGTGGAAAAATAAGTCTTCTTTGGGGCCTGTTTTGCCTTACAAGACCCTGCAGGTAGCCCTGAATTGACAAAAATATTTTAAGCCAAATCCTTCTCCCAAAAACTACAAAAAATGTCTCAGACTTCAGGCAACGTATTCATAACCATATTCATGCAAAACCTTTATTTTTAGAGGAATAAAACTGCACAGACGTCTGGTTCCTATCACCACCACTGAACAACTCTGACTTATAAGTTCATGTAGAACGGTGCGTTTCACCTCCAACCGCTCTGAACGGCTGAGTTAAGTATTTAAAAATGTAAACAATGCAGAATTTTTAAAAATTCGCTGGAATTCCCCTTAAACTCCGGGCCGCCTGGTTTCATTACCACAGCGAATATGCGAGTTATTCTCGCACAGGTTAACAAACGCATCCATGCATTTCATCGTGCCCCCCCACCACCACAGCCACCCTGCCTCTTCCTCCTCCTCCTCCTCTTCTCCGAATCTGAAATATGCCCATTCATAGCCGCCGGGCGCTCTAGTACCACCCAGCGAGGCTGTCGCTCGGATTTGGGCAGGATGCGCCATTTTAACGCCGACTCGAGCCATCCGGCAAGATGGCGCTCTTGCTTTGTCTTCGCTGCTCGAGATTAATCAGCATGAGCCCGGTTAGGACGAGCCGAGCCGCGGGGTTATAAACCCGACAGCGACCTTTCCTGCGGCTGACGGACGGAGAATTAAGCCGTTTTCGCACGTAATGAGTAACCGCGGATGTTTGCAGGTAGGTGTGTGAGTGAGAGTGTGCGCGCGCGCGGGGCTCGAGACTCCACAGCCCCTCCATCACTCCGCGCAGCGTTAGCAAAGTGCGCTAACAGTAACTGCCGGTATGAACGGCAGAGTTTACCGGCTCCGGCTCCGCAGCACCGCTCGCCGTCGCGGCAGCTCGTGTCTCTGTTATGAGCAGAATTAACGCGGATTAATTCGTCATGAACTGACCTGACCGCGACATTTTCGCGGGAAAGAAACAGAAAAAAAACAACACAAAGGCCTTTTTCTCTGCGCAGCCCTGAGGATGTAACGGTACCTCAGGCTTTACAGCTACAAAAGCTCGACTTTCATCAGCCCTGTTTGTTTTTTAAACTGACGAGGAAACGTTGTTTTTGTTTGAACGAGCCTTTATGACGGTTCTGGCCGAGAATCGGTTAGCTGCATTAGCTTAGCCCTCCTCACAGCGTTCCTCCGCGCGCCGCGGCCGTGCGGGATGGTGGTTTTTGCACCTTTTACCAGAAGGTCAGTGTAGCCCGGTGTACCAGGCCGTGCAGGCTCAAAAGGTGCCAGATAAAGCCCTTGTTTTGGTCCGCATGCGAGCTGACCGGCAGGCTGATAGTTAGAGCTGTCATTGGAGACGCGCTCAGTCATTAGTTTGCTCGCTAAGTTACCTCGTGATGACGCAAAATGTCAATAAACAAACAAGGACGACCTGCGGCGTCCCGGCTACTCATATCAGTACAGCTCTGTTCCTCTCTGCCGTTTTATGAATGCCTTCCTGCTGTTGTAAACCAGCTTTAATCTCACTAATGGTCTGGAAATGAACTGCTGAGTGGAGTCAGGTGAGTGAAAGGAGCCGTAGGGGTCGGCAGCGTGACGATACTGTACCGATGTCGTGATAAATCGACACGATACACTTTGCTGAGTATATCGTGTGGGTCGTCAGTGCTTAAAGCACACTGACCAAGTGTGTCATTACGAGGTGAGCAAAATTAGGCCTGTTTAAATGGATTTAGTGCAGTTTGTAAAGCAGGGAAGAGAATTATAGTTGTAGGTTTATTTTTTTATAATTATTATTAAAAGAGATTCTGTAGTATAATGTAGAAAATGCTATAATAGTACAAATAATGACTGTCATTGTTGTAATATTTTGAATATGTGGCACTACAGGTTCTGTTTCTAAACGAAATATGATGCATATCGTGTATTATGAAAATGTCAAAGTATTGCGATATATTTTTGCCATATCGCACACCCATAAGGTGGAGTAAGTAAAAAAAAAAAAATAAATAAAAAAAAATAATTTGAAATACTAAAGTGTGCCTACCTACTCAAGTGCTGAAATGCTGGTGTAAAAGCAGTAGCTAAAGCTGTAATATTTATTTATTTATTTATTTATTTATTTATTTATTCTAATATTTCAGAAGTCCAATAAAAATATTTTAGGCAATGCTGTTCAGCAGCATGCTTAAATTTTGTCTAATCGCCAGAGATTAGATGGCTTTAAGGATTGTCGTGTGGTTCAACAATATCAGACTCTTATTGATATGCAGATTATTCTCTACCTGCTAATCCAGGTAGTTGTAGTCCCAGTTTCTGCATGCTGAATTTGTAGAATGTATTCAAATGAAGCATCAGATATGTACATGAAAAATATCGCATGTCGGCATCTCTAGCTAGATACATTTAATTTAAATATGCTTTTTATTTATACTTCGGTTGAAATAGCTCATGTTTAACCCAGAGTCCTGGCTGTCGGTGTTGATTGTAATTTTGCAGTGAACTTTTTAATAATGCAAATAATATTGCATTTCCAATATAATAAGATTTTGGTCCAGTGCCAGTGTTATTGTAGTGAATGTGCTTAAAGGTGAGTCTGAACAGTGCACATTTTTGGGAGCATCTAAATACATGTCGTTTAACCTTTTTAACTCCTTGAGACCACCGGTGGTTCCAAAACGCACTTCATGTTCTTCATAACTTTCATATTTTATAAGCTACATTCTAAAGGTGGGGGTCGTATGAGGCTGTAACTGCCTTCTTTCCAGTCAAATAGATGGGTGATGTAATTTTAAACCCTTATAATAAAAGAAGCTGAACTTTTTTTTTTCTGCTGAAAGTCGACCCATTTTTCCACAGATCTGGGCTATAAACTATAAACAGATGGCGTCTCTTCAGTGATCTGCTCTGTAAACATTATTTTTATGAAAAAATACGAAGAGCGTCTAAGATTTTTGGCTTTCAGCAGTAAATGGTAAGCATATAGCAATATGTTTATGATCATAAAACACATTTTCTGTTCATTTGAGGGGAACTTTTACAAAAGATAAATAAATTTACATTTATTTCATGCAGTTACCGAATAATTTGCCTTAAGATTCGGGCATGTAAATTCAGATGGAAACACTGAAACATACCTACGAGCATAAGTGGTTAATTTAGCCTATGGCGGTGTTTTCAAACTCCAGTCCAGTAGTCCACCTGTATTACACGGTTTTGTATTTGATTGATAATCTGATTGTTATGTGATGACATAGTGAGGTGCATGTGGACCCCGGGACTTGAGTTGGCAAACACAAACCTGCCTTTAGTTCAGATTAATTAATTTTTGTGCAAAGGAACGTTCAGCGTAAATCTGTAGGGATGCAAATTAACAGCAGCCGCCTGTCAAATAATGGAGACGCTGGAGACGTTTACATAATTTAAGCTATGTTGAATCTGCTTTGGCTGATGCTGATGTTGTTGAGCGAGGTGATCTTTCACTGCGTGGGAAATACACCGAACAGGCATAACATCATGACCACCTCCTTGTTTCTACACCCATTGTCCATTTTATCAGCTCCACTTACTATATAGGTGCACTTTGTAGTTCTACAGTTACAGACTGTAGTCCATCTGTTTCTCTGATACTTTGTAGCCCCCTTTTACCCTGTTCTTCAGTGGTCAGGACCCCCATGGACCCTCACAGAGCAGGTACTATTTGGGTGGTGGATCATTCTCAGCACTGCAGTAACACTGACGTGGTGGTGGTGTGTTAGTGTGTGTTGCGCTGGTCTGAGTGGATCAGCCACAGCAGTGCTGCTGGAGTTTTTAAACACTGTCCACTCACTGTCCGCTCGTACCTTGTCAGTCCACCTTGTAGATGTAAAGTCAGAGACGATAGCTCATCTGCTGCTGCACAGTTTGTGTTGGTCATCCTCTAGTCCTTCACCAGTGGTCACAGGACGCTGCCCACAGGACGCTGTTGGCTGGATATTTTTGGTTGGTGGACTATTCTCAGTCCAGCAGTGACACTGAGGCGTTTAAAACCTCCAGCAGCACTGCTGTGTCTGATCCACTCATACCAGCACAACACACACTAACACACCACCACCACATCAGTGTTACTGCAGTGCTGAGAATGATCCACCACCCAAATAGTACCTGCTCTGTGAGGGTCCATGGCGGGGGGTGTATCTTGACTGTTATGCTGCTTTAGATATGCAGTCTTCTTGGATTAATTCTGGCATCTTTTGGGCATTTCTGACATGTGGAAGTTTACATTTTATAATTTAAACCTTGCAAATCTTCCCAGATCCAGCAAGTTGAACACACTTGTGACTAAACTTCATGAGTTCCTGGATTATTCTCCAGAGGAAGAAAGTGCTACATCCCAAGTTAATGAAATCTCCAGTGGTAAGAGCTCCTTAATTTCACCGTTCATATTGTGTCACTTAGTTTTTTGTGAAATTCGACATTCCTGTAGATGTTAGTTTTAGATTTATTCTGTCTTCACTTACAGGTAAAATGGCATCCAGTGACTCAAACATCAATGATCAAATAATGGACAAGGTACTTATTTAGCTGACTGCTTTATTCTGTAGGCTGTTCTGTTACAGTGTGAGGCATAATGAGTCTCCCCAGCCGTAGATTGTGAATAATACTGGGGCAAAACGACACCAGTATTTTAATATGGTTTATTAGGGATGGGCTTCTTGTGTGCTGCTAACTGGGAGTGAATAAGCCTTGATCTTTTTGTAGTAGATATAATGCAAAATTAGTATCAAGGTGAAGAAAAATCAGTGTTTGTTGTAGTTTCGCCCACTTCGCTTTACAGGGCAGCAGATTTAAGGTAAGAAATTCAGCGGCTCAGTTTTGGTGCATCATATGGCTGCACTGTGACCAAGTAAACCATCGTTTTACGCGTGTAAAATAAATAAGATGAGATCTAATAAGCTTCTAAACTGAAACATGACACTAACGACAGACTGTAATAAGCCTGTCTTTTTTTAAAAAGCAGTTTATTTTTGGTTGCACTTCATTTTTATTTCATAGAAGAAGCTTCGTCTCTTTCATTTTAGTTTTTTATTTTATCATATATTATTGGCTGTAATATTTAGATCACCTTTAGCAGGGAGCAAGGGGCAAAACAGTTTGGAAAATAGTTCATAAGTAGCTATTTTTTTAATCAGACAACCTGAAATGAATGAGTATTAATAGAGAGCTTCTGTTAAATATTTAAGATGCCCCACACTGTAAAAAATGGTTCGTTGGTTCAGCCTAAAAGGATTACTTCATGTGGTAACAAGCAATTGAACTAGTTTTATTCAACTCAAATTGTTTAAAATAAAAGATTGTTAATTAAAAGTATTTAGTTCAAATAAAACTAGTTAATTTAATGCAAAAAACATTGCTTCAGCTGTTTTGCAGTAAGAGAGAAACATTGACCTTCTATTGTAAATGTGTCCTCAGTGCCGTTTCCCACATTTTTGGTTTTGCATTGATGCTGTAATAAAAATAAAGGTACTAAACTGTCACTGGGGTGGAACCCTCAAGGCTCCATCTCAGTCCCTTTAGTCAGGGAACATAACTGAACCATAATCCACTGAAATGATATGTTCTAAGCTGTACTGACTCCACACACCCCGTCTCGCCTCCAGGCTTTTATTTTACTGTTCTGTTTAAAACATTCGGTTATGAAAAGGTACAAATACGAACTTTTCACCTGGAGAAACTTATTTAAGGTTCACAATCAGACCTTAAAACCACTGTTGGAGCTTTGAGGGAACATTTACACTGTTTGTACCTTGATGAACGACAAATGTACCTGAACAGAACCTTTATTTCTAACAGTGTAGGAGGACCGTCCACTCATATTTACACTGTTCCTCTAATGAAATACTGTGCTACTCTAGACTTGAAGCTCTATGGGAGGCTAAACTAGTAAAGGACTACTTTTCTACTGTTCTTTAGTATTCGTACTGATTATATAGCCCTAGTCTTACAGGATATTTTTGTGTATGTCCGCAGCCGGGCTGCTCCACTGAAGTTATGAAGGCCACTTCTCGCTCAAAGAGGTGAGTTTTATTTGAGCTAGATATAGGACAGCTGTATCTCTAATGAATTACACTGTGCCTAGATGGAATTAAAGGCTTTGTAATGTCATTTTGCAGGTTTTAAGGACACAAAGTGATGAAAGTTGTTTTATTATATTATCTGTTTATGACAAGTGTTATATGCTATTGTAACAAAGTGTAATTAAGTCTGCTAGACATTGTTTTAAATAGGTGCGAAGTCTCTTAGAACCTCTGTTTTCAGATACTAGTATTTATTTATTTGTCATTTCTCTTGACATCTCAAAAGTAAGGTGATTATTACATTTGCTGCGCTTTAGGAACCACAATTTAGGCCTGGAGAACGAAACAAATGTTTAATTCATAGGTAACAAAACAGCTATTTTGGGCCTCTCGCCTATTTAATTTTGCATGGCCAGTCTGCAGTCCATATGAAATGTGAGATCATGTGGGTGCTTGTTTGTTGTCCAGACATTTTTCCTTATTGTACTTTAAGTGCCCTGCTCCTCCTTCTTTCACTGGAAATTTTAGGAAACCTGCTGTTGTGACTAAGCATGTGGAGGTACATGAGCCAGAATCTGCAAGTGAGGGTGAACAGGCTTGCCCTGCAGATGACAATAATGACAGCACCTTTGACATGGATGGGTTACCAGAAGGTAAGTCCTCTTGCATTGGTTGCTTTTACATCAACCACGTTTACATGCAGCCTGATAATCCGTTAATAGTCTGACTAACAGCTCAATCGGAATAGAATACGTTCATGTAAACACCTCAGTCGGAGTAGTCTAGTCCGATTGAGGCCATTCAGAATACAGTTTCTGTCTGACTGATCGAGGTGGGTAATCCTGTAAATAATCAGTTTAATAGAAGAATAATATCCATGTAAACGCCTGTATCTGATTACATTCCCCATCAGAAAGTTTAAGTCCGTTCTGATCATGTTCGTCACGTCATAGTGAGAGTTTATACCGTTCAACATGGCGGAGCAGAAACTGGTCTGCAGAGGAGACGAAGTTTCTGCTCTGGTCTTTAAAAGACGGCGGTGGGACGGACGTCCAGCTTATGTGTCTCAGAACACGACGTCTTCCTCTCGGCCTTCTTTAATAAGGACATGTGAAGGACGTTTTCCTGAGTCTGACATCATTTTAAAGCAGTTAAAAACACAAGCGCTGCTCACTGCTGCTCATCTCACTCTGACTGGACTCACGTGATGCTGGTTGTCATGGTAACGTCTACACTAAGCAGTTCTCTACATGTGCGTCATTTAAGATCGGATTTATTGTAGTGAGCATGTAAACGAATTTTCATCAGATTGTTGAGTAGAGTGAGATAAAACACCTCAGTCTTAATCTATAAGCGGAATGTATTCAATCAGATTGGCAAAAATCGTTGCATGTATACGTAGCCAGTGTGTTCTGGCCCGTGTGGCCTTCACTGCTTTGCTTCATTTGTGCAGACACAGTGGTAGTGAAGCCAGAACCTGTCAATAACGAAGGGAAAGATGACTTCAGAGGCCCAGAGTTCCGTAACAGAGGGGGTAAAGTTAAAGATGAGACCCCACGGAGGCATCCTGGTGAGTCCGCAAGGAGGAAAATCACAGGTTGTGTATATGTTATGTTTATTTATTTATTTTTTTATTTTCATTGTCCTACAAAGAACCCAGCGCTGGGGTAAATGCACAGAAACATTTTTTGACTGAGGGTTAAGCAGCGTTTTCAAACATGAAGACAACATAAGGGTTATTCTGGTGTGATGTACTAAATTATTTATTTAAGTAAAATAAAATAAGTAGGTATCCACCTTGTTCTTGCACCCCATGATGCTTTGAGTTACTTATGGAAACGTAAACAGACAATACTTTGAATCCTTACATCCTAACATGATAGATATGTGGGAATAAATAAAAATGTAAATAATCTTTAATGTCGGAATGCTTGAGTACTCGTGTGCCGATGCTTGTAATTGATTTGTCAACCTGATCCTATTTAAATCCACGCTAATTATTCATGATAAGTGATTTGATGTACAGCGCTTCGATAATGCGTCTTGTATCACCATGGTATCTAGCAATGTTAGTATACAGGCATTTTTAGGTTGTTAGACAGGTATTTAAATGACGTTGTTTACTTTATGTCTCAATTTTTAAATAACGCTTTAGTTAAAGGCTTGAAGTCTGTTGGTTAACTTTCTGCTACCTGCTCAACCCACTAGTGAGGGCAGAATTCAGTTATAAATAGAATGTAATGTATACAACGATCAGGCATAACATTATGTCCTTGTTTCTACGCTCATTGTCCATTTTATCAGCTCCACTTACTATATAGGTGCACTTTGTAGTTCTACAGTTACAGACTGTAGTCCATCTGTTTCTCTGATACTTTGTTAGCCCCCTTTTACCCTGTTCTTCAGTGGTCAGGACCCCCATGGACCCTCACAGAGCAGGTTCTGTTTGGGTGGATCATTCTCAGCACTGCAGTAACACTGACGTGGTGGTGGTGTGTTAGTGTGTGTTGTGCTGGTACGAGTGGATCAGACACAGCAGTGCTGCTGGAGTTTTTAAACACCTCAGTGTCACTGCTGGACTGAGAATAGTCCACCAACCAAAAATATCCAGCCAACGGCGTCCTGTGACCACTGATGAAGGACTAGAGGATGACCAACACAAACTGTGCAGCAGCAGATGAGCTATCGTCTCTGACTTTACGGCTACAAGGTGGACTGACAAGGTAGGAGATAGAGTGGACAGTGAATGGACAGAGTGTTTAAAAACTCCAGCAGCACTGCTGTGTCTGATCCACTTGTACCAGCACAACACACACTAACACACCACCACCACGTCAGTGTTACTGCAGTGCTGAGAATGATCCACCACCCAAATAGTACCTGCTCTGTGGGGGTCCATGGGGGTCCTGACCACTGAAGAACAGGGTAAAAGGGGGCTAACAAAGTATCAGAGAAACAGATGGACTACAGTCTGTAACTGTAGAACTACAAAGTGCACCTATACAGTAAGTGGAGCTGATAAAATGGACAGTGAGCATAGAAACAAGGAGGTGGTCATAATGTGATGCCTGATCGGTGTAACCAGTTAAAGCGAGTCTGTGAGGAGCGAACAGTGATGTTCGTCTAGCAGTTCATCATTTGGCTGCATTTTATGGGTGCAGATTTCAACTATACCAACTGGGCTTTTTCAAGGAGTCATTATGAAGCCACATTCTCCTGTCTGCTGAAGCTCTGTGCTATTTATGATTGTAACATTGCTGTTCTTACCATGATTTTGTCTTCACTTGGCTGTACTGACAGCTGCAAACAGCACATTTTACCAGAATGCCTAAGAGACATTTAGTGGGACAAAACAGTAACTTAAAAAGTGAGCACACATTCTTTGACTTAGCTTAAAAAAAAAAGAAGACGAATCGAATGGCACTTTGCTAACCAGATATTCCAGCTATAATCCTGAAACACAAGGGTCACCTGAAAAATAAGTATACGTAAAAATCTGAATCATAATCTGCTTTAAAGGCCTTTTTTTCTATTCATAATTTCAGCACTGAAAATAGACTGCTGCTTTTCCATCATGGTGATTTGTGCAATTACTTCTGAATGACAGACTCCTTCTTCCTGACCTTTTGGCAAAGAAAAGGTTCCTACTTACCGTGCCGAAGTAGAAACTGCTCAAAGCTAATGCCCAATACTGAGCTGAAGAACAGAATAATATATTTCAAATGAACATTATTTATATAAAAAGATTATTTTTGATCATTTTAGCGTTTTGCTTTCCTGGCCCACAACGTAGCATTGTGAGATTTTTGTTTTTGTCCTTTGTCCAGATGAACACCTTCAGGAGATTGTGAACTGCACTGCGTGTGGAAAGCAGGTCAATCATTTTCAGAGGGATTCTGTCTTTCAACATCCTGCTCTCAAAGTTCTTATCTGCAAGGTAGATCAAAGAGCTTATTTCAAGCAGACATGTATCATCACTCTTCCCGTTTAGTGTAAAGTGACCATTGCATTTTCTTTTTTCCTTCCAGTCATGTTTTAAGTATTACATGAGTGATGACATCAGTAAGGATGATGATGGAATGGATGAACAGTGCAGGTTGGTAGTGTGATGTTTTATTTTTATTTTTTTGTTTATCCCACGTTAAGGGGTTGCGCAGACTTTTTTTTGTTTTTGGTTTAGTTAAATACCTTAATATACCTCAGCCGGTCAAACATATACTTTATTAAAAAGCAAATGCTTTGTTACATTATTACCAATGGCTTTTACTTATTAATAAAGCCTCAGTCCTTTTGGTTAAATGACTATGGAAAGGGCTGTTTTGAAGATGACGCCACAACACTGCGAGTGTGTCCCAATTCAGGGGCTGCATCCTTCAGAGGACGCGGTCTACGAAGGCTGATTAGACCCGCAAATGCTGAACCAACATGAGACGCTCTCCTCTACGGCGGATTTTCTTTTAGCGTCACAGCACCGCTGTTCCCGCCCTCACCGGTGTGTCACGAAACGCACCTGTCGAGTTCTTTTGAAGTTCTTTAAAGACGGAGCCAGAAACTTTGATTTTTTGTTTTATTTTTTTCATTTATTGGAGCAGGAAATGCTTCACTACCAGCTACTGATGACTATATTTATTTATTTATTTATTTATTGATTGATTGATTGTCGCTAGGTCTTCATCTCAGTTTAAACCCAGTACTTATATTTAAAAGTGTCTCTTCAGCCGTTGTTCGCGCCTCTACTGATGCCGCCCGTTCTCGAATCCTTGCCAGCTTGCAGTGAACTTCGGGATATATTGGCTGGGGGAGGATCAACACATTGGGTCCTTCGTTGCCATGAAAAAGAAGCACACATTTTTCCGCCTCATATGAAGGAGTCTTTGAAATGAGACAGCCTAGTGACTCAATCGGTCTTCAAATGCAGCCTCCAAAAGATGCAGCCCCTGAATTGGAACACAGCTTGAGTAGTTCATGAATCAGTGCATGATTGTAGAGCAACATCTTTGCCAAGGCGTGTGCGTGGGACCTTTTGCTTTTCTGAAATTTGAAAATACATTAGTTTAGGCCTCAGATCTTCATAGTCCAGTCAACTTTAGGCACCACTGCCCTGCAGTGCTTAAAATCCTCCTTTTAAAGCACATCTGAGCCACCTCATCAGCTTCTGATCAACACCTTCATGAGCTGAAGATGCACTGTGGCAAGGAATACATTTCCAAATTAAAAAAAAGAACAGTACAAGGCAGCGAGACCCTGAGACTGGGGTGGAGAACCGCTGCTTTAAGCATATCACTTGCTCACTAGATCAGGGTTATATAGGAGTTTTTTTTTTGTTTTTTTTTATTCTAGGCTACGTTTACACAGCAGGTAAAAGTGGCCCAAGTCCGATCATTTTCCTCATATGTGACACAGATGTGTGTCTGTGTGAACAGATAAACACACTGAATCTGACATTTTCAGTTCATATTTAAAGACACTTTCATATGTGGCACTGAAATCTAATATGTGTCCGATCCGTGGCAGTGCGATTCATTCTGAACAGCCAGATCGGAATTAATGCTACTTTTCTGATTTTTCTGTACTAAAAAAATAGAAGAGACTCATCCAGAACCCTCCGTGTTTGAAGAGATTTTGAAAGAAATGTCCGAGCGCGGCCGCAGGAGAACGAGGCTGCAGCGTCAAAGAACAGTTAAAAGTCTGAAAGCAGAGTTTAAAGAATCCG
Source organism: Colossoma macropomum (assembly GCF_904425465.1). Lineage (NCBI taxonomy): Eukaryota > Metazoa > Chordata > Actinopteri > Characiformes > Serrasalmidae > Colossoma > Colossoma macropomum. Next base: position 41,327,437 of record NW_023494788.1, read on the forward strand.
AGGACGCGAACCAAAGAAGTGACCGCGCCCTTTTTACAGTGAGCTCGAACACATTCTGGGAGATGAACCCAGCTGTCAGTCAGTGCAGCTTCATGATGGCTCCTGTGATGCTGGTGAAGATGAAGCTGATCCTCCGGGAGCGACTGGCGTTCGTTGGCAGTTGTGATTGTTTACCTCTGGATGAGCCGTGAAGCAGCGTGACGCTCTGATCTTTTGCTCATGTGGGTCAGTTTAGGAGCTGATCTGTTCAGACTGATTTCGCACACAGATCGCATTTAAAAGATACTGTGAACAGCCAAACAAAAAGATTTGGTGAGAAAGTCCTGCTGTATGAACGTAGCCAGTGTAGCACAGTGACCAGCCATGGATGTAATTTCAGTGAGCAAACCTGCTAATGTTCACGAGTATCAGTGAAGTCATCTTATGTGAAGAATTGGCAAAGAACTGGGAAGATTGTGAAGCATTCTTCTTTCACGCATGCGGGTCAGTTTGGGAGTGTCATCTGTTCAGACTGATGTCGCATACAGATCACATTTTAAGGGATAATGTGAACAGCCAAACAAAAAAATCAGATTTGGTGAGAAAATCAGGTTTGGGCCACTTTAACCTGCTCCAAAAGGCAGTACAGATTAATGCTGCCCTCTGCTGGATGTATAACGATGAAAATGAATTGCAGCCCTGTGTCCTCTTTCAGACAGATTGATGTAGAAAACTGTAGTGGTACTGAAATACTTTATTTTTGAAAATTTAAAAAGCATATTTGCCTAAGTGCAATTTGGAAAAGAACTTCTTAATTCTGTGTAATTATAGTCTTTGCAACTTTGCTGAGTAACTATGATGATATTGATGATCGCAGGCAATTTTGTGTAACATCATGTGTGTAAATTCATCCTTCAGGTGGTGTGCAGAGGGAGGCAACCTCATTTGTTGTGACTACTGCAGCAATGCCTTTTGCAAAAAATGCATTCAGCGTAATCTTGGGAGAAAGGAGCTATCTGGAATCATGAACGAAGATAGCAAGTGGTATTGCTACGTGTGCCATCCAGAGCCTCTTCGGGACATTGTTGCAGCGTGCGAGAAGGTTCTGCAAAATCTAGAAAGCAAGAAAAAGCCCAAGGGAGACAATGACAAAGCAAAACGCGATAATTCAAAGCACAAGCACGGGAAAAGTCAAACTACGGCTGTAAACGGAAAGGATGTTAATTCCGATGGAGCAGGGACTCTTACTTTTTCCTACAAAATGTTGGCGGTTCCTAAGGAACTTGTCAAAAAGACAAAAAAACTGATTGAGACGACGAATGGCTTGAACACCACGTTTGTACAGTTCATTCAGCAGGGGTCAGTCCAGTGTGGGGACAGTGTTGTCAGGTACCGGCACTTGAAAGCATTCAAATCTGTTCTGGCTGACCTGAAAAAGGTCCACGGAGCTTTGGAAGAGTCGTTGGAGGTAGAATTCCGAGACCTGGAGGTCCAGAATGGAGAGGCACATGGGTCTGCTGACAGCCAGACTCTAGATAATGCAGTCCCCGACTCGCAACATGCTGACCAGGTTAGTGAAAAGGAGGAGGTACTAGATAGCACTATGGACTACAGTCCAGTGGTTCCGGGGGATCATGTGGGTGGTGAAGACGCTGTCTCAGCAGATGTAAAAATGAAGGAAGGTCCAGATCCCTCAGTAGGGAATACAGCGGACAAGTCAAAAGAAAGTGAAGCCAAAGAATCGGTTGTCAAATGTGACGTTGAACCTGACTGTGATGATGGCTCTACATCAGCTGGTGAAACCTCTCTTGACAAAGACATTGTGTCTATTCCACCGTCCGTCCCCGAAGAGCTCTTTGAGATGGTTGAGAGTCTGGCAGATTGCGTGAAACAAGAGGGCGAGAGCAGTACCGCTGATGCCGACGACGGTAAGGTAGATAATGCGTCCTTGTCAAATGAGGAGTCAGAAGAACCTGGTAAACGTTCTGAAAGTTTGGGTAAGAAACTGTTTGTAAAGCTGACGCCTGTTCCGCTTAAAATTACCATCAAGAGAGATGAAAGAGAAGACGCAACGAAGTCCAAGGAGAGAGATGGTGCTGTGTCCCCGGACGAAGGTCCAGACAGCAGACGATCGCCTAGAATGAAGACTACTCCGCTGCGCAAGTCATCTGAGGGAAAGGACAAGAGTAAGTCTGATGAATCAAAAGGTAAAAAAGATAAAAACGATAACGGTCTAGAGCTTCCGGCCTCCAGTCCTCTTGACTCAGACTCTGACGAAATCCCTGAGGTCCTTCGCCGGACTGAAGGCATGGGGGCCAGTTCAGACGAACAGGAGGCAGAGCACAACGGGAAGCCTTCGGTTGGCGGTGCTGACGAAAACAAAAGGTCATCTTCCCGGTTTCCTGCGAGGACGACAGCAAAGCGCAAGCTCAACGTAAGCTCTTCAGATTCCGATCAAGGAGCAAAGTCCTCCAAAGCCAAGAAAAAAGTCACTAAAAAAAAGAAAGGTAAAGAATCGGACTCCTCAAATCACGACTCGGACCTTGAGAAGGAGATCAAGCGTCTGAGCAAGCTTTACACTAATAAGAAACCGTCCAAAGGAGCCAAAAAGCAGGAGGACGAGAGCAAGAAGGTGGTAAAGAAAGGCCCTAAGAGGTCATTTGAGCGAGTAAGGCGCTCTCAGAGAGCTAAAGGGAATACCACCAAAGATTCGTCCTCTGATGATGATGATGAAGATGATGAAGAGGAGGGGCAGGCTGCAGACTCTGGAGAGGAAAGTGGAGATCAGCAAAAGATGAAACCTATTCTTGAGTCTGTTGTGGCTGGGATTGATGCTTTCCACCAGTCATCAGGTGAGTGGACTAAAAATCTTAAAGATGTAGATTTATTTAGATTGTCTCGCTGCTGTAAATGTCTAACTGTGGACAGGTGCTGCATTTTCTGTGCAGAGAATAAGCTGAGAAATTGCAAAAAAGGCTGGGATTTATGTTTTCGGGGTTGATGGAACTCTGATTACTATCCCTAAATTGTCCAGTAAACCAGCCTCAAACTGGTCCTGCAGGACCCTGAGACAGTCCATATTTTTCTGTAGTACTTCGTGTTGGGAGTTGAAATCAAGCAAAAAGATGTGGTCCAACGGGGTCTAAGAACTGATTTGAGTCAAAGTGAACTTTGTTGTTCACACTATACATCAAGGAGTGCACAGCTGAACAAGACTGCGTTTCTCTAACTCCGACATGCAAAATTTACATAAATATATTATAAAGGAAACTGCACAGAGACATACTAGATAGCATATACATACATAAAACCATACATATGGGGGGGAATACTAATGTATACACAACCCTATTTCCAAAAACATTGGGACGCTGTGCAAAATGTAATTAAAAACAAAATGCAATGATGTGTTAATCATTTAAACCGTATATTTCATTGAAAATAGTACAAAGACAACATATTAAATGTTGAAACTGCTTAAAAAAAACACCTGGTAGTTGATTGGGTTCACTGGTTATAGAAAGAGTATCTCAGAGAGGCGGAGTCTTTCAGAAGTAAAGATGAGGAGGGGTTCACCACTCTGTGAAAGACTGCACCATCAAATAGTGCAACAAATTTTTCAATGTAAAACAGCAAAGAACTTTTGTTTTTCATCATCTACGGTGCATAATATCATTAAGAGATTCAGAGAATCTGGAGAAATCTCTGTATGTTAGGGACAAGGCCAAAAAACAGTATTTTCTGGCCGTGATCTTTGGGCCCTCAGGCGGCACTGCATTAAAAACAGACATGATTCTGTAGAGGAAATCACTGCATGGGCTCAGAAACACTTCTGAAAAACACTGTCTGTGAACACAGTTCATCACTGCATCCACAAATGCAAGTTAAAACTCTAAAATGCAAAGAAGAAACTGTACATAAACAGGATCCAGAAACGCTGCCACCTTCTCTGGGCCCGAGCTCATTTAAAATGGACTGAGGGGAAGTGGAAAAGTGCCCTGTGGTCCGACGTATCAACATTTAAAAATTCTTTTTGGAAATCATGGACACTGTGTCCTCTGGGCTAAAGACCACTCAGCTTGTTATCAGTGCACAGTTCAAAAGCCAGTATTCATGATGGTATAGGGGGGCATTAGTGCACATGGCATGGGTGACATGATCTGTGAAGGCACCATTAATGCTGAACGATATATACATGTTTTGGCAACATATGCTGCCATCCAGACGACGTCTTTTTCAGGGAAGGCCTTGATTATTTCAGTAAGACGATGCCAAACCACATTCTGCATGTATTACAACAGCATTGCTCCATATTAAGAGTCCAGGTGCTAAACTGACCTGTCTGCAGTCCAGACCTGTCACTACTGATAACATTTGGCACATTATGAAATGAAAAATACGATTTTTTCAATTTCAACATTTGATATGTTGTCTTTGTAGTATTTTTCTTTAAAAATATGGTCCTGATAGTCCAGCATGTTGTGTATAGAACGACTGTTGTCCAAAATTGAGAGTAAAATTCTTCGTAGTTATTTAAGTACAGTATTTAAGTAAAGTTGTTCCTTCCTTGAGTCAGTCAAGGGTTGGTCTGTCTGTACTGGGCTTTCGGATTTCTGATGCCAGTAGCGCCTTTGCTGCAATTTGCGCAGTATTTAAAGAGTTATTCTAATAGTCTGCCTTAAGGAAATTACAGTGATAATCTTTGTCATTATTCCTTGACCAGGAGATGAAGCTGAAACCAAAGAGGAGCCCTCTTCGATGGTTGATGATGACGATGACCCTGAGAATAGGTATGAAGTCTTCTCTAGTCATCCTATTGCAGAGGTGCCCAAACTTTTTTCAAGGGGGGGCAGAATGGACCTTATCAGAATACCCGAGGGCCGGTCATTCTTCGCCAAAATATTATTCATAAATGGTTTTAAATCCTCAGTATTAAAAATATGAAAAACACAAACATACAGAACAAGTAACGTTTATTATAAAAACTATTAAATTTGCTCTGTACAAATACAGATCTTGTTGTCTTTACACGTTTCCTTAAACTTGGTCCAGATTAAACCTCTTTGTTTGTGTTTTATGTTCTCTGACGCTGCTTGGAGTATTATTGTTTGTGTGCACTGTAACTGAGCTGTTGCCTTTCTGGACTATTGTTTTTGTTTTTTTTGTGTTTTCTTCTTCTTTAATCAGTCACAAGAAAGAGGTTAGATGTAAAAGCATGCTGTGCCGCAAATAATTAAATTTCTCATTTTATAGCATTGTTTATAAACACATGACTGTGACTCAGAATTCTGTCCACGCCATGAATAAGATGAGTGAAATATTGGGATTAGACCAATAATAGACCACCTCTGATTTCTGTTTTATGAGTAAATAAATGTTACTGTATCTGTTCTTAAATCAGCTTTGACTTTATGTATTGTAAAGCATGATGGGATAAAACAAATTGCTGATGTTCACATAGACCACAAGTTATCGAGAGTTATTAGGGTTGTATTGTCACAATACACGACAATGTTCATGTCATGAGATGAGCTAATTTTAGTGGGTATTCCATGACTGACAACATGTGGTTTGATGCTCTGTAGCAGCCATTTGGGAAAATGCATTTTTCATTAAATTGTCTCTGGTGTTCCTTTATTATGTGGAACACCAATGAGGATCAGTAACACCAGTGACTCCTATGGAGAGATAGAAAAGTGGACGTTTCTGTAGAATGACCCGTAGTTCTGTTTAACACAGTTCATTATATTCCTAAAAGTGATAATCATGAACATAAATAATTATCCGCAGTGAGGTTTCTCAATCAAGTACAATAATGTTGGCCAAAGAGTGGTAGATCAATGTGTCTATTGCTTAATGCGAGGATCAAATTCTCTTGTTAGCGCCTCAGATATGCTGACTCTTTTGTGAAGACATCACCCAAATGTCAGTTATAGTAGTGATGAAGATGCGAAAGCTGGCCACCTTCCTGTTTGAATTTTCTGTTCCATCTAAATGGATCAGCACTTTCATCTTACATGTTTTGTTTACTTTTATGTAGATATTGCACTTCTGTTTATGTTTACTAAGAAAATGACTTGTGCAATTATTCCTTCAACAAGCACTGTTGTCTTTTAGAAACAGTGGAAATTGATAACATTTGGGGATTACCAAAAAATACATACATACAAAAAATACGAGTTATATAAGCCTCTTTTTTAATTCTGTACTGAGAACATATTATATTCTGATGCAAAAAAGACAATACTTACCATATTATAAAATTTGTTAATTGTTACACCCCTAGAAGTAAAACAGGTTTGCATGACATTATTAGTACCTTTTCTCCTGTGAGTATTTACAAGATGCGTAGGTTCACGCTATCCAGCTCTCTTTCATTGCAACGGAAATTTTGGTTTTGCACACTGGAGAGTTTCTATCAAAGGCACTAATAGAGGGGCACTCCAACCTAAACCCTGGCTGTTAATATATTGTCATGTTGGACTATATTGGTTTTACAGAATTCGTTTTCCTATCTTTTTTTGTTTTTTGTCTATTAGTAGCCACGTTTACATGCAGCCTAATAATCCAACTTATAGCTGAATGGGAATAGACTAGTCCAATTGAGGCCATTCGCAATACAGTTTCTGTCCGACTGATCGAGGTGGGTAATCCTGTAAATAATCCGTTAAATAGAAGAATAATATCCGTGTAAACGCCTGTATCTGATTATATTCCCCATCAGAAAGTTTAAGTCCGTTCTGATCATGTTTGTCGCGTCATAGTGAGAGTTTATACCGTTCAACATGGCGGAGCAGAAACTGGTCTGCAGAGGAGACGAAGTTTATGCTCTGATCTTTAAAAGACGGCGGTGGGACGGACGTCCAGCTTATGTGTCTCAGAACACGACGTCTTCCTCTCGGCCTTCTTTAATAAGGACATGTGAAGGACGTTTTCCTGAGTCTGACATCATTTTAAAGCAGTTAAAAACACAAGCACTGCTCACTGCTGCTCATCTCACTCTGACTAAACGTGATGTTTGCTGTCATGGTAACGTTTACTCTAAGCGGTTCTTTGCGCATGCGCGTCATTTTGGATCGGATTATTTGTAGTGAGCATGTAAATGAAGATTTTCATCAGATTGTTGAGTAGAGTGAGCATAAAAACACCTCAGTCTTAATCTATAATCGGAATGGATTCAATCGGATTGGAGAAAATCTTTGCCAGTAAACACAGCCAGTGTTCTCTCACCACAATAGCCAGCATGCGTTATGCAAATACTCCCACAGATGCGCTGCTCATGCAGACACTAATAAGTACAGATATCATATTTTGGATATTCATAATGTTTCAAAATGTTCTCAAACATTTCAAACAACCTGTCCTCAAACTGGTTCCTCCCACCTTCAAGATGCATCAGAAGGGAGTTTTCTTAGTCTTTAAACCAAAAATCGGAAAATGTCACTCTCAAGACTATTATTTCACCACCATCAGACATGTGTAGGCATGTTTACAGCAGATGTAACAAACATGTTTTACAGGTTGGCTGTAGTAGTACTTTAAGCTCAACATGTTTAACTGTTGGTGCTGCATAAAACTATAAAGTAACACCTTTCGGTCATGTTTATCAGCATATTTACAAAAGATTAATAATTCCCAATCCTGTAGATACTTGAGCATTATTAAGAATGGTAAAGCCACACATCACTCAAACTACTTGAGGCAGTCCAAGACACCAAGACTCGCCTGTCACTTCATGTTGCATTAATGATATGAGATGAGAGATCGTGCACAAACCACAGAGCAAGTGAGTCATTAGTAAAACAAGGGAAAAGTAGTTTGTACCATCAGGCCTGACTCTGGACCTGAGCCATATTCCATCCACTAGCAGAGGAGCTGAAGGCTCAGCTGGTTTTATTGGAACCGTATGCTGCTGAAAGATGTGAGCCATGGAAAAAGGCACGTCGGAATCTTTGATTTAAGTAGAGGGCACTGGAAGTTCTGTTGGTTCCAGAGTTCAAAGCTTAGATGGCCGTCTTGTGTTTGCGCTGTTCTCTTTCAGTGGGATGCTGTTTAGGTTACATGGGATACTATCGACATTCCAATGGCTAATGGAGCAAACGAGAATGAGGAACCGAACAGAAGACTGGCTTAATGATCTGTGCCTAGAAAAAGACTCTAGCCTAATGTCTGGGGTACGTGTTGGACGGTGGACAAATTGGACCATAGGTTAGGAAGGTGGAATCCATTTATTCTTGCACTGCACCAACCTCAAAGAAATAAACCAGAGGTGCACAACTCCGGTCCTGGAGGGCACAGTTTGGAGGTTTCCCAGCTCAAACATACCCACTTAACCTGGCAATTAACAGATAAATGTAATCAGGTGTGTTGGAGCAGGTAAATCACCAAACTGTGCTGGACACCGGCCCTCCAGGACCTGAGTGGTGCACCCCTGAGTTAAACGATATCCTTTATGGCATTAGTGCAGGGGTCGGCAACATGTGGCTCTCGTACTGCCCCGTTGCGGCTCCACAGCAGAATTGGATTAGGTAAAGATAAAATAATCCTCCTTTGCAGTAAAATGAAGATCTGCTTATCGTTCTAACAATAAATGGTGTTAAACACTGGAGTTAATGTAGCTTATAACTGCTAGTTCACCCTTTAATCCTGAAGGTTGGCGCACAGACTGATCACCACAGCAACGCAGACAAGAATCTCGCTAGCTGACTTATTAGCTAATGAAAAGGCAAAGAGAAAAATTTAAGACGAACATTAATTTGGAGCTCAGCTGACTTATTTGCATTTATAAGCACTTCAGCTGGTTTCCTGATACATTTATTCTGCAGCGAGAAACTGAAGCTGTGAAGCTGAAGTCAGTTTCTCTTTCAAATTCTCCCGTTCCACCTTAAATGGTGCAGCAGTTACATTCTGGCGCCTCAGGCAACATTTAAGGTGGAACGGAATCGAACTAACAAAGAAGCTGGTGAATGAGAAGCGACTTCAGCCTCGCAAGAAGTTGAATGTTGAGATATTTTACAAGAATCTATTCTACCTTTGAGGAAAAGTTTCCTGCTGGAGATGCGAGAAAAGCGGCTGTAGCTGAGCTAAAGCTTAAAGCAGAGCAAAGTCTGAGTTTTTGTTTATATTATATTTTTAGCCTATACTATTACTTGAACACATACTATGACGTATTTACCGCCAAGATATTAAAATGGACAAAACGTTGTGGCTCTCAAGGTGGTTTGATTTTTGTTGAAGGGGAAAAAAAATTGGCTCGTCTTAACATTTGGGTGCGACTCCTGGTGTAGTGGGATGGTAGTGACTCTGACGTTCATTCCAACCTTACTGCAGTTCTGATCCATGTTACGAATGTCTCCGGGAGTAACAGGTTGAAAAGAAATTTGAGTGAGCCTTTGAAGAACTGAAGGACAGAATGTGGAAAGCTTTTATTCTAGATGTCAGATTGTAATCAGGCTTTTGTATTTCACGCTGCTGCATCAAGGATTGTCCTTGACTTTTTCAAGGAGTGCAACGTTATTCAGACTTCACAGGTTTCATAAGTAAACGCATTATTTTTCTTTGAAGCTTGTAGCGTAATATTTGGATAACTGTGCTTTGACAAGTTAGTCCACTTCTCACATGTTTGTTAATTATTAGTAATTTTGTCAGTGGCGTTCAGAATTGCTGAAATTTTAATCTCCAGAATTAAGAAGTGGTTAAGAAACATTGGGCATTCAATCTGTTGTTTTTTGTTTGTGTTAATATTGATTAAAGCGTTAAATCTTGATAGAATGCTTGCATAATCTATAATCAGTAGACATGCTTTTCTGTGCCGTGCACAGCAGCGCCATGTAGTGTAGATTAAAAACAAAGCATCTTTTGTAGGCAACTTGTAGTGGGCGTGTTCTTTTAAGCAGTTAAACACATTAAACTGCCAGATTGTGAAAATATTGAATCGGTTATTTGCAAAACTGTTCTGCTTGAGTTTATTTGTTTACTGAGGAAAAAGCTATTTTTAAGCCGGGGTTACACTACGTGACTTTTACCCCGATTTTAGCCCTGATTCTCTGAGTTTGACCTGGTCAGCTCTAGTCTAGATTTTTAGGTCAGTCGACAGTTGGAGAGAGAGTCGAGTCGTGTTTGAGAGGCGCGGACTCAGATTTTTGGCCTCCCGATCGCATTTCAGACCAGTCAGTTTATCAAACGTTTGATTTCTGAACTCGACTCTGAGTGAAATCAAGTGTAAACTGGTCAACGACTCAATCTGAACAGACTCCTGCAACAGCCATTGAAAACTGTGAGTGCGAAAGAAGAAAATACAGGAAATAAACAAAGAAAAATGGAGAAAAGTCTCTCACGTGTGGAGCGAAGCTTTTTAATGAGCTGAGTTTAAGTCACAATCGAGTTTATGCACATTAAAAACTCTAAAAATACCAACTGATCACATTTTTAAAATCCATGGTCCACTTAAACATGTTTATCTGCTGCTTCTTTGCTCTGTCAGCACAAACGACAGAGAAAACAGCAGCAGCTCCACGTTTGTTTATTTGCGTCTCCTAGTAATGAGAGTTCGTGATTCAGCGAGTTCTGTTTGGTTCAGTAACAGCTTAAAAGTTGAGTAGTGTCTGATCGTTTATTGTGGATCCCCAATATTTCAGTTGCCCAAAAAACCAGTCCGACAGTGTGAGACGCCCAGTCTGTTATAACCTGTTCAGACTTTAAAAGTCATGTAGTGAACCCAAGGGTTTAGTTTATATATGGATGAATTGATTGCCATTAAGAGGCATTCATAACTAAACAATGTGCTTGAGTGATTGATGAATATGGAATATTACCAGTGTTCTCTCCCCCCCCCGTCTCATTAACAGCAGCAGTCAAGTTGTTATCTGAATGTTTACTGCACTGAAACACAGTTTGCTCGTCTAGTCTAATCCCGTTCTCTCTCTCTTTGCCCCCAAAGAATTGCAAAGAAGATGCTGTTAGCCCAGATCAAAGCAAATTACTCATCTGGCGATGCCACCTCCTCCGAAGATGAAGATGGCAAAAAAGAGGATGAAAAGTCTTCATCGAAAGTAAAGGATGATGATGAAGATCAGGAGGATGAAGAGAAAGGTCAGGAACCTCAATTTGTAAATCTCTATGCCCTTCAAACTGTCATCTCAATGGCTGGTTCTCTAAGGCTACGTTCACATTACAAGCCTCGTTGCTCAAATCCGATTTTTGCTCAAATCCGATCTCTGACACGATGGTTCACACTCGTTTAGGTAAGTGATTCAAATCTGTCATTAATGTGACGAACCGGCGTCCTGAAATGACCCTCATGAGCTCATCCTACTCAGTAACGTCACGAGAATGTATCACGTGAATCATCAGCTCAAACTAACGAGCAGAACGAGCTTCGCTGAGAAGCTCTCAGCTTCATTATTAGAGCGAGACAAAGGAGAAAAAGGTGAGATGAGCTGCTTTTCCGTTTACAGGCTTTAACTTCTGTTCGGCGCTGCTGCCATGGTAACGCTGAATGATGGCGCAGTGGAAAAAAGCACATGAATTCCGATCTGAGCGTCACATTAAGGTCGCACGGCCACAAATCGGATACGTATCTGATCTAGGACCACATATGAAAGTGGCTCAGGTCAGATTTGAAAAGATGAGATTTGTGTCCACACAGCTCTGAAAACATCAGATCTGAGTCACATTAGGGCAAAAAATCGGATTTGTGTTACTTCAACCTGGTAATGTGAACATCTTAATCCAATCTGAGCAGTCATGATATTTTATATACACTGTGTCCAAAGGTGTTTAGACACTTGCTCATCCAGCATTTCTTCTGAACTCAAGTGCAGTAATAGGAAGCCCATTCTATCTTCAGTGCTTTTCTAGAGAGGTTACATAGACTACAGTAGAACATCTGTGTCGGCGGTGTCCACACCTTACACATATTGTTTGAACGTGTGCTTTTTCAACGTGATTATGACTTCATGTACAGATGTGGTGATTGCGTGTTGATAACGTCTGTTTTTTTTATCTCTCCATACAGAGGAAGAGGAGGAAACCTCAGACTCTGGTTCAGACGTGGATGTGAAGAAAGGTGGACGGAGGCACAGTTTGCTTCGCAAGAAGCTGACGCTCAGCGAGGGCGAGTCTGATGATGAAAAACCAGCCAAGAGTAAGAAAGAAGTGAAAAGGAAAGGAAGACGGAAAGGTCAGTGTTTACGAAGTCAAAGGCTGCCCTTGCGTTAATTTTTTTAAAAAGGCACGAAATTAATAGTTTCACATGAAGACAGACACCAATTTTACACTTTGAGTCTGTTTTTGAGCCTTTGAGTCTATTCACGAGCAGCGTGCTAATGGATTCTAGCTATAAACACTGCAAAATAAAACATTCATACTATATTGTGCTCCACATGCCACAGGCTTACTGTATTTCAACTTGTTCTACCACAACAGCAGCTGCAGGAGGCTTATGTAGGCCTGACTAGTGGTAGAATCTGGGCAGACACAAAAGCTTTGTTCACACAGCAGGTAAAAGTGGTCCAAATCCAATCGTTTTCTTCGTGTGTGACACAGATGTGTTATCCGTGTGTCAGCGTGAACAGCAAAAACAGACTGAATCTGACATTTTCAGTTCCAGTTTGAGACGCTTTCATATGTGGTACTGAAATCTGATGCGTATCTGATGTGCAGCACTGCAACTCAGTCTGAATAGCCAGATCGGAATTCATGTGACTTTTACGTCAATCCAACTCGACATTCGGTATAATTTTGTGCTGCTGAGGCTCATAAACATTCAGCCTGATGTTTCTGTACCAAAAAAAAATTAGAAGACTTATCGCAGTATCACCACTCCATGTTTGAAGAGATTTTGAAAGAAATGTCCGAGCGCGGCCGCAGGAGAACGAGGCTGCAGCGTCAAAGAACAGTTAAAAGTCAGAAAGCAAAGTTTAAAGAATCCGAGGACGCGAACCAAAGAAGTGACCGCGCCCTTTTTACGGCTCGAACACATTCTGGGTGATGAGCCCAGCTGTCAGTCAGTGCAGCTTCATGATGGCTCCTGTGAGGCTGGTGAAGATGAAGCTGATCCTCCGGGAGCGACTGGCGTTCGTTGGCAGTCGTGATTGTTCACCTCTGGATGAGCCGTGAAGCAGCGTGACGCTCTGTTCTTTAGTGCATGTGGGTCAGTTTAGGAGCTGATCTGTTCAGACTGATGTCTCATACAGATCACATTTAAAAGATAATGTGAACAGCGAAACATAAAGAATCGGATTTGGTGAGAAAATCAGATTTGGGCCACTTTTACCTGCTCTGTAAACGTAGCCTAAGTAGCGATGCTGAAATGCTGCAAAAACTTAATTTCATTAATTTCATTTTACCAGTTGTAACATATGTTTGTACATATCTGATGTTTTTAAAAAACTAGATGTGAATTGATGGTGCACATTTTAGCTGCAAGATGACATAATTAATAAAAATAAAAGGTGCTGTTGTGGTTGTACTGCTCCATTTCTGTTTGCTGGGGAAAATACGAAGAATTGTTGATGTCATCAGTGGGCTAGGTTTCTACCATATAAATTACTGGACAGGCTGCCTGCTAATCTATATGGTAAGCCAGCCATTGTATAATGACAGTTTATGCATGTATACTTAATCCTTGCGTGGTGTTGATGTGTTACTCAGTGGTCTGGTGGATCCACCATTATTGTTTTTTAAATCGATGCAGCCATAATAATTTATGTAAAAATACTAGATGTTTAAAATATCACAAGTGTCCAGCGTAGGGTTCTCCTTTGGCAGCTGTAGCCAGTCAGCAGCCTGACCATGTTGTCCACCCTCACACACACACACACACACTAACAGCAGGCCATGTAGGAGGAGAACAGAGTGAAGGACACAGCACCTCCACACTTTTACTCCCCGTGGGTTCAGCCCAACACCACATGTAATATAAATATGTGGGGGGTGAACAGAGTGAAGACACTGAAAATGGGTTATTTTATATGTTCTTCACAGAAAATGAGCAAAGACCAAGAATCTGAGGCTGAAATAATAATAAATCACATTTTTTTTCTTTTGGTAAACATTGAAAAAGGGTCCCACAGACCTGAACACCACACAGGGGTTAATTTATAGTTGACTTGTGCAAAAATTTGAGCTGATGCTGCTTTATGTAGTTCGTATTGGTCAGTCTGTACTTTGCTTTGTGCAGTGGGCAGCGATGACTCTGATTCGGACTTCAAACAGTCGGGCTCAAATTCTGATAGCGAATCAGCGCTGAGTGCCGCAGTGAGTGAAGATGAAGATGACAGCAAAAACAAGCGGAGAACGCGGTGAGAACTTTAGAACTGTAGTGCATGAAGTTCCACATGAACCCACTTTGGCAGTCCTTAGTTTGAGTTGTTTAATTGGAAGTTCCCACAGTCAGATTTATTTATTTATTTGATGTAATGAAAGAATGATGAATGCACTCTGGCCCATCTTGTAGGTCTTCCAAAAAAGCTGACAAAGACAGGAGTTACCAGAAGGAAAAGAAAAAAAAGCGACGACGCATTAAGGTTCAGGACTCTTCCTCCAGTGACAAGGTACTGTTCATGTGGTTGCCGGCATGCAGGGCTCTACAGTTGGTCAGTTCAGTCATGGTTCAGCGTGGTTCGATCTTGGGTTTGTCTAGTGTTGTTTCAGTGTGTCGTCTCGGGTTTTCTCTGCAGAGCGGAGGCGAAGGAGAGGAAGAAGACGGTGAGGGAGATGATAAGGGCACTCCCAAGGGGCGCAAGAAGATCCGCAAGATCCTCAAGGATGACAAGCTGCGCTCGGAGACCCAGAACGCCTTGAAAGAGGAAGAGGAGAGGAGGAAGCGCATTGCTGAGAGGGAGCAACTGAGAGAAAAGCTCCGGGAGGTGCGTAGGCACACGATGAGCTAGCGAAGTTTGTTTGGGTTGTGTTGTAGACCGTGTTTCAGACTGATGGGTTCTCACTCCTTTAGACCATCGTGGTGGAGGAGTCATCGCAGGTCACTTGCCCCATTACTACAAAGCTGGTGCTTGATGAAGATGAGGAGACCAAGGAGCCACTTGTCCAGGTCCACAGGAACCTAGTAACCAAGCTGAAGCCTCACCAAGTCGATGGTAAGTCAAGATGCAGTATAGTGTCTTTTCTGTCCTGTTGCCTGAAAATCAGTGGGCATGGAAACAAATCGTGCTTGTACATCTTTATGAGCTGCTGGCTGCACTGCTGTCAAGCTTGGCAGTGCGGCTAAATGTTTGGCATCAGTTTGAGACCATGCAGATCTCTAACAGGCTCGTATGTCACTCAGCAAGTGCGAAAAGTAGGATATATTCAGTTTTGATGGGGATACATTTGCTCTGTTTAAGAGTGACATGCTACCTGGTGATAACCCCCATTGTCTGTCATTCAGTTCCTGCCATCAGGCTCTCTTTCACACTGTTCATCAGTATTTTTGCAGTTTTCTGCGATTGTTAGTTCAGTTGTTCGAAAATGAGTTGAAACGTGTTCAAATTTGATGTGGGTGCTTAGTTTGCAGCATAATTGGTTCTCTTTAGGAGGGATTTGCAGACGATAGAATATTGGTGTAATTTTTGCAAATCAGCCACTCGTTATCAAGAGCTATACAGTCCAGCAAGTCTTTTTCTTTTGGGATGTTGAAGAACCTCTCTGCTTAATTAAGGCTCAATTACTGAATATTTTTTATTCATTTATTATAGTTTTTAAGGTCTTTTTGACTGTTTTCTACCTGTGATAAAACTTCAGTCTTGATGCTCTCAGCAGCAGTGTATATAAATGGATTAAATTCCTTTATTTTTAATTAGGATGTTCCATGGTAAACAAATGGTAATGAGTAGATGTCTTTTAATGAACTTTTGACCAGATTCTGTGGGCATGTGTCGCAGTTCAGGATTTCTAAATTACATTCAGAAACTGGAAAGTTGTGTTAAAAAGAAAGAAGAAAGAAAAAATGAAGTGAATGATCAAATCGAAAGACACAGATTTTTATTTTTTTTTTCCGTGTTAAGCCTTTATGTAACAGGCTAATGTTGATCTCACTATTCCATAGTTCTTCGTTTATTTGAGTAAAATGTAAGATGGAAGAGAACATAATACTAAAATGTGAATATTAGGTCTGTTCCTAACTAGTCACTGGCTCTCTCTCTCTCTCTCTCTCTCTCTCTCTCTCTATATATATATATATATATATATATATATATATATATATATAAAACCAGGTTGAAGTGTCACAAATCAGATTTTTTTGCCCTAATGTGACTCAGATCTGATCTTTTCAAATCCAACCTGAGCCACTTTCATATGTGCTCCTAGATCGGATACGTATCCGATTCGCGGCTATTCAAGCTTAATGTGACGCTCAGATCGGAATTCATGTAAAGCCTGTAAATGGTGGAAAAGCAGCTCATCTCACCTTTTTCTCCTTCGTCTCGCTCTAATAATGAAGCTGAGAGCTGATCAGAGTTAATTATCTTCAGCGAAGCTCGTTCTGCTCGTTAGTTTGTGCTGATGATGAACGTGATTCATTCACGTGACGTTACTGAGTAGGATGTGTTCATGAGGGTCATTTCAGGACGCCGGTTCGTCACAATAATGACAGATTTGAGTCACTTACCCAAACGAGTGTGAACCATCATGTCAGAGAGATCGGATTTGAGCAAAAATCGGATTTGAGCAATGAGGCTTGTGATGTAAATGTAGCCCAAGGCTAGTTATTAGTTAGGAACAATTCTAAAATGTGAATATTAGGCCTATGTTCTTTTTACACACACGTGTGTGTGTGTGTGTGTGTGTGTGTGTGTGTGTGTGTGTGTGTATATATGTATGTGTGTGTGCGTATGTGTCTGCATATATATATATATAGATAGATAGATAGATATAGAAAATGTCTCAATGTGCTGTTTTTGTGTTGCTCTACAGGTGTACAGTTCATATGGGATTGCTGCTGTGAATCTGTGAAAAAGGTTCAGAAGTCCTCTGGCTCTGGCTGCATCCTTGCCCACTGCATGGGTCTGGGCAAAACCCTTCAGGTAAAGCTGCATGTTGTTCTGTTGTGGAGGATATTAATTACTGTGTTGTAAAGCTGTTCAAACTAGTGCTTCTCCTACAAAATATACTGGTGTTTTTCTTTGTTATTATACTGTTATTGATTTTATACTGTAGACCTTTACCACCATATGGGAACAGTGCAACCGTGATTTTCTTTGTTCACTCTTTATTGGGGATTAATTGTGATATTCGAGTAGCCATAAAGGGTAATGAACAGGTATTTTGTTAGCTGCAGGAGAAAGGAGACAAAAAAGCAGCAAAAAAAGTGGCATGAAGGGAAATTTGCGGCAAACAAGACTCGGTCACTACATTAGACGGATTTTGAATTCAGCTTAAGTAACGGAGGTGCCTCTCAGATTAGCTGATTAGTTTTCATTAGAGCTAAGTGGTTTAGTAGTGGAGGGTGTGATGAAGTTTTTTCTCCTCAGTGAATGATGTGCCAGCTAGGGGTTGGAATCTGTAGGCGCTTCACAGGTCCATTAGACTTTGTTTAAGTGTGCCAAGATGTCATTTTAAAGCAATTCTTCATGCATCTTGATGCGTCTCTCTGTAGCCTATTTTTTTCCTCTGTTTATCCATCTTCTTAACAAGCATTAGCTTAGTTGAATTCGAATGTAAATCACACACAGCATGATTATGCCTTTGTTTCACTATTTAACAGGTTTAAACTAGTAACTCAAAACAGGTTACATTATTTCAGAGTTGTTTGAAAAACTATCTCCATTTTTGTTGTTTTTTCAGTTTTTGACATAATTTGATGCCTGTTGGCCTTTACATTGTGTGTAAATTTCATCAAGAATGGACCAAAAGAAACGGCCCGAAATGACTTAGAAGATATTCGAATCTCATTGACATACAATAAAAGTAAAGATTTTACCATTTTGGAGATATGAGGTTTTTCTTCTGACAACAGCGATATGCAGGAACACTTGCATATATGTCAGTGTTTAATGTTGAAACCTTTACTTTTTATAAGTTGCCTTTTTATACTTTTGTAAGTTGCATTTTTAAGTAGCACTGCTATACTTTTGCTATTTCCTGCCTCTGCCCTGCGGTATGTCAGTGACAGGCTAACAGTAGTGTATGTTCACTTACATGCTGCACTGGTGTTAATTCTACTTATGTCAGCTCTAGCCAAATAAGAACATTTGAAGATTGTAACAGACATTCAGACGTCATTCTTTACTCTGTAGATTGTTTTATAGTGAATACTTTAAGTATTTAACTTGAAGTCTGTTGGGTATCTAGACCTAGAACCATTGTATTAATCAGATTAGGGCCTTTGACTTCCTACACATTAAATTTGATTTTAAACGTAGGTGCATTATGAGATTCTGCATTTGTTTTCCTCTTGCCAGCTGGTTTGCGGGTGACTTTATTTAGTGATAGCTGTGAAAATAGTAACACTGAGCCTGTGTAAAGTCTGTTTGATATGCTGTGTATAGATATACAGTCTTTCATAGGGAAGAATAATTGATCATTTTTCCCCACCCCTAGTCCCAGCATTTTATTTTGTCTTTTCATTGTTTCTGGTTTACTAATAGCATATAATGTAGTTAGTCTAGCGCAGGGGTCGTCAACGCAAATGTTAAGAAGAGCCATTTTGTCAAGTTTCAGCAGAAATCTAACCACCTTGGGAGCCACGACATTTCATGTCCATTTTATTGAAGTAACGTTTCACCATCTTGGCTGTAAATCTGTCCCAGTATGTGTTAATGTACTAGTGTAGGCTAAAAAATATAATACAAGCAAAAACACAGACTGGCTTTGCTTTAAGCTTTAGCTCAGCTATAGCTGCTTTTCTCGCATCTCCAGCAGGAAACCACAAAAGTAGAACAGTTTCTTGTAAAATGTCTCTTAAGGTTTGACTTTTTACAAGGCTGAAGTCGCTTCTCATTCACCAGCTTCTTGTTTGATTTTTCCAGTTCCACCTTAAATGGGGGAACGTGGAAATTCGAACAAGAAGCTGGTGAATGAGAAGCTGATGTTAGCTTCATGACTTTTTAGTGTTTGTCAGTTTCTCATTGCAGATTAAACGTATCAGAAAACCAGCTGGAGTGGCTATAAATGCAAATAAGTCCATTCGTCTCCAAGTTAAATCTCTCTCTTTGCCGTTTCGTTAGCTACTAGCTAGGCTGCGCTGATCTTCAGGGTTAAAGGGTGAATTAGCAGTTCTACATTAACTCCAGAGTTTAAGACCATTTATTGTTAAACTGTGTTGAACGATCAGCAGAGCTTTATTTTACTGTAAAGGTGGATTATTTTCGTTTTAGCTGTAAATGATGGCTGAGCTCTGCCTCGGTTGTCAGCTCATTAAACAGTGGTGCTGATGGGCTGTTCTGATGTGGACCAGTGGGCCAGCCCTTTTGACCACCATGCTGCTGTTCTTCTCTTGTCCTGCAGGTGGTGACATTCCTCCACACCATGCTTCTCTGTGAGAGACTCAACTTCTGCACAGCTCTGGTGGTGTGCCCCCTCAACACGGTCCTCAACTGGCTCAATGAGTTTGAGAAGTGGCAGGAGGGCTTGAAGGACGAAGAGAGATTAGAGGTAGAGATTTGGTATTGTATCATGCATAGACCTTCTCTTTATTTCTCATTACCTGCACAGTGGGTTCCCTCTGTATCTCAAGATGAAGTGTGTATACATGAGGTGCTTAATATGGGAAACCCTTCCCCTCCAAGACCTTTTTATTAAGCGCTTCACTGTTCAATTAAGTGTGTCTGTCTTCCATTTTAACTGATCTCTGCATTTGTCAATGTCGTAGCATTGTGGACAGCCAAATTGGGCTTTTCCTCAGAAAATAGGATTTGCTAAAGTAACAACCGTGGCATTCCTTCATTATGTTAGCAGACTCAGGATGAGGACGCTGTTGCTTTGTGCTCACAGTGCGTTTTGCATGTCAGGTGACCGAATTAGCCACAGTGAAGAGGCCTCAGGAACGAGCCTACGCGCTGCAGCGATGGCAGGAGGACGGCGGCGTCATGATCATCGGCTACGAAATGTACCGTAATCTCACGCAGGGCCGCAACATCAAGAGCAAAAAGCTGAAAGAAGCATTCCAGAAAACGCTCGTTGATCCAGGTAAAGTATGATCTCTGAGGAAAAGTGCTGGAAGCAGCCATGTTTCCTGGAGACAAACCAGACTGTAGTTTTTTATGGTTGCTAATTCTGTGCAGGAACACCACTGCAAAGATTGTGTTGATGTTCCAAAATGAGTTTCATGGGTTTTTGTAACATGATCCAGACTTTCCCCCTGTTTTTTTGCAACGCATCATTGCAGGTCCAGACTTTGTTATTTGTGACGAGGGTCACGTATTGAAGAACGAAGCCTCGGCCGTGTCTAAAGCCATGAACTCCATTAAGACTCGACGAAGAGTGGTGCTGACGGGGACGCCGCTTCAGAACAACCTGATCGAGTGTGAGTGGCGGCCTTTTCTCACGGCTGTTGTGCTCGTTAGAAACATCGTTCTGTCCTGAATGTCTGTAAATATTTGCTTTGGTTGAAATGAACAACTGATGTCTTGTAGAATAGTAGCCTTAATGTGTCTTCAAGGTCCTGATAACAGTTTGTTTGTTACAGTGCCTCAGGATGTCAAATTTTACCATGATTTGAATATTTGGCCTTGATTTAAAAACATACAAACAAAACAACAAAAACCGTAAAATCATTGAATACATAAATGTGATTAGAGGGACTGTTTACACAGTGGATGTATACAAACAAAAACAATACACAAAACAGTTTTTTGCTTGCGTAATGAATGTTATCATAATTTATGATTATTTGGCATCATCGAAAGCAATGCATTTGAACCATTATCTATATTTATTTAAAAAAAAAAACAAAAAAAACTCTTTTGTAGTTTGGCCCGATGACCCACCCACAGCATTATTGGATTGCTTGAAATGTGAATAATGCACTGAGTTCAACCAACCAGCACTTCTGTCTCTATGGCTACGTTCACATTACAAGCCTCATTGCTCAAATCCGATTTTTTGCTCAGATCCGATCTCTCTGGCATGATGGTTCACACTCGTTTGGGTAAGTGACTCAAGTCTGTCATTAATGTGACCAACTGGTGTCCTGAAATGACCCTCATGAGCTCATCCTACTCAGTAACGTCACGTGAATGAATCACGTTCATCATCAGCACAAACTAACGAGCAGAACGAGCTTCGCTGAGAAGATAATTAACTCTGATCAGCTCTCAGCTTCATTATTAGAGCGAGACGAAGGAGAAAAAGGTGAGATGAGCTGCTTTTCCACCGTTTACAGGCTTTAACTTCTGTTCGGCGCTGCTGCCATGGTAACGCTGAATGATGGCGCAGTGGAGAAAAATTCAGATCTGAGCATCGCATTAAGGTCGCACGGCCACGAATCGGATACGTATCCGATCTAGGACCACATATGAAAGTGGCTCAGGCCTGATTTGAAAAGATCAGATTTGTGTCCACACAGCCCTGAAAACGTCAGATCTGAGTCACATTAGGGCAAAAAATCGGATTTGTGCCACTTCAGCCTGGTAATGTGAACGTAGCCTATGTCCCGCCCCTGTCAAGTAAATCCAATCAGACATGCTTTTCGTTTATGTGAGAGATACGGGTGGGAATGAAGCAGTGCATGCAGCTTTTGGTTGAACAACAAAGTGAAATAAACATTATCATTCATATACCCTCAGTGTTGGTTAGTTACAGTTTTTAGGCTGTATCTAGACTTTGTCGCTTGAGCCCATACACTGAAAAAGCAAACTCCGCCCCTTTCAACACTGTCAGTGACTCATACTTCGTATTTTTTTTATGTGAAAAAGATAAGTAAAGTAAATATAATGTATTTGTAATGTTTTGAATTGAAAGTTTTTGAGCTTCATGTTTCTTACAAAAGTCACTAACATACATCGTTGAAGGCTGTGCATTTATTTTTATCTATTTAAAGATAAATTAAAAATGTTTTAAGTTAGATTTTTTGCAGCTTGTACTGTCTAAAGCTCAAAGCACTTTATTTGGCATAATATTCTGAATTTTGTTTCATGCAAGTTGTGAGTAAGAGTTGCATTCTTGTAAATTTTCACACTACAATCATCAAATTTATGGTAAATGAATATTGGCCCCAGATATCGGTTATCACTATCCCTAATTGCTAATAATCGGTATTGGTATTGGCTCTGAAAGCATATTTGGTCAACCCCTATATAGAGGTGTAACAGAAGTATTAAAAGCACTAGACCATCTGGTATTTTGGACCTTTTGGGCTGGAGTTCAACTGATGTTGCTCAAATCTCTTCTGACCTTGTTTCCTTAATCAGACCACTGCATGGTAAACTTCATCAAGGAGAACTTGCTGGGCTCAGTGAAGGAGTTCAGGAATCGCTTCATCAACCCCATCCAGAACGGCCAGTGCGCGGACTCCACGCTGGTCGACGTGCGCATCATGAAGAAACGTGCCCACATCCTTTATGAGATGTTAGCTGGATGCGTCCAAGTAAGTCTGCGTCTCTTCTTGTGATTGCAGTAGTAATGAAGCAACCTAACCATTATTTTGAAGATTTAATTAAGTAATCAGAGTTGTGTGGGTCTAGACTTAACAAGCCACGTGTAGTCTTTAAACATTTTAATTCAATTTACTTAGTTAATAGGCCTGTTTCAAATTTCGCATTTTTTCTGCTGGAAGTTCTCGTTGCAGGTGACGCCGCTTCCGCTAAAGCAATTACAATAGCAACAATCATGAGTTGAGTGTGTACAGCTCAGAGCTTGAAGCGAAAACAGCCTCATCTCAGTTTCAGTGGTCAGTCAGCTGACGATGAGCAGAGGAAAACGAGTTTGTGCAGTTAATAAAGGAATAAACTGTCATTCGGAGTAAAAGAACCCCTGTGTCTTTATTTCAGCGCTGCTGACTAACAAGTTAACGTTACACTGAGTGCAGTTTGTGCTTTAAAGTTGCTGCTGCAGCCGCTTTCAGAGGAACAGTTTTCATTTTCTCCCTCAAAAATAACCAGTATCTGAGAGAGCGAGTGCTCAGCGGAGAGTAGATGTTCGTTTACTGGTGCCGGAGGTTCCACCTTAAATGGTGCCTGAGCTGCCAGAATGTAACAGCTGCACCATTTAAGGTGGAACGGGAAAATTCGAATAAGAAGCTACTACAGCCTCGCGACTTTTTAGTGTTTGTCAGTTTCTCGTTTCAGATTAAACGTATCTGGAAACCAGCTGAGTGATCATAAATGCAAACAAGGAACCGTCTACAGTGGCGTTACGGACCCTGATGACCCCGTGCTCCCCCTGCTGGAATGTGCGCGTGTTTAGCTTTTTGCCACTTTAACTAGCTTATCATTAATGAGCTGTTTCCCCAGCTAACATGGCTAATCTGCCGTTTTAGTTATAGTTATTTGTAACTATAGTTTATAGTTTTTCCACGAATCATTTATATCCTTTATTTAGTTTGGACTCCCGCATTGTTGCGTGTTTGGTTCTCCAACAGTTCTGGACTCATCCTCTAATTTCAATCTTGGCAGCTATGACAAAGACAAAGTGACACACCTTTCTGTGGTGGCTGAAGTGATACGAGCGCCTGTATGTCTGAGGTTGATAAATGTCTGTAAGGCAATAGCAGAACTTGTTTTACCAGCATTTACACACTTCCGTTTCTTGTGAAAAGGGTCTGTTACTGCTGTGTATTAAAGGTTCGCTTTAATGATAATAGTAACAACAACAACATTAATTTATTCATGCATACTCTTTTCAGTAATTGAGTGTGAGTAATGGTGTCGGACCCAACAGCTGGTTGTTTGTGTCTCTGATTTGTTGACCCTGCTAAATGTGCATCTGTGCCTTTCCCTGTTGTTTATTCCAAATAATGTAAGTTTGTCTTGCGATTGCATGATTGCAGCCAAATTCCACATTTGCTTCAGATTGAATACTGTTACTCTCTTCTGCACTGAGGCCTTGTGTGCACCCCCCCACCTACACCCACCCCCCATCTCCTTATTTTCGATGCTTACTTATTTTTGTGTTCCCTTACAGAGGAGAGACTACACTGCCTTGACCAAATTCCTGCCCCCTAAACACGAGTACGTCTTAGCGGTACGGATGACTCCTGTGCAGTGCAAACTCTACAGATACTATCTGGAGCACTTTACAGGTGAAGGTCTTTTTCATACTGGATTACAGTGGGATGTGTTTCCGTTGTCATTCCCCAAACATTACCTCACGTTTTACGTTGTCAAGCAAACCTCAGCAGCTTATAAGGTTGTATAGTAGCTTTGCCCAAGGGCTTTTTTTAAGAGACACTGATACCCAAAGCTTAAAGCCCAAATTAGGATTTTGGAGATGACAGGCTGAAGTTTTCAGCCACTAAAGAGAAGCACCCCCCCCCCTTTCACCCTGGCATACTGTTGAAATAAGTGGTTTAGTCATGTTATGGCTTAGATGGCGCTTGTTCTAAAGCGGATCTGCAGCTGGGAGATTGAGTGGCAGCTGGCGTAGAGCCGCAGGCCTATCTGAGCAAATTCCCACGTCCTTTTTCTAATGAAGAGCTTTGGGAGATTTTTCCAGTCGGAGGCTCATTAGGCCAGCTTTCCACTGAGCCTGCTATGCTACTGAGGCTGGGTGCCGGCCCACAGGTTGCTGTCCACACTCAGGAAAAGACCACTGGTCAGGCTCTGCCTCCCCACCCCCAGCTCTTTGTCCCCAGTGCTTAGCCGACTCCCAGAAAGTTTGACCTGGAGTTTTATGGAAAAGCTTGCTTTGACTGGAGATCCATGCTTTGACTAGATTTCCTTTTTCAGTAGAGAGAAAAACTTGAAATATCTTCATGTCAGTATGGATTAGCCGAGTGTCATTTTGAGTCTTTTATGGCTCCGTAACTTTGGCCAAGACCATCTCTCTTCAGGGTATTATCTCGGTATTTGTATAAATATTCCGAAAATGTTCAGTTTGAGGGAGGTAGACGCTTGTACACAAACAAATTATTACTTGCTCAGTTAAAGGTAGGTATGCAAGGTAGGCACGCAACCCGTGGGGGAGGATTTGTGTGCGTAGTCAAGGAACGGTGGTAGAACAGGCAGAAACCTTAGTCAAAACATTTTTTTATGATGAGGTGAGGCCCAAAACCACAGAAAAGTCACATTTCCGTAAAAGCCTTGACTCTTAACCTGACCTGTGTACTCATAAGGGTCGTAAACCATTTCTGAGGTGAACCTGCGACTCATGAGGGCTGTTATTTAACAGAAGTGGTTTACCGTGTATGGAAGATGGCCTGGAGATGTTAGCTTTGTGGAGATGTAAAATTTGTGCATTCAGACCTTTAGCAGTCGTTTAGGAAGCTAGTTCCATGGAATTTATTAGCTGGTGTGGCTGGGTGAATGCAGGTCTGCGAGAAGGAACAAAGGAACTGGGAATAATGTTAACTACTGTTTTTATTAAATTCCTTTGGTCTTTTTGTTCAGCAGTAGTTGCGTTTGTCTAGTTTGAGTAATAAAACTTGGAATTTCTGTTCTGTGGTACTATAAACAAAAAATCTGCTGGCTAATTTTTGGTGCTCTGTGGATTTGTAATCATAAGTATGAGAGCTTTCTAAAATGCAGCAGACATGTTGGTAAAATTGTGGTTAAATAAGATCCAGAATAGAAGCCAAATCTAGCTTGTATAACCTTTGAATTATTAAGGAGCTTTTTATGTTAAACTAATCCACTGCTATCGAATTGTTAGAACTAAGTCAAGTCTGCTGTCTTTGCTTTAGCTCAGGTTGTTGTGTTGTAAATTTCTGTAATGTTTGTTGTGATTTGATTAAAGAAAATTGTTCTCTGTCACTAAAGTACAGATATGTATGTAATTTTATTTTAAGCAATAGAACACAGAGGCAGTGTGTTATCTTGAAATAACATCACGGCTGTGATGATCTATTGGTGATAACACGCTCCTCGAGTGTTCTATTGCTTTTATACAACAGTTTAATAAATAAAGTAATAAATTAATAAACTGGGCCGTGAACGTGGCGTTTAATATTTTTAAGCTCCGCCCACTCAATGCACAGCCGGCAGTTCGTTCTCCAGCTCCCTACACTAAATTCCCAAACTGTCATCACCACTGGGCAGCTTTTCAGTCGGCAGCTGTGACAGAAGAACAGCTAAACAACCTGGAATCAGCCAGAAATGAACCCAACACCATTCGCCAAACGTGTAGTCTGATCTTCAGAGTCTGACCAAATCAGACTGAGCCATAAAACTGCCGCAATATCAAGTTCAGCTCAGTTTTGTCAGTTTCTGCCAGATCAGTATTAATGTTGTTTTGTTCCAGCCAGTCTGTAAAGCATCTTACAGCCCATTTAGTTTGGCGAATGGTGTTGGGTTCATTTCTGGCTGATTCCAGGTTGTTTAGCTGTTCTTCTGTCACAGCTGCCGACTGAAAAGCTGCTCAGTGGTGATGACAGTTTGGGAATTTAGTGTCATCTCATCTTCAGAGTCTGACCAAATCGGCTGTCGGTCAGATATGATCTTAAGTGTCCAACGTTCAAACGGCTTGAGCGTCTCCTACAGCTGAATCAAATAAAGATGTTTTAGCTCAGTAGCCCAGTTTCTCCTAAATGTTCTGCCCATTTAGAAAACACTAAACACTTCAAATATTGGTCAAATCAAAACAATCTTGGATTTCTTTGACGAGAAGGTATTTGTTATCTAGCAAAATGTTACTTGGATGAAAGGCTTGTTTTTCTGTTGCTGTGCTGGGAAGAAACCAGAGCTAATTTCAAGCTTGCTTTGTAATTGTCTGTATGATAATTAAAACCCAAGTTCTAGTAAAATGTGTAATGACGGGTGTCCGTGGGGTCTCTACCGTACATAATTTACACTGAGACATAATTTAGTGAATGGCCTCCCAACCCTAATACAGGTTGACAGCCTCACAGCCCATAATCATTCGGTCGTCTTTAGAAGTCGGCCTTGCGTTTGATTAAAATTGCTCCATTCGCAGTTAAGTTGCTCTCGAGGCTCTTGTTAGTTTGTTCAGGCCTGTGGTGTGCGGTCATAACTGTGGCATGGTGTGGGAGAGGCTTCGCAGGCACTAAACCGGTTCTTTCCGAGCAGGTGTCGGTTCTGCCTTGGAGGGGGGAAGAAGCCGCGCAGGGACGAAACTCTTCCAGGATTTCCAGATGCTCAGCAGAATCTGGACCCATCCTTGGTGTCTCCAGCTGGACTATATCAGTAAGGAAAACAAGGTAAAGGCATAAAGACATGCAACTGGTGAGCTACAGACCTCTTTCCGTTCAACCACACTTAAAACAAACGCCGGAGTTTCTCCCGCAGTCATCACTTTCTGCGCATATCCAGTCATTCTGCACACAGACTGGTAACGGGAAAGTACAGACGAATGATGTAACTACAGGGCAAGTTTGATTCAGAGCTACCTTGTATTTTCGGCTGCTGCTGCATGATCATGACTCATGATCATTTTGCTCAATAATGAAATCACAAATGTTCATTCAATTCAGGAAAAAATAGTTTAGTTGCATTTTTTTATTAAAAATCAATAGAAACAGCCTTTTATCTCTTGTTGTATGTTATAAGCATGTCGCTGTTGTCAGAAGAAAACCTCATATCTCCAAAAGGGTAACGTTACAGGGGAAAGAGAAAACCTACTTTACTTTTAATGTAAGTCAATGGAGCCAGACCTTTTTCCAAGTCATTTTGGGTCATTCATTCTGGTCCATTCATCATAAAATTTACACACAAAGTAAATGGCAACAGGCATTTTCAAATTGTCAAAAACTGAAAAACGACAAAAATGGAGATACGAGGTTTTCTTCCGACAGCAACCTTATATTCCTTCAGTTGGGTCGTTCACAATTTAGAGTGGAAAACGATGCCACAAAGGTTGCAGGGGTTAAAAAAGATGCATAAAATATTAGGCACAGCTCCAAAAGTCAGTATATACATTTACACAGTTAATGTAAGAATAAATACAATAATGAATACTTTTCCTTTAGGATTTCTCTTATTTTTCTGTTTTATCCTGTTTTGTAGTCGCTCTGCATCTGTAAAACAGCTCATCACAAAACCAATTTTCAACTTTTGAGAAACAGTTTTTTATATAAAACAATATTTTTAACTTAGGAATTTGAATAAAACAGATTCATGTTTACTGTTTATATCATTAGTGTTATACCACATTAAGAAATATGCATTTTATTAAAAAAAAATTCATTTGTCACAGAGATTTTGGTCACTGCTGTTATCAGGACTCTTATTTTACATTTTAATACCGTATTTTCAGCTCTATTAAACTGCTTCTTTGGGTCGAGGCTCATCAGAGAGGAAGCATCTCAAGACGCAAGATGGGTCCACACTCTTTCACTGTATTCCTTTAGTTAATAATAATTTTGTTTATCAGGCAGCACAAAACACCAGTGATACGAAGTTATGTGCTTTAATGCCTGCGTAATTAAAATTTTACTGATTTACTGATTTTAAATAGTTGCACAAGCTCACCTGACCACCAGTGAGTCAGCCAATTTACAGAATCCTAAGTTTTAACCAGAATGTCACTGGAGTAACAGTCACTGGTGTTACACCATATTCATACAACACCAGTGTTTGGAATGAAGCTCCGCTTTTTCCATATATGATTTTTAGTTTTGGGATGAAATCAAAAATATGTCCACCTGAATTCTCACTCCAAACGGAGAACGACCCAATTTTGAAGTGGTACAGTGTGTTTTTTGTTTTTTTTTCTTCAGTACTGATGAGTTTTGAGTTTTGGCCGTAACATATCCAGTATTTTTCCTGCTCAAGCTACACAACATTTTACCACCCCACACCAAAAAATAACCACTAACAACAGCCAACATGACTAAATGTGTGCTATTTCATGCTAGACTGGTTACAGGATTGGATCAGATTAATTCTTTGTTTCACTCAGATGTCCAGTCCAGCATTTTCTAATGATAGCCTGATAACGGGACCCATTGACATGCCATTTCTACTTCACATTCGTGAATCTTTGATTTAAAGGCACAACTGTTTCATTAAAAAAGAAAAAACATTTGAAATAGTGTATTGAAGTTTAAAGACTGTCTTCAGTATGCTCCTTGATCTCTGCTGAGGGTCTCATTTGGTTTCTTTCATGGAAAGATCACGGTCAGTGATCAAACCTAGGCATCTGTGTGCGTCCCGTCAAACTAAAGCTGGCAAGATGGCACGCACCCCGTCTCGAATGACTGGACTTTTGTTCCTGAACACCCTTAAGTTTTAGGGGCTGCGGTTGGCGCAGCAGGCATTGAGAATGTTCTGTCCGAGCCGCACCAGTCTGTGTAGTACAGGGGTGTCCAGTCTTATCCGACAGGGCTGTGGGTTTTGATTCCATTAAAGCAGAAGCTCACATGATCAGTTGCTGAAGACTGAGACAAAGCAATTAAACACACCAGCCCTTTGGATTAATATTAGACATAATAATATTAGAAAGAGACCCTGTGAGTCTAACTTTACATTATTTCCTCCTGGATTAATCAGCATATTTCTGAAAGATGTTCAAGCTCTAAGCTTCTTTGTTGTATCTTGTCATAAAATCATAAAATCTTGTTAGCTCTGTCATTCTCTCTTCATCCGGGGTCGACCAGAGGAGGATGGGTTCCTCCCTCGAGCCTGGGTTCCTCTCGAGGGTTCTTCCTCTTACTCCTAGGGAGTTTCTCCTCACCACTGTCGCCTCTGGCTCGCTCATGGGGGGCTTGGACCTGGATTTAGTTCCTTACATCTGTACATGGACTCCTTTTTATTTTTCTTTTATTTTCTTTTTATTCTTTTGATAACACTTCCTGCTATAAACTGCTTTCCTTCCATAAACTGCTTTTCTGTAAAGCTGCTTTGAGACAACACTAATTGTAAAAAGCGCTATAGAAATAAGTGTTGTTGTTGTTGTTGTTGTTGTTGTTGTTGTTGTTGTTTGGTAGATAATTAGAGCTCTGCAGAATCAGGACGTTTTAGTACCCAAAATATCCAAAATTGACTTCAATCTATTAAAATCAAAAATTATATTGTGCCTGAAAATGTGTTTTGATGATTCCTTTAAAGGCTATTGGACACTATTAAGTAAACATACTACCACAGTATTCAACCAAATAAAACATAAAAATAAAATAAAAGTCCTTTACATTGTACACTGTTATCCCCCTTGCTAGCTGTTGGAAATGTAGAGGTGTGTGTGTGTGTGTTGTTTTATTTATTGTTGATCATGTGTTTTGTTATTTTCTGATCTTTTATAAAGCGTTCTTGGGTTTGAGAAAGGCGCTATTTAAATTGAACTTATTACGTTATTATTACATTATGTTCACCTTTTCTCAAGAACTGCAAGTCTGTCATCATATGATTAAATGCACTAGTCATAAAACAGTGTTTTCTAAGTAAATAACTTTCAGTAACATCACAGTTGTGTTTTTTTGTTACTGTAATGTGATTTTTCTGGTGAATTAATTTAATATTTCTAATACTCTGAAGTATTGTTTGTTGCCAACAGGGTTACTTTGATGAAGACAGTATGGAGGAATTCATTGCATCCGAAACGGAGGAGTCGTCTATGAGCCTGACTTCCGAGGATGAGAAGCCCAAAAAGTCAGCAAGTCTCATATTTTCACCTCTCTTTGCGTGAACACTTTGTCCACTGCATTCTGACCATTGTGATGTTCCTCAAATCCCTTGCAGGAAGAAGAAAAGGGGACGAGGCAAAAGTCAGAGTTCGGACAAGTCTGACAGTGACGACGTGGAGGTGATTAAGGAGTGGAACACCAGCTCCCGGGGAGGAAACCCAGAAGGACGGAATAGGGCTGAGCCCGTGGAAGAGGGTGGGTTTGATTTTACCTGCAGCGTCTGGGGGTCTTACAGTGGGTTTATTTTTTTTGCTTTAAACCTTTATTAATTGGAGCCAGAGCATGCGAGCGGTGCGGAATGAGAGCAGAGTGACGAAGTCAGAGCATCAATGTTTTCGCTCGCTCCAAAGTCAGTCCAGTATCGCTCCATCGTGTAAGCCAGATAGTCCTCTGTGCCTCTCTCTGAGTGCTGGTGGCAGTGACTGCTACAGCCCCCACACCACAGCCATTCATACAGCGTTTGTGTTGTGGAGCTGTTCATCAGACCTACATACTGGGAATTCTCTCCGGTCACAACAAAGATCTACAGACGCTACTGAGTTCGTCTCTCTAGGTTTGCTGCGCGAATGATAAAGATGGTGTTATAAGCTCATACATTTGTTCACCCTTTGCAGTTTTCTAGCTTGTAGTTGGGCTATCACTTCAAGCCTATTCCTACCGTCGTTAAAAGGCCGTATTACCGTTACCTTTGTTCAGTGTTATGGCTTTAATTTAGCTGAAAACTGCATATTGACTTGTTTAGGACTCGAAGATTAGGACTATTGACTTGGGACTTGGCTTAAGACTCGCCTGTACTGACTCGACTCTCTTGACTTGGGACTTGAGTGTCTAGACTTGAGACTTACTTGCAACGTAGTGACTTGTTCCCACCTCTGGGTTTTAGTGTTTAAGTTTTTGTTTTAGAGCATTTTCATACTTAATAAATATAAAAAATGCTTCATAAATTTTTGTACATTTGGTCAAAAATAAAGGCCGTTTTCAGCTTTAGTGATTTTGGGTGGCTGGAGGAGAGGAGGGCTTTATGGCACACATACACCCATGCTCATATTGCAGGGCTTTTTTCGGATGTTGCTTGTAAATTGTAAGACATTAACGTAAAATAGTCAGAACTCAAATCTTGACCTCCAAATCAAAATCATATTGAACCTGAAAATGTGTGTCGTTACATCCCTAGTTCTCCTGCAAGAGGGCCTTTCACACACTCAGCAGTAACCAATCCTTTGTACCAAAGGAACATTTACAAGAAAAAATAGGTAAATGTGAAAACAAGTCTGCTGAAATGAGCTCCTTCCTCAAACGAGCCCAAAATCAATCCTGTTCAAGCTCAAGCGTTCAGGCAAAGTGGGAAAATGTGGTGACACTTTACTTTGCGTGGTCCTTTTACATGAAACACTCTGGACTCTCAGTAACATGTCAAAAACATACAGTCTCTGTCCAAAGAAAAACAAGTATCTCCAAAATAATAACTTTACAGGAGAAGGCAAAAACACTCTTACCTTTTAATGGAAGTTAATGTAAAGAGATTTTATTCCAAGTGGTTTTAGAGCATTTCTATTGGTCCATTCATCATGAATTTTTCACACAATGTAAAGGACGGCTGGTGTGTTGAAATGATGTAGAAAAAAATCGACAAAAATGAAGATACATGGATTTCTTAGGACAGCGAAGATATTAGGATTAGGTTTTGGGTTAGGATGAAGGCCAGGGTTAGGTAGGTTTTGTGTAATGGAAGTACCGTATTTACAATACATCTAATAAATGTAAGTAATGTATGAACAGAACATCTACAAGATATTTACTTCAGTGTATTCAGATGCTTCACTACTGTTACTTCACTGATGATGTTGATGTTACTGATAATCTGTCAAGACTTTATTTAGAGTGGTCCTTTCTAGATGATTAATAAAGTGTTATTGTAAATGTTCCCTTTTATCCAGTCACACTTTACCTCACACTCTGTGTTCTTGTATCTTTCCGGTAGTTCGTCCCAGCAACTCAGGCCCTGGCAGCCCATCTCCTGACTGGTACAAGGAGTTTGTGAGCGAAGCGGACTCTGAGGTCCTGGAACACTCTGGAAAGATGGTTCTCCTGTTTGAAATCTTGCGCATGGCTGAAGAAGTGGAAGATAAAGTGTAAGTTCACCTTAGTTTAAGGACTTTAAGCCAACTAGTCCAAGAAAAGTAATTATCCTCTTCAACTTGACTTCAATGTAGTCATGATCGTTATATGAAACTTCACTGTTGGGCGTTGTATTTTCAGTTTGGTGTTCAGTCAGTCGCTGATTTCGCTGGACCTCATCGAGGATTTCCTAGAGTTAGCAGGCAGAGCCAAAGAAGAGGGGAAAACATCTCCATACAAAGGTAGGCCATTGGTTCTGCTCAGGTAGGGTCCATAGCTTCCCCTTTGTTTTGTCGAAGTTTACACCCATCAGGCATAACATCATGACCACTTCCTTGTTTCTACGCTCATTGTCCATTTTATCAGCTCCACTTACTATATAGGTGCACTTTGTAGTTCTACAGTTACAGACTGTAGTCCATCTGTTTCTCTGATACTTTGTTAGCCCCCTTTTACCCTGTTCTTCAGTGGTCAGGACCCCCATGGACCCTCACAGAGCAGGTACTATTTGGGTGGTGGATCATTCTCAGCACTGAGCTAACACTGACATGGTGGTGGTGTGTTAGTGTGTGTTGCGCTGGTCTGAGTGGATCAGACACAGCAGTGCTGCTGGAGTTTTTAAACACTGTGTCCACTCACTGTCCACTCTATTAGACACTCCTACCTTGTCAGTCCGCCTTGTAGATGTAAAGTCAGAGACGATAGCTCATCTGCTGCTGCACAGTTTGTGTTGGTCATCCTCTAGCCCTTCATCAGTGGTCACAGGACGCTGCCCACAGGACGCTGTTGGCTGGATATTTTTGGTTGGTGGACTATTCTCAGTCCAGCAGTGACACTGAGGTGTTTTAAAAACTCCAGCAGCACTGCTGTGTCTGATCCACTCAGACCAGCGCAACACACACTAACACACCACCACCATGTCAGTGTTAGCTCAGTGCTGAGAATGATCCACCACCCAAACAGTACCTGCTCTGTGAGGGTCCATGGGGGTCCTGACCACTGAAGAACAGGGTAAAAGGGGGCTAACAAAGTGTCAGAGAAACAGATGGACTACAGTCTGTAACTGTAGAACTACAAAGTGCACCTATATAGTAAGTGGAGCTGATAAAATGGACGATGAGCAAAGAAACAAGGAGGTGGTCATAATGTTATGCCTGATCAGTGTATATAATGACTTCTCCTTTATCTCAGATAACTATAAATTTCATGCTGAAGTCATGCTGCATATTTATGACTTGGCTGGTTTCTCCGCCACAGAAACATAGCAGAGCTGCTGGGTGTCTATGATTTCATTTTTATGTGAAGTGGGATATACTGAAGAATCATTGCGCAGCATGTATTTTTATGCTCCGTAAACCTCTCTGTGGGTCTTTCAGTAGCAAGAACCATGAACTCCTCGTACAAATTACTGTTTATGCAGTCGTCACTGTGCTAGAACTGCTGCTTATGCAGTTTCCTAGCCTTACGTCGCACAAAAGGTGTCCGGTTAAACCTGCCGTGTCTTTAATGGGACATATTCTCATTGGCACGCTGCTCCCTTGCCAAGCTGCTTGGCAGTGAGCTGTGTGCTATGTGTATCCCATTGTGTGTTTATGGGAAATATCTGGTTAGATTAGTACTTAAATGTGCCCTGAATGAAACATTCACAGTAGAAAAACATCCTGGGTTTTTTCCCCAGACCCTGTTTGGTCATGTCCCGGAACGCTGGTCAAATGAACATTATCTCTCGTACCTCATAGCCTCTTACGTTTGATGGCCATGAGTTAAAAGGAGCCTGGTGAAATTTAGAAGCACATCTTATACTTACATGCACATCTGACACAGATCTAAGTTAAAAGCTCTCTCACACACACCCCTACACACATAGACACAGAGCCTCTGGCATAAGGTCATGTTCCTAATTAAACTTCAGCAGCTGTTTTTGCTTTCATTTTGAAAATGATTAGACCTTGACTTGCTTTTTTTATTCCATGAAAAATGTTTGCTTAAGGCTTTGCAATTTGTAATGAAAAGATCACAGAGGAGTAATTGGAAACATACTGAAATGTTAGTTATGAACACACACACACACACAGGGGTGGAAGGAGGCAACAATATTAAGCTGAACACAAGTACCCTCCACTCAGCCACCTATCTATGTGCATACTTTCCCTAAGCACATGAACACAGCTGGCCCAACTGGGATTATCACGCTCCTCCCAACACAACTGGTCGTGTTATGACTGGAGCGTGTTTTCTGTGAGAAACTCTACGAAATAAACAGCCCGAGTGGCTGCGTTGTTGTTTTATGTGATGCTTATATAAAGCAGTGATTCTGACCGGCAGTAATATTCTTCTTTCTTGAAGGCGAAGGCAAGTGGTTCAGAAACATCGACTACTACCGCCTGGATGGCTCCACTAATGCCATGACCAGGAAGAAGTGGGCTGAAGAGTTCAATGACACCAGCAACGTTCGGTAAACAGTGTTTCATCTACACGTCTCATTTGCTCTTTAGCTAAAAAATCAGTCGTCTTATTGCCAGTGCATCATAGGAATGCCAATCAGTGTGATCGTCCCAAGCCGTGAGAGCAATGATTTATGTCAGGATCAATGTATTTAGTCACTGCGTTAGCCATTTAGATGATGCAGTTGCCAAAGAAACATGTTAGCCATGTTTACATGCAGCCTAATAATCCGTTAATAACAGCTCAATCGGAATAGAATACGTCCATGTATACAACTCAGTCAGAACAGACTAGTCAGATTGACGCCATTCAGAATACAGTTTCTATCCAATTAAACGAGGTGGGTAATCCTGTAAATAACCGTTAAATAGAAGAATAATATCCGTGTAAACGCCTGTATCTGATTACATTCCCTATCGGAAAGTTTAAGTCCGTTCTGATCATGTTCGTCGCGTCATAGTGAAAGTTTATACCGTTCAACATGGCGGAGCAGAAACTGGTCTGCAGAGGAGACGAAGTTTCTGCTCTGATCTTTAAAAGACGGCGGTGGGACGGACGTCCAGCTTATGTGTCTCAGAACACGACGTCTTCCTCTCGGCCTCCTTTAATAAGGACATGTGAAGGACGTTTTCCTGAGTCTGACATCATTTTAAAGTAATTACAAACACAAGCGCTGCTCACTGCTGCTCATCTCACTCTGACTGGACTCACGTGATGCACACGAGCGTAATTTGGATTGGATTACTTGAGGTGTTCATGTAAACAGCAATTTTCCAGATTGTTGAGTAGTGTGAGAATAAACACCTCAGTCTTAATCTGTAATCAGAATGTATTCAGTCAGATTGGCAAAAATCTTTGCCTGTAAACACAGACAATGTCACTGTTGGAACAAAACCTTGTATCTCCACAATCTTAACTTTCAAAGGAGAGGAGAAAAAAAACATTCTTAACTTTCCATGTAAGTTAACGTGAGGAGATTTTATCTGAAGGTTTTATTCTTACAGCAAAAACATTTTCCAGGAACAGTCCTACTACGTGAGCTTAGGGCTCATTTACTGCCCTGTTGTGGCTCTATGGCAGAATTAGCTTTGTAGGTAAAAAAAAAATAAAATCCTCCATTACACTAAAATAAAGCTCTGCTGATCGTTCAACACAGTTAAATGGTCTTAAACGCTGGAGTTAATGTAGAACTGCTAAATCACCCTTTGACCGTGAGGATTGACGCTTAGTCTGCCTGGCACAGAGCAACATAGAAAACAGTCTCACCTAGCTAGTAGCTAACGAAACAGCAAAAAGAGTGATTTAAAATGAACATTGATAATTTGGAGATGAATGAACTTATTTGCGTTTATAATCACTCCAGCTGGTTTCCTGATACGTTTAATCTGCAGCGAGAAGCTGACAAACACTAAAACGTCACGAGGCTGAAGTCAGTTTTTCATTCGCCAGCTTCTTGTTCGAATTGTCCCGTTCCACCTTAAATGGTGCAGCAGTTACATTCTGGCGCCTTAATCACCGTTTAAGGAGGAACGTGAAAAGTTGAATGAGAAGCTGACTTCATCCTCATAAAAAGTCTAACGTTGAGAGACATTTTACAAGAAACTGTTACTTTTGCGGAAAGGTTTCCTGCTGGAGATGCGAGAAAAGTGAAGCAGGGCAACGTTTTTGTTTATATTTTTTAGTCTACACTGGCACATCAGCACATACTAAGACATATTTACAGCCAAGATGGTAAAGTAGATGTAAAATGTTGTGGCTCCCAAGGTGGTTTGACATTTGTTGAAAGGACAAAATGGCTGTTCTTTACATTTGGGATGCGACCCCTGACCTAACCCATGAATCTTTTGAATGATGATCAACTCATTTTTATCCAAATGAGCTACGAGTTTGTTATAGTGGTATATCAGTTCCTATAGCCAACTGAAATCATGAAGGACTTCATCAACTAAAGTCTTTGATCAGTTGTTTAAAAATGTGGGGTTGGGTGCGGTGCGGTTACTGATAACCAGTGCGATAGATCTTTGAGAGAGGAGCCATACTGACACAGTGAAAGTCATTTCCTTGCCCCGTGCGCCATAATCACAACCCTTCCTGTTCCCTGCAGGGGTCGTCTGTTCCTCATCTCCACAAGAGCTGGATCTCTGGGGATCAACCTGGTGGCAGCAAACAGGGTCATTATCTTCGATGCCTCGTGGAACCCATCCTATGACATTCAGAGCATTTTCAGGGTGTACCGCTTTGGCCAGGTGAAGACGGTGTTTGTCTACAGGTTTTTGGCTCAGGTGAGGAATGCGGCACTACAGTTTCCTTGTTGTTCTTCAGTTGTAAATGATCTATGGACACATTTTTGGATGCCTTGTCCTTAATCTCTTCAAAGTGACATGCTTGAAAAGATCGCAGCAAGATATCAGCAAGGCATTACTGCCCTGTTGCGGCTCCACGGCAGAATTAGATTTGTAGGTATGAATAAAATCCTCCTCTGCAGTAAAGTAAAGCTCTGCTGATCGTTCTAACACCGAATAAATGGTCTTAAACACTGGAGTTAATGTAGAACTGCTAATTCACCCGTTGACCCTGAGGATTGGCGCTTAGACTGCTGGGCACAGAGCAACATTCAGAGCGTTTTCAGGGTGTACCGCTTTGGCCAGGTGAAGACTGTGTTTGTCTACTGGGTTTTGGCTCAGGTGAGGAATGCCAAACTACTGTAGTATGCTTTAGAACATAGCAGCAAGATATCAGCAAGGCATTCTCTCTGCATTAACTGTGCTGGTTTTTCGTAATTAGTCAGTGAAGTTGATTTACAGATGCTTTCTCTGAGGTGCAGCACTGTTTGAGAACCCTTGCTGCATTTTTCTGGATCTTCATGCCTTAACGGTGTCTGTTTTTTTCCGTAGGGAACCATGGAGGAGAAGATTTACGACCGGCAGGTGACCAAACAGTCCTTGTCTTTCCGAGTAGTGGACCAACAGCAGATCGAGCGCCACTTCACCATGAATGAACTGACTGAACTCTACACCTTTGAGCCAGACCAGCTGGATGACCCCTCGGAGAAGAAAAGCAAGAGGGCCACACCCATGTTGCCCAAGGTAAGTCGCAAGATTTAGGAATTTCCTATGCGCACTGCCAACAACATTGTGTGCTCAGGATGCTGGAGAACTAGCACCTGCAATCATTTGAACATGTATCTTTTTCTTATTATCAAGTCACATAAGTTGAATGCTCCATAACCCGTGTTGTGGGTACATGCTTCCTTTGAACTTTACAGGGGCTGATAAACTCTGTTTACTCATGTGGCTTGGTTCCAGAGCATTTATTGTGCTTTGAGGGGTGGGGGTAACGGGGAGGGGCGACACGAAGCAGCTCCATCTTTTATTTTTTTCCCTGCTAGTGCTTGGCACAGGTGCGCTGTCACAGGAGAGAGCCCCTGGAGTTTTTACTGGCCTTAGATGGGGTGTCCAGCCGCACACAACAGCAAGCAGCTGCACAGAGATGCCTCTGTTTACTCTTATTTACCCAAAAGCGTTTATATTGCAGAACTGACTGTGGTGGAGACTCTAATTGGAGGCAAAGGAATCCAGTGCAGATCCACCAAAATGTGTCCAAAATGCACACAGCTTTACAGAAATCTGTTTACTTTTTAGTTCAGAGGGTTTATATTCAATCTTATGCTCCTAGGTGTATTTCAGTTTTTCCATCTGAATTTACATGCCCAAATTATTCAATAACTGCATGAAATAAATGTAAATGCTCCCCTCAATTTAACAGAAAATGTGTTTTATGATCATAAACATACCATATGCTTACAAGTTACTGCTGAAAGACATATCACTGAAGACACAGTTTATAGCTCAGATTTGTGGAAAACTTGGTCAACTTTCAGTCGAAAAAAAATAGTTCAGCTTCTTTTGCTATAAAGTTTTAAAATTACATTACCCATCTATTTGACTGAAAAGAAGACAGTTACAGCTTTCATATGACACCCACCTTTTGAATGAAGCTTATGAAATATGAAAGTTACGAGGTAAACAATATGATGAAGTGCGTTTTGGAACAACTGGTGGTTCCACAGAGTTAATGCAGCCGCCCACTGAAACCACTGCCCAGTTGTTGCAGTTATGAAAAAGTTTCTAGAGCTCTCAGTTGCTGTTACCTTTGATGTCTCAGTTCTGCGACTGGTGATTTTGAACAACCATTTTATTAAATAAATAAAATAAACTGGAACCCAGCCTCTCCAGAGATTACCACATTTGGCCATATGTGTGCCAGAATGCACCAAGTCAGCTGTTATGGATGGAATCTGCCGTCTGCAATAGTATGAAGATGAGTCAGTCATCCCTCAAAGCCTTTAGTCATATCTCTATTTCTCACTGTGCCCCAGCCAAGTTTATGGAACAGAGGAAATATTTTTAAACTTGGCAGACTCGTCTTTCTTCTCCTTACCCTGGGTAATATGGGCTTGTGGGTGTCTGCATTCTACAACTTCATGAGCTAAAGAAAGAGCCTCTTTAACTGGTTAAATTTTGTGGAGGTGGACGCTCATATTGGGCATTGATTTGAGTAGATTGTGGGGTACAGGTTGATACCTTTACTCCCCCCCCCTTCACTGCCCTTGGTATTTCTGGGAAGTCTTGTCACCCCCTCCTTCTAGTACACACATCCTCCCCAGCCAGCCCTCTACCTCTGAATTTGTGGCCTGAAGCAGCTCTGGCCTCCCTTCCCCTCACCCAAACAAGCCTACCATCATGAAGGCCATCTGTTAAAGCTGATTCACCGCTTTGTCTCTGAAGTTTTCAAAGGAGCGCTGTAAAACTTCTCTTCCCCTCTTCTCTTTTTTCAACCTGATGAATGGTCATTATTCAGAACCCCTTTAGGATGTCCTTGCACTCTTCAGAGAAACTAATTGGAGACAAAGGAAGCTAGCGAACTTCCACCTTAATGACAAAGAAGAGCGCCGAGGCCCAGACGAGAG
Organism: Colossoma macropomum; assembly: GCF_904425465.1. Classification (NCBI taxonomy): domain Eukaryota; kingdom Metazoa; phylum Chordata; class Actinopteri; order Characiformes; family Serrasalmidae; genus Colossoma; species Colossoma macropomum. The sequence goes on from NW_023494788.1 coordinate 41,367,618, forward strand.
CCACCCAGCTTGGGGTCCAGACCAGCCTCAGGCCGTGCGGAGGCCCTATATGGACAAGGGCTCCAGGGCTGAGCTGAGTGACAGGGTAGGGTGGGGCTTTGCCCGTCCTCCCGGTGCTTCATTGGTGGGAAAGTAGTAATTTGCTACTGTTCTAAATTCCCGGGCGACTAGGGCCTCATTGAGCAAAGGAACAGGTTTCGCTGAAGATAATTAGGTGCAGGAACCCACCTTAATAAGCCTCCCCAGATGTGTCTTAACTAAGGTCCACCCCCTACCCCCTATTTTTATTTTCAATTTTAGTTCCAGCCTGGATGAAAGGCAAATAGTGTGTGACCCACAGTGCTTGTTAGAGCTTCTCACCTCAAAGGTTTGCCAGATGATGCCATAGAGGACCAGGGGCCGGATTCACGAAAGTGTCTTAAGAAGGAAAATCTTCTTACATGTTTTTTTAACATCATTCTTAAGAAAAAAAACTTTGACCGATTCACACTCGTCTTGACAAGTTGACAAGGTCAACGTCTGAAATTATCACGGAGATCCGTTCTCCCACAGTTAGCATATTTTCCAATGATTTTTTTTTTCTGGTGGCTGTTTCTTCCTCCATCACCTCCAGTTTTTATTTGCTTTTTTTTTTTTGAATGCTTGGTTTGATGTTTTTCTTTTAAGCTACGCTCAAAACCGATGTTTTGCTCAAATCTGATCTCTCTGACATGATGGTTCACACTCGTTTGGGTAAGCGATTAAAATCTGTCATCAATGTGAACGAACCGGCGTCCTGAAATGACCCTCATGAGTAACTCAGTAACGTCACATGAATGAATCACGTTCATCAAACTAACGAGCAGAACGAGCTTCGCTGAGAAGATAATTAACTCTGATCAGCTCTCAGCTTCATTATTAGAGCGAGACGAAGGAGAAAAAGGTGAGATGAGCTGCTTTTCCATCAGTTACAGGCTTTAACTTCTGTTCGGCGCTGCTGCCATGGTAACGCTGAATGATGGCGCAGTGGAAGAAAAACACATGAATTCCGGAGCACATATGAAAGTGGCTCAGGTCGGATTTGAAAAGATCAGATTTGTGTCTACACAGCCTTAAAAACATCAGATCTGAGTCACATTAGGGCAAAAAATCAGATTTGTGTTACTTCAGCCTGGTAATGTGAACATTAAATAAAGGACAAAACAGTTAATGCACTTTCTGATGTATCTCCCACTGTATATCTGGTACATGGTAAAATGCAATTTTATGATTAAATGCTTATTAAATCTTAATTAAATCTTAAAAGAATATTTGAGATCTTCTTAATTTTTTTTTCAAGAATTGAACTTGAGAAAATTCTTATGAAGTTCTTAGTGTTTGTCTTGAGAACCCTCGCAGGTTTTTCTTAAGACGGCCCCTGGTCCTTCCCTGGGCAAGAGCAGTTTCATGGGCTTGATGATGGTGAAGGTTGCTCTGATGGCAGGCTGACATCCGGCGCTGTGCCGGCTGTGAAGTGCTCTGTTTGAAGGAGACTGTTTATAATAGGGCAGTAAGGTCATGTGTATAATTTGCATGCAGCTGTAGAGTCAGTTTTGACTGGCTAAGGTTAGGTATTACAAATATCTCAAGCCCTCGCATTCCACCACCGGTGCTCCTGCCCTGGACCCCTTGGTTGCTATGGTTTGTGCACCTGCATGTCAAAAGCAGACCTGGTGAAATCTGCCTCTTTAGGGGCGGGCTCACATATCAATGTAGACTTGCACATCGTTTCAAGTTCTCATGTTGAGTAGTTTTTCTTGAAACTCTTCAGTGTCGTCTTTTAAATCTTTCAGCTGAGAATTTTTGGTTTTTTGCTTATATAATTATCTCTCTATTAGGATTGATGTTCATATAAGCCACCAAAAAGATTGTGGGCTTTTTCATGTGTGTGTGTTTTATTTATTAATGGAACTCGGACTCCCTGATGTTTCATATGCAAAGGCAAACCTGCCTTTGCCGTAATCACCTCAGTCCTACTGTTTCACTGCCTCTCTTGCTCCTTCATGCTTCCACTTTATTTCATTACTCCATCCTGCTAAAGAGCAAACTACAGAAGTTTATAGTGCCTGTAATGAAAGAAATGAAACCGAGTGAGTGAACATGGCTGTGCTTTTTGATGCAGAGTGGTGTGATCAGAAACCTCAGGAGGCAGGAAATGGGCTGAAATACCTGTAAATGTACTTATTTGAAGTAAATATTAAGCAATATGCTTGAGAGCCAAGTGTTGCTACAGTGCTGGTACTTTGAAGTTTTGCTGAGTTCGCATTTTAAGCACCGTCAGAGTTCATTTGTGATCTCATCTTAAGTGTGATTGCTTTGCTTGCCAAGTCATAAATATATGCAGCCTGAACAAGTCTTTCTGGCTGATTTATTCCAGTTCTTCTTGTTTCAGCAATGATGAGGGGCCACATCATTCTGTTTAATTTAAGAGCCCTGGCTCTGCTGTCTGTTCAATGCTGTCTATTATACAACAATTAGTTCCAGCCACGCAAGCTGATTGGTTGAGAAGCCTTCTAACCGTCTAACCGTATCACTCCGCTGAGCTAAGCAACGACTGTGACAGCTGTAGGAGACGCTCAAGCCATTTGAACGTTTTTACTTCTTACTTTGCAGAAAATGGACACTTTTAAGATCACATTTGACCGACAGCCGATTTGGTCAGACTCTGAAGATGAGACGACACTAAATTTCCAAACCACTGTCATCACCACTGAGCAGCTTTTCAGTCGGCAGCTGTGACAGAAGAACAGCTGAACAACCTGGAATCAGTCAGAAATGAACCCAATACCATTCGCCAAACTAAATGGGCTGTAAGATGCTTTACAGACTGGCTGGAACAAAACAACATTAATACTGATCTGGCAAAAACTGACAAAACTGAGCTAAACTTGATATTGCGGCAGTTTTATGGCTCAGTCTGATTTGGTCAGACTCTGAAGATCAGACTACACGTTTGGCGAATGGTGTTGGGTTCATTTCTGGCTGATTCCAGGTTGTTCAGCTGTTCTTCTGTCTCAGCTGCCGACTGAAAAGCTGCTCAGTGGTGACGACAGTTTGGGAATTTAGTGTAAGGAGCTGGCGGACGAACTGCCGGCTGTGCAGCGAGTGGGCGGAGTTCGTTACTCTGACGTAGCAACAAACTGCTCGTTAAGGAACTAAAATTTGGTGGAAGGAATTGCTAACATATTAAACGCTGCGTTCACGGCCCAGTTTATTTATTCTTTACTTTATTTATTTAACTGTTGTATTAAAGCAATAGAACACTCAAGGTCGTGTGTTATCGCCAATAACATCACGGCTGTGATTTGGTTGCAGGCACGAGCCAAATATGCGATAACATTCTATGCTGTCTATTCTATGCTGCCAAATTAAAACCATTTAAAACACTGTTTAATATGAAGAAACAGTCAAAAATAAAGAAAAATCACCAGTAGTTCAAAGAGTGAATCTGAAATTTGCAGAACTGATGAGCCATTTTTTGGTTCTGTAATAAGTCGCTCTTTTAAACCATGTTATTAAATAATGTCTATAACGTTCTGTAATGGTGAATAGATGCAGTTCTGGGCTGGTGACTTTTAGCACAAACCTAAGAGGCTGGTCACAATATCTGTGCGAAGGACATCCCATGAATGAATGCAAACACATGAACGAAACTGCCCAGTGTGTTCCTTGTAAGCTCTGGTTCTAAACCATGAGTGGTGCCCCATAATTCCTTTAGCTTTCCTTTGTTCAATAAAACTGTCTAATTGAAAGAGAATACAGGCTTATTGCAGTGTGAAGAAAAGGGCAGCACAACTCAGTAATAGCCAGACTTACGTTTCTTTTTTTGAGTTTTGGAGGATTGAGTGTTCTCTGGCTCGAATAGGTTGCCATCTACAGCTTTTGGCATGGAACATGTAGGAAGACCATGTCTGGAAGGAGCCATCAGATATTTCAGGAAGCTTTGCCTTCACCGAAGCGTTTAAGACGGCCTGAAATTTGCCAAGGAATATCAGGCTGACTCAAAGAGCTCAGTGTTTAAACTCAGTGTGCTGCATTATCATCAGGGAGACCATTCACCTGGGACCATCCTCAGCCCTGGATCTCGCTGCCTTAAGTACCTCGAAACCATGATCAAAAGCCAAAAATTCTCCCTTCCCCCTTTTTGGAGTTCCTGTGGGACCTCCTTCATTTCCCTCAGACCCCCCTGTCCAGGAAAAAAAACAACTTTCTTTTAAGTTTTTGCCCACTCTGCCTCCCCCCACTTTTTTCTAAAATGATTGCATTTCTCTTAAGCCATCATTATACAATGCGAGAGCTCACGGTTCGAGCAGCGTGACAATACAGGCGTTCTTGTTGCGATCATTAGTGGCTCTGCCTGAGGTGCACATGTCGGGCAGGTTGCAAAGACAGACTGGACCACCCGGGGAGCTCCAACCTAGAGATTAATCAGGAATCCCAGCATTCTCTGCTCCCCCGGACAGCGCTGCTGTCATTCGACCACCCCCTGGCTCTGTGACCCATTTACCGGCTCAGCGTTGCATTGGACAGTGTTCAGTTAAGCCAGCGCCCAGGGTTTCTGCTCCGCCTGTGGGATAGAAATTATAGCAGGCAGTGTTTGAAATGTGTTCAGTGGAGATGTAAGCAACAGCTTAATCATCAAATTGCCTTTGCTCTCTGACCCACCCCCTCCACCAAATCCCCCCATCCTTTTACTTTTTCAAAGGGGAAAATCTTCCTTTTCTGTGAACACTGAATAATGTAAATAACAGACTCTCTGTTTCTTCAGGACATCTGAGCAATATCTCTCTTAGCCTTGGTGGTGCAGCGAGGATGGGGCTGCCTCAGACGGCAGTGTTGGGCCATGTTTTAATTAGCAGCTTGGGCTCGACTGCATGCGCAGCCATGACTTTTTGGCCGTGGAGGAGATGGGCCGGGCCTGCCGTGATTGTACTTGCTTTTGCCACATGTTTTTATTTTCCAGCTATCAAGCCCACTTAGCCAAATTTCTTGATGCGGAGGGATCTGTAGCCCTGCAGTCCATTACTCTCCTCTGGCGTAATGCGGAAAGCATGGCAGTGTTATTCTTACCTGTCTGTGCCACGTTATCTCTTATGTTTTATATTTCTATAAATAGACGCAGATCTGGTTTATTCTCGATTCCCTTTTCGGCCGAGGATCTCGTTTCACTGGTTGATTTTCTGTTTATTTGAGCCTTTTCCATAGAAATCTTGCAATCAATCTGTAATTTTCAAACACTGTTTTCTTTTCTAACTTTGGTGACATGCGTGATCAATTTGGTAGCAGTCAAATCATTGTCACTCCTCAATCAGAGGCTGAATGATCGGACAGTTGCTGCACAGACCGTGTGAGTGAGAGTAAGACAGTGCGGCGGTGCTGTTTCCAGATAGCAAGGGTCCATTTAATGCAAAGCAAAGGCAAGACAAAGAAAAGCAAACATTTGCGGCAGAGAGTAATTTAAACCATGTTTGTGTGAAAGGGCTGGCTGAGAATTCAGTTTTACTCAGGTATTGTTTTCAATAACAGTGTTGTCTTGGAAACCCGAGTTGCGTGAAAGGCTCAGAATTCATTTTAAACATGTCCACTTCTGAGTGTTCGTCTGTCGGCTGTGTAGTGTTCGAGCTCTGTGCCGCAAACCAGCTGCTAAATTGCTATTTGTCATTTCTCATCGGATTAAGGTTTTGCCCCCCCCAACCCCGCCGCCGCCGCCGCCCCTCCACCCGATTGGAGTTTTTGACTCTTTTCAAATAAACCAGCCTTGTATTCGAGTTCATTATTATTATTATTATTATTATTATTAGTAAACTAGTTCTGAAGAGGACTTGTTTACCCCTGATTAACCTGGGTGGACTTAGGCCCAATCCTGCTTCTTATTTTTACCCCTACCCCTTGTTTTCGAGTGTCACCCTAACCCCTTGAAACTAAGTTATAAGGGATAGTGGTTGAAATCTTCCCTCTGAAATGGGACCCTCAAATAAAAAGAGCATCACTTCATTAACAGCTACCAGCGCTGCTCTGTAGGCGACCCTGCCAGTCTGCAGTGACAGCAGAGGAGGGTAAAGTTCAGCTCCTCACTGCTGGGCTTTAGTTACATTTAGGGCATCATATGCCTTCAAAGAGGGGGGCAATTATTTATTATCACCCACCCCTAATTCTTCAGTGATATGAAGCTGAAGTCAGATATTCACCAGCTTCTCTTTCAAATTTTCTCATTCCACCTTAAATGGCGCAGCAGTTAAGTTGTGGCACCACCATTCAAGGTGGAACGGGAAATGTAGCTAGCTGGCTACTGAGACATAGTGTTCGGGCACTGTTGTTTAGAAGAAAAGGACCATAATACACTGAAACAACATTAAGCTACGATAATACAATCGTTATTGTAATTTTTAATGGAGAAAATATTCACGTTTGTGGGTTTCTTTGGTCTCTTGTGCTCCATCTTGTCAGTTTCTCTTTTTTTCTTATAACACTGTTTGGAGTCTCTGAAAAACCTCCGTTTGGGGGGTCATGTAGCTCTAACACTTCACCCTACCCCTCTATCTCAACAAGAACTGGGACTCCCTACCCCTAAACGAGAGCACACAAAACAACGGGGTAGGGCTAAGTGGTAGGGGCGAGCGGTGAAATGGGATTGGGCCTTAACCTAATCAAGAGTAATAGTGGGAAGCGATTTTTGTCTGAGGAACACGTTAGATCATCTCGATCTAGGTGTGTGCACATGTACGTATGTGTTTATTGGAGTGACCCCTGATCTAAGTGCTGACCCATCTGCTTTTTCTCAACAGGACCCTGTTCTGGCTGAGCTGCTTCACAGCTTTAAAGACCAGATTGTGTGTTACCACGAGCACGATTCTCTGCTGGACCACAAAGAGGAGGAGGCTTTGAGCGAGGAGGAACGTAAGGCTGCCTGGGCTGAATATGAAGCCGAGAAAAAGGTATTTCTTTAACTTGTGCCCATTACATAGCACTGTTTAACAAGTATATGCTCGTCACTAATGCATCTTTAACCCTTTGTGTGGTGTTCAGGTCTGTGGGACCCTTTTTCAACGTTTACCAAAAGAAAACATGTGATTTATTATTATTTCAACCTCAGATTCTTGGTCTTTGCTCATTTTCTGTGAAGAACATATAAAATAACCCAATTTCAGTGTCTTCACTCTGTTCACCCCCCACACATTTATATTACACACGTGGTGTTGGGCTGAACCTGCGGGGAGTAAAAGTGTGGAGGTGCTGTGTCCTTCACTCTGTTCTCCTTCTACATGGCCTGCCTTTGGTGTGTGTGTTTGTGTGTGTGTGAGGGTGGACAACATGGACGGGCTGCTGACTGGCTACAGCTGCTAAAGAAGAACCCTACACTGGCCACTCGTGATATTTTAAACATCTGGTATTTTTACATAAATTGTTGTGGCTGTATTGATTTAAAAAACAATAATGTGGTGGGTCCAGCAGACCACTGAGTAACACACACATTAACACCACACAAGAGCTAAGTAGTTATTTTTCAAAGTAATGCTATGCAAAATCCCAAAAAGGTTAAAGTTTGAGCTAAACATGAACGTCTCAGTAACGTTTTGGGTCTACAGTATCACTGCAAATTTTTTCTTACTAAATTTTTTCCCAAACTGAGTAGTACATTTGTGAAGTGACCTGATATCAAAATCTAACAATTTTCTTCCATAGAATTTATTTTATTTATTAAACACTTTTTAAAAGCAGTAAAAGTAGCTTATTGATCCTGTGTGTAGTATCTTTCAAATCGACTGCTGTAGTGTACTGATGGGCGAAGTATTGGCTGAGTATCAGAGACAAAACTTCTCTCACACCCCCATGGCTGTCGCATAGCTCTAATAGTGTTTCATTTAAAAAAATGTGTACACATCATAGATAAGTAAATAATTTTAGTTTTGAAATATCAAAATGTTATAGATATTACAGAAGGATCTCCTAGCATGAAGAATCCAAATGTGTAATATTAAACAGGGCCTGAATTTTTCATTCATTTTTCAGAATGAACCAAATTTTGAATTAGCCAGTTTGTTTTCTGCTATAAAGTAGGCCGTTTTGAGAAGCCCCTTCGTTTCCTCCTCACACTGCAACTGCGCAACTTCAACAGCATTAGCATCACATTCTTTGCCGAATCTGCCTCAACCTTTCTTTTCAAGGCTGCTGTGTGAGAAACTCCATCTGAGTGGCGCCTTAAAGTTGACGTATTGTAAGATCGGCTGGTAAAAGGCGCAGCACTGTACATTTTACAGTTTCGAGCCACGAAAATATTCTGAGCCAGTTAGTCTGAAACTTGTCTTTGTGCTGCTGCTTCACCTGGCTAACGTTACTGTTACCTGACTAAGGATCCTGGGGATTGATGATGTTAACGCTGACCTCGCTGGCACTGCTGTTTGCGCCCTTTCGGGTTCCGGTGTTTTTTTCTGAGCGGGTTCCACTTCAGATGATGTAGATTTACGGTTTAACCGGCGGTCCATGTTTGTGTATCTTCAGGTCCACATCATTGAAACCTGACTGTAAATGTTGGCGAGAGGCGCTGCAGCAGCAGGGGGCGCTCTTAGGCTCGTAGATAGAGGGAGAGAGAGCGGCAAGTGTGTCGTCCAGAGCAGAATTTGGTCCGTTCAGCCAGTCGTCCCGCATTCCACACTGGTGCAAACGTTGGTTGAACAGTATTAAACATTACTGTAAATGGCATCTTCTGCCTTCAGCTCACAAATCTTATTCAAGTGAGATTTAATGTGAAATGAATTCCAGTCTTACTGTGTTGTACAGTCCTGTCTGTCTTCACCATTGTCTCCAGATTGAGGAGGGGTGGGGGCTGGTGGTGCCAGTGCTGCCCTCCCCAAAAGGGACATGTCAGGGACTAATTAATGGAGTTTATTCGGAGAGGAATTACCGGTTGCTGCATTGGACTCCGGCCTTGCAGTGGTATTGTAATCCTGGAACCTGCTTGCTGTTGTCATTCATGTTAATGACTGTTTTTCCACTCACTCTGTCCCGGCCCTCTCATGATCCTGCATACTCATGTCCCTTTCGTCCTGTAGTTACAGCCAAGTCATCCTGGTCAGTGTAATAATCATCGTAACATTATGACCACCTCCTTGTTTCTAAGCTCATTGTCCATTTTATCAGCTCCACTTACTATATAGGTGCACTTTGTAGTTCTACAGTTACAGACTGTAGTCCATCTGTTTCTCTGATACTTTGTTAGCCCCCTTTTACCCTGTTCTTCAGTGGTCGGGACCCCCATGGACCCTCACAGAGCAGGTACTATTTGGGTGGTGGATCATTCTCAGCACTGCAGTAACACTGACGTGGTGGTGGTGTGTTAGTGTGTGTTGCGCTGGTCTGAGTGGATCAGACACAGCAGTGCTGCTGGAGTTTTTAAACACCTCAGTGTCACTGCTGGACTGAGAATAGCGTCATGTGGGCAGCGTCCTGTGACCACTGATGAAGGACTAGAGGATGACCAACACAAACTGTGCAGCAGCAGATGAGCTATCGTCTCAGATTCTTGCTAGTGGAGTATAATGGATGGTTTACTTTCTTTTATATTGCTGTTTGTCGGAAGGAAACCTCGCATCTCCATTTTTGACGTTTTTAAGTTTTTGACATAATTTGAAAATACCTGTTACCCTTTAGATTGTATGCGAATTTCACAATGAACAGCCTAAAAGAAACAACCCAAACTGACTTTGAAAAAAGTCTGGTTCCATTGACTTACATTAAAACTAAAGTAGATTTTTTCCTTCTCCTGTAAAGTTACCGTTTTGGGGATACGAGGTTTTCTTCCCACAACCACAGTATGTTTGCTAAACGGTTTAAATGACTCCAAACATGAAGAGATGGTAACATGACTACATATCACACCACACAAACATTCATGTTTGTTAGTGTTGGTTCAGAAGTGGTTTTTCACAGCGCCTGTGGGTGGATCCGGCGAATTGGTCACTGTTCTTAATATTGTCAACTATTTGAAGTTCAGAATTGGTCTCTGCTGAGACTGAAGTCATGGAAGGACGAGGGAATCTTCTTTTATGTTTGATCGATGAGCTTCAGGCCTTTTGTGTGTTTTAGTTCAATTAGCAATGAGATTTTCAAGTAATGAGTAATGCCATATTTTGACATCACTATCAAGAGAAAAATGGAGGGGGGAAAAGCCCTCAGTGCTGTGTATATATATCGTGGGGTAAACTGAAGGAGGCGGTTTAGATTGTCCCACGGTTCGTTCTGAGGGCCAGCTGTGTTCCACGCTGACCTCTCCAGCACCATCGCTGCTGCAGCACACCTGCTCTGACCAGGTCTGCTACACCGGACACTCAGTCGAGGAGTGTGTTTACGAGAGGCGCACACCAAAGGGCCGATTACAGGGCAGCGGCGGCGCGCATCTGCTGCAGGAGCTCATTTACGCACAAACACAGCCGTCCCGCTGACCTTTTGGCGAGCGAGAGCGCTGTTTAGAGCGATCACGCAAACACAGCTTGAGCAGGAGCTGGGCAGGTGAGAGGTTCGCACGCCTGCGTTTTCCAGCGCACATTCTAAGCCGGTGATTGCCGTCTGCTGGCTACAGCGGAAGGCATGAGAGCTATTGTTAGCCACAGCTTCTCACAGTCCAGGGCAGACACATCAGGCAAGTGGAACATGAGGTCAGAACGAGGGGCGCTTTGAGGGTTCAGCATAAGTTACAAATCAGAGAAAAGAATGACTCACTTTCAATTAATTCCCTTTTGTAAGTTGTTTTTATTTATATAGCACTGTTCATGCCGATGGCAGCTCAAAGTACTTTACAGAAAGGTGATAAAAACAGTTATACAAGAAATGATAAGTATTCATTTAGAATCGTATAAGAAAATGATCAAAAAACACATCAAATTAAAAGATAAATACTATGAGACGTAGGGTTTTAATTTAATGCTGAGTTAAAGAGCTGCGTTTTTAGATGCTTCTTCAAAGTGAGCTCTGAGCTTGACTGTCTGATAAAAAGTGAACTGAGCTCCACAGTTTAGAAGCAGAATAACAAAGAGTCTCTCCACGTTTTCTGTATTTTACAGAAGGTGTTTGCAAAACGTCAGTTTCTGCAGATCTAAGGCTCTTTAAACCTCGGTCTCCTCCGGCCGCGTTCGGCTGTTTCGTTCGAAACCTCTTCGAACACGGAGCGGTTGCGACAAGTCTCTTCTAATTTTTTGGTACAGAAACATCAGCCTAAATGTTTGAGTCTCAGCAGCATGAAATTATTATGAATGTCATGCGTAAAAGTCGAATTCTGATCTGGCTGTTCAGACTGAGTTGCATTGCTGCATATCGGATACATCGGATTTCGGTACCACATATAAAAGCGTCTCAAATCTGAATTGAATGTCAGATTCAGTGTGTGTATCTGTTCACACTGAAACACAGACAATCTGTGTCACACATCAAGAAAAAGATGGGATTTGGGCCACTTTCACCTGCTGTGTAAACGTAGCCTAAGATCACCTGCTGGAACATAAAGACAGATGTTCTGTGATGTAAGTGGAGCTTTAAGGTCATTTAGAGCCTTAAAAACTAGTATCAGAACTTTACAGCCAGGCAGTGCAGCTCTTTTAAAACGGGACTGATCTGATCTCTCTGTGTTGTTTTTGTTAGGATGCTGATGAATTTTGTACGAGTTGTAAAGGATGTTTTGTTTTCTTAGGAAGTTCAGTAAGAAGATCATTACAGTGATCAACTCTGCTGTAACAAACGCATGAACAAGTTTCTCTGCATCGCTGAGAGATAGAAAAGGGCAAACTTTAGCAATATTTCTCAAATGATAGAAAGATTTTGGACTCTGTTCACTCAGTGGGGCAAATCAGATATGTTTCTTGAATCCAGTTTTTAGACAGAGCATGCATTTATGTGTATGTTACAACTGACCAAGTCAGATTTTTATGGTCAGATTGTAGTCACGTTTGCTCAGATATCCACTTTGGTTGTCATGGAACTGATTGAACCACATAGCACTGGTCAGTTGAAGTTGCATGTCCACAGGTCTGTACAAATGTGAATTGAATCCCTGCTGTTCAGATTGCAGAAAATGCTCACATATGAAGATACTGCTACTGCCTGTCTGGACACCCCCCTCCTTCTCTTGTCCTAATAGTGTGGGGTTTGTATATGTTACAGGGTCTCTCCATGCGCTTCAACCAGCCGGCATACTCGCACATGGGCATAGGAGCACAGAACGCCTACTTCCCCTTCAACGTGGCCGCCTTGGCCTCCATGAGCAACCAACAGCTGGAGGTCAGTAACAAGCGCCACATGAACTTTTCTGCATTCCACAATTCCACAGCTAATTGCGACACGTGTTTTCAGGAATGTGACAGTTGGCGCAGCTATATGCCAACTGCTGTTGACGTATGGCTGCCTTTGCCGTTATCTTGTTGAAAACGTGGTTCGTGCAGACATTTAATGAAGTAGTAGAGCGAAAAAAAAATTGCACACTTTTCCACTTAAACATATTTAAGTAGCCAAGATGTGTTTGGTATTAGATTTTTTTTGGTTTGTTTGTTTACTTTGTCTTTTCTTTTTATCTTTCTGATCAACTACACTTGGTGTAAGGGGAAATTTTGAGTTTTTGCCAAACTATTCCTTTAAATAGAGGAAAGTGTTGTGTATAATCAGGAGTTAGTGACTGGTTGTGTTTTCTCATTATTTCTTGTTTTCCTCTCATTTTCTCTCTCATCCTCTTCTGTGTTGAAGGAGCTGATTAACCAGGGTCGACAGAAGGTGGTAGAGGCCACCAATGCTCTAAAGTCTTTGCCCAGGGAGTCCCTGGAGGACATCATTGGGCAAGTGGTGAGTGATGGGGGAGGGAACAGGGGGGCACACTGCATCCCTGCAGGGAACAAGTTAGCCAGGAGAGCCAAACCTTGAAACAGTGGCAAAGGACACTTACTGCTACACTGGCTGTGTTTACATGCAAAGATTTTCTCCAATCTGATTGAATACGTTCCGATTATAGATTTAGCTCACTCTATTCAACAGTCTGATGGAAAATTACATGCACACTACAAGTAATCCGATCCAAAATTAGTCTGGACGTTACCATGACAACCAGCATCACGTGAGTCCAGTCAGAGTGAGATGAGCAGCAGTGAGCAGTGCTTGTGTTTTTAACTGCTTTAAAATGATGTCAGACTCAGGAAAACGTCCTTCACATGTCCTTATTAAAGAAGGCCGAGAGGAAGACGTCGTGTTCTGAGACACATAAGCTGGACGTCCGTCCCACCGCCGTCTTTTAAAGACCAGAGCAGAAACTTCGTCTCCTCTGCAGACCAGTTTCTGCTCCGGCATGTTGAACGGTATAAACTTTCACTATGACGCGACGAACATGATCAGAACGGACTTAAACTTTCCGATAGGGAATGTAATCAGATACAGGCGTTTACACGGATATTATTCTTCTATTTAACAGATTATTTACAGGATTACCCACCTCGATCAGTCAGATAGAAACTGTATTCCGAATGGCCTCAATCTGACTAGTCTATTCCGACTGAGGTGTATACAGGAACGTATTCTGTTTCGATTCAGCTATTAGTCTGATTATTAACGGATTATTAGGCTGCATGTAAACGTGGCTAGTGTTTCCTGGGAGTATGTAACAGGGAAAATGCAACATCAGCAATAGTAAGAACTATGGTTGTTCCTTTTGAAACACGTCCTTATCGAAGAACAAACGCTTGTTTTACAGCCAGTTTACGATACGCTCCATCATCTGTTCTCAGAATGTTTGGGATCAGTTAAAAGAAGTGGAAAATGGTGTGTTGTGTCTCTGCCATCTGTGTGGCTGTGTTTTTAAGGATAAGTCTAGCAAAGGGAATGTGGCTGCCGTATTGTACATATGGTTTATATGTTTAGATACGCCAGAAGCATAGTGTGCGATGACTAGTGTAGTTGTGCATGCTGCAGGTGTGCCCAGAGTAACAGGTGCATTTCTCTTTGGCAGTGGAAGGAGAACCCCAACCTGACGGAGTCCCAGGTGCAGAGCATGGCTCTGGGCAGACAGGCCAGCTTCGAGATCGAGCTTAAACACAGAGAGTCTGTGTACCGAGACGTTCTCAACAAGCAGCAAACGGTACAGCCCTCTCTTGTTCTCTCTTTTTGTGTGTCTGTCTTCACCTGTTCATTATGTAAATGCACTCCACTATATTTACACTTTTCACTCGATTTAGAAGGGCTTTGGTGCCAGTTGGTGTGTGAATTTGAGGTTAAAAGACTATTTGAAATTGTTTTATTATATGATGGATTTTTTTTTTTTAGTAAGGCTGAGCGATTAATCGAAAAGTGATCGAAACCGACATTCAGAACCTCTAACCGACGCCAGTGTTGGTTATTTCGTTTTTTTTTTTTAATCGTTTCCCCACTGTGTTCATGTTCTGTCCCCCTAAAACTTAATACCGTGCATGTATCACGTGACTCCACCATGTCCAGTCCGTGACAGGGAAGCTAAGGCTACGTTCACACAGCCAGTAAAAGTGGCCCAAATCTGATTTTGTCTGTTCAGATTATCTTTTAAATGTCAGTCTGAACAGATCAGCTCCTAAACTGACCCGCATGCGCAAAAGAACAGAGCTTCACGCCGCTTCATGCGGCTCATCCAGAAGTAAACAATCACGACCGCTAAAGAATGCCGTTCGCTCTCGGAGAATCAGCTTCATCTTCACCAGCATCACATGAGCCATCATGAAGCTTCATTGACTGACAGCTGGGCTCATCACCCAGAATGTGTTCGATCTCAGACTTTTAACTGTTCTATACGCTGCAGCCTCGTTCTCCTGCGGCTGCGTTCGGACATCTCTTTCAAAATCTCTTCAAACACGGAGGGTTTGGGATGAGTCTCTTCTAATTTTTGTACAGAAATATCACCCCAAATGTTTGAGTCTCAGCAGAGCGAAATTATGACGAATTTGAGTTTGATTGACGTAAAAGCCGCTTGGATTCCGATCTGGCTGTTGAGACAATTTACATTAAGATATGCGGAACATATTTACAGTGCAACAAAATAATCGTTCATTAATCGTAATTGATGTAAAACATTCAATTATTTGTGATATTGATTTGAGGTCATATCATCCAGCACTATTTTCTAGAAATCATAATGCATAATCTAGTCAAAAATCTAGGCCTTATAATTTGCTAAGAGATAGATTTAAAGTTGTTAGATTTATTGTTTTTAGATTAAAGTAATTAAAGTAATTGTTGATTTGAATGCTGCTTGAAAATTAGTGAAGTATCTACAAACGATCTACACCAAACCATCTAAATAGTGGAGAGTCGTCTAGAAGGCAGCAGTTTTCAGGTTTAACTCCTTATTTTGCAAAAATGTTCCATGTGCCTCTGTGTTTTGCACATGGACCTGGTCTGGTTAAGTCAACACAACCTCTTTCTACAACTAAAATGCTTTTATTCCTGCCGGCGGTGGTGGCGACCCTGGCTTCGTGTCGCTGTCTGGGGAGTTCATGGCGATAAAGAAAATAATTTTACACCTTTCTCTGGTCTCGTCCACAGCTAATGATGTATGTGCAGAAGGTGATTGCCAACCGCAAGGTCCAGGAGCAGCAGCTGGCCATGGCCAGACAGGGTCTGCTGATGAACCAGCTGGCCTTGCAGAACGGTATCGCCGGGGGCATGAGTCAGATGGAGCTGTTGGGGTTGTACCAGCAGCTGGGTGCCCTCCAGGGCCTGCCAACCCCCCAGCTGGGCAAGAACCCAGGGCCCTCGAAGGGCCTGTAGACGACCAGCTCCGCATCGGCCCACCTTTTTTTTTTGTCCAGCGCGGGACGGGCCGACATCATGAGAACCTGCTTGGACCCTCTCCTGCCCCTCGTCCAGCACTAATGTAAAAGTCGGAATAAAAATGTGGAGGACGTTACCAAGGGTCTCGGCGGTTTAGTTTGTAATTGTGTATATATAGCCTTAATGTTATTCAAGTTTTCTTCTTTTTTTTTTCCACATATTTAAGATATTCTTCCCCAAATGCTTTTAAGCATTGCATTGTTCTTTTCCCCTTAAATAAGGGCTGTGCATTATTTTGATTTTTTTTTTTCTTTTCTTTTATACAGGACAAGAAAAAAAATAACTGAACCTCTGTGGGACCATAGTGTTGCTCATTACAGATTTGTATGTTATAAAAGATCTAGAAGAATCTATCTTAATAGATACAGCGTTAATATCTATCTACTAGTGGATGATCAGTGGTGCTGTGAATCCCGGTGCTCCAGAGGCACTGTTAACACCTTAAAGGAGAAAAAAAAAGATGCAGTGATGGCCTTACATCAGCTAAATTTGTTTTCAAACACACTGAGCAGAACCCCCTCCCCCCTTTTTCTATTATGCTTTTAGGCTTTTACACTTGTTGTTGCTTATCATATAATGGAATGCCTGTGTTGTTAAAACTGCTTGCCGGACTCCCCTGGACTTTTGTAACCTCCGATTTCTCGTCGTAAAAGTGTTGCTTAGCATAGTGTTGTAAGTACTGTTCATCTGTTTCGTTCCACGTTTTAGCCCGGGCTCTCGCCTTACTGAGATTGTGTGTTTTCTGTAATTTAAAGACAATTGCAAATGGTTAGGCTGCAGGTATCTGGTAATGCTAACTAACCACATTAGGCTGGCCCTCAGGCTACATGTATTCTACTTTGGCACATTTCTGCTTCGGATGCTAAAACGGTATAGATGTTTCTAATTGGAGACTAAGCTCCCTCGTTTGCACAGGGTGTATTTCAGAAATGTAGAGGAACTTTTCTCCCTCCCAAGAATGTTCTCATGTGAGCAAATACACCAACTTGTTTTGCCATTAATCTGATCTGCTATTTACTAGAATAAGTATTTAATATTACATTTAAATAAAGTGACCAAAAGGGTGATTTGCATTTAGTAGCATTATTGTGTTTAGATGTGTGCTTGTCTTTGAGCGTGTTTTTCCAAGCGTTTGTACATCTGGCCCACCAGAGAGTCAGTGATGAGACTCGTCTTGTGACCGCACCTAATGCATGATGCTTCAGTCCAGATGACAGTAAGTTGATGTCACTAGAAGTCATCAGATCAGTTAGCCCCTGTGGTCACCAGATTAACCCATGGGTTATGGTGAAAATACAGGGTGATTCGAAAAGATTCATCTGATTTGAAAATGATTTATTTCTCTTGTAAATCGTTACAGATCAATGCAGTGAACTGTAAATGGTTTAAATGAGTATAAAGTTTATTATGTGATTGAACAAGGTCTCAGTATGAACCTCCTCCAGCTGTACAGACAACATCAACACCATAGTCAAGCTCACCCCATACTGGATTGAGCATGTCGGTGTCGCTGCACTCACGGCTCTTTCAGTGCGATTTCGGAGATCATCCAGTGTTGTGGAACCAACGACGAACACTCTGAGCTGCTGGAGCTTCACTGCCCACGAAAATCACTCTGCACAGTTATGACGGATTCACTCTTATTGAAGTGGAGAACGCAGAACGCTTTCTGCTCAGGGGTCTCATCTCCTCTCAGACTGAAGGGAGCCATCTTCCACTGACAGTCAGAAACTCTATGACCCCCCTCTTTCAATTGGAATGTGATTGGTTCCTAGGCGCCTCACGGTTGTAAAAATATGGCACTTTGAAATCAGACTAATCTTTTTGAATCACCCTGTAGTTTAACTCTGTTGGAGGAAGTTTTGTACACCATCTACCCTTCTTTGTATTCCCTATTTCTCTATAGAATGCCAGCAATTCAGAAGAGAAGCAGCTCGTCATGCCTCATAAAGAAGGATTAATATCCAGATGCACTCTGTAGACTTTTATTTGAGACATTTTTCTGTACATTAATTTCTTCTCCTTGCCAGAATCCCCCCCCCTTCCCCCCAACCACCATAGCCTCTCTCCCTCACCCACACAGATGAACTTGTGTTCAAACCTTGTGCCAGGAGTGAAGCGTTACAACCACATTGCAGTTGTCGAAATGTTGCTCCCAACTTTGTCCAGATCGTCACTAGTCTACATTTGCTGCATCCCTTCTGGCCACCAGGCAGCTGTTCCCCTCATCTGCTTTCCCCTTCAATTCCAGCGCTGTTCACAAGCTTCATGAATATGCATTAGCGCTGAAACTATCCAAGCCTGTTGGCAACAACGAGAACAACCAATCATCTGTCTACAGCCAAGCCCAATATGTTGTCAAGTATTGGCTTAGGGTATGGCTGTGAATACGTTTATAAATCTGGATTGTGCTATGAATCCAGATTGTCCATGGCTGCTGATGTAAGTGGACTGAAACCTCATGTTTAGGACAACGTCAGACTGGCCCCAGCTAGTCGCTATGGGAGTCTTGTGTTGTGCAGACAAACAATGCGCAGAGTCCATTTGGGGGGCTTTTCCCCCCATTTGTTACTGTTCCCTCTTGTTTTCGTGGAGCAAAACGTCTTAGGAGTCTACTTTTCAACAACTTTGTCACCCAGTGACCCACCTAGTCCCTTTTTATTGTTTCACTTGCTGCAGAGGTTTGATTTATGTCTCCGCAGGCTGTTTGGGGAGAACTTTCTCATAGGCTCCCTAAGCCAAGAGCAGTCTCTTTACATCATCAGCCACATCTCCGGAGAGATTGATTACTCAGTGTTGTAGTTCGCTCTGGAATTTGCGTCCTCTTGGAGCAGCGGGCGTTTGTCAGTTTAACTTTCATCCCTGGTAGGGCGCCGCACCTTAACGTTAAGGTATTTTCTGAAATGGCGCGGCTCAGATCTGGTTTGTTTGAGGGTTCGTGGTCAGTGCTTTCTCACAAGCATTTCAGTCTTAAGCTTTTTGTGTCCTGATCCATGGTTGGCCAAATTAGCGCTGTGTTTGAAGCGAGCCTGACCACATACTGAGTGAGCCTGACCACAAATTCTGGCAGCGCTGGAACTTTTCGAGGAAGCTTGCGGTGCAATCAATGAATCGACTCAGTGTTTCTCCATATAAGATTTTAATTATTACAGAGAATCCTTTTTTTTTTTTTTCCAAGTAAAAAAAGGTCACTCACAATGAACGCTAAATAGCAGGACAATTTTATTGCCGTTCTTTCAGGTCGAATTATTAGCCCTTTTGTATAATTTCAGTAGAATTTACAGTTCTTACAATTTCAAGTTCATTACAAAATAAAGACTTTGCAATAAATAAATATATTTATATATATATATAGATTTAGAATTATACTTTATATGTAGAAAATAAATATATTGTACATCTTATAAATAGGTTCATCCATATTTACACCTGTCACTTGCATTTTTAATAATGTTCCTGACAGCCTGAACATTACAAGTCACTCCTTTCGTCAACCAACCAACACTCCTGCTCAGCCTTTCTGCATATACCATAGCTTTTCCCTGGTTTTAATAGATACATCACTGGGTTTTTCGCAGAGAGTGCTTTTTGTTTTTCTTTTCAACAGGCAGACTTTTCCAGAACCTTCAAAAGACAAGGAGTGGATTCACAGAGTGGTGCTAAGTGCTCATTTATCTCCCAGTGTTTCACACTGAAGATGGTCTCTTCCACTCTGCCCTCATGTGTGTTCATCTTAGGTGGTCTTTTAGGCCTTTCCCTTAAAACCCTGCAGTCCTCTATGGTTTCGCTTTTTCATCAGTGGTTGTTATTGTTTCAGTATAAGCTGGCTAGTTTTATTACTTAGTAGTACCTCTCACCCCTCAAGTGTCCTTAAACGTACGTTTGTCTGAAAAGCTCTTACTTCTACGGTTCTCTTATTGAGATGCTACGGTATGTTCATCCTTGTCCACCAGGTCTCAAAGCTCTCTTGGTAAGTACTGTACTCCCTTAATCTTTTCTCCATAAGGTCAGCACTCTGGTCCCTTTGCAGTCCTGACTGCATGCCTATTTAGAAGGTGAGTGTAAGCTTGCAAAGACACTTCTTGAAGTTAACCACTACGCTTGATTGTTGTGTCCAAGCTGACAGAAATAGAAAGCATCAGTGTCCGAGTTTCAACCTGCTCTGTGGACGTGAGCAGACTCTTTTCACCTTCATGTTTAAGACATTTAAGTGCTACTAAAGTTGCAAAGACAAAAACTGAAGCCAGAGTTTTTTTTCTAGAAGTGCATGCCCCATAAGTGGTTCACTTTCCATCACGAGTGGTTCCTTGAGAATTTTAGCAGATGTACTAAATGCGTGCTCATGACTGTCTTAGGATGAAGCAGTTGCGTGACACCAAGGAGTCATGGGCCCCTGAAGTCAACACCTCTCCCTTGGACACCTCTTGGCACCGGCGGCGGTGGGAGGAATGTCCTCTCTGCTCTGTGGTTTAAAACCCATTAAGGAGAGGAAACGAAGCCATCCAGGAACACACACGTACTGTTTATCTCAGTCACTGCTGGAGAGGGACTCCTCACTTTGGACCAGAAGGCAAATCTAAACAGTTGCGAAGGGAAGAAGGGGAGGGTCTCCATAAGCCCTCCCGCTGTCCATCCCTTACGACCAATCCCCACTTCCTTCCCCCGCAAACGCTCCTCCAGCAGCACTGGCTGGAGCTCTGGTCACCTGTGCTGGAACAAGTCCCTGTAAGCCTGGGGGATCTTATCGATCTCCACAGGCCTGGGTAGGAAGTGAGTCAACTTCTGATGCTTTTTAGTCCTCCCGCCTTCTCGAGGCGACCCGTCCTTGTTCAGGGCCACGTAGTAGTACCTCCCGGTGTCGGCGTGCTTGTAGAGCGTCGAGGCGTACGTGTTGTACCAGTTCTCCTCGAACTGCTCACGGAAAACACACTCTGCTGTCAGCTTCTTCTGCAAGAAAGCCAGAGAGGAGTAGAGAGAAAATGATAAGTCATTTCTGTGCTCAGATAAGTAGGATGCTCTGAATTCTTGCTGTCTTCTCAAACTTGCCTTTCGGAATAACAGGTGCACCCACGTTTTTGTGCCAGAAATGAACCTTTACTCGGCACTTTACTCTTTACCCTGTGCTACGGTCACTACGGGGAGTAATGAGCATCTCTGTGTATATCATTACAGGTTCCCAACCTAATTTGTGACTTCCTTCCTTCCTAAAACTCCATGGGAAAGAATGAGGGTGAAAAAAGGTGGTGGCAGCGTTTTCTCACAGCATGCAGTTCGCCCTTGTATCGCTACCGCGACTGAGTGGAAACTATTCTAGGCCAGTCGACAGGTGCTTGTTGCGCCAGAGAGAAGGGGAAAGCCATTACAGCAGGCTTTTCAGTTTACACCCAAAATCACTCCTCGGACCTGTTAACCTCTCTGTCTGCGTGGAGAAGTCTGTTTCCCCTGTGACGCAACAAGCTCGGTTCGCACACACACGGCAGCCAGAGCGAGCGCCTGTGTGGCCTGCTACTAGCACACCACTGACAGGCCTCAATGAGCAATCACTCTGGGTTCAGCAGGTGAACCTTTGCTGGCTGACTATGCTGCGAAGAACAATAGAGGACATTGGGGCTACATCATATTTCCTGCCAAAGAGCAGTCATGCGATGGCTCGGGCTCAAGTCTTGGTGTCAAAGCAGTTCATTTAGACTGACTAAGATGGCTGAAGGTTTTAAGATAAAGCTTGCCTTAAAAGTCCCTTGAAAAACTGATTTAAATGCTTGGCCGAGCGAGTTGGTCAAAGGTAGGCCAGGATAAACACAGTAGAGGTGCAAATAATTAATATATGACTTTTTAATTACACTGTCCAATAACAGTGTTCTGTGATCATTTGTTTTCTGACTTGGAATGGCCCTGTCAAGGAGCAGTCTAACCCCAACCAAAGTCCCCGCCCAAACACATAAAATCTTGGATTTTATTTCAGTAACACTTCTGTCAATTAAGTAGCGGGGATCTAGACTCCTGCTGTGCAACTGTGGACTATTTTGCAGTAAAATACAGCTCAGTGCACATGACTTGGCATAGGAGATGCTAATTCTGACTGCTAGAAAAGGGTCCCAATGAATTCCTTCAAGGTTGGACCCAAAAATGCTACCATTGCGAAGAATAGATGAAAGCTAGATCCTAACTGGCCCCACCTCGTTTTCATATAACATGACCTGGCCAGCTTTTATTCATTGGTAGCCACATTAGCATTTTTGTGTTCTTTTACAGTTGCTGGACGTTTGCCTTGCACTGGCCCCTGGTTGATGAACACAGGCATCAATCTCCAGACACCTCCAGCCAGCGTGTCAGCTGATTCTGCAGAGTGATTGCACGTTGACCCGAGCCTGCGGTGCTCTGTGATTTTAATAGGATGTTATCACGTTACATGTGAAGTCATTTTTCCCCTCCCTGCCTGTAATAAGCTTATTCTGACTCTTAAGATCCGCAGACGCTTGGCGAGGGCCCCGGGTTATTGTCCGCCGAAACCTGATAGCATGCATCTCCCCCAGTCGTGGCCGCAGTGTGTGGGGGGGGGGCTGAGAACACTATCTATAAACGGTGCTCTGTGCACATGCTCACACAAAAAGTAAGTTAATTCCTCGCACATCCTGGTCTATGTTACTGTTTGAGCACTCAACCAAAGTAAAGCATCTCTCCCCGTGTGACTGCGCAGGAGTATACAAGAAACCAAGAGCACTCACGGGCCATATATCCCCAATATGTGTGTGTACTCTACACGCTTCATGTGTATCTAAGAAATATGTAAATATTTTGATGACTATGGAGCAAAATGAAGAGGCAGTCCTTCTAATTTAGGATTTAGGGTGCTTTCTCAGAGGATTTTTCCCCCCTCGTGTCTTCCTCAAGCTCAGAAGACAAAAACAAGGTAACCCAGACGGCTCTCAGGGGCCCCCACTGTTGCTGTTCCTGTGCTGTTTAGCAGGTCTGAGGTCAAACGGATGGTTGAGCTATGCAGCAGTGGAAACATTGGTCTGGTGTTTTGTCTGGAGATAGGATTGCTATCCTTTTAACACTACAGTGGCACAGCTGGCTGGTGTACAGGTTCTAATGTGGAGTGATAATGGGTGCAATGTGCATGTGGACATCCGACAACATGGGTTTGACTTACCGACCCATAGAGCTCTCCTTTTTCATTCATTCCCAGGTAAAGGCCAGCATCCACGCCTCTTATGCTGACCAGTCCCACGGCCAGACTGATGAACTCCAGGATACCTGCCATAGAAAAACTGATGAGACATTTACCAGATACTTTTGCCACTGAAGATGTATTTACAATCTTGGCCACGTGGACAGGGTGTGAAATGGACATGGTCAACAGTAAATTGTAAATCTTGCAGATATGGATGACATGCTGATCACATCATGTTCTCTCTTTTGAATGTTTGTGTTGGGTGGTACATTGTCTAAAACTCTTGAATCCTTTGCTCTAGGCTGCTTGCCTGGAGTTGAAGAGAAGTTTCTTGCTTTCTTTCAGTCTAAAACCCTCGTTAGGAACCACTAATCACTTCTGAGCTCCTTGCTAGACTTGTCTGACCTGTATTCGCACCTCATGGTCAGAAATTGCACTGGTCAAATCATAAACTGCACAACGCCAATGATGAAGCGTTGGAGATGCACCTGGATCAGGTGTCGTGGCACCAACGTAAGAAGACATCACAGCAGTTCTCGATGCTGCAGCAAGAACTGCACTTCGTTTTAATGAAAGCCATCAGACCAATGTCTGCCTTGAATTTGCGCGTGTGTGGAGGGGGGAGGTGCCAGAAACATGCTTGGACCACCCAATCCAGTAAAACCGCTTGTTTTTGGCTGAAAAAACGAGCATTAAACTTCTTTGGATTCCACAGTGGTCATGCTTTAATTTAGAGTTATTCCAGCCTTTCCCCAAGCAAGACTGCACCTGCAGGATGACTATGGATAACAGAAACGCTCAGCCTCGCATGGCTGCGCCCTGACCTCATGTGTTTACCGCTCCTAATGCTAACCACCCTATGAATGATTTATATTAATGGTATAATTAGTATAGCGTGTGTGCGCTCGGGTACTTTGAAGACGTTTGAACAGAAGAAACAGTCTGACGTTGCTTGCTTTGGACCAGCGATAGAGACACCTGCTTCTCCTCACAGCCTCATTCCTGGTTTACAGTGGGGTAGGGCTCAGTCCTGCAATGCGAGCTCAGCCTTTATAACCACTATTATGGAAGTGGGGCATCATAAATGGAGAATTTATGATTCTCCGTTTATCTTCCAAGCATCCTTAACAAACCTGATATATAAACCCAACACAATCCTGATAAGCCCACATTGGAAGAGCTTTGAATTGCTGCATGTATTTTATAAACCTGAAGATTTTGGTGTAGCAAAACGAGATAGTGATCTTTTGTGAAAGACATAAACCTGACATACAAACCTAAAATAAAATGAATGGGTTGGTTTTTCAGACAGGATAACAAAGTCCTGGACTACACAATGAAGAATTTACATGCAGAAGGCCGAGTCCAAGCCTAGGCTTAATCCCTGTCTGGGAAACTGACCCCAAGACTCTGATCTACAAACCTATAAAACCTACAAACCCAACAATTTGGATTAAAAAATCCTACATGTACATTTGATCTTAATTTACTTGTATGTATAACATGTTAACCTGAATATTCTGGTATATCTGATAAATAAATCTATTCTGGTCTATAAACCAGGAGATCCTAATATTACAGACGTGATCAGACTCTGAACTACGAATCTGATTAAATAAACCCAACTATCCTGATAAACCTACGTTCAAAGAGCTTTGAATTGTCACGTGTATTTTATAAACCTGAAGGTTTTGGTGTAGCAAAATGAGATGGTGATATAAACTTAATGGGTTGGTTTTCCAGACAGGATAACACAAAGTCCTGGACTACACTTTCCTATAAATGAAGAATTTACATGTCCAAGCCTAGGCTTAATCCCTGTCTGGGGAAACTGACCCCAATACTCTGATCTACAAACCTATAAACCATACAAACCCAACAATTTGGATAAAAAACCCTACATATACACTTGATCTTAATTTACATCTGTGTAACATGTAAACCTGAATATTCTGGTATACCTGATAAGTCTATTCTGGTCTATAAACCAGGAGATCCAAATATACAGACGTGATCAGACTCTGAACTACAAATCTGATTACATAAACCCAACTATCCTGATAAACCTACGTTCAAAGAGCTTCGTATCACCACCTGTTTTATAACCTGAGGGTTTCGGTGTAGCAAAATGAGATGGTGATATAGACTTCATGGGTTGGTGAGTCCAAGCCTAGACTCAATACCTGCCTGGCAAACCGACCCAGAGACTCTGATCTACAAAACCCAACAATTCTGATCAAAAAACCTACATATGCACTTGATCTTCATTTACATGTTGTATGTGTAACATATAAAGCTGAATATTCTGGTCTACAAACAAGATATAAACCGGGAGATCCTAATATACAGTCTTGATCAGACTCTGAACTACAGATCTGATTATGAACCTGTTGATCCTGACGTATAAACTTGATTCGTACATACAAACCTGGCATTTAAATCTCTTCTGATCCATAAGCTAAATAAACCAGATCTTCATGTACAAACCTGAACCTGCTGTGTAAATCTGAAGTTTCTAACCCATAAACCCATAAAAGATCTCCACCTTTTGGCAGAGCACTTAGTAAAAGGAGGTTCTCCAAGGGTTCTTTAGCAAAGACAGTGGATCAATATAGAACCATGAACATTCAAAGAAGCCATTTGCATGGTGAATGTTCTTCAGACTGATGGAGAGTTTGTTGTTTATGGTTCTATATGGAACCTTTTTGAAAATCGTTCTGTTTAGCACCAAAAAGCTTGACACTGTAGCAGCAGAATCCTTTTTGGTGCTATATAGGACTATATAGGACACGTTCTCCATCAGTTTGCGGAACTTTTCACCATGCACAGAACCAACTAAGCCCTGAGTGTTCATGGTTCCGTATAGAACCCTCGTCTTTGCTAAGGAACCCCGTCTTTGAGAGTGTGCGCTGTAAGGGAAGTGATGTTAATAAGAAAGTTAGCCTCCTGACCGAAACGGAACGCGCTCCTAAAGTGCCCGAACGTGCGCGAGCGGCGGCGCGCCTCACCGAATCTGCTGTGGTCCTGCCTCGTCCCGTGCACCGTGCCGTTGGGGAAGATCTCCAGCTGGAAGCCCGTGCGGCAGTACAGCTGCCTGCGGCGCAGGATGCCCTTCAGGTGGTCGAAGTCGGGCAGGGAGCCGCGCTGCAGGCGCCCCTCGATCAGCCCCAGGCGCTCGTTCAGGCCGGCCGGGGAGTCCGACAGGGGGATATTCCCGAAGGCGGGGAAGCTCTGTAAATCCAGATCAATGGAGCCCAGGACGCCGCCGACCTCCGCCATGGCCGCGGAGCGACTCGCTCACTCACAGAACCGGGAGAAGTGCGGAGACTCTGAAGGACTCGG
Organism: Colossoma macropomum; assembly: GCF_904425465.1. NCBI lineage: Eukaryota > Metazoa > Chordata > Actinopteri > Characiformes > Serrasalmidae > Colossoma > Colossoma macropomum. The sequence continues at coordinate 41,393,977 of NW_023494788.1, forward strand.
GACTCTTCGCTCGCGCACTCAGACCCATGCAGAATATCCCGAGGACACGCGCTCGCTTCAGCGCCCGCCCCCCGCGCCTCAGGAAACTCAGGTCACCCCAGCCGTCCGGCGCTATTCATCACTCGCTAATGTGGCTCTTCGGAGGCTGACTGCGCCGCTTATATAGCCGCCGGTCGAGCATTATCTAATGGGAGAGTGAAAGGCGGGCCCCGCCTGGCTGGCATCCCCCTCAGCTGCACGCATCAGTGTGTGTGAGTGGAGGCGAAGCGCGTCTCAGCTGCAGCTCTGCTGTCCCGCTCGCGCACTGCGGGCTGACCACAGGCTGCAGGAGCAGGGAGAGAGAGAGTGAGGGAGTGCAGAGCGACCGGAGGAACGGAGGCGTGATGGAGCGGAGAGGGAGAAGGGGAAAAAACACGGGGCGGATATGTGAAGTGGAGAAAAAAAAACGTGGATTTCTGAACTGAGAACTACCGCAGTGGGTACAAACGTGAAAAGTACCAAAGGAAAAAAAAAACAAAACAAAACTGGGGGGATCTCGAAGTGAAGAGCGCCCACAACTGCAGACCAAAACAAACAAACAAACAATAAATTCCTAAGAAACGCCTGGTGGATTTGTTGAAACTACCACAGAAACGCGAGATCTGAAGTGAAGAAAACGCAAAAACACGAACTACAAGAGGGAAAAATGGGTGGAAATCTGAAGTGAAGACTAGCCAAGTGTGAATATGGGGTACATATGTGAAAAGATCCCTAAGTGAAGACAAACCCAAACTGCAGACCAAAATAAATAATAAATAAATTCATAAAAAACGGTCGTGGAAATGTGAAAAGTAGCAAAGAAACGTGATATCTAAAGTGAAGAAATGAAAAAAACGAACACAAACAGACGATATCTGAGTACAAATGGGGGGAATTGGTGGAAATCTGAAGGAAAGGCTAGAGAAAAAAAACTGCAGCCCTAAATAAATAAATAAAAACGTTAATTTGGGGTACAAATGTGAAAAGTAGCAAAAAAAAAACAACAAAAAAAAAAACGTGGGGATCTCTAAGTGAAGACTGCCCACAACTGCAGACCAAAATAAATAAATTCATAAAAAACGTTAATATGGGGTACCAAAAAAGAAAAGAGTACCAAACATATCAAAAGTGAAGAAAAGGCAAAAACACAAACTACAAGAGGGAAAAAATGAGTGGGAATCTTAAGTGAAGACCACCCAAAACTGCAGACCAAAAAAAATGACAAGTAATTAATTAAACGGTTGTAGACGTGTGAAAACTACCAAAAAACGAACACAAACATGATTTCTGAATACAAAAAGGGGAAAAAATGGGTGTCTGTTTATCTGAAATAAAGACTACCCAAATGATGACGAGGGTAACTCGAGTTAGATATGTAAAAACACAAAAAAAAACAAACACAAACAGCCGATATGAAGACTAAAAAAAAAAATACTGGCTGGAAAATGGGGAAAAATCTGCAGACAAAAAAATCTGAACACTACAAAAAAACACTGTGATGTCTGAAATGAAGCGAGATGGAAAGAAACTTTTGGACATGTGAAGCAAAAATGACCACGAAAATAAAAACGCAAGAGCGTAGTAGACGGCTAAAGGGAAAAAACGAGATCATGAAATGATGCAAAGGCTAAAAACACTGAAAACTAGGCTAAAAAGCTGCTCCACCGTTTCACCGCTCCCTCCTCCAGATCACACCTTTGGCTGAAGCTCTGCAGAGGTGAGCAGCTCTGTAACAGAGTCTGCTTTTAGCTCCACTCTCAGCTCGGGTTGAACTTTTCCTGAAATCCCCACCTCCCGCCTGAAGAGTGAAGCAGGTGCTCCGTGTCTGCAGTAGCAGTGGAGCTTTAAAGCAGCTGCTAGACTGCAGGCTTAGAAGAAAGCAGGGAAGAGGAAAAATAATAATGCTGATGGCGTATTTGATTAAAGTTGACCGGTACAGGGAATGTCTGGAGGAGGGGAGCAGACGGAATTTCATAAAATGTGGAAAAAAAAAAACCTCACCTGAAATAAGAGACAGCATTGCTTTACCACAAACGCAAGTGTCTGGGTCTCCAGTGGGCCTACAGTGCTGAATTAACATCTGTAAGGCTGAATCAACACCCAGTGTTGGTTAAAGGGGAACTCCACCGAGTCTTTTTAATACTGAAATGTAAATTGAAATTTATTGTTCATTGTAGAGAAACTTACAACACAAGATTTCATTACAGTCGTGGTGAAAGGAACCAGGGGAGAAATCTACAATACAAATATAGACACTTTACTTACGTTCAAGAATGAGCAGTGAATTTACGTGTCTTCTGAGTTCTTATATGTAAGATATTGGTAAAATAGTGGGAAATCTGAAGAAATTAGCTTTTTTTGGGGCTTTTTTGCCATGCATGTACCACCATGAACAGGTTTTTATAAAAAATGTTTTAGGCCTCGAGCTGATCTCGGCATCCAGGCATCAGAGACGGCATTCATAACCACTGGATGTAATAACTTTGTGTGAAAGTTGGCCTTTAGAGGCATTAAACTCCTCAGACGTCTGGTTCCCATCACCACCACTGTGAACAATTCTGACTCTGCAAGTTTCTCTAGAACAGAGCGTTTGACATCAAAACACTCTGAATGACTCTTTACCTCTTAATAGATTTAATTATGCAGATATTTTTGAAAACTCATTCAAAGTCCCCTTTAAGTCCAGTTGGACACACAAACACTATAAGAGATAATACAACTCTGGGGATTTTACAGTGCAGAGCTTATAAAAGGCCAATATCCACATTTTTCTTGTACTTTTTGTTGGTGTGGGGTTATGTACCAAAAACAGGCAGTATTCACTCCTGTATGACCTCTTTTATCCTTTCAAACTAAACAGGCTGTTTTTGTTACTGTGCCTTTAAGACTGATATATGTAAATAAACTCTTCTCTGATTGACTGTCTTGTATTGTGCCTCATTCAAAAAGGAGCCCAGGCTGCAACGTTCCTTAGAACTTCAGTGTGAATGGGTGAAGCTAAACTGTAGGTTGATTAATCTAAATGTACTGTTTAAAATCATGAATTTAAAATGGACTTTTTTGCGGTTTAGTTTTCACAATTTGACTGTGGTCAAAAATACATTCAGAAACTTTTATCAGACTCTTCTGTGAGGAAAAACTGGATTTCCATGATATGAATCCTAACAAGCTAAAACAATCCAGCGAGGCTTCGGTCACCTCATCTGTAGGACCCTACACAGTCCCTGGCCACTTTATTAGAAACCTTTCTCTTGTCGATGTACTGTTGTGTTTTTCCACACATGACTGTCCATAAACAGTAAAGTACAGCACAGTATGATTACAAATACCAACCCACAATTCTCCATACCATGGCCGAGTAGGCGTTCTCTTTAGTGTGGTCACTTGATTTCTCATGTGAATCTAGCATTAACAGTGAACACTAACAGTAGCAACAACACAGGAGCTTCAAGGCTTCTGCTTTACCTTTTTCTCGAGGTTTGTTTGTATGCGAGTCACAGACTGACTAGCTAGTTGTGTTTTCATTTGTTTGCCTTTTACTTTTGTTTTTAATTTGTACTGTTGTTAATTTTTAATGCTGGTCATCTGACTCTGTCTGTGATGATTGCATTTGGCCAATTAGTGGTTTGCACCATTAACATTCACAATTACTCAAGTGTATTTTACTAAATCACAATTGACCACAAAATGCATGATAAGGGATTTGGTATGCTGGTTGACCAGCATCCAAAACACAACAGATCACAAAAAACACACACACACACGTTCTAAACTGCTTATCCTTCTGGGTCGTGGGGGGGAGCTGGAGCCTATCCCAGCTGTCATTGGGCAGAAGGCAGGATATGGCAGACAGACAGACATATACACTCACACACATTCACACGCATGCAGACACAGGGAGGACCCTGGTCGCCTGCCCGGGAATCGAACCCAGGCCCTTCTTGCTGTGAGGCGACAGCGCCACCGTGCTGCCCGGCGGTGATCAGTATATAACTTTTCATTTTTCAGCATAGTTTGAAAACACCAGCTGCCCTTTACATTGTGTAAAAGTTTTATGATTGAGTGGGCCCAGAAAATAGTCCAAAATAGTTTGGAATAAAGTCTTTTTACCTTAACTTATGTTGAATGTTAAAGCTTTTCGTCCATCAGCGTCAATGTGCTAGTTTTAGTTATCCATTGCTGCTGACCAGCATCCAAAACAACATATTATCCCTGTCAAAAAACACATGCTGGCTTTGCTGGTGACCAGCTATGCTTGTCTAAGCTGGTTTTTCTACCCTAATGTAAAACTGCCATTAGAGACTGTAGCCTGTCTTTATATACACAGTTTGTGGCAACCATCCTCGAGACTCTAGTGGTCAGTTTCTGAACCAAGAACCAGCTGGATATGCGTGGAGAAAGGACCACTCTCAACCTGCCAGCGACACTAACTGGGGTAAAAATCAGTGCAGTGTGTTCACTGCTGGGAATGGTTCACCACCCAAATAATATCTGGTCAACATCAGTCCTTTTGTTGAGAAACTAACCAATGATTAATGGCGCTGACACACTGCATTACAACAGGGCTGTGATCTGTAAGTGCGTACACCCATACGGTGGACCCGTGAGGTAGCTGGACCTCAGAGTGGCCAGACAGTGGAACGTCCGGAGTGTAAATTCAGCTTTGTCAGCTGTTTGAGACGTACCTGGGAATGCACTGTTTGTCCGCGGTACCATGAACAGAACATGTGAAAGTGGAAATAATAACAGCATCTGGAATGAAAGCCGTGATTTACGATATGATTTGATTTGGAGCTTTTAATCTGATACACAGCATGTTTAACAGGCGCTGACTTGTGCGCGAGGCGAGTGTGCTGTCGAAGGCCATGAGTTCTTACATGTCTTTCTGTGGATGCAATGTAAACAAAGGCAGCGGCAGACTTAATTTGCCATCAGCTACGGAAACATATCAGTGTCAGATTGGGGAGTCCAAAATAAGGGCTTTAATCAGCAACACATTTTAAAAGTTACAGGTGTTTATCATTTCAGGAAATCCCCAGCCTCTAGGTACACTGGGAGATTGGCAAAAAAGAACATCCCATAGAGTGGAATTAATGTGTCTTATTTGCCCAATGATGCCTGGATGAGTAAGAACAACTCGTCTTGTTCCTGCAGTCTTTTAGTTTCAAGTTGCACACCTGGTTTGGCCATTTGGTAGAAATTTTTAGAGCACAGCAAGATAAAAGAGCAATGTTCACCCATCCTTGATCAAACTGTATTCAGACATGTGCTATATTCACAGTTCGATGCAGTTATATGTGTATTCTGCTTATGCTGTGTATGTTGTCTGTATCCACATGTAGAACTGTGGCCTTCAGTTCAGCCATAAATGTGAACACTCAAACAAAGACACTGCTAGAACATTACCAGTTCCTGTTAGTGCCCTCACTGAATTTCTAATAGTGTGTTAGTGCTAACGCCGGTGCATGCAAACTTATATTCTACCTGTCTAGCAGTTTCACAGAGACTTAAAGAGCTATGGCATAACACTGACTGTGTTTTCCATTTATAACCACTGAGTGAAGTCTGGTTAGGTTATGGCTCGTGTTCACAGTCAGTGATGTATTAAAGTCTCAAACAGCCCAGAGTGACCTTTTGTGATTGGTTGATTCCTCTGTGACTTCCTATTAATGCTGGTGTTTAATCACGCTGCTTTCATGTGGTCTCAGTTCCATCAGAGAAATTAGTTTCCCACAACGAACACAACATGAACACGCTTGATAGTCGGATGATAAAAGTCAGGCACGAAAAGTCAGTCGCTGCGGCACGAATTGGCTGAGTTTGCCATGCTTTCTTCCAGAAGAAAGAAGCAGATAGTCCGTCTGAGTAAAGTAGGCCTAATTAAACATCACTGTACAAATATTATAAATGGTAATGTAAAATTTACACATGTACACTTAACCCACATTTTATTTCGGTTTATGTTCAAGATGCCAGTAATAGGGCAAAAGCCAGCGAGATAATAAACTACAGGATGATTCAAAAAGATTAATCCGATTTCAAAGCGCCATATTTTTACAACCGTGAGGCGCCTAGGAACCAATCACATTCCAATTGTAAGAGGGGGTCATAGAGTTTCTGACGGTCAGTGGAAGATGGCTCCCTTCAGTCTGAGAGGAGATGAGACCCCTGAGCAGAAAGCATTCTGCGTTCTCCACTTCAATAAGAGTGAATCCGTCATAACTGTGCAGAGTGATTTTCGTGGGCAGTGAAGCTCCAACAGCTCAGAGCGTTCGTCGTTGGTTCCACAACACTGGATGATCTCCGAAATCGCACTGAAAGAGCCGTGAGTGCAGCGACACCCGACATGCTCAATCCAGTATGGGATGAGTTTGACTATGGCGTTGATGTTGTCTGTACAGCTGGAGGAGGTTCATACTGAGACCTTGTACAATTACATAATAAACTTTATGCTCATTTAAACCATTTCCAGTTTACTGCATTGATCTGTAATGATTTACAAGTGAAATAAATCATTTTGAATCCTATTTTTGAATCACCCTGTACATTGCCTATTAGCTGTATTATGTAGCTGGCATCTATCAAATGTGATAGACATCTGCTGGTTAATAAACTACAGCAACCATTTCCCATCCTCTGTGTTTTTAACTGCCACATGAATGAGTTCTCTCAAAATAGCATCATAGTCCTGCTCCTGAAGGCCTAACACAGTGGTTCTCAGCCCTTGGTCCCAGGGAACCCCTGCCCTGCATATTTTTGTGTCCTTGCTCCCAACACACCTGATCCAATTAAGCAGTCAATTAGCAAGGCTTTCCTGAGTTTAGCTGAGTGTTTCAAGGCAGAAAAACCCAAAATTGTGCAGGGTTGGGGTCCTCCAGGAGCAGGGTTGGGAGCTTGTGGCTGATCCATTGGGGGAGGTAAGCTGTATCTATGGAGATACCACAGGAAAACAAAATTGGACATCCGATCCTGACTGGACAGTTTTCCATTGGACATTTCAAGATCTTACTGCTTTTTTCTTTAACCAGAATGCCTTTTATTTACTACAGCACTTGCAAAATTTAAATGCAACAATCGTGATGATTATATTAAATAAAAGTTTTATTTTTTTTGGTTCCCAGAAATCATTAGGCCTTCTCTGAAAGTCTAGAAGACCCTGAAGGCTCCCCTGATAGTTAGTAGGGTGTGTTCAGGGCCTTGGATCACTAGTGTAGAATTAATCTGGGATTAGTGACAGTTTCTCTGTGGAGCAAGTCTGATATGTGAACAAAGAAGCCAGTGAGTCTCACCTTATTCATGTCTCAGTGATCGTTTGATTGGTTAGACCAAACACACCAAAATGACAGCAGAAACTCGATCCTTTTCATTAAATAGACAAGCTGATTCCGGTTTAGATATTAAAGCTGGTGCATCTCTGATAGACAGTGCTCATTACCTGAAATATTGTTTTCCTTCGGCAGCTGGCAAGTTCACAAGTTCAGCCTGAACAGGAGGAGCTGCTGTGGCACCTTTGTTTCATGCCAGAACTTATAAATGGAGGCTGTCATAGAACATTTTGAGTTTTCCAAATAAATCAACAACCTGTTCCAGTATCATCAATGAGACACCAGCAGGCAATCAGCCCAATGAAGCTGAGGCCTGTGAAGGAGTTAGAATGGATTCATGTTTATGCTGCCCGTGCTTTGTGTACTCGCACTCTGGAAGGCCGAAGACTAAACGCATTTTTACCGATATTGAGAATAGCATGAAGACATCCATAGCCTGTGTTCTTGGCATCGGCCTTTTCTTTTCTGAAACCTGTGTAACGACATCTGTTACTGGTCAGCTATATTTTATAGTTGACATGTTGGATTTATGAGTGCTGAGAAGAAAAAAATTCAGGAGTAGAAAATGTTCCCATATGCTGAAAGTTTCTAAAGGATAAAGGACAGCGATAATGGTCACAATGCATGGCTGGTGCTTGGACACCTCTTTCCTTACGAGACCCGCAGTAGGACGCGGCAGTTTATTAGTGTAAATTGGGGCTAATATCTCATTCACCTATTAGGTTTTCAAGAATTTCAGCCGTTTTTTGACCAGGTTGAACTGAGGTGCCCAGGCTATGAAGAAATGTCTCTACTTTTCATGTGAAACATATGTCAAGCCTCCTGCAAAACAGCTGTACGTGAAATTGATGAGTTGTCTTTGAATTGACACACACTTGTACCACATGCAAAAATCGAAGTGCTTTCATCTCTCGCAGGGTTACAGCCATTACGTCTTGGCCAGAATAATTTGTCAGAATTAACAGGTTACAGGCTTTCATGGTTGTAGTCCACGTCCTTAGTGTGACTACTGCAATGCCACTTTCTGCCACTAGTTGTTTTGGGAATTGTCTTTTTGTATGTTTGCATCACAAGCGCTGTAGAGGTCTGCACTCCCGCAGGTTCCTGCAGGATCCACGGGACCCACCACAATATCTTGCGGCATATGACTAATTTTGAGTATTGCGTGCAGGAGTGGGTGGGAAACCAGCCCACTGCAGGTGGGACCGGGCTGAAACACGCAGGAATAGAAATCCCGCAAATGAACGAATAGCCTAAATAAAGTAGAACGATGACTAAATCATATATAAACAATGTAAAGTGGTAACAGTAAAACAGTTGAATGAAGTAATTCTAAAAAGTTCACGTAAACAGCTCACAAACTCTCGTAGCTTACAGAGGCGGCGGAGCCTTCAGTCCAACAGCCACAGCTGCCCAGCAAACACAATGGTTTAATTGCTGCCTTGTGTTCGCTGGGAATAAATGGCATTTGGTGAAGTTACTCACAGTGAGCCTGATGACCACGACTGCCGTGTTATTTCAGCAGAGGATAACATATTTGTGATTAGACTATGTCAGATATTGGATGTCAGTTTGCATTGATGAAACTGCACGGGCGGGAGCGGGACAAAATGTTTAGGTTGTGGGCGGGAGCGGGACAAATGATTCCGATTTGTAAGTGCGGGATTTAATTCTGTTTTCTTTCCAGACCTCCAAAGCACTATAGTCCAGTTTGCATCCAATTTAAGCCGTGATTAGTCCTTAGTGTGAGCACTGCAGTGCCATTACCTGCCACTAGTCTGCAGTGAGGGTTGTCTTGGGAATTGTCTTTTAATTTTAATCACAAGCAAAATTGGCGGCGTATTCATTTCTTGTGCTTAATCGTTACCAGTTTGCATCGCATTTAAAAAGCAAGGCTATTCCTAGTGTGACCACTTCAATGCCTTTACCTGCCACTAGTCTGCAGTGAGGGCTGCTTTGGGAATTGTCTTTTAATTAGCGCAGATTTTAATCACAAGCAAAATGGCAGCGTATTCACCTCTTGCAGTGTTGTATCATTGCCATCCCGTTTAAAAAGCCGTGATTGTCCTTAGCGTGACCGTCTCAGTGCTATTACCTGCCACTAGTCTGCAGTGAGGGTGGCCTTGGTAAGGGATGCCACATTGCGGGGCCCCTCGCATAAAGGACTTAGCACTAACCATGGTGTGTTCTGTGTATTGGAAAGCAAATCCACCCCCCACCCCCGAATCCCAGAGTATGATATCATCTGTTCTTATTTTACCTTTGTATCGGGGCTGCGCCCGGAAAAACGATCCGCCGCACGGAGTTATTTGCAGAGCTGGATTCTGTGTTATTTTATTCTGTTGCAGAGACATAACATGCAGGGTCTCCCCTTTCACACAGGTGGTCCTCCCGGCCTCAGTCAAGGCCGGGCGGCATGCACACCCAGGGCTGAGTGAAGACACGGACAGATGCATGCGAATTTAGGTAATGGTATAGCGTTTCAAGGGCCTGCTTGGCTTGGCCGTCCCGCATGTAGATAGCGTTAATTAATTTGTTTGCTTTGCTTTAAGCCCCTAACGAATGGAGCGCTCCGGCTCTTGAGGAGCCACCAGTTGGTGAAGAACGCTGTCTAAAACCAACATTTGTTATACAAATTAGTTTCACATGCTCTATGTGTAGGGAGAGAGAGCGGGTTGTGTCATGCGACCCCCCAAAGTTCTGCACCAGTAACGCCGCAGCTACTCTTTCCTCCAACCCACTTGAACGTTTTATGTGCGTTTCACTCTCGGCCGCTTGAGAGTTTGGTTTGCAAGTTGATGTTTCTACTCCTAACTTGTGGTTTGCCCCATTTCCTGCTGTGTCTGAAGAAATCTAGGGGAATGTCAAGCTCTGAGTCTAAACCAGACATTAGAACTGTCATCTCTGTGATTTGTAGGATAACGTGCAACCATCCTGCCCCGGGGCCAAGAAAGCCTCCGTAAACATTCAAGGAACCAAGTCCTTTAAATTCCCTGTGATTTTTTTTAAAACTGTGATTAGGATCCGTTTTTAGCAGCAGCTTTTTACATGTCTGCTAACTCATTCGTGTGCAGACTCCTCGCACCAGGGAATGCACAACATTCGTGGAATGACTGGTGGAAGAGAGAAGTTTTTTGAGGAGTGGAAAACAATCAGTTGGATCTTCTCCAAAGGTTCCTTTCCAGGCCGCTGCTTAGAAATCTTTAACTCATCCTCCGTAATCAGTGGGTCAGGGTGTTGACATATTCAATCATGTCACTTCGAACCCGGACGCTGCTTGTGTAAAGAAGTGTCTTGCGTGATCATGAGAAAACGACTCCATCTGAGGCGAGAGTGTTATTCTTTCTCCAACACAGAGCAGGAATCTAGTCTCAAACAGATGTTAGAAGGCCTTTGTAGAGCCCTTGGCTCCGGTCCAGGCCCTACCTATCTTCACAACTATTTACATGGCAATCCAGCTGGTCACCCCCTCCCAACCTTTTTCTCTCTCTCCGTTTCTGTCTGTCTCTTTCTCTCGTTCCTGCTCACCAAGCCACTCGCTATGCTCATTTGCATTGATTGCCCTCCTCCAACTGTCATTTCCACCTTTAAGGGTAAACATGCTTTTGATGACCACTGATCAGCTCAACCTATGTTTTTTTTGACATAATGACCAGTTACTATGATCACTTATGGGCTCACGGTGTCGTCAACATTCCTGCCTGCGGCTGTAATTTATGGAGATCGTATGGTACACGCATTCCTGAGGATACTGCTGCTGGGAATATGATGTTTGGCTGGAGTTAGTGTTGGATGTCTACATTTGTTCGTTCTTTAGCTGCAGTGATTTTCTCTGTTTTTGAACTACAGTGTCCTAAACTAACTACTAATCAAAAGTTTGGGGACACCTTGCAATATTTCAGAATTTCTGTTGCTTTTCACTCTGATGATCAAAGTAGGTCATGCCTAGATATTGATTGATCTGACATTTTGAACTTTGTTTTCTTTTCCAAACTATTGACATAAAGTGGAAGTCACAGCACATTTTCTTTCTGCGCTGTGACACAGTTATGAGTGAAACATGGTATCAAGGAGGGTCTCTGAGCTCGGTCATGCATTTTGCCCAAAAATAGGTGGGGGATGGCGGGAGGGGGAGGAGAAACATGATATTATTGGTTAATATTGTCTTGCCTGCCTACTGGTGCATGGTGACGTAATCAAAACTCGGACGATGTTGTAAAGATAGCATAATTGTTGTCTTTTAAATGATATGATAAATTGTGCATAATATGATCAGAGATATGAACTAATAAGGTAAAAAAAAGAGGTCAATGTTCATGTTAGGTTGACTTTAAAAGCACATCATGAAGATATTTTGGCCCAAAGTTTGCTGACATCCTAACTAGGAGATAGAATGTATGGCATTATTCATTATGCACTTCTGGGTCAGTTGTTTCTTTTGTCAGTGTGAAGATCTTAAAAGCTTTCCGTTTAATGTTAAAAAGCCACAAAGGAAACGTTCATTTACTGATAACAATTCCAAAATGAAGTCTTTTCACTTTACATATTTCAGTAATTCATCGCAAAATCTCCAAAATGGTAACTATCCAGTGGAAGGAGAAAACTTTCTCAGCTTTCACTGGAAGTTAATGGAAAAATACTTTATTTCAAGTTATTTCAGAGAATTTCTTTTGGTCAATTTTATTACGAAATGTTTGCATAATGTAAAGCACAACTGGTGTTTCCAAATTATGTGAAAAAAAAGACGACAGCAATAGAGATACGAGGTTCTGTCCTAACTATGATGACATATTGCTGACAGCTAAAAAAGTGTGAAAAAATGAAAGACGATGAAAAATGGAGATGCGAGGTTCTGTTGCGACAGCGACGATATACTGCCCTAATTTAAATTTCTTCTAGGTGCTGTTTGAAGGACGTTGGGTACCAAGCACTCCTAGCTCATGCTCAACTTCATGTCAGGTCACACTGAAATGAGTCTACAGCTGTGTAACCATCACGTCTTGACCACTAGAGGGAGCAAACCGGCTCTCCTTTTTTTAAATAAATAAATCTCGGCTCTCAGGTTGCCCTAAAACCATGAACTGTCAGAATATGATAAATAGAGACACATTAGTTAATTATGGTGGAAAGTTCAGATGAGGGTGATGTAAGTAATCTTTTCGCGTCGCCGTTATTTTTAGGCATTCCACAGGACCACAGTGCTGACTCTGAACCATGGCCAGTTTGCAGCCTCCCGGCTCTGCTCGGATGACTTTTCTCTCAGCATCTTTAATCATCTTTCGCTTCACAGCCTGACTAAGGCTTTTTTCCTCCTCCATTGTTGACACATACAAATGCCTCACCTGAGGGCTGGCTCATTATCTGACGTCAACGCGCCCTCCTGATTTATAGGTCTCATCTCTCGCGAGCGCAAAAAAACTAATAATTAGGGTCGAAGTTTATTTAGTAAACATGAAAAATTGGCTGGAATGCTTTTCGGTTTCTGCTTACCTCAAATGTGGTGGCGGTGTGTTTGGATGTGTTTATTGAACTTGCAGGGTGGTACATCACGGCTTTCGCTCTGTTGGATTTATTAACATCAAAAATGTGTGTGTTGGGCCTTGATAGATGGACTATATAGATTCTTTTTTTAAAGTTCCAGGCAAGAATTACTGCACCGTTTCAGGAATCTGAGAATTTAGAGCTGCATTGTACTTGTCCGAATGTACCAAAGTGCAGCAATGTCAAAACAACCTTTCTCTCTCTCTTTGCTCTAATGTTACTCGTCCTTTTGGACTCGTCAGGGGTGTTTAAAAGGTTTTTTGGCTTTTAAACAGAAATTCCACTTATTTTTCCAACATTTTTTTGCTCAGTTGAGCTGTTAAATCAGCAATCAGGCCTAAAACCTAAAGGTTAATATACTATTTGTCATGCTGTGTGGCATTATATCCCTCAGCCTCACTCATTTTACGTCCCTCTTTGATCGTTTGATTTTATATCATTTACATGTTTTTGTTCATCAATGTTCTGTCAGTACAATACCCAGCATTATCATGCAAACACATGATGCAGCTTCTGAAAATCCCTGTGAAAATTGTGACTTGGCAGAGCCGCTGAGCTGTAGACTAACAGAAATAAATACAACCTAGCTAGTCTTAGTGTAACTCTAACCTCAGCCACTGTACAAAATCAATAATCAGTTATTCAGCCAGAATAGATGGCTAGAATAGAAGAGACACCTTTTTATCATCCAGCCAGAGAAAAGAAGTCAGACTGAGGTAAGGAACCTAGTTAGCCAGGTAGCTTTTAGCGTGTCCTCCTCATCTGATGAGTTGTTTGAGTCCATTCTCTCCACTGTAAAGATGATTTGAAAACAGCATTATTGCAATAAGATATCCAGCTTCCTAGCAGCAACATTAGCTCTCTGCCTTCCTTCTGCGTTTACCAGCTAGCAAAAAAAACAAAACAAAAAAATTAAAACAATCCATCTCCAAAAATCCACTCTAACGCAGTTATAATTCTTCAAAAGTTACTCCTACTTTCAAGATGTGTCATCAGAAGGGGGTTTTCCTAGTCTTTAAACCGGAAAATCTCACTCTCGAGAGTGAGAACTGCAGTGAGTAAACATGTTTACAACAGATGTAGCGATGGCTAAATTGTTCACTTTGGCCAGAATGACCCTTTAAAGTGTAAACAGAGTAATCCAGAGTGGATTGATGTGAAAAGCAAACATGAGTCAGACTTCTCTACACCGGTGATAGGAACCAGACATCCAAAGGGTTTTATGTCAATAAAAGTGACCTCACAGAAAGTTTTACATGATGCCTGAGACGCTGTTTCACAATAGTTTAGGTCTAAAATGTATTCTTTTACATGCTTACATACAAACATGGCATCATTTTTTAATTACCACGTTTGTTTTTTTTATAGGTGCACTTTGTAGTTCTACAGTTACAGACTGTAGTCCATCTGTTTCTCTGATACTTTGTTACCCTGTTCTTCAGTGGTCAGGACCGCCATGGACCCTCACAGAGCAGGTACTATTTGGGTGGTGGATCATTCTTAGCACTGCTTTAACACTGATATGTTAGTGTGTGTTGTGTTAGTGTGTGTTGCGCTGGTATGAGTGGATCAGACACAGCAGTGCTGCTGGAGTTTTTAAACACCTCACTGCTGGACTGAGAATAGTCCACCAACCAAAAATATCCAGCCAACAGCGTCCTGTGGGCAGCGTCCTGTGACCACTGATGAAGGACTAGAGGATGACCAACGCAAACTGTGCAGCAGCAGATGAGCTATCGTCTCTGACTTTACATCTACAAGGTGGACTGACAAGGCAGGAGTGTCTAATAGAGTGGACAGTGAGTGGACACAGTGTTTAAAAACTCCAGCAGCACTGCTGTGTCTGATCCACTCGTACCAGCGCAACACACACTAACACACCACCACCACGTCAGTGTTACTGCAGTGCTGAGAATGATCCACCACCCAAATAGTACCTGCTCTGTGAGGGTCCATGGGGGTCCTGACCACCAAAGAACAGGGTAACAAAGTATCAGAGAAACAGATGGACTACAGTCTGTAACTGCAGAACTACAGAGTGAAACTATACGGTCAGTGGAGCTGATAAAATGGACAGTGAGTGTAGAAACAAGGAGGTGGTTTTAATGAAGTGAATGAAGATTCTTCCACAGTGCAGCTCTGTAGTTTGGCATGAATGTATTATGCAATGCTTCAGGTGTTAAAGGTGCTTTACTCAGCTAACAGGTCTCTGGTTCTAGTCTTTGTACGTTTGGTGCCACGTTTCTGCAGACGGAGATCCACTGAGGAGAAGCGCTGAAATATTGCGTGTGCTTTTTACGATTACCCTTAACAACCTGTCAAGTTGGGGAAACTTGGGCGGTGTGAGTGCAGCTCCTTATACCAGAGACACAAACACTTGTGGCAGGTGTCCTGTTGCGCGTTACATGTTGTTCTGCACACAGCGATCGCTCCACTAAACAGATGGAGGAAGGTTCTGTTAAGGAGCTGTTTCACTGAGCTTTAAGGAACATCACAATCACGGTGCTGGCAAAGGTTCACAAATCTTCAACAGGCATTAAAAACATGATGGAAACACCAGAGTAGCACACTTGTGCTTCACTTGTACCTCAAGGTGAGCACGGTTAGTTGGAATTTTGCATGAGCCCAGGATCCACAGAGGGTACATGGACTGCTCAGGACAGAAGTGGGCTCCGTGTGCGGTTTACTCTTCAGTGGGCAGATTAAAACAACTGCATTAATGTCTGTATTAGCAGTTTTATGGTGATCTGTGCTATGGCAGTACTAAACCTTCCTAAAACCTCTCTCAGGATGTCCTAAAAGAGAACCACACAGACCACAGATTAAAATGTTACGCCAACATTTGCAGTTGGGATTCATTTTTCATGAATTGGGACAATCGGGTTCATTTTTTATCTTGTCTGAGTGATGCTAATGTCTTTTGTAAGGTCATACAGCCCTAGTTGTTATCAGCATGGCTGTTTTTCCTTGATGGGATGTTATGCATGACCACACACACACACACACACATACACACACACACACACACACACAAGTTGTGAAAACAGAACATACATTTCTCAACAAAGTATGTAAAGCTTTACCAAAAAATAGTGACTCTATTGGGCCAAAAGCTAAAAAATGCAATGAGATAATCAGACACCAATCCAATCAATATAGATTCCATTTTCAGATTATCTCTTGTGTGGTGTTGATGTGTGTGTTACTCAGTGGTCTGATGGACCCACCACATTGTTTTTAAAATCAATACAGCCATAATAATTTATGTAAAAATACCAGATGTTTAAAATATCACGAGTGTCCAGCGTAGGGTTCTCCTTTAGCAGCTGTAGCCAGTCAGCAGCCTGTCCATGTTGTCCACTCTCACACACACACACACACACACACACACACACACACACACACACACACACACACTAACAGCAGGCCATGTAGGGGGAGAACAGAGTGAAGGACACAGCACCTCCACACTTTTACTCCCTGCAGGTTCACCCAACACCACATGTGTAATATAAATGTGTGGGGGGTGAACAGAGTGAAGACACTGAAAATGGGTTATTTTATATGTTCTTCATAGAAAATGAGCAAAGACTGAGAATCTGAGGTTGAAATAATAATAAATATCATCATTTTTCTTTTGGTAAACATTGAAAATGGGTCCCACAGACCTGAACACCACACAGGGGTGAATGTCTATACTTTATTTTTGTAAATTCACTCCAGCGGTTTTTAGAGCTTCACTGAGCACAGATCTGAAAATGGAATCGAAATGGGTCAAACGGTTCTGTATTCTCATAGACAGCACTCTTTGGGTGTTGTGTGTGTGAGAGAGGCCGTAATTAAAATTTTGATAGTTATTTCCCGAGATATTGGCCTATTTTATCACTTCATGAGAAATTATCAAATTGTGATGAACAGAAAATACATTCTAAGCAAAATTTACAAAACAAAGTAATCCTATTGGGCCAAAGACTAATAAAGTACATTAACAAAATTGCTCTCACACAAAAACTACAAGGAGCTGGAATAAAAAATGGGACAGACTGATTCAGAACACGTCAACCTACAATATTACATGGGTAACTAGTGGATATCAATGCTGTCCAAAGAAAAACAAGTGCCTCCAAAATAGTAACTTCACAGGAGAGAGCAAAAACTCTCTTACCTTTCAATGTAAGTCAATGTAAAGAGATTTAATTCCAAGTGATTTTAGAGCATTTCTATTGGTTGATGCACCATGAAATTTAAACACAGCGTAAAGGATGGCTGGTGTGTTGAAACGATGTAGAAAACTGAAAATCGACAAAAATTGAGATACATGGTTTTCTTTGGACAGCGACGATATGTGATTTATG
The DNA here is from genome assembly GCF_904425465.1 of Colossoma macropomum. Classification (NCBI taxonomy): domain Eukaryota; kingdom Metazoa; phylum Chordata; class Actinopteri; order Characiformes; family Serrasalmidae; genus Colossoma; species Colossoma macropomum. Next base: position 41,411,216 of record NW_023494788.1, read on the forward strand.
AGAGAAAATATTGTAATTTTTTTTTGATTTTCCCTTGTTTTCCCAAAATTCCAAATTTGAATAACATTAGAAATATGAAATATAAGGATTATTCGACTTTTCAGATATCAGTTGGACAGGCTGTGCCAAAAAGTGGCCTGAAACTAAACTTTTTTTGTAAAACAGAAAAAAATCAATGGCCGATTTCCATATTGTACTTTTTGGGCTTTGGGTGTAAATGGTTTAATTTCTAAAGATAAACGGTTTAAAAGACAATGCAGAGGAAAAATCGATTGTTTTCAGAAAATTTCACTTTTGGAAATGTCATAATTGGAGTATTGAGATGTCACTGACAACCAGGGCTGGATTAGTGTCTCTCTTGTTTTCCTGACCTTTCGTCTAACTAACCAGGGCTCAAATCATGATGTAATTGTAGATTGCAGCCTGTTCTGGCAAATCCCAAGCCTTCCTCTCCCTGTTTAGGGGAATGAAACTACTCCACATGTTTTTTTTCTCTCTTTTTTTTCTTTTAAAAGACAGAAAAACCTGTCTGCCAGATGTTTTTGCTGTAATGAACAAAGTGTAGGGTGAAGTAAGCGTTTTGACGAAGAAATTCTCAGAGAGAAATTAATCGTGGACATGACTTTCCATGACCAAAGCCATTGTTTTATATGCCAAATGATTTATGTCTCAGTTGATTTACGTGACGTCTATTCTGTACAGCTGAGATGGTACTCTATTAATGAAACTCCTTAATGTCTGCTAATTTGTGGCTTGAATTAAGCAGCTCATATTTATTCAGAGTCATGTCTCGTTTCCATACCAGGACGTATGTTCAGCCGTGCTTAGAAAACTTTCGTGCACACAAATCAAGAGGAATCCACTTCTTAAACACAGCCTTAACATTAATGTCTAGCATGGTTTCAACAAGCTGGAGGACAAAAAACCTTTCTAATAATCAGGGGCTGGTAGAGTAGCTAAAACTGTACTCAAGAACAAGAATTGTTCCTTTAAAATAATAATTATTCAAGTAGAAGTAAAAGTAGTGATCTAAGTAATAACTACTTGAGTAAGAGAATGAAAGTATCTAGTAAAAGGACTACTCAAGATGCGAGCTACTTCACAGGACAGACACATACACACAGAGTCCAGCGTGGAATAATAATACTGAAATGAAATTTAAAGCCCATCACCAAATCTTAACAATGTGACTGACCATTGATAACTAATAATACAGGGTGATTCAAAAAGATTCATCCGATATCAAAATGATTTATTTCTCTTGTAAACCATTACAGATCAGTGCAGTAAACTGTAAATGGTTTAAATGAGCATAAAGTTTATTATGTAATTGTACAAGGTCTCAGTCTGAACCTCCTCCAGCTGTACAGACAACATCAACACCATAGTCAAATTCATCCCATACTGGATTGAGCGTGTCGGGTGTCGCTGCACTCACGGCTCTTTCAGTGCGAATTCGGAGATCATCCAGTGTTGTGGAACCAACGACGAACGCTCTGAGCTGTTGGAGCTTCACTGCCCACGAAAATCACACTGCACAGTTATGACGGATTCACTCTTATTGAAGTGGAGAACGCAGAACGCTTTCTGCTCAGGGGTCTCATCTCCTCTCAGACTGAAGGGAGCCGTCTTCCACTGACAGTCAGAAACTCTACGACCCCCTCTTTCAGTTGGATTGTGATTGGTTCCTCGGCACCTCATGGTTGTAAAAATATGGTGCTTTGAAATCTGATGAATCTCTTTGAATCACCCTGTATGATGTACCACCTAACAGATCTAGACAAACACCAGTGTGAGAAGAGCTAATTTATTTCTGAATTTGTGCAGATAAAATACGAGAGCTCGCATGGGAGGACGTGTGCAATCGCATGTACCTTCATTTTACACTCAACAAGCAACACTTGCAGACATACATTGACCGGCCACTTTAAATTCACCTCTTTGTATCTACACTCAGTGTCCATTTTATCAGCTCCAATTATCATATAGATGCACTGTGAGTTTTTAAACACTGTGTCCACTCATTGTCCACTCTGTTAGACACACCTATCTTGTCAGCCCACCTTGTAGATGTAGAGTCAGAGACGATAGCTCATCTGCTGCTGCACAGTTTGTGTTGGTCATCCTCTAGTCCTTCATCAGTGGTCACAGGACGCTGCCCACCGGACGCTGTTGTCTGGACATTTTTGGTTGGTGGACTATTCTCAGTCCAGCAGTGACACTGAGCAGCACTGCTGTGTCTGATCCACTCGTACCAGCACAACACACACTAACACACCACCACTACATCAGTGTCACTGCAGTGCTGAGAATGATCCACCACCCAAATAGTACCTGCTCTGTGAGGGTCCATGGGGGTCCTGACCACTGAAGAACAGGGTAAAAGGGGGCTAACAAAGTATCAGAGAAACAGATGGACTACAGTCTGTAACTGTAGAACTACAAAGTGCACCTATATAGTAAGTGGAGCTGAAATGGACAATGAGTGTAGAGACTAGAGGGTGTACTTAATTAAGTCAGTGTATGTTTCCTGTGACGTCACACTGTATAGGCGCCGCCGTTTTGAGGACCGAATCAGGGAGTGACTGCGCTGCGCGACGCCTTCAATTAGCTGTGCTTTGTGAATGATTCACCTGTAAGACGCGACAGAAGCCGAGAGACGAGAGACACACAGACCTTTAACTCAGTGTTTTCACTCCAGGTTTGGAGCCGCTGCACTGTACGGTTTAGTGTTCCTCTCTGCTGTTCACCTCGTTCAGCTCAATAAGAGATTAATCAGCTAATAATATCAGGTATTTTAACCAGGAAACCACAGTTATGCAGTGCAGGGGTTTCAGGACTGGAGCTGAACTCTGAACTAACTGCACTAGAAAACTTACAGAATCACGTCTGTCGAAACACGACGTCGTTTTCCGACCCACGACATTCAGTCTGATATTTAACGCTTATGTTTCTCCGTTCAAACGTCATTTAAATCAGAAACAGAAAGTAAAGTTATACCGGCGGTCTGCAGCTCCGTTAGGGGGCGACTGTTTATCTCTCGGCTGTTTATCCCGGTGGGCTTCTGTGCTGTTAAATACTGTGAGAGACTCTCCAGAATAGGGAGAGGGGCTGAGTATGAGATCAATATACATGAAAAACACAAATTTGGTAGCTCTCCGCCAGTTTAAGTGGGACCAGGAGTTCAGGGGAAACTGTATAAGGACCACAGCCTATTTTATCGCTTTGTCAAGGTAACATTCTTTCTCTTCCAAATGTGAGTAATAGCTATTTTTCACCTCTAGTTACGTTTGTGTGGAGCAGCAAAGCCAGAAATATAGTCCCAAATATGGCGGCCACGACAGAGAACTCATACGACTGAAACTGTAGCATAATGTTATAAATAAGATAATGGCTCATTTTCAGTTTTTGCAGACTTTGAATAAGAGAGTTTTCAAGGGAGCTCAAGTCTCTGTAATTCAAACACTGATGTTACTGATGGTTTTGACAGCTTGTAAGGAAAACACATCTTAAATATAAGACCAAATGTGATCTCCCTCCGCAGAATTGGTATACTGTACAATTGTGTGCTGACTAATAGCTTGTGGATGATTGGAAGCTCATTTTGGGTTCTAATAAGTTACAGTTCAAAATCCAGATAACCTTCTCAGCACTCTGGATCCAGGGCTCTGTCTCACCATGCAGTACTGCTCACTCTCCCAGCTAAGCTTAGGTGGGTCTAACTGTGGTGGCAGTGTTACCAGCATTGCTTTTATACTGTTATGAATGCTTTACTTACTACGCATTTAGGCGGTATGATTTCTTTTTCCTTCTGTTGCGACTCCTTCTCATGTTTCACGTGATTGGCTGTTTGTCATAAACCTCACCTTTTCATTTGAACGCACACAAGGATTAATCACAGCCTGCGTATCTAAACCTGGATTAACAGGGAAAGCTGTTACCCGCTGTTGTAAAACAAGTTAACCACAGCTGTGTTTGTTAGGTTTTATAAACTTTATAATCTTTGTTGTGAACTGCTTTGTTAGACAGACCACAGATCCACTGTTTTTTTGTCTAACAAGCCAAAACAAAGGCACAATGTTAACACCACAAAAAAAACATACCTTTAAAACAAACTTATCTTTAAAGCCCCTGCTTATGGGGGAAGGAATGATGTTGGTCTTTTCTGTTTAAATAACTTTAAATAGCTGTCTTCAGTTGGGTGGGATAAAGGCCCGGCCCCTTTCTTATTTTTACCCCTACCCTTTGTTTTCACTTCGCTCCTTGAAACTGAGTTACAGGGTAGTGGTTGGAATCTTCCCTCTGAAATGGGACCCTCAAATAAAAAGAGCATCACTTCATTAACAGCTACCAGCGCTGCTCTGTAGGCGACCCTGTCAGTCTGCAGTGACAGCAGAGGAGGGTAAAGTTCAGCTCCTCACTGCTGGGCTTTTCTATTAGCACTTTATTATGCTTGTTATAAAGAAAAGGACCAAAATACACTGAAACGACATTAAACTAAGATAATACAGTGATTATCGTAATTTTTTAACAGAGAAAATTCTCACATTTGTGGGTTTCTTTGGTCGCTCGCTCAGCCATCTTGCTCGTTTTTCTTTTTCTCTCATATCTCTCTGTTTGGAGTCTCTGAAAAACCTCCGTTTGGGGGGTCATGTAGCCCCAACACTTCACCCCACCCCTCTATCTCAACAAGAATTGGGACTCCCTACCGCTAGTTGTGAATGTGCAAAATGGAGGGGTAAGTGGTCGGGGCGAGGAGTGAAATGGGACTGGGCCTAAATTTGGTGCAGATGACATCAGATCTGTACCAATCAGAGATAGCAATATACAGCTTCTTGTGCTCATCTCCCCAGTCAAAACTCAGAGCAATTAGCTTATTTTAACTTTTCTAAATTCGTTAACGGTGCTTGTTGTGAAGGTTTATTACACTGCTGTTTGTAGCATAGCTAGATGCCACCTCCTACCTGCGTTAGCCACCTGTTGCACCTGTTGCTGTATCAATAAGCTTCATTTATAAAAGCGCAATAGCTGCTTAACTGTAGGAAAAAATGATACGTTAGCTTAGCATTACATTACCTACTGCCCCTAATAACAAGGCTCACAGTATCTCCCTTCACTTTACAGGCACGGCGCACAATAAGGCACATGAGCAATTCCTCTAAAGTGTCCACAAATGTTGACTCATTAGAGCCATAGGAGCTTGTGTGGCCTCAGTTTCAGAGGCACGGCCCAACAGTTAGCTGCAGGTTACAGATATAACATTAGTGTTGAGTGTAAATATCAGACGTGATATGTCCGTCATCTACCCGTCATAAGATGAAAACCAACATTAACTTGGCTGCAATATGTAATTAGACCTCCAAGATGAGAGTCAGACAGCTTATACCACGTTTTCTACACTTTACTCATCGTTCAGAAACCGGATGAGAAGATCAAAGTAGTCTGTTTTCTGCTCCGAGGCTCTTGTTCAAACATGTAGGGCTGGACCGCACTGACAACCGACTTCCGACCTCGCAGTCTTACATGCCCACACGGTGGTGAGCTGGCAGCAGCCTGGCATTTTTGGAGCATTTGTTTACTATTACGTTGTATGTATGTATGTATGTATGTATGTATTTATTTATTTATTTATATGTCTTGAACACAACACAGGTAAAAAGCTTATTCTTCAAAATATATTTTCTATTTAAACAAAATTTTAATATTTTGCAGATGTATATTTTTTATGAGACATGATTAACCAGTTACATACATACACACACAGTCATACCTGTAAACCTTACATTGTGTAGAGTATGTGTCTTAAGTTAAAGTGCTGAGTGCAGCAGCAGTTAAAGGGTGTGTAGTGGCAGAGAAAGGGATCAGTGAGGTATCAGTCAGATAAGTGGGGTAATAAGGCAGGTAAGTAAGACGCTAGAATAAACGCTGGTCTGAGACGGTGGTTTCAGAGGATGGAGTTGAGTGTGATACTGTATACCAGCATATTCAGAATTAGACTGCAGTTTAGAAGCTGGAATATTGTTTGTGTGTAATATTTTAACTGTTCAAGAGAGTGATGGCTTCCCACCTCTGACCATAATTCCAAAGGGTTCTTGCTTTAAATTCCTTTGGAAAGCAATATGTAAGTGTTTATCAGTCTTCCTGATCTCACTGATCACAGGACATATGTTTAGCATTTTGGAATTGTGCTCCTTTCACCGGGCGAAGCAGACTCGGACTCTCCTGACTGCACCGTGTTACAGCAGGTTGTCCAACAGGATGAGATTTTTATGCCTGATAAATGAACGGCTCTCGGTCCAAATCTAAAAAAGCCCATAGTGTATCTCCTGCAAAGCCATGCCAACATACACTGTAAGCAGGTCTTTCTGGCAAAGCGGGGATCTCCTTATTGGCATCACCTTTCACGTCCAGGCGTTTTTGGTTTTTGACGTGTTGTATGAGAGGTTTCCCGTATTCTCCCTCCAAATAAACGCGCTTGATCACAGCATGCAACTACACACTGTATGCCTTGCTTGCAGCGTTCGGTGAAGACATCATCCATCATGAGCTGTCGTGCAACGTGGCTAGACAGGCAGAGTAATGTATAAGTAATAGAGCACACTTAGATCATCTGTGAACGTTGGCTGATGCATAGAAAAAGCTGAGTCTTTGAGACTAAATAAGAGCAGTCCTACACACTCTGATCAGCTTTTGAACCACCCTGTAGAACACTGGGTTACCAAAGCGCTAGGTCACAGCCAGTGGACAGTAATGAAGTAAATGTAATTCGTTACTGTACTTAAGTAGTTTTTCGTGTATCTGTACTTTACTGAAGTTTTTCCATTTTGGGCAACTTTTTACTTTCACTCCACCACATTTCAAATCCAAATATCTTACTTTTTACTCCACTACATTATGAGAAATCTGTCGTTCCTTTTGGCTTTTGTTCGCATAAAAACGTAACATGTCAAAACGAAAGAAGCGCAAAGCAAGAACACCAATCAGGGCACAGCGCGCACTTAGTTTTGAACTTGTTTTGACCTGTTGGTCATACCGACCCACTGCAAGCATATCCACACTATACTTAGGTCACTTTAGCAGGTAAAGCAGGATGGGGTCAATGCAAACACTGACTGACAATCACACATCAAAGAATTAGTGAACAGATATAACATATCGCTCTCGACTTTGTGGGTAAATAGACCACAATATAGAAATATGTACACATATGCAGTTGTGACTGACGTGTCTTTATTCTGAATTTATACAAACACTATTTCATTTTATAGTAAATTAGTTTTGGCTAGTTTATGTTTATGAACAGAGACCTACAGATGCAGTTTAGTAAAGGAAACTCATTTGTGAATCTGAGTTTAAAGTTTTTATTAAACTTAAACTTGTAACTAAAGTTGTAAATAAATCTTAAACTGAAACTTTGCTTGTTTGTAAAAAGTGATTTCAGAGCCACTCAGTTCTACCTGATGGAAACTGTTTGCCTTCAGTGTTTTGTGCTTATGATAATTTTAATAGACATCAGCGTCACTAATTAATGACCTTCTATTAAAAGACTGGTTTACCAAGAGAGACACTGGAGTATTTTCACCTAAAATGAGTTAATGTAAGAGTCTTCTTACAAAAATGATAATAGGACATTAAAGCCATAATTAATCTTTTAGTGCTTTTACTTTTGATACTTAAGTACATTTGAAGGCCAATACTTTTGTACTTTTCCTCAAGTGGAGGTCTAAAGGGAGGAACTTCTACTTTTACTGGAGTAATATTTTACCTTGGGCGTCTCTACTTTAACTCAAGTACATTACTTCGTCCACCACTGGTCACAGCTAGCACTGGTTAGCACTGAAGCCGAAGCTGATTACGTAAACACAATGAAAGCTTCTTCGAATCATCTTACTGACCATTACTTATTCCCGTTCCGATCCTGGCTTATGAGGAAGATGAACATGCAACACCCGCACAAACTGCCTTGTGATTAGATGTGGAAAAAGTGGGACATAAATGGAAGCTTTTGCCTTCAAATGCATTTGGTGGGGTTTTATAATGAGTTTCTGCCCTAAGCGTGGTTCACGGTTCGTACCGTAAAAGGTTCCCTGAGGAGCCTCCTGTGCCAGAGTTGAAAATGCCATAGCCATTTGTCACAGACGAAGGTTCGCTTTACAGGCCGGTCGGCTGAGAGCATCTTGGCCGGCTGCGGCCTCAGGCTGAGACAATAGACTCAACGCCCTTCAGCTCGGTCCAAGCCCTTCCTGCTCATGCTAGATCCTCTCTCCTGTGAGTTCAATTCATCCTGGGCCTTCACATTCATCAGTGTCAGCGGGTAGCGCGCTTTAACCGTTGCCTATATATGCTACTGTATGTATAAGCAACAACCTTTTTACTTAAGAAACAAGCATTAAATAAACTCACAATTTTCCCTTGTGGTTCTCGTCATATTTGCCTTTTTTCACTCTCCACATGTGTTTTGGTTTTCATCCCTAGCTTGAGAGGGAAGCATGTAGCTCTTAAATGAATGACTTCCTCAGAGCAGAGTGATGGAGGTAGTGGGGAACAGCTTTCCCTCAAAGTGCTGAGAGTTGGGTGGTCTATCCTTCAGCACCACATTTGGAGGGGGGGAGGCCTGAGAAACGCAGTCCACCCCGTATCACTTTCAAAGAGTGAAATCTAAGCCCCCCAACACCCCCTCCAGAGCCCCTCTCTCGTCCCTCAAGTTTGACAAAGGCACCTGTTGTTTGATTTTGAAGGAGTGCTGAATTGAGTGGCCTGTTCAGAAGAAAAAAACATTTCATTTTTTTGTAATTCTGCTTCAATAACAGAAACAAATCTTGATAAGACAGACTCTGATTTAATGACCGAAGCACTAGACTTCGGGGCTGCCTGTGCAGTTTTGGAGATGGTTTTGAAATAAGGCAGATGTGTTTTCTCCATTTGCTTTTGATAGCAGTGTAATGGAAAACTGTCATTTGTGTGCATGTTTGTGTTTAGTGTCCAACAAATAGGCCTTGTCTCAGCACTGGAGCATCGTCCAGTTTTAAGAAAACCCTGCAGTTTCTTTGCAGAGCTTTGTGCACACTTACTGAGTATCCCCGATCTAAAACACAGTTTAATGGTGATGAAGATTTTACACCAGGTTATTATTGTGATTTTGATTCTACTGAATTGTCATCGACTTGTATTGTCCCCACAATACGTGCTGTGGAACTCTTAGGGCCTGAAAATACTGTAGGACAACTCTTACTTCATTGTTAAGTTTTAGGTTGGATACAAAAGGGATAAAATATTTATACATCCAACACATAATTGTCCAATCAGATTTTTTCCCCATGGAATCTATGTAGATACAGCCAAGCCAGCTCTTCCCTTGGTTAGGACTTTAGAAAAAGGACTGATTGTACTACACATTAGATTAAGACCAGAAACATACTTTACGCAACATGAACACAAAAAAGACAAACTTATATACAAACTCACTGTGTTTTTATGTTACTTTGTCGGTTAAAACATTCCGTACTTAATAGAGGACAAAATAGAATGGGAACTACTGTCAGAGAATATGTAATGTCTTTCGGGTTTTTCAAACACTAGAGGGCGCTCCTGAGCGAGTCCAAAATGTATCGGTTAAGATGGAGCATTTGAGCAAAATCATAGTTTATAAATGCTTAAACATTTTAATATAAAAGAATACACTCATTTTCTAAACAGAGAACAGCATAAAACATTTTAACACTGCCATTAAATTTTTGAGCTTTTAAACTTATATAGGAGTTTAAAACAGCGCCTCACGTATCATGACGTCTGTGAGCACGAATAGCCAATGAGCTGCTCTGCTCGCCAACCAATCAGCACTGTGGCTGTAATACTAACCAATCAGTACTCAGAAGCTGTAATGCTAACCAATCAGCTCTCAGTAGCTGTAATGCTAACCAGTCAGCACTCTGTAGCTGTAATGCTAACCAATCAGCTCTCAGTAGCTGTAATACTAACCAATCAGCTCTCAGTAGCTGTAATACTAACCAGTCAGCACTCTGTAGCTGTAATGCTAACCAATCAGCACTCAGTAGCTGTAATGCTAACCAATCAGCTCTCAGTAGCTGTAATGCTAACCAGTCAGCACTCAGTAGCTGTAATGCTAACCAATCAGCTCTCAGTAGCTGTAATGCTAACCAGTCAGCACTCAGTAGCTGTAATGCTAACCAGTCAGCACTCAGTAGCTGTAATGCTAACCAATCAGCACTCAGTAGCTGTAATGCTAACCAATCAGCACTCAGTAGCTGTAACACTAACCAATCAGCTCTCAGTAGCTGTAACACTAACCAATCAGCTCTCAGTAGCTGTAATGCTAACCAATCAGCTCTCAGTAGCTGTAATGCTAACCAATCAGCACTCAGTAGCAGTAATGTTAGCGTCCTGCTGCCCAAAATACGTTTGCTGTATAGAAAAAAGGAAACATACAGATGAGTTTTCTTTGCTTTTTTAGTGAAACACATCCTTCTACTGTCTAAAATTAAAGGACAGTTCTGGACGAGTGATTAGAGACTATTTTATTCGTTTTTAGCCGTTTAGCTCTCTTCACCCCATTCTTTGAGAACTCACTTGCGGGCGCCTTCTGGGGTTTTGCAGTTCTGTTTTTGATGTAATGGGGGAAATCAGAAGAGGCTCCTCATAAACCGGCTCTGCTACTGTCTTTCAACAACAGCCACAACAATTAAACCTGTGGTCAGTAGTGAATTGTCAGCTGGCTTGGCTTGACGGTCATCATAGTGCTGCTTTCTACAACACTCAGGATGTAGCTTACATCTGTGTTCTGCTACGAGTTGCATCGTGAGACATTTGGAAATTCGAAGAAGTACAAAACCGTGTTCACATATCTTAAAGCGCCTGCGTGCATGAAGTATGATTCTGGCCTAACCGCCAACATAATTTTAAAGGTTTAGAGAAATTAACCAATAACACTTTGATTTACAGTTTTCACAGTTAAAGCCACACTAGGCCTGGATACGTCACTGACTATGTGCATGAGCAGTATAACCATATTTTAGTTAGTTGTCACAAATAGGGAACAGCAGCAGCAGCTCTATGCCAGGACTTGTCACTGAAAACTGCAATACACAAAGTAAAATATACAGTGTGATTCAAAAAGATTCATCTGATTTGAAAATGATTTATTTCTCTTGTAAATCATTACAGATCAATGCAGTGAACTGTAAATGGTTTAAATGAGCATAAAGTTTATTATGTAATTGTACAAGGTCTCAGTATGAACCTCCTCCAGCTGTACAGACAACATCAACGCCATAGTCAAACTCATCCATACTGGATTGAGCGTGTCGGGTGTCGCTGCACTCACGGCTCTTTCAGTGCGATTTCGGAGATCATCCAGTGTTGTGGAACCAGCGACGAACGCTCTGAGCTGTTGGAGCTTCACTGCCCACGAAAATCACACTGCACAGTTATGACGGATTCACTCTTATTGAAGTGGAGAACGCAGAACGCTTTCTGCTCAGGGGTCTCATCTCCTCTCAGACTGAAGGGAGCCAGTCAGAAACTCTATGACCCCCTCTTTCAATTGGTATGTGATTGGTTCCTAGGCGCCTCACGGTTGTAAAAAATAGAGCTTTGGAATCGGATGAAACTTTTTGAATCATGCTGTACATGAATGTCTCTTATACGCTTCAAAAAACATATAGAATCTCTTTTAAATGCTTCAATTGTCAATGTTTAATCTAAAAGGACTAAAAAAGTTAATGCACACCAGTATTACCTTAATGCTAACATAGTGTTGGAAACCCTACAGGGGCAGAAACAAGGATTATTATGGTGCTTTTACCTGTTTTTGTGACCGTGTTTTGACATTTATGGCCTAATTTGAAGGCCTAACTCTAATAGTCATGGATAACCACTCAGAAGTGCCCAACTCAGTAACCCTAAGACATATCAGTCATGTGGCACAACCAAATTAAACACCTACTATACTTTAGGATGAAATAGTAAAGCAAGTTAAGTCTCAGTGTACCATGCTTTTCCAAACAGACATCTTGTGGTGGTCTTGTGTAGACAGTGATGTCTGGAAAAAAGCAAAGCACAGACACCCTTGTGTATTACCCTGCTTTCCTTGAGGTGAGATAGTCCTCTTATGTGCCATTTTTAAGCCTATAAATTAAAGTGCAGTACTGTTTACAGCATATGTGCTTTAACTCATGTGAAACGCCCAGTCCAAACACACATATATCGTCTCCTTGACAGAATACTTCACTGGAAGAAAAACAAATGATGCTCATAATGGATAGAAGTTAGTAGGAGTGCATGAGATCATGATAACTGTTGCCTATGTTGCCCTTTTATCCATTGTTAAGCCTAGTAGTGCACTGGATGAAATATTCCTTGAACAGACCCAAACTGTTTTCAATAGAGATGCTACCCTGGTGACATGTGGTGCATCCAGTTTTCAAAAGGTCCACAGAGACATCTGTTGCTTTGTGACCACAGCAGCCGAGTGCTTAAGTTTGCGTTTCCAGGATTGCGCTGTCAAGAAGCCTCAGTGGGTTGATGCCAATGCTCATGGATTCCTGCATGCAAAGTAAGTGAGACAGACAGCATCCTGAAGAGGAGAGCCATTTACCGCCCATAGAGTAGCCATAAATCTAAACCGGCGGAAGAGACTTCTGACTAAAAGGTACACAGAATGCCTCTCAACACTCGTGAAGCAGTTTGATCAGGTACAGCAGACTGTGCCAGGCTGCCGAACATAAGGACCATATTTAGACTGAATGAACACATTTGAATGATGACATTCTCAACGTGGTATTACTGTTATTGTTGTGACATCGAGTTGGCTGACTTGTGAAATCCTGGCACTGCCCCCTGATGAGTGCAAGGAATGGACATGGGAACATGGAACTGGAACATATTCTCGTAAGGACGATCTAACAGTTCTGTCAGAGTGAAACTCCAACTCAAGTGTCCCACATAAACGCAGGCGTATGATCTAGGCTTCCATTTGGGAACCAACTGTTAATTCCCAGCAGCCCTGATGTATTTTCCACTCTTTATGGAGGACTTCAAACAGCATGACCCAATGGAAAGGGAGATCAGTGTCCATAGATATGAGGGAAACATCTATTGTAATGGAAAAGAGACAGAGAAGCAGGTAGAACGTAGGCCGTCGTATTGAAGAGTGGTTCAAATAAGCTGGAATTATGTCAAAAAAAGGAAAACGACGATATATAAATAGAAGATAAAAGATTTTTTTTTTTCTGAAATCACTGCTTAGCTGCTGTGTGCTCACTTCTGAAAACTTTTGGAGGTTATGTTCATGGTCTGGTCCCACTGCATTTCAGGGAATGCTGCCTGTTGTCTCTTGAGAAATTAGAAGCAGATTCCGTTGGGAAATAAAGTGTCCTTAGCAATCCTCTGGCTGGAGAGTTTGGAAATATTTTCATGTTCATGGACATTTCCTTCAAATTCAGTGTAAATGCCAGAATTGCATTGCATTTTTCCGACCTGATGTGTTAATCGGTACCTCGTAACCCAAAGTTTGCAATCATGCATTCCCAAACTTGTTGATAACACAAAGATGGTGGTGTCATTTTCACATTCTCTGGGCAGCAGTTCTGTCCTTCTGAAAGCAATTTAACTCTGGTCACTCGACGTCCGTCCTTCTATTAGGGTGCTGGCTGGGGTTATGTAATACCCAATTAAGAGTGCCTAAAGCCAGTCGAGGAAAGATGGGATTGACTTGTGGCTAAGCCTTTCCAGTAGAATAGAGATAGATATGAAGAGCTGTGGTAATACGATAAGCAGTCGCCTCCCCTTACCATGGGCGGTTTGGAAAACAACAGACGACGAGCTTTGTTAAACCCCCAAATGGATTTATAGAAACCAAGAGACATTTTCATTCCCTTGTTTGCTGCATGGAAGATTTAGAGAAATACGTGGGCGAAGATAAGAGTGGCTCCCCAATCTCGAACTCATAAACAAAAGGTGCACCATGGGACCGTGTGGAATGTTGGTTCAGTGTTTTGGGTGGACAGGTCTGATACCGTTTCTCTCAAAGTTTGAAAAATGAGATGTTTACCTCATTTTTGCAGAAGTCCCACTACAGAAATTAGTCTTTTTCATCTAACTACCTCGATTTTGTTTCACGGTGCAATCCAAGTTTTATTACGCAAGCCTTTTTTATTCTTCATCACTGTGTGTTTGTCTTGTAATGTCTTGTTTTAAGGTATCCTCAGACCTCCCGTGCAACAACCTGCCCTCTTCTGAGGCACTCAGTCTTCTTTTGTCTGCTACCATAATGGTAACCATGGCATCAAACGTATTTTTTCTCCTGTCTTCAGATTAAAGCCGCTGCACACCTTGTGGTAGTGAGTCAACTGGTGTGCAGAAGCCAGTTCTTTTTCCAGGCTTAGGATTACTAATTGACCATGCATGATAATGAGCAAACCCTACAATAACACAATAAATGCTCCGTGCGGCCTCGGCTGGTTAGTACAAGAAGGCGGGATATTCCAGTCTGCTGTCTGGTAATGTTATTTGCCATGTGTGAGAGGAGGAGCACGCATCAGTTTCTGTGTATTGTAGTGCGCCGGCAGCAGCCTTTCATGTGGCTCTGCTTGACATCTTCAGATGGTGTGGGTTGTTTAAATGAGTCACGGTTTTGTTGATTTTTTTATCCCCCTTTTCAGGCTTTTCACCATTTTCCACCTGTTACCAGTAATGTGGCAAACGTCTGGGGCGCTGAAGTGTTTGGAAATTCCGCAGCGTTGGGCAGTCGGGACGCTGTTCAGCATTGACTTTGCATATGCTGTACCTAGAAACGCCGTTCTAAAGAAATACTAAAGCTACAGAGAGAAAGTAGTGGAGGAGCCAAGCACAGCCAGTGCTCTCAGCGGGCCGCCAGCTTAGCAGGGGGTTAATGAGCTTTAGCTTCGTCTGCGTATTCCATTTCCATTCGTTTTCCGAACAGACAGACATGTTCTTGAAAGCTGTGCGAACAGAGACTCGTTCTTCACATTAACTGAACTTCTGCTCACCTATTTAATCCTCTCCAGAGGAGAGAAAAATCCCTAATTCCTGCGGCCTTCGTGTCATCTGAAGGGCAGCCGTTCAAGGTTTGTCAGCGAAGATGAACGGCTGCACTCGCAGCTCCTCAAAAGACTTCCAGTTGGGCTCGGCCCACGATGCCACGGGAAGCGGCGGCCTAAGCGAGCAAACGTGTCGCTAATGGGATACTCCAAGTCCTCTCCACCCTTCTCGAGTTCTCCAGCCCTGTCAGCGTCCTGCTAAATCATTCGCTCATAGCTGTGGCTTCACAGCTGTTTCAGAGAGGTGCAGTAAATTCGTCAGCCCGGGTAGCGAAGCATGCATTAGATGCTGCCAACCGCACATCGAGGGCTGCTGACCTGATGGATGAAAAAGAGGAATGTTTACAGTGGCTCCGGAGCTGTTTTGACAAAGAACACGCTCTTGTCAGCTTGCGTGTTTCGCAAAAAAAGTAAAAGGTTATAAATGATGCCCTCATCTTCCATTGAAAGCTCACTGGATTTAGTGCCCGTAGTCTTCAGACAGCGCCGGCCAAGGGTGGCAGTGGAAACGGTTGCAGTGCTACCCAGCTCCAGCTCTTTTCTTCATCACAGCTCTGACAGCAAGTGTGGCGCCATGGGCCACTTTATTATTGATAGCAGAGGCGCTTCAAGTTATATTACTCTTAAATCTCTTACGCTGTTATGCAGGCGACTGCAGTAAGGCAAATGTTGTATTTGTTATTGCATCACTTTAAATCAACAGTGCATGCTGGCTCTAGAGAGCTGCAGCTGTCTGAGTGTTGGCCTCATCTTCAGAACGTTGCAAGCTCGACTCCTGGTGATGCCACAGCCATCCGTGGCCAGGGAGGGTATAAATGGTCTTGCTCTGCCTGGGTGGGTCAGATTGGCTTCCAACACTTAGCAATACTAGCCAACGTGGGTGTCTGTAAGCTGACATAACAGAATTGTTTGTTAGCTCTCTCCACCAAGCGTATCGAGCTGCCCAATGATGTTGCATTAGCAGCAGTTTGAAAAGATGTGGTGCAGTGTATTTCGAAGGAGGTTCATGCTAACATTCACCCTCCCAGCTTGGTAGAGAAGGAACTGGACATGACTAAATTAGAGGGAAGAAAATTGCCTTCCTTGCTGAAAAAAACAGCTTGGACCAGCAGGAATTCCTTGGATTTCCAAGCTGGTTTATGCTGCTCTGGTGCTGGTTTGTCTGGTCACCCAACGTTGTCATGCTGGTTGACCGATATACCAGCCTCCAAAACACAACATATCGCTGTTGTTGGAAGAAAACCTCGTATCTCCATTTTTGACGTTTTTCAGTTTGTGACATAATTTGAAAATACCTGTTGCCCTTTACATTGTGTGTAAATTTCATGATGAATGGACTAAAATAAATGAGCTAAAATGACTTGGAAAAATGTCTGGTTCCATTGACTTACATTAAAAGTAAAGTAGGTTTTTTTCTTCTCCTGTAAAGTTACCATTTTGGAGATACAAGGTTTTGTTCCAGCAACAGCGATATGGTTTTGGTGATCAGCGTAACAGATTACTTTGCTGCTGACCAGCATCTAAAACAGAATATGGGGGTTTCAAGATGAGCATGTTTAATGTTATTGCCCAATCTGTAGTTCTGTTAATGCTTTCAAGTTTTTCAAGTTCAATTGTGGCCTGTTATCATCGATAGGTCTCCCCCTATTGCACTATTCTTGTGTTTCACATGACGTCACGCTGTATAGTCACAGCCATTTTGAGGACTGAATCAGGGAGTGACTGCACTGCACGATATGCTCTGTGAATAATTCACCTGCAAGACGCGACAGAAGACGAAAATAACGAGATCTTTAATTTAGTGTTTTCACTCCAGGTTTGGAGCCGCTGCACTGTACGGTTTAGTGTTCCTCTCTGCTGTTCACCTCGTTCAGCTCAAGAAGGGATTAATCAGCTAATAATATCAGGTATTTTAACCAGGAACCCACAGTTATGCAGTGCAGGGGTTTCAGGACTGGAGCTGAACTCTGAACTAACTGAACTAGCAAACTTACAGAATCACGTCTGTCGAAACACGACGTCGTTTTCTGACCCACGACATTCAGTCTGATATTTAACGCTTATGTTTCTCCATTCAAACGTCATTTAAATCAGAAACAGAGAGTAAAGTTATACCGGCTGTCTGCAGCTCCGTTAGGGGGATGACTGTTTATCTCTCGGCTGTTTATCCCAGTGGGCTTCTGTGCTGTTAAATGCTGTGAGAGACTCTCCAGAATAGGGAGAGGGGCTGAGTATGAGATCAATATGAATGTCAGGAAAACAAATTTGGTAGCTTTTCCACCAGTTTAGGTGGGACCAGGAGTTCAGTGGGGAAACCGTATTAGGATCACAGCCTGTTTTACTGACTTTGTAAGGACAGTAATTTTAGCCATCTTTCACCTCTAGTTATGTTCGTGCGGAGCAGCAAAGCCAGAAATCTGGTCCCAAATATGGCGACCACAACAGAAAAATCACGTGACTGTAACCCTAGGATACTACCAAGCCTAGCTAGGACAAAGGCTAGCACATACTTTCTCTGATGTAACGTCATTGGACAGCTCAGCATGTCAAGAGCAAAACTAACTGCCAATTCTGTTACGTCTAACAGACACCATCCTTTCTTGAACTCCCTCCATGGATAATTGTGGGATCGCAGGGATCAAATTCAACCTCCTGACAAAAAGGCCCACAGTTGGACTGTTATGCCACTCGGGATGCCTGGTGCACAACTTTTTAAAGGTCACAATCCAAGCTTTGTACTTGAGCAGACTAACAGACCACCACAACTAATGCCATCAGCAAAGCCAGGAAAGAACCAGAAGTTCCAGGTCATCAATTCACTTGAAGCTTCCTGTTACATGAAACATGCAAACACCGTAAAACAAGAATGCCATTAAGCCAGCTTTGTTCTCAGGAGGAATGTTTGGACTCATTATCATTCCATTGTCTTCCTGCTCACTGCAGTGGGAGAGAGCAAGCGGACAGGTATGTACGTCCAGGCCACGGAACCAGCATCTGCATAGGTGAGGTTATCCTGAGGTCAGTGGTTACTTTGAAGTGCTCACTTAAAAGAATCTGGAGTACTGCAGCAGCATGATGTCACTTCCATTAAAATAGCATAGACAAAAACAACAGTGTGAGGTTAATGGCTATCATTAGTTACCTTTCCGTGCCTTAAGCTCATTTCTCTATTCTCTGGACTGGTTTTTGGGTTTGATTTCAGATGTTTCTCTTCTTTTTTCTCTGTGTTTTAGAGCTCGAACTGGATTGTGATGAGGGCCTCTCTCAGTAGCTCAATGACGTCTGAGAGAACCTGTGGCTGGCCCTTTTCTGAATTAATCATATTAGTTGCAAGGATGTTGAATGAATGTTGAGAAAAATTGTGTTGAGTGTGTGTAAGCAGTTTCCAGCATGATTGGTTGTCTGGCTAATTCCGAAAGCACAAACGTGAAACATTTCTACAGGATCCATGCAGAAGATGTGGTCACCAGACCTATCATATTTCCAGCAGCGTGCAGTCTCGTTGGAGCTTTTCAAATAAAAGAGCCAAATAAAAAAACATGTAGGCATTTCCTACTGACATGAGGTCAAACATATAAAGTTTCACAATCTGGTGATTCCTCTTGAAGACCCAGACAAGCATGTGCTTTGAACATGACCTCTTTTCCCCTTGTGGAAAATGACGGTTCAGACCAAAAGGAATGTGTTTATAAAGAACTGTCAATCGGTGAGGCTCAGATATGAAGCGCTGTCTCTCACCACCTCGAAGGTTATGGTAATATCTACAGTGAAGTGCTCTTTCACCGTCATGTAGTCTAACAAACCACACAGGCTGAGAAAACAGATGAACTTGCCAATTAAACAGCTACGTCTCTCTGCTTCGACAGTAGATGTTGTAGCCTCGTGTCGCGTGTTGTGGAATTTCTTCAGACAGATTGCTGTGTGGGTTCAGAAAGGGTTTCTAAATGTTTTAAAGAGAATGCTCAGCCAAAGATCAAAATTACACAATTGTTTTCCAAAAATGACACAATTACTGACTCAAATGTACTTAGTAAGTTTGCTCTGTTACTTTGCACTAGATCAGGGGTCAGCATCAAGTAGCTCCGCAGCTGCATGCGGCTCTTTTACTGCCCTGTTGCGGCTCCACGGCAGAATTAGATCCTGATCATTCTAACACAGTTTTAACAGTAAATGGTCTTAAACTCTGGAGTTAATGTAGAACTGCTAATTCTTAACCCTGAAGATCAGCACAGACTGCTGGTCACCATAGCAACACAGACAACAATCATGTCTAGCTAGTAGCTAACGAAATGGCAAAGAGAAAGATTTAAGACGAACATCGATAATTTGGAGGTGAATGGACTTATTTGCGTTTATAATCACTCCAGCTGGTTTCCTGATACGTTTAATCTGCAACGAGAAACTGACAAACACTGAAAAGTCGCGAAGCTGAAGTCGCTTCTCATTCGCCAGCTTCTCATTTGAATTTTCCCGTTCCACCAGTTACATTCTGACACCTCAGTCACCATTTAAGGTGGAATGTGAAAATTCAAACAAGAAGCTGGTGAATGAGAAGCAACTTCAGCCTCATAAAATGTTCAACAGTGAGAGACATTTTACAAGAAACTGTTGTACCATTGTGGAAAAGTTTCCTGCTGGAGATGCGAGAAAAGCAGCTGAGCTAACATAAAGCTTAAAGCAGAGCGAAGTAAGTCTGGATTCTCATTAAGTTTATATTTTATAGTCTATACTAGGACATTAGCACATATTAAACCATATTTTCAGCCAAGATGATAAAACGTTCCATAAAATGGACATAAAATGTTGTGGCTCCCAGGGTGGATTGATTTTTGTTGAAAGGACAAAATGTCTCTTCCTAACAGTTGGGTTGCGACCCCTGCACTACAGCTATGAGACTAACATAAAGAAAGTTGCAAAAGTCAAAGACCGCATTTCATTTATTTCATTACTAGTCAAAACAGCCATCAAGTATGTAATTCATTTTTCTGGAGATATTTCTGAGGAGCTTACATACAGGATACGTACAAGAGCTGGTAGAACTGTCACCATCAGATAAACTGTACTTAAAGCTTTCATCTTTGCGAGATAAAATAAAGCTCCACTCTTACTTCAGTGCTGAAAAAGTCCATGAGTTTCTGTCCTTCATTCTACTGTGAGAAGACAACTCAACACTAAGAGTTTGAAAGGATGTGTAGCTGTCAAGAAGAACCTCACTGAGAAAAAAGAAATAGACAAAAAGAAGAACATTTAGAGTTCAGAGTCCAGACCCCAACATCACTGAATGTGTTTAGGATTACTTGGACTGTAAGAAGCAGAAAATGTAACCAACTTCTAAGACTGAACTTTGGATGTGTAGAAAAAAAACACACTAAATACTGAAAAAAGTCACGATTAAAACGGCCACAACTTCCTTTTACTCAACCGATTTTCACCACATTTGTTTTGTTATAATCCTCAGACACAGATTAATCCAGGCTGCACGGATCTGCTCTCGGTAGCTTTTATTACTTTAATAACGATTAATAACTAATTAGCCGTCCAGGAGGAAAGTATTCAGTCTGCACCTGACGCAAACAATCAGAAACACAATCAGACACATCAGCAAATCCATCAATGTGGGAATCACTTCTAATCTTAATACACATAAATCTATTATGAATATCTACACGGATCAAGGAATGCTAGAATTTACCTACAAAGCATTAACCGTATAAGTTAAGATTCCCTGAATAGACTATTAAATGAAAAACCATCACATCAACAGGTTCACTGTGCTTCACCAACCACACGGCCATATCTACACATAAACATCACACAGACATGAGTGTGGATCACTGCGTTCCCTCCGTTATATAATCCTGTCCCACTTTCTGAGTGTGATATTCCTGAAATAGTGTAATTTTGGACAGTATCTTTCTTAAACTGCTGCTCTGTAATGGTACTGAATGCAGTCCAGCAGCGTTGTTGACCTCCCCAAAATGGCGGCGTTGTTGACGTGCCTGGCTGGACCCAACGCGGCATCTAGATATGTATATCTATGGTTAAACTACAGAAGCAAACTTCAGATAGTAAAATTGTGTTGCCTGGTCTCGGCTACATATCAGTTAATGGGAAAACGGAGTAAAACGTTTAGAAAATCCTTCACATTAATGTCAAAATGCACAGTTTTAATTCTTCTGTGAGGGGGAGACAAATGTAAAGCCACAAACACACACACTGTTCATGTTTCGAGGGAAGCGAGCCAGGAGGAGCACTGTTTGCCTGTTTTATGTAGCTGAAGAGATGTTCAGGGAGGTCGAGCAGATGTTGTGAGCTGTTCCCTGCGAGCGCTGAACGGTTCTCATGGCAGCCCATCAGTTCATGGCGTTGAAGGTTCATGCCTTGCGTGAGTTCTCCCTCCATGTTTCCCCACTGTTTGTGGTTACCCGTGTCGAAATGTGCAGATAGACTAAAAGCGGCCCATAACCGATGATGTCCAGGACTGATAGGAGTATCCTCTTTCATTAAAACAGCTCTGTTAGCCAGAGGTGCGAATTTAATGTTTGTCTTTGAGGCCGAGTCTGAATCAAAGGTTATCTATAGCTTGCTAATTAGAACCAGCAGACCGCGGGCCGTTTCCTTTTCTGGTGATTTCATGACTTTTGTCTGCCCTAGTCACTGGAAACAGATGTCCGAGAGATTCTTTTAGCATTTCTGTTTTAAATCGGCCTTCAGTGGACGGTAGGGTTGACGACATTTTGTTTGCCTCTGAACATATCCTTTATTGGATTTATGGCGTGTCTCTCTTTTTCCAAAACACCTGCTGCACTGGAATGGGAGCCAGATCATGGGAAGAGCTCGGCACTTTAAACTTGTTTTATCTTGCCAAAACCAAGATGTATTAAAGCCCTCAAAACAAAGCTGGTAACCACTTTATTTAGGAGAAAAACACTGTAAATATAATTAGGTTAACTTTGAGTGTGTTCATTTGTTTAAACATGTAAATTATTTCAAGCATGTACATTTTCCAACCAAAAGTGCACATGGTGAGCATAAAGCAGTGATGTAAAGAGGAATCATCCTGCAGTGCTCCATAAAAATTCGTAGGGTGACATTATATTACTCTGTGCACATTATAAATACCGAGGCGTGTCAAGCTTCTCATTTATTTTGCAGCCGTCGTATTTTCTTTGGACGATGCTCTCCCTTGTATAGTCTTCCCAAGACAAAGCCATCATTTTTACAGACTGAATGACTAAAAAAGCTAGAATCCCCTTTTTTCTATTGATTTCACCCAGACAGGTTTTAATGTTGCAACAGTTTCTCTTAAAGTACAGCAGTTCAGCTCCAGCACAATATGTCCCACCACATTACACCAATATGGGTGGTGTAGTGTAAGTCCTATGAATCTCTCCAATACCTCACACTGCCTCTAAATAATACAATAGTACATTAAGGGAGATGATAATAAGTGGTGCATTCGGTTACCCAAATGGAAATGATGTGTAGCTAAATCAGGTGGATTTTGTTCAAGAGTAAAAATGCCTTTTGAATATGAATAAATACCAGCATGATTAATGTCTAAAATCATAACAGCCTTTCCAAAAACACCTCAGTCACATGATGTTTTGGTGATTTGTAAAGAAACTTTGACTTTTTTGCCAGTTTTAGTGCACAGTTTCAGTTTAACATATGAAAAAAAAACATAACATAAAATGTGCCACAACTTTTGCACACGTCATATTTTATGTGTATTATTTTCAAATTTATCAAATTCTAATTTCAAAATAAGCAGTAAATGTGCATTATAATTGCAAAGTGTGTTGTCTGTTCACTTATTTTCACTTTGAAAATCAACAAATCAGCAAATCAGCTTCTGTTAATTTTTTCTTATTTTAAATTTTTTTTTATTTTTATGTTTTTTATTGTTATAACATGACTCCTCATGACAAAAGTTAGATTTGGATACGTTCTCCATGTTTTTGTTATACTACCTATGACTATGTTTTGTGTTCAGATTCACTAGTTCAGCCTGTATCGCTGTGATACACTTAAAAGGGAATTTCACTCATTTTTAAAAGGTTCTACATAATTTAGAGTTGTTCAGACTGCTTTGATGTAAAATGGTTTATTGCAGAGAAACTTGACGTGGATTTCTTTACAGTGGTGGTGATGGGAACCAGAGGTTGCAATGCTTACAATGCAAATGTAGCCATTTTATTTACTTTCCAAAACCACCAATGAACCAACGCATGTCCTGAGTTTATATATCACTGCTGTCAGAACTAAACCTCTCCAAAATGGTAACTTTACAGGAGAAGAAAAAACATACCTTACTTTTAATGTAAGTCAATGGAACCAGACTTTTTTCCAAGTCATTTTCGGCCAATTTTTTTTGGTCCGTTCATCATAAAATCTACACACAATGTAAACGGCAACAGGTATTTTCAAATTATGACAAAACTGAAAATCGACAAAAATTGAGATACAAGGTTTTGTGTCGAGAGAAGCAATATTTAATGTTGATAATAGTAAAATATTGGAAATCTAAAAAACAAAATATGTTTTCTTTGGGGTCCACTTGGTCTTACAACAAACTGTATGTACCTCTCCTCCATGAATAACTTAAAAAAAACAATTTTTAGGCCAAAACCATCATAAAACAATGTCTCATCTTCTGAGCGAGAGCTTTTACACTGCAAAAAATGGTCTTGTGTCAAGTAAAATTATCTCAAATCTAGGCAAGAAAATCTAATATTTCTCCTGTTGAGATTGTTGTAAACTTAATTTAAGATTATTTAACTTATTTCTGGACATTTTTATTTGTTTTAAGAAATTTTATTAAGTAAAATGATCACTATATACGCAGATAGTTTTGCTTGTTTTAAGAAATGACCTCAAAACCAGCAAAAATATCTGAAATAATTTTACTCAACAAAATTACCTAAAACAAGTAAATAATGTCTAGAAATAAGCTAAATAATCTTACAATAAGTGCACAACCATCTCAAAATAGGAAATGTTAGATATATCGACTAGATTTAAGATGGATATTTGGTTCTTGTCACCACCACTAGGACCAATTCTGACTCAATAAATATCTCTTCAGTGCACTATTTCACATCAAACCACTCTGAATGACTTTATCATTACGTCCTAACCATCGAATTATACAGAGGTTTTAAAAATTGATGGAATTCTCTTTTAGACCAGGGATACAACCTGTGCTCTATCATTGAGAGATTGCAAGTTCAAATTGTGGCAGTGTCACTTACTAAGAAAATTAACTTATTTTTGCAGGTGTCAGAGGTGTGACTGACCACAAAGCTGTACAGATGCTGCCACTAACATAATGAAATACAATAAAGGTATTAGTAAATCAATGTTCATGACTAAAATGTAACTGAGAGGAAAAAGAGATTAGCTTCCTCAAAATATATAATTTAGCTGAATAAAAGTGATACTTGAGCACATGTAACTGAGTAAATGTAACTTGTTACCATGCACTTCTGATGGTACCTATTCCCTCACAATCACAAGTGATTACATTCTTATTCCCTCACAGTTACAAGTGTTAAACCTTTCCATAGAATTCCACAGAATCCAGTTGAAGACATGAACCCAGTTGCCTCACAAATGTAATTGCTTAAATATCAGTTTCCAGGTGGAATGTTATACCACTGAAGTGGAATCAGCTCCTCTATTTTGGTGAATGGGGAGGTTGTTTGAAATGCAAGTCAGTCATCAAACAGATTGTCCAGAAGAGACATGATGAGGCAGGATTTCCTGCTCTTAGTCAGGCCTTCTTTCTTTGTACATGGAGTACACAAGCAGTCAGACTCAGTCCCGTGAAGCTTCCAGATCCAGACATCGGTGTGGAAGTCGCTGGTGATTGACGCGTTCTCTCGGCATCTAGCACTTATGATGAGTCAGTTGTTTGTGGTTAAAAAGTGCACTTTGAAAATGTGAGATGAGCTACAGAGGAACTGTTGCTGTTCCAGGTTCAAAAGACGAGATCACAACATTGCGAAATGCTTTTGATGGGTCAGACACGACCGGCTGCCAAAATTGGGAAGATTCTGAAGAAGCAGTGAGTTGATTTGCCCTGGCGTGCCCGCTGTGAGTGACACCTCATACTGACATGTAGGTAATGATCTAGTGGGATGATATCATAGTGCACATTTTGGCCTTAATCCACAATCAATTCAGCTCCTCATACAACACAGTGGCTCATCAGATACACTGGGACACTGAGTTCACATTAAACTGTTGAGATGTAAACAAAGTCGTTCTGAGTGTTTTGATGTAAAATACATCGTTCAGGAGAAATTTAGAGGCTCTGATTTCTTTACTATGGCTGTGATGACAGTCAACCTACTTCTTCTGAGTTTTAGATGTGATGTAGATAAAGGTATAACAAAATAAAGTAGTAGTAAAAAAAGTTTTCTTTAGGTACAGATTTGTGGAAAAATGTGTGCGTTCAGCTTCTTTTATAATAAGTTTTAAAATTATGTTCCTCATGTATTTGACTGGAAAGAAGACAGTTACAGCTCTCATATGACCCCCACCTTTAGAATGTAGCTTATGAAATATGAAAGTTATGAAGTAAAGAATACGACGAAGGGCGTTTTGGAACCACCGAGTTAAAGAGGTTAAACGCTTTGGATGTCTGGTTCCCTTGACCACCGTTATAAACAATTCTGACTCTGTAAGTTTCTCAAGAATGAAGTATTTCACATCAAACCACTCAGAACACCTTTGCTTATATTCTAATTATTTAATTACACTGAATTTTTTTTTTAAATATGGTGGAATTTCCCTTCAAGCCCCCCCCCCACTTGTTACATAGGGAGGTTGTGCATACACCAGCTGTAACATGATGCAAGAGAGGTGCAACGTTCTTCGTCTGCGATAAATCGTAAGTATAAAAGTCACCGTGTGTCATGACCCCTAAAAAATAAGCAAATATTATGACCAAAAGAAAATACATTTCATCATCAGGATCTTCCCCCTCTTCACACCAGACGACGATACGGCCTTTTCTCCTGTCTTATCAAGCTTTATGCAATCCAGCTGGTGGAATAAGTGCATGATCAGAGCAGGGTTTCCTAAAGGGTCTTGCTGGGGCCTCTTCCATGTAACAGTCTGCTACATATGTCACTGGCTTAACACGCCATCAAATCACATCATGAACAGTGATCATCTGGGGTTTCTTGGCAACATGTTAATGTGTTCGAAACACAAATTAATAGTGGTACTTTTCCAAGGTATAATCCAATAATTCCATCAGGAATTCATTGTAATGGCTTTTGATGGCAAGTGGCATAAATATCAGCCCTGAATATACAGTAGACTTGACTTGGAAAGAATGCTCGTGTTTGTTTTCATAAGCTCAGGGAAAACTCGAGTCTTTAAGTCGGCGATATCAAAGGCTTTTATGATAAGGGGGGTCAGGGTTTCTCCGAAATCTACTACTCTTTTGTCTCTAGCACTGTAGAATACGCACACTGATAATTGGGAGAAATATGGAGTGTTATTGTTAGGTTGCCATGGGAATTTGTTGTTATTTCTATGAATTATGTCTAACTTGAAAGTTGACTTTTTGCTTGTCAAAGAAAATAAAAAAGCACCGCACCCCGTATCCAAAACGCCTAAATCATGCAGAGCACCGAAGAAGCAAAACAAATTAAACATGAATTTTCTGCGCTGTTCACTTTAGGTATTTGTAGTATTTCCATGAGAAGGTCATTCTTCAAATATTTGCATGTGTGTTTGTTTTCACCGTAAATTAGTGCTGCTGGTCACAGAATCACTGCTAGGAGACTTTAAATGGCAATTCAGTCGTTGAGATGTAAACAAAGTCGTTCAGAGGGGTTTGATGTGAAAATGGTTCATTCCAGAGAAATGTGGATTTCTTTACAGGGGTGCTGATTCTGACCCCTGGTTCCTACGTCTACAACACAATGATAGCCTTTTATTTAGTATAAGAAAACCCCCAGTAACCCAACATACGGCTGAGCTTTTACGTTGCTGTGGTCCAAAAAACAAACAAACGTGTATCTCAATTTTGGCAAATTTGTTTTTGTTTACATCATTTGGTCTCAGTAGCTACGGAAGAGGCCATGAGGTACATATGAGGTTATAATTTTTTGGATTGTTATTTTGAGATGATAATATTGTTATCTTGAAATAAAGTTACTTATCTTGTTATCTCAAGATAACAAAAGTTGTTATCCTAAGATAGGGAGTTAATTATGTTGTGATCTCAAGGTAAAGTTGTTTATAATTTTGTTATCTTGAGAAAGCAAGTTACTTATCTTATTATCTCAACATAACAAAAGTTGTTATCTTAAGATGAGGAGTTAATTATGTTGTGATCTCAAGATAAAGTTGTTTATAATTTTGTTATCTTGAGAAAGCAAGTTACTTATCTTGTTATTTCAAGATAACAAAAGTTGTTATCTTAAGATAAGGAGTTAATTATCTTGTGATCTCAAGATAAAGTTGTATATAATTTTGTTATCTTGAGAAAGCAAGTTACTAACCTTGTTATCTCAAGATAATAAAATTATCTTGAAAAAAATGAGTTACTTATCTTGTTATCTCAAGATAATAAAAGTTGTTATCTTAAGATAATGAGTTAATTATGTTGTGGTCTCAAGATAGAGTTATTATCTTGAGATCATGTTATCTTATCTCAAGACAACAAAATTGTTATCTTGAAGTAATGAGTTACTTATCTTGTCGTCTTGAGATAACGAGGTACTTATCTTGTTATCTCAAGATAACAATCCAGAAAATTATAGTAACAGCACAAGGCCTCTCCGGACTTCCGTACAGTAGCTGCCTTTTACATTGTGTGAAAATGTAATGATGAATGGATCAACAGAAGTGCTCCGAAACTGCTTGGAATAAAATCTCTTTATTTTTATCTTACATACATGCTCTCTCCTGTAAACCTACCATTCCGGAGATGCTTGTTTTTTCGCAGTACAGTGATGTTGCTGATGGTAAAATAGTGGTAAATCAAAAAAAAAAGTTTTCTTTTGGGACTAATTTGCTTTACAACCCCTACGTGTACCGTTCCATCATGGATGGATTAAAAAAATATATTTTAGGCCAAATGTTTCTCTCAAAACTATCATAAAACAAAGTCTCAGCCATCAGGCAACTGATGATATTAATCATTTCATGTTTTGTCTTTGTGAAAGTGTCTGGAGGCGTTAAATGCTTTACACGTCTGGTTCCCATCACCACCACTGTGAGAACAGCTTTTCACATCAAAGCAGTCTGAATGATGTTGTTTACATCTTAATGATTGCATTATGCAGACATTTTGAGATTAAAGGAATATAGCAAATGCATTTAATTGTGGATTAGAGGCCCATTATTAATTGTCATACATATCAAACTAGGCTTGTCCAGTGGTGATGCTACTGATCCCAAACCACTGATTATGCTCTTGCGCTGATTTACGGAACCAAGTCAGGCCATGCCTACTGCTACTAGGCAGGGCTGCCAGATGTCCGGGACTTGGCCTTCCACTCCTGTTTTCAGTGGAAGCTCCAAAAGGTCCAGGCCTCATTTCCTCCTGGGTGAGTTCTTGAGGAATTCCCACACATTTCAGAAGGGAGGAAGGGTGGCGGCGCTCTTGCTAAGGTCACGCTAGCGGCTATATGACTCCCTCTCACTGAAGGCAGACGTTACACACGATGGCTAAAGCAGGAAGACGATGCAATGGATGGGACTCGGACACATGAGAGCAATCTGTCATCCCATCAGCTCTCATCCCACAACTGCTGTTCCTCCTGTGCTCTCTGAGATAAGACTGCTGCTGTGAGACCAAGCAAGCAATGCAAATGGAGGGGAAGAGATCAGACAGACAGATCAAGGGTGGACAGTAGTTGCCTACTAGCTGACTATTGTGAGTATGGACCATTCTGCTGAATTAGTTCAAGCTGCAGTCCCACAGCAATCAATCAATCAATAAATAAATAAATAAAAATAAAAGTCATCTAGATGTGTGCAAGAAAATGTTATGATTCTTTTAAAGTTGAAGAATAGAAATTCATCATGAGGTTAATTTAAAAAAAAAAAAGCTTTACTCAGAGAAAGTTTTCATCACTATCGAAACAGAGTTTTTAGTCCATAGGCTGAGCCTTATTTTAGCCACATCCCTTTGTTTTAGAGCAGGAAGTGAGGCTGCATCCCTCTCCCTCATGGCCACATGGTGAGCAGTTAGATCCCATCGATTTGAAGTAAATCAAAAATGTTTACCGCTGTGTTGCGTCACCTCTTGTATTAAGAACACTTTGTGTTGGGAACTGAGGAGACCAATTGCTGTAGTTGCTTGATATTGGATTTCAGCTGCTCATCAGTTCAGGGTCTCCTTTGTCATATTTTTCATTTCAAAATGTGCCAAATGTTGTCAGTGGGTGACAGATCTGGACTGCAGGCAGGTCAGTTTAGCACCTGGACTCTTTTACTACAGAGCCATGCTGTTGTAATACCTCCTGTGGTTTGTCATTGTCTTGCTGAAATAATCAAGGCTTTACCTGAAAAGACATCACCTCTATGGCAGCATATGTTGTTCCAAAGCCTGCCTACATTGTTCAGCATTAATGGTGCCTTCATAGCTGTAATGGTGCCCCCATGCCATGTGCACTAATGCACCCCTGTACCATCATGAATACCAGCTTTTGAACTGTGCGCTGATAACAAGCTGAGTGTTCTCCTCTTTAGCCCAGAAGACGTGATATCCATTATTTCCAAAAAAGAATTTCAAATGTTGATTCGTCAGACCACAGGACACTTTTCCACTTCCCCTCAGTCCATGAGCTCAGGCCCAGAGAAGGTGGCAGCGTTTCTGCATCCTGTTTATTTATGGTTTTTTCTTTGCATTTTAGAGTTTTAACTTGCATTTGTGGATGCAGTGATGAACTGTTTTCACAGACAGTGCTTTTCAGAAGTGTTTCTGAGCTCATGCAGTGATTTCCACTACAGAATCATGTCTGTTTTTAATGCAGTGCTGTCTGAGGGCCCAAAGATCACGGCCAGTATTAGTTTTTGGCCTTGTCCCTCACATACAGAGATTTCTCTGTATCCTCTGAATCTATTAATGATATTATGTACCACAGATGCTCATGGTCCCCAAGTTCTTTACACTGAGACATGTTATTCTTGAATTGTTGCACGAATTGATCGTGCAGTCTTTCACAGAGTGGTGAACCCTCCTCATCTTTAGTTCTGAAAGCCTTTCTGAGATGCTCTTTTTATACCCAATCATGTCACTCATCGTGCCAATTAACCTAATCAGTTGTGAGATGTTTCACCAGGTGTTTTTTTAGCATTACACAACTTTACCAGTCTTTTGTTGCCCCTGTCGCAACTTTTATGAAACGAGTTGCTAACATTAAATTCAAAACAGGCTTATATTTTTCAAAAAACAATACAATTTTTTAGTTTCAACATTTGATATATTGTTTTTGTAC
Source organism: Colossoma macropomum (assembly GCF_904425465.1). Taxonomy (NCBI): domain Eukaryota; kingdom Metazoa; phylum Chordata; class Actinopteri; order Characiformes; family Serrasalmidae; genus Colossoma; species Colossoma macropomum. Next base: position 41,441,763 of record NW_023494788.1, read on the forward strand.
AAATTTAAAATAATTATTGGGTCTATATGATTTGCACATCACTGAATTCAGTTTTTATTTACATTTTGCTTTTTTTTAGAAACGGGGTTGCAGAAAGTTACATTTTAGTATTTAAACTCAAAATTTGAAAATGAATGCAAAGCAACAGTGTTAAAAAATCCATTATTATCCATTAGCCAACAAAGTTTTCTAGCTTTGGAGGAGACAAATTAATTGCACTCTAAATCTTTCACACAACAGCAAATTTTGCAAAGAGGAAATTCTAAAGATAATCTGATTCACTTGTGAATGTGTTTTTTTTAAATTGTTCATATGAATTCATAATAAAAACTGAAATTTATGAAAGATTTTCTATCACTTATATTAAAAGAGTTATGGAGATGCCCACGTATGATACTAAGCATTAAAGGGTTAAGAATAAATCTGCTCATACACCTGCTACTTCAGCGAGGCCCACTGTGTCCCAGGGTGGGCAGAGGAACTTCTTGTCATTTGGGACCTACTACCTACCTCTAGTGGCCATTTGGGAATATCTTTGTCACAATTTGCACAAAATAATCTATAACACCTTTGCTACTGTCAGCGACTTTGCTTGGCGTGGCAGAGCATCTGGCACAGCTGAAGGTCTGTAGACTCTTTCCTACCCCTGCTGAACGCTGTTACTCTGTTATGGAAATAAACGCTCATAGTTAACCACTTGTGCTCACGTGCATCGTCCTATTGAAGCGGATAGAACATGAACAAACAATTCAAAACTTAATCCTGCCAGCACAATTTGCAGCATCGGTGGTGAAAGTGTGCAAACTGGGGTTTACCACTTCCTCTAGGATACAGTTTGTTATGATCTCCTTTGCTTACTCAGTGTTTACTCTGTCTCCTTAGCTTTTTAGAATAGAATCTGATGTCTGTTGCCCGTGCAGAAGGTTCTCCTAGGCCTTTCTCTTCCTTTGTCTTCGCTGACAGTTGACGCTTGTAAGGGCGGCAAAATATTTCTCTCAGTTACCATGAGACGCTTGTGTTGTCAGTACATTGAGCAAAGCATGAAGATGCACCTCAAGACTGACAAGGCTCTAAACTTAAGTACCAATAATCCCTACACGGTGAGACAGTCCCAAATATCATGTGGGTGTTGATATCCTGCCTCACTGACAGCGCCAAGGAACGGAGGACAAGTAACTCAACTCTTTGGTATGGAAATGCTTCAGCACAAGCAGCACAGTCTCCTTGCAAAGGACTTCCTAAGTGCTTAGATGTCCTGCGGTAAATTAGAAATAGCGACAAAAGAGGGCTCTCAAGAAACCTCTCTAATCTTAAGCCCATGCACACTGGCTACGCTCTCACAGAGCAGTGTAATAGTATAACAGACTAGCTTTTTCATTTCCTGGATCGATGCCTTTGTCTCATCCCACACACCTGCAGTATGCGTTACCGTGTGCGTACCCTGGGACCGGCGCACTGTGTGAAAGTGGCTGGCTTTTCCAGGCTGAGTGAGAGAGCGCATGTGAGCGTGCTTGTGAGAGCACTGCGCTAACCGTGCTAAGCCTCATGGGCCGGCCGGTGCGGTGCTGCTGGGGACGGCCTGTGTGTGTTCAGCTGGCTGTGCAGGATGTTTTTGCAGTGGAAAGCACTCTCTCCTCCCGCTCCCCTGGTGCCCCGCTCTGACGAAGGAGCTCGCAGCTTCACGGCGTTTTCAGCTAACGCTGACGCTAACCCACCCTACACGCTCTTGCACTGTGACGTCAAAGGCACCTTCACTGGGTTTCCGACAGCCCACTGATACTAGGTGCTGTGTACCCTCGAGTTTATTAATGAGCAGTCAGACTGGGGCTCATGTGAAGACATTCCGAGGATAATAGGCTCTTGTTGCTGCCTGGATTGTGGTAAATCAATTAGAGAAGCCTGGGATTCACTTCCCAGAGTTACCCAGATCACGATGAGTTCTAGCGAGCAGGTTTGGGAAAGGAGAGATCAGAATGTTGGTAGTGTTATTCTCGAATGACAGTGATGTGCAAACAGCATTTTTGTGAGCAACCAAACAAACCGATGCCACAGGAGATGATCTCATGGCAGGTCCTGATGAGACAAGATGCTCTTGCCATTCCGTTCTTCTGTCCTAATATCTTTTTCTCTCTCCGTCTCCAAATGATCGAAATTCTCCCACTCACGTCACATCTGCTGATCCCATCCAACGCACACACACACACACATCCCCCCCAGTTTATTCCAGGAGTCTCCTACCTATTTATGAAAAAGCCATCACTGTTCACGCTTCTTAATCCCCAGGCTTTCATCGGTCCTGGGAAGTGCACTGTCACCATAGAAATCGTGGACGAGAAACAGCAAAACAAAACAAGAAAGGCAGAATAATAATGGAGGGGGGGAGGGCAGGAAAAAAGTGGACCCAAAAAAAAAAAAAAGATGATGATGATGAGCTGAGGGGAAAGGAACAATTGTGAAAGTTCTCCAAAGGTCAAAGCACTGGTAAAGCAAGTAGAAAAAAACGAAGGAAAGAAAAGAAAGAGAATCGAAAAAAAAAAAACAGCCATGAAAGTGTCGGCACGGAGCGTGTGACGCATTGGCGAAGTGAGGCCCTTGCCTGCTAAGGCGGAATGGGTCTCGCGGGCTCTTTATATCTGACGCTCGACTGCAATTTGGAGCGCGAATACAGCGGCACCGCACAGCGGACCCTGTGCCAGGACTGACAAACTGGTTGAGGAACGGCGCAGGACTGAACCCCTGTCCTCCCACAGCCCAGGCTCTGGAGGTGCACGGCCAACCCCTTTTGCTGCTTGATGTCAACGCCATCCCGTGCTGGGGGCCCTACAGAGCAGCAGCGTTTAATTGCGGCGACGACGCTCTCTTTCCACCCGCTCCGCTTCTTGACAGCTGATTCACTCGCCGGGCCCGGCCCCCATTGATAGACCAGTAAACGTTTTGACAAGAAAAGTATTCCTAATGAATTGTGGCCATAGAAACCAGCAAATCAAAGCAAGGGCTGAGAACAAAATTCAAGCTGGGGAACATTGAAAGGGGCGTCCGAGGACTGGGACAGTTTCAGTCAGTTTGGTCAGTGATAAGTTTGCTCATATGGACCCTATCTTGTTTGGAATGGATTTAGCTTTTGTTAGCTTGAACTTTGACTTGGTCGGTGCAGATATTTGCCATGCGACAGATTCAGCTTTTCAAAATATTCATTGTGATTGAGGCAAAGTGTTGCCAGGAGGACAGAGAAAACGCAGAAAAGGGAAAAGAGAGCAGCAATCCAGTGATCCAGTACAGCTGTAAATCCCCAAACACTGAGGAAGAGAATCAGAGAATTTAGTTATTCCCTCCCATCTGTCATTTCATGAGATGCCAAGCCCTTCTCTAATGAGACTTGTATGTCTTTTCCATAGATTCATGCTTCCCTCTCCCATCTCCACTGTCCTTCGTTTGATTGGACAGCAAACAACCTTGAGTTTCCACTGCACAGTGCTTTTAATGGTCAGCACGGATGCGTATCAGCCTGGGCCAAGCGTCGTAAAACAAATACAAGCGTGTTGCACTGAGGTAAGAGCCCTACAAGTCAGCGAGGACGGCAACAGGCTTCGGATCCATTGTCCTTGAGTGGTGACAGTATCTTGTCCGAGGTTAGGCACTGTAGGAGCATCTCCAGGAACAAGCTTGTGTTTTCTTTTATGAACTTTGAGCCCAAATTCTAAGCAAATCATAAGTCAGTTTTTTAGCCATGTGTCCAGCTTTTAAAGGTTTGAAAAATTGATCCGTTTTCCATGATATCCTGAGAACTCCTTAGTGGAAATGATAAGATAATTTTGAAAAGTAAAATAAACAAATTTTAGGTATGAACAAATGAAGAAACACTTAATTAATTCATTCTTTTTCGACAACAAGCCTTCTTTCTGTTCAGATTTCCTCAAATTATACAGTTTAGCCTCATCAACAGCTTTATAACACATTTTCCTTGTGTTTGAGTGTTTTACCAGCACACCGTGAAACAGAGGAACAGAACATATAAGTCGCAAACCTGATGTTTGTTATTAATATTCGGGTCAACGGCTCCCTTCGGTCACTTCTGAGCTATAAAACAGAGATGGTGTCGTGTATACGGTTTATCACAACATGTGTTCTATGTGCATTAGATAGTACTGCCAGAAGAACCCTCAAGGGAGCAGATCTGTAACGAAGACCGCGGCAGTAACTCTTCAAATGGAAAAGCACTGGTTGGTTAGTGAGCCAGCACGGTGTTGAAAGCACGGCTGCCCTTTATTGTAAATGGGTTTTCAAAAGGCATTAGCTGGTGGCTGAACTTGTGGCGAATCCCCAACCACCGCTATAAAAATCAGAAAAAAATGGGGGGAAAAAGAAGAGAAATTGGTGGAAATAATGCAGTTTAATATCTTAAACAGTTCTCTGAGCAAAAAATATCTTTATAATATCTCTGGCAAGCATGGGAAACAGGTGGGTTAGCGGCTCGGATTCATTGTTAGCCGAGGTCTTAACCGTTTTGATTCGCCGTGGTCCAGCACTTTCCATGGTCAGAAGCCTCTATGGGAGACATAAAGTTACAGTCAGAGGAGCTAAGAATGGATTCCTTTGCTCTCCCCCTTTTTTCAGAATATGAATTTATAGGAAACCTTGTTATAATGGAGCAGTTGGGGGTTTGCTGTGAAATTCAAGCTAGAGCCCTGCCTTCAATTTGCCTTAGATTCAACTACCACGAGACAGGGATCACACAGGGGACATATGCAGGGCACAGGAACAGCCGAGAGAGAGAGAGAGAACGCATGGTTAAAGATTTGCAGAGCGAGGGAGTGGAGGTCAGCTACGACAGGCTTCTCAAAGTGCTCTGCTGCTCTGACCCCACACTTTATTTGTTGTGGTGTCGAAGCAATCACCGCCACATGGTAACTGAGGAGAAAGGGCAGGTGCTGTTTCTCTGGAGCTTTACCAAGCTAGCTTGTCAAAGTTTCCCAGTCAATGGTTTTCTCCTTCCTCTCTTCTTTAGTCTGCCATAAAGCATTAATCTGTATAGACACGATTGCCACAGACAAGGAGCCGAGCAAACATAATAATCCTCAAACATGTGTCAAGGTAACACCACGTGTTTTAAGTGCACAGTGGTCCTTCAAAAGCAGCTGGCCGCTGGACTAAAGGCTTGGCGCCCCTCAAAGGAAATATTAAGCCTTAGTGCTCAGCAGCAAAGACCGAAGAAATGTATTAAACGTTACGGCAGCATTTTAATTTTACGGCCTGTTTTAGTATTGCACATGACTCTAATGCACCAATGAGGCAATCTGAGTACTTCTGAGCGCAGGAGTCCAAATTAACTTTGAAGCGTACGCAAATGCACTGAATTTGCCCGCCTGCCAAGTTGTTAAAATGTGAGAACTGGGGACAGACTAGGACCGTGAGGCCAATCAAGCCATCAAGAGGTGTGCAAAAGTTCTTTTGACTCATGGGTTCCCCTTAATGCCACACTCTACAGGACTGTCCTTGACAGTGCAACCATTTCTCATATCTTCTACAGTCTTCAAATTATTTTCACTCACGAAATTGGTATGGGCTGGATGCATTCATTAGTGCATTCATTAGGTACTCATTAGGTACCAGTAGTGTGCTGCGTTTGGCCTATGGCCTTCAGAACAGGACAAATTCGCTTGGACATTGTCTGTTGGATGCTGGATGCTTTGTGCAGGAATTCAGTTGAAATTTGGGGGCTGTACATGCCACTGAGGCCAAGGCCTCACTGTCATGATTCTGGAACCATTCAGTAATGACCAGGGTTGGGCAGAACACGTTGAAAAATCAGTGTTGGCTTAATACTGAATACACTGTCCTAAACAGATTAAGTAACATATTCTGTTACAATATACACCGATCAGGCGTAACATCATGACCACCTCCTTGTTTCTGCGCTCATTATCCATTTTATCAGCTCCACTTACTATATAGGTCACTTTGTAGTTCTACAGTTACAGACTGTAGTCCATCTGTTTCTCTGATACTTTGTTACCCTGTTCTTCAGTGGTCAGGACCCCCATGGACCCTCACAGAGCAGGTACTGTTTGGGTGGTGGATCATTCTCAGCACTGCAGTAACACTGACATGGTGGTGGTGTGTTAGTGTGTGTTGCGCTGGTCTGAGTGGATCAGACACAGCAGTGCTGCTGGAGTTTTTAAACACCTCAGTGTCACTGCTGGACTGAGAATAGTCCACCAACCAAAAATATCCAGCCAACAGTGTCCTGTGGGCAGCGTCCTGTGACCACTGATGAAGGACTAGAGGATGACCGACACAAACTGTGCAGCAGCAGATGAGCTATCGTCTCTGACTTTACATCTACAAGGTGGGCTGACAAGGTAGGAGTGTCTAATAGAGTGGACAGTGAGTGGACACAATGTTTAAAAACTCCAGCAGCACTGCTGTGTCTGATCCACTCATACCAGCACAACACACACTAACAAACCACCACCACGTCAGTGTTACTGCAGTGCTGAGAATGATCCACCACCCAAATAGCACTTGCTCTGTGAGGGTCCATGGGGGTCCTGACCTTTAATAGCTTCTGTCCTAAATTCAGTCCTAACTAAAGTTGTCATGGTGACTAAACAGATAAGATAACATTTTAGACTTAAGAAGTTTCTGTAAAACAGCCCCAGAGATCTATCACAGTCTTATCTGATCTGAAGTGATTGATAAACCAAGTCTAATATGTTTATCTCATTTCTTTAATTTTGTTCTCTTTATCTACTTTTAAAACTTGTGTGAAAAGCTGATGAAGTTTTTTGAAATTCATGCTAATTTAGGGTTCACAATAACCATTATAACTGGTTCATCGCCTTGATTTATCAGTCTACTCAGGCTTTAGCAAGAAATAGTGTTCATAAAGAAACGTTTAACTGAGTTCCACTTTATGGCTTGTCTAACAAGCATTTTTGCTGCATGCTGTACACTTATTCTAAAATAGTTAGTAAACAAGCATTGATGGTGTTTCTTTTGATGACTGTAATACAATTTAAATGATTTTATTCACTGGGTAAATATTCTAAAAGTATCCTCCTAAAAATATGAAAAGTAACTGTATTCTGAATACACAGGATGACTACATGATCTCATGTTGCTGATCCTTTTCTGATCTTTCCATCAGCATGATGTAAAAGGAACCTGGATTCAACCTGGAGGAAACTTTTTTCTAGTTTTGGTGCTCCTAAGCCCACCGGAAGTCTTGTTGTTTGCTGACATCAGCCAGATATGATCTTTGCCCCATTCGAGACAAAGTAGTGAGTTCTACCACCAGATGTTTGTGATTTTTCTGGTTCTAGCCAGTTTGATTGCTGGCACAATTCTCAGCATCCTCAATTGAAGCTGCTGATCCACAATGTGAAGTTTGTGTGCTTTTCTCACTGTTTTTGGTTTTGGGAGATAATAGAGCTGCCTAGACTGGGGGTGCACGAGTCTAGTCCTTAAAGGCTGCTTTCAGCACAGTGTGGTAGTTCCCCAACTCAAAGGCCCAATCCCATTTCTTATTTTTACCCCTACCCCTTGTTTTCGAGTGTCACCCTAACCCCTTGGAACTGAGTTATTTGGGGGACTGTACATGCCACTGAGGCCAAGGCCTCACTGTCATGATCCTGGAACCATTCGGTAATGACCAGGGTTGGGCAGAACACTTTGAAAAAGCAGTGCTGACTTAATACTGAATACACTGTCCTAAACAGATTAAGTAACATATTCTGTTATACATTGATCAGGCGTAACATGATGACCACCTCCTTGTTTCTGCGCTCATTGTCCATTTTATCAGCTCCACTTACTATATAGGTGCACTTTGTAGTTCTACAGTTACAGACTGTAGTCCATCTGTTTCTCTGATACTTTGTTACCCTGTTCTTCAGTGGTCAGGACCCCCATGGACCCTCACAGAGCAGGTACTATTTGGGTGGTGGGTCACTCTCAGCAGTAACTGCAGTAACACCGACGTGGTGGTGGTGTGTTAGTGTGTGTTGCGCTGGTCTGAGTGGATCAGAGTTTTTAAACACCTCAGTGTCACTGCTAAAGGCTGCTTTCAGCACAGTGTGGTAGTTCCCCAACTCAAAGGCCCAATCCCATTTCTTATTTTTACCCCTACCCCTTGTTTTCGAGTGTCACCCTAACCCCTTGGAACTGAGTTACAAGGGGTAGTGGTTGAAATCTTGCCCTACGAAATGGGACCCTCAAATAAAAAAAAATAAAAAAACATCACTTCATTAACAGCTACCAGTGCTGCTCTGTAGGCGACCCTGCCAGTCTGCAGTGACAGCAGAGGAGGGTAAAGTTCAGCTCCTCACTGCTGGGCTTTATTTACATTTAGGGATCATATGCCTTCAAAGAGGGGGGGCAATTATTTATTATCACCCACCCCTAACTCTTCAGTGATACGAAGCTGAAGTCAGATATTCACCATTCTTATTCGAATTCTCCTGCTCCACCTTAAATGGAGCAGCAGCTACATACTGGCGCTACAGGCGTCAGAACTGCTGGACTATTTAAGGTGGAACAGGAAAGTCAGCTAGCTAGCTACCGAGACATTAGCATGCTATTAGCGAAGAAAACGACCATAATACACTGAAACGTCATTAAACTAAGATAATATGATGGTTATCGGAATTTTTAACAGAGAAAATTCTCACATTTGTCTTTTGTTCAGTCATCAGCTCATTGTTCAAAATCCTCCGTTTGGAGGGTCATGTAGCCCCAACACTTCGCCCTACCCCTCTATCTCAACAAGAACTGGGACACCCTAACACTAGATGTGAACGCGCAAAACAGAGGGCTAATGGATAAGTGGTAGGGGCGAGGGGTGAAATGGGAAAGGTCCAAATACACCCACTACACCTGGCAACCGTAACAGATGAGTTGAATCAGGTGTGTTTGAGTAGGAAAATCGCCACAGAGTGCTGAACCCTGGCCCAGGACTGGAGTTGTGGACCCCTGGCCTAGACCAAAAATGTGGACTGTCTAGGGGGCCCTCAGGATTTTGGTGATGGTTTTGAGAACCACCACTTTGGACTACAGAGTTTTGTTCCACTTTGTATTTCCAATTTTTACTGGAATGCTGTGTCCATTCAGTCCTTTCTGCTCTCTGCGATAAAAAACAAGAGGATTCGTTGCGATAAAAATAGGCTTTTTAGTGTTGTCTGCAGTTCTGGGTCCCTCTGTACGCTCACGGGTGTGTGTGGGTGTGTGTGCGGTCCTCCTCCCATACGCCATGAGCACCCCCAAAGGCATAAAATGGGTCTCATAGGAGTCGGGCCTTCACTCTGCCTATCACTCCATTACCAGCAGAATGCTTTTTCAATCTGAAAAACAGCTGTGCTGCAGGCCTCGTGCTTTTTTTTTAAAGCAAAGAAAAAAAAAAAAGAAAAAAAAAATCGAATGTCCCTTTAGAAATGTTTTCTTGCTTTTCGCTCTCCTTTTTATCAGAAGTACAGAAATACCCACCCAGTTCTGTCGTGTGATTGGTTCTCCTCCAAGTATGACATGCTACACCTCATCTGGTTCTAGTTAGGGTGGGGCACCCTGCGGAGATGAAATGAACACGAATGTCATTACAAAATCGATAAAGCCGCGTTAGCCAGTTTGGATGTAGACGCCGAACGAAGAGAAGGTACCTCTGTCGGCACGCTACAGCATGCATGCTTCAAATGCATTAGTGGAAACTGCCATGTAGCAAGTGTAATTTGGTACAAACCCCTGCTGCTCCCCCCTCTTTCTCCATTTGCTTCTGTTGCTGCTTGACAAATTTCACTGCCATTAAAGTGCTCTACGTAGCTGTGTGAGCAGCAAAGCACACATCAGTTTGGCAGAAGGGTTGCCATGTCTTTTCTATTCAAACTTAAAGGAATATTCTGGCAAAAACCTATAATAGACACAATTTTCCACTTACTCCAGAAGTAGTCAGTTAGCTGAGACATGGAATCCAATTTTTGTATTACAATTACAATTGTTGTTGTAACTTATTTCACTCGCTGTTACTGGTTGACAGTTTTATTCATGTAATTATTAATTATTCTGTTAATACTATTTAGACTTTAGTAAGAAATAGTGTTTATGAAGAAACCTTTAGCTGAGTTCTGCTTTATAGCTCATCTTTTGATGACTGTAATAAAATTTCAATGATTTTTATTCAGTGGGTAAATATTCTTAAAGTATCCTCCTGAAAATATAAAAAGTAACTGTATTCTGAAAACTACTTAAAGGAATATTTTGGCAAAAAAATATAATTTACACAATTTTCCACTTAATCCAGAAGTAGTCAGTTAGCTGAGACATGGAATCCAATCTTCTATTACAATTACAATTGTTGTTGTAACTTATTTCACTCACTGTTACTGGTTGGCATTTTTATTCATGTAACTATTGATTATTCTGTTAATACGTTTCATAAAAAAACTGCTTATCGTTTCAATGAAGTTGCATACATTTTTTTTCTCTCATTGCCTGCTGCTCCCACAATCCCCTGAGCAGAAGTCCAACTTATCACTCACAAACGTGTCCACTGCTGAGGATATTACTAGTTTGATCATCCCTCAAAACAGCTCAGTAGTGCTAAGATAACTAACTGTCTCATTGCCTTGATTTATCAGGCTACTCAGGCTTTAGCAAGAAATAGTGTTTGTGAAGAAACCTTTAGCTGAGTTCCGCTTTATAGCTCATATTTTGATATTGTAATAAAAATTCAATGATTTTTATTCAGTGAGTAAATATTCTTAAAGTATCCTCCTAAAATTATGAAAAGTAACTATATTCTGAAAACTACTTAAAGGAATATTTTGGCAAAAAAATATCATTTACACAATTTTCTACATAATCCAGAAGTAGTCAGTTTCTTGTTTGCAGTCTGAAAACAAAAAGTGTCTTTGGTTTAGAATTGGAACAGTGAGGCTAATGTTGCTAACAAATACTAGAACTCTGTAGTCACCCAAATAGCCCAAATTCTGTAAAAATACATACCCAAAACTTCTCTCAAAATGCTTAACTTAATTAAGGTTGCACAGACTTGTTGATGTGGTTTATGGCATTGTGAACTATGAAAAATTAACAAAATTTATGATCTCATGATCTCCACAGTGAAATCGCTCTGTCCGTGCTACATTTACTTTGCTTAAGGTATGTTTGTGGTGTGAGTTATACAGAGACTGTGTTCCTCAAAGCGTCCATCTCTTGTATGTGTGTTTATTCTGTTCTGCTGCTGGAATTTTGTCCGACGTTCAAACTGGGTCCTCATGCACAATATTTTAACGGCACTTTATCAATGAATAATCGGTAACGTTAGCAAAGCTGTGGCTAATGTAACTGCTGTTCAAATCTGCTGAATGAGAGGTAACGTTAGCTATGTTAATTATATTTTAAAACTAATCTGTGTTATGTATTTTATGATAATAAGGTCAGCATCACACACAGCCTGAGCGCTGATGGAGCTGCTCTGCACACAGTTGACTTGTGTACTTGAAGAGTCGTCCACCAGGTTTTAAAATGTAGCAAAACATCTCAGTGCCAGACACACTTCTGAAGTAGGGCTCTGTTACTGTCTGTGTTGTGTTGCAAATCTGAGGCTAGGAGGTCTGTGATCTTCTCTATCGCCAATTGACAAAAACGAATGTAATCTATCGTGCAGAAGTGGTTGCTGATGCAGACCAGGACATATTTCATTTTTTTATGCAAGTTTTCCCATCGATCAAATCGACCAGCCATTTTTACAGATCTTTTACGGCTGAACTTACACCAACTATAGGGTACTTGTAAAGTGTAAGTTATAACCGGTGCAACCGGTTAAATTCTAATAACTCATAAACTTGAATGTAGTGGTGGTTTACGCTCAAACTAGGCTATGATTGAACTTACATTCAGCTGGTGAAACTGGCTGCGGTTCTCTTATTTATGACTGTTTTGTGAATACCAGCTCTAGTGTGGTGAAGTTCATTTTAATAGTGCACAGTAAGTTATACTTAAGCAATAGAACACGAGAGGGAGAGTGTTATCACGAAATGTGCCATAACACACTCCTCGAGTGTTCTATTGCTTTTATACAACAGTTAAATAAATACAGTAATAAATTAATAAACTGGGCCGTGAACGCTGCGTTTAATATGTTTTAATGTTCGCAGTTCCTTCACCAAATTATAGTTCCTTAACGAGCAGCTTGTTGCTACGTCAGAGTAACGAGCTCCGCCCACTCGCTGCACAGCCGGCAGTTCGTTCTCCAGCTCCTTACACTAAATTCCCAAACTGTCATCACCACTGAGCAGCTTTTCAGTCGGCAGCTGTGACAGAAGAACAGCTGAACAACCTGGAATCAGCCAGAAATGAACCCAACACCATTCGCCAAACTAAATGGGCTGTAAGATGCTTTACAGACTGGCTGGAACAAAACAACGTTAATATTGATCTGGCAAAAACTGACAAAACTGAGCTGAACTTGATATTGCGGCAGTTTTATGGCTCAGTCTGATTTGGTCAGACTCTGAAGATCAGACTACACATTTGGCGAATGGTATTGGGTTCATTTCTGGCTGATTCCAGGTTGTTTAGCTGTTCTTCTGTCACAGCTGCCGACTGAAAAGCTGCTCAGTGGTGACGACAGTTTGGGAATTTAGTGTCGTCTCATCTTCAGAGTCTGACCAAATCGACTGTCGGTCAAATGTGATCCTAAAAGTGTCCGTTTTCTGTTTGTGCAAAGTAAGAAGTAAAAACGTTCAAATGTCTTGAGCGTCTCCTACAGCTGTCAAAGTCGTTGCTTAGCAACGGCGTCTCAGTGGAGTGATACAGTGTTTGTGAAAAACGTGATGTTATGGTGAAATAACAGCACAGTTAGAACGCCTCTCAACCAATCAGCTTGCGTGGCCGCAACTGACTGTTGTATAACGTGTCCTAAAACTCACTGACAGTGTAAGCTCTATTTGGATCTGGATGCAGTTTGAGGGGGTGTTGAGAGAGAGAAGTTTTGATCATGTACTTTTGGAAATGGATCAATGGAAATGATTTTGGGCTATTTGGGTGACTACTGGGAGTTCTGTGACTTGTTAGCAACGTTAGCCTTGCAGCTCCAATTCTAAACAAAAGAAGCAAAATTTTAACTCGAAACATGTTTTAGCTGTATATCGACTACATCTATGGTAAGTGGAAAATTGTTTAAATATAGTTTTTTTGCTGAACTACTCCTTAAAGTTACACACAAGGGCATAGATGACGTGCGTTTGCTGTTGTGCGCTCGTCTCCATAGCGTGCATCTTCACAAATCAGGCCAAGGTCAAACTCTGCAGCTAGTTTTTTGCCAAAGGAAATTATTTTCAAATGGCTGCACAATAGCTGTGTGTGATGATGCTCAGACAAATCATGTGAACTAAAGATGCAAAGGCCAGAGAGTCAAAAAAACAAAACGGCCACAGATATAAAGATATATAGCTAATTTGTCCTGGCTGTCATTTTCCTCTTCCAAATCAGCTTAGTGACAAAAGAACTGCATATTAGATTTAAGCTTCAGCAACAGCGAGGCTGATGAAATCACAGTAAGTGTACTTCTGGGGTGTTGTGGACGCAGACCAAGAAGAACTGAAACAGCATTTCCTCACTGACTGTGATCCAAGACTAGACTTAATCATTCTCACACCGCACAAGCAGTTATCTCACTAGTTCATAAGAACCCGATGAAAAATCAGTCAGTTTAACAGCAGGCAGTAGTGTAGTGTTGTGTATATGCAGGTACAGAGCATTTCACCTTTAATTAGATAGATTTACTGTATATCCACCTACAAATGACAAGATACAGCTATATGCAAAAGTTTGGGTATATATATATATATATATATATATATATATATATATATATATATATATATATATAATGTGTGTGTGTGTGTGTGTGTATGTATGTATGTATGTATGTATATATGTATAAATCTATCTAATTATCTTGTCATATTGTCTATATATATATATATATATATATATATATATATAATTAGTACCAGCAACATTCCCTTTAAAATTTAAAAACACTTTTTTTGTAACTCTCAGTCCAGCTCTGCCTCTCCACCATGCAATTTTGTATTTATTGCATGTAAAGGAAGCCTTAGGGTCACATGACACTACATTTATGCATAAATAATAATAATAATAATAATAATAATACAACTTTTCAAATGAAGGTTTTCACAACATTTGAGGTATATATATATATATATATATATACACACACACATATGAGTTTATAATAGAGTGGACAGTGAGGGGACACAGTGTTTAAAAACTCCTGTAGCACTGCTGTGTCTGATCCACTCGTACCAGCACAACACACACTAACACACCACCACCACGTCAGTGTTACTGCAGTGCTGAGAATGATCCACCACCCAAATAGTACCTGCTCTGTAAGGGTCCATGGGGGTCCTGACCACTGAAGAACAGGGTAAAAGGGGGCTAACAAAGTATCAGAGAAACAGATGGACTACAGTCTGTAACTGTAGAACTACAAAGTGCTCCTATATAGTAAGTGGAGCTGATAAAATGGACAATGAGTGTAGAAACAAGGAGGTGGTCATAATGTTATGCCTGATTGGTATATATATTAGCTGTGATACTGAATTATTGGTCATGTTGTGCACGGCCCTACCGGACTCTAATGTGGAGACGCTACTGTCTGTTACATTCCAACCGTGCTAAAGCAACACATTTGGCTTCTGCAGGGGTTACAAGGTCAAGTCCAATTGATTTAGAAGAGAGTCAGTGCTACTCAAGTATGTTCACCTTTACCAAAATAAATGTCCTAAATTTTAGAACCTTGTCTCCCACCAAGCACAGACTACATTCTGTAGCTCTGTAGCGTTGGCTACGCTTTTGCAGAACCAACATTTCATGATCCCAGGTATGACCGGTTGTTCACCTCCATACCTTTGCATATCTGAGACTTTGTGAAGGACACTGTTTTGATTTAACATGTTGTAATGTTTTGTCTTCCATTTCCATTTTGGTTTATCAGTTTCACACCTTGGTACTCTAACCTTTCCCACTGCCCCGGTATCTACGCATGGTTTTTACATACTGAGGTCCTGTTGCGCTGGAACATTTGAAGATATACTTCCTGGCTGCGGCTGTTAGCAGCAAGTTTTTATCCATGTACTCATTTATACAAGCAGACGTTAAGGCATTATTTGAATAGCTGACATTTTCCTTGCGTCCCCTCTGATTACGTGCAAGAGGAGCTAATGAGAGACATCAGACTTGTTTTTCGGCCTTTCCAAGTATGCAAGTTCTAATGCGAGATTCATTCCCATTCTCCCAGCTGGCCTTTGATGCCAGCAGTGAGCAATCATTCTAATTGGCCATGGCAATACTGATGAAACATTTCAGAGCAGGCGGAAAAACATGGGATTGGAAAATTGAATCAATATCATTAATCACTCGCAGGAATCTCGTATTAATTGGGCCTGCTTTCTATTAGGAGCCAAAGAGACAAGTGCACGGTGAGGCTATTATCAGGCCAGCCGCATGCTGACCCGATCTGTCCTGGGCTTTGCCAAGTTTCGAGTTCAGCAGGAGATCACTGCTTCAGTGCTTCTCGCTGCGGAAAGCAAGCTGTCAGTGTTTTAACACAGTCACCCCACGGAGACTAATCAGCTCTGAGGAGAGCTGGCATAAGATAACTGGTGTATACCAAAACAGCTTAGGTCATCCTCGATGGCAAAGATGGGAGAAAGTGAGGCTTCAGGTGATGAGAGTTAGCACCGCTGGGTGTGCGCGTGGGCATGCATCATGAAGGACAGTCCTGCTCCACTTTGTTGTAGACGTGACACAACATTGACTTTGGACGGCAGATGATACAGAGCTTTATCAGATCCAAACGGGTGGATTCATCCTTCCTTTCGGTATTCTTTGAGTAACATTAGGAGGCTCAGACTTTCGGGTTGTCTTGGGTTGGGCCGTCTTTCAATTGTTATTCCAGTGCTTTAGATGAGTTATGACACCTTTGAATTTTATTGCGGTCGTGTCAATCGGTAACCCTGACGTTCTTAATTATATTGCATCATAGCAGCTCCTCTGCGAAAACAACACTATCCCTTTCCGACAGAAGCATTCGAACTTGGTTCTATTAGGGAGCCAACAGTTATTCTCTCCTCTTGCAGCAAGGAGTGAAAACACACAGCCATTACAATAGTTAGGTCAAGCATGACAGACTTAGAGCGAGGCAGTGAGAACCGAAACATAAAAGCCCTTTTAACAAGCAGCATGAGCTTTATGAGAGTGCGACAGCTTTGCAGAGTGAGCCTTGCCCAGAGTGACATGGCAAGCCTAGTAAACCGGTGCCCATCTGAATTCGTCTCCAAAGGCCGGGGAGAGTCATCCAGCGAGACAATGGTGAGAAAGCCGCGAGCTCTGAAGATCGCTGGACGAGCTACCCTGCCTTTTTTTTTGCTCGTTTTCCCCCCTGCTTAATAATTCTGTCTGGAAACTTAAAAGGACGCTGTAAAACAGGAGAGGCTGAAGAAACTACCTCAAGTGGAAAGTTCTTATGCAAATGCAGGCACGAGTGGCGGGGGAAACAGGGGTGCAGCTGCCGGACCCCGGGGACCGCGCTGTGTGCTTTGGCTGAAGGCATGGACACGGGAGCAGGCCGAGCAGGGCCTGGCCCATCTTTTGAAGTGGTGCTGCTTGTGTGCTATTTTTCTTGGCTATCACGTCCGCGCAGAAAATGCAGTGTAACAAAGTTCTGCCCGGGTTCATATTTTTTCCCTTGTATTTGTCTTTAAAGGACGGAGGAGCTTTTTGAACATGACACTGGCACTCTAATTTCCCTCTAATCCCTTAACTCAACACAGCACTCGGCTTCTACATTAACCTCTCAAACCCTAAAAGCCTGAATGTGGGCCCACACTTCAGTTCCTCACTGTACCAACTCATGTATAAGATCTAAAGAAGTCACTAAGTAAATCATCATAATACATTTTAAAAGTTCCAGAGATAAAGGCAGGCCTGCCAGGATTATAAGAATGCCTGGCAAACTTACAGGTAGGCAGCAGAAGCAGCTGGATGAGCTGCAGGGCTACGTAGGAAGGCTCTGGCTATGGTGCACAACCCAAACCAACCTCTTTACAACGAGCTTGAGCTGTTACCTTCAGGGCGACGCTTTAGGATGCCCATAACTACGAAAAAGAAATCTTTTATTCACCCTGCTGTCAGCCTCCGGAATCATACTTAATTATTCTTAGCATGTAAGGATTGATTGATTATTGATATTTTATGTATATATGTTGCAATGCTTGTACAGTTGAAGCTGTGTTGAGACTATAGGGGTATGTACTTTATTTCCATAAGAGGCAATTTGAAAATAATAGCTAAGAGACTCATTTATTACAGGTTTTATTTATTATTTCAGCTTTTGAAGCCTAACTTTGTTAGTACTAACTTTATTAGTGTTTGGTGGCATTGCCTTTAATGTGAAGCAAATGCTTGGGTTAGCCTTTCACATGCTTCTCACAATACCTTAGAAGGAATGGGCAAAAATTCTCTAAAAGAACTGATGTAACTCAGTCAGGTTTTCGGGCCTCCATCTCGGGACATGCTATTTCAGTTTTTTCAGCTTTGGAGTACTGCTTAAGATCATTTCCCTGTTGGGAGATCCAGCTATGACCAAGTCTTAACCTTCTGGTTGAATGTCTTGAAGTGTTGCCTCAGTATTTCTAGATAATCTTCCTTCCTCATGGCACCGTCTATTTTTTGAAGTACAAATGTCCCTTTTAAGGCACAGCAACCCCCATAGCATGATGATGCCACCACCGTGCTTCACAGTTGGGATGGTTAAAAAGCCTCACCCTTTTTCTTCCATGCATAGTGCTGATCATTATGGCCAAACAGGCCTTTGTCCTGGTGATCACATGCAAACTTCAGTATGGCTTTTTAAGCTGGTCTGGGATTAGGGGCTTCTTCCTGGTTCGACAGCCTTTCAGGCCATGGCATTGTAGGACTTTCTTAATAGTGGATGTTGATACTTTGCTACCTGATGCATTCAACTCCTCCAGTTTTCCTTTGTTGTTGAACAAAGTTCATTCAGCCTGGGAGCTAATTTATGCCTTCTTTCCCGAATGTTCCAGTGTCTGTGTGGTTCCAAGACTTTTATATTGGCCAAGTTGTTTGGTTTTTCCCATGGTATCAAGGGCAAAAAGACATTGGCTTTAAAGGTAAATATAGCTAGAGGTGCACTCCTTTTTAACTTCTAATTATGATAACTAGCTAATCAAAAACTTCTAAAAGTCATTATGTAAATTTCTGGAATCTTCTAGACTTTAAAGAGACAGCCAACTTGGTGTATGTAAACTTTTCCCCACTGGAAATCAGAAGAGTGAACTGAAGGTAAAATAAATTTGTGTCTAATAGGTTGTTTTAAAAATGAACTCTGATGTTAACAAAGTACATATCCTAACTGACTTGCCAAAATAATTATATGGTGGAGGAACATGGTATATCTGTGGAGGTGGAACTGTACCTGTTGTATAACAAAGGAGGAAGAACAAATACAAATTTCCAGCATTGTTGGCCAGTAAAGTTCTATTCTATTCTATTCTGTTCAACATAACAGATGTTAAAACTGAGAAATTTTATTGTTCAGTAAAAAACTGATATTCCCATTTTGAATTTGATGCCAACAACACGTGCCAAAAAAGTTGGGATGGGGCAACAAAAGGCTGGTAAAGTTGTGTAATGCCAAAAAAACACCTGATGGTTGATTGGCAACAGATCAGTAACATGATTGGGTATAAAAGAGCATCTCAGAGAGGCGGAGTCTTTCAGAAGTAAAGATGAGGAGGGGTTCACCACTGTGAAGGACTGCACCGTCAAATAGTGCAACAATTCAAGAACAACGTTTCTCAACATAAAATAGCAAAGAACTTTTGCTTTTCATCATCTACAGTATGGTATTTACTGGCTGTGATCTTTGGGCCCTCAGGCAGCACTGCATTAAAAACAGACATGATTCTGTAGTGGAAATCACTGCATGGGCTCAGAAACGCTTCTGAAAAACACTGTCTGTGAAAACAGTTCATCACTGCATCCACAAATGCTAATTAAAACTCTTAAATGCAAAGAAGAAATCATATATAAACAGGATCCAGAAACTCTGCCACCTTCTCTGGGCCTGAGCTCATTTAAAATGGACAGAGGTGAAGTGGAAAAGTGTCCTGTGGTCTGACGAATCAACATTTGCAATTCTTTTTGAAAACATGGACACTGTGTCCCCCGGGCTAAAGACCACTCAGCATGTTGTCAGTGCCCAGTTCAAAAGCCAGTATTCATGATGGTATAGGGGGGCATTAGTGCACATGGCATGGGTGACATGCACATCTGTGAAGGCACCATTAATGCTGAATGATATATACATGTTTTGGCAACATATGCTGCCATCCAGACGACGTCTTTTTCAGGGAAGGCCTTGATTATTTCAGTAAGACGATGCCAAACCACATTCTGCATGTATTACAGCAGCATGGCTCTGTATTAAAGGAGTCTGGGTGCTAAACTGACCTGCCTGCAGTCCAGACCTGTCACCACTGAGAACATTTGGCACATTATGAAATGAAAAATATGACAAAAGAGACCCTGAACTGGTGATCAGCTGAAATCCTGTATCAAACAAGAACAGGAAAACATTTCACTTTCTAAACTACAGCAGTGTCTCCTCAGTTCCCAAACGCTTACAGAGTGTTGTTAAAAGAAGAGGTGATGAAACACAGTGGTAAACAGGCCCCCGTCCCAACTTTTTTGGAACATGTTGTTGGCATCAAATTCAAAATGGGCACATATTTTTCAAAAAACAATAAAATTTTCCAGTTTCAACATTTGATTTGTTGTCTTTGTAGTATTTTCTTTTTAAAATGGTTCACATGATTTGCACATCATTGCATTCTATTTTTATTTACATTCTGCACAGCATCCCAACTTTTTTGGAAATGGGGTTGTAAATGAATAAGTGAATAATAAGCTTCACATTCAAGAGGACAAAGGGATTCTTTCCTATATGAGAGCAGATGGAGTGACTGCGTGGATCTAGTCTACACCTTCGTGTCTGCCCTTTATCTGCAGACTGTGACATCATTACAACCTTTTCGTGCGTGCCCTTTATCGCAGGTCTGATGTCATGTCAGACCAGAACTAATCCCACTTCTGTTGTCACAGTGAAAGAAACATCACTACATAAATAACCAGTGATATTTTCCTAACATTAGCATCACCGTGACACATACAGTGATTTAACTACTTTGTCAGACACAATGTCAGACGCCTGCTTGTTAGAAGGTATAGGAAGGAACTGATTCGTATCTTGTGGTCCACAGTATTACACTGTGCAACTCTGCAGAAGTGCCAGTTCAAATACATCAGAATCACTGACCCATATGTGAGAAAACAACATAACACCCACACCAGCATGTTGACCATAATCTAATATTCACATTTTGGCAAACCATAGTGTTACTGACATGAATATATAACTTTGTCTTCACCCATTTCGCAAGAACCAGAACTTTTGTGTGGTGACTGTTTGTCGTCCCGGAGCCATCTCGTCCTCACACATTACAGTCATTTATTTAATTAACCATGGGACGACGTCCAAAAGCGACACATTTGTGCCTGTCAAAAACACGACAGACTCAGTCTTTAACGCTGGTTCCCATCAATGAATCACCCCAGCATTCAGAAGTGTTTGTGTTCATTGTGCTGACGCTGACATCAGTTGCTGAGTTTATGTGGGCCTGCAGACAAGCACGCTGTGGTTAGGCATGGTGGCAGGGAGAGGGCACTCTATTAGACAAGCCTGAAGCCATCTCTCTCTCTCTGCTCCTCTTCGTCTCTCTTCGTCTCTCTCCAGACAGCTGCAGACTCTGTTGGAAACAGATTGCAATGTGATTCTATCACTGGCCTCAACACAGGTGTCATAAATCAGCTAATGAGAGGTCACCATAGCAACCCACGAGGAATTTGAGAACTGGAGATGGACACTTCTGCTGCAGGGAAAAGCTGTGGCCAGCGAGACAGTCTTGCAGGAAAGTGAGGTGAAAAAGATGATGTAGGTTAAAGTTCGCGAAAATCCAGAGCTCAGGATCAGAAGTTTGCCTATCTAGTTTTGTGCTGGATGCTAATGTAGCTAATAAGTTATTGAAGTCTGTATTCCACATTATTAGCATCATGCTAAGTCTATGCTGTAAAACCTTAAATCACCACACACTTGACCAGGCCAGACATCAAGATGGGGGGCTTAGACCCTGAGAAGACCACCCACCCGCCACAAACACACACATCTAGGCCAGCAGGAAAAGTGTAAGACCAGTTATAAGATCAGTTGCTTAAAACATGGCAGGGATGCCAAGTTGGGGGGGCTACATTTTTAACAGCATATATGCAACAACCACCCAGAGATCACTGCTCGAAGGGGGTCAAAAAAATGTGCATATAACCAACACAGCAACCACAGCCGATGCACACCCTGCCCCGACTCTGCTCTCGCTCACTGGATGAACAAACAAATGAGCATGTCGACCAATCAGACTGTTGATATGAGGTGTGAAAACGCTGGTGTCATGCCCAAAGTCAAGCTACAGATGCACATCTAGCAGGGAATTATTACAGTTGTTGAAAAAGTGGATGGAAGTAGGAGATGAAAGATCACGATTGGTTACCAGAGAGGTTGGCAACCCAAATGCTAAGAGGAGCTATTTGTTCTTTCAACAAAAATCAAACCACCTTGAGAGCCACAACATTTTATGTCCCTTGTACCATCTTGGTACATCCTAATACAGGCAAAAAAAATAATATAAACAAAAAACACAGATATACGTTACTCTGCTTTAAGCTTTAGCTCAGCTATAGCCACTTTTCTCACATCTCCAGCAGGAAACTTTTCCTCAAAAGTAGAACAGCTTTTAGTAAAATGTCTCTTAACGTTTGACTCTTAATGAGGCTGAAGTGGCCTCTCATTCGCCAGCGTCTTGTTTGAATTTTCCCATTCCATCTTAAATTTTTGGAAAAATTCGAACAAGAACAGGTGAATGAGAAGCGACTTCAGCTTTGCGACTTTTGTGTTTGACAGTTTCTCGTTGCAGATTAAACATATCAGGAAACCAGCTGGAGTGATTATAAATGCAAATAAGTCCGTTTGTCTCCAAATTATCAATGTCCAGCTTCAATCTTTCTCTTTGTCGTTTTGCTACTAGCTGGGTAAGATTGTTGTCTGCGTTGTTGTGTGACCAGCAGTCTGCGCACCAACCTTCAGGGTGAATTAGCAGATATGGGCTACATTAACTCAGAGGTTTTTTTTTTTTTTTTTTACCCGATTTTTCTCCCCAATTTAGTCGTCTCCAATTCCACCCGCTAGTCAGGACTCATCCAATCACACGATGCTATCAACGCTAGAAGGGTGAAGGCAGCACAGGCTTCCTCCGAGACCTGTGAAGCCAACCACCGCTTCTTTTCGAACTGCCGCTCACGCAACGTCACTGGACAGCCGAACGCGCTCGGAGGAAAGCGCCAACTGCCAGATCTGTTACGTCAGCTAACAGACGCCTGCGCTGACTAGCATCGCACTGATTAACTCAGAGTTTAAGACCATTTATTGTTAAACTGTGTTGAACGATCAGCAGAGCTTTATTTTACTATAAAGGAGGATTATTTTATTTTTACCTACAAATCTGATTCTGCTGTGGAGCCACAACAGTGCAGTAAAATAGCTGACCCCTGGGGTAACATATGTTGGTTGAACACTTTAAGTTTTAAAAACTATATTAAGCCACTTCAGGGCACAAGGCAAGCCTACAACTTTAGCTAGACGAGACGTCCAACTCGGCCAACAGCTGCTAAGGGAAGCAATTCACTTCACTCTAAAATGCAGCTTTAACATATACAAATTAAAGAGAATAAAATACAAACTCAGCCCTACAAAAAGCTCACGAGTCTCTGCTATGATCAAAATATTTAAAAAAGTCATTTTGTTATTGTTTTATTATGTTCAGCAGTTGCAGTTAAACATTTCTGAAATCTGGGTCCCATGTCCCTGCTTACTGGCATTTTAAATAAAACAATGTAATAACAAATACTGATTTTTTTTAAGGTACATTTATATTTTATTTATATTTGCTTTCATTGTTTGTGGCCAATCACAGTTATTACACTCACTGCATCATTCCTGAACACGCAAGATAGTCTAACCCCAGTTCTGCAATTGCTTTAATAGCGTCACTGCTTAGCAACTGTTGCTATTAACCATTACATTGTTCAAGTTATCAGTTCTTTAGGAGCGCGCCAGCATTTCCTGTTGAGATAATTCCTATTCTGAATTTGAAGTTCAGGCATGGTCTGTGAATTTGGTACTTAAAATGCTGTTTTACTAGAAAAGCTTAAACAGGCTCTGTCAAAATCTCACTTTTGTGGGTGAAATCATCAAGTAAAGATAAATTGGTTCATAAACATTTGTCATGCCTGCCTTGGCAAAATGTCTCACAGTTTAGCATCTTGTTTTTATTGCCCTCTCATGTAAGACAGATGGCCTGTCTAGCAAAGTTGTTCAGGCACCACAGCTGCACTTGCCTTAAACGCACAGAGCTGTTATGTAATCTCATAGACTTGTCTAAGTGGTTTCTGACGTTGACTTACTGTTATCTATAAAAATGGACAAAAGTGCATAAACATAGCCAAAACGAATAGTAGCTGCCATCTTGAAGCCTTAATCATGTCCACAAATTTGTCCATTTTTATTAAACGTGGGACACTCAGCACCGTCTATGTTGATTAACTATTTGAGGTAATGCTCTACTCGTCCTGAGTCATTAAGCAGAAGACAAGGACACTTTCCTTTCCACTATCACGCACTACCCTTCTATGTAAAGTGCAGCTCTACGCTGAGGCCTCTGGTTTGACCCAACTAATGAAATGAAATGTTGAGCCATTACAGCCTTTCTGAAGGGGTGTGTGAGGTCAAGCATCACATACTTTGACTACCAGCCGCTGCACTTGTGGCTACTACTGCATCTGTCAAATTCCACAGAAAGCCAAACACCGAGCTGCGACCCGTTTATTTTGTTAACCCGCGCACGAAAATACATTAAGAGTTTCGGAAAGCAGCTTTAATGCCGAGGCCATCATTTTCTAGTGCGGTTTACAACTCATCAGCGTGGCCACCTTTGGCTGGCTTTTCCCTCACGGCTTGCTGACTGCCGGGAGCTGGACCGCAAAGCTCTGCTCAGTCTTTTTTTTCAGCTCCGGCCTCCTCGCACGCTCCAGCCATGCTGCCCTGCTCTCCTGTCACAGCCAGGAAGCAAAGGCTGCTGCACACCCTCTACTACCGCTGACCGCACTCTGATGGCAATGTGCCTCCCTTTCCTTATTGACTGAGGATAGCTGGACAATTATAACAACTAGGGATGTGCTTGGGTACTTCAGGACTTGCTAAACTGTTCCAGGTGATTATGTATAACTAAGCTATTACTACTTGGGTTTTCACTGCTACTGTAATGACACTTTTACTATGCACTGTAATACTGCTGCAACTCCTAGTTAGTTATGTCTGCACTTACTGTGCTTTTTAGCTCCGCTCACATTACAAGCCTCATTCCTCAAATCCGATCTTTTGCTCAAATCCGATCTTTCTGACACGATGGTTCACACTCGTTTAGGTAAGTGATTTAAATCTGTCATTAATGTGACAAACCGGCGTCCTGAAGTGACCCGCATGCACACATCCTACTCAGTAACGTCACATGAATGAATCACGTGAATTATCAAACTAACGAGCAGAACAAGCTTCACTGAGAAGATAATTAACTCTGATCAGCTCTCAGCTTCATTATTAGAGCGAGACGAAGGAGAAAAAGGTGAGATGAGCTGTTTTTCCACCGTTTACAGGCTTTAACTTCTGTTCAGCGCTGTTGCCATGGTAACGCTGAATGATGGTCACGTGCAGTGAAAAAAAAAGCACATGAATTCTGATCTGAGCGTCACATTAAGGTCACAAGACCACGAATCAGATACGTATCTGATCTATGACCACATATGAAAGTGGCTCAGGTCAGATTTGAAAAGATCAGATTTGTGTTCACACAGCTCTGAAAACATCAGATCTGAGTCACATTAGGGCAAAAAATCGGATTTGTGCCACTTCAACCTGGTAATGTGAACTTAGTCTACCTCATACCACTCAGTGCTTGCTATCATGTAAATACAACAAACCTGTCTCATATGCTACGTAAATATGCAAATAGATATACTTTTTATTTTATTCCTCTTATACTTTAACTTATGTCTAGTTTTATTTCCATTTTTTATTTTCTGTATAGTATATGTAAGTTTATGTGAAATTATATGCTACTGAAACACTGCAATTTCCCTTCGGGATCAATAAAGTTCTATCTTCATCTGTTTCAGTCTTTTTCGTGCAGCGGCCATATCAATGCCCATCTCCTGCTGCGCCTGAATGGGAGCGATGGTCGAGGATTATAAGAAAAGTGAATACCAAGATGAAAAAAAACAGTGATGTGTTCAAGATACAAAAATACTTGGTCTTGATTCACATATCGTTCACATTAGTTACTGATTAAAGTCTTTCATATCACAGTGGACCAACAAACACATGGAAGACCAGAGTTTTTCCCTGATAACCCAGATAAAAGCACCACTTCTCACGCTATTCTCACACACTGTTTTGAGTCTCTATGGACAGATTTATATGTTGTTGTATTTAGTACACAGTCCCTCTCCGTACCCTGTAAAAAACCTGATGTTATTAAATGTAGCCTCTGACGCTGCCGCTTCAACGCTGGTTTAGTGAGCTGTACACTGTTAGAAATAAAGACGGGGTGTGTGGAGTCAGTACAGCTTAGAACATATCATTTCAGTGGATTATGGTTCAGTTATGTTCCCTGACTAAAGGTACTGAGATGGAGCCTTGAGGGACACTGACCCAGTGATAGTTTAGTACCTTTATTTCTGAGAGTGTAAAGTTTTAATGATGAAACTATGTAAGAGAGAGAGTCTGTGATTTTTTACTGGTCTGGTTACCTTAGTTAGCGCTGTCGCCCCACAGCAAGAAGGGCCTGGGTTCAACTCCCCGGCCTGGTGACCAGGGTCCTTTCTGTGTGCATGTTCTCCCCGTGTCTGTGTGTGTTTCCTCCGGGTGCTCCGGTTTCCTCCCACAGTCCAATGACATGCAGTCAGGCCAATTGGACATGCTAAATTGCCCCTAGGTGTAAGTGTGTGTGTGAATGTCTATGTCTGTCTGTCTGCCCTGCGATGGACTGATGACCTATCCAGGGTGTGTCCTGCCTCCCACCCAGTGACTGCGGAGATAGGCTCCAGCTCCCCCCGCGACCCAGAAGGATAAGCGGCTTAGAAGATGTGTGTGTGTGTGGTTACCTTAGTTATTTAATGTTAGGTATATGAACCAGTGAACTGCGTGGCCTGTTATGCAGTGCGATACTGTCGATCATTTCGATACATTTTGACAGCTTTGCGCAGTAAATATAACACTCAAACACTTCATTAAACATCGTCATGTCAGTTAGCTTATAAATGAATTCAGTCAAATCTTATTTTGCAGTTTTCTGATAGCTGTTCTCAGATTAAACTATAGAGCTCACGAAATATTTTTTTACTCTCCCGGTCATTAAAACAGTTCAGTGGAGCGTGATGGTTTTGCTCATATATGTGGGTAAGTATGTTGGCTTTGCTACTCCTAAAACACGGGTTCCTGAATGTAAGCACTTTCCTGAGGACTCGTGGTTAAAGATGAGGCTGAGAAGGCAGAGATAACCTGGATGTATTGCTAACTAGACTCCAGAAACAATGAAAATATATTTATCTGACAATAACAGGAAGGCACGTCATCCACTGAGGAGAAAATACTTTGTGTGGAAGACAACAAATCCTCCTCATCATCTGACGCTTGTTAGCTCATCTGAAGAGGCAGCCTCTGTTACTCATCCAGCATGAAAACCTACCAGTTTCCCTCGACATGTTAATTTGCTGGCTGCTATATTTTTGTTCAACATCAGTGCTGTCACCTAAAAAGCCTACAGGTTTTTATTTTTTGGCCAAAGTCCTTTGTTTGTCGTTGTTTTCCCTCCATGCGGTTAACCGGATGTCCATTTGTGAACGGATCCGTTCATATTACGGATATTCGAATATCAAAATGAGTCGCCCTGCACATCCCTAGTAACAGGTTGCTCTAATCGTTAAATGCAAATCTTATTCTACCACTTTGTTTTTGTGTCATCGATGTGAAGAATATACATTTATGGCATTGAGCAGATGCTCTTATCCAGAGCGACTTACACTTTGATCATTTTATACAGGTAGGTGAAGGTAGTGTTAGGAGTCTTGCCCAAGGACTCTTATTGGTATAGTGTAGGGTGCTGACCCAGGTGGGGATTGAACCCCAGCCTACAGTGTAAAAGGCAGAGGTGTTACCCACTACACTATACCAACCACTATCACAGCCAATATCTGAGCTTAGCTAGGCATCAATGAAATGCAAACTTTGGCTGGGAAAGCAAAATAAGGGACTTAATACTCTCTGAAATGTATACATATTTAACGTATGTCCCGTGTGTTTTGGGTTGGGGCTTGTATTTATGAGCATTTAATCTTGAAAGGCATTCGCTTGTGTTGGGTTCAAAAGGGAATGACCATAAATTGGTGTAAGCTACACCGGCATCTGACACATTTGGACGTTCTCACCCATGGCACATTAGAGTGAGCTAAGCCTTTTTCCTTTGGTTGACTTTTTCTCTCGTTCTTCAGCGCTGCTCCTCCGACAGACTGCAGAACAATATTGTGGTTTCTAATTGAGACACTCTCCGGGAGACTGGTGGTTCCCACATTGCAAAGCAATTCCCAAGACCAGCTCGAGACAGACTTCTGGTGAGTTATGTATCGAGTGCTGCTCGCCGCGTCCAGCAGCCTGCTAGAATCTTCAGAAAGTCATCGGAGCTCTTTTCTTCAGCCCTTTTCATCACGTTTACTGTAAATATTATGAAGATCCTGTAGCTTTCGGTGCCATTATCACGTTCTTTGTGATCACGCTCGCTTAGCTAATATAGAAACCAGCTGATAAGGATTACCTGATCAGAGTCAGAATCTGACGTGTATTACCACAGTTTTACCCGTAAGACATCATAAATCCACATTTGCAGCTCAATATGTCAAGTATTGATCATCAATCATCACGAGCAGACCTGATGCACTTCAGCAAAAATGCAGCAGTCGAAGGCACGGCTCGGAAAGCTGCCGCCCCTGGTGACCAGGATGCAATCCTTCTTCCTCGAGGCCTTATCATTGCGTCACCTTAGCTGGATCATCAAGAGCAAATGAGCCTTGTTACACTCTGCCTCGGAATTCCCTACAGGGACATCAGTGAGGAATAGGCTCCAAGATTCGCCAGAGTAGATCCCTCCGTCTCTCTGCAAAAGCCATCCATTTCGCTGCACTTTCTCTGCGAGGGTTGATTCATGTGATGTCACCATGGTAAATGAAGTGAGTTACAGTAAATGATATTTTCACAACAATACTATTTTTGTATCGTTTTGGGGGGGAAGATGGTCTTATTATTGGTTTTCTTGACAAATGGGATTTTATTTTCAATGCACTGTGGAAATCATACAGTGCTATTTTAACAGTCCATTCCATTCTCAAATTACACAAGGGTATTACAGAGAGCAATGCATGCTGGGCATCCATTTCTATTGACTCTCTGTGTACAGTAATATAATGGAATGTGCTGTACCTTTGGAACAAGGGTGTGGATGACTGCTGGTCACTCAGACGATCAAATAAGATGTGGTTAGTGGTTTGAGGCACCGGTCTAGGACCTGCTAATACAAATGCCAGCTGGGCTGAAATGACTGCAGGTGTCAGCATCCCTGGCCTTCTGCTCTGCTGGGATCAGAGGATCTGCTTGACCAAGGAAAAATATTAATATCGGAGTAAGAAGAACGGCTGGTAAGTAGTTGACACTACTATTCCATTATTAAAAGCATTATACTTTTAGTTGTTCTTCTTCGTCTTACTTTTCTAAGAAGCTAAACTTCAGGGTTGGGAAATATGACATTTTTTATTGTTGAAAAATAAATTAATAATAAAGTTAATCTTAAATTACCTCACATTAAATCACAATATTCTTTCCTGAGCATATCGGCAGTGCTTTAAAAAACACAGACCAACTGCAGGGAGCACAATTAAGCCTGAGGAGTAATTAAGACGTGCAGTATGTCAAATGTAATAAAATAATTCAAATCTTAATACATCATAATATTATATTTTTGCTATATCGTGCACCCCTGCTTCAAACTAGGGCTGCAACCTACAAATGTTTCCATAATCGGTTAAAGGAATATTTCTGGGAAAAGTCATATTTACCCATTTGTCCATCTACCCCAGATGCAGTTGATCAGCCAAGACATGTTTGGTCTCCAAATTGTGCTTCTTTAGTTTAGCGATGGAACTTCGAGGCTAACGCTGGTAACAAACTCTAAAAGTCGACAGACACGCAGATCTTAATAAATACATCCCCATTTTCTTTTTTTTACATAGGCACAATCCTTCGAATAAAAACAAGTCTACTACATAAAATCACTCATTAGAAAACAAACCCGAGTACGTGAAGTGACACTCTGCCATCAGTATTGTCCAACTTTCAAACAAGTCTGATCTCACGCATGTGCAGACTGAGAAATCCGAAAGAAATCAGAGTAAGATTTTACATGCACTGAAAATCTGATTACTGAGCTAAAATCCTGCCTCTTAATCAGATTTCTAGATCAGTGTTTACATGACCATTTGATCGGATTATTGAGTGCATGTAAACACACTCACATACCCTGATAGCAGATTTTCACCATAAAGTGTAGCTGATGCTGATGATAGCTGACTGATGACAGCTGACTGTTTCACTTTCCACAACTGGGGTGGCCAGAAGGGTGCTAGGGTGCCACTGGCCACCCCAAGGCTACGCCTTTGGTTGCAGCCATACTGCAAACGGGCAAAATTTACAGTCAAAGCCAATTCAACACAAATTATAACTATTTATTACTATAAACTGGACAAGGAGATGATAACACTCAAGCTGTTTTTAACTGTGAATAAAGGTCAGTGTTGTTGGCCGCATGCCACAGCAGCTCTACAGAGGGTCTACTGATTCATGGAACAGCAGACTAATCCAACCATAGATCTTTCATTCTAAAAGGTCCTGATAACAGCATCTATTCAGCAAGGCTAAGTGTTATTTCCATATCCGCATCAACTGCCACCATGACTGGTGAGTGACGGTGCTCTTTCACTGTGACAACTGAGCTGTGAAAAGCAATGGGGGGAAGAAATAAACCAAACACAGGTAAAGGCTCACGCAGACTGACAGACAATGAAGCACAAACAGACTGTAAACCTCCGGTATGACGAGATTTCCAGCTGTCTCGCCCCTTTCCCACAGAAGGCCCTGCTGTCTCCCTGCGTTTTCATCTTCTCTTCCACCTGTATTCCTTGGTTGCCAGTGCTATGATTGGCCAGCAATTTGCGGGTCTGCTTGTGAGTACAAACCAGCCCATCCCAGCACAGAAACTGAGATTATGCAGGCCAATCCCAGAGCAGACAGCGGAATTCGTCGGAATATGGGTGGGAAACAAAATCCAGCCTGCCAGTGATGCCTGACGAGTGTCATTCAACAGAGCGCCATCCACAGAGCTGCCGGTGTTATTAATAGAACCCTGATCAGGGCGCGATGAAAATGAGTGTATTTCTCCTTTTGTTCCGCCACTCCTGCACTCCCGTCTCTCAGCACACAACAGATTATTTTTAGATCATATTTTCCAGCTGGTGTTTTCAGCTCCTAACAGGCAGCTCGCTAAATTTAGGCCCAATCAATGTTTCCATCTGTGACAAAAAGGTCTCGGAAAAGTGTGAACGCCATTAAAGAGGACACGCTCTTTGATGCTCTTCAGAGGCTCCAGACATAAGCCGAAGATAAACCCAGTACTGAAGGTGAGTGAAGGAGGTTAATGAGACAGATTCAGTGAGAGATGAACTCTTGGGCGACTTTTGATCAACACTAACAAACAAAACGAACAAATTGCTGCTGTCGGAAGAAAACCCCGTATCTCCAAAATGGTAACTTTACAGGAGAAGGAAAAAACCTGCCTTGCTTTTAATGTAAGTCAATGGAACCAGACGTCTTTCCAAGTAATTTTGGGTCATGTCTGTTGGTCCATTCATCATGTAATTTACACACAACGTAATAGACCAAGGATACTTTCAAATTATGACAAAAACTGAAAAACAACAAATATGGAGATACGAGGTTTTGTTCCAACAGCAGTGAAATGTTACAGATGTCTTTACAACAACTGATGATGAAATTATTTTGTGTGTTAATATGACAATTTTGTGCTGGGAGAGGCAAAATCCAAAAAATCCATCCACATCCACAAGGCATGTGCAAAATAAATCCCAGAGAAAAGAAATTCCCGAGAACACCGTCTTAAAAAAAGTATAAAAAGCCCTTATTAAACATGGCAATATGTATGAAAACGTGCTGACGTGTTGTGGCCTCAGGATACAGAACAATGGCATGTCAATGTTCTGTGTCAGTGATCTAACAGTATTTTTTATTATGAGTTGAAAGCAAGTTTGTTTGATATTTTAAATAATGAAAGACGGAAATAATAATAATAATCTTCTTGCAAAAGTATTTAAACCCCACAATAATACACCGATCAGGTATAACATTATGACCACCTCCTTGTTTCTACGCTCATTGTCCATTTTATCAGCTCCACTTACTATATAGGTGCACTTTGTAGTTCTACAGTTACAGACTGTAGTCCATCTGTTTCTCTGATACTTTGTTAGCCCCCTTTTACTCTGTTCTTCAGTGGTCAGGACCCCCATGGACCCTCACAGAGCAGGTACTATCTGGGTGGTGGATCATTCTCAGCACTGCAGTAACACTGACGTGGTGGTGGTGTGTTAGTGTGTGTTGCGCTGGTACGAGTGGATCAGACACAGCAGTGCTGCTGGAGTTTTTAAACACCTCAGTGTAGCTGCTGGACTGAGAATAGTCCACCAACCAAAAATATCCAGCCAACAGCGTCCTGTGGGCAGCGTCCAGCACCACCAATGAAGGACTAGAGGATGATTAGCTCATACTGTACAGCAAGAGATGAGCTATCGTCTCTGGCTTTACATCTAAAGGGTGGACCAACAACGCAGGTGCATCTAAAAGAGTGGACAGTGAGTGGACACAATGTGTCATAATGTTATGCCTGATCGGTGTATTTGGTACAATAACGGCTTGAAGTCTGTTGAGGTGAGTATGTACCAGCTTTGCACGCTGCTCTGGAGATTTTCCCCCATTCAGCATGGCAGATTTACAGCAAGTTGGTTGGATGATGCTTTGCCTTGGCCTTGTGCTCGGGATCACAGTCCTGCTGAAATGTGAACTTCAGTTTCTTCCAGACTCAAGCAAGTTCTTTTCCAGCGTTTCCCTGTATTTAGCTCCATTCTTTCTTCTTTTAGTTTTAATAAGATGGTCTGTCCCTGATAGAGAAAGCATTCTTATACCATGAATCTGCCACCATCATACTTGACTGTAGAGATGGTATTTCTCCAGGCTTAGACGGCATTAGGCTTCCACCAGACATAGCATTTTGAATTTCGGCCAAAAAAACTCTGTTCCAGCATGCCTGTTCCAAAGGGGAGCCCTCAGGACCTTCTGGAGAAGGCCTAATGGTTTCTGGGAACCAAAGAATACATGTCTGTAATTTTTATTTCATGTGTATTTAATGGAATCAGACTCTGTATTGTGGTAAAACTCTTATTTCATTGTTAATGTTGGTTGGAAACAAAGAGTTAAAATGTTGAAATGGCCAATGAAAAATTGTCCAAATAGGATATTTTCTCCATAATCTCTAAGTAGATACAGCCAATTGATTAGGACTTCGGGAGCCGGACTGATGGCCTTACACAATCAACCAACCACGTTTGATTTACCCTGATTGGGACGGATTTTGTCAGAAAAGTTGTCACTCTAGGCCTGGAGGTCATAGATTAGTCAGTGTCTGAATATGAACAGTACTCTAATCAGGTTTCAGCCAGTTGTTAGAAATGGAACAGTGGCAGCTCTGTCAGAGCTCTTTAGCGCCTCCTCCACCTGGTCTTTTTTCCTCGTAAGAGTCCATGAATGCTCTAGACGACTCCAACTCCCATGAATCAGTTGGAGATCACGTGACAAAACTGAACTTAATAAGATAGAGGACTGTGTCAAAGACATTAAAGAATGGATGTCAAGCAACTTCCTTTTACTAAATTCGGACAAAACCGAAGTCCTTCTTCTTGGTCCAAAAGCTGCTAGGGATAATCTGCCTACGTTTACTCTTAATCTCCATAGTTTCTCAATTGCACCAGGCACATCTGTAAAAAGTCTTGGTGTCACGATTGATCCCAGTCTGGCCTTTGATGAGCATATTACCAATATTACCAGAATAGCTTTCCTCCACCTGCGTAACATCGCTAAATTAAGAAATGCACTGTCGCTACAGGATGCAGAAACGTTAGTTCACGCCTTCATCACGTCCAGGTTAGATTACTGTAACGCTCTGCTTTCTGGTTGTTCCAGCCAAAACCTTAACAAGCTTCAGTTAGTCCAGAACGCTGCAGCCAGAGTTCTCAGCAAAACCAGGAAATTCGACCACATTAGCCTGATTTTGTGTACCTTACATTGGTTGCCAGTTAAATTCCGCATTGAGTACAAGATTCTTCTACTGACGTATAAAACTCTGAATGGCCTTGATCCTCAGTACCTCAGTGACCTTATTTCCTATTATCAACCGACACGCCCACTTAGATCACAAGGTGCTGCTCATTATTAGTACCCAGAATAAATAAAGTTACGTCAGGGGGAGGAGCCTTTTCATACCACGCCCCCCAGCTTTGGAATAACCTACCAGTCTGTGTTCGGGACTCAGACACAGCCTCAGTCTTTAAGTCTAGGCTAAAAACTTACCTGTTTAGTCGAGCCTTTGGTTAATTTGTTTTTCTAACTATGTCCCTCTCACCCCCCCTCCCCCCTACCCCCCCCTTCCCCCTCCCCCTCTCTTTCCCTGAGCTGAGCGGCTGCCTGTCCTAAGAGGGTCTGACCTGAGATGCGGCCGGCGCACTGCACAGTGGTGTTAAACTGTATCCACTTATACTGTTTTGTGTCTGTCCTCTTATCCGGTGTCGACCAGAGGAGGATGGGTTCCCCTTTTTGAGTCTGGTTCCTCTCAAGGTTTCTTCCTCCTTTGAGGGAGTTTTTCCTTGTCGCTGTCGCCAAGGCTTGCTCACTGGGGACGTGGACCCGGATTCTTTGTAAAGCTGCTTTGTGACAACATCTGTTGTAAAAGGCGCAATATAAATAAATTTGACTTGACTTGACTTGACTCTCATCCCATCACCATCAACCGATAAACATTCATTTCAGGGTTTCTCCTCACCAGAATTCTAAGCTGTCACACCCGTTCGTCATTACACTCCAACAGTCAGTTAGTATATAAAGCTCAGGCTTTAGCTTAGTCATTGTATTGCCAACACCTTCTGTTGTGTACTGACCATTCCTTGTTTGTGTGAGTTCTTCTGTGTTTCTGACCTGCCCTTTTTTGTTTTTTTTTCCTGGATATTATCTGAGACTTTAGTTTTTCAACTTGGACTGGTTTTTGGCTACTCTCTTGATGTCCCGTTTGTTTTGGTTCTCTGTGGATCAGACACAGCAGTGCTGCTGGAGTTTTTAAACACCTCAGTGTCACTGCTGGACTGAGAATAGTCCACCAACCAAAAATATCCAGCCAACAGCGTCCTGTGGGCAGCGTCCTGTGACCACTGATGAAGGACTAGAGGATGACCAACACAAACTGTGCAGCAGCAGATGAGCTATCGTCTCTGACTTTACATCTACAAGGTGGACTGACAAGGTAGGAGTGTCTATTAGAGTGGAAACAGAGTGGACACAGTGTTTAAAAACTCCAGCAGCGCTGCTGTGTCTGATCCACTCAGACCAGCACAACACACACTAACACACCACCACCATCAGTGTTACTGCAGTGCTGAGAATGATCCACCACCCAAATAGTACCTGCTCTGTGAGGGTCCATGGGGGTCCTGACCACTGAAGAACAGGGTAAAAGGGGGCTAACAAAGTATCAGAGAAACAGATGGACTACAGTCTGTAACTGTAGAACTACAAAGTGCACCTATATAGTAAGTGGAGCTGATAAAATGGACAATGAGCGTAGAAACAAGGAGGTGGTCAGAATGTTATGCCTGATCGGTGTAAGTTCCTATAGGCCAACATGCACCATAGCTATACTGTAAATGTTAGTGACAGTAGTTTTTTATTTGAACCATTTCAGCATGACTGTCTAAATCAGCATGCTTTAGTCCAGCTCCAGTAGTTGCTCTGTCTAGACTAAAGTGACGAGCTCCTTAGCCGGCTACATTACAGTGAGAAATGATGGTAGTTAAAAGTTTTTTTTACTGTGTTACCAATAAATTACGTACTACAAAAAGCTTAGGAAAAGTTAGAAAGACACAGACTTACTGTGCTCCGCTTTTAGCTTTAGCTCAGCTATAGTCGCTTTTCTCACATCTCTGGCAGGAAAAGTTTCCTCAAAAGTAGAATAAAATCTTAAAAATTTCTCTCAACATTCAACTTTTTACGAGGCTGAAGTCAGTTTGTCATTTGCCCGGTTCTTGCTAGAATTTTCCCGTTCCACCTTAAATGGTGCCTGAGGCACTAGAATGTAACTGCACCATTTAAGGTAGAATGGGAAAATTCAAACAAGTGGACTTCAGCTTTGAGACATTTTAGTGTTTGACAGCTTCTCGTTGCAGATCAGAAAACCAGCGGAAGTGATTATAAATGCAAATAAGTCCATTCATCTCCAAATTATCGTTGTTCATCTTAAATTCTTTCTCTTTGCTGTTTCGTTAGCTACTAGCTAGGTGAGACTGTTGTCTGTGTTGCTATGGTGACCAGCAGTCTGTGCTGATCTTCAGGGTTAAAGGGTGAATTAGCAGTTCTACATTAACTCCACAGTTTAAGACCATTTATTGTTAAACTGTGTTGAACGATCAGCAGAGCTTTATTTTACTGCAAAGGAGGATTATTTTATTTTTACCTACAAATCTGATTCTGCTGTGGAGCCTCAACAGGGCAGTAAAGGAGGGACATGTTGC
Organism: Colossoma macropomum; assembly: GCF_904425465.1. Taxonomy (NCBI): domain Eukaryota; kingdom Metazoa; phylum Chordata; class Actinopteri; order Characiformes; family Serrasalmidae; genus Colossoma; species Colossoma macropomum. The sequence continues at coordinate 41,478,033 of NW_023494788.1, forward strand.
CGACTCCTGTCCTAAACACTTCCATTTCACAATAAAAGCACTTATAATAATAAAAATAATAATAAGTTCCCCTTATATAGCGCCTTTCACAAACCCAAGGACGCTTTACGTAGTGTCAAAAAAAAATCGAAAAGACTACAGAGAAGAAAAAAGGAAGGTTTTTAGCAGAGATTTGAAGGAAGACAAAGAAGAGCAGTTGTGAAGAGTGGAAGGTAGAGAATTCCAGAGTTTGGGGGCAGCAGCACTGAAAGATCTGCCACCTATAGTAGAAAGTCTAGTTGAGGGAACTGTGAGGAGTCCAGAATTAGAAGATTGGAGAGCACAAGAGGGACAATATTGAAGGTAAGAAGAAGGAGTTTGTACTTAATCCTAGAACTAATAGGAAGCCAATGCAACTGTCAAAGAACAGGAGTAATATGAGCTGTGTGCTTGGTGGAGATGAGAACCCTGACTGCTGAGTTTTGGATGTACTGGAAGGCCATAGAAAAGACAGTTACAGTAATCGATGCGAGAGAAGATGAAAGCATTGATCAACATTTTAGCGTCAGGGGCAGATCTAGCAGAGCAGAAATTTAACAAACTGACTGGCATCCAATGACAGTTTTGAAGTCTCTGAGCGCTTCAGTATGACCCGTCCTACTGCCAGTGTTTGTCTATGGAGACTGTATGGCTATGAGCTTGATTTTACATACCTGTTTCCAAATTGTGTGGCTGAAGCACCTGAACTCAGTAATTAGGAGTGATGTCCACAAACTTTTGGCCATGCAGTACATTTGCTATAGTAATTCACACTAATGCTACATTAGTGATGCTTTAGAGGTGGGCAAAATTGGCAAAAAATGAGTTGTGCTTAATATAAGCAGAGACGTAAACTAGCAAGGTAAAAAAGGTAAGTTTTGATTTTAGGTCGACAAATTTATGTTGGCAAATTTGCTTGGTAGCCACAAGTGTGATAAAACCACTTCAAGGTGGGCGGTTATACAAAAATAATCCGCTCCAGGGTGGTAAACCACCTTCATGCCTTATCCCTTACATAAAGCAGTCTTCCTAGCAGGTGACTCCGAAATGGAGGCCTACCAGCGCGAGACTTTGTGCTAATTGAATGCACCTGTCCGAGATGCTGCTGGGACTTTTATTAGCTGTAGCCAGTGAGACCAGTCACCATGTTTTCAGCTGCATTTCCAGTAACTTGAGAAATACCAAGCAGCTCACGCAACCTCTGACTTGCACAGCACTCATTTAACTGCCTTTTATTATTGCGCACGTTCGCCTCGCGTCGTGGCATGGCCATTCGAAATTTCCATGATTGTTGAAGACACACTCCACCCATGGAGCAGATTTATTTTCACACATGCTGGATGAGGTGTCTGTAATTTCTCCCCGCCCTGTCGTTGTTTATTCTGCTGTTAAGTGTGAATATGAGCAGAGACGGGGTGCAAAAAAACAGATCCCTACTTTTTTTTTTCTAAGCAGCCCCCCTTCCCACCCTGTACGCCCCTCACCCTTTACCCCCACTTCTGTTTAGATGTGTCATGAAAGCAGCAGCTTTCCAGAAGGACAGTGATGGGACTGTTCCGTTTGAGATTGCGAAGTGCAAAATATTTCCACAAAAACATGATTTTTTCACACATGTGCCTGTTTTCAGTTACGTCTGCTGAAGGTCGTTACTGTAAAATATAACAACACATGCAAACGCTTGGAGATAAACAGAAGATAGATTCCAAATGATAGAAGTTTGCTTTGTCTCAGTTCTACAGCTCCTTACATGGACCATTCTACCAAAGTGGTTCCAAACGCAGACCCACAGTAAAATATATATATATATATATTTACAAAAACAAGTCATCTAGATCTTGCATATTTACATGGTTCATCTTACAATCTATTTAAATCCAAGACAGCAATAAACTAAATATATACAAAATCATCATTATAGGGTGCTTTCTATTGGGAGGCGGCTGTCCCAAACCCTAACCCCTAAATTTCAACTTCAGAAAATAATGCTTATATTGTGTCACATATCCCTCGGGCTCAGAGGTCTCTAGGGACTCCGTTTCCCAGAATCCCCAGGGGATCACATGATCTTCAGCCCTCCATCTCGCTCCAATCACTGCTCTCTGTGTCCAGAGTGTTAACTTGTCACACCTGTTATTGTGTGATTAGTGTTAGTATAAAGCCCGGGCTTGGAGGTTAGCTAGTTGTGAGGTATTGCTTCTTGTCCCAAGAGCTACTGGCTGTTTGTGGTTTTTCTGGTTCTGACTGGTTTTTGGTATTATGAAATGAAATGAACCTGTTGCCCCCTAACTCTGAGCCCGAGGGATACGTGACACAAAAAATACAAAAATATAAGCATTATTTTCTCAAGTTGAAATTTAGGGGTTAGGGTTTGGGACAGTCGCCTCCCAATAGAAAGCACCCTATAATGATGATTTTGTATATATTTAGTTTATTGCTGTCTTGGATAGATGAATACTTGTTTTTGTAAATATATATATATATATATATATATATATATATATATATATATTCTTTTTTTTTACTGTGGGTCTGCGTTTGGAACCACTTTGGTAGAATGGTCCATGTAAGGAGCTGTAGAACTGAGACAAAGCAAACTTCTAGCGTTTGCATGTGTTATATTTTACAGTCTTGGATTTAAATAGATTGTAAGATGAACCTTGTAAATGTGCAAGATCTGAATACTTGTTTTTGTAAATATATATACACACATATATATATATATATATATATACATATATATATATATATATATATATATATATATATATATATATACATACTGTGGGTCCGCGGTTGGAACCACTTTCTGACTTTTGCCCTTTGGACTCTGGTTGCCTGGTTATGTTTGTGTTTTTGTGTCTGATTTGACCTTTGCCTGTTCACTGACCACGTTTTTGGATCACGATTCTAACATTAAAGCCTCACTTCCTCTTTTCATCCTCGAGTTATTCTGCCACGTTACATTTTGAAAGATCTTTTTAACTGAAAAGAAAGGTGGATTTACCATGTGTTTAATTTTTAAATAAAGAAAAAAATGCTGTCCTGTGTTTTCTTGTCACTACTGAAACAGAGTTTTGGTCCATTATTTTGGCCACACCCCTGCATTTTAGAGCAGGAATTGAGGCTGCATCCCTGTCCCTCATGGCCACATGGTGAGCAGTTAGATCCCACTGTGACGAAGTAAACCAAAGTAAAGTGTCCTGAAGTCTGAAAATCAATTTGTAACATTTAAAAATTGTCACTACCAAAACACATCTTTCCTGCAATTAACTAAAAAATCTGTTTTGCATTTTAATGAAAAATATTATGACTTTGGGTGTCTACAACTCTTCAAAGCTGTGTTCGATGCGTTTTTCAGTTATGCTCAAAATTAGACACAGTCAAACTAGTTTCGGCAGTGATATGATTGTTTGATTTGTGACAAAAATGATTGTTTTATCATTTGTTGTCAAGGTACAAAGTCACTCAAAGCAAAAGCATTTTAGTTTAAAGTCCGAGTCAGTTAAAAGTGAGAAATCTAATGTCAACTCTGACTTTGAACCGATTCTATAGAAAGATCTGTATATTGTATGAATTTCTTATGGCATATGAAATCTACACCTGGAGTAATGCTAGTATAACCTACCAGCTGCATTTAGAAAGATTACCTCTCCTATGGACACGACAGGGGTCTGTTCTGGGCAGTAACTAGTTCATTTACTTCAGGGGTGTCTAAAGTCCAGCTCCAGGGCCAAATGCGACCCGCGGACAGATTTTAATTGGCCAGTGACTTCTGTTTTAGAGTGTGTTATAAATGGCCCACCAGCCAGCATGCTGCACTTCTTTCTCTCACCTGATGGTGGCAGCGGCACCTTAAAATTACAGTATAACGCGGTGCACTGAGGTAACATAGTTAGCTAAAGTTTAAGGCTACGTTCACATTACAAGCCTCGCTGCTCAAATCTGATTTTTTGCTCAAATCCGATCTCTCTGACAGGATGGTTCACACTCGTTTAGGTAAGTGATTCAGATCAGTCATTAATGTGACGAACTGGCGTGAAATGACCCTCATGAGCTCATCCTACTCAGTAACGTCACGTGAATGAATCACGTTCATCATCAGCACAAACTAACGAGCAGAACGAGCTTCGCTGAGAAGATCATTAACTCTGATCAGCTCTCAGCTTCATTATTAGAGCGAGACGAAGGAGAAAAAGGTGAGATGAGCTGCTTTTCCACTGTTTACAGGCTTTAACTTCTGTTCGGCGCTGCTGCCATGGTAACACTGAATGATGGAAAAAAAAGCACATGAATTCCGATCTGAGCGTCACATTAAGGTCGCATGGCCACGAATCGGATACGTATCCGATCTAGGACCACATATAAAAATGGCTCAGGTCAGATTTGAAACGATCAGATTTTTGTGCCCACGCAGCCCATTGAAGTGATTTCTATTAGATAAACGGTAAGTAATTTCAAAGTGATTGATCTTGTTTAGCTTCTTGAGGGGTGTCGATAATTCTGGAAGTGACTGTATTAAATTAGAAGCACTCAAGTAACATGTTGATGGATTTGTACTTTTCTGAGTATTTTTAATTGAGCAGTAAGTAGAGTGTAAAATTCATGGACGAACTCATCTCCAGTAAGAGGGCTAAAAAGGTTTATTAATCATTGCTGATGATTACTGTAGTTAGCACATAACACTGACGCTAGCCTGTCAGTAAAACTACATAGAATAGCTTTATGATGATAATATAAGGCTATAAGGTTTTACACTGGAGAACTTTCGGAAACTAGTTGCATGTTGTGAATTGCATGCAAAATAATTTCTGTGGAACTTTACAGTTAAACAAAGCAATTCAAAAACAAAGTTGCATGCAACACTTTCGATTGCTACAAAGCCAAATTAGCAGCTCACATTTTTTGATTCACCATTTCATTCTCACTATAGAAACTCATCCACATGGTGTTGTTTACATAATGGCAGCATTTTTATAGTCTTCAATTGTTCCAGCTTCCAGCTGTGTCAGCCTTTTTTATGCATATTTTCTGTCTTTTATTGTACTTGTACTTGATGTCTCGCTCATCCTGTCATAGAAGCACTAAAGAGCGCACCCCTGTAATAATTTTCATCATTTGGATCCCAAAGGACTAAAATTAGGGGCACCAGGAAAAGAAAATGAACAACTACATAGGCCACATTAACAGCAGGCAGACAGAAAGAACAATAAACAGTGGTACAAGCAGTTGTTTAAACTCCTGTTACCATTAGTAGCTGTTTAAACCAGCTGGTAACAGAAATTTTAGCTTAAAAAAACTCAGGAAACTGATCAAAAAAAAAAAATGAAAAACTACCAACTTTTCACGAAGTCGATCAGGTGCATCAATAATCATCGTCTGTTGTGCCTGCTTGTCCTTTGATCTGGTGAATTCAATCATTTAAAGTGATGTCAAATGATCATGTGACACATTAACAGCATTTTGCATGGCTGTTTCATGAAACTTCTACAAAATTGAGACACTTGCACTAGTTGCGACTGAGTTTCAAGTGAGTTGCAGGACGGTTTGCATTATGAAACTCACATGGTAAAGCCAGCCTAAGGGTTTTTTGGTCAATATTATTATCAATATTATGGAATAATGAAAAACATTAGCTGATTTCTGAGGTGTCTCCTTGTCCTTTTTCACAAAAAATATTCCCCAGATACGTTTATTCTGCAACAAGAAACTGTTTAAACACTAAACAGTCGTGAAGCTTTAGTTCTGCAGAAAAGTTTCCTGCTGGAGATGTGAGAAAAGCAGCTGTAGCTGAGTTAAAGCTTAAAGCAGAGCAAAGTAAGTCTGTGTTTTCATTTATATTATATTTTTTGGCCTATACTAGCGCTTTAGCACATACTGAGACATATTTACAGCTAAGATGATAAAATGGACATAAAATGTTGCAGCTCTCAAGTTGGTTTGATTTTTGTTGAAAGCACAAAATGAGTCTTCTTAACATTTGGGTTGCGACTCCTGGTGTAGACAGTATAAAATATACTGTGGTATGTAAACAGAGCAATAAGGGAGCTTCAATTAGAAAGAGAAAAGCTGTAGTAAATGTGCAGTAAATGTGTAGATTTGTACTTTTCTATGTAGTTCGAAATAGTAATGTTGTGGCCAAATTCTCAGACTGAGAATAGAAAATATTTATGCAAAACTATGCAGCCAATTTTTCTGGCAGCTCTAGATTATCACGTATGACGTCTACACTGCACTGGCTAAGCAGATCTCTTTGATTCACGAACAAGTACTTATGATAATTATCATTTGTGTTGCAGATCATTTTACATCATGTCTGCAGAGAATGACCTCAGAGTGTTTCCACTGTTGTTCTCTTCAGATCTGTGGGCTTTTTTTACGCAGCCGTGAAGTCATGCGTTTGTTTTTAATGCATCTGTCTATTTTGTAATTAGCGTATTCATGCAGGAGTCCCTCTTTTGTGAACTTTAGACTTCATAGACTTCAGAGGCTATAACTGTAAGGCAAATAGACAAGAAATTCTTTGATCACCTGCACAGAGCAGTGGCCGAGGGCCTTGATGAATACAGAGTTTCCAATATTTATTCCATCTTGACTTCAAAAACTAGCGCAGATGATGAATTCTCTGTCCAGACACTTAAGCATGCAGGGAATGAAATGGGAATGCTATCAAACTCTATTCTCCGTTTTAGGGTGATTCAAAAAACACCAGTCATAGAGCTGAACCGCTGCCAAGGCACCAAGACGAGAGGCGTTCGAGCAGACGGCAGAGAAAAGTCTGGGAATGTAATTAAAACTAGACGCGCACACACTCGCCGGCCTGGTTATTCCCACTCATGCATTCACACACTCACTGCTTCATTCATATGCAGGCGCACTAATTCACACACTCACACGGCACGAAAGGTAGGGAAATTTCTCTATCATTAAACCCTCTCTCTCTGTCAGTCTCTCTCAGTCTCGGTCTCTCTCTCTGTCAGTCTCTCTCAGTCTCGGTCTCTCTCTCTGTCAGTCTCTCTCAGTCTCGGTTTCTCTCTCTCTGTCAGTCTCTCTCAGTCTCGGTTTCTCTCTCTCTGTCAGCCTCTCTCTGTCTCGGTTTCTCTCTCTCTGTCAGTCTCTCTCAGTCTCGGTTTCTCTCTCTCAGTCTCTTTTTCTCTCTCTGTCAGTCTCTCTCAGTCTCGGTTTCTCTCTCTCAGTCTCTTTTTCTCTCTCTGTCAGTCTCTCTCAGTCTCAGTTTCTCTCTCTCAGTCTCTTTTTCTCTCTCTGTCAGTTTCTCTCAGTCTCGGTTTCTCTCTCTCAGTCTCGGTTTCTCTCTCTCAGTCTCAGTTTCTCTCTCTCAGTCTCTTTTTCTCTCTCTGTCAGTCTCTCTCAGTCTCTGTCTTTTTATCAGTCTCTCTCAGTCTCCGTCTCTCTCTCAGTCTTTTTCTCTTAATCTCTCCCAGTCTCCTTGTTTCACTCTCTGTCAGTCTCTTTATCAGCCTCTCTCAGTCTCTGTCTCTTTATCAGTCTCTCTGACAGTCTCTCTCAGTCTCTTTGTCTCACTCTCTCCATCAGTCTCTTTCTCCCCTTTCTGGTCTCTGTCAGTCTCTTGCTCTCACAGTCTCTTTCTGTTTCTCTTACATTCTGTCTCTCTCTCTCATATGCACACACACACACATGTACACCCACACTTCACACACACACACACAGTATGATCTAATAATGCAGCACTCCTCCACTCAAAATGAGAAATGACAGAAACGAATGTAGTCTATATTCTCTATGTGCTCTTTATGCTCTACTCAAGTGCTCCATAAGAGGTGCATTAGCAGCAGAACACTGACAGCAGCACCTGTGAAAGGAAACTAACAGCTGTGCTGAAATGGCTGTGTCTCTAGTGCACTTCTCAGCAGGTAACACTCTCTCCTCTCCAAGGTGCTCTGTCAGCCCCCCAGCCCTCTCACCCTTTCTCCACCCAAACGCATGACTTCTCCTCTCTCTCTCTCTCTCTCTCTCTCTCTCTCTCTCTCTCTCTCTCTCTCTCTCTCTCTCCCCCCCCTCTCCCTCTCTCCTTCTCTGCTGTCTGTGTGATCTGCCCGGGCTTGTCCTCGCGAGCTGTTTGTGTTACGCTTTCCTGGGTAAATGTTTTGATTAAGGCCCGGTTACTATTATGATAGTAGCAAGCACTTTGTAGTAGCGGTGCGACAGCTGATGCGCTGATGGACGACCCCTCCTTCCTCCACTGTGCTGCAGGATGCTGCACACCCAAGCCCCCCCCCCAGGCGCTATGGGGAACCAGTGTGGTAATGTGCAGACCACCACCATCGGGCATCTTAAATAACCAATCAAAAGTTTAGAATTACAGTGTTTTTTATTATCAAACCAGCTTTGCTGCAGAAATGATCCTAATATGAAGCTACTACTCTACAACTTAATGAGGTTCAGATCATTTGATGTGTAAGGAAGTTTCACATGTGTCCACAAAGAAGAAGAGAGCTGCACATTCAGTAATAACAAAATAATTCAATATAAGTGAAAAATAATAGAATTCATCTAGAACACTTCATATTTTAAAGGTGGTGGCCGAATCTTGATAATGTAAGTAAGAATGACTACAAACAGATAATTACAATACTAACTGTCACTTCTCATTGAATACCTTTTTATTGTTCCAAAAAACTGAAATATTACATAAAGCATCCACACATACCTTTGGGTGTCAAGTTTATATATAATATTGTTTATAATAACAAGTGATTCCAAATTTTTAACACCTTAAAACTTTAGGGTTCATATGTGAGTCCACAATTCCTTGCTCACTTGCACATTAGTTCTGTTGTAGTTACTGAATAATTCATAGTAGTTACAATAATTAAAGAATAATGGACCCTCACAGAGCAGGTACTGTTTGGGTGGTGGATCATTCTCAGCACCGCAGTAACATTGACGTGGTGGTGGTGTGTTAGTGTGTGTTGCGCTAGTCTGAGTGGATCAGACACAGCAGTGCTGCTGGAGTTTTTAAACACCTCAGTGTCGCTGCTGGACTGAGAATAGTCCACCAACCAAAAATATCCAGCCAACAGCATCCTGTGGGCAGCGTCCTGTGACCACTGATGAAGGACTAGAGGATGACCAACACAAACTGTGCAGCAGCAGATGAGCTATCGTCTCTGACTTTACATCTACAAGGTGGACTGACAAGGTAGGAGTGTCTAATAGAGTGGACAGTGAGTGGACACAGTGTTTAAAAACTCCAGCAGCACTGCTGTGTCTGATCCACTCGTACCAGCACAACACACACTAACACACCACTAACACACGCCACGTCAGTGTTACTGCAGTGCTGAGAATGATCCACCACCCAAATAGTACCTGCTCTGTGAGGGTCCATGGGGGTCCTGACCACTGAAGAACAGGGTAACAAAGTATGCAGAGAAACAGATGGACTACAGTCTGTAACTGTGCATTTAAATGGTAATGGGACCTGATATAATGGACATGGCTCTCCTGTAGCATGACATCTCTGTTTATTTATGTTTATTTTTCTGTGCTTGTTTTTCGCTTTTTACTCTTTATTTTGTTACTGTTTTTTGTAATTTAAGCTATCAAAGAGTTTTGTTATTCTATAACAAAAAGTAACTCAGTAGTGTTAAAGTTATATTGTTTGTACGTTACAGTGTGTATACAGTAATTGTGTAAAATAACAATAGCATATCAAAAGTACTCTTTGTATAAAGTTATTTTCATAGAAAAACTGTTATAACAGTGTGTTAATAGTTTTATACAGTTGGACTATTTTTAATTAACCAATTACACTCTGTATACAGTTATTTTATACAAACGCAGGGTCCACAAATCAGGGCAGAGCCAGAGAGAGCGACACTTACCATCCTCACAGACCATATTTCCTTAAACACCTCTTTTAGTCTCGATAACTGGGCAAAATTCCAGTATTTACACATAATCAGCTTTGGGTTTCATATATTGCTGTAAACCTTGACCCAAACTCAGCTACTTGTCCTGATTTGGCCACATTTTGTGACCTCTGTGGATGTTTATGGCAGTGGTCCTCAGCGCCCCCAGACAGTCCAGGTTATTTTCTCTAGGTGTTGGCTGTTGGAATTGAGCAAAAATGTGGAGCGTCTGGTGGCTCTGAGGACCAGTTATAAACAATTTAAACTGTTATAACAGTTTTTCTGAAAATAACTGTATACAAATAAACACACACACACACATTATCTAAGCCGCTTATCCTTCTGGGTCGCAGGGGGAGCTGGAGCCTATCCAAGTGGTCACTGGGCGGAAGGCAGGATGTATACAAAGGATGTATGCAAAAGCTATTTAATTAAAATAATTATATACACTCTGCAGTTTACTAATACTTATACAGTTTACAAACAGTATCCAGTATAACCTTATAGGACGGCCTTTGAACACAGTTGCTTTGTTTATTATAAAATAACAGTGTTACACAGTTTACCTTGTAAGAATGAGTGTAAGCAATGAGTGACTCACTGTTTGTTAGCTTAAAGGGGAATTCCACCAACTTTTGGCATAATTCTGTTGCAATGTAAACAAAGCCATTCAGACTTTGATGTGAAATTGTCCATTGTAAAGTTACAGACTCTGATTTCTTTGCAGTGGTGGTGATAGTAACCAGGGGTCGTCATGCCTAGAACACAAATATAGCCGTTTTATTTACTGTCCAAGGCCACTACATAAATGTAATGTCGATAATGGTTAAAAAGTGGAAAATCTGACAAAACATGTTTTCTTTGGGGTCTGTTTTGCCTTACAACACCCTGAATGGATGGACTGGATGAAATGGATTAAAATAAATGGTTTAGCAAGACATTTTTTAGGCCAAACCTTTTTCACACTACTATCGTAAAACAGCGTCTCAGGCATCAGGCAGCGTAATCATAACTATTTTGTGTAATAACTTTCTGTGAGGGAGCTTTTAGAGGTGGACATTTGGTTCCTATCACCACCACTGTGAACAATTCTGACTTTGTTTACATTTTAACTATTTAATTATGAGGAACTTTCAAAAAACTGTTGGAGTTCCCCTTTAACTTGACCAGTCCAAAATATCAATCACTGGAAAAGGAATAAAACTCTATTAAAAGTAGATAGATAGATAGATAGATAGATAGATAGATAATGACAATACTGAATAATGACAATACTGAATAAATATGTGCAGATATTGGTACTGAAATAAAGTTTCCAGGTGTGGAGTGTCCAGATGTGCGATAAGGTGTGCAGAAGTGCAGTATGTACAGTAAGGCGTCCATATGTGCAGATAGATACATAGATAGAGAGAAGAGGGAAGAGGATAGATGAAGACTGAATCTCCTAAGCTAAATCATAGGTTTATTTTATCTATCTTTAACTTGACCAGTCCAAAATGTCAATCACTGGAAAATAAATAAACCTTTATTTAAAAAAAAGAAGACAAAATAAAGTTTAAACGTTTAAAAATAAGGGCATAAATTAATAAAAACTTGTTGTCAAAGGTATTTACACATACTGAAGTGAGGCTGAAGCGCTTCCAGTGCCTAATTGCAATAATAGTAGTTTTCAATTACGAGGCCTGAATGGCTTCAGATCAACAGCAGTGTTGTAGTGACACCTACTGGTTAAATTGTGTAAAGCACCTTTGAGCGGTCTGCAAATGCAGTGGATGAAGAACAAAGAATCACATATCGCGCTGAAATCCAGGATCCTAGAAATATAAAAGCCTATTACTATGTAACTTCAGCACCAACAATTCACACGAAGCTGAAGTCAGTGTCTTATCCGCCAGCCTCTTGTTCGAATTTTCCCGTTCCACCTTAAGCCAGAATGTAACTGCTGCGCGGTTTAAGGTGGAACGGGAATATTCGAACAAGAGGCTGGCGGATAGGAAACTGACTACAACTTAATAAAGCACTGAATAAAACACTCGTCTTCGTCCGTCAATTCTAGATATCTGTGTTTGTTTCTGTTCGAGTTATTTATTTTTAAAACGACGTGACGCCGCTGTTTCTCCTCCTGACCGCAGTTCCGTAAATCAAGCGCAGATCCGCTTCGGGTTTTTCCGGACGAGGGCTGTTAGTGGCTGCCGGAGAACATGATTCGGGGACGGGGTTGAAAATGGCCATTTCGAGGGGGCTGAGATGCTGTCAGAGGATATTTTCTTGGATCCCCGTCGTCATTATCTCGTCCGTAGTGCTGTGGTCGTACTACGCCTATGTGTTTGAACTTTGTTTTTGTGAGTATCGTTCACCGAGAAACCGAGGAAGCTCGCGTTAGCTCGCATGCTAATCGTTCCGCGGGATGCTAATACTGAAACTGCTAAAATGAAGCGATTTCTGATGTCCATGTTGTGGTTTTCTTAGCCAGCTTACTGTCATTTAAAATGATAAAAAGGGATAAGCAGATTAAATATGATATAATGACATACTGTCCGCGTTTACTGTGTGTTGTGGTTGAATTACGGAGCACCTCAGCTAACGAGACTAGACCGGGTCGCCTCAGCTGAGACTGTATACGCTTTATAATAATTCAGATTAATGGAGCTGATGTGGCTGAAAATGCTCAGTTTCTATCAAAAAAAAACATTTTTTCTGCTTCTCATGTTGCCAAATTGCGTAAAGCGTTATCTGATGAGTCGACGAGCTTTAGTGACTTTTCATTTTTCGTTTTTCTTGCAGTTACTCTCCACAACACATTGGAGAAAGGTAAGTCTTCGTCGCTGTTTATTTATTGGAGGGTAAATCCTCCCAAATTCACTCTTTCAGCGCATGTCAGCCTCATCTTTGATGTTCTGATACCATACTGCAGTCATGTGTGATGTTTTAAATCAGGTCAGTTCCTCTCGGCTGATCGTTATCACCCCATCCGCCTCGTCGTTCGCTTGATGATAACATCTGATATGGTTTCCTCTGCAGTGACCTACCTGCTGGTGTTCCATGTGTGCTTTGTGATGTTCTGCTGGACCTACTGGAAGGCCATATTCACTCCACCCTCAACGCCGTGCAAAAAGGTTGGTGTCATGGAGACTGGATGTGTTTGGTTTGCCATATCTGATCTTGAAGATCTGTGAGATCTTATTTGAAGATCTGTCATCCTTTATCTTCTTCTTTTGCTACAGTTCCACCTCTCCTTTAGTGACAAAGAGAGATATGAGATGGAGGAGAGGCCAGATGTGCAGAAGCAAATCCTGATTGACATAGCAAAGAAGCTCCCCATCTTCACACGGGCTCAGTCAGGAGGTGAATAATCTCGCAGACTTTGGTTTTATTTATAGAAATAGGTGCTTGATTTCATGCTAGAATGCTAGATCAGACAGAATTATGTGGTGTTTGTTGTAATTGTGCTTTTTTGGTTATGTATAGGTTCTCTTACTGAACTTTTCTCAATTAAACAGCCAGTATGTGTCTAATTACATGTAGGGGTCTAATTGCCTTGCCTTTCTAGTGGCATTGCTGCAGTGAAAGACAGTAAATGGAGGCTAAAGTGTGGCACTGAATTCAAATGCTGCCAGATGACTCTCCTGTATGTGTGTCTAGCTATCAGGTTCTGCGATCGCTGTCAACTGATAAAGCCTGACCGCTGTCACCACTGTTCAGTCTGTGAAACGTAAGTTTCTTGCCCCCCCACCTTCCCCCATTTGCCCTGTCTCTCTCATGCTTTTCGTTCTCAGTTGCTCTGGAAAGAGGATCGCCGTACGCGAGACTCGTGTAATAATTAGAAGGTGTTGTCGGGCAGGAACTTGACCTTATCAGAGAAGATATCTTGATTTTGTTCAATTTAATTACCTCTGTGCATTTATTTTGTAGGTGCGTGCTGAAAATGGATCATCACTGTCCATGGTGAGCGGATATTGTTTATTTATTTATTGTTTATGTAATTAGTTGCTCTCAAAGTTGTCACACAAGTGCTTAATGAGCAAAGGTTGTTTTATTTATATATATATATATATATATATATATATATATATATATATATATATATATATATATATATATATATATATATTTTTGCTCTCTCTTTCAGGGTGAACAACTGTGTCGGATTCTCAAACTACAAATTCTTCCTGCTCTTTCTGTCTTACTCCATGCTGTACTGCGTCTTCATCGCAGCAACTGTATTTCAGTATTTTCTCAAGTTCTGGGTGGTGAGTTTCATTATAATGAGTCGTTTCTCTTGATGCTTTTCATCTAGTTTCCATTTGTAATTACAGATATGTAACCAGTTTTTGGCAAAGTGCTAATTAAAATGGTAATATGCTCATTTTCAACAATAGAGGGAATGAATGTTCTTTCAACATCTCTCAGTTCTCAAATTCTCAGTAACGTTTTTTTCCATTTTCTTTCAGGGCGAGCTTCCAAACGACCACGCTAAGTTCCATGTCTTGTTCCTGCTGTTTGTGGCTCTCATGTTCTTTGTCAGCCTCATGTTTCTTTTTGGCTACCACTGCTGGCTGGTGGCTAAGAACAGGTCCACGTTGGGTAAGACACATTGTACATTTCCTCTCCACTGTCCTAGATACTGTTCCAACTAGTCGATGTGATTGATGGAGGAGGAGTAATCAGTTCTGGCCCTGAAGGGCTGGAGTTCAGGACAGTTTGGTGCTGGTAAGTAAGTGCTGAGCTGTACCAGATGCTTTAAAATCACCAAACTGTGCTGGACACTGGCCCCTGGACCAGAACTGATTACCTCTGTGACAGAAGGTTGTGCTCATTGCTTTGACAGTGGTATGATGTGCACTGAATGTGCAGAAAACATTAAAAGAACCTAAACTGTTTTTATGATTCCTAATTGAAATGAAATATGATCAAACACAGTTTTGAGTCCTTGAGTCAGTCCTTCATTGTCATGCCCTTTTCACGATTTTTCAGAGGCTTTCTCTGCGCCGGTGTTCCAGAATGGTCCTGACCGGAATGGCTTTAATGTTGGCTTCCGCAAAAACCTTACACAGGTTTTTGGAGAAAACAAAAAGCTCTGGCTTTTCCCAGTGTTCACCAGGTGAGTAAACATCAGTGTTACAGCAGTCATATTCATCATTCATTCATCAGTCATACCCCTTTAAATGTACACAGCATGTATAGTCTCCATCAAAGGGCATTACCAATGGAATGGGATGCTATAAAGCAGCTGCACAGGGGTCGCAACCAAAAAAACCCAATTTTGTCCTTTCTAGAAAAATCAAACCACCTTGAGAGCCACGTTTCATGTCTATTTCACCATCTTGGATATAAGTATGGCTCAGTGTGTGTTAAAGTACTAGTATAGGCTAAAAATATAACATTAATGATAACGCAGACTTACTTTGCTTTGCTTTAAGCTTAAGCTCAGCTATAGCTGCTTTTCTCACATCTCTGGCAGGAAATTTTTCTGCAAAAGTAGAACGGTTTCTTATAAAATGTCTCTCAACATTTGACCTTTTATGAGGCTAAAGTCGCTTCTCATTCACCAGCTTCTTGTTCGAATGTTCCTGTTCCACCTTAAATGGCACCAGAATGTAACTGCTGCACTATTTAAGGTGGAACGGGAAAATTCGAACAAGAAACTGACTTCAGCTTTGCAACTTTTCAGTGTTCGTCAGTTTCTCATTGCAGATTAAACGTATCAGGAAACCAGCTGGAGTGATTATAAATGCAAATAAGTCCATTCATCTTAAATCTTCTTTGCCGTTTCGTTAGCTACTAGCTAGACGAGACTGTTGTCTGTGTTGCTATGGTGACCAGCAGTCTGTGCTGATCTTCAGGGTTAAAGGGTGAATTAGCAGTTCTACATTAACTCCAGAGTTTAAGACCATTTACTGTTAAACTGTGTTGAACGATCAGCAGAGCTTTATTTTACTGTAAAGGAGGATTATTTTATTTTTACCTACAAATCTGATTCTGCTGTGGAGCCACAACAGGGCAGTAAAACAGCCGCTTGTTGCCGACCCCTGGCCTAAGGCACTGTGGAACATTGTTCTTTGGAGTGATGGAGCTGGAGCGATGAGTTGAAGTGGCATTTGTGATCCAGAACTAATCATCCAAAATCAGTACCTGACCTCACTAATGCTCTTGTGGCTGAATGCGATCAGCAACGTTCCAATATCTACTGCAGAGCCTTCCCAGAACAAAGGTGGCTATTATTGCATCAATGGGGGACAAGCTCCCTATTAATTCCCTTGATTTAAGTTAAGTGACCCTTATTAGTCCCACAACGGGGAAATTTCACCTCCGCATTTGAACCCATCCGTGCAGTGAAACACCACATACACACTAGTGAATACACACTAGGGGGCAGTGAGCACACTTGCCTGGAGCGGTGGGCAGCCCTATCCACGGCACCCGGGGAGCAGCTGGGGGTTAGGTGCTTTGCTCAAGATCCAAGGTACTGTCGGCTCAGGGGATCGAACCAGCGACCTTCCAGTCACAAGGCTGGTTCCCTAACCTCCAGCCCACAACTGCCCCATTTCAGAATACATGTTAGATAAACAGGTGTCTACAAATTTTTGGGCATGAAGTGTATATTTGAGGCACATTGGATGTTTCAGCTTGCACAGATGCATTTTGTCCTAATTGGCTTCATAATGATTACATAAATGGTTTTCTGCTTTGTCCATCAACACTCACATAACATTGTGCCCCAGATGACGTGTGCAACTAATATTGCAAATATTATCTGCTTGCGTTCCCTAGTCAAGGCGATGGCCACTATTTTCCCCTGAGGACCCTGTGCGAATCTCGGAACCCTTTATTGGCCAGTGAGGGGAGATGGGGGGAGGATGGTGGATCAGATGAAGACAGCACAGGTAAGCGAGACATGATAGTAGCACAGCGAGGGCAGCCTGTGCCTCGTTCAGCCTAAATTAAAAGGCGGCTCAATTAGAGACGATCGAGATGTAATCGATAAGAGGTTGCATCTGGAAGCCTGCCTAGCTGTAGTGCACGTCTCTCTTCTAAGAAATGTCAAGATCAAAGATTAACAAACAGTCATTGTGTGGCTTGATGCTGTGCAGATTATTGACTGTAATCTGTTTAGTTTTGCACTAATGGTCTGGAGTGGTTTAATGTCATCGTAAAAACACTTGCATTGAGTTGAAGAAAAGATGATATTTCTTGCCCAATTACTGCTGTGTTTACAGAGGCTTAATCATAGCGCTCTCAGAAAGCCTGTAATCATTAATCAGGTCACGTAGCTTGCTGTTCATGTGAGTTATCAATGCTTATCATGGTTATATATTCCTTTAATTAGTAGAAATCTTTTTTCTTGCCAATCGCTTTCTTTTCAGATGGTGAAATGGAACATGACCCTTCAGTCACCATTGATGTAGAATCATAATTAATGGATGAGCTACATTTCTTTGTAAGTACAGACTTTTCTAGCTTGATGCTTTACAAAAGAAAAACAGACAAAATATCTGTTGTGACATTTATTTTTGTTTTGTTTGTTTTGTTTTATATTGACCAGAAGAGCACTTTCAGTTGCTTTAGGCATGAACTTGAATCATTTGAAGCACCAAACACTCGGATGAGGCAACTGCATTCCAAATACTGGGAGACTCACGGAAAAGTATGTCCATGGAGCGCCAAATATCTGGAGGGACCACTGAGTGGATTTTTATTTAAACTTATTTACCCTGTTTTTTTTGTTATCACCCCATTGATGTTTTCCATCCGTGTGAATCCTTTCGAGAAACGCCAAGGACTGTCACTGACTGTTCCTGTGGGCTTGGACGTGGTTTGTGTTCTTCTCACAAGGTAATCATGACTTGGATGAGCTTGTATCTCAAATTCTTTCACATTTCAGCATTCAGCTTCCGCCGGTGGCAGGCGGCGTCACAGCGTGTACATAGGGTCCACCTGGAACAACAGAACAGGTAGTTGTGCCCATTTCGAGGTCAGCCACTTCCTCTCTTATGCACTTCCCGTCCGGTCTTGAGAAGCTCAGATGAAAGCTGTCCATTTATCCACTGCACACGAGTACAGCAGAGCATGGCGTCTCTCCAGGCCTTAAAGATGTATCAAAGACTCCGACTGCTTTTCTGTAGAATCACTGTGGTGCAGCCTAAACGTGTACACCTTTTTTAGTGAATGTTAAAATTGATATTGTCCTTTTATTATGACGTAATGTAAGTATTTTCGTTATGTGTATGTCTAGAAGTGCAAATGGAACATTTAAGGTGTTGTCATTTGTTACCCTGGTGGGGTGGGGTGGGGGGGGGGCTAACTATCGAGATTCATTATTATTATTTTTTAATTTATCATGATGTTTATTAACGGTGATTCACGAATAAATGTATCATGCCTTGTTGCCATCTACCACACGGACACTTTACGACAGGGTCACCAGTCTTATCCGCAAGGGGCCGCACATTGCTTCATTATTGCTACATGACATTAACACAACCCAGCTGTAAAAGCCACGGCAGATGCAGTTATAAACTGTCATAACAGATTTTGTTCAGTGATATTACAGTTGTAGCTCTTGCTGGTAATAGTCGTGACAGATGCTATAACTTTTGATGTCATAACTACGGAGGTCTAGAGAGGCCATGAGGCAGCTATAATTTTCTGGAATTTTATTTCGAAATAAGTTATGCATCTTATCTTATTCTAACAAAATAGTTATCTTGAAGTAACGAGTTATTTATCTTATTTCAAAATAACAAAATGGTGATCCTGAATAACGAGTTACTTATCTCAAGATAACAAAATTATCTTAATGAGTTTATTATATTGTGATCTCAAAATAACAAAGTTGTTACATTGAGATAACAAGATAATTAACTTGTTTTCTCAAAATAAAAATCCTGAAATTTATAGCTACCTCATGGTAGCTATACCATGATAACAAAGCTGTTATCGTTTGATAACTTTTGTTATCCTGATAAATAATAAGTAACTCGTTATTTCAAGATAACAAATTATCTTGAGATAACGAGTTACTTATCTTGTTATCTCAAGATAACAAAAGTTGTTATCTGTAGATGAGTTAATTATCCTGTGATCTCAAAATAACGCAATTGTGGTCTTGAAATGACGAGTTATTTATCTTGTTATTTCAAGATCACAAAATTGTCTAAACAAAGTTGTTAATTTGAGATTAAAAAAAGTGATCTTGAGATAACAAGTGATTTATCTTGTTATCTCAAGATAACTCCAGAAAATCATAGCAGCCTCTCTGGACTTCCATGGTCATGACAGCTTATGTCACACGCTCAGTTTTGTTGTGAACTGTAGTTAAAATGTCATGACATTAGACATTGACACACAGCACTGCTACATTAATGAACACAATCACTCATAACTGGCGTGTGACATGCTTATGGCGCGCTTAGGTCCGTGTTACGCAGCAGTTCTAGCTAATGGACTGTTTGAAGACGGAGACCAAAAGATGAAACAGGTGGAATCAGGTGCTTCTGTGTGGAAAGACAACCTACAACCTCACCAGCCCTTTGTGGATAAGATTGGAGACCCTTGCTTTACTAGAAAAATATGGTATGTAATGATCTAGAACCAGTGTTTTTGCAGTAAAGTTCAGTGTTCTAGTTCAGTGTTCTTCCCGCATTGCGCTTAAATACGCCTGATTCGACTGATCGACACTTCGCCAAGTCTTTCATGAGTTGGATCAGGTGATGAAAGGAAACTGCACAAGAAACAGCGGCTGTGCTGTAGGATTTGTCAAATACAGAACTAGATACTCTGTGTTCCCTGAAACTGGCCTTTGTTCCTCTGAATAAAGAGCTTATCTTGCACTGTAATTCCAGTTCAGAGAGGAGAGCTACTGTTCATTTACTTGGTTCTGTTCAGGCAGAATGGGATTAAGTCATGGATAAAGCCGACTGTATTTCATATCAGCATCATGTTCTTTTTTTTTTAAGCCTTTTGTTCGCTTGTTATCGTGTAAACGTTATTCTTTCGTTCACTCCGTGTCAGATGCCTGTATGTTTGCCTGTATGTGTGCCATGTGGTCCTTCCTGAACAGTCCTGTTGCTGATGCTGTTACACGTATTTCTCCTGTTTTCAGTCGCGTTCATGTGCATAACCACTACAAACACATTTATTCCTCGCTTATAAATATATTTTCGAATGGTACAAATTATGCATTGTTTAAGAAAAGTAAAAATCAGATCACTGCATATGATGAACGTTAACATATGATTAAAAAAATGACAATTAATAAAATCCACCTTTTGAAATAAATTTGTTCTGTGTGGTTCTTAAACAAGGAGATTCGACCCAGAGGAGAGTGGAGTTGATTTCTAGGTCATTCATCCATTTCAGCAACAGCTCTTAATCGCTGCTGTCGGAACAAAACCTTGTATCTCCATTTTTGTCGTTTTTCAGTTCTTGACATAATTTGCAAGTGCTTGTTGTCCTTTAAACTGTATGTAAATTTCATGATGAATGGACCAAAAGAAACGTCCCAAAATGACTTGGAAATAAGTCTGGTTCCATTGACTTACATTAGAAGTAAAGTAGGTTTTTCCTTCTCCTGCAAAGTTACCATTTTGGAGATACGAGGTTTTGATCTGACAAAGAACAATAAATAAAGAAATAAATAGGTGGAGTGGCCCAGTTTTATTTTTCATCTTATTGTTCTTTTTATCCTTCATCAATAGAAGCCAATGATAAAATAAACATTCTTAGCATTCAAGTCTCCTCTTATGTTCAACTGTAAAGAACAGCAGTAATGTTCCTGGGTCAAATTGGCCTGATGCATGTTTAACCATCCAAAATAAAAAGAGCATCACTTCATTAACAGCTACCAGCGCTGCTCTGTAGGCGACCCTGCCAGTCTGCAGTGACAGCAGAGGAGGGTAAAGTTCAGCTCCTCACTGCTGGGCTTTAGTTACATTTAGGGAATCATATGATCGTCAAAGAGGGGGGCAATTATTTATTATCACCCACCCCTAATTCTTCAGTGATATGAATGGAGCAGCAGTTACATTCTGGCGCTTCAGATGTAAGTACTGCTGGACTATTTAAGGTGGTATGGGAAATTTAGTTAGCTAGCTACCGAGACATTAGCATGCTATTAGAGATTTTTAATGCTCATTATGAAGAAAACGACCATAATACATTGAAACTACATTAAACCAAGATAATACAATGTTTTTGTCATTTTAACAGAGAAAATTCTCATATTTGTGAGTTTCTTTGGTCTCTTGCACAGAAATCGACAGTTTTTCTTTTTTTCTCATAACTCTCTGTTTGGAGTCTCTGAAAAACCTCCGTTTGGAGGGTCATGTAGCCCCAACACTACACCCTCCCCCTCTATCTCAACAAGAATCGGGACACCCTACCCCTAGATGTGAATGCGGAACATAGAGGGGTAGGGCTAAGTGCTAAGGGCGAGGGGTGAAATGGGACTGGGCCTAAGTGTCTATTTTTAGCTAAGATGTTCAGCTTTAATTTGCTGCTGGTTGGGTTATCCTATTATAATGTATAACACGTTTGGGATATACGGCAGTGAGTAAAAAGTCCCCCCCTACTCCACATTCAGAAATTTCATGAGTGACACGTCTATGAAATGAGCACAAAGAAACAGACATTTTCAGTTTCTTTATTCAGTAAATCTCACTGGACCCAGACTGAGTGGGGAACCCTTTGTGAGTTGGAGTCACCAGTGCTTAATCATGCATTTGCAAGTTTTCTTGATGAGGTTCTGATTGGTCACGAAACTCATGTGACTTTCAGTCACAGATGCCATACGCTGCTTGTTCTCACACTGCTAGTAGTTGGTAGTTCTAATCATAGATATACATACCTAGATACCGCGATGGGTCCAGCCAAGCACGTCAACTTCGCTGCTGGACTGCATTCAGTACCATTACAGAGCGGCAGTTTAAGAAAGATACTGTCCAAAATTACACTATTTCAGGAATATCACACTCAGAAAGTGGGATAGGATTATATAACGGAGGGAACGCAGTGATCCACACTCATGTCTGTGTGATGTTTATGTAGATATGGTCGTGTGGTTAATGAGGCACAGAGAACCTGTTGATGTGATTGTTTTATATTAAGCTTATTTCATTTAATATTCTATTCAGAGGAACTTAACCTCATGTAGTAGTTATTTATTTACAGTGATGGTTAAAGCTTTGTAGTGTTAAGTTCTAGCATTCCTTAATCTGTGTAGATATTCATAATAGATTAACGTTAGCACCTTCTTACATGAAGCTGAAGTTAGATTCTTATTTGCCAGCTTCTTGTTCAAATTTTCCCGTTCCACCTTAAACAGTGCATCAGCCAGTAGCTTGTTTGAATTTTCCTGTTCCACCTTAAATGGTACAGCTTCCGGCACCAGAAAGTAACTGCTGCACCATTTAAGGTGGAACGGGAAAACTCGAACAAGAAGCTGGCGAACAGGAAGCCAACTTCAGCTCCGTCCCTCTGTGTATTAAGATTAGAGGTGATTCACTCATTGGTGGATTTGCTGATGTGTCTGATTGTGTTTCTCACACTAAACTCAGTTTTTATCATCAGGTGCAGACTGAATACTTTCCTGCTGGTCCGGACGGATAATTATCACGATCAGTTATTAAAGTAATAAAAGCCACCGAGAGCAGATCCGAGCAGCCCGGATTAATCTGTGTCTGAGGATTATAACTAAACAAATGTGGTGAAAATCGGTTGAGTAATAAGGAAGTTGTGGCTGATTTAATCCTGAGACTCATCGTCTCTCAATACAAGTGAATCTGTTCACAAGCGGATCTTGACCTCTCCAACATGGTGGACGTACAGACGTATCGCCTCAGATAGAGAACAGACAACGCAGCATCCAGGTATGGATATCTATGGTTCTAATCTATTAGGTGCAGCTTCATTATGACAGTGTGACTGGAACGGCTCTAGACTGTACACTTGACAACAGTTTGGTGCTGAGGCTATCCGAGACTAACAATCAGTGACCCGGTTATCATCTGACACTTCCCAAGCCAACGAGGAACCGGGCAGTGAGAACACGAAATAGCTGCTTCGTTACTGTGATGCTCATTATTATTTAACACTGCAGGACAAAACTTTAAATAGTTAAATAAGGCACTTCAAACTGTTTTGCACAAAATCATTCCTCTGGTCAAATCTCAGCCCCCAAAGAGGGCGGGGCATAACCGAACAATCAGTCTGTTCCAAAGTATTTCTGTCCAAAGTGTGTGGGGGCGACAGAATGGACCTCAGTGGTCAGTATGGTGATGTCTGGAAACTCCTCGATTATAGACTTAGCCCCTGAAATCACAAAAAGGCCTTTACTGAATAAGATATGCATAAGAATCTTTTAAAAACAGCATATCGTCACTGTCGGGACAAAACCTTGTGTCTCTGAAACAGCAACTTTTTAGGAGAAGGAAAAAAAACCTTCAAACAGACGTTAATAGAAGAACATATTTTTCCAAGTAATTTTGGACCATTTCTATCGATCCTCTTATCATGAAATTTGAATACAGCACATTTTCACAATCTGTTTAAAACAGACAAAAATAGACATACAAAAATGATTTTGTCTCAGCAGCAACATTATGTAAATACGTCGTATCCCTGAGGGTCTCCAAACTGACCATCTCAGATTTGCTTTTTTTGCCCACTTTTAAGAAAGAACGTAATTGTGCCCAATGGATGTGTTTTCTTTAGTTTCTGACATAAAAAAAGCTTTAAAAAGTAGTCGTGGCCTTAAAATGTCTGCTACAGAAAAAAGGTGCAAAGTCATCTGCACTCAACAATTTTCAGGAATTAGTCTTTGGTTTAAGAAAACTGAGAGGCAAATTTACTATTGTATAGCCTTTTCTAATAAACTGAAGCAAGTTTGCCCATATATATATATATATATATATATATATATATATATACACACACTGATCAAGCATAACATTATGACCACCTCCTTGTTTCTGCACTCATTGTCCATTTTATCAGCTCCACTTACTATATAGGTGCACTTTGTAGTTCTACAGTTACAGACTGTAGTCCATCTGTTTCTCTGATACTTTGTTAGCTCCCTTTTACCCTGTTCTTCAGTGGTCAGGACCCCCATGGACCCTCACAGAGCAGGTACTATTTGGGTGGTGGATCATTCTCAGCACTGCAGTAACCCTGACGTGGTGGTGGTGTGTTAGTGTGTGTTGCGCTGGTCTGAGTGGATCAGACACAGCAGTGCTGCTGGAGTTTTTAAACACCTCAGTGTCGCTGCTGGACTGAGAATAGTCCACCACCAACCTGTCCTGTGGGCAGCGTCCTGTGACCACTGATGAAGGACTAGAGGATGACCAACACAAACTGTGAAGCAGCAGATGAGCTATCGTCTCTGACTTTACATCCACTAGGTGGACTGACAAGGTAGGAGTGTCTAATAGAGTGGACAGCGAGTGGACAGAGTGATTAAGAACTCCAGCGGCACTGCTGTGTCTGATCCACTCGTACCAGCGCAACACACACTAACACACCACCACCACGTCAGTGTTACTGCAGTGCTGAGAATGATCCACCACCCAAATAGTACCTGCTCTGTGAGGGTCCATGGGGGTCCTGACCACTGAAGAACAGGGTAAAAGGGGGCTAACAAAGTATCAGAGAAACAGATGGACTACAGTCTGTAACTGTAGAACTACAAAGTGCACCTATATAGTAAGTGGAGCTGATAAAATGGACAATGAGCATGGAAACAAGGAGGTGGTCAGAATGTTATGCCTGATCGTTGTACACACATACACTCTTAATGATGCAATTTTTATTTTTATGCAATAATTTATTGAGCTGGAATCTCGTTGGGGCAAGTCAAATTTTTGTTGCTGGGTTGAAGTGAAATGTCAAGTTGCATCGTTGGGGCAAGAAACCCCTCAGAAACAGGGCCAAAAACCCTTTTATTAGCATACGAATACATACCCAAATATTGCTAACTTAGATTTTCATCATAACGTAATTATTTGAAGGTGCTAACTACAGCGATCTTTAGCTATAATTAGTTAACCTTTTAAGCCATCTTCTTGGAGATGGGTTTTCAGGTGAGTTTTACAGCTTTGCAGAGTTAAATTCACAC
This sequence comes from Colossoma macropomum, assembly GCF_904425465.1. Classification (NCBI taxonomy): domain Eukaryota; kingdom Metazoa; phylum Chordata; class Actinopteri; order Characiformes; family Serrasalmidae; genus Colossoma; species Colossoma macropomum. The sequence goes on from NW_023494788.1 coordinate 41,503,053, forward strand.
CTAATCTGTTCAGGCACTGATCATTTGCACATTCAACTATTTTTCATAACATAAATTTGAAATGAATTTACGAATTAATTGATGCCTCAATTTCATTTTAAAACACATTTTCAGTGTTGTTCTTTGATTAATAACATGAGGGACCCTCTTTCCTGGGGTAGGGGGTCATAGGCGGTCATAGTCCCTTTACAGGATATTACTTTTGAGGTAAAACAGTAAAATTGGCTGCTGGGTATCTCGAGCCCAGCTATATTTATTAAAGTGTCAAATATACCTCACTTTAAGAAAGATGTGGAACGACTGACTATTAAAAACATTATTTCATTTTTTTTATGGCTTAATTTTTTTTTAAAATGTTTCGCTAACATAGCCTTGTGTTGCTACAGTGGCTGATGTATCTCTAGCCTACATTTCTGTCTTTGGTAAAACAAGGTGTATTTGATACTTTATATAGTTTGGCTCAAGATATCTAATACTCTACATTTATTCATGGAATTGGGCTCTTTAATGTATACATTAATTTGCGATGTTGTCAGTCAGTCCTGAGCAAAATTCATTTAGAATGTCTGATAAACCAGAACGTTTATTACTCTCAGAGAAATAGAGAAATGATAAAACATGCATATTTGCAGAGTCTGTTTTGGTAGTTAAGCGCACCTTAAACACAGGGGTCTCAAAGTGAGTTCCTTCTGTGCGAAGCACTGCAGACGTCAGCACTCTGCCTCATTAAACACACCTGAGTCATCTCATCAGCTAATTAGCAGGGCCTTCGTGAGTTGAACTCGGCTTGACAGAGAGGCGTCACTGATCTTATCCACAGTGGCTACAAACTTTCATTCCATCCAAGCAGAAGACTGAGACCAACACGTGGAATCAAGTGTGTTTCTGCTTGACTGGAATGAAAACCTGCGGACTCACAGGCACTTTGTGGACAAGATCTAACCTCTGCAGAGCTGTGGCCTGGAAAGAACCCCGTTTAACACCCCTGCCCACAACCAAAGTTTCGATCATCTAGAACCAACAGTTAAAAAATAATGACTTTTCAAAGTTTGCAGGTTTTTCTGCAGTAGAAATTTTATGGTAAATTAAGGCCATGCCTAGGTTAGGGAACCAGCCTTGTGACCGAAGGTCGCTGGTTCGACCCCCTGAGCCGACACGCCGTACGTGACTGAAATGCCCTTGAGCAAGGCACCTAAACCCCAACTGCTCCCCAGCCGCCGTGGATTGGGCTGCCCACCGCTTCGGGCAAGTGTGCTCACTGCCCCCTAGTGTGTGTGTTCACTAGTGTGTATGTGGTGTTTCACTGCACGGATGGGTTAAAAGGCGGAGGTTAAATATTCCTGTTGTGGGACTAATAAGGGTCACTTAACTTTTTAGAGTCTAAATCTCAGAAATGAATGAATATAAGGATACGATCACATTACCAATTTTTTGCCTCAGTGTGACACAGACCTTGTATTTTCAGAGCTTCTGTGGACAAATCTGATCTTTTTGAATCAGACCTGAGCCACTTTCATGTGGTCCTAGATCCAATTTGTGGCCATGCGTCCTTAATGAAAATGGTCAGATTGCACGTTGTTGACGTAAGTGGTTCATTTACGTGGCGTTACGGAGTTGCACGTATTTTCAGGGTGCAGATTCGTTCACATTAATGACGGATATGAATCACTAACTCACACAACTGTGAACCATCAAGCAATGAGGCTTGTATTGTAAACGTAGCCTTCTTAAAAATAGCACACTGTCTATTGGGCACAACGTAGATATACGTCCCTAGATGCCACGTTGTCTGTTGTTCTCTATCTGAGGCGATACGTCTGAGCATCCGCCATGTTGGAGAGGTCAAGATCCGCTTGTGAACAGATTCACTTGTATTGAGAGACGATGAGTCTCAGGATTAAATCAGCCACAACTTCCTTATTACTCAACCGATTTTCACCAAATCTGTTTAGTTATAATCCTCAGACACAGATTAATCCAGGCTGCACGGATCTGCTCTCGGTAGCTTTTATTACTTTAATAACTGATCGTGATAATTAGCCGTCCGGACCAGCAGGAAACTATTCAGTCTGCACCTGACGATAAACACAGAGTTTAGCACGAGAAACACAATCAGACACATCAGCAAATCCACCAATGAGTGAATCACCTCTAATCTTTATACACATAAAATAAACCCCCAAAACACAGTAAGAAGGACGAAGCTAAAGTTGGCTTCTTATTCGTCATCTTCTGGTCGAGTTTTCCCATTCCACCTTAAATAGTGCAGCAGTTACTTTCTGGTGCCTGAAGCTGCACCATTTAAAGTGGATCAGGAAAATTCAAACAAGAAGCTGGCGAATAAGAATCTGACTTCAGCTTCGTGTAAGAAGGTGCTACCATTAATCTATTATGAATATCTACATGGATCAAGGAATGCTAAAACTTACCACTACAAAGCTTTAACCATCACTGTAAATAAATAACTACTACATAAAGTTAAGATCCTGAATAGACTATTAAATGAAATAAGGTTAATATAAAACCAGAGGAAAAACAATCACATCAACAGGTTCTCTGAGCCTCATTAACCACACGGCCATATCTACACATAAACATCACACAGACATGAGTGTGGATCACTGCGTTCCCTCCATTATATAATCCTATCCCACTTTCTGAGTGTGATATTCCTGAAATAGTGTAATTTTGGACAGTATCTTTCTTAAACTGCTGCTCTGTAATGGTACTGACTACAGTCCAGCAGCGATGTTGACCTCCCCAAAATGGCGGCACCGTTGACGTGCCTGGCTGGACCCAACGCGGCATCTAGGCATGTATATCTATAGCACAATAACAACACTTTGAAAGAATGAAGCAAATCTGAGATGATCAACCGGGAACGTTTTGTGAAATCAAGTGATTTGAAATGAACTGCAGATTTTCACATCCACACTGACACTGTCTTACCATGAGGAGTGGAGAAAAGGCTGAGGAGGATGATGTGTGAAGGCTGGACACCATGATCAATCAGTACCCTGACCGCTTCAATGACTGTGTTTCCACTACCTGTAGGTCAATATTTAAGATGGAGAGAAATCATGATATTCCATATTACGTATTTAGTTTAACAGTAGTATTATTTATTTATAATCTGTGCCCCTTTGTTAGTAATGTTAACCTTGTAGTTTAATTCCTTTACTGTGAATAAAGTTCTACAGAGCTACAGCAGTGGCATGGGATTACTTGGACAGGTAAAAAAAAATCCAACCAACTTCTAAGACTCAACTTTGGAGGAGAAAAATAGAAGGAATAGGAGGAACAATATCCCTGCAGATTTCTTGGAAAAACGGAAAGCAAGTCTGCCAGGAAGAATGAAAGCTGTAATAAATAAATAAATATAAATAAAAATAAATATAAATAAATAAATGTTTATTGTATTAAAATTATATTTATATTATATCATTTCTGTGTAATTTTCTGTTAAACTCATGTTTTCAAGATGCTAAAAAAAATAAAAATAAATAAATTAAGGGTAGTATCTGACTTTTAGCCAACAACATGACATTTAAAATCTTTCAACTAAAAAAATGAAAGACCAAATGTGTGTAAATCAGCCTGAAGGTGCTTGTAGCATAATGTTCAGACAGCTACTCACTGTTGCTTAATTAATGTGTTACTACATAACATATGGCTACTATCGCCACATAATGCACTAAGAATGATGCACAACAAGCAATTCTATAATATTTCAAGCTAGATTTGTTACAGAATCAGATCAGATTTCCAGCATCTTCTAACTGGGCATGAGGTCGGTGCCATTCTGACCCCCAAATGAATACAACAGTACAGTCCAAACACTCAGTGCCTTCCCTCTTAAACACAGAGTCACCTCCACATTAATTTGATCACAGAAACACAAGGACAATGAGTGCAAGGTAAACACATCATAGGACGGTCCTGACCTCCTCCACCCTCCCTTCAGAATGAATGAATGTTTTTAAGGGGCGCTGATAAAGACATTAATGTACAGTGCTGTTCAGCTTCGACCAGCGCACAATGGTTAAGTGTATTAACGGCGGGCGTAAACCACCCATTACCACGCTATTTTCAGGGCCCCATCCTCGTGCTATTCAGCACTTGGTGGCTAACTGGCAGGCGCTGTATAATTTCCTCGCGAGAGCTATAATTACCCTCTGCGGCTGAACGCTGGCTGAATGAGCTGGAAACGTGGGACAAGACGCAAAGGTCAGCTAGAACAGAGCAGTAAGGTGGGGGGGGGGTCTTTGATTTTACATGTCTAACAGCAGGCTGCAAAGGAGTTACAGGTGCACACGTCAGGATGTGATTGACAAAATATTAGAGATGACACTGACGGTGATGAATTGTCTACGAATCCTATTCACTGTGGACACAACTGGAGCACAGCTGGATTAACAGAGCTGCTGCATAAACCTTGTACTCAGAGCCGCTGTTCCAGAAAAAGAGAAAGATCTCCCCAGAGCTACTAGTTCACTGGATGTGTCTACCTCGTACCTTCACTTATTGGCCGTTTGATCAAGTACAGCTAACAATAAGTGCATTCTGTAGGTGTACAATTACTGACTGGAGCCCATCTCCCACTCCATCTATGGAAAGGGACCACCATAAGACCACCACTGACCAGATATGGTGGCAGATCGTTCTCAGCACATCTGCCGTTTGTTAGATTTCATGGGTACAGTTAGCTCCATATTCATTGGCACCTTTGATAAAGAGAGGTTTAACCCTATTTTGGGTTTTGCAGGCAAAACTCTAGGTCACTTCTAGCCCTCGTAACTTCAGGACGGTTTAAGGTACAAACATGATCTACATATCAGGACATTCAGCAGACCCGCCGCTAACTAGCAAGCATGAGGTCATCAAGCTGTGATGTCAGCATCAGTGAGTAATTCTGCTTTTTGGCCTTAATATTCCAAAAAAGGGTTAAAACAGTGACATGATTCACAATCAGATCACTCATCAGACTCTGACCTCACCATCCAGCGTGATTTCATCCACCTGTGACCGTCCATCAGCCAGAGGTCCAGCTCCAAAATCACCCAAAACCCAGTCACTACTGTTATATTACATATGACAAATATTATTATAAAATTAATTACACCTAGCTCTGTCTTTAAATTTACATTGATTTGAGTATGAAAATATCTGATATCAAATTTGCAACTCAATTTGTGATTAAAAATAAAGCCGGTCTTGCTCTGTATCAGAGTTTTAGCACTCAGCATGAATCCAAGAGGGCAGAATATCAATAAAAAAAAAACATGTCCACCTTATGATAATTGTTTATTTTTGCTCATAATAATCAACAGAATGAATCACCATCAAACTCATTGCACTTTCAGCTCACAGACACTCCAGACTAACAATTTCTGAAAAGGTATCTGGGGTGCAACTTGTTTTCAAGATCTTTATGAGCAGAAAAATTACAAAATTTTGCAGGTGCTGGGTAAATCTTTGATCAAAAATGACCCAAATTCATAAAGATATCAAATTTCTGTTTGGATTTACATCAAATAATATATCTGAGCAGCCCAGGGTCTCCTGAAAATAACAACAAATGGCATGTGTGAGTCACATGTAAATACTTTATAATTGGAATTGGAATTGACCCAAAATGCCAAAAAATTCCCAAAAATTCTAGGTTAAAAAAGTCATGAAAAAATATTTTCATGGTTAATTAGCTCAGTTCTCACCAAAAATATTGAGAAGGAAAGACAGAATCTGTCCACATGTGCCACAATTATTGGCTCCCCTAGAAATGCACAGGAACATAAAGTTACTGTTCCTGTTTATATTTCACTTTAAGTTCACATGAGTGTTCTGGAACTCTCCGGCGGTCATCCCTAACTTCCTGTTTCAACTGGGTTATAAATATGAGGTGACTCACTGGCCAAATTCCCTTAGTCATCAACATTAGATTAGAGAAAACACAAATGAAATGAGGCAAAACTGTGTTGACCTTCATAAATCAGGCAATGCCTTAAAAAAATGTCTACATGCCTGAAAAAGACCTTTTCCACTTAATTATGACGTTTAAAACAATCAGAGCTGTAGTGAAGCTGCCTGGAAGAGGACGCAAATGTATTTCACCTACACAGTGAGGAGGATAACAAGAGAGGGTTAGCTCTTTCTGCTGTCCCCTACTAATAATACCTCTTCCCTTTCCTCCCTGACTGTTCACTCTATAAGCCCCAGCCCCCCCCCAATCTCTCTACCTTTAACACTGTTGATTCTTCTTCCATTATAAACATCATAACTACTTCTAAAACTACAACTTGTTCTCTTGATCCCCTTCCAACAACCTTAACTAAAGCTTCTGCCCTGGTCCCTCATCTCACAATTCTTGTCAATAACTCGCTTCTCTATGGACAGGTACCCTCTGCTTACAAGACTGCTGCCATCACACCCATAATTAAAAAACCTGGCCTTGATCCACTAGAACTCAGTAACTACCGCCCCATTTCTAACCACCTCCCCTGTCCAAAGTACTTGAACGAACTGTGGCTAGCCAACTTCAGTATTACTCATCAGCTAACTGCCTCTTTGAACCATTCCAGTCCGTATTTCGTCCCTCTCATAGCACAGAAACTGCCTTAATAAAGGTCACTAATGACCTCCTGGTGTCTGCCGATATTGGTGCCCTTAGCATCCTTCTACTACTTGACTTGAGTGCAGCCTTTGATATGGTGAGCCACTCAATCCTCCTATCAAGGCTGCATGATCACTGTCTTGGAGTGGTTTAAGTCATATCTGACTGACAGAAAACAGTTTGTCACCCTCGGTGGCCATACTTCTCACACGTCTGTGGTTACTCAGGGGGTCCCTCAAGGCTCAGTCCTTGGACCTCTTTTGTTTATTGTGTACATGCTTCCTCTTGGCCACATAATATGTAGTTTCAAGCTGAACTTTCACTGTTATGCGGATGACACACATATTTACATTAGCACTCTATTAAAAATCCACCCCTCACCCAGGTTGAACACTGCATAACAGAAATTAAAACATGGATGAAGCACAACTTTCTCATGTTAAATAGTGACAAAACAGAACTTATTCTTATAGGATCCAAATCAACTTTCTCCAAAACTTCTCCTTTCTCTCTTTCCATCAACAGTGTAACTCTGTCCCCTTCGCCTCTGGTACGAAATTTGGGCGTTCTCTTTGACTCAACTCTCTCATTCAGTGCACACATCAACTCTGTAGTTAAAACCTCTTTTTTCTCCGTAACATTGCAAAAAATTCGACCGTCACTCTCTCAGTCTGCTGCAGAAACTTATTCATGCATTCATTTCTAGTCGCCTGGACTATTGTAACTCTCTACTTGCTGGTATTAACTCCTCCCATTTATGCAAACTCCAGATGGTGCAGAACTCTGCTGCTCGCCTCCTCACCCGCACCCGTGCAAATCAGCACATTGCACCCGTCCTGCAACGTCTCCACTGGCTTCCTGTAAAATACCGCATACAATTCAAAATTCTTCTCCTCACAGACAGAGCTCTGCATAACCTCAGTCCTTCTTACCTCTCTGATCTACTTATCCCTACTAACCAACTCGCACTCTCAGGTCTTCCTCTGCTGGTTTACTCACTGTCCCACCTTCCAAACTTCATGGGTACGGTGATCGTGCTTTCTCTAGGCTGGCTCCCCGACTCTGGAACTCTCTTCCCTCACATATTCAACAGGCCAACTCTGTCTCCACTTTTAAATCTAAACTTAAAACCTCTCTCTTTTCTATTGCTTAGAACTGTTCTCAATCCTAAACCAGCCCTTTGCCAAGTCCTGCTACGTTTTGCTTGTGATGTTATGACTGTGCTTCATGTTCTCATGTTTGTCTTTACTGTTCTGTATTTTAAAAACCTGTAAGCGTCTTTGTGTTCTCGAAAAGCGCCATATACGTATAATGTATTTTTATTAAGAGAGGGGATAATTTCCCCCAGGATCACAGATTTGCAGATAATGGTATATTTATGGGGGTGACAATGTGGAAGGTGTGCCACAAGAAAGCCTTTTCTTTTATTAATCACAATCATAAGTGTCTGGATTTTGCTAGATGCTACAGGAACTTTGAAGCAGTGTGTGAGGTAGTTAATTTAATATTTAATTTTAACTTTTTTCTACTTAACTTTACTAAGGATGCTAATAATTACAGAGCTGACTTTAGCTATCATGCTACTCCGTATATGTTTTACGAGGCCAAGGTGAAGGAATAGCAATTTGTTGGTAGAGCCATGGTCTATTGGATAAGAGTATAGATATTATAAAATGTCTAAAAAACTGTTTACTTTTAAAATTATTTATTTTGTGTCATCTTTAAAGATTTTACACGTCTTATATTTTCTTTCTCCCTAAAGTCGACTTATAACCTTTCTGTGATTTTATTTACCCAAAATATTCATTGTTCTATGATCATTTTCCACCCTTTTTTCTTATTACTGTACCTTTAAGACTGATATAGAATCACACGAAAAAGTTTGGGCGCCCCTGGTGAAATGATGTTTTCTTGATTTTCTACATAAAAATAAGTGAACACACTTCTGCGCATTTTCATGTAAAATTACTGTTTATTTGCTGAACATACTGGAAAAAAAAAATTAAAATGTGGCCTGTGCAAAATTTATGGCACATTTAACATGTTGTTTTATTTTTTCCCAAAATGTTAAAATTATACACTAAGATTTACAGCAAAATGCCATATTTAAGTTTGTTTACTGCAGTGGATTTGGTAACTTATTTTCACTAAGAAAATAAAAAATCTTGTTCTGATCAGGGGTATCCAAACGTTTACATATCGCTGTTTTCGAAAAAAAACCTCGTATCTCCAAAATGGTAACTTTACAGGAGAAGGAAAAAACATACTTTACTTTTAATGTAAGTCAATGGAACCAGAATTTTTTCCAAGTCATTTTGGGTCGTTTCTTTCAGTCCATTCATCATAAAATTTATGCACAATGTAAAGAACAGGCATTTTCAAATTATGCCACAAACTGAAAAATGACAAAAATGGAGATACAAGGTTTTCTTCCGACAACAGTGATATGGTTGTATGTAAATGATGCCTGTTCTGATTGGCTGTCCTGTTTGTGCCTCATTGAGAAAGCAGTCCAGGCTAAAACCTTATAAGTCCTTGTAACTTGAGTGTGAGTAGGTGGCGCTAAACTGCTGTTGGCTGAAAAGGTAGATGTGTGTAAATGTGTTGGGGTTCACAGCATTAAAAAAACAGTGAATTCATACTGGTTTCCAAAATCGTTTCCCTAAATGGACTGTACGGTCGAATGGTACGTTTTGAAGTTGTTTGTAACACCTTTTGTGAAATGCGTCTCTTTTCAGATGCTCCCTGAAAACAGCTGATCATTCAGTACTTACTCAGGATGGGGTACATCAGCAGAACTTTGCGTCTGTAAATGTCAGGTGGGAACTTTGCGTAGTACACTTTGGCTTTCAGAGTCTCTTCGTCGCTCTGTATAAGAATCTTGCCAATGCGAATGGATCGGCAGCAATCTCTCAGGCCCTGCTCCATCGCCTCACCTGGTTACGGGCGACACAAAAGTACCATCTTGGTAAACGTCAGACTTCAACTCAAGGAACGTCACTTTAATGTGTGTATATCATTTGTGATGTGCTGGAAATGTTAAACGCAAGGCTATTTGACTGACCACTCCTCATTATGCTGACACCACAGTTGCCTCTTTCAAACCTGACACCTTCATACTTGTATCCTGGAAGACAAGAAGATGGAAGCGGGTTATTCATGAACAACTGATGTGACTTTGATGCTCAACATATGATATTTAGATTTACAAAAGCCCTTTGCTGTCCACTCTGAGGATGTATCCTAGCCAGTACAAATAGATTAGAGTCCAAATAATCTTTGAGCTACAAAAATACTGCCAGAAACAAAAGCCAGTGCTGATATCTACAAATAACAATACAGAGTTAAGACATAGCATAAATGCAATACAATGCAGTTCAGTAAGTGCTTAGATTAGTGCTCGCTTAAGTGATTCATAATGAGACGGGTCTTCAGTTCGCATGTGAAGACTGTGAGGGAGTCAGACAGCCAGTGGAAGCTCGTTCCACCACCTGGATGCCAGGACAGAGAAGAGGCTTGAAGGGCTCCAGATATAGACTGAGTGTTGACCACTGCCATAATGTAGGGAGGGGTTGGTCCATATTTGGCTTTATAGGCAAGCATCAAGGTTTTAAATCTGAAGTGGGCAGCTACAGAAAGCCAGTGAAAGGGTGGCCTCCCTAGAGAGAAAGGGTCGAATCCTCTGGACACTATAGAGGGGACACCTGCATGACTGCTTTTGGCGTACACTCTTAAAAAAGATTATTCTCAAAGAACCCTTTGCATGGTGAAAGTGTTTTTCAGACTGATGAAGAACGTGCTGTAGATGGTTTTATATAGAACCCTTTCTGAAAAGGGTTCTATATAGCACCACAAAGGGTTCCAGTATTGTTACAAACCAAAGAACTCTTTCGGTACTATACAGAACTCTCTTTGCTAGTGGAAAATGTTTATTGTATGTTCTGCTGCTGTGCCTGCTGCCTCCCATCCCATGGGTAACATAAATCAGTACCTTCTGTGCAAAACTTTGAGAAATTCAGGTAAAACATCTTTACAGTGTAAATATTTTAGCTTATATTTATTTATAATCCTTTATATTATTAATTTATGTGAAGGATAGAGTTTATATTTTTATCTTATTTTTTACTTTTAGTATTATATATATTGTCTATAAAGCAACAAGTAATAAACTGTAAAAACCTTGTTCAGTAATTAACAAGGTTCATTACTCGCTTGTTAATTCTCTTCTTGTTACTTCTTTTCTTTTTTTTGAGTGTCCTGCTCTCCCTTTGCCGCTGTAACACTGAGAATTTCCCTGTTGAGGGACTAAAAAAGGATTATGTTATGTTATCTTTTCAGATGCTCCCTGAAAACAGCTGATCATTCAGTACCTACTCAGGGTGGGGTACATCAGCAGGACTTTGCATCTGTAAATGTCTAGTGGGAACTAGGCCCTGCCTCCTGTTTATTTACACTTCTAAAGGTTTCAGGAGCCATCCGCGACATTTCGCATCATTAATTTGCGACCTAGAACATCTTAGAACAGTCTTCAAGCATTTTTGGCATTCAAACAGTGTTTATACTGTGCATTGTAGCTATATTAAATCTACGGTGGGAACAGACCTGCCTCCGAAGTAATGTTTCCCCTTTAACTTGACCTGAGGAGGTTTTGAAGGCATTCTGGAGGACTGTCAATGAAATGCAACAGACCTCTATGCAGATTTACCTTGGACAGCCCTGCTGCAGGAGGTCTAACTCGCTCCAATTCATCGAGATCATGGAGCTGCACGCTTTCCTGAGGAAATGGTCAGTCAACTACGAAGTCAACATACTCACCTGTTGGTGTGGTCACAACACATTCAGTATAAGGCAACTGGTTTAGCCCTTCTTCAACCACCAGCCGAATCTGTAAACACATTAAGAGTAGTGAGTTGGTCTGATGGATTCGCTCACATATGATTCTGATGCAAAAGAACAGTAATTAGCCAAAGGGGAATTTCACCAACTTTTCAAACTTCTGCATAATTAAATCAAAAAGATATAAACAAAGTAATATTAGAGGTTCAGTGAGAAATACTCTGTTCTAGAGAAACTTACAGAGTCAGAATTGTTCACAGTGGTGGTGATAGGAACCAGACGTCCAAAGAGTTTAATGTCTCTACACTGTTAGAATTAAAGGTTCTGTTCAGGTACATTTTTCGTTCATCAAGGTACAAACAGTGTAAATGTTCGCTCAAAGCTCCAACAGTGGTTTTAAGGTCTGATTGTGAACCTTAAATAAGTTTTCCCAGGTGAAAAGTTCGTATTTGTACCTTTTCATAACCGAATGTTTAAAACAGAACAGTAAAATAAAAGCCTGGAGACAAGACGGGGTGTGTGGAGTCAGTACAGCTTAGAACATATCATTTCAGTGGATTATGGTTCAGTTATGTTCCCTGACTAAAGGTACTGAGATGAACCCTTGAGGGTTCCACCCCAGTGACAAGAGGAGCGCTGACCCAGTGACAGTTTAGCACCTTTATTTCTGAGAGTGTAAAAGCGACCTCACAGGAAGTTATTACAGGAAATGGTTACGAGCTAAGGAAATGGTTTTGACCTAAATTGTGTTTTTCAAAAGCCAAGATGGAAAGATTTGTGCATAGTGTTATAAGGCAAATTAGTGCCCAAACAAAAAGGTATTTTTTAGATTTATTCTAGGTTACCATTACCAACATTACACATAAGGACTCAGAGGACACTTGCAGGTCATTTTGGATAGTAAATAAAATGGCTAGCATTGTAGACACTGTGACCCCAGGTTTCTATCACCACCATTTCACATAAGACCACTCTGAATGACTTTGTTTACAACTCACTGATCGAAAAATGCAGCAATTTTGGAAAATCGGTGACATTGCCCTTTAAGGGAGCTTCTCTGCAATGAACTGCGTTACTAGGCAAAAACCTCTTACCAGTCTATCAGCACAGAACACGAAATCCCCTCTACTCGTGGTCCTATGGGACACATATGAAACGTATTAGACTAACACAGCATGCCTTTATGTTCGACAACATACAATGCGGATTTAGGACACAATCTGGCCTCCTCACTTGTCCCTGATTATAGTCTGTAGTTCTCGGACTTGGTCATTTAGGGGTAAGAGCTTCAGCTGAGGCCCCAGCTCGATGTGTAAGTGGCCGTTTTCTGGGGTTCCGCACGGTTTCTCCTGGGAATCGCTGTCCGAGTTGTTGCCACTCACAAAGCGGACCTGCTTCATAGCGGCATGGTCAGGGTGGACGCTGCTGCTGCGGGTCACCTGCTGGTTCGGGCAAGGCATGTTTACTCTGCGGACCTGCGGCCAGTGCGATGTTGTCCTTTTAAAAAGTTGTCCACGACAGTGTGATAGTGAACACACTACACTCAGAGGGTCGAGGCCTGAACGTGCAGCGTGTCTCTCACAGCCAGCACATGGCAGCGTGGGGAGCGCGTGAGTGAGTTCACTTTCACTAACAACAAAAACGTCACATCCAGCGCTCAACGTGCCTCTGCTCAGAGTGTCTGTGTGAACTTTTATTTGTAATTTATTGTTGGATTATTTCTAAACATTGGTAACATCCGATACATTTATACTTGTAAAATAATGTATGTTTTTTTTTTTAAGTGGAGGCGAATAGCCTGTTGATCTAACAGTCACACTGTCACGAGCTGCGTCTGTGCGCTCCACGAACGCAGACTTTGTGCAGAGTCTCGGATCAGCAGTATGCGCAGATGGGTGCAGTCTGTGGTACTCTAACGCATTACACTGGACCTCCAAAAACAGCGAGGAGACGCGGACTAATAATAATAATAATAATAATAATAATAATAATAAAACGTTGCGAAAAACATCATGATTTACAATTTGCATTACTACGACGGCGTTTTAGGGCCACTGTTAATAAAAATAAAAATAGAAAATATCGTACTATTTCGATAAAAAAGTCACACTATTTCGAGAAAAAGTCGCACTATTTCGAGAAAAAAGTCACACTATTTCGAGAAAAAAGTCACACTATTTCGAGAAAAAGTCGCACTATTTCGAGAAAAAGTCACACTATTTCGAGAAAAAGTCACACTATTTCGAGGAAAAAGTCACACTATTTCGAGAAAAAGTCACACTATTTCGAGAAAAAGTCGTACTATTTCGAGAAAAAGTCACACTATTTCGAGGAAAAAGTCGCACTATTTCGAGAAAAAGTCGTACTATTTCGAGAAAAAGTCACACTATTTCGAGAAAAAGTCGTACTATTTCGAGAAAAAGTTGCCCTATTTTGAGAAAAAAGTCATACTATTCGAGAAAAAGTCGCACTATTTCGAGAAAAAAGTCGCAGTATTTCGAGGATAAAGTGGGTTAACTGTAGGGGGGCTGCCATAACGCTTTGGGGTCTCGGTTGCTGTACTGTAGGGGGGCTGCCATAACGCTTTGGGGTCTCGGTTGCTGTCCTGTAGGGGGGCTGCCATAACGCTTTGGGGTCTCGGTTGCTGTCCTGTAGGGGGGCTGCCATAACGCTTTGGGGTCTCGGTTGCTGTACTGTAGGGGGGCTGCCATAACGCTTTGGGGTCTCGGTTGCTGTACTGTAGGGGGGCTGCCATAACGCTTTGGGGTCTCGGTTGCTGTACTGTAGGGGGGCTGCCATAACGCTTTGGGGTCTCGGTTGCTGTCCTGTAGGGGGGCTGCCATAACGCTTTGGGGTCTCGGTTGCTGTCCTGTAGGGGGGCTGCCATAACGCGTTGGGGTCTCGGTTGCTGTACTGTAGGGGGGCTGCCATAACGCGTTGGGGTCTCGGTTGCTGTACTGTAGGGGGGCTGCCATAACGCGTTGGGGTCTCGGTTGCTGTACTATAGAGGGGCTGCCATAACGTGTTGGGGTCTCGGTTGCTGTACTGTAGGGGGGCTGCCATAACGCGTTGGGGTCTCGGTTGCTGTACTGTAGGGGGGCTGCCATAACGCGTTGGGGTCTCGGTTGCTGTACTGGTGCCGGAGCTCCACTCACTCCTGTCTCTCTGTGGATCATTCTGATCATCATTTTCTCTGTCTGTGAAACTTCATGCCCTCTTTGAATGGGGGGAGATGGAGCCCCCGATAGCCGTGTAGACGACCCTGCCTGCGATTCTCCTTCAACAACACAGACAGACAGTTTCCTCCGAGTCCGTCTGGCTCTTTATTCCAGATAAACACAGTTTCCTGCTCCGTTTCAGCCGGTTCTTATACTAATAACAGGCTGGTGCTGATGTGCAGGAGAGACAGGGAGACTGAGTGTTTCTTTATGGGTGAATCGATATGAAAGTAGAACTCCACCAACTCACCGCCCCTCATTTAACACGAGGAGGGGCTGCTTCACTTCGCAAAGCCTTTGGCCACAATATTATGACTTTTTTCTCAAAATATTCTGGCTTTTTTCTCGAATATTACGACTTTTTTTTCAAAATAGTACGACATTTTTTCTCGAAATATTACGACTTTTTTCTCAAAATTACGACTTTTTTCTTGAAATATTATGACTTTTTTCTCAAAATATTACAACTTTTTTCTCGAAATAGCACGACTTTGTTCTCAAAGTCCACTATTTTTATTTTTTATTAACAGCGGCCCTAAAACACCGTCGTATTATTACTGAATACGTGTATTTCGCAAAACGTGTATTAAGATTTTAATCAAACAAAAGATAAAATAGTATGAGTTTCATATTCGTTGGTCTGATGGATTATATAATTCTGATGCAAATTTATACCCACACAGCTGGATTTCGCTGTTAGCGAGACAACTTAAGCCCAAAGATGAGGACTGTCCAATAGAAATGTCCCTCAGCTCTTTTCCTATTGGACAAGCTTGACCTTGGGTTTAAGTAAACTGGCAAAACTGCGAAATCCTGTTTAATGAAATACCTCCTGGCCTTTGGGCACTGTTT
Organism: Colossoma macropomum; assembly: GCF_904425465.1. Classification (NCBI taxonomy): domain Eukaryota; kingdom Metazoa; phylum Chordata; class Actinopteri; order Characiformes; family Serrasalmidae; genus Colossoma; species Colossoma macropomum. The sequence goes on from NW_023494788.1 coordinate 41,518,569, forward strand.
AAATAAACAATCATTTAATTCTCCAGTAGTCAGTTAAAAAAAGAATCTGGCTGACTTTTTCAAAATTTCAGGATAATTCAGTGTTTTAGAAGTAAACAAAGTCATTCAGAGTGGTTTGGTGTGAAACGTTCAGTTCTAGAGAAACGTACAGAGTAGGAACTGGGTGGTGATAGGAACCAGACGTCTGAGGAGACTAATGCCTTTAAAAGCTCCTTCATAGCAAGTTATTATATGAAATAGTTACGAATACGAGGCCAGAGACATTTGCTGCGTCCCAAACCAGAAACACAAGCTACCGTATTACTTAATATGTCATCATTAGAAGTCCATTCATCTGTATAGTAAGTATAGAATAGTAGTATAGCGGTTTATATATATTCATATATTATTAAGTTGGTTTGAAAGTCGAAGTCAGTTTTCGTAAAATTATCGTTCAAAGACGATATTTTTCCCATAGGGAATGAATGGGCGTAATCTTCGGGACATTCAAACTAACTGCCACCAGTGATGTCACAACGAACATCTCACACACACACACTCACACGCAGTACACACAGACTCACACACACACAGCCTAATGCACAGCAGTATCAGCACAAATAATGAATTTAAATTGGAACTGCTTTTAAGGAAGTACTGAATTTAAGGTGGAACTTCAATTAACATAGGATTAATTTTAAGGCAGAACTTTAATTAACATAGCACTAAATGTAAGGTGGCACAGAATTAAAGGTGGAACTGTTTGCACTAAATTTAAGGTGGAACTTCAATTAAAACAGTATTAAATTTAAGGTGGAACCGCAATACGCATAGCACTACATTTAAGGTGGCACAGAATTCGAGGTGGAACTCTCTTTAAGGTAGCATTAAATGAAGGTAGAACAGAATTTAAGGTGGAACTGCATTTAAGGTGGCAGTGAATTTAACACTAAAATTAAGGTGGAACCGCAATTAACATAGCACTAAATTTAAGGTGGCACAGAATTCAAGGTGGAACTCTCTTTAAGGTAGCACTAAAATGAAGGTAGCACCGAATTTAAGGTGGAACTTTATTTAAGGTGGAAGTGCATTTAAGGTGGCAGTGAATTTAACACTAAAATTAAGGTGGAACTGCTTTTAAGGTAGCGCTAAATTAAAGGTGGCACAGAATTTAAGGTGGAACGCTAAGCAGCGTTTTAACAACCATCAACAGTCTCCCACCATTTTAACGTTTTATTGTTTTTAGCTGGCTTTTTCAAGCCGACTTAACGTTAAAGCTCGTTCACGAACTTTTCCTTTCGGGCTGAGGAATGTTTTCCCAGTTTCTGCGTGGACGTTTGCGCACCGAAGCGTTCTGGATACAACATAGGGTTAAGTAGCTTAGCTAAGCGCGCTGATATTGGACAGCGGCCAAAGTCCCGGCAAACTTCCCCGCGTTCACGCATGACTGTGAACTCATCATGGCGCCGCTCTTGGTCCCGTTGCGGTGTGGACTCCACGTCCAGAAACGCAGGTTAGCCGTTCTGCTCCAGCAGGGCAGCTCGTATCACGTTCGGAGCTGTGATAACAGAACCGGGAGGACCGGCGCTGGTGGCGGTAAAGGGAGGCAGCGGAGCGCGTATCAGGTAAGCGGCCAGTCTCAGCCTCGCTATGCTAACAGCTACAAGGGCAGACGCGCGAGCCGGGCTACAGAGACTGGCTGGTTAGCTTAGCTGCTAACACACCAGCAACAGAGTGAGTTCGGTGGTGTGCTGTGAATACGTTCTTGACGACCGGACGGGTAGAGGGCAGAGAAGAAGATTCGGTAGCGTCAAGCGTCCCGACCCTGTGTCCTGTCAGGAATGTAGTCTGACCACCCGTATGGTCGGTAGCAGAGCGAGCTAGTTGTTAGCTAGGTTAGCTAACTTGGCTATCTGGGGGAAATTTGCCGGGTTAGCCGACCAGCTAACCTAACCTATCTTCTGAAGCTTGTTTACTGCGTTACTGAAAAGCCTCAGACCCGGTAAAAGGTGTCTATATTTATAATGTTTAGCCGTTAGTGGTTCGTGCATTTATACTTAATTCCCGGGGAGCTAGCTAGAAGTTAGTGAGCCGAACTTTGGGTCCTGTGAGCGGCGTGCGGGGTTGCCTGAAAAGCGGTGTAACCAACGAGCCTTGTTTTCGTATCGGGGCGTTATGTCATGTCACAGCTAAGGCGATAGGTTGTACGTTCTTGGCGCAGACAGTCTTCTGTTCTCTCTTGGAATAAATGCAGTTTATGTGGTGTTTGGTGGAAGTTTGCGCAATTTCCAAAATGGCAGAGGTGTCCACAGGTGACATGCAGAGTCTAGTCCTGAACGAAGAGGAATGATAGGCATCAGAGTTCTCAGTTATCTTTTATAACCATGTGACCTTGATAAATTGCTGGAATTGCTCATTGACAGAATGTGTGGCGCTGCGTTTGACAGTGAACTGAGTGAGGATGACCATGGGCTGACCCAAAGACTGAGCTCTGCACAGTGGCTGACACACTGCGTGGCTGATGGCTGCACTATTTTGCTCTTACACAACAGTGCGAGCTGATTGGTTGAGCAGCGTTCTGACTGTGCTGTTATTTCACCATAACATCACAGGTTTTTCACAAAGGCTGTATCACTCCGCTGAGACGCTGTTGCTAAGCAACGACTTTGACAGCTGTAGGAGACGCTCAAGACATTTGAACGTTTTTGCTTCTTACTTTGCCACAAACAGAAAACGGACACTTTTAAGATCACATTTGACCGACAGCCGATTTGGTCAGACTCTGAAGATGAGACGACACTAAATTCCCAAACTGTCATCACCACTGAGCATCAGTCGGCAGCTGTGACAGAAGAACAGCTGCACAACCTGGAATCAGCCAGAAATGAACCCAATACCATTTGCCAAACGTGTAGTCTGATCTTCAGAGTCTGACCAAATCAGACTGAGCCATAAAACGTTACTCTGACGTAACAACAAGCTGCTTGTTAAGGAACTATAATTTGGTGAAGGAACTGCGAACATAAGAACATTAAACGCCGCGTTCACGGCCCAGTTTATTAATTTATTACTTTATTTATTTAACTGTTGTATAAAAGCAATAGAACACTCGAGGAGTGTGTTATCGCCAATAACATCACGGCTGTGATGATCTACGGCGACCAAATCACAGCCGTGATGTTATTTCGCAATAACACTCCCTCTTGGGTTCTACTGCCTAAATAGGGAGTGATTCCCAATGCAGCTCTACGTATAGTACGTATTAAAGTTCTGAGTTTTAGAAATGCTGAGTGTTATTCTAACCGTACACTAGAAGACTTTGAAAAGACTTTTGAAAGACTAAAGTCCGACACCTAAAGACAATGTCAGAATTTTTAGTCACAGACTATGATTTTGCAAAGACTGTAAATCTTGCAGTGTCACTATTTACAAGAATGCAACTAGATTTTTAAGATTATGTCCCATCATGCACCATCATCTGGGAATTTACAAGCAGAAAAACACTTTTCCTTCCACTCTGTAGTGGTACAGATGGGAAGATATGTCGGCTGAGCATGTAAAGATCTGGGGCTCAGCCCAGTTCACTGTAGAACTGTATATTCTGGCAGATCATCACCCAGAATCTTTAATTAACCTGTAAAATGTGCAGTTACATTTTTAATTTGACTAAGATTTACACATGAATAAAACATGCAGCGATTCAGCATTGTTGATTTGGGTGTTATGAATTAAACAAAAAAAAACATGAACAAAGCAAAAAAAAGGGAAAAAAAATTGATGATTCTTCAATGATGCTGTTTCTAAAGTCCTTCACATTTCCTTGCATCACTGTTACACTCCTGAAATATTGAAACAGCAAGTTTACATTTTAAGTTAATATGATCATTGTATTAAAGTGGAGCAGCCTTTTTTTTTTTACAGAGATACAATAATATTAAACATGGTTGATTTTGTCGCAGCGTCAAGATGAGAAAAAGACGGCCATCCTGACCGCCTCACACTAAACGAACGAGATAACGCGATGCGACTCCAGCAAGACTCTCATGATTTTATTCCGACACTGGATATTTGTCTGCGACAGTGAAATCGCTTGAAAACTCGTTTGGTGTAAAGCCGAGACTCAAGCTGCCTCCAGATTCGCTCCCTATTAGCGAAATAGTGCACTATATAAGCTGCTTTCCAAAATCTAGGCTTCAGCCAAGAATGGGGCGGTCCTGTTCTATGAAGGCCCCTTGTTTGTACTTCATAATGCAAAACGAGGCCGTCAACCAAGGCTGCTGTGTCACTTCATCAGAAAGAAGTTGGCAAACGCAGAAATTAATAGAGAAAGTACTGTTGATGTGGATGAGAAGCTGGCAAGCAAAACATTGATGTGAATGTTGTAATATGTGTCTGACAGAACTATTTGTTTGTAATGAAATGCTGTCCTGCAATCCAGAAGCAGGTGCATTTTACATCCTGCACTAAGGATGGGCAGTATGGCGATATTTTATTGTTATTGTAATAAATTATGTCACAGTACGCTTTTCTGAGCATATGAATGTTGTCAGTACTTAAAGAAGACTGACTAACTACATGTTTCACACAAAGTGAGCACAGTTAGGCCTGTTTAATTGGATTTAGTGCAGTTTGTAAAACATCGAATAAAAATAATTAGTTTTAGGATTATTATTATTATTATTATTATTATTATTATTATCATCATCATTATAATATCATATGTGGCACTACAGGTTCTATTTGGTCAGTTCCAACTTATTAAATCTTAGAAAAACTCAGTATGATGATGCATAGTGTTTATCATTAAAATGTCTCAAAATGTTGTGATATAATATTTTTGTCATATTGTCCACCCCTACCCTTACTCAGTTTACATCCTCTTAAACAGATGAAAGTAGAAATAGCATATATAGTCCAAAGAAATCCATGTATCTCCATTTTTGTCGATTTTTATTTTTCTACTTCACACACCAGCTGTCCTTTACGTTGTGTGAAAATCTCATGATGAATGAACCAATAGAAATGCTCTAAAATCACTTTGAATAAACTCTCTTTGCATTAACTTCCATTGAAAGGTGAGAGTGTTTTTGCCTTTTTCTGTAAAGTTACTATTTTGCAGATACTTGTTTTTCTTTGGTCAGCGATGATATGTTACTCTATATTTTACTGCCCTTTTTAAATAACTTGTAGTAACTGCTTTCATCTGTTGGTGTTTCTCTTGAATCTTCTTTGGGTCAGATGCAAGCACAGAATATTCTGAGTGACAAAACACCATGAAGTATACCTCAGGTGGCATTCTCAAAAATTTTGTAGGCTGTATATCGTCTTGTTATGGTACCACCAGTCAACACAGTGACTGTGGAGACAGCAGCACTCTTAGAGCCACTGTTTGTACACCGTTAATAAAGCGTCTTGACAGATAAAATATAGCCATAGTGTGTTGCGAGGTCCGTGACTGTAATAACAACAGCAACAAAACTTTTATAAGCAACATTAAGCTTTTAGAGTGTCCTGGCTGTCTGGCATCATGAGGGAAAGGGGACGAAGAGCTGAGCCAGCGAAGGAGAAATCTATGGATAGCGAGAATAAACAAGACAAATTTTTCAGCTGTCTCTTTAAACCAGGGGTCTTTAATTAAAATTCAATAAGGTCCAGTTAGAGAAAATATCCTCAAGCAAAGGTCCAGAACATCATAATGTCTAACTTGTATTATGACTCAGTACCATACACCAATCAGGCATAACATTATGACCACCTCCTTGTTTCTATGCTCATTGTCCATTTTATCAGCTCCACTTACTATATAGGTGCACTTTGTAGTTCTACAGTTACAGACTGTAGTCCATCTGTTTCTCTGATACTTTGTTAGCCCCCTTTTACCCTGTTCTTCAGTGGTCAGGACCCCCATGGACCCTCACAGAGCAGGTACTATTTGGGTGGTGGATCATTCTCAGCACTCCAGTAACACTGACGTGGTGGTGGTGTGTTAGTGTGTGTTGTGCTGGTCTGAGTGGATCAGACACAGCAGTGCTAAGTATCGTTAAAACCGCGGTCGATTACCGCGGTGTGAAAACTCGGAGATTCGGAGAAATTTCAGCCTTCTATGAAGACCAGGTCTGACGTTTGGTCATATTGTGTTTTATAAGGATGCAGAAGGAAAGTGAAGATGACCACCCTGTCTGCAGAACAGGCTGAAAGAAAATAGCGGCGAAAGGGGGCAACACATCAAACCTTATGAGTCATCTTCGCGACCACCACCCGCTGCCTGCAAGAATGCAAGGTTAACTTTAACGTCTGTGGACTTCGAAATAGGAGAAATGTCACGGTGTCAGTGGTCCAGCTTTAATTCTCTATGCAGGGAAATCCCTAGTTATAAATAATAATAATAATAATAATAATAATAATAACAGTAATAATAACACATTTGCTATTCTTTTGTTTGCAGAGTATTACAAGTATTGTAAGTAATACAAAAGTAATACTAAAAATGTATTGACCTTATTTTTTAATGTTTATGCAAACAAAAAGTGCATATTGCTGCCAATTCTATTTGTGTTAATATAAAAGTTGTATCAGTATTTATTATTTTTTAAATTTATTTTACTTTTCAACACATTTGACCAATATCGCGATAATACCGATAATCGTGATAATTTTTGGTCATGATAATCGTGATATGAAATTTTAATATCGTTTCATCTCTAGCACTAACACAGGGCAGGATTGCTAAGTGCAAAACACGGTGCTTTGGGTACCCAGGACCAGGTTTGATAGTCCTTTGGTTCTCTCTTCTAGATATCAGTCTGACAATTTGAGGAACGCAAACTCAACTCAACCCCTCAGCTTTATAGCAAAGCAGGTTATTAGGTCACCACATTGTTCTGTAGTTACAGAGTTCACTTTTAATTAGTGCAGCTTTTTGCAAAACATCAGTCTCATTTGTTTGTTGTGTGTTTGCTACATTGTGTATTTAGTCAGTTCTGATTATGTCCTTCAGATATTTACACCTGAAGCCGAGTGTAGCCAATTCAACCTGTGAAAGCTGAATTATCTGCAGATACTAACTTTATCGAGCATTTTTTGTGTGTATCATTGTGTATCTAGCAAAATTGTCTCCTTTTGTTTTGTGAGAGACGCAGTATTCAAATAGTCCACATGCTGTAGTGTTTTTGTTGCATTAAGACTTTAATTGCCTTTTCATTGGCAACGAGGAGCTCAACTAAACCCATAATATCACTGTCGCATTGTCACATGGTGACAGCTGTCAAAGCAAACATTTGTCATATTTTGCAACTTGTACTGAGAGATAAGGCTGAAAAAGCGATCCCTCCCTCCCTGGACCACATTATGTGGCCACACAGCTTGTGACGGAACTAAACAAGTGAGTAAAAACACCAGAGCTGAGGACCAGACTGAAATACTGACACCTAGACTTTACGTCTAAATGTGACGTGGTTATTAATTATTATTTACAACTTAAGTTGAATTGAACATTCACGTAATGACCTCTACTTCAATATTTAGGCCAATTTGACGAGTTTTGTTAGATGATAGCTATGTTTATTGGTCTTGTTGTGTAGTTTTATTTGCTTTTCTGGGCCACAGTAAGTTTGAGAGAGAGCAGTGATCTAGTACCAGGTAATGCTATCGGACTGACATCAACAGAATACGGAGGGAGGAAAACCAGAATTGATCCAGTCCAGTCTGGTGACAGATCTAGTCCGAAATAGCATGTGGTGACAATTGTAGCAGCACTGTGGCCAACGGCATGAAACAGAGATCTTTAGAGATCACCCTCTCACCCTAAAGTAGAGCAGCTCCAGCCCTGGAAGTTTTAGAAGCCGGGAAAGTTCCACTAATCCCAATCTAAAAAAATTGCAGTGGTTTCCAAACAGCTGTCATGTCCTGGTGGTTAGTTAAATTACGAAAACTGTGAAAAATCTAATCCAAAGGCATTTATAGCTGATTTCCAGAGCGACTCCACTCTAAGGCCTGAAACATACTTCACGCAAGGACGCGAACGTGAATGACCGCGCTCAGCCAACGTACTGCAAACGCTCGGTCCTTCTGTACAAACTTACACATTCTTACATTGCTGTGGAGGTTAAAACACTCAGTACTGAAGGGGGCGATAGAGTACAAATCAGAGAAGGATCTACTGTTTACTGTTAATCAGTTTCTCTCTCGCTCTCCTTTTATTTGAGCCCCTGAGCGGCGTCTGCCTGAGTCGCCACATGGGAGCCACCAGAGCTGCTAGAGTCACCAGAGCTCCATCTCCGTTGGCTGATCTGCACCGTTTTGACCTCCGTGGAGTTTCACGCTGTACAACGCTGTGCAAACCTCACCTTCATGAACTGACCCTCCTGATGCTGCTGTATAAACTCAAACTATCTAATTAACCATTGCTCCTCCTGTTTTTCCCCGTTTTGTATTATAATATTGTATACTAACGCTGTTTGCTATCCGGTGTGGACCAGAGGAGGATGGGTTCCTCTTTTGAGTCCTGGTTCCTCTCAGTGTTTCTTCCTCTTGCTCTTAGGGAGTTTTTCCTTCCATTGGCGACGCTCATGGGGGCTCGGACCCGGATTTTTCTGTAAAGCTGCTTTGTGACAACACCTGCTATAAAAAGCTCTATATAAATAAACGTTGACTTGACTACTGTTATTCCAACAACCTCAACAGCTAAACATGGACAGCAGTGAACTGCTCGTCTACTGTGGCAGTTGAGAAGCACACTAGCGGTACAAGACCGCTTGGTCAGGCTTGGCTGTTTTAGCGCCCCCTGCTGTAGCACTCAGAATGCAGCTCGCGCTTGCGTCACTTTACGCGCTTTATGAAATGCATCTTGACACATTTTGAGCGCAACCACGTGTGAAACCCCATCTGCGTAGCTCGAAGCGTCTGCGTTCGCGTCCTTGTGTGAAGTATGTTTTGGGCATAACAATGGAAAACAGTGTTTTTTTTAATATATAAAGCATGTGTTTTTTGGGGGAGGGTGATTTAATTGATAATCATGATTTTGTTTTTAGTTGGACAATATTTTGCTAAATATTCATAGAAATTGTCCAGGCCTATAGCAGTGTGTCAGAGGCGAGCTGGCTTGTGCCAGATGAGCAGCGTCTAGCTCTGGTCACAGTACGCTTTTATCACAGAATTTCTTTTCACGTGCTATTTTGGGCTTGTCCTTAATAATCGATATCGATAATGACATGCACTGTAGAGGGTAAAATACCTAAAATGTTTACAGTTGTTCATGGTGGGACGTTGTTCTTAAACTGCTGAATTTTTTGCTGTTGCTTTTTTTCTAAAGTGTGGAGTCTCAACCTATTCTTTCTCATAAAGGACTAGGCCTTTCATCGTTGCTCTTTTTATACGCAAGCATGATTGCATCATCTAAAATGTTTTTTGAAAATTTCACAATGTTTCGTGTCTGTCCCAACTTTCTGGAAAATGCAGGGGTCAGTTTCAGAAAGAGAATATGTTTACCAAATCCAAGGAAGTTGATAAAGTACAGCATTACATATCTTTGAACAGTTTTTGCTCAAATGGAGGTGAATGTAGACACATTTAGTTATAAATCAATGCTTTCAGTTTTTCTTTTCATTTTACCTATTGTTGAACTTTTTTGCGATGTATTTGCATTTTGTGACTCATATTGTTTCATGGGGAGATAGGGGAAGATATTCCATATTGTGTTGTAGCTATGAAACTCATTTGTCAGTCATTTTTCACATGCACTTCTGGCTAAAGGAGATCTTGAGGATTACAGGAGGGAAATTCTGAATGTAGATTACCTGTAAGCTCAGTGAAGCCAAGCTTTGGCTTGGACTTTTCATTGCAGATCCTTTTAGTCTCACACTAGGCTTTACCTGTACTGTACCATCTCTTACTGTTTTCCTGTTTTCTTCTAGTTACTGGGTCCAAATCTAACATCATCAACATGGGCATCAAGTCGAGGGAACAGTCGGCAGATACTGGAAGCTGCAAAAGTAAGCTTGATTAAATCCAGCATGATATGATAAGTAAATTCCAGGTGGAGCTGGAGAAGTGGTTTCAAAGGCATGTGGATTCTAAAAGTATGCAGGGAATTGGTGTTTTTGATTTAGTTTTTTCTTTCATCTGCAGACAAGACCTTGTTTTTTCTGACCTTGCAATTTATACAGTCCTTATAAATCACTCAAAGTGCACTTTAAATCGTTTACTTATCCTGTAAAAGGGCAAGACTTTCATTTTCCGTATAGCTAGTGGTTGCTGTCCTGAAGCACCCTTGACATCCAGCATAAATTGCATACACTGACCATTTACCTGTAGCATGAAGAAAACAGTATGACTACTTTTGCATTTCAGCATTTGCAGATACCAGAGAGAACCTGCTGGCACGGCCACGCTGGTGGAGGCCTGAGTGCAGATCCCAAAAATGTGGTAAGGTTGTTTTACATGTATTACCGTGTTTTACAGCTGTATTACAATGGCTTCTCCTTTAATCTGTTATTCCTCATTAGGGTTGTTAAGATTTACTCATTAAACTTAATAACTAAATAAAAAAAAAAAAAAATTAAAAATTAAAATTAGATCAAACTGTATCTTCATGCCCTGTGATGGACTGGCGACCTGTCCAGGGTGTATCCTGCCTTCTGCCCGATGACAGCTGGGATAGGCTTCAGCACCCCACCGCGACCCAGAAGGATAAGCGGTTTAGATGATGTATGTGTGTGTGTGTCTTCCTCATAAATTGGCAGTGATTTAGGAGTGGATGAAATGGCAAAAATACATCACAAAAACATCAAAATTCTCCAAGACATTTTAATGATAGCTTATATCCATTGTGATATTTAACAACCTCAAATTTAAAAAGAATTGGGAAGGTATGTGAAATGCTAATAAAAAGAGAAAGCAATGGTTACTAAATTGTTTGACCTGCATTAAAGTGAGAACAGTACTTAATAATTGTTTGGGGACAGAAGACTCCAGTTGATCCAGTTGATCCAGTTTTGAAAGCAGATTTTATTTTTTTTTTATTAATCTTCTGTTATACAAGTCTTCAGCTGCGCCTTTGTAACACATTACATTTTTAATAGGAGATAAGTCTGACCTGTAGGCAGGCCAATTTATATGTTTGTATGTCTTTCAGCCTGATTTGTGCCTTTACAGAAGTGCAGTTTACCCATGCCGTGCACACTAATACACCTCCACACCATAACAGATTCTGGATTTTTACTTTTTTACGCTGGTAACGATCTGGGTGGACCTTTTTCGTCTTTGACCCGGACAGCGTTACCTCCCTTAATTTCCATAAACAATCTCAAAGGTTGGCTCAAATCACATTTCCAATGTGAATCAATTAATTTCAGGTGAAGTTGAACCCAGAGAAGTCGGTGGCGTTTCTGGACATTTTTGACATACGACTTTGTTTCGTACAGTCTTAACTTTAACTTATGGATGCTGTAACGAACGTTGTTTAGTCACAACAGTTTTTCAGAGTGTGTCTGAGCCCATGCAGTGATATCTGTCAGAGAAGCATGTTGGTTTTTAATGCAGTGCCAGCTGAGGAATTGAAGGTTATGGGCATTCGGCTGTGGTTCTCAGCCTTGCCTTCATGCACAGAGGTTTCTCTGGTTTCCCGGAATCTTTTGATGAGATGCACCATAGAGTGTGAAATACCTGAAATCCTTGCTTGTTGAGGTACATTGTTGTTAAACTGTTGGGTTTTTTGCTGATGCATTTTTTGGCAGAGTGACGAGACTCAATGCATCCTGGCTCATAAAGGACCAGGCCTTTGCTGGATGCTCCTTTTATTCAGTAGCATGATTGCCTCGACTGTTTATGTTTTTAAACATTTCTCAGCATTCTTATCTTAAATTGCCCCATCCCAGTTTCTTTGGCGCATACTGCGGACATCAATTTCACATTGAGCGTAAAATAATGAAAAAGATAAGACTCGAAATATCTTGTCTTCATACTCGTTTTAAATACAGGTAAAAGTGGATTCACAAATCATTGCCTTCTGGTTTTGTTTGCGTTTTACATCCTGTCCCAACTGTTCGGAATTGAGGTTTGTAGTTTTTCAGGTTTGACAAGTAGGAACAGAAAACAAAGAATCACTTTAGCTATTTTTTAAACTGTCCTTACTTTATTACTAGTGAAATTAATCAGTAGGTCAGAAGTAGAATTAACAGTGAGTGTGTTTACATGCACTCAATAATCCGATAATGGCAGAAAATCAAATTTTGTCAGTAATCCGATTGACGCATTTATATGCAGTTGAGTAATCTGATAATGGGAAAAATCCAGGTCTACGTGAGTCAGGCAGTAATTAGATATCTGCTTTGCAACCAGCCAATAAACATTTAAACCCTTTATTTTGTGTTATTTTGTGTTATACAGTGTTTTGCTGCGTCTCGGGGCGACACTGCTCACTTTTTTCCGAAAGAAATCAGAGTAAGAGAGAAATCTGATTACTGAGCTAAAATCCAGCCTCTTTATCACATTTCTTAATTGGATTTCTAGATCGGAATATGATGTTTACATGGCCGTTTAAATAATTGCATAACTGCAGAAATCCAGTTATGATCGTCTTATTGAATGCATGTAAACGCGCTCAATGACAGCCTTGCTCTGCTGTCTTATGCTATGTGGATATGTTTTATTTTATTTATTTATTTATTTTTTTCTTTTAAAACCACAGAAGCCAAATGAGCCTGAATGTCTCATGATGATAAACAATATGCTATATCTATGACAGTGACGGTCAGTGTTTTGGATAGGTTTACATAAAGAATGTAATGGTCTCAGACTACAGCCCTCAGCCATGTTTATTGCTGAAAAGAATGGCCTGATGTTCTCTGTCAGGGTATGTTGGCGATCATAATGACAGGGAATAATAGATCAGAGGCTCCATTGGTCTAAGTTCAATATTAGATGTTTTTTTTTTCTGCATAACAAGCCGCATTGCATTAAAAACAAACTGAATTTCTTCTCATGCAGTGCTGTGACAACTAAGTGAAGCTTACCCCCCACACTCCCCCCTTTTTTCTCCCCGTCATGTTGCCTAGTTGGATGTGACCAAGCACAGGTGTCGGCTATTTTTAATTTGATTTACTTTGTTCCCGTGCCATTCCGCCAGCGCCTCATTTTTATGTTACCATATTGACAGGATTAGAGGAGTTTACTCATATTTTTGAGACAGTCATGGCAGCAGGTGGTTGGACAGAGTAAACAGGCCGGTTGGCACACACAGCATGCGAGCGAGTGGGCTTGGTGGAAGCTCAGGGGAACAGCGCTGCGTGGGATGCCAGGCAGCGTCTCCACGGCCACCTGCAGCGGCTGCTGCTACCGCTGCCGCCCTGCCTGCCCTCGCGGCCCGGACCATATGATGCTCTGTCCCCCAGCTGTCCGGCAATGCGTGTGTGGTTTCAGAAAGCAGCTTCCCAAAGTTGTCATAGATCACCTGAAGAACTGAGCCAAGCAGAAAACAGTTCAGAGATAAATATTCATTATTTCAGTCACTAAATCTGATTAGCTTTAGCTGATTATCTCAGTGCCGAGCTGACATTGGCTTCCCTGTAGACCGTTCACCTGAGCTCTAGCGTTTAGTGTGTTTAAAGCAATATTTCTGTAAAAAATCAGTTTCACACAACTCTGGATATGTACCGAAAATAGTTGCAGCATCGATATTAAGCCTGTTTAGGCTGGGCACCGAAATTCAATACCAGAAAAGCACCGACCGAAACATCTCAGTACTATTGACTACCCAAAAGTCTCAAAAACATTGATGCCTATTCTCGATACTTTGCATAAAATGCAAATCACAGAGGATTATTGGATTAACCTTACAACTGATGCAAAAAACTGCAACTGGCTTCCTGATGAACAGAAACGTAGAGAGGACGCAGCTAAATGTGTCGAAGAGGTTGAAAGTCTGGCTCTACTTTAAAAAAGTTACTGAGAACAGTTCCAGGGGCGACATGTGCCTTAAGATAGTGGCTTCCAAAACAGGTGATACGTCAAATCTGATGAAACATTTGATTACAGACGAAATTAATTAGGGCCAGTTCTACCAGTGCTACTCCACTCGAAAAGCTAAGGATGCCGGTTGAGGGGAGGGAAGAAGCCACAGAGCTGTAACCAGCTTTATTGTTAGCAGCCAGCTTTATTGATTGCAGCCTTTTTTGACTGTTGAGTCTCTCTGGTTTAGGTGGGACACGCGGGATAGATCATTTGTTTTATCCCTCTAAGGCAAGGATGCACAACTCCGGGCCTGGAGGGCCAGCACAGTTTGGAGGTCCCCCTGCTCAAACGCACTCACTTAACCTGGCAGTTAACAGAAAAGTGTGATCAGGTGTGTTTGAGCAGGTAAATCACCAAACTGTGCTGGACACTGGCCCTCCAGGACCGAGGTTGTGCACCCCTGCTCGATGGCATACCTGTAGCAGTGGTTACAATAATGTGTTTGTGAATACGTTTTTCTCTGTTTTTCATTTCTTCAAAGAGATGACAAGCATTAAATCCCAAGTATCGGCCCCTGTCCAGAGATATGCCATCAAACACACTAATGTCTGCCTGGTATGCAGTAGAAAAAGAAAACTATGATAATAATATTTCCTTTTTTTTTGGTCACAATTAGAAAAAAGATATCGGGGAAAAAAATATCGTTATGGTATCGTTATTGAATTGAAAGTATCGTATCGGTCAGAAACCACATAAGCAAGTCTATTTGAGATTCCTTAAAAAGGCCCAGCTGTTCTGAAAATTCTGATTTCAATAGCTGATAATATCGGCCATATAATTGTGTATTTGCATACTAGATTTCTTAATTTTTACTCCAGTAGCTTTAGATGAACACTGCTTTAGTAAAAGATATGATTCAGTCCTTACTTGTCTCACTCAAACAGCAGAAACTCAGTCTTAAATAATGAAACCTCTTTTTATATGTTTTTGTTATTCTAACTGTAATGATGTGTTCAGTCTGTATTGTTCTCATGAAGTTAAGCAGGGAGTGACTCACATTCCCTACAGGCACAACTGTGAAATGTTTTGCCCCATCACTGGGAGATCACTAGTTTGAATAAAAAATGTTAATTATCACCACTTTAGCACTGATATTTTAGCCAGTATTCATTAAAACCATGGCTTATCCATATTGCCTGATGCTTTCGCCCAGTGATAAATCGGTTCGACTCATCAGCTCAACTGGGTTTGGGGCAAGGGTGAGAGGAATCAGGCATGCAGATTGCACAGTGCAAGTTAATGGGGTATAAGCTTCTTTTATTTATTGGCTACATTTGGGTCTTGACATTAAGCTTTTTTGATGACTTGTAAAACCACATTTTACATGACTGAAGGCCAAAAACACTTAAGTAACCAGCTACTTACTTCTCACTGGGGTCCGCACAGTAGGTAACGCAGAACATCCCTTGCTCTTCAACATAGCTTAGCCAGTCAAATTCATCAATTCAAGTGGCGAGACTTTTTCGTTCCCTCTTAGACTCTTACAGGTTAGCGTTAGCCTGTTTTCTCAATACAACAACTACTATTATTACTACTATTACTACTACTATTGCTGTTACTGCTATAACCATTACTAGTACTATTACTACTGCTATTACTATTACATTTACTACTATTATTACCATTACTACTATTATTGCTACTATTACTACTATTACTGCAACTATTGCTACTATTACTACGATTACTGCTACAATTACTACTATTATTACTGCTACTATTACTATTATTACTGCTACTATTACTACTATTACTGCTACTATTACTACTATTACTGCAACTATTACTACTATTACTGCTACTATTACTACTATTACTACTACTATTGCTGTTACTGCTATAACTATTATTACTACTATTGCTACTGATATTACTATTACATTTACTTCTATTATTACTATTACTACTATTACTACTATTACTGCTACTATTACTACTATTATTACTGCTACTATTACTACTATTACTACTATTAATGAGTTACTATTACTATTATTATTACTATTACTGCCACTATTACTGTTACTACTATTACTACTATTACTATTACTACTACTATTACTGCTACTACTATTACTTCTGTTACTATTACTACTACTATTACTACTATTACTATTAATTAGTATTACTATTACTATTATTATTACTATTGCTGCTATTACTGTTACTACTATTACTCCTATTACTACTACTATTACTGCTACTACTATTACTTCTGTTACTATTACTACTACTATTACTTCTATTACTGCTACTATTACTACTATAAAGAAACTTTGTCACTGCCATGGTGACTTTACGAATAGTGCTTATGTTGCAGCACATTTTGCTGTTGATGTATTTTGATGTAGTGCTGTTAATGAATCAATATGCCTTTAAATACGTTGTATAGTGGATGACAAATGCTTTTGGTTGAACACAGTTTCAAAAACGTACTTCTGTAGGCAGTCTTGAAAGTCCTCAGCACTGCACAGAGAAACATTTTCTCATCCACACTGCTTTAGTATGCATGATTCAACCCATCAACTAATTATCAAGCCCTTCATGAGTTGAATTAGGGGTGTTAGGAAAGGGAAAATGCTAAAATCCACGCTGCTGTGGTCCCTCCAGGGCCGGAGTTTGACACCCATGTTCTAAAACGTATGCAGTCCAATTACAGTCCGAAGTGCTAACCAGTCTAACCGAGTTGCTGCTTTTAGGTTGCTTTTGGTGACTTCCTAGCTTTATTCTTCATTGTCTGCCACAGTGAATAGAGAGGAAAGAAATGGTTTAAAGAATTTAATTTTGCTTTTGTCTTTTTTTTTGTCTTTCCCCAGCTGAAGGAAGTGAACACAACAAAGATTCTCTCAGCGATGCTGTCGTATGTTTGGCCCAAAGATCGGCCAGACCTGCGAGCTCGAGTGGCCATTTCACTGGGCCTGCTAGCTGGAGCCAAGGTGAGTTAACATCATGAGAGGAGGGTCATTACTGTGTCATTTCCAGCAGCGCAGTGGCAGTGGCGTCGTAGTTGACAGCTGTGACAAAGTGCTTCAGGCCCTTTTGATGTGCTGACATTTATATTGTTTCAAAACTGAGAGATTTTCCCAGGTTCAAAAATGGATTTCCATGGCGCCCTACTGGAAATTAAAAAGCCTTTTTTTGACTCGTGGCTACGAACAAAAGGTTAAAAAGCCACCCCAACACTTTAATCAGGGAGAGTCGCGCTTTTGTCAGCTTTTACCAGCACCTTTTTCAGGGGCACTGCAGAATTTCAGTGTTAGCAAGGCCAGCTTAACAAAGGAAAACACTATCATTTGTGCATTGTTTGTGCTCCTTGGTATAATTTGTCACTAATTTGCACCCACAGGAAGACTGACAGGTCTGCAGTTCCCCTGAATTCGGTTCCCCTTCTCACTCTGCATGCAGCTCTCGACACACAAATGACCCGCTGCTGCTGATGCACGCTATGCTGCATTGTTCTCCATTGACGAGGCTGCTTATAGCAAATGCATATCGGCGTATTATCATGTCATGTAGGTTGGAGCGTAGAGATTTTGCCCTTGGCTGGGCCGCCGTCCTGCAGACGTGGGCGCCGAATGAAAACGGAGGGGAGAATTCATCCTCCAGAATCGGCTAACAGCTGCCTCCGCCCGGAGCATCTCCCACCCGTGCCCCCTTTATCTCCCGCCCGTGGGTCAGGAGAGGTCGAATCTGGAAAGGCAGATAAAGATTGACAAGTGTGCGGTGCACAGATAACCCCCCTCCGCTTTAACAGCCTGTTTGGGGCTCCGCCACCTTATCACACTGGGCGGAATTGAACGCGAGAGAGGAATGTCCACCACGTTGCGTCATTAAAGCAAAGAATCGCCCTGAAAAGTCTCAAAATCCTCCAAATCAACAGGACAGTATGGAGTTTTTTTTCTTTTTATAGGCCTGTACACGGTTATTCTCGTGCCAGACTGAACGAGAAGTCAGGCTCATAATTAAAGCTGGTTTGGATCAAGTGATCCACTGACTTGCTCTTTATGGAAAAGGGCATTGCTATATACACCAGGGATGAACCGAAGTGAGACTTGAAAGTAAAGTTATTAGCAAGGTGTTGGCAGCTCATTCTCTGTTTTCTTACAAATTGGCCTTCATTGCAGTAATTGGTAAGTCAGAAATCCCTGCTTTCCGCTGCTGCGCCACCGCTTGTTGCAAGAACTCTGTTATCATGAAGGTTCATCTTTATCCGCAGCAACGTCACATGCCAGAATGAGGTCACAGTCCAGCTTTGCAAATTTGTGACCGATTTATGCTGTGGACATCTAGAGCTATATATGTATGTATACATATATATGCGTGTGTGTGTGTGTGTGTGTGTGTGTGTGTGTGTGTGTATGTATGTATGTATGTATGTAAAATTTGAAAACACTTGTTGCCCTTTACATTGTGTGTAAATTTCAGGATGAATGGACCAAAAGAAACGGCCCAAAAATACTTGGAATTAACATTAACAGTAAAGTAGAGTTTTTCCATCTCCTGTAAAGTTATCGTTTTGGAGACACAAGGTTTTGTTCTGACAACACCGATATGTATGTATGTACGCATGTACGTATGTATGTATGTTTACCCAATTGGTAAAAATAGAAAAAGCCTATATTACATATATATGTATATATGCCACCTGTTGGTCAGGAAGAAAATGGGGGGAGATATATATATCACTGTTGTCAAAAGAAAACCTACCTTGTATCTCGATAATGGTAACTTTATAGGAGAAGGAAAAAACACACTTTACTTTTTTGTAGTTTTTAATGTAAGTCCGTAAAAACCAGACATTTTCCCAAGTCATTTTTAGACAAAATCTAAAAACGACATGCCGTTGTTCTGTGTCCTGAGGAAGCCACAACATGTCTGCACATTTTTATACAGATTGCATTATTTCAGTAAAGGCATTTTATATTTTTCTTAAGACGGTGTGGCTGAGAATTTCTTTACTCCAGGATTTATTTTGCACATGCCTTGTGGATGCAGACGGATTTTTTTGGTTTTTGCCTCTCCCAGCATGGAATCTTGTCTTTTTGCTTCGTTTTTGTGACCTCTGCAGCACTTCTTCATTTCTGTTGTTTCATTGTTAAATACTATTTCATGAATATGTGAATGTTCTTACCAGTAATTGTAGCTAAATGAAAAACATGCTGTCAGAGATGGACAACTAAACATTTTGTAACTGTTCTTCTTTATTTACAGATAATGGTATGATCCCGACTCTTAATTGATTAATTTCTGTAAAAAAAGCACTGGAATCGAGTGTGTTGGGAATTAATTTAGTTTTGTCTGAATGGTACTCTGTGTGTTATCTGTTTGGCTTCACAGCCAAAAGACATAGGTGACCAAGCTGTTTGAAGCTGCTATAAATTGTGATTAGTCCCTTTAAAAACTGTTATTTTCTTTATTTTCCCACAAGTATAAATAGTGTCTGTTTACTTGGATGCTGATCACATTAATGAAGAGAGTACTGGAGCTTACCTGGGGAAACTTGTGCCGTCCGTCTGTAGTGAACCCACACTCTGAAACCTCTCAAGCGCCACACGACACCACAGCGACGTGGAGAGTTTTATTTTATTTCATTTATTTGTTTGAATAACTGACAAGCATGGCAAGGATGATTTTTCCTTTCCTTTTCACAGCTGCACTCACAACAATAACTTTCAAATTCAGATCATAATAATAATAATACGCCTCATCCTCTCCTAAAAAAACACAAATGTGGGATTAATTCAGTAATTTGAATGTTTTAGAATCCACACAATCTCCAACTGCCTTATTTGTTGATGTCAGCTGTGATATTAAATGTGACTCCTAAGGGTTAAAGAGGGAAAACAAGGTTGCTGCTGCCATTCACCTGAAATTCCATCTCTCTCTGCCCTGGTCACATGGGACATAAAGGTTAAACTAAAGTGGGGGAGGAAAATTAAGGGGAAATGGTGTGCTGCACCCACTCCGGCCCGTCTAATGCGCTGCGGCGCCCAGCACGGCAGCCGAGCAGCTGTCCCCGAGCTTTTAATTAGCTTTAATAACCATTTCAATTCCATTAGTGGATGCATCAACCAACTCATTTCCCGATCTGTCTAGAGGAGCGCGCACAAAACAGCCTGCTCCTAATGCAGTGCCTCAAAATTATCAGCGTGTTTCCTGAGCTCACTCTGCCTCACCCTTTTCTCTCCCTCTTTTTTTCTCCCCGTCCTTCTTTTTTATTAATTTTGTGTTTTGTTTTTTTTTTCTTCCTCTTTTTTGGCTCGTTCTCCAGATGACCAACGTGATGGTGCCCTTCATGTTTAAATATGCAGTGGATGGCCTGAACCAGATGTCGGGACACATGTTGAACCTGAGTGACGCGCCAAACACGGTGGCCACCATGGCAACGGCAGTTTTGATTGGCTGTGAGTACTCCTCCCCCCCTTCCTCTTGGCAGGTGTTTGACTTCATCTCAGGAAAGATGCCGCGTGTTATGAGTGGGGTGACCTTTTTTCTGGAAAAGATTCCTATCAGTGCTGCTTTTTAAACCTTTCGCTGCTTCTGCAGTGACTTGACACATCTGCCTCCTAAGCTGCTAATTCAGTTTGTGGTGGCGACTTGATTAACGTCGATTGAAAGCAGGTCTCTGGTGAGTCTCGCTTTTGTCTAAGCGCCCGCCACCGCGGTACCTGTGGGACCGAGAAACCTCGGATGTGGTTCTGAATCACAAACACACGTTCTGCGCTGCGGATGCCGGCTAAGCTGCCTCTCTCTCTCGGCTCATATTTCGGCTGCTTCCTCTGCCGCGCTTTTAATCTTTCATGAACAGGGTAGGCCGAAGCATTTTGTCCCGGTGGGGCGAAATGTAATCTGAACGTCGAGCCGAGGGCCACGAAATAACAAGAAAATCCGTCAGAAAATTGTCAGAGATTTTAGCCGTACGAAGCGCTGTCATCGAAAATTAATGTCGCCCCGTCACCCAAATTCAAACCTCAGGCTACCGCTTGAGCAGGCCTGTTTGGGAACGCAGGTGACATGCATCGAAGACTTGACACCATCTGTGAATTTTAATGCGCTTGCTTGCATGCGGTTTCTTGAAGAAAATAAAACAAACTTAATGAGTAATAGGAACCACTTGCTTTGCAAGTCATTGTAGCATGCAGTCAAAACGTACTGTCAGTTCTCCCTGTAAGCTGCGGATTTAATGAGACCCATTAGGTCCTGCGCACACACACCATTAATTGGAGCTCTCTGTCTGAGCCTCTGCAGATAGGATGTTTTTGTGCCGTAAGCCGCAACTTACCTGAGCAAAAATTTGCCTTTGTCGATAAGGTGCGTAAGACACAAAAGATTGAACGCTTGGGGGCGAAAGGATTTATTCTGCTAGCACCAAATTCATTTTTCAGGGCCAGGGAAGCCTTTGTGTTCACAAGGCACGTTAGAGTGCTCTTTCAAGATTGCAGTAACGCTGCTTTCTATGATTGCATGAGTAAGATTATTTTTCAGTGAACATCTGAATCCGTTCTCAGGTCTGCAGTCACACTTTTTTGCGAACTCATCCACACAATAAAGCCCTATTTGAGCTGGATTAGTTTTACCTGGGGGTGTGCTGCAATTTGAGTGATTACCAATGAAATCTGTGATTTTAATCCAGTTTGAATCTGTAGTTGCTAAGTAATAATTCAGGAGCGAATTATTTTCTATAATTTTTCAAATTCAGAGCTTCTTTAGTAATGGTAGTCCAGGTTTGATTTGGCCACACAGTAATGCATTAACAAACTGTGTAATAGACAACACCGCCTGTTTTTTTGAGACCGGGAGATGAGGCTGACCACTAAATTGAAGCTCTTGGCACAGAGCTTAGAAATGGCTAAAAGACACATTTGGGGCTCCGAAGTGGTGCAGCCATCTAAGAGTTGGCCCCATCATCAGGAGATTGTGAGTTCAATCGCTGGTGATGCGACAGCCGTCTGTGGCTGGGAAAAGCCAAGAAAGCACAGTTGGCCTTACTCTACCTGTCTCCCCCCAGTGCTGGCCAGCGCCGGAGTCTGTTAGCTGATGTAACAGAACTGGTGTTTGGCACGTTCCTCCAAGCGGGTTCAGCTGTCCAATAACGTTGCATTAGCGACAGTTCGAAAAAAGGTGCGGTGGCTCGCTTCGCAGGTCTCAGATGAAGCCTGTGCTAGCTTTCACCATCCTAGCGCTGGTAGTATCGTGTGAATGGGGGGTCCTAACTTGTGGGTGGAACTGGATGCGGAGGAAACAAATCCATTTAGAGTCGTTTGATGTCAAATTGTGACATCTTCACACGGATGGTGATAACAACAAGGGGTCACAATTACAGCAAATACAGCCACTTTATTTCCGAACCAAATTGGCCAATAAGACTTCACATATCTTCTGAGTTTTTATATGTTATGTTAAAATAAAAGAAACTAGTTGTAAATGTCAAAAATATAAGTTTTCTTTGCTGACCCTTGTGCCTTACAGCACCATAAACGTACCTCTGGCTATTTAAAAATGATTTTTTGTTGTTTTTTAAAGTATAACAATAAAATCTGAGTGAAAACCTTATTTTAATATATATTAATCTGGTTAGTAATGTTATTTTGTGAATAGTGACTTTTCATTGATTAATTTTAAAAGCGTGTGCCTGTTATTTTAACCGCTTACTGCTATGTCAGAAGAATATTGGCATTTTTAGCATAGATCTTAACGGTTACCGTCCAGAGAAATAAATGCTGGAGCAGAAGCCAAAAATAACTTTTCTGTTTAGAAATAAAAAATGCTTTAAAATAAAATCGTTATTAACTACCATTATTTTAAAATTAAGTACAATTTTTTACAGGATTTTGTTTCTGTTGTGGATTACGTTCTGTAAATAATGTTTGATCTCGGTTTTTCGTTTTATACTTGTGTGATTTTCTAATCCTTCTAATACTACGAGAGCCTGAAGATGTTTCCGGATGGAGAGGAAGCAGAAGTGTCTGTGGATGCGGGAGCTGCAGAGCAGTTTTAATGAGCCTAAGGTGACGCGTGGCACAGCTGAGCGCACAGAGACAACAGAGGAAGCCTCTGTCATTGCCGTCCTCATCACGCCACAGTTTCCAGCAGCACCGCTGTTCAGCGCTAATTTACTCCGTCTGACCTCTGGCAGTGAGAAGCCCCCCTTTTCCGAGTGCCCGTGAAAGAGTCCAGTGACGTGATGCCTCACCTTGTTATCAGAGCACAAATGGCAAGAGCTGGTTTATTTTAGGAAATTGTTGCGATAGCGCTTGGTGATCTATTTGTAGCAGCACTATTGCGAAGCACTACCTATTCACAGAGTGAATTTGGGCTTTTGTATCTTACAAAAGCTTTTTTTGAAACAAAAAATTTATATTAGTTACTGGAGCTAAAGCAAGGCAAGGCAGGTTTATTTAAATAGCACCTTTCAAACACGTTTGTCATTCAAAGTGCTTTACAAGGGAGAAAATTCAGAGTAAGAATTGTTTTAAACAAAGTAAAATAAAAGCAAATATAAAAACAATTAAAAACAACATTAAAAACAAAACAATACATTTAAAAGAGAAAATCATTAAATTAAAAATTAAAATTAAATTAGGATAGTTTAATAGTCAAATTTTAAAACTAAAAGTTAGATTAGGATTAAAAAAAGTTCCATTTGCATATGCAAATGAAATTTAAATTGTCGTTTGTTATACTTTGTAGTGTTCTGTAGTGCAGCCTGTGTCCCTCAGCCTCATTGATTTGGTTTTGTGTTTGTTTTTCCATCCATTAGTGATTTCTCACTATATTACACAGTTTGCATTATGTAAATATGTGGGGCTCACACATTTTTTGCTAGCCTAGCTACTGAAAGATGAAGGATAAAACTAAAATATTTGGCCGTTTCTTTTGGTCCATTCCTCATGAAATTTACACACATTGTAAAGGGTGCAGTGGTGGACGAAGTACACAAACCATGTACTTGAGTTAAAGTAGAGACACCCAAGGTAAAATATTACTCCAGTAAAAGTAGAAGTTCCTCCCTTTAGACCTCCACTTGAGGAAAAGTACAAAAGTATTTGCCTTCAAATGTACTTATGTATCAAAAGTAAAAGTACTAAAAGATTAATTATGGCTCTGATGTCCTGTTATCATTTTTATAACAAGACTCAACAAGACTTCATTAACTCATTTTAGGTGAAAATACTCCAGTGTCGCTCTTGGTAAACCAGTCTTTTAATAGAGTCATTAATTAGTGACGCTGATGTCTATTAAAATTATCAAAAGCACAAAACACTGAAGGCAAACAGTTTCCATCAGGTAGAACTGAGTGGCTCTGAAATAACTTTATGCAAACAAGCAAAGTTTCAGTTTAAGATTTATTTGCAACTTTAGTTACAAGTTTAAGTTTAATAAAAACTTTAAACTCAGATTCACAAATGAGTTTCCTTTACTAAACTGCATCTGTAGGTCTCTGTTCATAAACATAAACTAGCCAAAACTAATTTACTATAAAATGAAATGTGTTTGTATAAATTCAGAAAAAAGACACGTCAGTCACAACTGCATATGAGTACATATTTCTATATTGTGGTCTATTTACACAAAGTTAGGTTAGTTCATCATTTATGTTGAATAGACTCTCCCAAAATTTTACGCTGCTGCACTGACGTTGAACCGTGTGCTGCACTGGGTCGGTATGACCAACAGGTCAAAACAAGCTCAAAACAAAGTGCGCTGTTCCCTGATTGGTGTTCTTGCTTTGCGCTTCTTTCGTTTTGACGTTACGTTTTTATACACACATAAACCAAAAAGAACGACAGATTTCTCAGAATGTAGAGGAGTAAAAAGTGAGATATTTGACTCTGAAATGTAGTGGAGTGAAAGTAAAAAGTTGCCCAAAATGGAAAAACTACTCAAGTACAGTAACGAATTACATTTACTTCATTACTGTCCTCACTGAAAGGGTGACAGGCTTTTTCAAATTATGTCAAAAACTGAAAAACGACAACAATGGAGATGCGAGGTTTTCTTCCAACAGCAGCAAAAAGTGAGCATCGCGCATTTCGAACCAAAGGACAGCCAAAGATGTTTGAACGCTATGTTGAAATATCCAACAAATCAAATGGCAATTCCTGTTTTATTCAACATAAAATGGATGCCAGACATTCCTTGCTCTATTCCAGCCTCAGAAAATGAACCAAACTGAGGTACTTAGCTAGCTAGTTTGGTAGTCAGCTAATCAGCTAGCTTTACCTTTTAACTTGTTTCCCTCATCTGATTGGTCATTTCTATTGTTTGTGTAATCCACACTCTCTGTTGTAATGATGGTTTAAAGACAATTAGACAGGTAATATGATTGGAAGAAGATACTCGACTGCTTAGCAGTAACATTGGCGTACTTCTGTATAGAGCTGGGCGATATGGCCAAAAATGCTATCATGACAAAAACATTTCATATCGTTCGATATCGAAACGTATCGTAATAAATGTCAAATCATTATTTCTTTCAAGTTCGAAGGCTGATTTTTGCTCCTGGGTGGTTAATTGTGGTTTTAATCTATCCTTTATGGTCAGAACATCACAAACACTCATCACAAACAGTGGAACATTTCACAAATCTGTCATGGGGCAGTGGGAGAGAGAGTTTCTAGTGAGCTGTTTTTACCAGCTGGAAAAGCACGGCCGCAGGTTTTGTAACTGTCATAATTTAAGAAAACAGATTATTTTAGCTCTCTGGTGACGAGTACTCGTCTGTCCTGCTACAAATGCTAAACTGTTTAGTTTCTCAACAACATCAGTTTAATACGAACAGCAAACATTAGCTGGTTCGGTATGTCAGTGATGATCACACTGCCTCACTGCCGTCACTCCGACCACATCCATGTCAGAGCATATCACAGTATTTAGACACCAGCTAGCGACAACTGGGTTTCTCTATTCTCTATAACTTAGTAGTTTAAGGGGTGAACCGCAGTATATCTGACGCTCGCTGTGTAAAAGCAATAACTGCCGTGTGAATCTCTCGCACCAGACAAACAGAGTCCTCCTTTTAGGTACGTTTAAACTGAAATCAGCGCTTTTTTTGTCGTGTTTGATCTACAGTAACATCAGTTCGCCGTGTTGTGCAAGTGACGGAGCTGCTTCCACTTAGCCAGCTGCTAAAAACAGCTAGCCTCGGAAGATGGCGTTCTCCCGCCCTCCAATGCCTCACATAAAAACATCGCATCCTCAGGTTACTTTCGTTTAAATCAGGGCTGTAATTTACATGAACCCACTTCTTTCTTTCACTTTCGTTGCTTGGGAATGCACTAATACTAAAATATGACTGAGCGCTGTTACAGTGCTGTAGCTGTGAGGATCAGAAGTGATTTAACGCTGCTAAAGCTGTTAGGATATTAGTAAAGAGGTGAGTTCACTGTAGAACAGTACAGTTACGCCACTGACCTCGTCACTCACACTCGGTCACAGGAGAGCAGATCGCCGGTCGCTCCACTCAAACAGGCAATATATAATTCCACGTTTGACATTGCTAATGTATATTTGGCAATGAGGGCTGTAACTAATATTAGCCCCCCCCCAAAACTCGGAAGTGCGCCCTCTCCTGGCGACAGCAGAGTAGTGTCGCAGTAGAAAATACCATGTCTGTCGCTAGAACATGGAAGTGTGAGAACACTTCGAACATGTATCGAGCATTTCTTATAGCTGTATCGAAGCAAGTTATATCGCTGTAATTATCGTTATCGTTTTATCGCCCAGCCCTACTTCTGTATTAGCCCAAAGGCATTAGCCAGCTAGCAACATAAGCTTTTTACACTGAGGCATTTGATGCTGCCTTCAGGTCCTCCTCAGAAATTCCAGCTTATGAATTTGGAGGTCATAAGTACGACATGGCTTGTGTTCCAGTGGTTTGGGTCGGAAACAAGATGGACGCGCTGGAAATAATGCTTGTTACTACAACAAAATGAAGAGCAGTGATTGCTTATGAGATGAGTAATGTTTTAATCCAGAAGCATCACATAATGTGCTTATATTTGTATGATGATTTTAGCCTGCAGTGTTAATATATGGCTGCTGAATACCTGAAATATAAACAGTTTAGAATACAGATCCGTGGCTGCCGTTTCTTCTTTATTGACATACCTCCAAATTGGAAACTCAGGGCTCATAGAAAAAGAGTTTCCTTCTCATAAATACAATATATCTGACATGACTTGAAGGCAGCATAATTATATACACCCCAGTACTTGTAGTCTTTCCAAATTTCCTACCACTTTCAAGATGTGTCATCAGAAGGAAATCTCTCTCTGTGTCACAACTGTGGGAGGCGAGTAGGCATGTATACAACAAATGATTTAATGGTTAAATTTTTCTTTTTGGCTAAAGTCATGCTTTAAGATTACGGTCAGATTAGGGGTAGGTCTAGACTAGGGGTTCTCGCCTCCACTCCAAAGCCCACGTGTGTATAACTACAAAGCATAGCGGCCCACAGGAAAACTAAAATCAACTGTTTTAAATACAACTTCATTCTTCTTTTCTTAAATGCTGACGCTGAAAACCTGAAATTTAGGTCCTGAAAAAGATCAGACTGGCCATTCTGGTCATCAGTAGGTTTGCAAAATTTGCAGGTATGTGGACAAATATAAAACATGTTAAACCACATGGTTGTAGTGATGTCAAAAAAGGGGGGAGAGAAGAAAAAAAAGTACAGGGTAACATGTAGTTGTAGATTTCTCTGGTTTTGAATATTTTCGTGATTTATTTAAAACCACACTCCACTCACTGGGCTTGGATTAGCGTCGTCACAATCAACAGTGACCAATCTTAATTGATATCTGCTTCTTTGTCATTAGTTCGGCAAGTTGAATTTAACCACTGACGCTCCGCTACGATCCATGTGTTGAAATCAATATCAAACCATATCTTTGACATTATTTTATATCTATTATTTTTAATAGCAGCTTGTGCTCAGTGTCTAAAGAGTCAGTCGTTAAAACAGGCGTTGTGCTGACTGCACAGCGCCGTCGTGCCTCTAGAAGAGAAGGAAAGTCAGCTCTGTTGATTCCCTTGTTTGATCACAGAGCGCTTTTCCAGCAGCAGTGAACTGAACAGGGTTCGGTTTGAAGCGGACAGAGGCTCGCGCAGTTTCTGCCGGACCGATTCAGCTGTTTGCTGCAGACAACGGAGCGAACTAAAGTTCTGGGAAGTGCTGGGAAGCTTTACACCACTGTAGCTCACCCTTGATTTTGGACATGCTGACCTTGGTCTCTAAGTATGGCAGTCCAGAGAGTCCCACACTAATAGCATTGGTTTTCTGTGGACATTATACAAGTTGCATGTGTGCCATTGAACACCTGTGTCAGCAGTTGGTGCATCCTAAAGGCGCCTAATTAGAAGTGGTATTGGGACGCTTTTGGATGTATGTGTGTATAATGCATACGGGACATATCCATGACCCACATCCTGACAAGCTGTAAAAATAAACCCGTGTTTGTGTGTCTCAGACGGCGTGTCGCGGGCTGGAGCAGCTCTCTTTAATGAGCTGAGGAATGCTGTGTTTGGGAAGGTGGCCCAGAGCTCCATCAGGAGAATCGCCAAAAACGTCTTCCTGCACCTGCACAACCTGGACCTAGGCTTCCACCTGAGCCGGCAGACCGGCGCGCTGTCCAAGGCTATCGACAGGGGTACACGGGGCATCAGCTTCATCCTCAGCGCCCTGGTCTTCAACCTAGGGCCCACAGTTTTCGAGATGGCACTGGTCAGCAGCATCCTGGTAAGTGCAATCTGGTACTTTGAAACATTAAAATATGAGTTGGATAAGAATCCTAATGCAGTCAGTCAGGGAAGGTGTGTGCGGTGACTGACGTTTTCTTCTATATTTTTTCATTGCAGGTAATGACACTGTTTGACATGTTGTATATAAATTGGACAAAAATACGTTACGCAGCCGAGACCAAAAAAAAGTGCTAAACAATTCAAAATGATCTTATTTTAGATGCTGTAAAGAAGTCCCCCTTCCCATATATGAGAATCATTTTTATTTTAGAAAGAAATACCGTAGATTTTAATTTTAAACACGTTTTAACACTCATTCAATCTGATGTGTCCAGACTTTTGACTGATACTAAATATTCCTTAAGCCAAATTGAGCCGTCTGACAGTTTTTATTAGTCTGCGCTAATGTATTGCTGTTGAACATCACACATGCACACACCATGTACCCCACTAGGGATGTAAGTGATTAACCTCCTCAGGTTCATCACCTTCAAGTCCTTTAATGACGTCTATGGCCAGATGACTGAAACATTAACTCCACTCGCTCCTTTATTTTGTCCATTTGTAACACTCAATTTAATGGGCATAATCGCAAAATGGAAGTGTGTTAAGTGCTGCGTGAAATGACTGCGGCTGCTTTTTAGCCAGCCAGATTAGGCTGAGACAGGCATTTCCTCTGAACTCGAAGTATGTCACGGCCTGTGTAAACGTGTCACTGTTTAATGAAACGCTATTCGTCTTTCTGGCAGTATTATAAATGCGGCGGTCAGTTTGCACTCGTTACTGTGGGGACCTTGGCGGCCTACACAGCGTTCACCATCGCAGTTACGCAGTGGAGGTACAGTATGATATTAAAAATTGCAAGCATGTAATTCTTGTCCATTTGTTTGGTCTTGCTTCTGCTTTTGTGTTGTTTTTTTTTTTGTTTTTGTTTTTTTTGTTTGTTTTTCTCCTGACCACCAGAGGCAGTGTGCAAGAGGTTGGATTGCTCACCTCGAATTATTTAAAGGCTACTGGATTGGAAGGCTACTGCAGATTCCCCAGACTAGCTCCCCGTTACTACAGTTGTTCTGATCAAGTTTATTTTTTGGCCCAGTCCTGATCCGAGTCCTTTAGTGAATAGATTAGATTAGATAAGATTAGATTCAACTTCGAAGTGCAAAATAGAGTATTATTTACATATCGCTTTTGTCGGAAGAAAACCTCGTATTTCCAAAATAGTAACTTTACGGGGGAAGGAAAAAACCTAATTTACTTTTAATGCAAGTCAACAGAACCAGAGTTTTTTCCAAGTCATTTTGGGCCGTTTCTTTTAGTTCTTTCATCGTGAATTTACACACAATGTAAAAGGCAACTGGTATTTTCAGACTATGCCAAAAACTGAAAAACGACAAAAATAGAGATACGAGGTTTTTTCCGACAATATCGATATACAGTGCAGGAGGTAACTTTGGTAAGTGAATTCAAATTCAAATACTACAGTAAATTTGCTTCATTTTTAGTAAGTGCAAAGTGTGACACACTGTGTGAACTGTTGTTGTTGTTGTTGTTGTTGTTGTTGTTTTTGTTTTAGCTTTAGACCAAATAACACACTATTTGTGTTTTAAATTGCTCTAACGTCAGCGAAGTGCTGCTTTTTTGGCTGTAAATGTGCTGTAGTAGCCATGTCTTTATGGACCATTTTGCATGTAGCTAGATTAACTGTGTTAGCTAGTTTAGCTGTAATTAAAGCACTGACACTACAGATATTACAGGTTGCTGTTGAGCTGTTTTCACTTTAAAATTGTTCCACAGTGTGTACTAAGGGTGGGAATCTCTAGGCACCCCATGATTTGATTTGATTATAATTCAGAGGCTGCAATGAGATTATAAAACGATTATCTACGCATCTTTTTTTCTATACAGGATTTATTTTTTTCCTCACTGTGTGAGGGCTTGGTACTTTTAAAGCAAAGTATTTGTAATGATCCACAATGAATTTACTTCCAATATCTTTTATTAATAAAACAAACGGCAGTGATGTGGCAGGTCAACTGGAAGGCTCTCATTCACTGCTCTTGTTTGGAGCACATGAGACACAGGCTGCCACTCATCTGCGATAAAATGTTATGGTGAAATAAGATCCTGTGGCAATGGGTGTCCATGCAGCACGTAGGATACCTGTATTCTTCAGTGATTTCATAACTTCGGTTTTGGTCTCGTTGTAGAGAGTGGGGGGTTCGCTGTGTCATTAAAAATCTTAAAAAGTAAGATCTTCGAGACGGGACGCTGTATCTCTGCTCCATAGCGCAACATAGTGCAAACGCCCTGGTTCTTAATGACTGAGTACGGACGCACATCTGTGTCATAATAATGCCAAGTAACATAAAATAAAAATAAAATAATCCTCCTTCACAGTAAAATAACACGGTTTTAACAATAAATGGTCTTAAATGCTGCTAATTCACCCCCCCTTAACTCTGAAGATTGGCGCGCAGACTGCATGTCAAATAGCAACGCAGACAACATTCTCGCCTAGCTAGTAACAAACAAGAAGACAAAGAGAGAGATTTAAGATGAACATCGATAATTTGGAGACTAATGAACTTATTTACATTTATAATCACTCCAGCTGGTTTCCTGATACGTTTAATGTGCAACGAGAAACTGACAAACACTAAAGTATCAAGGCTGAAGTCAGCCTTACAAAAAACTGATTGTTGTAAGACATTATTGTGCGTAATATCTGTTATGGTGTGTAGAGCGGTCACTATCAGTTGTATTAATAATTGATTCATTTAATTATTTTGATACAATTGAGTAACTATATACATGCAGTTTATGATGGCAAGCAATTAATTTTAATTTTATATACATGACATTTATAACTACAAACATAGGTGCATTTGTGAGATCCTGCTGGTGTTGGTTTCCTCGCCTTGGCTCCCTCTTGTGGAGAATATTCAAACGTCTGAACATGACTTCCTGTTTGTCATTCAAATTGCAATGTTCTCACAAAGGTGATAATGTCAGTTTTAATCAATATTTTATATAAAAAATTGTTTATGTAAAAATTTTAATCAATTTTAATAAGTAATTATGACAGGACTAATGTTATGTCTGCAACATTGGTGTAAATAGAGAGAAACAGAAAACGGCCTTAAGGATTGGAATTGCATAAAGCATAACATGCCTTGATATGAAGTCCTGTATTGATCTTTCATATTGAATTGAATCACCTCACGTGTTACAGTCTGGTAGCCTGTGGAAAATCCAAGGTGAGTCACTGTTCTTATCCTGTGGAGGTCAGAGTAGAATCCTGAATGTCCAACAGTGTCGGTGGGCTGTTAGGAGTGCAATCCAATCTGTCGCCCGCTGTGCTTACTCACCGCCTCCAGTGGTCAGGAGAAATGTAATAGAACCACAGTTACATTCAGAACTAGAAATATCAATGAATGGTTTCCATTGTAGTATAATTTAGGCTGGGCTAAAACTGGCTGTAGAAAAACAGTGAGCAGACCACTAAAAACTTGAAGTTTAGAAAATGCCTTTTTGTCTATCCGAGAGAATTTTCTGCCATGCTAACTGCCCCCCATGTGTCTTGGATCAGGACCCGTTTCAGGATAGAGATGAACAAGGCGGATAACGAAGCTGGCAACGCGGCCATCGACTCTCTTCTCAATTATGAGACTGTTAAGGTGAGTCCTTCCTCTTAGTCCAACCACCAGAAGATGAAGTGCCCATTTATTGGTGCAAATATTTATTCCCCTGTCAGAATGTCATGTTTAATTAGTGTGATTTGCTCAGGGCAAATTAGTCTATGAATTAATTTGATGGGAATTCTCGCTTCATAACTGGCGAAGGGTTTCTGTTTCGCCCTGTGTGGAAATACACTGTAAGGACAAAAGTATTGGGACATCTACACGTTACACATACAGAGGTTTTTATGAGTCCCATTCTAAATCCATAGGCGTTAATATGGAGTTGGTCCCCCTTTGTGGCTACAATAGCTTCTACTCTTCTGGGAAGGCTAAAAGCTTTCGTCTTGTGTCTTTGGGAATTTCTGCCCATTCATCCAGAAGAGCATTTGTGAGGTCAGACACTGATGTTGGATAAGAGGGTCTGGCTCACAGTCTCTGTTTTAGCTCATCCTAAAGGTGTGTGATGGGGTTGAGGTCAGGGCTCTGTGAGGGCCAGTCAAGTTCTTCCACACCAAACTCACCCAGTCAGGCCTTTATGGAGCTGCTTTGCGCACTGGGGCTCAGTCATGCTGGAACTGAAAAGGTTCTTCCCCAAACTGTTCCCACAAAGTTGGAAGTGTACAGTTGTCCAAAATGTCTTGTTCTGCTGAAGCATTAAGATTTCCCTTCACTGGAACTAAGGGTTCTAGATCAACCCCTGAAAAACAGCCCCATAGCATCATCCCTCCTCCACCAAACTTTACAGCTGGCACAGTGCAGTCAGGCAGGTAATGTTCTCCTGGCATTCTCCGAACCATTTCCGTAAAATGAAAGATAAGGTAGTCACGTACAACACATGCCCCTCTGATTCTAAAGCATGGTCAGTAAATGTTAGC
The DNA here is from genome assembly GCF_904425465.1 of Colossoma macropomum. Taxonomy (NCBI): domain Eukaryota; kingdom Metazoa; phylum Chordata; class Actinopteri; order Characiformes; family Serrasalmidae; genus Colossoma; species Colossoma macropomum. Next base: position 41,551,852 of record NW_023494788.1, read on the forward strand.
TTTCCTTTTATGCTGGTATTCTGGCAAACCAAACTACTCCCTGAGGACATGCAGTTCACACAGCAGGTAAAAAGGCCCAAATCTGATTTGCTCACCAAATCCGATTTTTATGTTTGGCTGTTCACAGTATCTTTTAAATGTGATCTGTATGAGACATCAGTCTGAACAGATCAGCTCCTAAACTGACCCACATTGTGCAAAAGATCAGAGCGTCACGCTGCTTCACGACTCATCCAGAGGTAAACTTGTTTGCTTCGTGTCCTCGGATTCTTTAAACTTTTTTTTGACTTTGCTGTTACTGTTCTTTGACGCTGCAGCCTCGTTTTCCTACGGCCGCGTTCGGACCTTTCCTTCAAAATCTCTTCGGACATAAAGCGGTTGCGATAAGTCTCTTAATTTTTTGGAACAGAAACCTCAGCCTGAATGTTTACGAGTCCCAGCAGCACGAGTTTTGAGTTGGATTGACGTAAAAGTCGCATGAATTCTGATCTGGCTGTTCAGACTGAGTCGCATTGCTGCAGATCGGATACAGGTCGGATTTCAGTACCACATGAAAGCGTCTCAAATTGGAATTGAAAATGTCAGATTCAGTGTGTTTATCTGTTCACGCCAACACACAGACACACATCTGTGTCACACATGAAGAAGAAGATCAGATTTGGGTCACTTTTACCTGCTGAGAGAACAAAGCCAAAGTGATTTGTCAGAATGAGCCAATGTTATCCTTACAAAAATCCCTCAAGCGCATTATCAGTCACTGGAATGTTCTAAGCCGTAACAGTTATTTACCTACTATTGAACATTCGGCTGCTCGTCCTTTCACAGCATTATTTACATTAGCTAGCCAACCACAGAGAATTGGTTAATTAGCTTAACACTGCGTTTAGAAACAGTTTTAATGTGAACAAAATGTCTTCCACTTGTCCAGGACGCCTATTGGCACAGAGCTCTTCTAGTGAATTAGCAGGTGAAAATGTGAAATGTGAATGATGCTGCGGTCTGAAACACTTAATCTATATGTTAATCTGTATATTTATTATTATAGCACTTATTTTAGCTGTAGCTTATTATTTACTGTAGCTGGACAGGCTTAAACACAATCCCACATTTTCTTCTGTACTGGTAATTTATCTCTTTGTGAACATTTACAAAACCTCAGTTTATCAAAACATTGCCAAACGTTTTATTGTTACGGCTGAATTATTAGTTGATTCATTCAAAAAATAATTGAATATCAAAATATTCTTCCAGCCCTTTGACCCACAGCTAGTTGAAACCCTTTGCCCTCTGTTTGCCTAATGATGGTTTCGATGGACTTTTTCAACCTCGGTTTCAGCTCTTAACTCGTTCTTGCTCTTTGCTCTCATTTTTTTATACCCCTCTCCTCCTTTTATGTCCTTGTTGTTAAGCACAGATATATTTTGTGTAGGGCTTTATTTTGTGTCATTGATGTCAATGCAGCTGGATTTAGTATCACTGTAAGCCAGTGTGCATACATAATTAGATCTCCACCCACTCAAAATCCGTTCCACTCTCACAAAAGCTCCTGCATAACACGAACTCTCTCTCTCTCTCTCTCTCTCTCTCTCTCTCTCTCTCTCTCTCTCTCTCTCTCTCTCTCTCTTTTTCTCTTGCTCCCTTTCTCTTTTCCTCACCGCACTCGTCTTCCCCAGCCTGCTAAACCCACTTTACTGACAGCAGAGAAATTGTTTATAAAGCTCCTCTGCCTGCAACATGCTCCTTGATACCTTTTGCTCTTGTAGATAATTGGCACAGGACGCTCTTGCTAAGTTTGACGCTCTCTAATGAAATATTCAGATTGTCATTACAGTCCAGGAGACTTGTCTGTTTGATCACGTCGCGACGGAGGCTGCCGTGCACGCGCGTAATGCGCTAATGAGCCCGAGCAGTTCTCTCGGCATGCGGCAAAGAGGGGTCGCAAAATGCTATCGGTTTTATGTAAAGAGGCCAATACGGACCAATTTCGGCAGGTCCCCTTCTCTCATTTGCACATGCTGCTTTTGTGATCCTGGCCCGTCTCCGGCAGTTCTACAGATAAAAATGGACGTGTTTAACAAGCTGTGTTTATCGCCTCACCTCTGTTCACCACGTTTCGAAACTAATTAATTTATCCGTGACGCGGTTCTATTTCTGAATGGTAGAGCGGAGGAAGTCGTTGTTTTTTATTTATTTGTTCATTTCTTGTTTTTGTTTGTGCCTATGTGCTGCATTCTGGATCTCTGATATTTTGTGCGTACTGATGCAACGGAATGCCCTCTTTAAGCCTTTGACAAAATGTCTGTTCAAAAAAAGCTGAACCTTCAGTTGGGCTTAATGATCAATTATTTATTTTTTTATTTTATTTCTTTCTTCAAGAGCTGCGATTTTAATTATATGCTCCGTTATTTACAGTTGCCTTAGTGTGGAGAAATTTAACCTAATAATGCAGAGTTCATGAAATGGCAGTCTGGCACATTATATTCAGTCAGCCTCAAGTCTCAAAAATGTATTTCCTGGTCATTTTGATGAAGCCGGGAGCTTAATTTAAAGAAAATATTCATAAATCACGATATTGGTTAGACAGTTGTTCAGCCCTCATCTCCAGGGTGTCTGTATGCATGTTTGAAACAGATCAGCACAAGCCTGTATTGCTTCCTGAAGCTCCAGTTTACTCAAAAAGTTTTAAGATATCATTCTGTGAAGATGATAAAGGTGCTCTGGTTCTGCTCAGAGACCAGTATAGGGATTCAAACTGGAATTTCCTGATAGCCTGAAAGTATGGTAATAAACATTAGCACTTGTTCATCAAAGTTGCACAGAAAAGGGTGCAGATTTGACCACCTTTAATGACATAGGAACTACCTTAGCCTCTGATGCGTGAAACTTCCATATGACATGGAAAGAGAGAATTCAGTGCGAATGATTCTGCTTCGGTGCGTGAAATCAAGCGCCAACCCAACAGCACTTCTTCAATAAAACAACAGTATTCAGCAGCTCTTAAGCCAGTGGCTGTATGAGTGCACTGCTCCCCCTACTGACCTTTATAATGTAAAATTACAATGACTGAAAACAATACAATGGGAAATAAACTTTTTTTTTTAAAGACTAGGTAGAATGGTGTGATTGTGTAATGTGACTTTTTCTTAAATAATACCTAAACGCTGTATTATTGCATCATATGAGATGATTCTGCAGTAGCTGTGTCCTGTATTGTTTATTTGGTCAGTGTTAGAAGAATAAAACAAAAGCACCGTGTAATTATAATTAAATGGTAACTGCGCTCATTTTTCTATCAGTTTTGACCATACATAACTTCAATGAATGAGGGCCAATGAGAGATTATTGAGAGTTTCACTCCTTTGCATGTCCTCAGGCAGCTCTTTCTCTGATTTTCAGATGGATTTAGCCCTCCAGCCGTCTTATCTCCTTCCACTAAATGTCCTTTTGTGTTCGTTTTTGTTGAGACTGCCCTCTCTCTCCTTTCTCTCTCTCCCTCTGTTCAGTACTTCAACAATGAGAAATATGAAGCAGAGAGATATGACGGCTTTCTGAAGGTTTATGAGTCCTCCTCACTGAAGACCACCTCTACCCTGGCCATGCTGAACTTTGGACAGAGTGCGATCTTCAGTGTCGGCCTCACAGCTATTATGGTGCTGGCTAGCAAGAGCATAATGGCAGGTGAAAATCAGGATCACACAATGCTACTCTTTCTCATATACATAGACTGATTACATTTTTGCTAAATCACAGAATATTTTGATTTTGATGTTTGGTCTTTCATAGGAACAATGACTGTGGGCGATTTAGTGATGGTCAATGGGCTCCTCTTCCAGCTCTCATTGCCACTGAACTTCCTGGGTACAGTGTACAGAGAGACCAGACAGGCCCTCATCGACATGGACACACTCTTCACCTTGCTCAGCGTGGACACCAAGATCAAGGTAGACTCACCTTGACTGTCTTTTAGTAAACCTGTGCTGATGTCTTTAGAAATTCTGTGCACTGTAAGATTCAAAGATTGTTGTTTCACCACAGTTTGATTTGGCTGGTTTTGTTACAAATCTAAATTATCTATCATTTATAAGGGCCAATTTAACGGAAAACCTGTTTTAACATTGTTAAAGTTTCAAAACATACCATTTACCACTCAGTCCAAACAGTTTTTTATGGAAACTAAGCTGCAATAAAGGCCTGTTTTGAATTCGTTTCTTTGTTGGCACAAGAACAAATACATTTATATATATCCAGCTATTGAGCCTACAGCAGTAGGCCTGTTCATATTGAAGCTAGAAAGAGTGTTTCAGGTCTGAGTGCTCTGTGGATAAGGCACAGTACAGAACAGCCAATCAGAACAAAGCTCAGTTATCCAATATTGGTCTTAGAGAGACTGTAACAAAAACTGCCTGTTCAATTCTAAAAGATAAAGAGAGTTTGGGAAAATAGTGATTTAAAAATTAAAACCACACACATTATAAAATGGACCTTTCAGGAAAAAAATAAAGTACAAGAAAACTAACATATGGGCCCTAAAAAAACAAAATCAATAACGAATTATTACCATATAAATACTTACAACTAGCAATTAAACATATATATTTTTTTATATATATATTTTTTTTTATTTTTTTTTCTAAACCAGAGTGCACAGAAAGTGAAGTGATAATTGTCCTGTTTTTTGTTTTTTTTTATTCTCTCTCCAAGAATGAATATTTACTTCACTGTTTTTGTAAAGTTTCTAAGATGGGTCATATAAATGTTTGTGACATCACAGCTTTTCTGCTAGCCAATTCGTGAGCTGCTCCATTTTGATTTTATGCTAGTTCTGATTCGCATATTGTTACTGTTCTGTTGCGTATTGTTAGTCTCCTCTTGCCAGCAATGCTACTGGACAGCCAGTCAGGATTCATTTGACACCCAGCTCAGTGTGGTTGAATTTTAGAGGTGTGCATGTCACGCTTAGTAGGGATGCACTGATATGGGAATTGTGGGCTGCTGCCAGTAATTGATATCTTTCATTTATATATCTGCTGATGGCAATACACATTTTTAAACTGCACTAATTAAGATTAAATCCACCTGGATTAATAGAACAGAGAAGTGTAACGCTTATTTGTATACAGTTATAAATGCAGTAAAATGAAGAAAATGCAGACATTTCAGCACAGCAGCCCAGCATCACCTCCATATTCAGTGTTTTCCACAGATATGAAAAATGCAGTGGTGCTGAGGTGTAGCCAGAGGGCTGGGGGTCATTTATGTGGGTATGTCTGTTACAGCCAAATATGAATAACACCTCATTTTATTTTTTTCATTTAAAAATATTGTTCCGTTTATCTGCACATCGGATGTCCCTTGGTTTCCTAGAGAACTGCCTATTCGTAGGGGAAATTATGGCCCATTGGTAGCCAAATGATTCCCTTTCAACTTGTTTCCTACGTCAATTTTGCCCTTAAACACAAACACTTGGCTTTAGCTTAAATAAAATACAATTAAATGCTGTGCACACTAAAGAATGCTGATTTAGATACATTTCTAAGGTTCTTGGCTCGGCGAGTTTGCACTGCCTATCAGAGTCTTATTTAGAAGCATGAAAACATACATGTTCATGTGCTTTGGCAGTGTTTTAGGACTAACAGGAGAAACTTTAGTCTAGTTGGTTCTGTACAAAACTATGATCACTGTGCTCATAACCAAGCTAATGGAGTCAGTTAAGTCCAGCAATTAGCAGGGAAGAGTATCTGACCTGGCTCTTTCCTTCTCCTTGTTTATTTTTTCTGCTCAATCTCTCACGGCCTCCTCTGCCTCGCTTTCCCTTGACCCGAGCTGTGTTCATGTTTCAGCCAAGTTGGAGTCAAAGTGCGTTGTTTTTCGAAACGTACTGAGAAAAAAAGTGCTAAACATTTTTAAATGGGTTGAAATATACATGGACACAATGCTAAAGTATAACCTATGTCAAGTCAAGTCAGGCTTTGTCAATTCAGCTCTGTACAAGTAGTGAAACGAACAACACATGAACACAAGTGCGAGACAATACAATAAACACAGTTCAGACAATACAGTACAATAAATAAATACTAATATGTAAATATTTGTAACATACTATGACATATTAGCAGCCTAGCATATATGAGCATAGTAGTCACTGAGGCAACCAGAACAGCAATATACAGTATTTGGTTGGTACAGTAATGTATGTATGAGAAGCACTGACAATCGGGAGACCCTACCCCTTGGCTTGAACATGCAAAAAGGAGGGCTAAGGGCTAAGTGATAAAATGGGATTGGGCCGTGGCCTTGACTACAGCCCTAGTTATAGCATGAGTCTGTAATTAGAGAGGAATTCAGCCTGTTTTTCAATATTTCAGTCATTAAGCGTTGTTTGACGTGAAATGGCCCATTGAAGAGAAACATACCAACTAATAGGAACCAGGGGTCATGATAGTACCCAAAGAAGATTTAGTACTATTTTAACATCATCGATATTAAATGTAAAAACTCAGACATCTGTAAGTTCACTGATTATTTTTAGATAGTAATAAAATTGCTGCATTTGCATTGTAGACATCACAGCTCCTGGTTCCCATCGCTTCCATTGTAAATAAAGTTGCTACGCTTTTCTACAATGAAGCATTTCCAACCACTCTGAATGGCTTTGTTTACATCTTAACGACTGAATTATACCGACGTCTTTGAAAAATTAGTGGAATTCCCCATTAAGCATTAAGCACTAAGCCAGAAGTCAAAACATGTCAAAACTTGCCTTTGTAAGACCCTTTGTGTCAACCTAGGTGATTAAAAGCTAACGATCTGTCCTTACATTCCAAAATCAGTGTTGAATCAGCGCCTTCAGATCAACTTTTACACCCCTGCAGAGCCTCATCATTCAGAGATCATACAGTCTTGAGCCACATTCACAGTGCCAAGAGGCTTTCGTGACCAAATCAGCATGTTTGTTTTGCGCAGCTAAAGTTGGTTCGTCGCAGCTCCTCGTCTGATTTATTAGTGCGACCGTCTTGATGGAGTCAGTGGGCTGCACAAGAGCAGTTATTTTAACCTGACAATAATTCGCCGCCGATGATGATTTTGAATTGTTCTGCGTGTTCATAACTGCAGTCCCAGGCTCATCAGGACTTATTGTTCTCTCTCCACAATGCATACCTCTCCTGAAATGTCAGTGCTTTTTGGAACACAGTCACATCCTTAACTCCTATTCTCTCTATGGATTTGAACATTATGAATTTGCATAACATTTGCTTTAGTATTTATTTTAATCCCTGCAACCTTTTTTTTGCTTTTTATTTATTTATTTTTTTCCCTGCCTTTTTTCATGCCATCAGTGGTGGGGGTGGGGGTGGTAGGGAGATTTAGAGGTGAGGGAAGAGGGGGGTTGAAATGCATTTGAGGTTGATGAAGCTCATTCTTCATTTGGCTAATTCTGTATGCAGCCTGTAATTACTGTGAATAAAATCTGTCCAATTGTTCCCAGTGATCAGTAATGGTTTTCACCATGGCTCTCTGCATGACTGAACAGCCCATCAAGCCATTACTGGGGACTCTAATTTGATTTCTAAAATAATGTGGCTGTATGTAGAATTAGTGTAAACTTGCTGAGTACTTCTGTTGTACCAAAAGCGTTGGGCTGCTTGACTTTAGTTTCCAGACTTTTTTAGAGTTGTAATATGCATGAGACCAATTGCTGGTCTTGACAGTTACATGCTGTTTTACAAAGGTGATGCAGATGGTTTAAAGGAATAAATACATCGGCCTTTTTCAACCAGATACCCTGCATTCACACTAGTGGCGACGCGATGCAACAAAGCAGCCAGAGTTCATTCATTTTCAATGAAAGCTGGCGAGTTCCGGCGACAGGAGGCGGCGCGAGAATAGGTAATGCGAGTCTGCGATGCAACAAAGTTAACTTTAAGCAAATAAGGAGTGAAGCGGTGTGGCGATGACCAGTAGGAATTGAGCATTGAGCAGCGTAGTATGTGCTTTATCTCTGCCACTGTGAAACAGTACACTCCTTTTTTGGTTTCTAGATAATTGTTCCTACTACAGCTGGAAACGAACTGACTGCACAGACAGGGATTAAATAACAATAAGCACTTAAGTGATTTCTCACTACGATTTTTAATTTGAATTCGGATTTGTGTTTGGCGTCAGTGAAACCATAGTAACCAACAGTCTGGTCGAGTTCAGAAACACCCACAGGTGATGAGTGATCAGCGATTTGGGCAACGAGGCGAAAAGTCGCTGCCGGTGTGAATGTAGGGTTACACAGTCGATAACCACAGACGATATGTATTTTTTGTATGTGTGTGTTTTCCTACACTTCATGAAAAAACAGAAACCCACTTAACTTACATTTATGGCATTTGACAGATGCTCTTATCCAGAGCGACTTACATTTTGATCATTTTACACAGGAAGGTGAAGGTAGTGTTAGGAGTCTTGCCCAAGGACTCTTATTGGTATAGTGTAGGGTGCTGCCCAGGCGGGGATTGAACCCCAGTCTACAGCATAAAAGGCAGAGTTGGTTCTTTTATACATGCATTTTCAGTCATTTTTGCTCTTAGTTCATTTAAAAAGCTTTGAAATGATCACATCACTAATTTGGCAGGTTGTTATTAATTGTCCTTTTTTCCAATAACATTTTCAATTCACTTTTTTACTCAACAGTTTGTGGACTGTTCAGTCCTAACAGATGCTCAGATCTACATGCACTTTACACAAACGTGATTCCTGTTGCCTTTACAAACACATGTCCCATCACCTTTCTACGGGGGGGGGGCAGTTTTTGACCGAATGTAGAGAGTAGAACAGTAGAGGATGCAGAAATGCACACAGGCCTGCAGTCACAAATCACATGTACAGTCATATCTGAAGGTTGTGTCATCCCCGATCAAATGACATGTTTTGTTGATTTTTTTTTTTTAAGTGAAAATAAGAAAATACATCCTCTAAAGAGACACTTCTGCACATGCTAATGCACAGTCACTCTTTGAATATATTTAAGCAAGTAACTAGAAATTGTACAATAAAATGTGCAGAAAAATGTTATATTGATGTTTGATCTCTGTAGAAGATGCATTGTTTTCACTAATCTGCAAAACATAATTTGACCAGGGTGTTAAAACGTTTGCATATTATTATATATGTAGTAAATGCATTGTACAAATGAACGTGATTTCATTTAACAACATGCTTGACTACTAACAGGCTCCTCGGGTTTGGACTATTATAGGCTTTATGTTGAAATATTTACAGAACCACAAGTAATATTAGCTTGGTGCTAATGAAAATTAGCATTATGCTAGAGGAAAAAAAAGGGTTCTTTACAAAATGAATATTTCTGCATGCAATACTGCTATTAAATAAATTTTATGTGACAAAACAGTCATGAACTTACTAGAAATATCCATGGTTTCTGTATGTGCGTGTTAGAGCAGGTTGTAGAGGCAAAACTGTGACCACGGGCAGAAAAGGCCCCGGGCTGCTATGGAAAAGTAGCTCCTTTAATGATTGATGCAATATAATCTAAAATAGTTTCTCACTAGGATAGCTGAATAAAATCTGTGTAAAAATATGAAAAATATTCTTTCAAAAAAAGCAACATTAGTGTGTTTAGCTGGTTTACATTAAGTATATCATAAAACCGTAAAACGCATCAGCTAAAACATCTAAATGGAGCAAAAATTGGCCGAATCTGATTCTAGCCGATTATGATTGTGCTTGCTTATTGTCCGAGCTAATCAGGTATATGATATAGATTCAGCAGAAGGAGATTACGTTGGAAAATAACTGGAGTGTTGAATTGTGGAAAGTGGATTAATTTAATGGAAAACTTCTTCTTTAACATCTTTCAAAATTACACTACAGCTATATTTTGACAAGTTATGATTAAAAATTATTTTAGCATTTTTAATACAGGTGTGGGTTTTAAATTAAACTGTAGGTGTGTTGTGTTGTATTCTGAGTGATTCACACTTTTATTACCATAAATTCCAGTTTTCCCTAAAATAGGGAGTTCGTGCTGATCTGTTCACAGTAAAATAGAATTATCAAGCACATGCCTGACAAGCATTGACTCCAAAACTCCAAGCTCACTTGACCGATTTCCGAGTAACTGAAACAGCAGGCCACGGTCTACAAATGCCAGACTGTCCCTTTTTCCTCATGCTTCAAAAAATCAATATGATTTTTTCCACCAGCCAAAATAAACCTCTTCCTCGTGTTCTGTGTGTTGAAGGAGAAAGAGCTGGCTCCTCCGTTGCTGGTTACCCCTCAGGAGGCCACCATCAGGTTTGAGGATGTCTACTTTGAGTACTTGGAGGGACAAAAGGTCCTCAACGGGGTTTCCTTCGAAGTGCCTGCTGGGAAGAAGGTAGCAATTGTCGGAGGCAGCGGGTCTGGGTAAGTGCACAGTGGAAAGCAGTGCTGCGCCACTTTACCGCCAGTTTGTGGGAAATGCTGTTGTGTGGTATTTGTCTGGTAGGTATTGATAAATGTTCTTTTTTTATTGTAGAAAAAGCACAATCGTCAGGTTGCTCTTTAGGTTCTATGAACCCCAGCAAGGAAACATCTATATCGCAAACCAGAACATTCGAGATGTTAGTCTGGAAAGTCTGAGGAAGGCTTTAGGGGTGGTGCCTCAGGTAAGTACTGCTCTGTAAAATGAAATCAATCTAAGGTTTTCCCAGTCCTGTTCCTGGAATAGTTCTACAATGCACTTTTTAGTGGTTCCCTTTTTTAGAAACTAATGAAGGCCTTATTATTTGTCTAATGAGTCACTGAGCTGTGCAGTTAAAGGCTCTTCGAGGACCAGGACTGACTCAGATATTAACAAATGACCTCGTTGTAAAAGTATAGCTGTCCCAGGGAATTCACTATCCTACTGCTGCAGTGTTTTAGTATTTCTCTACTTTACTTTCTCTACATTTGCATTCTGTAAACATATACTCAAGCCATGCAACATAAGCTTGATATTATGATCAATAAAATGTAGTTCAACAAGTCTCAGTATTCAAAGCTTTTATCTTGTTTGTCTCTGGCTATAGGATGCAGTCCTCTTCCACAACACCATCTTCTACAATCTGCAGTACGGCAACATCAACGCTACGCCGGAGGACGTGTACAGAGTGGCTAAGCTTGCTGGCATCCACGACGCTGTCCTCAAAATGCCTCATGGATATGAGACACAGGTTGGAGAGCGAGGCCTGAAGCTTTCAGGTATAGTGAAAATGCATCAGTTCACTGGTTGTTTGTTTAGGGAACACTTCGCCAAAATTGCTGACATGGCTAGCAGTGGGCCAGTGTCAATAATGTTAATATAAACCAGTTGATTTTGTTCTGTGTTATTTTTTAATGATGTATTGCTTAAAGATATTCACGATCAAACCAGTATGTATTACGATCACTGGCGTGATGTCAAAAATGGCGTAAAGGACTGTGGAGGCTGGGTACAGAGTCATATTAGATGATTTTCCTGCATACCAGTAGTTCACATAAGAGATGGCATGTTGGTGTCAATGGTTATGGGCATGACATCAAAAAATGCTGAATACAGTGTTGGAGAAATTCAAATGAATCTGATCCAATCATGGAACAAATCTAACCTGAAATAGCACTCATTTGTTTGCACATACAAGAAATTTGTCTTTGGTTATACAGTAGCACCCCTTTGCCAGTTTATTGACAATAATGACAATAGCCGTTTAACAATAGAATTGTGGGGTTGGTCAGGTTGCTTTAAATAAATTTTTCGGTTTTACTGGCACACCATCTGAGAGCATTTTCATTGTTCCCAGACAAAAAGGAGATGTAAGTACAGACCACATGCGGTTCTATGCACTGATAGATCCTCAGTCGCTGTCTTACAGAACCTTTTTTCCAGTATCCAGTATGCTCTACCTGCTTAAACTGAAGAAAATGAACATGTTTCTTACAAGTAACACAACATAAACAAAAATGCAGCAACTATTAATGAGTGTAATGGTGTGAGGACAGAAACTACCTGAAGTCTGGTGTAACACAGTTCTCTGACTTGAACATCATTGAAAATCTGTGGGTATATCTTAAAAATGCTGTGCATTCACAATGGCTCAAGAATATTACAGAACCAGACCCATTCTGCACGGAAGAGTGGATGAAATTCCTAAAACAAGAGTAGAATTCTTATTACTGACTTATTAATCAATAGTACTGACTTAGCAGAGTGTCCAAAGTTAATTAAATATAAAGTAATATTTTCAGAAAAGTTTATTATTATTTTTTAAACATATTAACACCACATGTGTAATATAGTATAAATGTGTAGGGGGTGAAGAGTGTGAAGGCACTGAAAATGTGCATTTTATATGTTCTTCACAGAAAATGAGCAAAGGCAAAGAATCTGGGGGTTGAAATAATTATAAATCGCATTTTTCTTTTGGTAAACATTGAAAATGGGTCCCACAGACCTGAACACCACACAGGGGTTATCTGTAGTTGTGCTGCAGTTTTTTTCTCTTTCAAAATCAACAAAATATATCATTTGCAGAGGAGTGCCCAAACTTATACAGCTGTATGCCAACATTCTAGATTGTAAGCAAATGTTATAGACGCAAGTATGTGAAAACTACTTTAAGTTCCAATTATTCACTTTATTTATTTGTTTATTTATTTATTAATACTTAATTTACATAATGACTGAGGTCAGTCATTGCTTAACTCAGTGAAGTTTTTGGCTCATGACAGGTGGAGAAAAACAGCGTGTTGCCATTGCCAGGGCGATCCTGAAGAACCCTCCTATCCTGCTGTATGATGAAGCCACTTCTTCTCTGGACTCAATTACTGAAGAGGTAAGGAGCTTGTCTTAAATAGTGCAACAATTTAAGAGTAACGTTTCTCAACGAAAAACAGCAAAGAACTTTTGCTGCTTATCATCTACGGTACATAATAACATTAAAGATTTAGAGAATCTGGAAAAATCTCTGTATGTAATGGACAAGGCCAAAAAACTGTATTTGTTGGCTGTGATTTTTGGGCCCTGCATTTAAACAGACATGATTCTGTAGTGGAAATCACTGCATGGACTTCTGAAAACCAATGTTTGTGAAAACAGTTCATCGCTGCATCCACAAATGCAAGTTAAAACTCTAAAACGTAAAAAAGATACCATATATAAACAGGATCCAGAAACTCTGCCACCTTCTCTGGGCCCGAGCTCATTTGAAATGGACTGAGGTGAAGTGGAAAAGTGTCCTGTGGTCCGACGAATCAACATTTGAAATTCTTTTTGGAAATCATGGACGCTGCATCCTCTTGGCTAAAGACCACTCAGCTTGTTATCAGCGCACAGTTCAAAAGCCAGTATTCATGATGGTATAGGGGGGCATTAGTGCACATGGTATAGTGACGTGCACATCTGTGAAGGCACCATTAATGCTGAATGATATATACATGTTTTGGCAACATATGCTGCCATCCAGACGACGTCTTTTTCAGGGAAGTCCTTCATTATTTCAGCAAGACAATGTCAAACCACATTCTGCATGTATTATAACAGCATTGCTCCGTATTTCTAAAAAAAAAAAACTGCCTGCAGTCCAGATCTGTCACCACTGATAAAATTTGGCACATTATGAAATGAAAAATACAAGAAATGAGACCCTGAACTGTTGAGCAGCTGAAATCCTGTATCAAATAAGAACAGGAAAACATTTCACTTTCTAAACTACAGCAGCATCTCCTCAGTTCCCAAACTCTTACAGAGTGTTGTTAAAAGAAGAGGTGATGAAACACAGTGGTAAACTGCCCCCCGTCCCAACTTTTTTGGAATGTGTAGCTGCCATCAAATTCAAGACGGACATATATTTTTCAAAAACAATACAATTTCTCAGTTATAACATTTGATATGTTGTCATTGTAGTATTTTCCTTTAAAAATATAGTTTACATGATTTGCATATCATTGCATTCTATTTTTATTTACATTCTGCACAGCGTCCCAACTTTTTTGGAAATGGGGTGGTAGATCTAATGTTTTTTCTGCACCATAAATCATATACAAAGCATTCCGCAGTAGTTTCTCCTTGTAATATTCAGGTATTTAGCGATTAAAGTTACACTTAACTCAGAGTGTAGATAGAGCAGTTACTTTGCTCTGAATATAGCTGGTTTGGTTTTTTGCTGTCATTGTGGACTTTTTCATATGGATATTTACACTCAAGGCAGAAGCTCAATTATTTTTATGAGGATGAGGCTTTATAGGTTATTACACACACTGGAGATATTTGCTTTGAAGCCTTTCACTTTTTATTTATTTATTTATTTCCCTATACCTGTATCATGTCAAAAAGAAGCCCTCATATAAATCCTGTCAATCATATCAGTGCTAGTTATTACAAAGGAACAGAGAAACATCCCTTTTATAAGCCAGACAAGCTCTCATTGAGACAGCGCCGAGGGGGTGGAGGGAGGATTAATTTTAATGTTTCTAAATTTGTTCTTCAAACTTGGCATGAATCAGGGAATTACATTATTGTGCCTTATCTCATTGCTTTCTAGAACATTCTCTGTTCCATGAAAGAAATGGTGAAAGACAGGACGTCCGTCTTCATTGCCCACCGACTGTCCACCGTTGTGGATGCAGATGAGATAATTGTGCTGAATGAGGTAAGAACACTTACAGTGTGCAACACAATAAGACGTTCAGTTGAGAATTCTGTAAAGAGGATTGATGAAAAACTTTTAAATGCTTCTTAAGATAACTTGGACAGTTTTTCGAGCTTACACAGGCACTTTTATGCATCAGCTACTGTTACCCTGTTCTTTCATTGCTGAGAGTTTGTTCAAAATGGTGATGAACCCTTTATTGACATTTCAGAAGTCTGTTATCACTATTTGCCATTATTTTTTTTCCATAAAATCTTCTACAGTGTAGATTGGAAAACTACAAAACAGACATTAGAAGGTATTTTTATTCAGTACTTTTTCTGTGGAAGCACTAAGTTGGTTAAATAATAAATAGTACACTAATTATTTGTTTATAGTAGGCTTGAGTCAATTCGCAGATATTTTCTGTCTGTCACTTTTGTTGAAATGGGACGATTTAATTTATTTCAACTTTTTAGTGTTTGACAGTTTCTAGATTCAGTTTAAATGCATCAGGACAGCTGGAGTGCATGTAAATGTAATAATTCTACCCACTGGTCTCTAGATTATCAATATTCGTCTTGAATCTTACTCTTCTTTGCCTTAGCTACTAGCCAGGCTAGGGGTCGGCAACCGTAAATGTTAAAAAAGCCGTTTTGTCCTTTCAACAAAATCAAACCACCTTGGGAGCCACAACATTTTATGTCCGTTTCACCATCTTGACTGTCTCAGTATGTGCTGATGTACTAGTACAGGCTAAAAATATAACATAAACTAAAACGCAGACGCTTTTCTCCCATCTCCTGCAGGAAACTTTTCCTCAGAAGTTAAACAGTTTATTGTAAAATGTCTCTCAACATTCGATTTTTACAAGGCTGAAGTCGCTTCTCACTCCACTTTAAATAGTGCCGGAGGCGCCAGAATGTAACTGTTGCACCATTTAAGGTGGAACGGGAGAATTTAAAAGAGAAACTGACCTCAGCTTTGCGACTTTTTAGTGTTTGACAGCTTCTCGGGAAACCAGCTGGAGTGATTATAAATGCAAATAAGTTTATTCGTCTCCAAATTATTGATGTTCATCTTAAATCTTTATCTTTGCCATTTCGTTAGCTACTAGCTAGGTGAGGTTGTTGTCGTTGCTATGGTGACCAGAAGTCTGCGTACCTAAAGGGTGAATTAGCAGTTCTACATTAACTCCAGAGTTTAAGACCATTTATTGTTAAACTGTGTTGAACGATCAGCAGAGCTTTATTTTACTGTAAAGGAGGATTATTTTATTTTTACCTACAAATCTGATTCTGCCGTGGAGCAACAGGACAGTAAAAGAGCCGCATGATTCATTATTCGGTACTTTTGAGTTCTGTGGGAACACTAAGATTTGATTAAAGATATAAATAGTACACTGTAATTATTTGTTTTTAGCAGGCTTGAGCCGATTTGTCATGTTTTCTGTCTGTCACAATTGTTGAAATTGGACAGTGTCTTATACACATCATCCTCACAAAAGATGCACAAAAGTAATTGTTTATCTCTCAATCTGTTTTCTTTTAATAAGTTTTATTTTATTGTGTAGCGTTAGTTGGTGCACTGGATATTCTATATATTCTATTCAATATATGTTGTCACGCTTCAGAACATTCTGTAGCGGTGCACTGTACATGTTTTAATACTTCTTAAACTGATAAAGCCATGCAGCAGTCCTGTACGCAGATAACGGGTTCCCTCACGAAACATGAGATAAAGTGTGGTGTGAACAGGGCTACCGGAGAAAGCTGCTGCAGATATCAATTGAGGATCTTCAGTCTGTTGGCATAATGAGCAACTATCAACCATTAGGGTTTGAGATTTCATCACCAGTTTTCAAATACAAGGAATTCTGGATGTTAATTTTGTTATAACTTAATACTTGATATTACATGTAATTCTGGACACATGTAAAAAAAAAAAATGTATAGCCTCAATTTTTTTTACAGCTTCGTCCTGAAGTATCAACATATTACAATGATTTTATACATGTATTTTTAACAGTAATTGAATATTATTAAAAACTTCCAAATTTTTTAATGGTGATTCCAAACTTTGGAACAGTGTTGTGTAGCACTATACACTGTTAGAAATAAAGGTTCTGTTCAGGTACAAACAGTGTAAGTGTTCCCTCAAAGGTACAACAGTGGCTTTAAAGTCCAATTGTGAACTTTAAATAAGTTTTCCAGGTGAAAAGTTTGTAACAGAACAATAAAATAAAAGCCTGGAGATGAGACGGGGAGTGTGGAGTCAGTACAGCTTAGAAAATATAATTTCAGTGGATTATGGTTCAGTTATGTTCCCTGAGATTAACCATTGAGGGTCCCACCCCCGTGAACAGAGGGGAACTGCCCCAGTGATAGTTTAGTACATTTATTTCTGAGAGTGTAACGGTGTGTACCACTATGTTAGTGTGTAGCTGTTGTTTAATTGTTCATCACTGCAGCATATTGTGCTGGCTAATTTTAATGCAGAGTCCAATATATGTTTCTTCTGATCAAACTGCAGCCCAATGCACATTGTAAATGGCAGCCCTGTTGCGTTCTTGTTTGTGCTATTCTCAAGAGACTGCTTATCTCACTGCAGTTCGAGAAGTAGCCATAATTGAACATGATTTGGGACCAATTCTGCCATTTTTTTGTCCCTCAGCAGCGCTGAGCATAAAAAGGTTCCAGACAAACACCGTCTTTTCGTTTCCAGTGCCCTGTCTCCACTTTACGTAAGGTTGTAAGGTTGTTGTTGTTTTTTACCCTAATTTCCTCCCTGTTGTTAGATGCTATCTAGATCTCCACTATTGCACGATAAACATCAGCCAGGCAGTGTAAAGACAAATGTCTGCTTCTTCGGCAACACACAGTGCAGCCACTGCATCTGTGGTCTATCATTTATGCAACACTGTAGGCCGGTTGAAACCACTTTGAAGAGAACCCTATTCTGTGCACATGACCTATCAGATGCCAGTTGAGCGTCTGTTAAATCATGTATGCAGATAAACAGTTGAGCTTGAGCTCAGTGTTGCATACAGTGACAAAAAAGCACCATTCAGTTGTTAATTGCAGTTAAAAAAAGTGACCTAAAGTGTCATGATTGTGACCGACTGCTTCATTGGTTCTTCTCCTTTTGCATTGAGTTCTGTCAAGAATATTTTTTTCAAAATGCAACCAAATAATAAAAGCAATGTTGCCCCAACACTTCCTGTAGTGCATTACAGTCTGAAAGAATGACAGATTTCCTGATAAAGGCACGCCGAACAAATCTGTTTGAGCATCTTACTTGCCTATATCAGGGGTGTCCAGACTTTTTTCAAATAGGGCCAGATCGGACCATGTCGAAATGGCAAAATATTATTCACAAATGAATAGATATTGAGTTAGATATAGCCATGTAAAGCAATTAATCCAACCAAGCGTTGTGCTGGCGATCTATTCTGAGAATTTGAAGATAACCCCTTAAATGCATATAAATATGCCACCAAAGAAGTAACGGCGCATGTGTTTTCACACTGTTCAAAGCAAAATGCATCAGTGCTTAGAATCAGAGCTTTCTGTGATCTACTGTGTTTCCTATCACGGTATGAAAGATGCACAAGGCTTCCTTTATAGTTGTATTGCTCACTCAGAAATGATTGATTTGTTTATTCAGAGCAACAATAAAATGCGGCTAATCTATTAAATATATTTCTATTCAAGCCTTTGCTTGATCAAAAAATATAATTTTGAAGACGAACCAAAAAAAAGCAATACATTTTCATGTTCTTTACATATCAAATAAATGCAGTGTCAGCTTTCAGAAATCACTTTATTAAATGAGACTAAAATGCATAAATTGCCATGTTTTTTTCAACCTTAAAGGGTTAATATTTACTGAACTACTGAATTTGCTGATAAGAAGTTGGGGCTGTGAGACTCGGGGAGCTTGTAGTAGTTTCTCTGCCCTCTGCTCTTTCCTGAATATTTATTGTAACGTCCATGCTTTTATTCAAGTCTACTGACATTGAATTCAATACAGTCTTTTGAAAAGACAAATGCATTTGCTGAGGCTCTTAATGAAAAAGTGTTCAAATTTTCATCTTGCCAAAATCTCCAGTTCTCAATGTCAAGTTTGTGCTCTATGGCTGTAGACCTGACTAAACTAAGTGCCACCTTCAGGTGAAAGAAAAAACTGCAACATATTGACTGGCAGGCCACTTATAACACACTCTAAAACAAAAGCCAGGGGCCACTTAAAATCTTTGGCCCTGGGGCCGGACTTTGGACTCCCCTGGCCTATAGCGTACAACGCATGGCCAAAAGTATGTGGACATCTTACCATCACACTTGTGTGAGCTCCCGTTCCAAAACCGTGGACATTATTATGGAGTTGCCCTGCACCTTGTACCTCTACATTTGCAGCTCTAACCATTTCCACTATTCTGAGAAGGCTTTCCACAAGATTTTGGACTGTATCTGTGGGGCTCTGTGCAGGCCACTGAAGTTCCTCCACACCAAACTCATCGAACCGTGTCTTTGTGGACCTTGCTTGCACAGGGGAACAGTCGTGCTAGAACAGGAATGGGCCTTCTCCAAACTGTTGCGTCAAAGCTGGGCGCATGTCGCTGTTGTCGGAAGAAAACCTTGTATCTCCAACATGGTAACTTTACAGGAAAAGGAAAAAAACTACTTTACTTTTAATGTAAGTCAATGGAACCAGACTTTTTCCCAAGCTATTTTGGACTGTTTCTTTTGGTCCATTCCTCATGAAATTTGCACAGAATGTAAAGGACAACAGGCATTTTCAAATTATGTCAAAAACTGAAAAACAACAAAAATGCAGAAAAGAGGTTTTCTTCCAACAACAGCGATGTAATTATCTAAAATGTCTTTGTGTGCTGTAGCATTAACCTTACCCTTCCCTGGAACTAAGAGGCCCAAACCCTGAAAAACAGCCTCAGACCATTATCCCTCCTCTACCAAACTTTACTGTTGGCAGGTAACATTCTTCACACATTCGCCAAACTCAGATTTGTTCATCAGACTGCCAGATAGTGAGGCATGAATCATTGCTCTAGAGTCTAGTGGCATCGCGGTTTACACCACTCCAGCCGACGCTTGGCATTGCACAAATTCATCTTTGGCTTGTGTGCATCTGCTTGGCCATGGAAACCTGTGTCATAAAGCTCTCAACGCACAGTTCTTGTGCTGTTGTTGATTCCAGAGGCGGTTTGGAGCTGAGTGATTCAACACAGTATAGGCGGTAATAATGGTACTTACAATTAATCGGGGTAGATCTAGAAGGGCAGAACATCTTATGACAGTGCCACACTGAGTTGCTCAGTACAAACCTTTCTACTGCCAGTGTTTGTCTGTGGAGAATCTGTTAGCAATAAGTGTGGCTTAAACGCCTGAACTTAATAATTATGAGGCATATCCATTTATCACTTCTGTCAGGACAAAACCTCTTATCTCAATTTTTGTTGTTTTTTAGTTTTTGACATAATTTGAAAATACCTGTTGGCCTTTACATTTCATGATGAATGGACCAAAATGACTTGGTAAAAAGTCTGGTTCCATTGACTTGCATTAAAAGTGAAGTGTGCTTTTTCCTTCTCCCGTAAAGTTATCATTTTGGAGATGCAAGATTTTGTTCTGAGAACAGTGATATGTTTTGCAAGTTTTATTGTGTGATGTGATCAGTTATAGAAGGTTTTGGCTGTTTGTGAGCGTTCACATGACTCAACAAACAATTCACGTACAAAATAATGTAGATCATTTTTTAATTGTGTCACTTGAACGATTCATCAGTACGTTTATAGCAGGGGTGTCCAATCTTGTCCGGAATGGGCCGGTGTGGCTGCAGGGTTTCATTCCAACAAAGCAGGACTGCACATGATTAGTTGTTTAAAGCCTGAGCAGTTGATTAAACAAGTGGAATCAGGTGAGCTCCTGCTCATTTGGAACGACGACTTGCCGACACCGGCCTTGGCAGATAAGATTGGACACCCTTGGTTTATAGTATACTGGACTGACAGATCACAATCACAGTAGAATATTTTGACTGTGTTGTGCAGCTCTACTTTCCACTCAGTGAGAATATGACAAATTGTACTCTGTTGGACCAAGAAGGTTGCATCCCTTCACTGGGAACCCGGTTATGATTCCCAGCAATAAGAGCCAACTTTCTTATTCGATCATGCCTCTTGGTAGTTACAAGGATGATTGTAGAGAAAGCATTTCCATTGTACATATCTGCCCCATGGCCTTTTTACTCACTCAGACAAGTACAGTGCTTCAGCACTGCTGTCACTGGTGAGGTAGCCTTGAACATTGCGCTGGTGATGTGAGGCTGGGCCTCCATGTTAAAAAGAGGACCTTGTGGAACACACTGGCTCTTTGCTCTAAAACTGGCCTCGAAACGCCAGTGGTACAAGGAAGAGCTTCTTTGTCAGCGCTGACCCGTTAACCCCTTTCATTAGTGAAAAGATTTGAACTGAGCGTCCGACAAAATAGGTTGTGTTCATCAGGTTTGGTTTCAGGATGTCTAAGGCAAAGCTGTTGAGACCTTGTAATTTCAAGATACTCTGAGGCAAAAGTCTGGAAATGATGTTTTTATTCAGTCCGACTTATTTAATATTGAGTATCGGCAAATGTCAATCTCAACTAGATATTTGTAGATAATACAGCCATTATACACAGTTTTCTAAAGTTCATAAACTTTCAGTTTAGGTGAAAAATGCAAAGCCTCTAATGAGGAATTCCATTTTTATACTGCATAGTTCAGTCATTAAGACAAAGTCATTCAGAGTAGTTTAATGTGAAATGGTGCATTAGAAAGAAACATACCAGGGCTTGCAGTGTCTGCGACCCAAATAAAGCAATTTTATTTAGTATTCGAGATGTTTTCTTTAGGGACTATTTTTCCTTAACACTTCAAATAAATTTCCTTTTTGTTGTTTTTTGTTCTTTAAGTAGGTTTTAGGCCAAAGTTTTATCTGAAAACTATTGTAAAAAAAGGTGTCTCTGTCGTCAGGCAACATGTTTAACCAGTTTCATGTAATAGCATTCTTTGAGGTAACGTTTAGAGGCATTAAATGGTTCCTGTTACCACCACTGTGAACAATTCTAACTTGGTAAGTTTCTCTAATATGAAGCATTTCACATCGAACCACTGTGAATAACTGTTTTTGCATTGTAATGATATAATCATGCAGAAAAAAGTTGCATTATTTATCTGCCTGATCTAAATACAGTCTATAGATCTTCTGAGCTCTTCTGTTCAGCTTCTGACTGTTCCATGATTAAGCTTTAGTGGTTGCTAATGCGGAACAGCCTACCGGTCAACACAATGCATGTATTTCTTCTTCTTTTGCTTATTAACAGCTATTGTTGGAAGAAAACCTTGTGTCTCCAAAATGGAAAAGACCTACTTTACTTTTAATGCAAGTCAATGGAACCAGATTTTTTTTCCCAAGTAAATTTGGGACATTTCTTTTAGTCCATTCATCATGAAATTAGCATACAATGTAAAGAGCAACAGGCATTTTCAAAATATGTCAAAAACTAAAAATCTCAAAAATGGAGATGCGAGGTTTTGTCCTAACAACAGCACTATGAATAAACATTTCGGCTCAATGCTTGTTGAAAAAAGTAATTTAAAGTATTGTAATTATTGCTTACATGTTAGTATTTGGGTAATTACAAAATATTAATTGCCTCTCTGAAACTGAAATGGGATTTTACTTCTGGGGAAAAGTAATCTCTATACTTATTACTTTCCTTCTAAAGTACTTAAGTACTTAAAATACATACTAACCTGTACTAAAGTACAAGGGAAAAAAGATAGTAGTACCAAAATAGCTGCCCCAAATTAAATCTTTCTAAGTGTAATTAAGTTAATTAATTAAGCAAGTTCTTTACACATGAGCAATTTTAGAAATGAGGTTCATGTTAGCATGATTAGATGCTTAGGCAGATTGCTTGTAGACTTTGACATTTTCGTTGTACGGTTGTGCAGCAAGCTGACATCACAGTTTATCTGCTGAATTTAACATATTGGAGGGAAAAATAAACAGAATGTGGCCTGTGCGAAAGTTATGACCCATTTTGGTTGCATCTTTTCTATTATGTCAAACTTAAGTTTGCAAATGAATAGAAATGGTGCACTAAAATTTGCAGAACTGGAAATATTGAAGTTCTTTGTAGATGATCTTATTTTTACTTAGAAAATCGTTAAAATGTAATTTTCAAGGTTCAACATTTGCATAGAACAGAATGTATATATTTCATCACATCTTATTAATATTGTCCTCTTATGACGTGTTCATAGGTTTGGTTCGGTTAAAATGAACTGTGGTGCAATTCTACTGTTAATACTATTGTTAGAACAAGTAAGAACGTTGCTGCGCAAACCCTGGTGCATCAAATCAGTGGACCGAGACCTGCTGTGGCTTTGAAGTATGAATACAATACAGACCTTAAACAAAATGAGCTGTATCTGCTGTCTCCAGGTCTTCTTTGATGCGTGCAGCTTATGAATTCCTGATGCTGTTTTGACACGTGGATGTTATCATCTCTTTATGAGCTCTGAATTGATAATTACAGAAAGAATAGAATTAGTTTTAAAACGTGACTGAGGCACATTCTGAGTTATTATTAAATAATCAATATGCACATATGGCTGTTCATATCAGTTATATAAGTTTTCTCCATTTTATGAAAGCAGTACTCCATATGTCGCTTATTGCTTTAGAGTATCACAAGACATACATGAAATCAGCCCAAATAGTTAGGATTTATTTTACATATATGAATTTTGTTTATATCTTTGGGTTCACTGTCCACTGCTTGCCAGCCTTCTGGACCGTTTCAGCCTTCTGGACCGTTTTGACCACCATTTAGCTTCACGCTGTACAAAGCTGTGCAAACCTCACCTGCATGAACTGACCCTCCTGCTGCTGCTGCTGCTGCATAAACTCAAACTATCTAACCAACCATCCAACCATTGCTCCGCCTGTTTTTCCCCATTTTGTACTATAATACTTTAAACTAACACTGTTTGCTATCCGGTGTCAACCAGAGGAGGATGGGTTCCCCTTTTGAGTCTTGGTTCCCCCCAAAGTTTCTTGCTCTTAGGGAGTTTTTCCTTGCCACTGTTGCCATTGGCGACGCTCATGGGGGCTCGGACCGGGATTTTTCTGTAAATCTGCTTTGTGACAACACCTGTTATAAAAAGCGCCATATAAATAAACCTTGACTTGACTTGACTGTCAAATACGTCAGTGTGAACGCTGAGGAAACCACAACTACAGTGCAACAGTATATCGCTGCTGTCAGAAGAAAAACTCGTAATTTTCATGATGAATGGGCCAAAACAAACTTCTGATGACTTGGAAAAAGGTCTAGTTTCTTTAGTTCGGTCTATTTGGCCATGTGTAAACACCTCAGGCATGCAAAGTGAACCCTGGTTCAGTTCACAGCTGATGGGAGCGCAGTTTTATAATGGTCTGCACCAAACAAAGAAATTCAACATCAGGGCATGCTTTTCTCTTCTAGCCACACATTAGCACTGTCCACATAATCCGCCTGTTTTAACATCTGACTCTTGACAGACACTCATATTGTTGTTGCAGCATGAGCTGCTTTTAACTACGGCAGATGAGCAATAAAATAAGCGCAGAGACGTGTTTGATTTTGACACATGTAGTCATGGAACATATTTTTGGCCAAGCATCAGCGACCTGACTGCTTAACTCAAACCAATCATAAAGAAGCAGATTAAGGAAGGTTTGTTGTAATTGCTTTGATTGTGATACATATAGACTTTAAACATCTCTGTTTTCTCTATTTCTGTTACGGCAACAGAGCATGTGTGTCCCTGCAAAGTTTTCGATCAATAAACAAACAACCACATGTGTAATTTTCTGCACCTTAGCCATTACAGTGTGAAACCAACCAAACCAAGTGAAAAAGATGTCACAACGTCACAAGAGCCCAGACTCTGGGGTGAACTTCAATGAACTAGTTGTGTAAATAGCTTTCGGAACACAATATAAAGCAATAAGCCATGGGAGGCTGTGTGTTACTGTGATTTTGTCACAGGTAAGTGTGCTATTAGGCACGACACAAAGCGAAGTGATAAAAATCACTATAATGCGCAGCCTCAAGTGGCTTATTATTTGATAAAATGTTCCACAGCATAAAATATGATTGAAGCATGACTTGCGCTACCCAGGGCTCAGGGAGGACGCTGGAGGCAGGGTTCAGTGTTGCAGCAGCCATTCAACTTTAACACAAAACAAACACAAAACAACCAAACCAAAGCTAAGCTGCCCACTTTTCAGTGGCTTAAGAGTTGCAGACTTTTCAGTTCTATTTTCCAAGCTAAACTTAGCTTTTCCATCGTTCATCGCTGTTCGTCTCTCTCTCTCTCTCTCTCTCTCTCTCTCTCTCTCTCTCTCTCTCTCTCTCTCTCTCTCAAAAGTAACTGCACATTTTACAGGTTATTTAATAAAATGCTAGGTGATCTGCCAGAACATACGGTTCTACAGTGAACTGGGCTGAGCCCCAGATCTTTACACGCCGAACTAACGTGTCCTTTCATCTGTACCACTATAGAGTGAAGAAGGAAAAGGGTTTCTCTGCTTGTAAATTTCCAAAATGTTGGGAAATAATCTCAAATTTAGTTGCAGTCTTGCAAATAGGGATAGTGGCAGAATAATAGTCTGTGACTAAAAAGTCTGTGGTTGTCTTTAGATGTGAGAGGGTGTCCGACTTTAGACTTTTAAAAGTGTTTTCATAGTCCTTTTAAAGTCTTCTATTGTATGGCTAGTAAAAGACAGTTTATAAGACATTTAATTGATTGTTGCGGTTTTACAGTGAAACATGTAGTTCATACTTTAATTCAAACCCTGTGATATTAATTGAGGAGTTCTTTAGCCGGTTAGCTGTATTTTTCCTGTTCGCTAGCTGATCAGTACAGAATTCAGATGCTGTCCGACATTCATAGGTGTGCGGTGTTTATCGAGTATTTTACAACAGCTTCAGATGTGGCTCAGCCAATAACGTTTTAGGACAGGATCTGTTTTATAGTCCTTAGTTCTAAACTGTTCTTCATTACACTAGTAATTATATTATTATCACACATTGCTTCCAACCCTGTTACACACAAACGTTCATGGATATATTTGTAACAGAGGTGTTCAGCAGTGTCAGGAGAAGGAGGAAGAAGCAGTGGGCGGCGGCGCTCATTAAATTAATGAATTGAACTGGCTTGCGTTTTCCGTTCTGTGACGCCAGCAGCTCTGTTGGGCACTAGTGCAGGTGCTGCTGGTGGCAGTGGTGAGATGAACAGCTGGTCATGCTTGCACAGGGCGAAGTTCATGCTTGTCCTGTGAATAGTTCCAGGCTGTGATGTCTCATCCGATTTGAAAGTTGGGCATTGCAGGTGGTTAGTTTTGATCTTTTGTTAAGGGTATTTGACCCCAATGCAGCCCCTTTATAGCGCTGTCGTAGAAGGGAGGTAAACAGCCAACAGCAGTGAGACACGTTTTCAGAAATATAAATGGCTTACATTTCTGCAGCGTGGAACTGCAGAATAGTTCGGCAGCTGCTTAGCAGCTTCCTCCCATACAGGACATTGCAACAAGTCGCTGTCTGACCGGAGCTCAGAACATAAACAGAGACCCCTCCCATCCCCACCATGGACTGTTCTCGCTGCTAGCCTCTGGAAAGAGGTTCCGAAGTCTTCGAAGCAGAACAGCCAGGTTCAAAAACAGCTTCTTCCCACATGCAATAAGACTGCTGAACTCTAAATAACTGCTGCTTCAATTCTTTTTGTAATTACTCCATACCTGGGAGCTACAGTGCAATACACCCTCTTGTATATATGCTTATTTAGAATTTATTTATCTGTTGACATAAATATGTTTGCATATGCGCCACACTCTGCACTACATTGCACTTTGCACTACACTGTATTACTTGTAATTCTCCCTGATCTACTCTGAGCCTATGCAACGTAATTTCGTTCTAATGTGCACTGTACGGTGTAAATTTGAATGACAATAAAGTCTGTCTAAGTCTAAGTCTAAGCAGTAAGACTACGTTCACATTACCAGGTTGAAGTGGCACAAATCTGATTTTTTTGCCCTAATGTGACTCATTTGAAAACATCGGATCTGAGTCACATTAGGGCAGAAAAATCGGATTTGTGCCACTTCAACCTGGTAATGTGAACCATATGTGTTATATATAACCATATATATGTTTCATATGTGGTCCTAGATCGGATACGTATCTGATTCGTGGCCATGCGACCTTAATGTGACGCTCAGATCGGAATTCATGTGCTTTTTTTCCACTGCGCCATCATTCAGCGTTACTGTGGCAGCAGCGCCGAAGAGAAGGTGGAAAAGCAGCTCATCTCACCTTTTTCCCCTTCGTCTCGCTCTAATAATGAAGCTGAGAGCTGATCAGAGTTAATTATCTTCTCAGCGAAGCTCGTTCTGCTCGTTAGTTTGTGCTGATGATGAACGTGATTCATTCACGTGATGTTACTGAGTAGGATGAGCTCATGAGGGTCATTTCTTGACGCCAGTTCGTCACGTTAATGACAGATTTGAATCACCTACCTAAACGAGTGTGAACCATCGTGTCAGACAGATCGGATCTGAGCAAAAAATCTGATTTGAGCAGCGAGGCTTGTAATGTGAACGTAGCCTAACGTGCAGTATGATATGTGTTATGTAAGACACTTATTCATCACAGTTACATCAAAAATGGCGCAGATTTGTCTTTAATGACATGAACTACTGTGTCATGAAATGAGAATTGAGTGCAAATAAATCAGCTTCGGTGCGTGAAATGAAGCGCGAGCCCACCAGCACCTCATTTACATATCATTTACATGAAAACGGCATTATTCATGCAGATGTTTCGGTTGGGAGCCAGTTAAACAACAGCATTCAGCAGCTCGCTTGCCAATGGCTGTGCTCGTACACAGAATTTGAGGTTGAGCAGTTAGTGCTCCCCCTACTGACCAAACTTTACAGTGTTAATTACGATGACTGAAAAGAAAAAAAATTGGGAAAAAATAAATATCTATGTTTTTCAAAATGGCAGAATGATGTGATTTTGTAATGTGACAATTTTCCTAAAATAACATAATTAAATGCTATGTTATTGCAGTGTGAGATGCTTCTGCACTAACTTTGTTTTGTATTTGTTATTTTTTGGGTTGTGTCAGTCGTGTAAATCAAAAGCACAGTGTAAAAGGTCTTTAAATGGAACTTTAAAATAGTTTCAGTATTTGTACAGTGTGCATGAAAAATAAGTACATTCTTCTTTGAACTGGATATCCATGTGTACCAACGATTAGCATTATTGTTATTTTCTATTTATGTTCTTATTATTGATATTGTAGATGATATTGATAGTTTTGGTTAGTTGACTAGTCAAATTAAGCATTTCTTTCAGCTTGTTAAACTGTTGGGCTCAAATTTATGTGTAAGAGTTCACAGTGGTGCTGATAAGAATCAAACACCCAAAGTATTTAATGCCCTTATTCTTTATCCACTTTTTTCCTTATTTATCCTCTTTCTCTCATCTCTATCTCTTCTCTGCTGCTGCTGCTGCATAAACTCACACTATCTTATTAACCATTGCTCCACCTGTTTTTCCCCGTTTTGTATTCTGTTATTTTATATTAATGCCGTTTGCTATCCGGTGTGGTCCAGAGGAGGATGGGTTCCCCTTTTGAGTCTTGGTTCCTCTCAGTGTTTCTTCCTCTTACTCTTAGAGAGTTTTTCCTGGCCACTGTCGCCATTGGCGACGCTCATGGGGGCTCAGACCGGGATTTTTCTGTAAAGCTGCTTTGTGACAACACCTGTTATAAAAAGCTCTATATAAATAAACTTTGATATTGACTTCTCTTTTTCTCTCCTCTCTGTCCCTTCTCCCTCTTTTCTATCCACTCTTCTTCTCTTTCTGTCTTTCCCTTCTCCTCCCCCTTCCTTTTGGTCTCTTTTCTATTCCCTCTTTCTCTGTTTCTTCATCTCCTCTCCATCTCCTTTTGCTCTTTCTATCCCTCTTATCGTGACGGCTGGTTCACCACCACTGTAAAGAAATCTGAGCTATAAGTTTATCCACAGTGAACCATTTCACATCAAACCAGTCTGAATAACTTTGTTTACATCGTAGTGATTGAATCATATAGAAAGTTTAAAAAAAAATTAATGGAATTACCCTTTAACGATTGCATTGTGAAGAAAATTTAAGTTGGTAGTATTTCCCGTTAAAGTAATTGGTGTGTATGAGAGTGCACAGTGGCTGTGTTTTCTGCAAATATCTGATCGAACTCAATATAAGGCGATGCTCTATATTAAACCAGCCTGATGGGGATCGAGGGAATAAAACTTGGGTGGGATTCCCTTTTTCCAGACCTTTTCCTCCTAGTGTCTCGAAGTGGGTCACAATCGCATCATGTTGCTGCAAAATGCAGTGGCTGCTAAAAATATGCGGGGTGCTTTAGCCCGCCTTTCTCAGCGAGGAGCAGTGTAGTAATTGTGGCAATAACTAGAAAACAGCCCGGAGACATATTCGGCTGTCATTGTGCAAGCTAATTTCATACTTTTGCTTTGTTGCTGGCAGTCTTTTAAGACCCAGTGCTGCGAGCGCGCCCACACACAGCCTGTGTGCCTGTTCAGGGCCGCTGTGTGTTCTCTCGGTCTCTTGGTCTGTCTCAGCGCTCTCTCTCTCTCTCTCTCTCTCTTTCTTTCTCTCTTTCTCTCTCTCTCTCTCACACATACACACTCCCTCCCTCCCTCCTGCTCCTCCTTTGGCTCATCTGCCGTTGCCCCTCATCTCGTTGCTGATCAGCTTGGTGCTCCCATTTGATTCAGAATTGCATCCAGCTGCACCGCCGGCCTGTTACGCGCATTTAAGACTATGCGTTTCTATTGATGACGCACAGTTGAATGGCGCCATAATACCCTCGTGTAGTCTCTTAAAGCACTCCCAAGGCAAAGCCCGCATGAACTGCCAGATTGTGTGTGTGTGTGAGAGCGAGCGAGCGTAGCTTTTGTTTATCGATTACTGCACAGAGCAGTGTAAGACGTGGAAAGCTCTAGATTGCAGAAGCGTAAGATGCTCCCGTGCTCGAGCGGCTCTGTCACGACAGCCACGGCAAAAAATAGACACCGTAAATTGTCATTAACCTTGCCTGCTCTCCGCGAGTTTAATTGTGAGTTAATGTCTCTCTCTCCCTCTCTCTCTCCCCCCCTCTCTCTCTCTCTTCCTACTCTCCCTCATGCACCCTCTTAACCCACTCTCTCTCATAATCACCCCCACCTTTCCTCTCCTCTCTGCCTCTCATGCCCCCCCTCTCCCTCCCCCTTTCCCACTTATTCATCCCCTTTACCTTCTTCTCTTTTCTCTCTTGTCCTTCTCCTTTCACTCATTCTCTCCCTTTTTCCCTTCTTGTTCTTCCTCTCTACCTCGTTCTCTTTCTTTTCCATCCCCTCTCCCTATTTCTCTTTCTTTTTTCCATCCCCTTTCATCTTTCCCTGTCTTTCTCTCATTTCCAACCATTTCTCTTTCTCACTTCTACGTCTCTTCTCCATCTTTCTCTCTTCTCCATCCCCTCTTTGTCTCTTTTCTCTATCCTCTCTTACTCTTTCTTTCTGTTTTGTCTTCATCGTCTCTCCCTCCTTTTCTCTCCTCGATCCCCTTTTTCTTTCCCACTCCCTCTTTCTTCTCCATCCCATCTCCCTCCTTTATTCCATTTTTATTCATCCAAACTGTCTTTCCCTCTTCTCCATCCCCTTTAATTTGCTCTCCCTCTCTCTCTTCTATACCCCTTCCTCTTTTTCTTCCTCCCTGTTTTTCTCTCCTCCTTCATCACCTCTCCCTCCTCTCTCTCTCTCCTTTATCTCTTTCGCTACCTCTATCCCTCTTTCTGTCTTTTCCATTGCCTCTCCCTCCTTATCCCCTAACTTTCTCTTCACTGTCCCCTCTCCTTCTTCCTCTTTCTAGGTTTCATTTCTTCTCTTTCCTTGTATCCCTTTTTTCTCTTCTCTGTCCCCTCTCCCTCCTTCTGCCTCTCTCTTTTCATCTTGTCCTTCCCATCTCTCTCTATCTCTGTCACATCTAATCCCTTTTCCTGTTTCTGTCTCGTCCACTGCCTCTCTGTTCCTACTCCATATTTCTATCCGCCTTTCTCGCTTATCTAAACTCTCTCCCTCTTTTTCTCATTCCTCCCCTCTCCCTTTTTCTTTCTGCTGTCCGTTCCTTTCCTCTCATTCTCTCTTGCCTCTCCCTTCACCATATTTCTCTGCCTTTTTGTTGCTCATCAAGCTTTTCTCATGTTTATCTCCATAGGGGAAGGTAGCAGAGCGGGGTGACCACCACACACTCCTGAGCTTGCCGGGCAGTCTGTACGCCGACCTGTGGCACACACAGAACAGCAAGGTCCTGAACAGCAACAGCAACAGCAAGCCCACGGCCCAGGCCGAACGCATCTCGCAGAAGGAGGAGGAGCGCAGGAAGCTGCAGGAGGAGATCCTGAACAGCGTGAAGGGCTGCGGCAACTGCTCCTGCTGAGCATCCGGCCTGAACACATGCACATATGTGGCTTTCTGGGGAGTCAGACTTTGCGGCTTTCTCATTCCGTCCTAAGGCTGTACAGAGCTGGAGGATGATGGGCACACTAAGGCTCCTTGTGCCGCCCCAAGACTGACTTCACCCTGAAAACATGACCAAACGTAGGCCTGAGTCCACTGGTCATCCTGACTTTGGCCAGTAATGTTGGTTGATTCAGCAGCTCTTTTCTCTATCAGTGGAATACTCCAGTGTTTTTCAGCCTAAATGCTTCAGTCTGCTGTGTCTGTAGGATATTGTTGACCAGCACAGACGCTGGTTCATGCACTTTCCTGTATTCAGTAACCAAACACACAAACCATTGGCTCAAAACTCTTCTACAATAGAAGTGCAAAAGTCAACATTTTTCAGTGTTAACATCACAAAATTCTTAAAAAAAAAAATTACAGGAGTGAATGCATGTTCCCTGTTTGACCCTTTGTTCCACCCTGAAGCCCAGCTGTATGTTGCTCCTTCCCAGTTGCAGCCCATCATTCAAATACAGGTTTTAAATGGCAGATCCCATTGATGGCTTTCTTGGGAAAACTACTCCAAGCTACTACTGCCGTGAATTAGTTTATCACCAAAGCACATCAACTTACACATGAGGTATAAATTGCAAACAAAACAGCATTGAGTGTGTTTACATGCACTCAATAATCCGATCATAATCGGATTTCTGCAGTTATTCGATTATTCAAATGGTCATGTAAACACCATACTCTGATCTAGAAATCCGATTAAGAAATCTGATAAAGGGGCTGGATTTTAGCTCAGTAATTAGATTTCTCAGTGCATGTAAACTCTTACACTGATTTCTTTCGGATTTCACACATGCGCAAGATCAGACGGCGGTACCAGAAATAAGCGAGCAGCGTCGCCGCGAGACGCAGCAAAACACTTTTAGATCGACGCTGAAACCAAACACGAAATGAAGGATTTAAATATTCTTCATCTTCTAGATGATGTATGTTCATATTTTCAGGTTAAAAAAAAGCTGGCAGATGGAGATTAGCTTGAAAAACACTGGGATAATTCTTTAAAAACTGGCTTGTGGCAATATGCACTTCCACAGGCCACATTCACTGACATGCCTTTCAGTGAGCACAGTGTCTCCAAAGCCTGGTCCTGCACCCACCCTGCATAGTTTAGTCTTCTCTCTGCCCTTACAAACCCAGTTCAGCTTATGAAGGCCTGATTAGCATATTAATTAGACAGGAAAACACCAAACTACGCAGTACCTTCTCCAGGAGCAAGTTTTGGAACCACTGTGTTGACACATTATCAAGGTATTTAATCTTGTTTTAAATTATTATATATTTTCCATGCGATTAAGAACTGTAGGTAGCTGTTTTTATCATGGGTGTGTACATATTAAAATAACATGACAGGTTTGTACAAGAGTGAAGAATCATATTGTACAGGAGCGAACATGTCAGACAGCTTTTTGTAAGTGAAATGTATTAACTGGATGTAACAGGAACACTTTATATACTTAGTCTTTTGGATAACAGCACCTTACACTAATATCTGGTGCTACATTATGTTATTTGTGAGATCAGCTCTTTAGCAGATTATTTGTATCAGAAATGAAATGTGAACAGAAGCTGATTGTTGACAGAAAGAAGAAAATAAAACATCTTAAATGGATTCTTGTTTGAGCGGCTATTTTATTTGCCATGCACATAATGATTTTTCACATTTTCGCATTGGTGTCAGAATTGGCGTTGTCCTTCATTTGGTCATCCTGAGCTTCCTGAGTGGTGGTTATTTTTCCAGGGCCTTATTTTCCTCATTTCTTTACTTTAGGGCTGTGAAGGCAATTTACAGTGCCTTCTATGAATGCTGGTGTGGGTTTTATCTGTTGGAGTTTAGTTTAGGGCTGGGATGGTCAGGGCAAAACCTTGATTCTGTCAGTGTTGTGTTGATTTTGAGGTCTGCTTTGGATCACTGTCCTACTAGAACAGGGGTCATAACCCAAATGTTAAGAAGAGCAATGTTGTCCTTTTAACAAAAATCTGTCCACTTTGGGAGCCACAACATCTTATGTCCATTTTATTAAAGTAATGTTTTATCATCTTGGCTGAAACTATCTCTTAATATGCTGATTAATGTGCTGATGTCCTAGTATAGACTAAAAAACACAGACTTACTCTGCTCTGCTTTAAGCTTTAGCTCAGCTATAGCCGCTTTTCTTGCATCTCCAGCAGGAAACTTTTCAACAAAAGTATAACAGTTTCATGTAAAATGTCTCTCAACTTTATACTTTTTACGAGGCTGAAGTCGCTTCTGGTTCACCAGCTTCTTGTTTGAATTTTCTCGTTCCACCTTAAATGGCATCTGAGGTGCCAGAATGTAACTGTGGCACCATTTAAGGTGGAACGGGAAAATCCGAACGCGAAGCTGGAGTGATTATAAATGTTAATAAATCCATTAATCTCCAAATTATCGATGTTCATCTTAAATCTTTCTCTTTGCCGTTTTGTTAGCTACTAGCTAGGTGAGACTTGTCTGCGTTGCTATGGTGACCAGCAGTCTGTGCTGATCTTCGGGGTTAAAGGGTGAATTAGCAGTTCTACATTAACTCCAGAGTTTAAGACCATTTATTTTTACCTACAAACCTGATTCTGCTGTGGAGCCACAACAGGGCAGTAAAAGAGCCGCATGAGCCACATGTTGCTGACCCTGATCTAGAAGATCCAACAACAACCTGGTTTAAACCCCCAGTCAGGTTTTGATTTAAAATCTGCTGGTACTTGATGGAGTCTGTGATGCCATGGATCTGAATAAATTGTCCTGGAACTTTGGAAGAAAAGCAGCGCCACAGTATCACAGATCCACCACCGTACTTCACTGTGGGGATCGGGTACTTTTCTGCAGGGCTGTGTTTGTGTTTATGCCAAAGCTACTTTTGCCAAAAAGCTCTATTTTGGTCTTTGGAAATCAGGGCTAGAAGATGAATCGTTTTTATATCAAAATCGCAGTTTGAAAGAGTGTGATTTTCAAATAACGAGCCGAAATTTTATTTTAGCTTACATTAACAACAATTTATGTTTTAAGTGGGGGGAGTTTAACCTAATGAGACAGATCTGGTAAACTGCCTGTAGATGACTTGCCAGTCAGAAGTAACCAGGCACCCTCAACTGCAGCTAACTGGCCGTCTGCTGTGCTGCGTTCAATCCTCCAGCTACAAAATATGGATATTCTGGTCTTCTTACCCAAAAACAGACCTGGAGCTTAACTTGTAGAAAATATTCACAATTTAAATCGCGGTCACAAAAGTCACAACTGGATATTTTGCCCAAATCTTGCAGCTCTTATTGTAGTAAATTCTCAAAGTCTCAGTAACTGTAAGCATTTGAGTTTGTCGGTCCTCAACAGTGGAGAGT
Organism: Colossoma macropomum; assembly: GCF_904425465.1. Classification (NCBI taxonomy): domain Eukaryota; kingdom Metazoa; phylum Chordata; class Actinopteri; order Characiformes; family Serrasalmidae; genus Colossoma; species Colossoma macropomum. Next base: position 41,586,505 of record NW_023494788.1, read on the forward strand.
TGTAGTTGGAGAGGGAGACTTTCTGACCCAAGACCTGACGAATGTGTGTAATTCCCCAGCTGTGGTGCTTGGAGATTTTTCGGCTGCTCGATCTCGATCCAGCCTCCATTTCCATATGAATGGAAAAACACTTCAGTTAGATTTCACTTCTTCACTAAGAAGAATTTCTAGAGGTGCCAACACAAAGATTTGAAAAAAATATTAATTTTATGATAGTTTTTCATTAAATAAGGTTATATGTTTGTTATTATTTTGAAATGAAAGATCAAAAGAATAAGATACAAAATGGTGTTTACAGCTCGTTTCTTAGAGGTGCCAAAATATGTGGAGGACACTGTAACCCAAACAAAATGAGGATTTTAAATGGAAATTAAGACTCAGACTGCATTTGTGTACCTTATTTAATCAAAAACAGATTCATGAAGCCATCAAATCCTTTTTAAACCGATATCTGGACTACACACTGCATTATCTTAAATATGTTGCTTGGTTTAATTGACTCTCTGAATGTATAGCGGTCAGCCAGTGGAAGGACGTGACTCAATATTTGGCCTAACATAAGAAGGAAGCCCCTCGGTTATGTTTATGGTTATAAAGGGGACTGGCTTGTTTGGCAAATAAAGGGAATAAGAAAATAAACTAAATAAATATGTAAATCATGACCAAGCGTGTTTGTGCTAATAGATTTGCGATGATAAATGTGTCACTATAGTTTATGATTGATGTATGAATGTGATTGGAAGTCTAATTCCGAAGCCTCAGGCTTGTGCGTAGGTGTGAGGCGGGATAATAATATAACACCAGATGTTCTTCACTTAATCTAATTGAGTGTTTAGGAATCCATATGTTTGCGGAGCAAAGATGCCGCAATTACCGTTGTGGTTTTACTCCATGCAGGGTCTATTCAGCGGAGTTGAACCACCGTCTTTGCCGTCATTGAAAGATCTTCAAGCAAAAGGCTGAAGAAACCTCCTCTTGCCGTTTAATTAACTCTTAATTACAGGTTAAACGATTGGTCTGTATGCTGCATGTATACACAAGTGAATAACATCAACCAGAATCACAATATGCCTGAAAATATAAGGATTATTTTGTCGTCTTCTACTTTTTCTGAGTTTAATCAGCAGGAGCCTGTTTTTAAACAGCAACCTGATCAGATTTTAGCTTTTGGGTTGAACTAAATCCTTAAAACGGCCAATTAAATAGCCAGATTTATTCCAATCCAGTAATCAGAATCCCACTGAATAACACTGAAGTAGCTGACATGGTGGTGGTCTTTATTGACTGGAGTAAAACAGCAATTATAACAGGCTTTCTGTTTTCTGTTTTCCTCTCAAATATGCAGCTTATCTCGAAGCTGGCACTAAGGGTGCGCATCACTCCCTCTCTCAGCCTGAACTCTCTGGTCGGGTCACTCTTACTGATGCGTGCACTTGCTTTTTCACAAATGGAGTCTTCAGGTTTTTCAGTGGTCAGTCTCTCAGGCACATAAAAGCCCGAGCAGCTCCCCTCCCGCTCCCATTGTTCGAGCAGAATAACACAGGCTGCTTTGTTTCTGCCCAAACTGTTCTCAGTAATGCACTTAGTTGAGCCCAAGCCCTCCCTCTGCTTCCTGTTGCTCCAGCACAGTCATAAGCGTTTAGATTTGGTGCACATGACGTCCGTACAGCATGATGACCCACGTACACTATGTCCATATATACCGTAGTGGCCGAGCTGCTAAAACTGGATGAATCTGTGCTTTGGATCTCCTCCTCTTGAAGCAGGGCCTGCTGGCTTTGTGTGGTTTCTGAAAGAGAGCAGAGGCTCTTCAGGACCTACAAGTGCCTTCCACTGAGAGAGCCTCTCCTAGAGTTGGTTTACGCCCCAATTAAGGTAAAGCTCGGCTCGCTCACCCATGTACAAACACTGGCATGTCACGGAGTCTCTTCTCCTGCTGTGGAAAATGCAGGGTGATTCAAAAAGATTCGTCTGATTTCAAAATGATTTATTTCACTAGTAAATCATTACAGATCAATGCAGTAAACTGTAAATGGTTTAAATGAGCATAAAGTTTATTATGTAATTGTACAAGGTCTCAGTATGAACCTCCTCCAGCTGTATGGACCCCCAGAATGCACTGCAACGTGATGTACGCTCTGACTCTCCCACCAACACAAAAATATATGGGACAGTGGTTACAACTCAATTCTACACAATTCCAGACCAGTCATATCACCAAACACACTGTCTGCATTTCAGCTGCAGTTCAACCAATATAAACACTGACCGTCAGCTCAGCAGCTCAGAAACTGAGTCTTAATGAACTTGAAGCACTGAAAGGATCTCAGGTGTCTAGCCAAAGCAAATAGGTAGGTTTAAAAGACTGAGCACCTGGGGACATTTAAACTTTGAATATTTCAAGAGTCCATGTAATATTTCAAGGTCTACTACAAGTGTCTGTATTTTACTGTTGATGTTTTTGCATATTTTGAATAAACAAAGTCCAGTTGGTGTTACAGCACATTCATTAAAAATGAAATAAAAACAGATTTTTCTCCGGCCCACAGATTTGATGAGATTTTTTAATGTGGCCTCTTTAGAGGTTGAGTTTGACGCCCCTGATTTACAGTGTCCCAGTGTCCAGGTTTTGATTTGAAATATGTGAAGTTGTACAGGACTAGCATATCGGCAGAAAAAAACAAAACAAACAAAAAAACAGACGTGTCTCCATTTTTGTTGGTTTTTATTTTTCTACATCATTTGAACACGACTGTCCTTTACATTGTGTAACAATTTCATGATGAAGTGGAGCAACAGAAATCCTCCTAAATCACCTGAAATTAAACCTCTTTACATTAACTTACATTAAAAGTTCAGAAAAAAAGTTAAAAGTTCATTCAGTCACAAATGGAAACATCTTTGGAAAGTACGTCAGTCAGTTTTTACTGAGTCCTGTTTGAGTTCTGTTTGTCATCAGATTCATCCGCTTAGTGAGGGGCACCAAAGCACAACATCACACACATCTCTGGACATACTGCATGCAATTACACATTTCCACCAGAGAGGTCTCCAAATCCTCATATCTTACATGGTACAGCTTTAACCTTTGATATAGCATTGAACTATATGTGAATAATTTTCTTAAATTTAATGAGCAACAGCTTAAATTGCTATCAGGTGTTCACTGACACAGCAGACAAATTTGGCAGCACTGCCCACTGCTCCTGACAAAACTGTTCACGTTCATGCAAATTACAGCTGGGCTGCTGATGGACTCCACTCCTCTCTGAGCCACTCCAAAGGCCAGAATCTGATCAACCCTGTCAGGTATTCTGAAGGGCATGTTCCATTTTGCTTTTTTAGCTACTTCACCTTTGCTTTGGCCATGTTTTGCAGTCACAGTCTCACTGAATGGTAAAGCTTTGTCCTGTGTTCAGATTTCCGGCCTTGCTCATGAGCTGAAAGCAAAGTAAATTTATTTTAAATAGTACATTGAGACAGAATTAAAAGGCTCATATTATTGAAAAAGGATTTTTCTCACTTTTTTATAAATTAGTTTAATGATGTTTGTAGACATTGCTAAAGTTTCAAAATGTACCGTTCACTCCCCAGTCCATACAGTCAATATATATTGGCTGCAAAAACAGTCTATTTTGAATTCACTGTATTTGTGATGTCATACAGTCCGACCTCGCCCGTTCACACTGACTGAGGTGTTTCAGCCTGGACTGCTGTCCAGAACGCCTTCCTCTGCTGTCCATGTTTAGCTGTTGAGGCTGTTAGAATAACAGCAGATCTGCTCTGATGTGTTCTCTATCGCCCCCTTGAGTACTGAGTGTTTTAACTGCCATAGTAACGTAAGAACACGTGAGTTTGGACAGAAGGGCCGTGCATCTGCAATGCGCCAGCAAAGTGTTGACATTGTGTTGACATACTTGTGTTGAGCATTTTTCTGATCTAAGGGATAAAGAGAGTTTGGAAAATGATTATGTAAAAATGATTTACGACTGATTATGGTATAGAAACACACATGAACATCATAAGTGGACCTCAGTGGAAGCAATCAAAACAAAAAAAAGGGCCCTCCTGAGAGATTTAGTTTGTATGCTGACCTTTGCCATATGTTATTTATTGAGACATCCTGAGACGATATTTACACAGTATGTTTCCTGTTCACCGAAAAGTAATGATATGTGTTCATCTGTTTGCTGCAAACATCATGACGGGGTAGCTGAGTGCTGTGCCTCTCTTTTAGTGTGTTAATTTGACATGTACTATGAAAATGTGGTGAAAATGTGCCCTAAAATGGACCAATGGGGGGCCACCTCCGCCAGAAAGGTGACCGTGATTGGTCCAAGAGCTGCTTTGATGTCGAACCTCCCGTAAATTTTCCCAGTCTTTGATCGTAGTGTCGTGACTTTTGCTCAGCTTTTGATTTCACGACTGTGCATCACTGTGTGGGGGGAAAATAATATTAATCGAAATATGAATCAAAGACTGCAAATTTTTTATTGCTATCACAATAAAAGTTTCCAAGCTAAGAGCTTTGAAGACAAAATGTATTTATATAATGTATAATGTATGTACAAATTTTCTCATAAGCGCAGTGCCTGAACGACTAAACAGCAAATTTTATAACTCCCACATGCACAGCTCAAAAACTGCAGTGTCCACAACTACGAGCCTCTAAAAACACTTTAAATGTGATGAGTATGTCCACTCTGTGAAGCAGTAATGGCCACTGTCACAACAAACCTGCATCACTATAAGGAGCTTTTGAAAGAATTATATAGAAACCCAATTCCAAAAAAATATGACAGCCCAATGAGTGCTGGGATAGGCTCCAGCACCCCCTGTGACCCAGGAGGATAAGCAGTGTATGTGTGTGTTTTTGTATATATAAGCTCATTCTTGTGTTGATGCCTGCAACACATTTCAGCTGGGACAAGTTAAAAGCGGAGTATGTTTTTTTTTTTTTTGAAAGATTTTTTGTCATATTTCTTGAAATACTGTTTATATCCTAATAGCCATCAATACATCAAATGCTCTGACAATAAAAGAATCATTATCCAATATCCAATATCCAATCATTTCATTCGGGCCAAATATAGCCCATAATATCATAATTCACCTGCTGCTCCCACCACCCTCGTCTATCATCTAGCAACACGCTCAGCTAACTCAGAGATGGAAATACGCCATGATACGGGAAATTGTGTTCTGATTTTCAGGTCATGTTGACTTTAAAGTGAGCTGGCAAATTCCTGCTACGTAAGAGATCCCGACACAATTCCTGAAAGATTCCAGTCTCTCTTTGTTGGCTGTTCACTGCACCACCCAGCAACCACAACCTCCTGGAGCGACTGACTGTATTTTATCAGATCTAATCAGAATTGCTACAGCTGAACACCAGCGGATGCTAATTACTGCATCACAGGCTATTCTTAGTAAGATGCGTTTAGACTTTGATAAGCATGTTGGGTCCAACAGGAGGGCAACAGAGACACCCATAACACTGTACCTCTCGTCCCTCTTCTCTTTCTTCCCCTTCTCTCCCAGCCCTCTGAACTTGGGAAGATGTGAAGGACGCTTGAGAAGATGTAAAGCACATGGAGTGTTTATCCAGCGCCACCTCAGTATCAACCAACTGAGCCCAGAATGCTGGCATCAAGTCCTTTCTGTCACAGACCAGATGTGCCTGAAGATCCCTTTGGAGGGAGCATAGTTTCCCCCTGGTGAACACAGTGACGTGTCTTTGGTTCAAGAAATTGTCTTCAAGATATTCTAAAACAAAAGGAAGCTGCTCACCAAATCATCCAATATAGTAAAAAAAAAAAGACAAAGAATAGTGAAGCAGTAATTTACTGATTATTTAATATTACTAAAATCAAACTACTTTCCTGAAAATAAACGTGCCAAAAAGGTTGTCATGAAGAGCCACTTTTAGTGAATGGTTCTTTAAAGAAATACATTTTTTAAATTTTAAGATATCTTTGCAAAATATGAAGGTTCTACACCAATGAAAAATTTGTTTTTACTCAATTTTTACTCCAATTATTCACATTTAATTTCACCCACTACACAGATGCCACTACATCATTTGACAGTTCAACACGCTTGGAGGAGAACACTAACGGCCAATTCTGTTACAGCAGCTAACAGATGCATGCATTGTCTAACATCACCTTGAATGATGAGTGGAGAGGGGGCGCTATTCTACCCACCCAGAGTGAGCAAAGCCTATTATGTATTTTTATGGAATTTAATAAACTGTGGGTGTTCAAACTTTTGCATATTGCTACTGATTTTGAGCCTTAATGTTCAACGAACACGTGTTTCTACGCTCATTGTCCATTTTATCAGCTCCACTTACTATATAGGTGCACTTTGTAGTTCTACAGTTACAGACTGTAGTCCATCTGTTTCTCTGATACTTTGTTAGCCCCCTTTTACCCTGTTCTTCAGTGGTCAGGAACCCCATGGACCCTCACAGAGCAGGTACTATTTGTGTGGTGGATCATTCTCAGCACTGCAGTAACACTGACGTGGTGGTGGTGTGTTAGTGTGTGTTGTGCTGGTGCGAGTGAAACAGACACAGCAGTGCTGCTGGAGTTTTTAAACACTGTGTCCACTCACTGTCCACTCTATTAGACACTCCTACCTTGTCAGTCCACCTTGTAGATGTAAAGTCAGAGACGATAGCTCATCTGCTGCTGCACAGTTTGTGTTGGTCATCCTCTAGTCCTTCATCAGTGGCCACAGGATGCTGCCCACAGGACGCTGTTGGCTGGATATTTTGGTTGGTGGACTATTCTCAGTTCAGCAGCGACACTGAGGTGTTTAAATACTCCAGCAGCACTGCTGTGTCTGATCCACTCGTACCAGCACAACACACACTAACACACCACCACCATGTCAGTGTTACTGCAATGCTGAGAATGACCCACCACCCAAATAGTACCTGCTCTGTGGTTTTCCTATGAAAGTGCATAAAACCTGCCACGTCATTAAGTACAATTCCTTGTATCTACACTCTTTGTTATTTTATCAGCTCCACTGTTCAGGGGGATCCTGAACATTGAACAATAGGGGCAAAGGGGGCTAACAAAGTATGCAGGGAAACAGATGGACTACAGTTGAATTACAAAGTGCACCTATATGGTAAGTGGAACTGATAAAGTGGACAATGAGACAAGAAGTGTAAATACAAGGTAGGTGTACTAAATGAAGTGGCTGTTCAGTGTGTGTGTGTGTGTGTGTGTGTGTGTGTGTGTGTGTGTGTGTGTATCTCACGCTATATGTTATGCTTTTTCTACAAACGGCCTTGGCCTGAGGGTGAAATAGCCAACCGCTGCTGCCTAAAGGCCTGATCTTGAAGCACTGTGGTGAATCATATGGAAGATAGAACCTCCATATGGGAGCTCTGTTCTATTTAATTATTTAATTCTCTCACTGAACCAGAGGAGCGAGGAGGGATCACTCCACCGACATCACCTGTTCGTCCCATTTTCTTAGATGATTGCGGCTCTCGTGTTTAGATCCCTTGAGACTCGTCTTATCGTGCGCTGTGTACGCGCTGAGAAAGAGCGAGACCTTTTTTGTAATTACTGTGGCCTGTTTGCCAGTGAGCCCTGCCTGGAGATAAAGCCGTTTATGTGAGGCAACGTTTGCCAGTTTAGCTGGTTTGTGATGGAAGGCTAAATGAACTGTACCAGCCGCAGATGTCCACGTCCGCCACGATCCGCGTCTGCGTTGCTTCAGGAGTTCAGAACATAATGAGGACCATCTTTCACTGTTTGCTGGGATAACACTTCAACGTAGGCAGGAAATCACACAAAAGACTCTAATAAGGCCGAGAGTGTGTGTGAGTGGAGGGTTGGGGTGTGCCAGGCCGGTGAGAGAGCTAGCATTGATGCAAACAAGGTGTTGATCTTAAAAGAAAAGCAGGCCGTATTGCTGGGCAGCATGTGGCCAGGATAATGTGCAATTAATTCCCCTCTCAAAAAAAGTCTTTAACTGGCCAGGTGAAGTTTTTACACCCTGTAATTTGCAGGATCGTGCAGTTTTGAATGCCCTGTTGACGACGGCCCTAAGACGTCTTTTTCATCACACTAGAAATAAGCAGCGCAAGCGCAGACAAAGGTTAACGCTAAGCATCAGGCAAGCAGCGTATCCTCATTATAATACAATGGAGCCCCAAAGGCGTTGTGCGCATTGTTTGCGTGTGCACGCATGTGTGAATGTGCACAATGAATATGCATCCTAGCCTGTGAGAAGATGTAGTTATTCCCAGCGCTTTGTGTAGGAGGGTAAATTTGTGTGTGTAATCCGTGTGTTCAGTGTCGGCGCTTCCGGTCAAACGGATATGAATATGCACATGCAGATAAAGCTCTTTTCATCTGCCCTGGAGTTACTGAGCACAGCAAGTCAATAGCAAACCCACTAGAACTGGCACGCCAACTGTCTCTGCACTTCGTAGAAGTAGGAACAGTTTATCTGGGCTTACTGTGGACGCTCCAGTGTTAGGATCGCATTTGTATGTGCTAATTAAACTGACACGGATCCATAACTTTCTTAAAGCCCTATCTTGTGTAATTGATTACGTGTGCAGAGCTCATATTACCGGCATCGTTGTGATTTTTGACCCACGTCAATTTGTCTTTTTTTGACATTCTAACCTCCGCATAATTATATCCTATATCGAGTCTAATTAACAGGCACATTAAACCAGGAATCTTGTATAGCAGCAAATTAGTATTCGTGCTTGTGTAGCATCCTCAAAGCACTGGTATTTCACGCTCTAAGCCAGTTTGCAATAAAAGTGTTGTGATATAAAGAAAGTATAATGGTAAAATAGTGAAAAATAGATGATTACTGTAACCAACTTTTCTAAACGTCTTCACAATTCAGTCACGGATATGTTTACAACAAAGTAATTCAGAAAGGTTTGATGTGAAGTTGATCATTGGTGAGATACACGCTCAGATTTCTTTACAGTGGTGGTTATGGGAACCAGACGTCACAATATCTACAACACAAATACTGTCATTTAATTTGCTGTCTGAAATGAACCATGAACCTACACGTCCTCTGACTTTTAGTAAGTATTTTGGTAGCAGTGCAATTGAGTTATCTTTTCTACAAGTACTGTTTTGCCTCATAATGGTCTACATGTACCACTCTGCCATGTATAAAAAAAAAAAAACGTTTTAGGCCAAAACCTCATCTCAAAACTACCATAAAGAAATCTGACGATGTGTTTGTAACCATTTTATGTAATAACTTTCTGTAAGGGAGCTTTTAAAGACATTAAACGTTTCAGACGTCTGGTTCCTATCACCGCCACTGTGAACAATGCTGACTTCACATCAAACCACTCTGAATGACGGTTTACATCTTAGTGAGTCAATAAGGCAGAAATTTAGATCAGTGGAATTCCCTTTCAAGTAATACAGATTAAACATTTTAGCCTTAATCACTGTAATACTGTAGTAATTGCTTATATCAAAACCAATAAACTGTATTGCTTATTCTGCAATGATATTTCTACTTTCAGTCTAAAAATGAGTCCGTTTTTCATAGGTAGCATTAAATATTTGGTTACAAATCCAACAGATAACCAAAGGAGAGACTTTACCTTGGGTGTGCGGGAAGATGGTCCACATTCAAATTATCAAATAAATGTGACCTTTTTCCTTTTCTGACTACGTTTTCTTGATTTGGCTTTGGAAATGTCACAGGAGTCATGAAAACATCAGACGAGAGGTTTGTAAAAAGTTAAGAAACATCAAAGCTCTTCCAAAAGAAATCCGAAATGCAATTAGTTGAGGTCATTTAAAATAGAAGGGTAAATATAGGAACAACAACAAACACAACTATATCAGTCCTGACAAAAAGAGATAAAAAGCCTGTACCTATTGGGGATGTTAATTCATATGACTGTAATGAACACAGGAGGTCTTGTAGATGTCACTACATCATAAACATCTTAAAGAATACAGAAATGACCTATATTCTGACCAGTAGCATATAAAGCATAAACAGGACAGGACCCAGAATGAAACCTTGAGGAACACCACATATGATATTAAAGCTCAAAAGATCCGGTCAGGCAGCGTCACCCAGCACACGGCCTGTCCACCATACTGATATCAGGCAGGAGATCCCGCAGCATCCAGGCTAGAACAACCCGGCTAAGGAACAGTTTCTACCCACAGGCTGTCAGGGTTCTGAACAAGCTGTGATGCTGTGGGTTCTTCCCCCATTTCCATTTCAATTGGTCACTTTGTTAGTATTATTTATTATATCATATCAATGCAACAGACAATAACACTGTCACTTTAAAATGTATATTTATTCTCAGATTATCACTTGTTTAATATATTTGTACATAGCAGAGAGTTTTTCTTACATAGGTCCCTCCTGTCTCTATATTTGGTGTATATTTTATGTATATTTATTATATTTTACTTTTCGTATTTTCTTTTGTATTTTTACTTTGTTTACTTTCTGTAGAGTGATTAGCTGAGCCTCACCACAAACAGTTCAATGCATGAATGTCCTGACATGTTGTGTAAATGACAAATGAACCTGAAACTTGAAACTTGAGCTGAGGAAATGTAAACAACAAAGAGTTACTCAGACACCCGAAGAAGATTTCTGTCTAAACCATTTGCTAGAAAGTCCATCATATCGTCAATATTTCAGAAGAAGAATATTGTAGTAACAAATTAAAGACTAACCAGATGTTAGAGTTTGTAGATGCCTGCTCATCCTACACATATAGTGCGCTGTAAGTGCTGTTATTGTGGAGTGGAAACATCTAGGAGCTCCAACAGTTCAGCCCTGAAGCATTAGGCCACACAGGCTCACAGAACAGAACTGCCAAGTGCTGAAGCACCATGTAAAATCGCGTGTTCTCGGTTGCAGCACTTACTACCCCAATCCAAAATCCCTCAGGATGCAGCATCAGCGCAAAAAGGTTGATGCATTTGGTTTCCACCACTGAGCAGCTGCACACAAGCCTGCATTCATCATGTGCAAAGCCAAGCGTCTGCGGGAGTGATGTAAATTACACTGTTAAAACTGATCAGTTAAGTCAACTCAAATGATTTGAGGAAACTGATTACTCAAGTTCAACAGCTCAAATCATTTGACCATACATAATTACCTGAACTGAGTATGAACAAAACATATGTTTATTGCTGCACTTAAGTAAATTGAGCAAATTGTACTTCATTTGTTTTGTTGATATTAAAACGATTGAATTATGTTTAAGCTAAGTAATCATAAATTAAATTCACTGCCAGGCTAAACTCGGTTATCATTTTGACAAATTCATATTGTATTGCAGAGATATGATCATAGACATTTGTAACAATGTCTTGTCCTACTTATTGGACTGTTGATGTGATTGTTTTTCCTCTGGTTTTATATTATGCTTATTTTATTTAATAGTTTATTCAGAGGGTCTGAACTTTATGTAGTAGTTATTTATTTACAGTGGTGGTTAAAGCTTTTGTAGGTAAGTTATAGTATTCCTTAATCCATGTAGATATTCATAATAGATTAATGTTAGCACCTTCTTACACAAAGCTGAAGTTAGATTCTTATTTGCCAGCTTCTTGTTCCAGTTTTCCCGTTCCACCTTAAATGCTGCAGCTTCAGGCATCAGAAACTGACTACTGCACCATTTAAGGTGGCGAATAGGAAGCCAACTTCAGCTTCATCCCTCTTACTGTGTTTTGGGGGTTTATTTTATTTTTATGTGTATTAAGATTAGAAGTGATTCACACATTGATGATTTGCTGATGTGTCTGATTGTGTTTCTTGCGCTAAACTCGGTTTTTAACCTCAGGTACAGACTGAATACTTTCCTGCTGGTCCGGACGGCTAATTATCACGATCAGTTATTAAAGTAATAAAAGCTACAGAGAGCAGATCCGTGCAGCCTGGATTAATCTGTGTCTCAGGATTATAGCTAAACAGATTAGGTGAAAATCGGTTGAGTAATAAGGAAGTTGTGGCTGATTTAATTTTAAGACTCTTTGTCTCTCAATACAAGTGAATCTGTTCACAAGCAGACCTTGACCTCTCCAACATGGCGGACGTGCAGATGTATCGCCTCAGATAGAGAACCACAGACAACACGGCATCCAGGTATGGATATCTATGGGCTGGACCCTTTAGTTCCATTGAAGGGAAATCTTAATGACACAGCATAGAATGATACTCTACAGAGGCAGTTAGGGTGCGGCCCTTTCCTGTTCCAGCATGACTATGCCCCTGTGACCCAAAGAAAGGTCCATAAAGAGGTGGTTGGCTTATTCCGTTGCAGGAAAACTTGACTGGCTTACACAGAGCCCGGATCTGAACCTCATCTTTGGGATGAACTGGGATGCAGACTTCAAGCTCCGCCTTATCATCCAACATCTCGGTGAGGCTCTTACAGCTGAAGAGAAGTGAATTGAAGAGCAGAGGCTGTTGCAGCAACAAACGGGGGACCAACATATCAATGCCTATGGTTTTAGAATGAGATGTACATGTGGATCTGACACGTACAACTACTGGTTTTGAAAATCTCTTAGAAAAGTCCTTTTACGTGGTTTTACTCTCTAAAACACATGATCTGAGACCTTCAAACACTGACCTTCAGCAAGTCCAGTTTTTATACTCCCAGAAAATGGAACATTTATCAGGCAGTCAGGTTTGGGACACTCTTTAAAATGTGAAAATACTCCTTTTTTTGAGTTCTGGGTTCTTTTAATCTTTTAAAAATTTTGTTTGTCATTTTTCTCTGTTTGCCTTCTGCCCAATGACAGCTGGGATAGGCTCCAGCACCACCCCCCACCCCACCCGCGATCCAGAAGGATAAGCGAAAGATACATTTTTCTCTGTTTTTTTATTGCTACTCTGAATCTTTCAGTCTATTATTTCTTAATGATTCTTTACTTCTCATAAAGAATGTAGACTATAGAATATGGAATTTTTTTTTTTTATTAATTTTTATTATTTTATGTCTTTTAACCCCCTCCTACAGCTTATTATTCAGTAACTACAGGGACTACAATGCAAACTGGCTGAGTTATTCTTAGGTTATAGAAGTGTGTAATAAAACTCTGGGCCTGCTGGTCAGTTCTGGCCATTAAAGTAGTGAAGAACCCCTGTCATGCAGACCTCCAGCATGGACTCCATTTCCCATAATCCATTGGGTGATCATGTGACTTTGTCTCCACCACCTCACCTGAATGCTGATTATCTGCACCTGTTTTGTCGGTCATGTGACCTGTTTAGTTAGCCTTATAAGCCCAGGCTTTAGAGTAGGGAGGTATTGCCACTGTTTACAGAGCTACTGAGGGTTTCATTGTGCATTCTGGTTTGTTTTTCTCATGTATTGAACTTTTGCCTGTTTGAGTCGACTCTGCCTTTTGCCGTTTCCCCTTGGTTTGATTTTGACCATGTTGTTCTGGCATTGGATTGTTTTAGAACTGACCTTGGCCTGTTTTTGACCACGACTTTGGAACTCCCTGAAACAAGTAAAGCCTCTTCTGACTTATTCTGTCCCGTTACAACCCCCAAACTATTCACACAGTACAGTAGGTTCCATACACTGAAAAAGTCATTCAAACGTCAAATTAATTACCATATATAAAATTTTTTCATTGTCCAAAATGTTTATTGGCTGAATGAACACGAAAGTTTGGCCATGCCATGTTTTATGTTATATATTACTTTTAATCTGCTAAATTAATCCAATACAGCGTAATTGTGAGCTGCAATCTGCAGAACTATGCCACGTTTAAGTGGCTTAAATATGTGTTGATGTATTAATTTATTTTCAGTTAGGAAATTAAGAAAACATGTCATTTGACCATTGGATTAAACTTTTGTGAAGCTTATGTATCTGAACTTTCAACACTATTAAAAATAAAGGTGTCTAAATAGTTCTTGGCATTTACAGCTCATCTTTAATTGGTTCTGGACCTTTAGATTATGTAGAGGTTCTTTAAACTCTACAAAGGTTTTTAACACATCTCATTTACAAACATTGTTCTTTAAAGAACCGTCTATTGAAAGGTTCTTTAGGGAACCATACGTGGTTCTCCTATGGCTATTTGTCAATATTTTCTAGTAGCTTTATTTTTAAGAGAGTAAGATTAATAAGAAAAGTAACGGGATCCAGTAAATCCCGAGTTTCCTTTTAGTTCCACATTACAAAATAGATTATGAATTAAAACGTTTGATAGTATAGAACCATTTTAGCTAAGATTGTATTATGGAAAACATACTGGTTCTTTAAAAAACTTTTTAACTCATAAAAATTCCAGGCTTATTACACTCTAAGGCTTATTATACAGTAAATACAGGGACTTTAAGGCAAACTGGCTGAGGTATTAGATTATTGCAGTTTGTAATAAACTCTGGACCCACCAGTTGGCTCTGACCATTTAAGGGGTTAAATCTCCTTCATCTGCTATTGTCTAAATAATAACTTATGATTAATTTACAATATTAATTATTATCATTGTTTTTATCATTATGGATTTTAATTAATTACATAATTATCATTATTAATTATTTGCTTTATATTGATACTTTGGGTACGTTATGTAACATTACAAGCACTACTACTAATAATAATCGTAATAATAATAATATTGCTGTTACAACATATATGCCCAAAGTGTACAGCAACTCCTTTTCTTAATTGAAAGGTAACAGTGAGAAAATTCCAGTTTCAGAAGATTAGCATGGTGTCTCCAAACTGATGGGCTGCACACGACACTGTAAAATGTTTTTTTTTTCTATTTTCTTTCATTTTTTCTTTCCCCAAAGTGGTCAGGGTGGGATCAAGTGTGTTACTTTCCACAGTGGTTAAGCTCCTGATTAACTAGAGCAAAGACTCTGCTTACAGGCCACCTTTTTAAACTTGCTATTAAAAGTAATGTAATACATTTAATTTGCTGTTGATATCATTTACTAAATGATAATAATAAAAGGGTGCAACAGAGAGTGAATGTACAATATAAGGTCAAAAGTATGTGGACACCCCTTAAGTTCAGGCATCTCAGCCACACTCATTGCTAATAGGTGTATAAAATCAAGCATAGCCATGAATCCCTTTTGACATACACCGGCAGTAGAATGGCCAGAAGTCAGTTTGTGAAGCTTCTGCCCTGCTAGATCTGCCCTGGTCAACCGTAAGTGCCTTTGTTGTGAAATGGAAGTGTCTAGAAGCTTGGCCACAAAGCGTAAACCTACAGAACAGGTTTGCTGAGTGCTGAAGTACGTAAAAATTACCTTTTTTCCATGGCTGAGCAGCTGCACACGAGCCTAAGCTCACTATGCGCAATGCCAAGTGTCAGCTGGGGTGGTGTAAAGCGCCGCCACTGGACTCTGGAGCAGTGGAACCGTGTTCTCTGTCAGTCTGATGGATGAATCTGGGTTTGGTGGATGCCAGGAGAACGTTACCTACCAGAATGCAGAGCCAACAGTACAGTTTGGTGGAGGAGGGATGATGGGCGGGGCTGTTTTTCAGGGTTTGGGCCACTTAGTTCCATTAAAGGGTGATGTTAATGATACAGCACAGCAAAAACATTTTGGACAGTTATATGCTTCAAACTTTGTGGCAGCATTTTAGAGAAGACCTTTTCTTGTTCCACAGAGCCCTGACCTCAACCCCACTAAACACCTTTGGGATGAACTGGAACATCAATTGCGAGCCAGGCCTTCTCGTCCAACATCAATGCCTGAACTCACAAACACTCTTTTGACTAAGTGGACACAAAGTACGACAGACAAACTCCAAAATCTTGTGTAAAGCCTTCTCAGAGGAGTGGAGGCTGTTATAGCCCATAATTTTGGAAGAGGATGCCTGACAAGCTCAGATAGCTGTGATGGTCAGGTGTCCACATACTTTTGGCCATATAGACACATTCTGTTCAAATCTCATCTACTCCAGAGGTGACAAATTAACTATGTTTAGGACATCTCGACAACCAAAACAGGGATTTTAGCAGAGGCTGAGTGATTATTAAAGCTCAGAATTCTGAAATTAAAAAAGCTATGATCTCTACTCGCTAGGAGTCAACCTCACTGTCCATCTGCAGACGAAAATCATCATTATAATGGCTTTGTCATCATTTTCACCAATTATTTTAATAAAATGACCATTTCAAAGGAGAAAAATCACTAAAAAAGGTAGATTTTTCTACACTGGAGAGCGTTAGCAAACACAGCAGTCGGCCTACTGTCTTCTTCTTTAGCATTAATTGGCTTAGAACAACAGTAGCACCCTTATTCACCCAGGCTTCACACAGTCCAGTCTGAGTGTGTTCAGATGTACCATCATTAAGAGCAGAGGTCTAACTGCAGAGTGAACGAACAGAAGAAGCAGTTTCATTTTTAAAGATCTGCTAAAGCTATGAGTCAAATTCAGTACGTTGGTTGTAATTGAGATGAAACTGTTTTGGTTACACTTATACTGTTGTTTGCTGCACAGGGCAGTGAGCACTGGCTTAGTCCTTGTGGGGAACTACAGGCTGCCTTATGTTTTGCTGCTGTTGTAAAGAACTGGACAAACTGGCAAAAAGCACAGAATTCTCATCGTGACGTGGTTTGACTGAACTGGACTCTTGGTTTAGTCGTGATTTCGGCTCTGGTCTCATCTCTGTAATTAATTCATGGCCTGTTCGGTCAGAAGTCGGACAGTTTTTCATGCAGTCCTGCAACAATTAGGTTGAGTTTTATTAAAGTGGGACATTTGAGCTCAGAGAAGCTGTGATTTGTTGCTTTTGTCAGGCAATAAGTACTTAGACGTTTCTGTACATGAACTGGATATTAGAGGTTATTAGATGTTGCTGTATATGTGCTGAATGTAAATAAATGTTAGTTAGATGTTGCTGTATATGTGCTGAATGTGAATAAATGTTATTAGATGTTGCTGTATATGTGCGGAATGTGAATAAATGTTATTAGATGTTGCTGTATATGTGCTGAATTTGGATAAATGTTAGTTAGATGTTGCTGTATATGTGCGGAATGTGAATAAATGTTAGTTAGATGTTGCTGTATATGTGCTGAATGTAAATAAATGTTAGTTAGATGTTGCTGTATATGTGCTGAATGTGAATAAATGTTAGTTAGATGTTGCTGTATATGTGCTGAATGTGAATAAATGTTAGTTAGATGTTGCTGTATATGTGCGGAATGTGAATAAATGTTAGTTAGATGTTGCTGTATATGTGCGGAATGTGAATAAATGTTAGTTAGATGTTGCTGTATATGTGCTGAATTTGGATAAATGTTAGTTAGATGTTGCTGTATATGTGCTGAATGTGAATAAATGTTAGTTAGATGTTGCTGTATATGTGCTGAATATGAATAAATGTTATTAGATGTTGCTGTATATGTGCTGAATATGAATAAATGTTAGTTAGATGTTGCTGTATATGTGCTGAATTTGAATAAATGTTATTAGATCTTGCTGTATGTCTGCTGAATGTGAATAAATGTTAGTTAGATGTTGCTGTATATGTGCTGAATGTGAATAAATGTTAGTTAGATGTTGCTGTATATGTGCGAAATGTGAATAAATGTTAGTTAGATGTTGCTGTATATCTGCTGAATGTGAATAAATGTTAGTTAGATGTTGCTGTATATGTGCTGAATTTGAATAAATGTTATTAGATGTTGCTGTATATGTGCGGAATGTGAATAAATGTTAGTTAGATGTTGCTGTATATGTGCGGAATGTGAATAAATGTTAGTTAGATGTTGCTGTATATGTGCTGAATGTGAATAAATGTTAGTTAGATGTTGCTGTATATGTGCGGAATGTGAATAAATGTTAGTTAGATGTTGCTGTATATGTGCGGAATGTGAATAATGTTAGTTAGATGTTGCTGTATATGTGCGGAATGTGAATAAATGTTAGTTAGATGTTGCTGTATATCTGCTGAATGTGAATAAATGTTAGTTAGATGTTGCTGTATCTGTGCGGAATGTGAATAAATGTTAGTTAGATGTTGCTGTATATGTGCTGAATATGGATACATGTTATTAGATGTTGCTGTATATGTGCTGAATATGGATACATGTTATTAGATGTTGCTGTATATGTGCGGAATGTGAATGAATGTTAGTTAGATGTTGCTGTATATGTGCGGAATGTGAATAAATGTTATTAGATGTTGCTGTATATGTGCTGAATATGGATAAATGTTATTAAATGTTGCTGTATATGTGCTGAATATGAATAAATATTGCTGAAATGTCACTGCTTGTATGTATTAAATTGTATGAATGGGTGAATCAGGCTTAATTTAACCAGATACTTGAACCTAAAAATGGCCCATTTTGATTTTTGATTTGATTTTAAAAACAGTCTCAGTCTGGAGGCCATCCAATTCATCACGGAAATAAATTTCGACACAGAAGTGTACATCACATTAAGTGCATTACTTTAAATGAACTGAATATGACGAGTTACAGGTGAGCGGATCAGACGGTCTACTCCGACATTTGTCAAAAAATGCCACCACTTTACCTGTTAAGTCTAAATTAATCGCTTATGCAGTCACAGTGAGCGAACACAGGCAACTTACAAGCTCAGCCTGAGGATACCTGGTGGATTTCTGTCACATGTAAGTGGCACTTGGTTTATTTTCCGCATGCCCCACGAGTTATTTCTTATCACACCCGTTTTCCGGCAAGCCCCTCCTCCCGCGCTGAGATTTGCTGGTAGCTTCTACTCACAAACACTCCGCCAATAGGAGCGCAGTGTGTGTGGCGTACGCGCTGGAAGAGCGTGTGATGTCGATGTGTTCATGTTTTTTTAAGTTTTCTTGCAGAAATAACTCATATGATAAACTTACATACAGATCCAAGATGCCAAAAACCTATTTTTAATTATTTATATTAATAATTATTTCTTACTTTCGGTATATGAACCTCTTTTTCCTTTTTTTAACGTTTTCTTTCTATGTTTGCAGATCTCTGAATTAAAATGAATTACATTATTATTGACTAATATTGATTACTGTGTATTATCATGTCATAGTCTATTATACACCTGTTTAAACTGTGAGAGTGTATTAATGTTGTATTAATTATATTTCTGAACACTGTAACTACAGTTCACTGGTTTGTACTTGTTCCAATTGTGGCTTAATAAAATAACAAAAATTGTTTTTCCCACCTGTATTCACACAGGCCACGCCCCTTGCGCTGGCACAGCAAGTGGTAGTCGGCGGATCGTGAACCAATGTACGCGCAGGAGGCGGGGCTTGTCCGGAAAACAGGTGGGAAAAATACACGCTCGTATGAACTACTATCACTGTAGGCGAAAGAAGCCGACACACGAGCCAATCCCGGTGTAGGAGGGCGGGGCTTTTCCGGAATACGGGTGGGAAAAAAACAGAATACGCGCTCTTTCATAGGTCGGATAGGGAAAAAAAGACGAGGAAAAGGGGAGCAGCAAGTTAACGAGACTGCGCCCTACGAGCAAGGTGGGAGGGGGGCACGAGAGAGAGAGAGAGAGGGAGAGAGAGGGAGAGAGAGAGAGAGGTCCAGCTGCAGAAAAAGAGAGAAAAGATAACGCCTCAACAATGGCACCATCAAGCACCTGGTAGTCGAGGGAGGGGAGCTGCACGCTGCGGGAGTTGGAGGCAGAGACGCAGGCTTACTGCCATTGTGAGCCATGGTGGAGTACGACTGGGGCTGTCATTTAAAATGGAGCTCTAGGGGGAAGAGAAGCGGGCTGGCTCCATCATTGGGAGGCGCGTCCACCTGCTAATAGAGGAGGCCCAGGCTCAGAGGAGGAAGAAGAAGAAGAAGAGGAGGAGGAGGTGGTGGAGGGGAGAAGAGAAACATGGAGAAGTGCCTGCGTTGAAGGTCCGAGCTTTTTTTGTGATTTCGTGTGGCAAAGGAGGCGTCGAGAAGAAAAGAAGCCTGAAATCTCTCTGTCAGCGCGTCTGCAGGTAAGGAGGAAACGTCCTGCTGGTCCTGCTGGTGTTTATGAGGCTGGGGAAGCAAACATGTCAGCTTTCAGGTCCTGTTCAGTCCGTTCCCCTGAATAAACATGTGTTTTTTTCCTCTGGGCAGCCATAGAAAGACGGGATGGTAGGCTGCATGAGGAGGGAAGGTGGTGGTGGTGTGTGGTGGGGTGGGGGGTGGTGGTGTTCTGACCGTTTTGGCTACAGTTTCTATTGGTGTAGACAGTGGACGTAGGCTGTTTTGCAAGGGCTACTTTTGGCTTGATGAGATAATGCAGCGTGTTGAATAATGCTCATACTGTCCACCCTCTGGGAACTGATTGGTAAGGCACTTTGGGTTTTGGGAAAAGGGCTGGAGGGCTTTCCAGGTTTTCCAGCGTGAGAGGAGTCCTGGAGAATTTTTGCCAGGACAGTTCTGCAGCTTATAGAGCTTCCACTCAGTGCCACTGTAATGAGAGGCTGAGATAATGGTCATTATGGTCAAGATGGTCAAACCACTTCTCATGGCAGATGCCTACAAAGCCATTAATGGGAATAAATGCCACTTCAGTGTGGAAATGGGAGCCGTGCCACCTATTTTGAGTATTTACCTTCCACTGTGAGTGACCTAAGCACTGGCTGTCACTCAGAATTGGCCGGTTTGGGATGCAAGGAGCTGCGGCTTCTTCACATTCTGAGTGGTTCCCGGTGATCAGTATCAGGAATTCTGCTCCCCCAGTGCTCCGGAAAGGGTAAATAGCATGTTTAACCCCCCTGGTTTGTATAATATCCATACATAAAGGCTTGAGCTGATGCAGCTTCCAGAGATAAGAAGGAGAAAATGCAGACAAATTGAGCTGATGTGCTGACAATAAATGTTGATATTCATCTCTGGTGGCAGAGCGTTTTTTGGCCTTAAGGCTAAAACGTTGTAGGACGGCTCGGCTCAGCTGAATTCCATTCGCAGCTATCACACATTTCCAGCCTCAAGTATTATATCACTCCCAATCTGTTTCGCTCACTGACTGACTCACAAGTCCATCAATGGGGCAGTCTCTCTCTCTCTCTCTCTCTCTCTCTCTCTTTATTCCCTTCCCAGTGTTTAGTCATGTGTGCTTGTTTGTTTTCTCTGTGGTCATCACAACAATGGCCGCTTAAATGATGGCTATGAATATGAATTTATTTAGAGGGGAGCAGATGGCAAAGTCAAATGGTGGTTGAACCAGGAACTAAGCTGAGATGCGCAACGTGAAAAGCACACTTATGTAAATCAAGCAGTGCACTAGAATAAGGCTGGTGCTTCGCAGTGGGATAACAAGCTTGTTTTTTTTGTTTTTTCAGCCTTCACAATTACATCAAATTTGATTATATTGGAAACTGGACCTCAGCCAGTTATCTACCGATTCGTAGCTCCACATCAATTATGCGGACGACTGTTTTGGGCTTCAGCTCAGTCCTCAACATTGATCCCTTTCACACTGAAGTAAGCTGACAGCCAGTATTGATTCAGCACACTGTGTATCTAACTAGTCCTGCTTGGGGGTTTGGCTTTCAGCAATATTTGTGTTTCTTGCTCAAATTTCAGACTGTATTAGCGCAGCGTAGAAGCCCGACACACCAACTGGGGCCGGACGATACTGACAAAAAATGCCATGTTCGCTAAAGCTGTTGGAGATCATGATGACGTTATGAGAAGTGATAAATGATTATTAAAATAGCTATGCAGGTACAGACTTTTTGGATGTGTAAACAGAAATTTAATTAACATTTTTTTTTGCAAAGAGCAAAATCCAAAATTACAAAAGCACCATTCACTGTTGTGCAAAATAAGAAGAAACAAAAAACTAACAGCTACTTAAATCAGAACTGCAGGCAGATTTTTTGTTTACTAGAAGGCTGAGAAAGAGTCAGCATTGCCTCAGCAGCTTCTTTTATAGAGTACAAAAACAAATAATTATGTACTTATTTTTTATATAGTCGCACAAGAACAAATACATCTTTTTGTTTTATTTTATTTTTAGTTATTATTTGTACAGGATTGTGTTCAGGATGGAGTAGTTTTTGAGCTGTGCATGTGTATGTTTTGTAATTGGCTGTTTAGCCTAACGGTTAAGTCACTCCTCCTCCGCCAGTGCACTCATTAGGCTTCTAACGGTTCGTGCCAGCAAGGTAACAACGTCTCTCTGGCGCTACATGTAAGACGTAATTGGATCTGTTCTGTCTTCGCTGCTCTAACGATGCGTTTATTGCTGAAACTCATATCGTGATAACGATAATAATACGATTTATCGTACAACCCTAGTTTAAACATACGCTGTGTCTTTTGTGCTGTTTTCTTCAGCTCTTCTGCTTCCACCTAGAAGAAAACAGCTCACATTCTTCATTTGCTCTCCCCTCCTCTTCACATCACTGTCATAGTGCATTCACTGGTAAATAAAGAAAGTTACTGAAAGGACCTTGGCCTTAAGCGCTGCTTTAGAGAGTGACTGTGACAAGAAAAATAAAGTCTCTTATTAGTCACATTAAAGCAACACAAACAACAATTTCCCAGTGTTATTTACCGTCTCCTCCCCAACACTCGATGACTCGCTTGTTATCAGTGAGAACAATACGTTGATTCACACTAATGCATTGATTTGCAGGGCGACAATATGTTTGTAGCATAGCAACATGCAAAAATAGGTTTGCCTCGTTAATTTAATTAGAAGCACTTTCAAGCTGCGCATCGCAACTCGTTCCGTCTTGCGGCTCGATGACAGAAACCTTTCCTGGACGTGTTGTTTGTGGATGCCGGCTGATGGGTGACAGCTGGATCGCATTGCAGAGCATCAAGTACACAGCACTGGGGAGAAAATGAATAAATTGCATTCTCAGGCCAAAGGTTCACAGGCTGCATCCTAAACAGCATCCTTGCTCTTTCATCTCATCCTTGCTGTGCCGTAGATGCAGCCTCTCGAAGGCCGCCGCTCGTGCTGTGTCAGAGAGAGCCGGGCGGAAAACAACACTAAAACGTTTTGAAGTGGGCCACGGATGTCGGTGGAAAAGCGCTGACGAGGCCGGCCCGGGTCCCTGTCCCGCGCCGCGTTACAAATGAGAGCACTATTGCGCCATGTCTCTCGCCCCCGTGCTACAGAAGCAGCTCGGTGGGCCCCCCGGCAGCGTCTGCTGGAGCGCTCTGTAATTAAACAGAGGTAAGGTCCAGGGGAGATTGCTCAGCGCCTTGATTGCTTTTCGTGGCCGGAGGGGGGAAGGAGCGTGGGCCGCCCTCCAGGGAAGGAGCCGGTGTCAAAGCCTGAACGGCATGCACCCCCCTGCACTTCCCCCTACCTGCCTCCGTGCTCGCCGAGATTCGCCATTCTGTCTTGTTATAAAGGGAAATGCAAATTTTCTGTGCCGTCGTTTAAATATACCACTCACTTCCTGGTCCATGCAGTCCATATATAAACACTCAGCTGGAAAGATGACCTTTTTTTGAATCCATCATGGTTGTGATGTCACAACCTTGAACACAACATTTTATATGAGCACATGATCTCTCTACAGCCTTGAGCAGAGTGTTGTTGCTGGAGATGGCCTGTAGCAGAGCTATTGGAGCAGAACACATGGTGGAAAATGATCAAACATTGTGCTGTTCCTGTCTGTCAGCAATGCTGTGCGATATATCAGCTATACCAGTGTAGCACACTGTGATGTTCATCCTCATTTTTAGTGATATTGATAAATAAAGAGTCTTAAATCTATGATAACATTCTGTTCTGTAAAGTACTGAGCGTGTTTACATGCACTCAATAATCCGATAACTGCAGAAAATCAGATTTTGTCAGTAATCCGATCAACACATTTTCATGCACTTGAGTAATCAGATAATGGGGAAACTCCAGGTCTGCATGAGTCAGACAGTAATCAGATTTCTACTTTGTAACCGGCCACTAAACTCACAGAAGATGTGACTTAAACGTAACGTAAAACTCAAATTTATACCGAGGCTTTTTCGAAAACATCACGCAGCTTTACCTGAAAATATGAACTACATCATCTAGAAGATGAAGAATATTTAAATCCTTTATTTTGTGTTTGGTTTCAGTGCCTCTCCAAAAGGGCAACGCTGCTCGGTTATTTCTGGTACCGCTGTCTGTTTTTGCACATGTGCAGAAATATGAAAGAAATCAGAGTAAGAGTTTACAACACTGAGAAATCTGATTACTGAGCTAAAATCCAGCCTCTTTATCGTATTTCTTGATCAGATTTCTAGATCAGAGTATGGTGTTTACATGACCATTTGAATAACCGGATAACTGCAGAAATCTGATTATTTTTGGATTATTGAGTGCATGTAATTGTGCACTCGGTAATGTCCCTTTTGCCATGTAGCTGCAATGAATGCAAATTGTTAGGTGCCTGGTTCAAAATACGTAAAATAAATTGCAGGTTCTTTTAGCGTAGAGTAGCACACAGGATGCATGTTCATTCACTTTATTAATGCACTTACATATCTGATACTGTTACACTTTGATAATTTAGAAAAAAATTGTTGTAATATTGAATTTCATTAATACTGTCCAGCACTTCCACAGTTTTTTTCAATATCTCCAGGGATTTCTGTCTGAACTCAATGGTTTATTCCACGTTTAAGCCTGTTTTTGGTATGAGGGAGGCCTGTCACGACCATGACCTTTTATCTGATGATTAATTGCCATAGAAATAGATTTTGACAGATACAGTTGACAGTTGAATTGTCTTTTGTTCATTGTGACCAAACTGACTAAATATCCTGCTTCCTAGTTGTTGATCCTTAGTAATGCAGCGTTCAAGTGCAGGTGGGATAGTGTGAACATGCGCGTTCATGTGGTTTATACAAGACATGAACAGAACACTTGTGTACTGTAGTATATTATTTAGCTGGCATCGATCAGTTTTTTCTTACTTCACTGGTGTTTTGAACTCGTACCAAGCAGAAATAAAACGTGGGCTAACTCTACATGTTTTAAATTTACAGTGCCTTCATTGTTTATTATATCTGTGCAGTTTGTCTGGTTGCCTCTGTCCTCCGCCATGATGAAAATAGCACTGATGTCACAATTCGGCCGATACCGAAAATGTCAACGGACCTGCCTTCGTCATGTAACTTTTGAAGGCTGCTCATGCGGTGCCTCCTGGTGGGAAACTCATTTCTTCCAATAAAACCGTGACCACTTTAAAGCAGCTGATGACAAAAACAGCTTAAGCCCAAACAAACAAACGTTACTCAGTGCTGCCCTCTATGTGTTGTAGCATCAGTCGTTTTGTTGTTTTCGTAAGACCCAATAAATGTGATTTTTGCTTTCTTTTATTTACATTTATTTGCAGCTGAACAAATTAAAAAATGCCCAGGTCACATTCTGTTTACTGCAGCATAAATATATGATTATAGTTTACAGCTGTGGACAAAATATGTGGTTAGCAGGCCTAGAATGAGGCGCAGTGCAGGGTAGCCAGTCATATCATAGGTTCGCATATATCAGTCTTAAAGGCATAATAACAAAATCACTCTGAAAATGGTCCTGTAAACCATGAAAGTGCATAACCAGACTAGAAGTGGACTTCAGGAAAAATATATATAAGAAAAGTGTAGAATATGGACCCTCGCACTGAGGTTGTGGGGCTGGCTTGGCAGAGTGAATGACACACTTTTTTTATTATAAAGACACAAGCTTAGTGGCTGTGAAAGGCACAGAGGCATTATGCGTCTGTTGAAGACGTATCAGAGGCTCCTTCATGATTGGCCGGTGCTGTTGGGTTTGATGTCAGTCATTCTCTGCTGTTGGAGCAGCCGCCTGATCCTGCCGCAGTGTAAGCAAGCCTTGCTTAGAGACGAATCCTGGTGCTTCTCCCTGTTCGCCAGACAGATAAGCAGGCACTGCTCACCCGAAAGTGCACCTGGCACACGCTGAAGCGCAAATATTGTGGTTTTCCTCCTCGTTCGGCAGCTCTCTTATTATTAAACCGCCCATGTATTCGCTCAGTGTCCGTTCAAGAAAACGCTGTGTTCTGGCAACAGGCAGCACGAGCCTATTTTCTGATTAAATAAACACGACTGCAGCAACTTGTGAAGTAGTCTTCTACAACTGAATAGGCAGCGGTATTCTCAGGGAGTTTCTTTGAAGCCTATGGCAGATAGCACGCATTTATTATTTTTTTCTCTCAGTGTGAACAGCGCAGGGTTTTTACACTGCATGTAAATTACTCTACTTTAGCTGCTGTGGTCAAGAGCTTCTTGATTAAATCATGTCCCCATCATGTGACACTCTAGAGTTGTCAACAATGAAATGACTCAGATAGGGGTGGATGCAGGTGCGGGAGAATGGATCATTTCTTATGTACGGCGGAGTCGAGCAGCGCTACAGCAGCTGCATCCGAGCAGCGTTTTTTCTGCCATGTGTGACCGTGATTTTACACAAGGTGGACCGTGTCATATGTTTCTGTGTCAAATGCCACGTGTTGCTTTGTTTTTGTTCCGAAACAGATTAGAATTGGGTAAGAGTGGATGCAGAGGTGGACCGAGCCTTCAAATCTGGACCTTGAATCCAGTTCCTGTTTTGAGGTTTTGTAATCAATGGTAGGTTGAGGCTATGTGGCCAGTCAGTTCCATCAATAGGTCAACTACCTGTGATTACAGTATACAGGACTGGAAACTGGATTCAAGGCCCAGATTTGAGGACATCTACACTGCTGTCAACAGTAAAGGTGTCAGAAGGGTTCACTGAACCAATCTCATAGGAGAATCGCTTTTGGACCATTCCAAAGGTGGGCTTTTTAAAGAAGCATGAGATCTAGGAGTCTGAAGAACCTTTCTGAAGTTTAAAGACCCTCCAGATGCTGCAACAGCTCTCATGTCTAAGCCAAGAAGAACTGAGGAACCTTTATTTTTAAGAGTGTAGGAGAGGCAACAGTATGAAAAGGGAAAAGGGGTTAATGATAATGGTAATGTACCAGCAGTGCCGCATATAAGATTTACAACTAAAATCTACAAATACAGTGATTTTTGTTTGAGATTTCACACACTGTCCTGCACTAATTCCACTTAAACAGGCCTAAATGTGCTCTCTTTGTAATGAGACATGCAGTTGTTCAGATTTTTAAAGGTGTCCATAATATGCTCATATCGTTTATCACAGTAACAAAATGTATCACGATAATGATAAAATATTGTCATATTGCCCACCTCTATGAAGGGCCACCTCTGAACACTTTTTCTTTTTGTCCTTGATTTTTGTCCTTGATTTTACAAAATGCAGACCACATTATAGGTTTATATCATAGATGCCGTGTGTTGTATTCTGTAGGTTCACTCTATAAAGGTGCCAGCAGGGATCTTTTGAGTGATGATGCCTTGGAAGAACCATTTCTGTTAACCTGAAGAGCCTGTCAGTGGACGGTTTTATAAAGAAGCTTGTTTATAAATGAGGTGTGCGCGTCTGAAGAGGCTTTTTAAGGCAAAGGTGATTAACTTTTTATGAGAACTGCATGTTCAGGGTATGAACCCTTGAGGAGACTATATGTTTAAGAGTATAGAAGTGTCAGCAGAATGAGAGGGACTAAATCTGAACAGTTATTCTTATGTTGATCCTTGATTTTACAACAGGCCATCTATATCAGATGGTTCTACCTGTTTTAGATGCCATGTGTAAGAGAACCAATTTTGGTTTCCTAAAGACCGTTTCAGTGGATAGTTCTAGGGCTGTCTTGATCATGAAATGTTAGTTGACGATAGGGCTGAACGATTTTGGGAAAGTATCTAATTGAGATTTTTCCGACTAATATTGCGACTGCAATTTAAATAAATGGTGATTTTTTTTATAAACTGAGATTCAGGCCTGATTTATTTTGGCCAAGAAGACCACAATATCCACCTTTTCTAGCTTGAGGCTCGACCCCTGAACATAGTGTGCCAGACTGCCAGTACGTTGTGGTTGTGATGTCACAACACATGGAGGTTTGGTTGCCTCTCATTGGTCTAACTCACCTACAGGCATTTCACAAACTTTAATTAGGTTCAGTTTGCCCTCTTAAAACACACTTAAATAAGATGGTTCTTGGAGGTTTCTTTAGTAAAGACTTTGGTATATATAGAACCATAAGTACGCCTCCATTTGCATGCATTAAAAAAGTTCTCTGCATGGTAAAATGGTTCTTTAGATTGATGGACAATGTGTTGTATTTGGTTCTATTAGCACCTTTCTGAAAAGAGTTCTATATAGCACCAAAATGTTCTTCTTTTGTAAAAATCGTGGCATTGTAACAACAGCAGAACCCTTTTTGGTGCCATATAGAACCATATACAACACATTCTCCAACAATCTGAGAAACCATTTCACCATTCAAAGAGCCATTTAAGCATGAATATGGGGCTCTAAATGTTCATGTTTCTATATAAAAATGACTGTCTTTACTGAAGAACCATCTTTTTTGGTTCCTCATAGAACTATATTTTGTGTGTAGGCTCTAATAAAAAAAAAATTGCAGCTCTTGTGATTTGAATTGATCCTAAATTGTGATTTAGATATAAAAACAATTAATTTTTCAGCCCTAGCTGACGATTAACTGTCATATAAATAATTGTACTCAACAGTTTGTCTTGTTTATTGTTTGTAACGATTAAAGAAACAAGCCTTAAGTGGCCAAAATGGCTGAATAGCCACCTTACATGTTAGCTATGTGCCATGTGTTGTGTTGTGTAGATACACACTTAAAAATAAAGGTACTGAAAAGGATACCGTAGGACAGGGGTGTCAAACTCAACCACTGAAAGGGCCATATTGAAAAATCTCAGCAAATTCCTGGACCAGCTGTGTTTTATTTCATTCTTTCTTACTGTTTAGTTGTGACCCGAACAGCTACTGTTTATTTAAAATATCCCAAAACTGCAACAGCAAAATAAACATTGAATACTTCAAAAATACTTCTAAATAAAAATAAATTGTTTTAGATAGTGTCTGTTTGCTTAAACTAGACTCCAGACACCTTTTTTATGTGACCTCTGGCCCACAGATTGTTGTTGAGGAATATGGCAAAAATATAATATCACGATACTGCAAGACGTTTTCACAACACACAACATGCACCATGATATTTAGTTTTTCTGAGATTAAATACACTGGAACAGACAAAAAGAACCTGTAGTGCCGCATATAGAAATAAGTTGCACTGTGTTGCAGTGCATGCTGGGGATTGTAGTGCATCTCAGGGTGAAATGGGCTAAAAATAAAAGAAAATTAAAATAATTTCGTGGGCCTTGTGTTTGACACACGGGCCATTGGAGAACCGCTTTTCCTTCCCTAAAGAACCTTTCAGTGGATGAGTCTTTAAATAAGCATGTTTGTAAATAAGATGTACAAACCTTTTTCAAGTTTAAAGATCCTCCAGATAATGCAGATATTCTTAACTGATTGACAGTTTTTTCCAAGAACTGCATGTTCAAGCCAAGAACCAATTAAGAACTTTTCTGAAAGTGCAAGTGAGTCAGCAGCATGAGAACGTCTGTATCTCATGTACTTTTCTAAAGTTTATCCTTGATTTTTCCAAAAGGAGGACTGTGACATTGCTCCGCCTGTTTTTCCCCGTTTTGTATTCTAATATTTTATACTAACGCTGACCAGTGTGGTCCAGAGGAGGATGGGTTCCCCTTCTGAGTCTTGGTTCCTCTCAATGTTTTCTCCTTTTACTCTTAGAGAGTTTTTCCTTGCCACTGTCTCCATTGGCGACGCTCATGGGGGCTCGAACCCGGATTCCTTTGTAAAGCTGCTTTGTGACAACACCTGTTGTAAAAAGCGCCATATAAATAAACTTTGACTTGACTATGTCATGGGTTTCTACTCATTTTAGGTACCATATGTTCTGATCTGTAGGTACAGAGACAGTGTGTAATTGAGCAGGAGTGGATGCAGGTGCAGGAGAATGGAGCATTTCTTATATATAGTCAACAGGGGAGTCAACAGTATAGGAGGGCTGTATAGGAACAGTCTTTTTCAGTCGGTTTGGTCTTGATTTTACATAGATAGACCATATCTTAGATGCCATGTGTTGGATGGTGTTGGTACACAGGCGTTTAATAGTTGAGCAGGCCTCCATCATCGGCCTTTGATTTGTTGGTAGGCCTGAGCCAGTGCACGTCCCACTCACAGGGCATTGTAAGAAGCAGGATAGTGCGAGTGGGACAGGGGGGTCCGGTGTCCCCCAGGATCAGCAATGGGCAGGTCCTCCTGTGAGAAGTAGCCTGGAGAATGACAGGAGGTCCTTTGTGTGCCTGGGCCTTTTATGCTGCACTCTCTTGTTTCAGGCATTGGCACGGAGGAGCAGAGGAGGAGGCCAAAGAGGCCGATTGTGGAAGAGGAGGGACGGGGTGGGGGAGCCTAAAAAGGGACCTTGTAAGGATGTTTCCTGCACTTCTCATTTTTCTCCAAAGGTGGTTTTGTCCTCACAGAATGGACGCCACTCAGCAGGAATCTGAGGGGCAGGATGTAGGCGCGCACTTCATTCCTTTTAAAGCCGCGATGACACGACATGCCAGTGGTTTATTTAGTGGGAATTAGTGCTGGGCACCATAACATCTGTTCCGGTGTACGAGAATTGGTGTCACATAATACTGATTTATAGTTTTAAGTGACAAAAACTTAGTAAACTGCAATGTCCGTTGTTTGCTGTTGCTATTCAAAATACAAAAACGCTAAATAAATATAAAAGCTTTTTTTGTGGAAATGTGGTTTCTGCCTGGTTAATATTCACAGTAGTGTGTGAGATTCACTTTGGTGTGATTTTAAGAGAAGCAGAAAATACAGTTTGCAAGATATTTGTTTTGCGTAGAGTATGAAGGAGTCCAGTCCAGTCAAAACAAGATATATCAGATTTATAAGGTATTTTTAGCAGAGTAGCAGCTCTCATGGTTCCTTAACTTTATTTATGCAAACTAAAACATCATTGAATACAGTGAAAATGTGATATGTTTGAAACAATATGGAACGATACCACTTTTTCTTTTCTGATACTGATACCGATATTCAAACCTTCAGTATCGTTG
This sequence comes from Colossoma macropomum, assembly GCF_904425465.1. Lineage (NCBI taxonomy): Eukaryota > Metazoa > Chordata > Actinopteri > Characiformes > Serrasalmidae > Colossoma > Colossoma macropomum. Next base: position 41,617,513 of record NW_023494788.1, read on the forward strand.
AAAACTGAACCTGTATTATTTATTTTAAAAATGAATAAGCTTCAAAATGTGCCGTTTGTTTATTAAGAGCTTAATTTAAAGGGTTCATCATAGTAAACTGTTTTTTTCTCGCTATATTGAAATATGGCGTTTGATGTAATATGTAAACATTTCTACTGTTTCAAAACATAATATTTACTTCTCAGCCCATGTGGTCCACAGTTGCCGCAAAAGCAGGCCGTTTTGAATTCAGCATTTTTGTGACGTCCCAAAAGTCAGTGCGTTTACAGTCAGATGCAAAAGTTTGGGAGCTCCCGGTAAATGACTTCTTGATTTTCCTAAGTTCCTCTTGAGAGGCACTTCTGCACATTTTAATGCACAGTTACTGTTTATACGCTGAATTTAACATGTTGGGGGGGAAAGATAAAACGTGTGGCCTGTGCATTTCTATTTTAGGTTTTTCCACATATAATAAATCTGCAAATAAATAGAAATTGTGTACTAACATTTCAGAAAAATACTATATTTAAATTTGCTTCCTGTTGAAGACAAAACATGTAGTTTGACCTGAGGTATTCAAACTTTGGCGTACAACTGTACATATCGCTGTTGTCGGAACAAAACCTCGTATCTCCAAAATGGTAACTTTACAGGAGAAGGAAAAAACATTCTTTACTTTTAATGTAAGTCAATGGAACCAGACATTTTACTAAGTCATTTTGGGTCGTTTCTTTTAGTCTGTTCATCATGAAATTTGCATACAATGTAAAGGGCGACAGGTATTTTCAGATTATGTCAAAAGCCGAAAAGCGACAAAAATGGAGATGCGTGGTTTTCTTCCGACAGCGGCGATATATCTGCTTATTCAGTTTAGCTCCGCCCACTCACACTGACATTACAAGGAGTGTTTCAGCGTGTTCTGCTCTTTGAATGACGCACAATACAAGACAGCCAGAATGGAGCAGAGCTCATTTCCACATAGCAGCCATAAAGGCACAGTAACACAAACAGCGTTTGAATTATAAGGGATAAAGAGAGGTCACGTAAAAATGAATTATGAATGTTTTTGGTATCAGATTGGTGCCACTTCTAATTGTCATATTAAATTTGGCTTATACCTTCCAGCATTAGTGGAGATTATGTGCGAAAGAGATGGAGAAGCAACACACACGAACATTAAAACAGGCTGATTTGAAGCTCAGCATATGCTGCCTGTGCGAAAACATCTACATAAACATGCTTTCCTCTGCAAGCATATTTTGCCAGGTAGAGTCAGGTAAATTCATATTTTCTCTCCGAGTTTTAAAATCCTCCTCAATTAGACGCCACCATGACTTCGGTTCGTAATTAATTTATGCATTAATTATGCCGATAAATGCATGAAATATAATTAGCTGCATTAATGAATACGATCAGACTCCTTCATTGCACTCACAGATTGTTCGTGTTTAAAATCAAATTCATTTTCATGTTGCACAAATATAAGAAACTAATAGTTTGAGTTGAAGTTGCTGATGTGAGACAGGTGTTACTGTTTCTTTTATAATAGTGAAGATGTGGTTATGAGTGGTGATCATGCTTCACTGTAAAATAAGACCACAGCAATAAAAATAAGGATTTTTCATTTCTATTCAAAGTCATAAGGCAACAGCCAGCCTATATAGAATGGCTTGTACCATTTCTAGCTATAAGTGGCACAAGCAGTTGCTTAAGGACCCCAAGCCACCAGTGGGTCCTGAATATGTATTAAAAAAAAGGATATATTATTTGTCAAAACATGTAGTGAGTCTGTAGACTGACTGTCTTACCTTGAGTGAGTTTATAGGTACTTAATAACCCGATAACTGCAGAAAATCCGATTTTGTCAGTGGTCTGTTTAACACCTTTACATGCACTTTGGTAATCAGATAATGAGGAAACTCTGGGTCTGCATGAGTCAGACAGTAATCAGATTTCTGCTTTTCCACCAGCCAATAAACTCACAGAAGAAGACGTGATGTAAGCAGGATGTAAAACGTCATGCCGAGGCTTTTTTAAAACATTGAGAAAATATACATAATCTGATTTCTAGACCTTACTCCGATCTAAGAATTGAGAATATGCTGTTTACATGATCACTTAAATAATCAGCTAACTGCAGAAATCTGGTATTGATTGGATTATTAAGTGCATGTAAACACACTCATCGTTTACGTATCAGGACTAAATAAATATTAATTCTTGTTGTATTTTTGCAAACCAAAGAACAGGGCTGGGGTGGGTGGGGTGTGGGGCTCACAGGTAGGATGTTGCGTAGGGTCTCTCAAATGTTTAGAAACAGTCCTGCCTAAAGGCCTACAGTGATACATCTGATATGAAACCTGTAATGATATAAGCGCCATGATACGATATGATACAACAACAAAACGTATTGAAATAGTGTTTGATGTAATATGTAAACATTTCTACAGTTTCAAAACATAACATTCCCTCCTCAGCCCAATATATAGTCCACAAAAGTGGTCCACAGTTGCTGCAAAAGCAGCCTGTTTTAAACCCAGCATTTTTGTGACGTCCCAAAAGTCAGTTCATTTACAGTCGGATGCTGAAGTTTCGGAGCTCCTGGTCAAATGACTTCTTGATTTCCAATCTGTGAATAAATTGCATATAAATTGGTTGAGATTCGTAATGATGTTGCCGTCTACAGTGGTTTACTGTCTTGGTTGTACTTTGTTTTGGCTCAACTCTCAATATAAACTCTCTATAAACCCTCAATATAAACCCTCAATACCCTCAGAGTTCAGTTGCATGTGCTGTGCGGTTCCGTTGGATGAGCTCTGTTGCATCATTTGCTTTCAGCTATGATGTTTTCCAGTATAGGCCTGACTCACTGAGGTGCATTGCAGGTATGCTGTTTTATGGCGAGCCATAGCATATATATATTTCAGAAAGTGTATTCTGAAAAATGTAAAACTCTGTGGTTTGCTGTTGTTCCTGTTTGCTGGCGATTATTGGTTGATGTTTCAAACTGTGATCTGAAGAACATTAAACCTTTCTTGTCAGATTTAAGGCATAAAATATCACACCCTATGTTTAGAATAACCAAGTACTAACACTCTTAATATGGTTCTTCAAGGGTTCTATAGTAAACATACCTTAAACACTCGAAGAACACTTTGCAAGATTATACTGTTCTTTGCATGATTAGAGTGTTCTTGAGATTGATGGAGAATGTGTTGTATATGGTTCTATATAGCACCTTTTTGAAAAGGGTTCTGTATAGCACCAAAATGGGTTCTGCTATACACACAAATAATGGTTCTTCAAGGGCTCTTTAGTGAAGAAAATGGTTCTATATAGAACCATGAACACTCAAAGAACCCTTTGCATGAATGGGTTTTTTGCACTGTAAAAGGGTTGAAGGAAAATATGCTGAAGAGGGTTCTATATAGCACCAGAAAGGGTTCTTCTATTATCATGATGTCAAGCCTGTAACGATAGAAAAACTATTTTGGAACCCTTTTTAAATATGTTCTATATAGAACCATAAAAAACAAATTCTCCATCAATCTGAAGAACGCTTTAATGATGCAAAGAACCCCTTAATCATGCAGAGGGTTTTGAGTGTTCGTATTCTGGTATAGAAACATTTTCTTTACTAAAGAACACTTGAAGAACCGTCTTTTTAAGTGTGTGGTTATAACGTCAAGATCATATTAGATATAATAGTAGTTCATATTAGATATAATACTATAATCATATTAGAACCCTTTTTGGTGCTATATAGAACCATCTACAGCACATTCTCCATTAGTCTGAAGAACACTTCAGTGATGCAAAGAACGCTTAAATCATGTAATTGGTTCTTTGAGAGTCGCTGGTTCTATATAGAACCATTTTTGTTACTAGATAACACTTGAAGAATCATCTTTGTAAGTGTGTAGCTATAATGTCAAGATTGTAACCATAGTAAAACCCTTTATCAAAAAGTTGCTATATAGAACCATATACAGCACATTCTCCAACAATCTGAAGAACCATTTCATAATACAAGTAACCCTTAAATCATGCATTTGGTTCTTTGAGAGTCCCCAGTTCTGTATGGAACCATTTTTCTTACTAAAGAATTCTTGAAGAACCACCTTCTTAAGAGTGTAGGTCTGTCACATTTATTGTATGATTGTTTGATCGCAATTATTTGAAATGACCGCAGTTATATTATGATCTTTTTATTGGTTGGCTTGAGCCAAAGAAATGTAAATAAAAGGAAATCAATTATATTTCTAATAACTATGTGTTATAACACATTCAGGTAAATAGGTAAAGATAGATAGATAGATAGATAGATAGAGAGAGAGATGGATGGCTGGCCTCCTGGTTGGATGGATGGATGGATGGATGGATGGATAGATAGATAGATAGATAGATAGATAAACTTACATATACTATGCAGAAAATAAAACATAGAAATAAACCTAGACATAAGTACAAGAGAAATAAAAGTGTGTCTGTTTGCATATTTACATGGCATATGAGACAGATTTGTTGTACATTTGTTGTTGTAAATGTTTGTTTATTTGGTAGCCAGGTAGCTAATGCTAATTTTAGCGTGTGTGCTTGCAGCACAAGTGTTTTTTTCTCGTATTTCTTGCAGTCTCTAGAAAAGTGTCAGCTTTGGTTGATTCTGTAAGTGTGGACACTTGTTGTGGTGTTACAGTGCAGTGTATCGTCTCTTAGCTGCTAGGAAGCAAGAAAGCTAATTAGCCAGTTTAGCTGCTTTAGACTTGTCCTGCTCAAAATGAGAAACAAGACGATTAAATCATACATCGCAGCTGTTTATATGACTCTGATCATCCGCTAGAATTACACAATCGTGACCGGCCCGATACTGATAACACACATACTGAATGAAAGCTGACTAGCCTCATGTGTGGGATCATGCTAATTGCTAATGGCACTGGCTTTCATTCATTGTTAGTCATGTTGGATTTTTTGAGTCATGAGGAAAATGGTTTCGGTGCCTAGATGAAGGTGATATGTGTCGCGGATGCAAATGGAGAGAGCGATTAAGCTCGTGAAGCTTTCACCTGTTTGCCAACACACTGTCTTGGCCAGAAACCTCGGGCCGTCTGGCGAGGCACGGCTGAAATCAGCATGCATCACCACATTGGGACCTGTCAAGGTTTTACTGTCAAGGTCTGGACTGTCTGATTATGTCGTTTTTTTTTTATCCCCTCCCTCCCTGGCTCATCCTATCTTTACTCAGGGGAAAGGAAACATGAGGCATCTCAAACACAGCTCCAGGTCCAGGGTGGCTCGGGAGGGAGAAAGAAACGCGGAAACCGAGCCGGTTTCATTCGTTAATCCGTTTAAACTGTTACATCACCTTTGGCTTGGCCAATTAATTTTCCTGTCAGGCCCCAATTTGCTTAGTTTCTGTGCTCTGCAGTGCAGGCTTACTCTTTGATGAACCTGTGGGATGTTGAACTACGAACACTTGCCGCATTTATTTGTAATTGCGAAAAGTACACCACTTAACACGTTCCAATCTATTTGTTTTTCTGTGGTAGGTTGAGCCAGGACTGCATTATCCACAGAGCCAATTACGTCATGATATGTCTGTATTTCCAAAGCAATGGGAAAAAAAAACATCCTCTCAAATCCTGACACTGAAAGAAAACCCATGCCTAAGAGCAAAAGATGCATGAGTGATGGCCAAGGCTATTCCATGTTTGTCTCGTGTTTTGATGTATGTCCTCCCCTCCGAGAGACAAGCATCAGTGTGACATGTTTCAGCAGCTCCAGGCACTGACACTGGAGTGGGACATATGGGAGAAGGCTGTGTAGAAAAACACCCTCCCCCAAAGAGATGATCCGACGGAGAATACATCCTCATTCTTTCCCTTGTTTGTCAGGTCCTTAAGGACGACGCACCAACGCCCTCATCTTTTTAATATCCCTCCTCCGAGAAAGGGAAAGCCGAGCGGTTCTGCGCTCCCCGAGCGAAGTGAGGAGAAAAGCCAGTTAAGCGCAGGGAAAGAGACGCGAGATATAAAATGGGTGTGCGAGCGCAGGGGAGGTGGCCTTTAGCTTTAATCTTTAGCACATGAAAGTGAGGGAAGACACATCCAGCTCGGGGGATTTGGAAGATCCCCCCGGCTCCCGGGTCTGTTAATGAACGTAGTCCGTTTATTGCAGCGGTCTGATAACGTCACTTGCCAAGATTGCGGGTTTCCTCCTGGAACCTGGCAGGCGTGGAAGCTTGATTGGCAATAGGGCTGCCTCTTTTGGGTGGGCAAATTGGTTTGGAAGCAGTGACCGATGGAGCACATCACAAGCTCTCATTGTTCTGGTCATTATCATGTGATGTCTTACTTTTCAGGAAAAAGCAAATAGCAGGTTGTATATCTTTAAGCAAGTTAGTGTGGTGAACATTCATGATCCTTCTTGACAAATCAGGGCGGTTCCTCTGTGGGAACTAGAAAAGCTCCATGATCGAGCATGTAATTTATACCCCGCACAGAGAAATAATTAGCCTGGCTACCCATGCTGCATTGCTCATCTCTAGTGGGCGTGGTGTGTGACCGGTGCAGTGCAAGGTGGGTACAGGGAGATAAATTTCAGCACTGGCGTCTTCGTTTTTGAGACCAGCATAAATGACCAATTAAACAGAAGCTTCATACTGCATATCTGTCTAGGAGCTGGACTGAGTTGGCCCTGCAGGATGAATCCCAAGCCTTGCAAAGAAGGATCACAATAAGAGGCTCCACAATGTCTTATGACTGGAAAGGCTGATTTTAAAAATGGCTTCTTATCTTTTGATGTTAAACTGTTGTTGTTATTATTAGACATTACACTGTGGCCCAATCACATTTCTACTTTTTACCTCTACCTCTTGTTTTTGAGTGTCACCCTAACCAAAGAGTTACAAGGGGTGGTGGTTGAAATCTTGCCCTACGAAAAGGGACCTTCAAATGAAATTCCCGTTCCACCTTAAATGATGCAGCAGTTACATTCTGGTGCTTCAGGCGTTGGTACTGCTGGACTATTTAAGGTAGAAAGGGAAAGTCAGACATTAGCATGCTATTAGCGATTTTTTTATGCTTGAAAACGATCATAATATATTGAAATAACATTAAACTAAGACAATACGATGGTTATCGTAATTTTTACGGAGAAAATTCTCACATTTGTGAGTTTCTTTGGTCGCTCGCGCTGCCAGTTTTTCTATCACTCTGTTTGGAGCCTCTGAAAAACCCCCATTTGGAGGGCCATGTAGCCCTAACACTTCACCCTCTCCCTCTGTCTCAACAAGAATCGGGACACCCTACCCCTAGACGTGAACGCGCAACACAGAGGGCTAAGGGCTCAGTGGTAGGGGCGAGGGGTGAAATGGGACTGGGTCTGTTATTACAGTAAGAATCTATCATACTAAGTACCTGGCTTTCATAACTTTCCCATGCATAACCCTTTACCTACTGCAGCACGTTGTTATAGTGGCTAATATGAAATGAGAAGAAGGCTGTGTTTATTTCTGTATCTGTCAAATAAGCATCTCGTCATTGATTTTAATGAAAATGCATGGCTAGGGCTGCGAGTCGATCCCAAAAAGAAATGTAAAATTGTAAAATTGTAAAATGAAAAATGAAAAATTGGCACAATCGACTAACGTTGCCAAAACAGCTACACCCTGAAGGGGCTGACAATGGAGAATCAGGTAGTCGGCCGGCCCCTGCTAGTCAGCTAAGTTAATTTAGTAAGCATCTTCTTTCTAAATTGCCTAGCTAAGGTCAGATTTAATTAGTATTGTGCTCGTAATTCACCAAATCCTCTTCTGTATGCCTTCATTTTTGCAATCAAGATTACTGAGTGAAATTCACTTGGAATCAGAGTCAAATAGCACCATACATGACAGTGTGTGAAGATCGAAAGAGCTGAATTTGGACAAAGCTCACGCTGATTCATCGACCGATAGGTGGTGGTGTAGAGTGGCGCTTCAGTTAGTCACGTTGATTTTGAACGAAATGGAGGAAGAATTTATCGCAGTGTCCAGAGCTGTACAGCCCAGTTACAGAGATATAGTAGGACAATGACCGGTTCGGTTAAAAGTCAAATCTTTTTTGCTTCCATCTATATTAAAGCACAGTTGCTGACGGCTGTTTTTGCTTACAAGCTTAATGTGTTTCCAGCTCTCATCTCAAAAAAATAGCAACACATATCAATGCACTTTTTGATAGATAACAAAGAGACTTTGTGAAAGCAGCCTTAGTTCTAATCAGGTTAAGTATAAACAACTAGGGATCCACGATGACCGTACAATCGGTATCGACAGATGACTGCATAACAAATTGTTTTGTCATTGGACAGAAGATTAGATTTAACTAATATTTCAAACTTGAGCTGAAAGATTAATCGTTTTTGTATCGAAATCGCAATTTAAGAGAGTGCAATTTTTTAAAATTATAGCTTACACTCTTAAAAACAATCAAGGTTCTATAAAAAAAGATGATTCTTTAGTAATTCAATGGTTCTACATAGAACAATGAACAACCAAAGACCCATTTGCATGCTTAAATGGTTCTCTGCATGGTCAACTGATTCATCAGGTTGATGGAGAATGTGTAGGTTCTGTATAGCACCAAAAAGCGTTTTGCTATTGTGTCAAGCTTGTAACAATAGAAGAACATTTCGGTGCTATATAGAACTCTTTTCAAAAAGGTTCTATATAGAACACATTCTCCATCAATCTGAAGAACCATTTCACCATGAAAAGAACCCTTTAAGCATGCAAATGGGTCTTTGGTTGTTCATTGTTCTATATAGAACCACTGTCTTTACTAAAGAACCCTTAAAGAACCTTCTTTTTAAAGTGTGAACATTATCAAAAACACTGTTTTAAGTTTTAAGAGGGGAAATTGAACCCAATAACACAGAGCTTGTGAAATGAGTTAGACCAATCAGAGGCAACCAAACCTCCATGTGTTGTGACATCACAACCACAGCTTACTGGCAGTTTGACCGTTCTGGGGTCAAGCCTCAAGCCAGAAAAGGTGGATATTGTGGTCTTCTTGCTCCAAATAAATCAGGCCTGAATCTCAGTTTATAAAAATGATCACAGTTTAAATTGCAGTTGCAATATTAGTTGGAAAAATTGCAATTAGAAATTTCCCTTAAATCGTTCAGCCCTATTTCAAACTGGATGAGGAGAATTTATCAAATATTGGTTTTATGACATTTATTTGTTTGACTGCATTTGTAACCCTATAGAAATAAATGTCATAATATGATAATAATAATCCAGGTAGCTCCCAGTATCTATATGTTATGTTTTGGCAGATATGTACATGAAAAGTGCATGCATTAATCAAGGTTTGGGCCCAGAATTCCCATCTTTAAAATGGACACCGCATAGTTTTTTTATGGGCAACCTTAGATTAGTATTTGGATCTAAGACTAATCTAAGCGCTACTATATTTGATAAATTCTGCTGAAAGTTGTCTAATCTGTAAACCTTTTTTGGGGGCATTTAAAGTTCCGAAATGAGAAAATGTTTAAGCAGCAAGGATTTAATTTAATTTCATCGTTATCTGCCCAATGGCTTCTTGTTCTTAGAATTCTCTGTGCTAAAACGTCTGTTTTAAGCGAGTACTTAATACTGACTGAGCCTTAATTGTAATTTTCGGAGAGCCATGTTCCCCTGCCACTTCCGTGGTGATGAGCTCTAGATTCCCCCGGAGACCGTGGCTTTCCCCATCACTTTTTAAATCAATTACTTTTTTCTCCTCCCTTGTGTCTCCCGTTCTCCCCGGCTTCTCCGCTGCTGCTCTCCAGTTCAGGTCGTTTGGTTCTATGGCGTTTTTTTCGACTCTTCCAGGGGCAATTTGCAATGAATAATGAATCCTCTGGAGACTAAAATGTCCGTGCTTGCCTTCTGTGAGCTATTGATTTTCATGTAATTCCTTCCTCAGAGATGACTGTTTTCACATTGCACGTTCTTGGACCTACATATGTGCATACGACAATCATGCGTAATGCCCATATGTCTGCCTTTGTAACTCCTTGTATGTTAAGCATATAAATAGCAGCGTTTTTCGTATAGAGCTCAATGAGATCTGTAGCGCCTTGTGATGCTGGTGGTTGAGGGTTTTTTTTGGGGGGAGGTGGTTTAGTCCTTTAGGTGCTCGGGCTGCGTGTGCCCCTCCATGTACACCAAGGTGCACTTGCCGAAGAGAATTAGCATACATGTTCTTGATGGCTCCTTCTTATTTTAGCACGCGGCAGGTAGGCGGATAGCTTGAACTGCGGAGGATCTCTGTTGCAGCGAAGTCTGTGTCTAATTAGTTTGTCTAATTATGTCTTTGTGCTGAAAATTTCTCAAATTAGTGGTATCGTGCGGAATGTGAGGATGCTCATTAAGGTTGTCATGAGAATTGTAAGGCGGCTGGATCGCTGTGAGTGTCGCTGGCTCTCAACTGTGTGGTCAGGGGTCCCTTTCTGGTTTAACCCTCCTAAATTTCCCAGTGTCTCTGTGAACTGGTGCCTGTTGCGGTGTAACGATTGGTTGACAAGGTTGTTGACGATGACTGTTGGTGGAAATTTTATTGTTTATTTTTTTAAAAATGCCCTTTAATGTTCATATAATACACACAGCCGTTTTGACTGTAGTACGCTACGGTAAGTGTAGGGGGCGATGTGGTTCCTGGTGTTTTATTGCACCATTAAAGACGACATAGCTCGTCATTAGGGGTTGAAAATATGTTATTGTTATCATGAAAAAATTCCAGTCACGGCATGCGTTTCTGAGTATATCTGTGATACTGAGCGGTTCTAGAACTCAAATCAATTGCACGATTTACTACATAAAGAACATAGTTAGTCCTGTTTAATTGGATTTGCAGTGCAGTTTGTGAAGTGCTGAATAAAAGTCATTTATTGCATTGCTATTTTTTTTAAATGAGTCACTGGTAGTGGGCGGTGTACTGGTTAGAATTCTTCATAAGGTAATATATTTGTCATAACCTTTATACTTGTATAACACAAAGTGCAACATGCATACGGGGCAAAATAAGCTAAGGCTAATGCTTTTTATGAATGGCTGAGTGGGGCTGAACAATTTGGGGAAAATATCTGACTGACATTTAGGCCTCAGTTTATTTGGATAGTCCCCTATAGATGTTCAAATTGTTAACAAACTGTCGGTTCCAATCAGTGGTGGAATTAGGGTTAGGATTTGGACCAGGGTTAGGGCTAAGGCCATTGTGAGGGCTGGGTTTAGGTTTGGGTTGAGGTTAAGGTTTGGGTTAGAGTTGAAGAAAACTATGGTCAGTTTAGTAGATATTTAGTTGAATGTAACTTGAAAATAAATGTAAATAAAAAAAAAAAAGTATTTACAAAGCATCTAAAGTGGACTATCCAAATAAAGTGTTTCTGACACTTTCTGGCCAATATTGTGACTATGATTTAAATTTCAACTCTATTCTATAAGTTTAGATCCAGGCCTGTTTTTTAATCTAAACTCTATTATAACAGTAATGCAAGTTAGTTGTGGTTAAACCGTCCCACTTAAAACTTGTTCAGACAAGGCTAAAATGAAAATGGCAGCTCTTGCGATTTGGCAGTTGCACTCCTTCAAATTGTGCTTTTGATATAAAAACAATTAACCTTTCAGACCTTTGGCTGAGTGAAGCTATTGTTTTTTTTTAAGATCTTTTGATTTTGATTTGTTTTAAAATGAGGAAAGATTTAGATTCATCAGAAGTTTATTTTTTTAATAAAAATTCTGCATTCAAAAAGAATGTTTTCATGTCACTACTGAAACACATTTTAGTCTGTGGGTGGAGCCTTATTTTAGCCACACCCCTGTATTTCAGAGCAGGAAGTGAGGCTGCATCCCTGTCCCTCATGACCACATGGTGAACAGTAAGATTGTTTTGAAGTAAACGTGTCCCAAAGTCTTAAAATCAATGTATAACCTTAAGACACTGAAGACACTCATTGTATTTTCTACAATTAAGTGTTTATATGAAAAATATCACAATTTTATCTGTGTACAAATGTTCAAAGCTGTGTTTGATCATCATGTACTGGCTAGCCTTTTGAGTTCTGCTCAAAATTGGCTAAAATTATCACGACCAAAACAGTAACTAGTGAAACATTTGGTAGTTTTTATTGTACTGGTGACCAAGTGGAATGTTCAGTCATTAATTTTAATCAAATAAGCATAACGAAGGTAAAGCAGGAGGATTTTCTTCTTTCTTGCTGATCCTACGTCTTCTTTCGTCTCCGTCCTCCTGTGAAGCTCAGGGCCTCGTGGTTACCGTTGCGCTCACACGGCTGCATTACGGCCACCCCCCACTGTCCGTCCGTCCGTAAGCGCACAGTAATTGGTATTCAGAGTGGCAGCTGGGATCCACACAGACACTGCAGACAGAGAGCGAATTCAGTGAGTCAATACACTGGTTCATTAGAGCACTGAGTCACTGCAAGCTGCCTCATTTGTTTGTGTTTGTCCAATACTTGCTCTTAAGAAGCACCCGCTCGCCCATTCATATGACAGGCCTGACAAAAAGGATCGGCTGCCTCTTGTCCTTCTCCCGGCCAATTGAATCAGGCTGCATCGACGTGCGTGGTTGCACGGGAGCGACCGGGTGAGGGAGAGGAGCCATATGTGGCGATTAGAGCCTCGCGTTGGCTGTATCATTTACACTCGCGTTCAATTATATAAAGCTGCGCGTTTGACTCAGAGTCAAGCAAATTGAAACCCCACTGAAAAGTCTATTTATTGTGGCTTTTGAACAGTTTCTTTGCAGAATGTGAGCCGAAGCTCTGGCTGGTTGTCACCTTTAAGCAGAAATGGCTTCGGTAACCTTGCGTCAGGCACAGAATGGGTTAGAAACATCAGTAAAAGCCCTCTTGTGAGGAGGGAGAGGAGGTGGGCTGGTGGGAGCGGGGCTCTGCGTTTAGCTCTCTCTTCGGCCTGCTTGTTCTATGAGCTTTCAGCGGTCCACGCAGAGCGCCGTGACCCTCATTATGGTTGCTTGGGAGAGCGTGTAAACGCAGGAGTTTTCACCATAACTCCAAAGGGCAGCTGGATAGAGGCGTCTAACCTTTTAAACTGCTAGAAGACGTCAACCATACAAATAACTCATTAACCTTATCCACTTAATGAAACGACTACCCCCCCTTTTCCCTGCATTAGGCTTGTTTAATTGGCCATTGCAGAGCCTAAAATGGCAAGTCCCTTTACGAGCCACAGTGAGAGTGGGAATTGGCACCTGTTAGCCCTTGCACTCGGCCCGCTTAGCTAGCAGAACGCCGTTCGGAGGTTGCCTATCTACAGCGTTCAGGATCGTACAGAGGAATTGATTGGGCGCCGGGGGGGTTTAGTTCAATAGGAAGGCACTTTTAATCACCTCACTCAGAGGCGGTATTGTCCCGAATAAACCTGCCTAATACCCCAAAGTGTATGCTCCAGTCCAGGGCTGCACAAAGCCTTCTAGAAAGCTCCCACACAGACCAATCAATACGGTTGATTACTAAAGAGAAAAGAGCAGAGGCTTCGCTCTCATTTGTTCTCCTGAAGGATTGCCCTGCAGGTGTGTTGCCTAGCCTGAAGCGGTCCCTCGTCTTGGTAATTTCATGGAACGTTAACATGTTCCGAATTTGAACTAATGATCTGCGACACGTTCTTACACTGATTAACTTTACTAGGTTAAAGCTCGATAACTCATTAACTCCAGCTTCTTATTTCAGCGTGTTGTGTTGGGCTCGTTAAGAGCACGATCAGCATCCCTGTAACTGACTGAATAATATGAACTGATGAAAGATTCATCAGGTATATATTTCCGAGAGATAATGGGTTTAAGACGTTCCTTGCAGTGAATTTACAGCCTCATTGACTGGCTTATTTGGCATGTTCAGAACAGCTCCTGTGATTGTTTGAAGTATTTAGTCATTCTCCAGTGATTTACCCTGCATTCAGCGTTTTAACATGCTATGACCTGACACACTGATACCCTTGGACTTTTTTATCCTAAATTTGCCCCCACGGAATATTGAGGCAGCATCATAATATGGGAAACTCTCCACCTTTTCCCTGGCATTCTTTTTTTATTTCCCTCTGAAGCCATCCAGTGAATAGATGCATTCCATGTGATGAGCTGCCAGTGTGTCCACGGTGGATAAAAAGACCAAAAATCAAATGACATGAAAGCTCTGACAGTCTGCTGTTTGTGCTGATACCGCACTGCCATTCTATTCCAAGCAGCGAGTACAGAATCATTTCAAACATATCAAGAACCAGCCAGAAACGATGCATTGCAAAATTTTATTTTGAGGTCTGTTCATCAATGAAGTCATTAAATACATGCTATTAATTTTTCAGTGTTAAGAGAAAAGTAGAAGACTAAGTTTGCCTCAGCAACTAAAATTCAAATGCTTCAGTAATTTGGATTTTTGTAGGAATAATTTTCCACACCTATATTTTAATATCTTATACTAATGCTGTTTGCTATCTGATGTTGACCAGATGGGTTCCCCTTTTGAGTCTTGGTTCCTCTCAAGGTTTCTTCCTCTTGCTTTTAGGGAGTTTTTCCTAGCTGTAAAGCTGCTTTGTGACAACACCTGTCGTAAGAAGTGTTTTTTTATATATATATATATATATGTGTGTGTGTGTGTAAACTTTGATTTGACATGACATCCAAAATCTTAGAAGTTGGTTGCACTTTTTTGCTTCTCATCACTCAAATAATCCACGATCCTGAGTCCGTAAAAGCTTACTCCACATCTCAGATGTCCAGTTTTGGTGTTGCAAATTGTCTTCTTTGTTGTCCTTTTTTTCCATAACTGCTTTATTGACAGCTATGAATCCTTTGAGAAGGAATGACAGAAACAACTGTAATTTTTTCCAGATCTGACGCAAGAGTGGAGCTTAATTTTCTCCAAACACCAAGCTGATTATTTGATGCCGATGGTTTTGGTGGTCGACCAGATTGTGCATGGTTGTTAGGAGTATTTTCTCTGTTTGGGTGGCTGCTTGGGTGAATATTGTGTCTCCTTGAAGGGGAGCATAATGGCAGTGACACCTTTTATGAACAGCCTTTGTTGGGAGGACACAGCTATGTATAAGCTGTTGATTTTAAGATTTAAGATTGGAAGTAAGGAAGAGTTAAAGTGGCAGTAGTGTGCACAGTAAAGAGTGGACAAAGGCAGCACGATAGATTTGATGTTATACTTAGTGTTGGAGGCTTTTGTGTGATGTTCCCTGTTTTTTCCTGATGCTACCTGTACCTGTACTTAATGGCTTTTCTAACAGTAAACTAAACAATGGAAAGGGTGCTCTCTGACTTTTGCACAGCACTGTATGTGTTAATGCACATATACATATGTACACAAATTAGGAAGCCAAGCATCGTCAGGTAGGCCCTTACAGAACTGAATGGACCTGTTTGTTGTGCACACATCAGACTATGTGGGTTTGCTGTTTGAGTCATGTATCAAAAATAATCACATCAGCACATGTGCAAAGGCAGCAGCGTATCAAAGGCAATGCCAGAGGCAGCGGTATAGCTGTATCTCGTAAGCGCGTCTCGGTTTGTGGTCTTGAGGTTAGAACGAACCCGTGAAGTTATACTATCATCAAGAGATGTCCTTGGTGTGAAGCCAGCTGAAAGATGTGTTTTCTTAAGCTATGGCAAAGAATTTCTGGAAACCAGAACAAACGAAAAATGCTGTGCAAACTTAATTAGATTTTTTTTTCCCCAGGTCTCGAACGCTCATCCTTAAATGTCTGCTGATGAGACAGGATGGCTTTGTGTAAACAACAAAGAATGGTCTCATGTTGTGTACACGAGGGACATAACTGAACAATTCCTTTACAAGTGTATCGATTCCGTGTTAATGCGCCGTATTTACAAGTCATTTTCTGAGGAAAAATACTGCATTTGATTAACTTTGACTATTCGACTGTGATCCTGGTGACGACTGTATTTGGCTGGCAGGTTCTCAGTTTCACTGATGAGCCATAAAATCTGAGGGCCCGAGCTGTATTAGACAGAGCTGTTCTGGGTGAAGCGGCTTTTGGTTCCTCTCCAGCTCGGTGCGGGGAGATGTTGTGGATGTGTAATTACGATTGCTGCTGGGGGATCGGGGGGGATGGTGGCTTCCACTCTTGTCTGCACTGGTGCTGGGTGTGAAATGCAGAGGAAATTAAAGATCTGAGGGTGGTGGAGATGTCCATCTGTGTCATTAAGCAGCTACTGTTCGTTTGTAACTGATAATGTATGCGCATGTCAAAGACGTGTCGTAGTCTGGACTGAGCAGAAGTCAGCAGTTTTGGGAAACCCTGTTTGAGACTCGCCAGCTCACTCATTATATGATGTGCGTCACAATATACATGATTGATTAAGTAATGATTAAGTATATTATAAAGCATCATGGTATCACAGTTGTATTGTGATGGTTATTGCTTGGCAAGTGTGTAACAAATGGCAAGAGGGTTTCTAGAGAGGAGAAGTGCTGCTCAGTAACATCTCCCGGGTTAGTCAAGCACCAGAGGGCAACTCCTGAAAGAGTCCAGAATGAATGGGTTCCTATGTAATAATCATTTTCATACAGAATTATTTTCTCAACACAGAAGAACATAAAATATTTCAACACTGCTGTCATTTTTAATGCTTCTCCAGTTACAGGACTTTCTAACAGTGTGTTGTTTACATTCATGACTTCAGTGACTTCATCAAGCTGATCAGCTCACCAACCAATCAGCACTCAGTAATAGTAATTCTAGCGTCCTCCATGTTTGATGTAGAAAAATGAAAACATTCTGGTATGTTACTGGTATTCTTACACTTTCCAATATTAAGGAATTCCACTGATTTTTTAACACCTTTGCATAATTGAACTGAGATATTAAGTCATTCAGAGTGGTTTAATGTGAAATTGTGCACTGTAGAGAAACTCACTCACTCTTTTCTTTACCATGGTGGTGATAGGAACCAGAGGTTGCGATATCCACAATGCAAGACATAGCCAAGAGTCAGAATTGTTCACAGTGGTGGTGATAGGAACCAGACGTCCACCTCTAAAAGCTCCCTCACAGAAAGTTACTACATAAATACACTTTCCGATGTCTGAGACGTGGTATGATAGTTCTGAAATACGATTTTGGCCTAAAATCTATTTTTTTTTTGCACGTATTCATGGTGGGGAGGTGTTGTTAGGCACAGTTGTACTCAAAGAAAAAGATTTTTTTATAATCAACTATTTTATCATAGTCAGCTTTACATATGAAACTGTAAAGACATCTTTTATCTAGATATTTTAGATTTGCATCTCAACCTCTGGTTCCTATCACCATTATTTTAAAGAAATCTGAACCAGCAGTCACAATGTCACAATTTTTTATATGTACTATCCAAAATGACTAGCGTATAAATATGTATAAAACAATGTCTCAAACATCTGGCAGCATATTCATAACCACTAACCTTCAGCTTTTTGAGGCAATAAACACTTCAGACGTCTGGTTCCTATCACCACCACTGTAAAAAAAAATTTGACCAAGTTAGCTTCTCCAGAAATCACATCAAACCACTCTGAATGACTTTGTTCACATCTTAACCGTTTAATTTTGCAGAAATGTAGAAAAAGGAAATTCTTTACATTTTTAGCTGTTTGGGTCCGTTCACTCGCATTGATTGAGGACTCTCTCGCATGCGCCCCCTAGTGTTTCATAGTCATGTCTTTGTAATAAAGGGAGAAGTAGGACGTGGCTCGGATGCCCTTAAACTGGTCCTGGAACTAAAGAAACCTCTCAAGTTTTATGTGATTGATTGGTCTTTTTTAGCTACCGCCCTCCATAGATTTTAAGCAGTACTTCATCAACATTAACCGAACTATATCAATGGGTGTGAATGCAGAGGATTAAATATATGTAAACAAATGAATCAAGATGCAAGCATTTAAGGTGTTGGTGCAAAATCCTGCAGAACAGATGAATTGTAGGATTGGCACGGCTGTATATGAGACCACACCGCATATCCCAGAATCCTCAGTGACATTCTTCAAAGACAGAATGACGCATAAGGACTAGACTAAAGATTTGAAACCTCACAGCTTTCTCAGCCCTTTCTACCCCAGCTTTTGATGTGGTAAACAAGGCTAGCATGCAGTTCACAGTGAGGCTTTACAAGGTTGGTCCATGCGCTGGCAGAGGCTTCTGCTCAGTGCAGTTGATAACGGCGGACAGCTAGCTTCATTTGATTTGATAAATGGACTGTTTACTAGCATCAAATGTCATGTGTCGTAGCTGCTCGAGACGTGAGAGCGCCGCGTGCTGCCGTGGGTCCCTGCGACGAGAGGAGATGTGAAGAGGAGACGGAGAGAAGGATCCCATTGATCCCTCTCTGCGGCGTACCCAGCAAGGGCTGCGCCAAGAGATTCCTCAGTAGCTGACAAACACAGACACACACACCAGAATGCAATCTTTCGCACGAGCCCACACACCACTCACCGGCGTTCTCTCCCTCTCCTCATTGTTTCCCGCTGTATCAAAAAAGAGGCATGGAGATGTTTGAGCAGAATGCCTTCGCGGTAGGGCCCCACTGACATGTACCGTCTGAATAAAATCGGCCACTATTAAAGTTCCCTGATTAAAAAAGAACTTCAGCATTTTTTCACAGTTCCCTTCACAGGTTTGATGTGAAATGCCTCATTTTACAGCAACTTATGGAGTCAGAATTGTTCACAGTGGTGATGATAGGAACCATAAATCGAAAGCATTTAATGCCTCTGAAAGGTGCCTCCCTTAACCGTCTACTGCACGAGTTATGAGAGCAATTTTAAAAACATATTCGATTCACTTTTCCTGTGTAGAATGGATTATTAATGATTAAATATCAATTTTTTTTTTTAAATGTGTGCAGGGGTCATTTTGGGGTTTGTTGCCTTGAAGCAATGCTGTGCCACAGTGGGATATTGAGCCGTGTTCCCTGAAGTGGTGAGACCTGGCTTGTAACTGGTCAAATCCATTCCACTGTTGCACAGTGTTGCTTCTAGGCAACAAACATATTTCTGCAAATTCTCATAACAAAGAAAATTGATACTGAATCTTAAAAAAGAGGTTTACAAGTGCCTACTAAGAGATAAGAGTATGACCAGAAACATGCTTTTTGTTGACATACTTATTGTTAACCCTGTCATTGTCTTTAAATATGGATAATGTTATTGTGAAGTGAGGAAAATGGATTTGTTGCCCTGAGGCAACATTGTGCAATAGACGGTTAAAACTATTACATTTTTTGCACACATTTATGGTGGATATATATATATATATATATATATATATATATATATGCAGGCCGTTTTAAGGCACCTAAAGAAATCTTACTTTTTTAGAATCACGTATTTTGTCATAAACATTACATATTAAAACTCACAGAACACATATAAGTTGACTGGTTGACTATAAAATGACTGTATGTAATCACTTTGAGATAATGACCCCTGGTTCCTATCACCAACCACCATTGTAAAGAAATCTGAAAACCACTCTAAGGTTCTTGTTTACATCTTACAGATGTAATTCAGAAATTTTGATTCCCCTTTAAGGAAATTCCACTGATATTGTCCCTTTAATAATGTCCTTTTAAATGTTATATCAGATCCTATCAGTAATATTTGACTATTGAGTGATATCATGTGAAGTCAGGCAGTTTAGCTGTTTAACTGAAACTAAGGCTGTCACTGGCGACGTTTACATGCAGAGACTTTTTCCAATCTGATTGAATACAGTCTAATTATAGATTAAGACTGAGGTGTTCATTCTCACTCTACTCAACACTCTGATAGAAATCTCAGTTTACATGAACACCGCAACAAATCCGATCTACAATGACACGCATGTGTAGAGAACCACTTAGTGTAGACGTTACCATGACAACCAGAATCATGTGAGTCCAGTCAGAGTGAGATGAGCAGCAGTGAGCAGCGCTTGTGTTTGTAATTACTTTAAAATGATGTCAGACTCAGGAAAACGTCCTTCACATGTCCTTATTAAAGAAGGCCGAGAGGGAGACGTCGTGTTCTGAGACACATAAGCTGGACGTCCATCCCACCGCCGTCTTTTAAAGACCAGAGCATAAACTTCGTCTCCTCTGCAGACCAGTTTCTGCTCCGCCATGTTGAACAGTATAAACTTTCACTATGACGCGACGAACATGATCAGAACGGACTTAAACTTTCCGATAGGGAATGTAATCAGATACAGGCGTTTACACGGATATTATTCTTCTATTTAACGGATTATTTACAGGATTACTCACCTTGTTGAGTCGGATAGAAACTGTATTCCGAATGGCCTCAATCGGACTAGACTATTCTGATTAAGGTGTATATGGACGTATTCTGTTCTGATTGAGCTATTAGTCACATTATTAATGGATGCATGTAAACGTGGCTCCTATTAGCTATATGAGTAATCAAGTAACCAAGTAATCAAATTAAATTCAGATTCAACTTATTTTTCAAATAAGGCCAACGAATAAAAATAGCTCAGCTGAGCTCTAACAAGCCATGTGTGGCCTTTCAGAGGTTTTAAACAATACTGTGTTGAAGACAAATTAGCAAGGCTTAAAAAAGACATTAAAAAAGCATAAAAAGACGTAGATGGGTTTGTTTAGTAGACTGATTCTTTTTCAGAAGGAGAGCTGAAGATATGCATTATCGTCATGCAAACCACCAACTAATCACTGCTCAGATGATCTCAGTTCATCGCGAGGGTAGAATTTAATTGCTGTTTTGTTTTTAAATCAAGGGATCGAGTTAAATCAGTCTATAGAGACGATGACAAGCTGACGTTCAGGGCTGGGTGAACAGCGTTTCGATATGATACCTGTACCGATACGTTTCGGTACCTTTCTTTAAATTGTGGTCAAAGGGGATGTGGCTTAAATCATCAGCGAATGTAAGATAGTGGGTACTGACCACAGAGTAATCAAGAAGCGCTGATGTAACTGACATGCAAATGTAATATAATTTGGACAGCCAATTAGCAGCTTAGAAGTTGGAACAAGTATGATTATTACCTCAGTGCCACAAAGATCAACTGCTTATTGATCGAAATGAGTTATTAAATGCTTTTTTTGATACTCAGTAGTATTGAAGTCATCCAGTTGCATTGAACTTTGATGTCCAGGCCTGCCAGTGCTATCGGTTATTGACATTTTCAGCTTCTTAAAATCGGTATCGCTGGTGAAATGCTCATATCAGTCAGACCCTACTTCCTGCATTCGTTTTCATCTCAGGGTTAGCCTGATGATGGGACTGAAGAGAGGCTTAGCTGGGGCACAGGTTGCCTCCCCCTCTAATGGCAAGAATTGTGCATTTGCTCCTATAGACTCTTAACAGGCCGGGCCGGCTCAAGGAGGGTCCGTCCATTGCCAGGGTTTTTTTTTCTATTCAGTGTCCTGAGTCTGAAGAATTACTGTGCAATCGTTGTGCAACCTTTTGTCTCCCTCCCCCTCCTTCTTTTACCGAGCCAAGTCCAATACCCTCCTCCCTCCCTCCCTCCCTCCCTCCTGTCATTTGAAATGTGCCCTGCATAAATGGAGGCAGCTGCTTGAGTGTAGTGCGGGAAGAGAGAGGAGAGAGACTGAATCACAATTAGCGAGGCTTTTCCTCTCTCGATGCCGCAGCGTCCCTGCCTTAGTCCAGCTCCAAACGCGCCAGCCGCTCCATCCGTGTCTGCCCAGGCACTGACCGTGCATTGCGGCACACTCGGAAAGGCGCCAAGCTCCGGCCAGAGCTTCCACCCCACGTTTAGGAACGCAAAACGTCTTCTCCTCTCTCTCCTTCTTTTTTTTTCTTTCCATTTGCACATATTGACTGAAGTGGCAGCTCATTGCGTTTTCTTTGTAATGAAATTTTAATGTGGCCCCTTGTAATTGGGACGACGGCTTTCTCTTTTCTTTTCTCCCTTTTTTTTCTTCCTTTCTCCTCCATCGTAATTTGCAGACCCACAGACAGTCCTGTGTCTCTCTTAAAGACGGTAGCGGTAATTGAAAACTAACTGAATCCGTTGCAGATGGTGTTAGTTGTGTGTGCCATATGGGAGCAGGTAGTGAGTGAGTATGTGTGTGTGTGTGTGTGTGTGTGTGTGTGTGTGTGTTTTTCTCTCTCTCTTCACATAAAGCTTTAGTGATGACTGGCTGAATAGGGAGCAGCTCTGCTGGGTGTGTTTGTTCTCTCTGCTCTCCTTACTCTGTGTTTTTCTCTAAAAGCACTCTCCAAAATGGGGAATTACATAGCTCCAGTGACGCACGGGGTCGTTAGAGCCTGTCAATCAAAGTCCCAGCAGCCTGGATGGAGGAGGCGAGGCCGTGGCGGACAGGAAAATGCAGGGCGATGGGTGATGATTTAAAGACGCCTAACAAGGCCAACGAGAAAGCGGTGAGCGAAGTGGCTTTCAGAGCCTTTGACATGGCTTCCGGAGACCTTGATGTGTATTAAGCTCCTCGGCCCCTGCTAGCGTCCAGCGCACCTTTCCCACTTTGACCGCTCCTGAGCAGCAGCTTGGTCTATAAGAACAGCATGTATGTCACAGATAACAGGCAGGTCACCATGGCGTGACCTCGAGGAGTCACGTGGCAACGAAGTGATCCATTGAATTTACTAGATTCAAATGCGCACATGATTTCTACACGAATGAATATATTATATTGATGCAGTCCGAAAGCGAACTGAAACACAAAAAAATGTTGAAATAATGTACGTCATTCATGTGGAAACGTTTAAATCAAGTAAATTCAGTACTGCGTATTCATTCCCTTCTAAAAGCCCTATTCAAAATGGATTCGTTTTTACTGGGGAGGTACTAAAACTGAAGTGTTACTGTAATCGTAGATTAGGGGATCCAGTACGAATCTTCACTATCCATAGTTTTTTATCCAAAGTTGCATGTAAGTGTGACAGTTCCGGTGCAGAAGACCTCCAGCCAAACCTAGAGCTCTGTAGTAATAGTAGCTCCATTCAAACCCACTTCATAGTACTACAGCAACAAACCTGCGAATAGACATAGCTGTGAGCTGTTATTGTTACTGAAACTGTGTCATTTCTCTGCCATTACGTCACCGTAGGCTGTCGAATTTTGTGGCTGGTGGGGTCCCGGACCTCCCATAAGAGAAGGGGACCCCCCATAAGAGAGCCAAAATTTAACTTAGGGGGTCCAGTGTTATTTCTGTGAATAAAATTAGAGTTTCTGACCAAATGAATGTCCTCACGTCATCTTTTCTTCTAAGTTTTTATCATGTTTATCATTATTTTTCACGCCCTGGTTGAACTAAAACTCAAATTCATAACATAACAGTACAATCTAGGAAACCAAACCGTGTAGCTTCCACTTAAAACAGGAGAAGATCGAAGCTCAAGCGCATCTCAAATTACTGAGAAACTTGAGATATCTTAGACTTTAGGTCAGCAACAGCCTTGAAGACACAATAAATGCTGTTAGCAGCCATGCCATACAGCAGCTAATGCTTTTGTTGTCAGAGATTCAGTTTAGGCTGTTCGAGAACATGCGATGGGTAACACACGCAAAAACCAACAGATGACCATAATTTTACCCATTTGTCTGACAAACCGAATCGTAATTTTATTTGACTTCTTATGAGAGACACCAAGCCTGCCTGCTGACGACATTCTTATATTTGACATAATTAATTGATTAATAAACCGAGGAAAGGTACGCTCTTAGACCTACCTGACCACCTCTTCTCATCAACGAATCATTTATATTGATGAATTAAATGACGTCTGCCTTGTAATACCTGTGGAAAAACTATGGGGTAAATATATTGTCACAATACAAAGGTCAGTCCAGAGGTCACCTCACAGTCTGAATTTCCAACAGGGGACCCTCTAAGACCTCAGCCACACTTTGAACCCACCCACCCACTGCTGGGCGAGATGCTGTGGTACCAGAGCTCGTAATGAACTGTAAATGTTAATGTAATGTTTTCAAATGAAAGATTTAAACATGTTGCATTGCTTGTGTCAGTAAACCGTGATGTGTCAGTGCACATCTTGATTGCGCTTGATTGTGCATGAGTGAGTACTGAAGATTTCTGAAGATTACTGAAGACTTTTCATACTAGTGCTAGCAAGATCTCTCCAACATCGGCTGCAGCCTTGACTCTCAGACACATTCTGAGTGCCGCCGGTTGCATAATACAGACGTACGCTTGGGCTATGGCTAGGGCTGAGTACTGTTATTAAAAATGCTTGATATCAATACTAATGCACATCACCTTCACCTTCACTTTGATTCCTAAGCAATATTTTTTTTCGGATTTCTTGGATTAAACCAGAAACGAACATGAGGTTCTTATAGTGGGTATTTTCAGAGGGTCTCTAACATAATTGGAGATGGCGATCCTCTGCTGTTTGGTACTGAGGAAAAGCGTAATGCCTGGCTTGGCCAATCAAATTAAACCTCATAAGCTGTAAGTGAGCCATATTTGATCTAGACATTCTTCCAAGTGTTTTGACGGTTCTCTTCAGCAACAGCAGAACAGATCATGGTTGCAGCACTGACCCATTAACGTTAATACTTTACAAAAGTTAATTTCCACGAAATCATTACTGATCACTGCTACTGCAATATACTGAAAAACTGATGGTTACAAACTACAGCAGGTTAGTCCTGCATATACTTGCACCACAAAGCCGTGTTACTGCTGTAGCTAATCTTAATAGCATTTAGGGCAGCTAGAGAGAAGTCTGGGTTACTTTATGCTTCAAACTGTTGTGTAATTAGGACTGTCACGATCATAACGATTGATTTGTTGTCTTGTTGATTTGCAACTATTGCTATAACTATTACTAAATAGAAGCCAAAAGTGGCCAAATTGGCTGATGAACCACTTTTCTTGCTAGCTATGTTTACTGTAGCTAACACTGGTTATACTGTTGTGCACACACACTTATTAATATCTGCAGCTACACAGAATTATGTGTAGAGTTAAGCAAAGCTTTTTTTCACAACAGTGAAAATATAAGCAAAAACCATACAAAATAAACAAACCTTAATCAGTGCTGCGCTCTGAACATGTTAGAGCACCAAGTTAGGAGCTGGAACTTTTTTGATCTCAGTGAATGCATTTCTTTTTTATGCATTTGCCTTAAATCAACACAACCAATTCACATTTTGTTTGTTGACGAATTATATAACTGTGATGACTATGAAAAATGATTGCAGTCAGTTCAAATAATTGTGATTAGGTGATAATTTTATAATGGTGACAGGCGTAGCTGGAAGATTGTGAAATAAAATTAAATCGGTGGAAAAAGAGCACAGTTTGGACATTTGCTGGCTTGCCAGTTAAATCTGTGCTGCTTTGTCCTGCTCAGCTCTTTTTCTGCTATAAAACAGTGGAGATTGCTAATAGAAATGCTGATTGCACATGAGCCCATCTCGGCTTGGAGAGTCTGAAGTTGTGTAATGTCATTAAGGCGTTTATGTCTGAGAAATGCCACACTGCGAGCCATTTTTGGTTATTTTACTTTAGTTTAGTTCAGTAATGTTGTGGCACTCATACCTTCTCGTTTGGCAATGCAAGAAAACGAGTTTTCCGAGACGCTGACCGGGCCGTAAATGAACCCTAACCATCACGACGTTGTCTGCTGGTACTTGTCTAACAAAACCTTTGTTTTTTAGTTTTTGACACATCGTAGCTTGTTAAAAAACGGGTATGTGATGGAAAACACGTTGAAGATAAACCACAGGACAGTCAGTTTGTTATACTGCGGTCTACATCTATAAAACAGCACTCTGGTATTTCGTCTGGTCACTCCTATTCACTCGCTCAGAGCCTCTGGTCTCCCTGCTCACACCCCATTACACTTTTTAGACCAAGGATTGCCGTCTCCCCCTGGGGGAGGGTCTCTGGTATGTTTACTGACAGCATGGACTACAGACTGATCAAACAGTGTTGATGACATATATGCAGAATGTAATTTGCACAGCCAATCAGCAATCTGGATTCTGAAACAGGCTTGTCTGTTGATTCTGATTAGACCGACTACTGAAATTTGGTATTCAGTTACAGAGTGTTCTGATAATCAGTAGTAGAGGTGGGCAATATGGCAAAATCACGATACTTCAGGAAGTTTTTTGCGATACATGATATGTTACAATATATACAACCCCTGGAAATGCTGAACAGTATATAGGGGTTTTAGAACAACATATCCTCCCATCCAGACAGCGTCTCTTTCAGGGAAGGCCTTGCATATTTCAGCAAGACGATGCTAAACCACACACTGCGTCCATCACAACAGCATGGCTCACAGAAGAAGAGTCCAGGCACTGAACTGGCCTGCAGTCCAGATCTTTTACCAACAGAAAACATTTGGCGCATCATGAAATTAAAAATCCAGCAAAGAAGACTCAGAACTGGTGAGCAGCTAGAATCCTACATCAGACAAGGATGGGACAACATTCCTCTCCCAGTAATTGGTCTCCTCACTTCCCAGACGTTTACAGACTCTTGCTAAAGAAGAGGGGATGCTACACAATGGTAGACACGGCACTGTCCCATTTCTTTTGAGATGTGTTGCTGCCGTCAAGTCCTAAATGAGTTAATGTTTTTCATGAAATGGTAAAATGTCTCACTTTCAACATCTGATATGTGTTCTATGTTCTACTGTGAATAAAATATGGGTCTGTGAGATTTGCAAATCACTGCATTCTGTTTTTATTTACATTAATTTACATTCTACACAGCGTCCCAACCTTTTTGGAATTGGGGTTGTAGTTTTTCTGACAGCTGATAAGTTAGAACAGACCACAGTGCCACAAAAATACTATTAAAAATGACGAATCCAATTACCTGTCACACTGTACTGCACTGAATCCAAATAAACAGGACTCCTCGTAATCAAACATGCAGTTGGGAAGTGGTTTTTAATACTGATGATAGACAGAAAAGCATATTGTGACATATTGTGATGTAATTAATAATGATAACAGTAAATATTGTCATATTGCCTACAGTACAGCTCTACTCAATAGTGTTGAAGTAATTCGGTTTATATCATAATAGTATTGAATTTTGATACCCAGCGCCAGCTTTGAGCTTCAGTCTGGGCTATTTTGGGAAAATGAAATGCCACATTCCTCCCCAAAAAAAACACTTCTAAATTTTTTACATAATGTTTAGGCGCTCTCTGATCTGGCGAGCTGCTGTCCTGTCCACCTGACAAGATAAAAACTTATCTGGACTTGTGTTGTGTCAGGAAAATGTATCCCCTGTTGTGTGTTTAAGGAACGCTTGGAGACCTCACAGCTGGGGCCGTCCCCTATTTTTAGATTATGCCCTGTAAGGACGGACGGTGTGTCTTATTTCAGTCATTCCGAAAAGGCAAGTCCATAAGAGATCCCTTCTGACAGGTTTTGGCTTAAAGCGGCTTCCAGTGAGGAGCCGAGTTTAGGCGCTTGATTTGAACAGTGCTCAGCGTAATAGCACTGAAGAGGGGGGTCAGAGGGGGCCAGCGGTGGATAGGCGGAAAATAAAGGCTTGTAAAAATGTATGCAACACGGAAAAAGCTTTGTGGAAACTGTGTGAGGGGAAAAGAAACAGTGCATGGGGACTACAAGTGTGCGAGCTTAGATGACTTAACGATGTGCAGTGTGTTTGTGTGTGTTTGTGTGTGTGTGCGAGGCTGTCATCTGGGCTGCTTCGGCTCTGACTGCCAGCAGGCAAAGAGAATGCTTTGGATCTCTATCTTCTTCTCTTTCTCTCTCTCTCCCTCTCTCTCTCTCTCCTTCATTCACACTTTCCTGATTCTTCCTCTCCTACACACATGCACACGCACCCCGTGAGCAGAGTGCGAACACAGTAATGTCATGTTCTCTCGATTAAATTTAACAAGACATGGAAATGGCCCTGTTGCAGTTGGAAAGCTCCTTTAGTACTCGCAGAGATTTGGAGAGGTCAGCGTGATTACCCCGGAAAAAATTTCAAAATAGTGGACTGCAGTGACCGCAAGCCTACAACCTAAATCAATTATTTTCCCCCCAACACAGCTGTGCATTAATAGTACCGTCTCAACAGAGCTGGGTATGGATTTACTGTGGCTGGTTTTGAACTGAATTGCAGTGTTAATGGTGAATCACCTTTGAAAATTCTTTTTAGTCTAGGCTTAGGCTTAGTCTGGTTCTGGGGACAGTGTGTGCTTAATCACAGTAATGATAGAAGCTGCATAAGAACAACAGTACATGTGAGCTTGTTACATTGGTAGTGTATTAGCTCACATTGTTTTCCATAGCATTTAGGATACAGTATATTATTTATACTACATTATTTGATATTGGCTGATAACCCACTGTCAGTAGTTGGTGATGAATCCTTACGACTAAATCAAAGACATGACCAAACTAAATATCAGTGATAAAACAGTTCTGGTTCTGAGGTCTGATTGGCTAAGCTACATTTGAAGCCATTGTAAATACCTGATATGTCAGCTAAATTCTGCAGTAATGCACCGAGATATTAAAAAGTGTTCCCTGTGTGGACCGTAGCACTGATAGGTGGGTGGGGCATCAGCGTGTATTATTAGATCTTTAGATACTGTGCAACCACAAGATTTTAATCCAGCGTCTTAAATGCTGGGTCGGCCACTCGGGCACAGTTTTAGCATGGTTTAAATCATATTTAAGTAATAGGCAGTTCATGGTTTTAATTGGAAATCATTCATCAAAAAGACTTGGCATTTCTTGTGGAGTCCCTCAAGGTTCAGTCATGGGGCCTTTGCTTTTCTCTTTGATGTCATTAGGAAATATAATATAAATTTTCATAGCTATGCTGACGACACCCAGTTATACATTTCCATTCCTTCTGATGATCAAGACTCTGTAGACAGACTGACCAGCTGTGTGTCAGATATTTCTCAGTGGATGTCACAGAATTTTCTACAGTTATATCACGAAAAAAACGTGATCTCAGACCTGCAGATACTGAGCTCCTGCAAATCCCTTTTGTAAAATACAGAAAAGTTCAGCTTTTATTAGACAGTCGAGCTCAGAGCTCACTTTTAATAAACATCTGAAAACGCAGCTCTTTAACTCAGAACTTCATTAAAACTCTACGCTTTGTGGTGTTTATGTTTAAATCTGATCTGTGTCATTTTCTTTTAGGATTCTACATTAATACTTATTATTTCTTGTAATACTGTTTCATTTTGTTACCTGTTTGTAAAGCATGTTGAGCTGCCACTGGCATGAAAAATGCTGTATAAATAAACATTATTATTATTATTATTATTATTGTTAATATTAATGTGTAAACCATATTAAATATTCCCAACATAAGAACCTGGTTTGGTTTAAACTGAGGGGTTGACAATTATAATATGTTTATGATTATAAATTTGAAAGTCCCAAAGTTTTTACCACACTTTATCAGCCAAAGATAAAATGAACATAGATGCCAGGACTGGAGCTGGCTTTGGCTTAGTGTACCTCAGCAGCTCTCAAAAGCCGTCACCACCCACCCCATCCTTCACTATGATTTTGCACACGGCTGTATGTTACCCTCTCTCGGAGAACACTGACAAGCTGTCTGTCTTATCACTCGTGGATATTTGCTTTCGATCTGGTACACCGTTGTAGTAGTTCTCTCAGAAAGTGGTCCTGTACAACATCGTTTAAGCTGCATACTTAATTTTAGTAGGTCTGTTTTGTGGAACCAATTTCCTATTGCAGCCTAAAGCGTACAGTTCAAAAACAATCTTCAACTTCAAATAGGAACTATTGTTTACTAGAAAATCAAATTGCATGAAATAAACATTGTTTTTAACAAATAGTATTGGTTATACAGTTGTTTATCTACTGGTTAATGATTCATTGATTAATCAGTTAATAATTTAGACAAAATATTAAACACAACATTTAGTTTCTTTTAAAAAAATGAAAATATAATGCATATTTTAGTTACTTCCATGCCTTTATACTCATAAAGGTCTGCTTAAGTAATTCTAAGACGTTTTTAGTTTTTTTTTAGGCTCATAGGGGCAGAACGACAGCAGAATCGCTTTAAACCGAGTACACTGGTAACGCAGTGGTGCTATATTCGCCTAATGTGAAATGCTAATGCTTCTGTTTTATGGTAAGACCTGAGAACATGTGTAATCACACAACTTAACCTGCACTACTTTATAGCTGCACAGTGGTTTGAAAGCTGTGGGCTTTAAAGCGTTTCTGTTTGTCATTGCTTCCCACTTTCCCTGTGTCGAGTTAACCGAACATGGGTAACCGAAGGTAGTCTGGCCAGAATATTAGCCATCAAGCTAACAGATTTAATAACAGTTTAATGTGAAATACTTCTGGTACCTCAAGCGTGTGATGCCATTGAGCTTTTTCTTGCCTGTGGTTGTATAAGACCATTTTCTGGATGCAGTTCTATGCTCTGTGGAAGCCTGTGGGGCTACTTTTACACTATATCTTACATTAGAAGCACACATTTCCACCTAAATTGCTCTAAAGAGCTCTGAAAAGAACTCTGGAGAAAATGGTACACTGTTCCTTTAAGAGTTCTCCACTCCAGCACAGAGTTGGAGAGCAGCGTGATTGGTGAAAGGAAAACGAACCCCCCCCAGGAGAACCCAAAATGCTTTTCAACTATTGCAAAATGTGGCATCACAGCCTTGGGTCAGCAGGAGAGCGTCACCTGCTAACCAGACTGCACACAGGACCGGTCTGCTTGTGCCATGTTTTTGGCAATGCCGTAAAATTCACATAGTGCCGCTTGGTGCCTCGTCTGTTGGTTTCGTTCCAGTGAGTTTTTGTCCTCTATTTTGTTTTCCCCACAGTTGCATTTGTCCAGTTTTTCCCCTCGTGAAGTGTATTAATCAGTTGCTTGGTTTGACTGAGATTCAAAAGATTGTTTAAATTGTGATTTTGTGGCAGATAATAAATACTTTATTTTCAGGCTATGACCATAATTTTTTTGGCCTGCTATCAAGTCCGTGTTGTGCTTCCTTCTTTTCATTATCTGTGAACAACAGGGTCAAATAGTTCCAAACAACCCTGCTGTAAATTTCACTGTTCCAAAGATTGTGTCACTTGGTTGCTTTGTTTTTGCCAAATTTATGCAAAAAAGTCAAGCTACCCAACTCTGCGCTAAAAAATGATCCACTGAATTTACTTGATTTGCACATGAATAAAATGTCATCGCTGTTCAAAGAAACAAAAATGTCCAACATGGTAACTTTACAGGAGAAGGCAAAGACGTTCTTTACCGTCATTGAAAGTTAATGTTAAATTATTTTTTTCACACAATGTGAAGGACAGCTTCCATGTTCAAACGATGTAGAATAATACAAATCAACAAAAATGGAGATAGACAGTATATTATATTAACAATATTGTCATACACTCTCAGAAATAAAGGTACTAAACTGTCACTGGGTCAGTTCCCCTCTTGTCACTGGGGTGGAACCCTCAAGGCTCCATCTCAGTACCTTTAGTCAGGGAACATAACTGAACCATAATCCACTGAAATGATATGTTCTAAGCTGTACTGACTCCACACACCCCGTCTCGTCTCCAGGCTTTTATTTTACTGTTCTGTTTTAAAACATTCGGTTATGAAAAGGTACAAATACAAACTTTTCACCTGGAAAAACTTATTTAAGGTTCACCATCAGACCTTAAAACCACTGTTGGAGCTTTGAGGAACATTTACACTGTTTGTACCTTGAAGAACGAAAAATGGACCTGAACAGAACCTTTATTTCTAACAGTGCATGTAAACTAAAAGACGAAAGTGTGATGATGTTTGTTTGTGTGCATGTTTTATTCAATGCTTTACATTTTTCAGTGCGTATATCATGGTGACTGTGGTCAGATGAGCTTCAGCGCAGGTTTCTGGATATGTAAAGGGCAGCGGGTCAACATACAGCAATAACAATGCAGTTGGGCCAGCGTTTCCTTGCGGCAGAATGATGCTGGTGTAGTGTCGCTGTTCACCACTCTCGTTTTCACCTTTTGGTGAAGTCTGTTCTGTCAGACTGAGAAACCCCTGGGTTACAGAGGTGTTTGTCTGAGCAAAGATGTGTCGTACAGATAAGGGCAGAGGTGTTCATGTGTGTGTATATATATATATATATATCACTGCTGTTGGAAGAAAACCTTGTATCTTTAGAAATTCTAGTCTCTACAGCCAAACAGTGCATCATTTATCGAGTGTGGATGTGTCTGAATCCAAAATTACTATTTCTTAGCTGTATTTTGCTCTGTTGGGCTGCAGGATCCAGTATTTAAACTGCTACGTAGTGCACTATGTAGGGAGCAGGGAGCAGTTTAAGACTCGTGGTGGTAATTTGGTGACCAAAAAGTACTTATAAAGCAAAACTTTTTGCAATAAACGGTGCTGTGATATCATATGTTCATTGTTATGTGACTACAAGTTTAAAAATTCATGAAATGACCGCAGTGCACAGCGATGGGCAACTGAACGTTCTCCTCATTCTGCAGTCTGTGGCTGCTTGGCAATGACACCATACGCCAAAGGAACTACATTTCTTGGCGGAATACTTGCTTATGTCGATTATTATTAATAACAACATAAATTAATTCCTAAATACTTGTTGATTTTATTGTCAGCTGGCATTTTATTAAAGCAATAAGCCATTTGAGGCTGCACTGCGAGTTTATTACACAGCCGCTCATGGCTTATTGCTTTAGTATACACTTTCACCAGAGGCGTCTCCAAATTCCCATAACTTACAGTGTAGCTTTAAAAAGGCAGCACATTTTTTGCTTAAGAATGTAAAATGCCAGTTTTTCTTTAGCAATTATTTTTTTAATTTTGTTAGCCATTTTTAAATAGCCAAAGGTCAGTCTGTTTGGGCTGAGTGTGCACATGAAACAATAGTACTCATATTTTTTATTAGCCAAAATTGCAACATAAATAATATTTTCTCATTATTCACTTGTTCCGGCTAAACCCTGAATCGAAACCAGCCATAAATATTTATGATCAGTGCAGCTGAAGCATCCTGAGCAGCTTCAGACTTTCTTGATGAGATCCTAAGTACAGTAAGGTGTTGTGCAGCCCTAATAAACCCCGAACCTGATCACACTCACAAAGCACACTTACATTCTTTCCCTCATTTTCATTGTGCTACAGCTGATGTTGACCAGTGAACTGAGAAATGCGGCAGGATTCGGCGCAGTCCTGGTGGTAGCATGAATAATTGCAGTGATTTTGCCACCTAAGGCATGTTGCTGACATAAGGCGGGCGCATGTGTGTGGGGTCGGAGGCCAAAGGCAGCGTAATAGGCTTCTGCGTACCAGGAGGTCAGCTCGTTTTGCTGCAGCTCCAAGCTGCTCTGCTGCCATCAACCCTTCTTAAGCCAGCGCCTCGCCGATATCCTGACACGCAGGCTGCAGTGCGCCGGCTACCGGGTTTCAAATGAAACGTTCAGCCCGCATCTTACTAACGAGGTGCCATTTTCAATGCAAAGGGTTTTTAGAGGTGCAGGGGGTAGGATTTAGCAGTGAAATAGCAGTGGGGGAGTGTAACAAATGGGCCGCAGTCATTTAATGAGAGTCGCTGACCACTGTCTGCCACGGCGGCTGTGTTGTCGCGGTTACTAAAGGAGCTTTTCCAATGTCCAGTGTTTTGACTCCAGGGTGTTTCTTGCCACATTTACAACACTGCTATGACGGTGAAAGGAGCAAATCATTGCAATGCTGTTTAGGGTGAGGAGTGATTTGTGACTCTGCTCAATTTTAATGTATGTACACTATCAAAATTAGATTATGTGGGTTCACACGTTGGGAATTCTTATAGCTGAGGATGCAGATCACGTTCCACATTATTGCCAGAGCCTTAAGGGAAATATGGTACAATGAAAATGATTTGGAACCAGGAACCATTATTATTGTAAGTGGAGGTCTTACGTCATTTTTTTCCAGAGGGCTCGCAATCACAGTCATTCTCACTCATATTTCACTTCTGAAGAAGAATACTTTTACAGGTCTACCTCCAGCACTTTCATTGTCCCCTGCTCACAGTGATTGACAAGGATCTCTCTCTCTTTCTCTCCTTAATTCCTCCTCTCTGCTCTCTGCATGCCGCTGTATGTTCTCCTCATGCAGAACTAAAGATAGCCTGCACTAATTGACAGTCACATTAGCATGATCGAATTAAGCTACGTGTACGTGCCTCTGTCAACAGGTTCTTAAATGTACCGGGCATTTGTTTATGGTTTCTATCCCAGGTATGTGGGCTAGTAGTTGTCTGTGCATGTCTTGATGATTTTAATGTCTTTTCCTTTGTCTGAGTGTAGCTGTGGCACCCTTCGCTGTGTTGGGAGCTCAAGGTGGACAAATGGGAAGCTCCTGACCAGCCATGGGGTTTGTTAAAGGGAACAGAGCTGACAGGTGAAGTCTGCCTGTGACAGAACAGCTTTGTTCCTATCAGACGTAAATGAGGTAATAATGTATACCACAATATTCAACACTTGATATTGTTGTCATGGAAATTTTGACATATCGTCAGTGCATTATAGCCAAACAAGTTGCAGGCATGTTAGATAAACAGAGTAGCTTTGGTTGCGCAAGCTCCTACTACACTGTCACCTGTAATTCCATGCTTTTTTGATGTTTATGTTGCTGCTGTCGTGACAAAAGCTCTAAATCTCCATTTTTGTCGTCAGGTTTTGACATAATTTGACATTGCCTGTTACTCTGTACGTTTTATGTGAATTTCATACTGAATGCACCAAAAGAAATGGGAAAACATGGCATGGGAAAAACGTCTGGTCCCATTGATTTACATTGAAAGCAAAGTATGTTTTTTCCTTCTCCTGTAAAGTTACAGAGGTTTTGTTCCGACAACAGCGATATATTTCTTTTGGTGTGCTATTGGTCTGTGCACTTTCATAGCTCACGGTATGGGTTGCACTGGTATCCTTTCATGCTCAGTGTGCTATCTGGAGTACTAAGGTTCTACTATCTTAGAGGAAACCAATGCATGATGCCAGTTACGGGTGCTTTCACATCTACCTTGTTTTAGTGCAGACCAGTCAAACCTTTCCTTTAGTTTGGTACGTTTTCACAGGGTCAACATTCCACCTGTGTTTAGGTGTGCACTGAACAACAATGATAAGGTATAAATTACAGACTGCTTGTATTCCCACCAAATTTCTGACCAGTCAAAGAATGCAAAGAACTCCCACATGTATAATCTGGTGCTCTGCAGTGCGAAACCAACCAAACCAAATGAAAACGATGTATTTTCACAAACTGGGAAAGTCACAAACTGATGCAGACTTAGCAAACAAACTAGGTGTGAAAACAGCCAAAGACTGTCAGAGAAACAGGATTCCAGAGAGTAATGAAGACTACTGCGCCGTTATTAGACCATCAGGAGTTTATTTTAAAGACAGAAATGGCCAAAATGCATTTTATTGCTATTCAGAAAATGTCATTCAGGACACTTTATCTCATACATACATGTGTTTCTAATACACTGTAGTGATAATCTAACTGTAATAAAAGGTGGCCGAGTTCCTGTGTATAATGTATCGGTGGTCATGACAGTACTTTTCAGAGATGCGTTCAGGAGTGAATCATTTACTGAAACGATTCTTTTCTTCTGAAGCATTTACTGATTTATTTAGTGTTTCAGGAGCATGAAATAGCACATCAACCATGAGTGAACAACCAGTATCATTGAACTCCCACTCAGAAATCATAAATACTGTATGGAAAACTGCAACAGTGTTTACATACTACGTCAAACTTTTTTATTTCAAAAAAGTGAGGGAAAACAGCATTTCCATGATATTGACCCTTAAAATGTTTAGCTATATCTTACATCACATGTTTATCAAAATAAAAACAGGTGAAAATACAGATGCAAAGTTATTGGGAATGAAATAATAGATAGACCCGACTTGGACCTGCTTTATGAAGGCAAAAAACTGTTTGTCGTTGTTGTTGTTGTTTGTAATTCAGTTGTGAAAAAGGAACAAATTTCTGCAGTTATGATACGGGAATATGGGGGATGAAGTGCATCCAGAAAGTTGAGCGGAGCTGAACTTGTGAATTCAGCCAGTGTGATGCGTTCATCCAATCAGGTAGGGCTGAACGATCTGGGGAAAATATTGAATTGTGATTATTCAGACTAATATTGCGACTGCAGTTTAATTGGCGATAATGTAAAAATAGACATTCAGGTCTGATTTATTTTGGCCAAGAAGACCAGAATATCCACCTTTTTAGCTTGAGGTTCGACCCCTGAACATAGAGTGCCAAACTGCCAGTACGTTGTGGTTGTGATGTCACAACACATGGAGGTTTGGTTGCCTCTGATTGGTCTAACTCATCTACAGGCATTTCACAAACTCGTACTAGGATTAATTTCCCCTTTTAAAGTTTCAGTGTTTTTGCAAATGTACACACTTAAAAACGGTGGTTCTTCAAGGGTTCTCTAGTAAGGACAGTGGTTCTATACAGAACCATTGTCACTCCACAGCCCATGTGCATGCTTAAAAAGTTCTTTGCATTGTGAAATGGTTCAATAGATTTATGCAGAATGT
This sequence comes from Colossoma macropomum, assembly GCF_904425465.1. Classification (NCBI taxonomy): domain Eukaryota; kingdom Metazoa; phylum Chordata; class Actinopteri; order Characiformes; family Serrasalmidae; genus Colossoma; species Colossoma macropomum. Next base: position 41,654,078 of record NW_023494788.1, read on the forward strand.
GCTGTATATGGTTCTATGTAGCACCTTTTGAAAAGGGTTCTATATAGCACCGAAATGTTCTTCTATTGTTACAAGCTTGACATTGTAACAATAGCAGAGCCCTTTTTGCTGCTATATAGAACCATATACAACACATTCCATCCATCATTCTGAGGAACTATTTCACCATGCAAAGGACCATTTAAGCATGAATATGGGTCTTTTAGTGTTTATGGTTCTATACAGAACCACTGTCTTTACTACTTTTAAGAATGTAGGCTTAAATTTTAATAAATTGCAGCTCTTGAGTCTTAAAAGGTGATTTCGATATAAAAGGGATTAATCTTTTAGCCCTAAAGCCAGGTGTACTTGTGTCACGTCTACATGTGGATGTATGAATAGTGCTCTCAGGGCTTATAGTGATTTCTTTTCCCAACATTTCTCATGCTTTTTTCACCCATGATGAATCTGAGCGCTCACACAGTTTCCCACCATTGCTCAGTTTTCTCTGATTAAAACACTCTGGACTGGCAACAGAATACAATACGAGAGAAAGAGATCACACCTGCTCGTCAGTCACTGCTGGTCCATATGTTGGAGATCAGTGTGGGCGGGCCCGGCTTCCATAGCAACAGTAAACCAACTCACTGGTGCGATACGTGAGCTGATCGCAGTCAGAGACAGAGCACTCGTGTATCAGAGCGTAGAGAAACTTTCAGTGAACACGTGCTAAACCGACGAGAACTGAAGGACAGTGAAAAGGTAAATGACAGTAAACTGAACATGATCAGGAGCAGCTTTCACGAATACACAGCAGCACAGTTTATGCTGCAAAATGAAGGTGGTTCTGTTCTGTTTACAAGCTAAACAGTAAGCGGTGCCAAAAGCAGGCTGTCCGTACCTGTTTTCACTGTGTAGCTGTTAGCTTTGAAATACATGCCTATCAAGTGCAAAGAGGTGAAGCATTTGACAGAGCTGCACTCAGCGGTGGTGCCAGGACAGGCTGCACCACTGCTAGCTTTTAATTAACTCTTTCTAACTGGTCTATATTCTATATTCTCTGTAATTGGACTGCATTCTGCACTCGTTAGAGTAGGTTAACCAGCTCAACAGAGAGCTAACAACTAATTATCAGTGCTGAACAAAAGCAGAACTTACCAGCTTTCCTTGCTCCTCTGAAGACTTAAATGTTGTCGTTCTTTTTCAGGTCACTTAATGTGACAGACTGTAAGTTTTTGCATAAGTTAAGCAAAAATAAAGTTGTATTTGTGTTGAAATAAAAATTGAAATTTATTTTATATATTAAAACAAATAAAAATGATTGGCTTTATCTTAAATTTATATATGTATCAGATCAGATTTGAGTATAGGAAAAAAGAAAATTGTAATATATGAGATGGAATTTCAGTGCTCGTGTATACTGACATTCAAACGTAGCTGTATTCCCAAAAGAAAATGTTCTGGACCAAACCCCCCAACTGCCCCCCATTCCCCACACTGTGATGTAAACAGATTCAGAGTGTTTTGATGTAAAACGGTTAATTGTAGAGAAACTTACCGACTCAGATGTCTTTACAGTGGTGGTGATAGGAACCAGGGGTCACCATGACTACAACACAAATATAGACATTTAATTTACTATCCAGAACCACCAGTGAACCTACACGGGTCTTCTGGGTTTATATATTTTAATGTTGATGTAGTAAAATAGAGGAAAATCTGACAAAACAAGTTTGCTTTGGTGACTATTATGCCTCACAACACCCTGCATGTATCCCTCCACCATGAATGGATTAAAAATTTTAGGCCAAAATCTAAACTATCGTCAAAAGTTGCAGACATCAGGCAGCATATATCTAACCTCGTCTGGTTCCTATCAGCACCACTGTGAACAGTTCTGACTCGGGAAGTTTCTCTAGAACAGAGCGTTTCACACCAAACCACTCTGAACCACTCTGTTTACATCTTAACCAGTTAATTATGTCGAATTTTTGGAAAATTGGTGAAATTCCCCTTTAATACGAGTCCTTGGCAACACAGTCACATTAAGGCACTCATGTTTTGGGCTGGCATAGTGTGATATACTTGTTGGACTTTTTGATATCCATCAGAAAAACAGATTGACTGGTTGGTGGTGGGTGAGCTTGTGGGTAGAGATTGAGTGGGAGACTCATGCAAATGTGAAAAGCTTCTATGTGAGAACTTGCTGTGTTTTTTCATAGAATAACGTGTGAGTTTTAATCAAACTGATCACTGTTATACTGAAACTTTAGAGCTGCACTTCACAGCTCTGGATGCAGACAGCTGTGTCTCCTCCATTTCGTTTGAAATAGCCTACAACACACTGCTGATTTAGACAACAGTAGTAAGTTCAAGGGGCTGTAAGCAGTAGACCATATGTGACCAACATCAGTTTCCCGAGTGCTCCGAAGATCCTTGGATGATGTACTAATCTGGCAAAATATTCCAATATGCAGACAGAGCTTTCTTCATGATGCACTGCATCCCAAAATGCTACATGGCCGTTTCAGGAGGACATAACTACTGACGTGACCACCTGGTTAACAGCTCTGGATTCAGTATGGATATGTAAATAAAATGAAAGGAAATCATTTGTTCTGCTGCTGCACTCGAGGTGGTTTTTCTTACTTTGTTTGTTTAATAAAGTTCACTTACTGCATGGATAGTGTAGTTAGAACAGTAACTTAAAGGGGAACTCCACCAATTTAAAAAAATATTCAAATGTAAACAGTCATTGGGGGTGGTTTGATGCGAAATTTGTTGTTCAGTGTAGAGAAATTTACAAACTCAGGTTTTATTACATTGGTGGTGAAAGGAACCAGGGGAGATGTCTACAACACCACAATACCAGTTAATCTACATGTGTCTACTGAGTTGTTTATACATATATATAAAACCTTGATATTGGTAAAATAGTGGGAAATGTGAAGAAATGAGTTCTTTTGGGCATATTTTTCTGTACAATCCCAGCATGTACTGCTGTGAATAGATTTTAAAAATACATTGTAGGCCTCGAGCTGAACTATTGTAAAACAAAGGTCCAGACATCAGAGAGAGTATTCATAACCTCGTCATGTAATACATTTCTATGAAAGTTAGCTTTTAGAGTCTGGTTCCTGTCACCACTGCTAAGAACAATTCTGACTCTGCAAGTTGACATCAAAACACTCTGAATGACTGTTTACCTCTTAATGAATTTAATTATGCAGTCAATTTTAAAAAATCGGTGGAGTTCCCCTGTAATAGAGTTTATCTCAACTGAACAGTCCACACAGCATCGCTAGCCGCACCCCTTTCCTGTAGTACAGCACATGGACTCATATACTCAGCCATAGACTCAGTATAGTGTACTGTGTACTTCTATAAAGACTAGAATCAGTATGCTGGGTACACCAGTGCAGTATGTACCACAGTAATAGGCCATTTCAAATGCATCCAGTGACTGAAGCCCCGCCCCACCCTGTCTCCTATTGGCTGATGCATGAGTAGGTCAGTTAAACCCACGAGTAACTGCGTTAAGAAGTCAATTTTGGTCACAAATACGAGCAGAACCGTATCATTTAACAGTCCTGTTAAGTGCCATTTTCCAAAAAATGAAATGAGTTTGAATGCTTATCGAAGTGTTTGAGTATCTGTGCACATCCTTAGTACGAAACATTTGCTCCCCCTATAAGAAGTTCCCATGCAATATAGACAAACAGTGGCAAAATAAATTTATTGGAAAGATGACTGGTTGGTTTTAATACACTGAAATCACTGATGTTGACTATAATAATCAGTCACATCTGCTCCCTGAACTTTAATCTTTCTCATTATTTGTCAGCATTTTTTAAATAGAAGTTCAATGAATCATACTTCATTACTTGACTGATTATTTTAAAAAATCAAATTACATAAATAATGACTTGGCAAGGCTGAATGTCAGTTTCATGCGTGGGGATGTGCTCAGCTCGGTTGGCTTGCTGCATTAATGTAAATGCACCAATAGTAGCCTAATCTGGTGTAACTGAAAGTACTCATTCTAGATTTGCACTATGAACAGATCAGAGTTGTGTTTTAAACCCGTTTTTAAAGTATGTGACAAAAAATGATTGTACACCACTGTGTTGGCTACAGCTGAGCAAGTTAGCTGAGCAGAACAAATCCTTGTTGAATCAGTTGAGTTTGTTCAGCCAAAAGATTTGTTTAAAAAGAATGAATCATTTGCAAACCTAGTATAACATAGTGTAACGCATCTCTGGCTCCATCCTTATGAGTCACGCACCTGCTTTTGTGAGACAGTAGGCCTGCTTTCAATATTCACGTTTATTTAGCTAATATTTTGCAATGGATCTAATTCATTCTCATGGAGGCAGGATTTTTGACCTCCTCTGCCACCGGAATTAAGTCTTCCTGGCCGGATAATGACCCAGACGCTGGAACCTTCACCTGTTTGACCAGTCAGACGGGGAGCCAAAGCTGGCATTCAGCGCAGGGACGATAGTGCTGACTTAAAGGCCTGTGCCGGATTCGTTCCGTCGATGTTGCCAGACTGTCCCTTTGTCTCCTCGCTGCGTCCCGGAATGAAAGCGAGGCCGCATTATCGCACTTCATCAGAATTATTCCTCAGACCTGCCAGCTTCTTTGTGGGGACGCTGGCTCTGCCAAGTAGGCGACTGGCACGCGACCAGGGGCTAGTGACAACAGCCGATAGTAGAGAGAGATCCGCGTGAAAGTGCCAAGTCTATTCTTCTGACTAACCGTGCCATGCCAAGTAGCGTTCCCTCCCTGAGCATACACTCTGGAAGAGAGCGTACAATCGTGATGCCGAGAAGTATTTCTTTCCTTTTACAACGCAGGCAGTTTCTGTGTGGAGCGGCCTCTGCGGTGGGCTGCTTCGGAACAGTAGTCTTGCTCCTTTTGCGCTGCACTCTGGGATTTGAAGGCCAATGGTACAATTGCTACACAGCCGGCGGCGCTCTCCTGTACAGTAAACATTGTGTGCCGAGAAAAGATAACTGTGCGATACAGAGATGCTTCGCCCGTCTTTTGACTCTGGCCTCGGCCCTATCAACCCCGGCCATGAATTCCTATGGAAACAACAATTTTCTGGCACTGAAAAGCAAAGTGATTTTTTCCCCTCCCTCCTTTCCCCCTCCCTGCTCCGCTGGCTGTGTCACAGATGGTGGGAAAACCTTTGTAATGCTAATATAATATCAAACTGTGCAAGGACCAGCTCAGGCGGTGCTTTCTGCGTGCCGGGCAGCCTTTTTGCCATGGAACGATTTAACAGGAGCTACGAAGGGGGAAAAATGACCACCCTCGGACATGGCTGAAAAGCCGCCGTTGCCGGTGGGTTATTCTGCGCCATGTGGAGGGCTCGAGGAGGCCTGGCCTTCTTTGATTTCTTCCTTATTGCTCCGCCGCAGCGTTCAGTTAATTAACTCCAGCCCGAGACGTGCAGCACAATGTAAAACGCCCTGGCTTTATACGTTCTAAAAAAGCTCGTCTTTAATGTGGCCACAAAGGAAATATCTGAAGGGATGGAGCATTTTAAAACCCTACAAACAGGTCGCAATTGTCCAAGATCTTTTAATCGGATACGATCCTCGATTCGGCTCCTCATTATCAATGTTGGTTTGGCGTTAACGAGTCAACGCGTATAAGCTTTAATGTGATGTATGGCTGATCTCAGAAGCGTGACCATCAAAGGGTAGTTTCCTCTCACCAGAGACACATTAAATGAAGACCGAAGCATTGTTTTACTGGCCTGTAGGAGATTTTGTCTCAAATACAGCCACCCACATGCAAGCAGCAGCGCCCCCCCACCACCCCATACAGAATGCGCTCTCTTGAGGAACAGCATTGGTTCAGAAGATAATGAGAGGAGCCAGGAACAGCAGTTATGAAGTGAAGTACAGAGAAACAAAAGGTGGAGAGGGCTGTGTCAGCAGCAGCAGGTACACACTGAAGAGAGAGAGAGAGAGAGAGAGTGTGGGGTGGCAGACGTCCTCTGAGCTCCTCCAGCAGTTGTGCCACATCACTTTAAAATCACTCATGTATTGGTGCTTTAGGCGAGCCGGTGACTCCCACTGAGGAGCTGTGTTGGTAGCGGGCTGTGTGTGTGTGTGTGTGTGTGTGTGTGTGTGTGTGTGTGCGGTGGAGGGACGGTAGGTAAATTAGCCCCTCCTGGATTACTGCGTCACTCTGTTTTCGTTACTTTCCCTGATATTTGAATCACGAGAGGACGTGTTCATATCCAGGGTGGAGGAAGCTGCTCTGCTGTCAGTGTAATAGTGAATGCTGGATTAAGAGGTTATTTCCCTCGAGTGGAGATATGAGTGAGAGCGTCACTCATGCATCTCTCCTCCCTCTCTCTCTCTCTCTCTCTCTCTCTCTCTCTCTCTCTATCTCTCTATCCTTTCTCTCTGTCTGTCCCTCTCTCCCTCACACTGTCTCTCTTCCTGACTCTTTCTCTCTCTTACCCTCTCACTCTCTCCTTACTAACTCTCTGATGCTATTTTTTCGATATCTTCTTTTTCTTCTTCTTTTTCATCTTCTTCTTCTCCTCTGTCTCTCTCTCTCTATAGAGAAAAAGAAGAAAACAGAGACCGTCATAGAAAACAAAGGAAAGAGAAATAGAGAGCGCTCGTTCTGTCTTATTCTCTCTCCTTTATTTTCTGTGGTGGTCTTTCTGTTCTCTCTCTCTGTCTTTCTGTCTCTCTCTGTCTCTCTCTCTCTCTTTCTGTGTTCTCTCTCTCTGTCTCTCTCTCTCTGTTCTCTCTCTCTGTCTTTTTCTCGTTCTCTTTCTTCTTCAACACCTACTCTGATGATCTGTTTCCTTCTCTCTCTCTGTATCTGTCTCTCTTTTCTCTCTCTTCCTCTCTCTCTCTCTCTATCCCACTCTCAGTCACACTGTCTCTCTTCCCGATTCTCTTTTTCTCTCTTACTTTTCTCCTTATTAACTTTCTCTGATGCTATTTTCTTTCTCTTCTTCTTCTTTCTTCTTCTTCCTCTCTTTCTTATTTGCTCTCCTTTTTCTTCTGGGATGGTCTCTCTAATCTCTCACTCTCTGTCTCTGTGTCTCTCTCTCTCTCTCTCTCTCTCTCTCGCTCTAATGGTCTTTTTTCTTCTCTCTCACAGTCACTCACTCCTCTGTTTCTCTCTTTCTCTATGTACTCTCTCACTCTCTATCTGTCTCTGATCTTCCTTGTTTTCTATGGTGCTCTCTTTCTTTCTGTCTCTCTCTCTCTTGCTTGCTCACTTCCTCTCAGGTTCCTCTCTTATTGTGTTTGTTTTCTCCGTCCTCTCATGTCCTCCCTTCTCTTCTTTCTCTTTTTTCTCATGCCTTCTTTACTTTTTGTGTCCCTTTTTATTGTTAAATGTTCCCTCATGTTGTTTTTATTTTCTCTCTCTCTGTTCTTCTTCTCCTTTCTGCTCCGTTCAGTCCGTTTTTTGCTTTCTTTTACCTCTCTTGTTCCTCTGAAATTCTGTTGTTTTTCTCATTCCTGTTCTGTATTTTCATTCCTCTCTCTTTCTCTCGTCCTGTCTCTGTTCTTCTTGTCTTCCTGTGTACTCCTCTCCTTGTTTTTCTCCCATCATTTTATCATTCTGTCTCTTTTTCTCTGTTCCACTCTCATTCCATTCTCCTTTCTCTGTGTTTCTCTTTCGGTGCTTCACTCTTCCCTTTCTCCTCTTTTTTCTCTCTGCTCCTCTTTTCCTTTTCTTAGTCTTGCTCTATCTGCCTGTTCCTCTGTATTTTGTTTTTCTTTTTTCTCTCACTTCTCTGTCTGTGCTCCTCTTTTCCTTTTCTCATCTACTCATATCTCTCTCTCTCTCTCTCTGACTCTCTTCATCTTCTGCTCTATCGTCCTCAGCTCTCTCTCTCCCTCTCTCTCTCTCTCTCTCTCTCTCTCTCCCTCTGTTTCTGGCTTCAGCCGCCGCGTTGCCAGGGAGCCTCCTTGCACCAAAATTTCCGAGCCGCATTCTGCACACTTTGCCACGCGGCGGAGACGGAGCTGAAATGTGCCATTTGGAGATTCGTTGTTATTCCAATCACACTTCAGATGCAGCAGGGTCCAATAAATTTCCGAGTAATTGGCTGGCTCCAGCCACTATAGGCAGGCAATGAGTAAAGCCCAGGTGGGGTTTTCAGAAGGATTTATTAGAATGGCTATTTCATTAATTAGCAACTCTAATGTGTGTGTTAATCAATACAGTGATGTGATTGAAATGAGAGGCAGATTGGAGAATGTTGAGATTAAGCACTAATTAGCGGACCCTCTGCCCAGCTTTGATTTGTAACTTTTCATGTTTTCAGAAAGATACTGCAGTTCTAGCAATTTGTCTTCAGCACTCTTTCATAAATACCCTCCATCTCGTTATGTTTATTTGTCTAGATGCTTCTGTTACTAGCATTTATGTGCTGGTTGCACACAGCTATTTTTGTACCTATTGGAGAATGTATTAGCATATTTTAGGAATGCTTGGTAACCCAGCTGCGTTGTGTTACATGAAGTGTGTAAAGTGAAATGAAAGATACTGTTAATAAAATGCAGTTTGAAATTATTAAATTATTATTTGATTTGTTTATGTAGTGTGCTAAACATAAGAGCGACAGTTTCCCTCTTACCCCAAATACAGTCAATCTCAGGTGTCTGAAGTTTGCTTCTTAAAGGCCAGACTGTGCACTGACCAGACAAACACGAACAAGCATTTGCTCAGTGTGCCATAACCGTCTCTGATGGTTTGAAGACTCTAGATCAGGTTGGCAACATGTGGCTCCGGAGCTCTTTTACTGTCCTGTTGCGGCTCCACGGCAGAATTAGAATATTAGGTAAAAATAAAATGATCATCCTTTGCAGTGCATTAAAGCTTTTTGACAATAAATGGTAAATGGTTGGTGCGCAGACTGCTGGTCACATAGCAACACAGCAAACAATCTCACCTAGCTAGTAGCTAACGAAATGGCAAAGATTTAAGATGAACATCGATAATTTGGAAACACATTATTTGCATTTATAATCACTCCTGCTGGTTTCCTGATACTGAAGTCAGCTTGTTGTTCAAGTTCTCCCGTTCCACCTTAAGAGGTGCAGCAGTTACATTCTGGCGCCTCAGGCACCATTTAAGGTGGAACGGGAAAATTAGAACAAGAAGCTGGCGAATGAGAAGCGACTTCAGCCTCGTAAAAAAACGAATATTGAGAGACATTTTACAAAAACTGTTCTACTTTTGTGGAAAAGTTTCCTGCCGGAGATGTGAGAAAAGTGGCTACAGCTGAGCTTAAAGAAGAGCAAAGTAAGCAAAGTAAAAGAGCAAAGTAAAATCTGCGTTTTATATTATATATCAGGGTTTTTGTTTATATTACATCTTTAGTGTAGGATAACATGCTTGAGGATGATGAGGCCTCTTCAACAGCCAACCTGGTACCGGTGTTGCATCCGATTCAGTTTCCCCCTCAAATCCACATCTCCTTTCATGACTCAAGTCCTGAGTAGCGCACATTCACTGAGAAGGAACCGAATCAGCTCTAAACAACACTGCAGCGAAAAGGTTCAGTGAAAAGGTTCAAGAAAGATGTCAATCTGCGCTTTTGGACTGGATTATTAATTTGAGGTGTAAGGCTTTTTGACCCTTTTTGCTGTCCATTGTTTCCGTCCCTACACTAATTTTCGCCAAAGAACGTGTTTTCCCCTTTTTGTTGTTTGTGGTTATCCAGATCCCAGTTCATGAGCTTTTACATGTTGCTGCGTTTGGGACAAAACCTTGTATCTCCACTTTTGACGTTTTCAGTTTTTAATGTTATTGAAAATGTCCGTGTGTGAATTTCATGATGAATGGCCCAAAAGAAATGGCCCAAACTTAATTGGAAAAAACTCCGGGTTCCATTGACTTACATTAAAAGTAAAGTAGGTTTTTTCCTTCTCCTGAAAAGTTACCATTTTGGAGATACGAGTTTTTTTTTCGACAACAGCAGCGATATACTCAAATACTAAAATTATTCCGAATGCACATCCCTATTTCTGACACTGTATGACATAACATTGTCTATGAGAATGAACACAGACAAAATTCAAGCTTAAAAATTGCTGATGCTGCCTTTAATAGCTATGCATTGGCCATACTTCTGTCTGTTTTTGGACACCACACTTGTCTATAAACATATGTATGTATATATATATGTTTTTTTGTGAATTCTCTCTTTGAGGGCCCACTTTTACTGCAGATAGATTTGTCAACTGAGGCAGAGTGGGCTACCTAACTAATTGCGGTTGCAATCAACCATCTATTGCAGTGGAGCAGATGTTTCAATGCAAACATTCTTAATAAGCCAAGGCTTGGCTGGGTCAAGGGTCACGGCACCAGCCGCAATAAACGAGAGAACAACCTCTGTCCCTGGAGAGCGGATGATGGAATAGACTCCTGGGCCGGCTGCTGATCCGTGCTCGTCGATAGGCCTGAACAGCACGGCGGGCCTTTCACCTAAAGATAGACAAGATGCTTCAGAGCAGATTTCATCAGTGTCGCGCCTGACATGCAGCACAAGGGGCATCCAGCTCTGTCGGACCGAGCGAGTTCCCTCGGGAGAAGCGCGAGCGTCGGTTTTACATCGATTCTAGTGGAAGTCAACTCGAAATTGAGTGTGATTCCCCCATGCCGCCCTCGTCAGTGCAAGGGGTGCGTATTATTTTTCACCTCTGCGGAGATATTCAGGCACTGCAGCAAATTAAGGGTGACTGACTGGTGCAACACCACTGTCATGGTTAGGGTTATTTTCACACCTGCCTGATGCTTTTTTCTACATCTTCATGGCCGGCCTGCCTGCAGTCTGGTTTTCACCTGGATAGACTGTGACTGTGCTTAGACGACAGCGTGTCGCTGAAAGGATGGTGCTTTTTTTGCATTTTACCTGATCGGATCTGTGTGTTTAAACACTGTCAGTGTGTGAATTGACTGCGTCAGTATAGGAATGTGCAGCATATTGGAGGTTAGAGTCAGTGGTGTCGCTTCGCATCAAATAAAAGATCGAATAACTGCAATTGCAATATGTGGCAATATGATCACAGTATGCTTTTCTGTCCATATCATGTTGTGCTAATAGACATTGTTGTTATTTGATTTTTTGTTTGATGTAAAGCATATCGCTGCTGTTGGAAGAAAACTCCATTTTTGTTGTTTTTCAGTTTTTGACATAATTTGAAAATGCCTGCTGTTCTTTACATTGTGTGTAAATTTCATGATGAATGGACCAAAAGAAACGACCCAAAATTACTTGGAAAAAATTCTGGTTCCATTGACTTACATTAAAATAAAGTATGTCTTTTTCTTTTACTGTAAAGTTGTCAATTTGGAGATTCGAGGTTTTCTTCTAACAACAGTGATGTCCTTGATCATCAGCAAGTCCTTGATGTGACATACGCAGAGTGTTTGGAATACGTATTCAGAGTACAGTAATTGAGTATGTGTATTCAGTACATTACTTTTTAAAAGCCGAGTATTCGGAGCGCGTTCAGTTCTGGCAAAATTTTCTTTTGTTGATTTCCTGCATGAAAATAAGTTTACATGTATTTTACAGGGAGCACACAAATATTTTTCTGTTTGGTGCACAATTTCTGTTTGCTGAGTTCAGCATACTGGAAAACATGAGACACACAATATAAAATATTTTGGAACCTTTGCATATTTTATGTTTTGTTTCCTGTCTATTCATTTTCACAATTTTCTTCTATTATGTACAGTTTTAGTGATGTTTTTACTGTGAACTGGCAGAGAAAGAATGATGTCATTTCTGTTGAGAGGTTTTTGAAATGACTTTTTTCTTCTGTCGAATCTGATTTGGGTGGGACTAGATTTGGTGCAGGTGACGTCAGATCTGCCAAAAGACCAGTCAGAGTTAGCAGTATGTATATATGTATATGTCAGCTACGCACATCCCTCTCTTACACACAGTGACTGCTCTCCTGCTGTTGAGTCCCAGACTAAACTCTACGCAGGTTCGATGTTTAAGCTTTTGTAATTAACAGTGCTTTGTTATACCGTTGTTTGTAGCGTGGCTGGATTCTGCTTCCTACTTGTGTTAGCCACCTGATACAGGACCCCACTGAAAACGATTAACTGCAGAGTGTGAGTTCACGGTAACAGGGGGGATAAAATTAGACCGGTTGTGAGCAGCAGCAATTTATCTATGAAATTGTATTAATTGATATATATTTTTTGAATGTAACACTTTTTCTGCAGCATTTCTTTGCTATTAAAATAAAAATTTAAACATAAACCATGTTATGTTCAGCAAATAAACTAATTTTTTGTTTAAATGTGCAGAAGTGTGTTCTCTGTAGAGGATGTGTAACTTATTTTCTCTTAGAAAATCAACAAAACGTCGTTTTACCAGGAGAATTTTGGAACTGCAATTAAATAATAAGCAATTTTTTGGTGAAATACATTAATTGATGAATTATGTTTAGCCAGTAACAGCAAGGAAGAGTGCAACTTTTTCCCAAGTGCCTTTACAAGATCGGTGTTCAGCCAAAGGGGTGGGCGATTTGGCAAAAATACTGTATTATGATACCCTCAATACATTTTTACACTATATGCATCATAATATTTAGTTTTTCTGAGATTTATTAAATTAGAACATAGAAAATACAACCTATTTTATAGTGCCACATATAAAAAAACTCTTACAATAATAATAATGATAATAATGGTAATAAGAAACCTACAAATACAATGATTTTTATTCTGCATTTTACAAACTGCGCCGCACTAAATCCAATTAAACAGGGCTTGTTATGCTTTCTTTGTAATGAAACATGTAGTTAGTCATCGTATTGTGACATAATTGATCACAATAACGTCCCACAGATTGTCCACCCCCATTCAGCCATCACTACTAGTGTTCTCTTTACATGCATTACATCAGGAATGTCCAAACAAGAGGGCCGGATTGTACTGTGTTAAAATACCGGAGGGCCGACATGTTATTCACAAATAATTCAAAATATTATGTTTTCAAAATATCAGCGCACAGAATCTGAGGTTTCTGTGAGCTACCGTGTTTCCTATCGCTATATAAAAGATGCACGAGGCTTCTTTTATTGTTGGATTGTTCATTCAGAACATTTTGGATCGATAATCGCTTATAATAAATAATTAAATTGTTTGAGTAACAATACAAAGTGTCTGTTAATCATATTCCTATTCAAGTGATTTTTGTTTGTTGAAAAATATGATTTGTGAGACAAACTAAACAAAAATCTATACGTTTTGGTTTTGTTAGGTAACGTTCTTCTCACATTAAATAAACACAGTGTAGCCACGTTTATGTTCGACCTTAAAGGGTTAATATTTCCTGAACTACTGAATAATATTTACTGAATACAGTTTTCCATCTCACCAAAATCAGCAGTTTTCACTGTTTAGTTTAAGCTTTATGTCTGTAGTCTGGACTAAACGTCGTTTACTAAATGAAGCTGACCAGAGCTGCCACCATCAGGTGAAAGGGAGAACTGCAACGTGCTGGCTGGTGGGCCACTTATAATACACTGTAAAACAGAAGCCAGGAGGCAATTAAAATCTGTCCGTGGGCTGCATTTGGCCCTGGGGCCGCAATTTGGACACCCCTGCATTACATTGTCTAAAATTAACATGAATGTCTTGATTTGTCCAACAGCCAAAGAACACTTATGGAGCATCTGAGATGGACCAGGATGCTCACCACAAAATACCTATTGACCTGTTTGAGGCTCCTCTGCATATTGAAACCCTGTGGTAACACAGTGTATCGTTCAGCTTTAACATCTGTGCATTTTATCTGGTTTTTTCTTTCACTGTTGTTCTTTAGACTCACAGACTTGTCCTTTTACGCAAACCAGAGTCTTTAAATGACGGTGCCACTGGAGTCAATTGTAACATGTTCTCTTAGGTTCACACAATCGCACACACACACACACACACACACCAATACATTCACACGAAAGGCGGCTTCTCCTCCAATTGCATAAACGTCGATTGGTTTGCAGCCTGCGCACGAAAGGCAGAACAAAGTGGCGGTAATAAAAAATATCGATCACGTTCAGCCATAATGTGTCAGTCCAATAGTGCATGAGTAGAAAAGGACATTGACTGAATGCCTGAGCTGCCTGCAGCACCTCCAGGACATTATGTCCCCTGTATTAGTGGTGATCACTGCAGTATTACCGCACCCTGCCCCCACTGCCCGTGATTTAGATTCAGGCAAGCAAACAGATACTGGAGCCTGCAAGTATGATAATTACATCTCAGATGGATGACCTTTTTTGGGTGGGACATACCATTTTAATGTGCCCGGTGCATACGGCTGTGATTATCACTCTGAGGGCCAAGTATTTTTATTGCCCCTCTGCTTGATCACGATGGGGGGAGATGCAGCGGCTTGTTTTTCTGTCAATTATTATTCTTATTTCTCTGGCCGCAGCACTTCGTCAATCAGTGCATCCGCTGCTACACTGCCCCCTGTCCAGACCTTGGTGACCGGCGAGCTGCAGCTCCATTAGCTGAATGCAGCAGGCTTTGGCTCATTAACTGTGAGACTGTGGCCCTCTGGGACGCTGACACGGCCTTGGGTATGTGACCTTTAGACACCTAATCAACTTTTAACACCTCGCTGGATCACCTCAGCCCGGCGAGACAGGCAAGAAGATGGCCAGTAGCCCAGAATCACCCCAAAGCGGCTCGATACGAGTGAGTCAGGCCCCAAGGTGGCTGATCACCGCGCGGTTTGAGTGGGTCTCTGTTTTCCGAGCTGAGAAGCACAATCGGAAAATAAAAGAGCGAAGTGTTATGGCGAAAAGTTCCCCCCAGGTTTGGTAAATGCGGAACCAAATAAGGTTGTATGATCTTCTCCGTAGAGGCGGCTGTTCTGTTTTGACCATCTCGCGCGCACGGAGGGTGGTTATTTGTTGCGCTGCTGCCTCTGCCTAGGCAAGGAGCGGCTCGATTCTGAAAGCTATTGTTAGCGCCTGCCACCGCTTCTCTGCCTCCTTTCTTCTTCTGTTCCACGGCTTGTCAAAACCCTCCCTCACAACATAGTTTTATCAGTATTGTCGTCTGTCAAAGGTGAAGGCTTTGTTGGAAACGGAGAAACGCGGAGAGTCGACTCGTCAGGGAACGACTGTTGAATTAGGAGGGAGTAATAGGCGTTCGCCATGCACACAGCGGGCACTGTTATCTTTCTCGACAATGCGTTTATGCGTCGCCGTCTATTCGCCAATACAGGATTATTTAAACGTTTGGGGTAAAGCAGAAGTGACAATACTGTAGGCTACCCTTTCATACTCAAACGGAGAGAAGCGGCTCGGTGACGGAGGCGACGTCCGCACCGCCGAAAGGGAAAAGGTTATTCTTCGAATCCTCTTTCTTGACCTTTGGAAGAGCAAACAATGGGACGGTTTACTCCTGCTAGCCATACACAGAGGCTTTTCTCCTCAGATTCACGTTGCAGTACAAGGAGAGATACAATAAGAGGCTATGAGAAGGGCTCTCCAAGCCACCCATCAATTAACAAGTGAATGTCAACAGTGGGATAATGAGAGGCAGATAAGAGCAGATGGTGAAACTCAACCCTTCCCCGTCCCCTTGGCTTGAGCGCACAGACAGATATGCAGCACACAAGATTTCACAGCCCAAAGCGGGAGAATCGATGGCTGAATCAATGCACAGTCTGCAGAATATTACAGCTCACAAGTGGTGCCTTGTACCGTTATAGGTTTGTTTTTAAATATAACGTTTTTTTTTTAAAACATGTTATAGAGACCATCTGTAGAGGGTTGTGAGATGTGTTCTTCACTATCTAGACACACCTGGCTTCAACTGTTTGATGAAAAGTCTGCTCATTTTACCGTACCGGAATCAGACTGATATATAAAGGAGATAAAAAACTCGAGTTCCTGAAAGCGTTCGGTCTTTAGGAGGCTTTACAATGGACGAGGCTGAGATTCTCATGGTGCAACAGGGATTGCAAAGATAAGCATCTTCTCAAATGTACTTTGTGGCTAAAATAGCCCATGTGTAATAGCATGTCATGCCGTAGGCCAGCATTTAAACTTACTTAGCTCGAGTTCTATCTTCCACATCTTGATAACGCTAAACCGCTGCTGCCTCACTGTAATTAAGTGGAAATTTTTAATCGGAAAAAGTGGACAGATGTCTAAAATTGACCAATATTTCAAACTGATATTTGAGGACGTAGTTATTGTTCTCTGGAAGAGCAGAACGTCTGAGTCAGTGGTTCCCAAAACAGTCTTCAGGACCCTGCAGATGAATAACAACAATGTGGATCACCTGGGTGCCCCAAGAACTGGTTTGAGTACCACTGGTTTAGGTGATGCTGGGCTGCAGCACTAAAGTATCTGTGTTTTTATTAATCTTACTGTATTTGCAACTCTATAGAAATAAAGGGTACATTTCACTGTATAGCTAATCCGGGTAGATGTAGTCTCAAATTCTACTTTTGATAAATGTTTGTGTATCAGTGTCTGCTTTGGCAGTACATGAAAAAATATCAGCCCACAATTCTCATATCGGTGCATCCCTGCTATGAAGGGCATCCGAATTTCTCTAGCTCAAGCTTGATTAGGATTAGGATTAAGTGACCCTTATTAGTCCCACAACGGGGAAATTTCACCTCTGCATTCAACCCATTCATGCAGTGACACACCACATACACACCAGTGAAAGCACACACACACTAGGGGGCAGTGAGCACACTTGCCCGGAGAGGTGGGCAGCCCTATACGTAGGGCCCGGGGAGCAGTTGGGGGTTAGGTATCTTGCTTAAGGGCACTTCAGTCACGTACTGTCGGCTCAGGGGATCAAACCGGCGACCTTCGGTCACAAGGCTGGTTCCCTAACCTCCCACGCCCGTCCCCTGATATTGTATATATGATATTGTACAAGATCATGACTGATATTTACAGGAGAAGGCAAAATGTTTTAAGCTTTTTAATGCAAGTTAATATAAAAAGATTTTATTCCAAGTAATTCTAAATCATTCGTATTGATCCATTCATCATGAAATTTCCACACAATGTAAAGAATAATTGCTGTGTTTAAATGATGTCAAAAATCAACAATGGAGATGCATTTTTTTTGGACAATGGTGACATATATCCCCTTCAAACACTAAAGAGCAATGTAGGAAACAGGAACATGCTGCATATTCATTGTATTGACTATTATATTTGATTGTCCAGTGAAGGTTTTTCCCTTTACGTCCATCATTTTGCATTACGGGCATTAAAAGTATTCAGAAAGGCAGTGAAAAAAGGACAGAGGAGTTTTATGGCAGCTTTTGTTCCGTAGTGTTAAAACCACTGCATTTTTCTTAAAGGAACATTGTTATGGATGTGATATTTAAGAGGCAGAAATGGTTAGTTACAGTTTGTATGATGACACATTACTGCCACTAACAGCAAAGCTATTTCCAAGAAAAAGCACCCAGCTGGGTATTGCGTCAGTGGACGCCGTCGCCTTCTGTCTGCAGCTAGCATTTCCCAAAAGCCTGTGCAACTGTGAACAGCGTGGCTTAGTAAGTCCACCATGAAGCTCCAAACTGGATCACTCAAATTAGCCATGACACTCAATCACAGAAATGATTTACTTCTTTATCCCCAGAATAAAGGACTCCGGTTCGATCAGCTTGTCGGGCTGGTGCAGGACATTGTTATAATTAAGCTAACTTGGCCAGCAGTCTCTATTTTCAAAGATGTGAAGTTATAGAAATTGCAGGGCAGATGATCTAACTATTCTTTTTGTAAGCAATAGTGTACCATGAGTATGCCAGTAATATTTAAGGCCTTTTTATTGACCCGTCTAGGGTAGGCTGCAACATAAAAGTGTCTCCCCCGACTTCCCATTACCAGCCCGCCAGACCAATTACACTCAAACACATATTACCGGTCTCATGAGCTTTATTATAGGTAGTGGAAGCTTAAGCTTCAGGAGTCTCAGCCAAAAAGAACGAAGAAATCAACTAACTTTCCAAAAGAAACAAAAATATAAAAACATAATCTAACTCCCTCAACAAAAACGAAGACAAACCCCAAAGAAAACGAGGCTACACACCCTGGTGGGTGTGGACAGTTTAACACATCACAATAAACCAGCAGCTACACAGAGAGCAGACCCAGCTACTCCGTGTTTGGAACCCTTGGTCTGGCTGGTCAGGCGGCAACATCAAGGGAAGGAGGAGCCTCGAGGAAGCCGGCCACCAGGCTTATAAGCTCTTGCCCCGATCTGAGCACAGCCAATCAGCGCACGCCATCGCACCTCCATCAGCAGCAACACCTGAAGGTAATTATAGACAGGAGAGCGAGGAGCTGAAGAAAGAGGAAGCTTCGCCAAAGAGAAGAGAAAAAAAACATTTAAGCTATACGACGTTGGACGTAACGGGATTAAGTTCTAACAGAGTAAATGTTCTTGTTTATTACCATTAGCACACCAGATGAAGGCTACAAGGTGAATGAAAGGCTTCCTCTGTAAGCAGGGAAAGTATGAGAGCTGCTGGATTTCAGTCACATTCTTGTTATTATACAGTTAAAGATCTATAATACTAAAAAACACAATCTCAACCTTTTTTGGTACCTTCTTTTAAATTACAAACCAAAAGTGGGTGTGGCTTAAACCTGAACTGAACAAATGGAGGTAGTGGGAGTGGGTATATATTGCTGTTTTTAGAAGAAAAATGCCTATTGTCCTTTACATTGTGTGTAATGAAATGGCCAAAAGAAACGGCCTAAAATGACTTGGAAAAATGTCTGGTTCCATAGACTTACATTAAAAGTAAAGCATGTATTTTCCTTCTGTAAAGTTTCCATTTTGGAGATACGAGCTCTTCTTTCAACAGCAGTGAAATACTGACCACAATGGATTGTAGACTAATCAAAGAAGCACTGATGTTTATAACATGCATACTGAATATATCACCAGTCTAGATACTGGAACAAAAGCATGCTCTCTCACTGAAGCTCAAAAGACTTACAATTTGGCATTAAATGACATGGAATTTTTTTGGTACTTCGTACTGTTCATGACTTTGTGACATCTAGATAGGATATTACTGTAATGCACTATATTTTGGAATTAACAAAGCATCTCTGGCTCGTTTACAGCTAGTTCAAAATGCTGCAGCAAGAATGTTCACTGGTACAGCATTCAATATACAGTGGGATTGATGGTTTTTAAAGCTTTGAATGGTCAGGCACCTGCATATGTTGTGGACATGCTTTGTATGTATGCATCC
Source organism: Colossoma macropomum (assembly GCF_904425465.1). Taxonomy (NCBI): domain Eukaryota; kingdom Metazoa; phylum Chordata; class Actinopteri; order Characiformes; family Serrasalmidae; genus Colossoma; species Colossoma macropomum. The sequence continues at coordinate 41,673,339 of NW_023494788.1, forward strand.
TGAAGGTCTGCGTGTCAGTCACTTTTAACTGTTCCGTGGTCTTGTCTTAAACAGAAAGGGGTGCCTTTGCTGTCGCTGCACCAAGACTTTGGAATGGTCTTGCAAGCGACATCAGGCTTCACCTGTGACTGTTTTTAAAACCAAGCTTAAAGGTCTGAGAATGTATGGTAGTGGTGTTCGGAAGGTGGGAATCCTTTTTGTGTTTTATTGTAAAGCACTTAGGTGTTAAATCTGCGCTATAAATAAAATTTAGGTCCCACTTTTTATGAAGTGTCTCTAATAACTGTGTAGTTACATGTGAACAACATATACAACAACAACCTAACTACTAATGATTTAGTCACTGTTACAGATGGAATACAGAAGTACACCTTATGTAATTACACAAGTGTATCTTAATAGTTGTAACAGCCTATTCTCTCTCATGTAGTTACAGAAGGGTAATAACAAATATAATTACATTTGTAGTCCAGACTGGAACAGCAGTTTCTTTTAGAAGGTTTTTTCCAGCAGTAAAAGGAAGTTTGTAATAACTTACATTAAGACTTTACTCTGTATCTGCCAGCTTTCCTAACATTTAGCTAGCATTTATGTTGCTAGTGCTGTGACACTGGAACCAGTTTCAGCTTCAAACCACTCTGTAATGTGACAGAATGGCAGATGACCCCCTTATCTTAAAATGTACCTTTTATGACATTAATTAAATGTGTTGCATTAAACCCAAAGCAGCGTCTATATTACCACTCTATTATTACACAGTACCTACATAGCAACTACACAGGAACTGCCCACTTATTTTATAGTGTAACTTTAATACTGCACTACAGGAAGGTTCCTGTGTAGTTGTTATATAGGTACAATGTAATTACAGGATGGTATTAATGAATGTGACATGTTTAGGTCACCTTGTTACAACACAGTTGTTATGCCACAGTAATTATGTAAAACATATATTCTTTAACTGCTGGAAAAGACCTCTGATCTGTTTTACACGAGGCAAAACTGAAGTTGATACATGTGTAATTACATAGGCTGTGCTTATGTAATCCATCTATAACGTTGACTAAATCATCAGTAGTTACATCGTTGTTGTGTATGTTATTCATGTGTAATTACACAGTTATTAGAGACACTTAATATAGGCTGTGCTTATGTAATTCATCTGTAACGTTGACTAAATCATCAGTAATTACATCGTTGTTGTGTGTTATTCATGTGTAATTACACAGTTATTAGAGACTCTTAATATAAAGTGGGACCAAAATTTACTTACTTACTCACTAAGTAATTCGGTTGATGCCATGGAAGTGTTGAATGAAGGTTTAAGGGGTTGAGGATAAAGCCGGGTGATAGCGCTCTATATTTATTTTGCACTGTGCTGTATGTTGACCGAAATTCCCTTGAGACCAACAAGTAAATACAAATAAAGAGGAAACAGGGAGGTTGTGGCTGCAGCTAAACAACAAGAAAATTGTTGCCAATGTAGTTAGATGTTGGTTGGGGGGGCTAGTAGTGTGGGCAGGAGTCTTTCTCCCAAAACTTCAGTTATTGCACAACTCCAATAAAGCGGCAGCATCATATATTATTACATTTCTGCTGGAAAAATATCCTGAAAAGTTGTAGAATCAGAACCTTGTAGGTGGTGATCGTCATGCTTGGTTTTTGATGTGCCAGCAGTGGGTAAGGAGGGAGAAGTGGAACGGAGTCTGGGAAATGTAGAGGGTGTAGAGCAAAGTAAGTAAACGGACTAATTATCTGCTCATTAAATACAGTTTCTTTAGGTTTTTTAATGTTTTGGAAGCAGTCAAGCTGCGTCTAATTACCGCCGGCTCCTTTTGTCCATGGCTACATGCTCCTTTGCTCTGTGCTACAGAGCGTCCTGCTACGTCTGATTCAGAAACCTCATACTGAATGTAGCATGTGATGCTCTGCTTTTAGATTTTGTCCTGTGTTTTTTATGCATCGCTTCACCGTGAAATTTGAAGTGATAATAAATTACACCCAACCTGCAACAACAAAGTCATGTCATCCTTATTGACATCCATTAATTGGTTTGAAAAAGCTTCGACAATTACTAAATATAGGGAACGACAGAAGAAAGTGAAGGTGTTTTAAAGTTACTGACACTGTGACAGGTATGACAGGTTGTGTGACTGGAGCCACTCACTGCAGTAGCTGCTGCTGTCAATGGATTATCAATAGATGTTCAACTCAATGTGCATGTAATGAAATTGTGGAAGTGATGCTGCAGGGCTGCACATTCTAATATTCTTGCCCATTGAACCAGTAGAGCAGGGTTCTTAACCTCTCTATCTGACGGACAGAGCCTTTACTGAACATGTGGCGCCCTAAGCAACATGCTGCTTGGATGGTCCCAAAGCACCCCCAGCCCAATCATATTATTTTATGCAAGGATTAAAAGATGTAATAAAACATTGCTTGAGGTTTGAATAATCATCAGATTTGAGAAACTAGCCTAATGAATCGATTCATATAGGCAATGTCAAATTAAACGACTGCTCTTATAGATGAGTGTAAACTAACCAGGATGTCAGTCTATGTATTTGACAGAGCATGCAATGTATAACAGGGTCATTCTACAGAAGCGTCCACTTTTCTGTCTGTCCATAGGAGTCACTGGTGTGACTGATCCTCATTGGTGTTCCACATAATAAAGGAACACCAGAGACATTTTTAATGAACAATGCATTTTACTAAACGGCTGCTACAGAGCATCAAACCACATGTTGTCAATCATGGAATATCCACTAAAATATGAAATTTAATCCATTTGTATTCTATTTTTTCACAATTACCTCAGAATAAAGTCGGTCACACCAGTGACTTCAGCTAAAAGCTTCATATGAAATCATGAGCTAAATGAGAAAATCTCTGATAACTGAGAGACACAGTGGACTCACCATGAGCTTTTCTTCATAGAGCCTCAGAAAACAGGTAAAAGGAAGTCGAGTGATGTCATCAGTGTGACTTTTATTTCAAAATAAGAGATTTTTTGTTACACAGTAACACCAGTGACACGACTCCTGGGGACCAAAATGTTTATTATATATTTTATAACATTTATTTGGCTTTTTCTTTTTTTATTTGTCATTTAATTCATATATTTCATAGTCATGTATAGATTATTGTAGTTAGAATTACAGAAATACATGTTTTTTACCTCATAATATGGCCTCATCCTTTGGGACAAGCGCTTTTGTGGTGCTTTGAATTCTATATGATTGATTTAAAAACAAATATTGCTAAATTGATGACTCAAGAAGGTGTCATTGTTAAAATAACTTAATAAGATATTAATAAATTGTAACCCTAACATGTTTTTCAAGTGTAATATATCTGTAAACGCTAGGGACACAAAAATGGACAATTTGCAGGGCAGATAGCTAACAGACTAAAGGACTCTCCACTGGTCTGATGAATCAAAATTTCAGATTGTTTATAGAAATAATGGATGTTGTGTTCTCCAGGCCAAAGAAGAAAGGAACCATCCAGATTGTTATAAGCATAAAGTTCAAAATCCAGGGTTTGTCATGATCTGGGAGGTATTAATGGGTAACTTGCTCATCTATGAAGGCACCATTGACGCTGAATTTATTTTAAGCAACACATTCTGCCTTTTAGATGCCGTCTTTTTCAAGTTTATCCATGCTTATTTCAACATGACGGCACCGACCCACATGCTGCTTGTGTTACAACAGCATGGCTGTGTAATCAGAGTACAGGTTCTAGACTGGCCAGCCTGCAATCCAGAACTGTCTCTCATTGAAAACGTGCAAAAGATAACAAGTGAAGGGCTCGTGTGGTTGTGCAGCTAAAGATTTGTGAAACAGAAGAACGGCAAAAAATTTGCTTTCAAAACTGGATTGTTTTTTGTCTGCAGTTCCCAAACGATAATTAAGTGCTGTTAAGAGGAAAAGTGATGTGTCACAGTGGTGAACCTGCTCCTATCTCAACTATTTTGGAGCGTGTTGCAGGCGTCAACTTTAGAATGAGCTTATGGTTAAAAAAAAAACAATGAAGTTCATGAAGGTCAAACATCAAATATTGTGTTTTCATATCAAGCAGAATCTACTAAACACTGTGTGCTGTTTTTATTAGGTTTATAAATACTGTCCCAACTTTTGGGAGGGTTTGTTCTTGTAAATGAGACTCTTTTGTTAATGTACTTCTCTTAAACCCCTCTAAACAGCATCCTCATGCGCACTCACACACACACACACACACACACACACACATCAAGGCATGATCGATATACGGTTGCCTGAAAAAAACGTAGATGTATCAATATTGGCATAAACCTAGCCGATAATGGACTGACATTCATAAATGCCTTATTTTATATAAAAAAAGATGCTTCTAAAATGAGGAGAATATGAAGAGAGTCACCCATGTTTACATGCTCTAATGCCTCTCTGTTCAGAGCCTGATAAACTACAGTAACCAACTATTGATCTGTATAACAGCAACAGCTGGTAAACTTAAAGACGAAACACCATTGTGGTTAAACTGACAAAAACAGACAGAATGCATTAAAACCTAGCGTTTGGCTTAAGGATATCATTTTATAACTGGAAAAGAACTTTGTGTGAATATAACGGATGAAAAATAAAGAACAACATAGGTTAAATAAACAGCTTCCAGCTCTGCAGTACTTGTATTATTGACAACTGATAATCACATCAGCCGATAACGCTCTTTAAACAGAAGTTGTCTGTTTAATTTTTAACCTTTTTAAATTATAATAGCTGATATTATTGATACTTGAGTTCCTTAAAATGAGTATCAGTATTGTATGTAGTTCTGGCCTTTTCCATATGGATGTTGGGGAATTCTACTACTTTCTCAAAATATCAGCATAACTCTAATGTTGAGATGTATATAAAGTCAGATTTATTTATTTTTTCTTTCCTGATTATGTTAAGAACCAGGAGTCGCAGTGTTTACAACACAAACATAGATAAAATTCTGTTTCCATCATCAGTACTCAGGACCACCACCGAGCAGGTATTGTTTGGGTGGGGGGTTCATTCTTAGCATTATCGATATCTATCATTATATAAAGCCTGTGTGACACCAAACCAGATTACAGAGTTCACCTTTTTAAATGTGCACACATAAAGCATCAGCCTTTTCCTGCTTCCTCAATTTTAATTAGATCAGAATAAAAATTTGAAGGGAAAAACTACATTAATTTTAAAGTTATCCTCATTGTTTTGCTCTTTGGGGTCTCTGGTACCCCAAACAATGAAATCTCACGAAAACATGATGCCGAATAGGGCTGGTTCAGATCGAGCCGGTTAGGACGTCTTTATCGTTGCACTGCGTCAGATAAGTTCCCCGAGCAGCCGTCCTGTTTGTCTCATCATGCTATAAGACCTCACTGCAGTATTTATTCATGTGGAAAAGATGCTCTGCAGGATCAGAATTTGCTCAGTAAAGCGTACGCAGAGCAGTGTTCTGTTTCAGACCGCAAGATCAGGACATCAGCTTCAAACAACTTGTCTGAAAAAACAAGAACGTGCGTGCAGGCCTGTGCTTATGACATATTAAGGCGCTATCTAGAACCGTCTGCTTGAGCGATCAAATATTAGGCTTGTTTTGTTTATTACAAGCTTTCAGCTGCTGCCTTGTGTGAGTGCGGCTGTGCCTCTTACGCACCTGACTCTGTTTTATTTTTCTCCTCTTTCATTCCTTTCCTACTCCGCGGATGCTGCTGCTGCTGCAGAGCCGTGTGAATGGGACCAGGGTCACTCGAGTCAAACGCTATATGTGCGAAGGTATGAATGAACAAGGAGCCGGGATGGTAATCGTGGCTGTAAACGTGGGGGAGAACGTGAGTGATGCATGTGTCTGGATGTCTAAATGGCCGGCTTTGTGTATGGCTGATAACGAGAGTTCAGGGCCCACTCCGATGAATCACTCTCTCTTCTCGAGGCCGGTTAGCTTCATGCTTGCGGCACTTTCTCTGCTCTCCCGCGCTGTCAGACACCATCACCCAGCCTCAGCAGCATCGCTTTATTCTTTTAAGCCGTCATCTATGTGCTTTTTTTTAAACACCACGCTTTGTTTAGTCATGCTGCGTGCGGAGAATATTTCTGAGTGTGACTTGAATATCAGCTATTTATATTTCTATATATTTATATTAGCTCCTCAGCCTCAGTAAATTTAGAAGTAAAAGAATAAGCTGCAAAACAGCCTGCTGTAAGTTCAGTGTTTTTGTGATGTCACAAAAAACAACTCGTGCGTATTTCCGCCTATGTGGTTTAGCCCCGCCCCCATATTTCAGTCTGGACTGCATTCTGAGTGACGAGATTTACAGATATCAGTTATAAAAACCGTTAAATTGTAAATAATATAATATATGTCCCGTGCTTAATAGCGGGACACGACCATCAAGCCATGCATGGTAATAGCGCCCCCCAGCGAAAGTGGATGATTACTAGCAGTGTAAACAGTTTACTTAAGGTGGAAAAGGCAAGAAGACACTCTGCACTCTTTTTTTGTATAAAACGTTATTCTGGAATTTAACAGCGAGATGTTCGGCATCCAGATCTCCCAGAAAATCTACATCCGGTTTATTTCAGCACTGCAGTCGACGGCAAAAGTTGAGAAAGTTAAGAAAATGAACTTTTGACTGAATGTTCCTCTTACCGTTGCGTTCTGTGGAACGTTGCCGGTGGAGGTGGCACAATTTTCCGTTATGGCTCCAATGAAAACAATGAAATATCTGGTTTTCCCACATCCGTCTGCTGCCAACATGTAAACATAACATAAGGGATAAAGAGAGGTTAAAAGATGTCAATGTAAAAATGAGTTATGACTGTTTTTAGTAGATAAAACCACATTATAGGTGAATCTCAGGGATTAAAAACAAAACACAAGAAAACCGTAGGATATGGGCCTCATAATTTATTTGAAAATAAGAGTTTTTAAACTGTATTTGTATTTATTTATAGTTATGTTAATGTTACATCAGTACTTAACCACCTTCAAAAGGCCAGGGTTCACCAGTGAGCCCCGACTTTTATTACATACTTCTATAATCTGAGAACAGCTCAGCCAGTTATAGTTACTGAATAATAGCCTTACGTTACGTAACAAGCCTGGGATTTTAAGGGGTTAAAGAAAACTACATTACAAAGAGAGCACATTTAGTCCTGTTTAACTGGAATTAGTGCAGCGCAGTTTGTGAAACATTGAATAAAAGCATTGTATTCATAAGTTTTGATAGCATTTTTTTAATGAGGCACTACTTAAAAAACCTCAGCAAAACAAAACATTGTGATTTATGTTGTGTATTATGAAAATGTCTCGAAGTACCATGGTTCTGTTTCAGCTATATTGACCATCCTTTCTGTTATGTAGTGTTCCACAAGCAAAAACAACATTTTCATCGCTGCCTAAGAATTTTGCACAATACTTGTATAAATTATTTAATTTCATTTAATTCTTTAACACCTTAAAATGCACATTTATTATTCTGTAATTTTGAGGGCTGTCACTGTTCATCACTTAATCAAGTGATCTGATTGTGTTGAGGATTAATTGGGTAATCTGCTGTTGTTGTTTTTTTAAAGGCCAAACAACAACAATACTCAAATACTTTACTGGAAAAAAGGTTAAATACTAAACATTATAATATAATAATGAACATGCACAAATCTTTATATAAAAGTGTTTTCGCGTGTTTGGACCACCTGAAAGGAGGGACCTCTGAGAAGCTTGGGCAGGAGTTCTGGGTGGCTTGACGAGATCCAGAGAAGACGGACCCCCAGCAAGGGGGAGCAGTAAAGGAAGAGTAGGAGGAGACAGAGTGGTGGGGTGCAAAATTTCCATCAAAGGAAACTGAAGGGAGAGAATTTGTCGGCCGTAGAATGTTGAGAGGGAGGAGTTTCGGGCTTGTTCCTTCTCCAAAACTTATTTTATAACTTCATAAGCCACAATCACATACTTAACCACTGTATTATCAGTCACTGTAGCAGAGTCGCTCTGGAATTCAGCTTTAGGTGCCTTTTGGAAACCATGAAGCATAATATTCTCAGAATTTTACACCTTTTAGTTTTTAGATTATTCAACAAGCTGTTTTAAATTAACTTAATCCTCCAGTTCTCTCAGTTGTTTTTTACAGCATGGTGATTATCACCTTTGTAACATCCTCAGCAGCATAATTACTTAATTAAAAAACATAATTAAAACGGCAGATTTTATGAAAAAAGAAACTTTTGTTTCAGTTTTCGGTTTCTGGTTTTAAGCTGCATCAGGTTTTGGTCAAAAATGTTCATTTTGGTGCATCACTTTTTTCTTAACATGCAGTTGATCAATGTTCTTTAACTCCAGACGATATGACAGAAAGAATCGTGACATTATTTATTTTCATAACGATATCAAACCGTCCTATCGCCTCATATCGCTTGCAGTTTAAAGGATTAAGCCCTTGCACAGTTGTAAAGTGAGGAAGTGCAAAATAAAAAAGTGGGAAAACGTGTTTGGTGTCCCAGACTTGCCTTCCTTTTTTTCTGCCAAGAATTGGCAGAACAAATGTCTCTGGAGATGCGCCAGAATAATGAAAAAACAACAAGAAACAGCTCTGTGATTCCCGCAGTCGTCTACCCTGATGACTTCGCTCTCGCCCCAGCGTCCTGTCAGATGAGTCGCGTGGAGGGAGGGTTTTCTGCTGCGTGCACCATCCCTCTCCACGTAAACCTCACAGCGTCTACCTCCTCTGACTCTCCAGAAGCTGCTGTGCCCACCAGCAGGAATGTAAAACAGCATCATTGACTTTGCGCACCTGACAGACGAGGCTTGCCATGCACCACATAGTAATTACTCACTGACCCAATGAGGCCCGGCGCCGAGGAATTGGGCACCCCCGCCCACGCCTTGCCTCATCTTTTGTTCCACCTAGAGCTGCAGACGAGGCCCCGCAATTGACTTCTGAATGCCGCAGCTATTCAAATGTTCTTGTATAGATAAATGTTTATTTGCAGTCGCAGTTTTATATCAGACCTAATCACTCTGGGAAACTATATTTGACCTCAGCATTCCTTTTAAAAAAGATTTCAAAAGATTTCTTTCGCCATTTGAAACAGCTGTGAAATTAGCAGCTAATGGATTAGAAGCAAATTGGGCATTTTAAAGGTTGCAGTGAGTCGTGTAGTGTAGCCGCTGGTCGTGTTAGGAGGACTAGAAACAGTTGCAAATCAGTCCACACCTGACCACACTCTCAGAAGATTTGGTGTGGAGTTTCAGGTGCCACGGTTCTATTCAGATGTTCTTGTGTAGATCAATATTTGACATCATTGTTTTATACCAGACCTAATCGCTCTGAGAATTCATAACTGACCTGAACGTTGGTCTTTTATGAAGATTTGAAAAGATTTATTTTGCCATTTAAAACAGCTGTGAAATCATCAGCTAATGAATTAGCAGCGAATTAGACTTTTTAAAGGCTGTGAGTCGTGGAGCGTGGCTGCTACCAGTTTCTGGTCGTGTTTGGAGGACTAGAAACAGCTGCAAATCAGACCACAGCTGAAACTAGATTGACTGGTTTAATATCACTGAAGGTGAAGTTGGATGACTAATGAATTAGCAGCAGTTTGGACATTTTAAAGGTTGAAAGTCACAAAGCGCAGCTTCCAGTTTCCAGTAATGGTGGGAGGACTAGAAACAGCTGCAAATCAAACTGTAATTGAAACTTTATCGATGTGGCAGGTTTAATGTTATTGACGGTGGAGATGGAGCTGTGGTGGTAGAACTATCGTGTGTTTTGGCTGGGAGTTTTACGTGGCGTTGCTGTAGGTTCTATCCAGATGTTCTTAGATGAACGTTCGTAGATAAATCAAGGTTTTATGTCAAACCTAATAACTCTAGAAATATATGTTTAACCTGAAAATTCCTCCGTCAAATAACCAGCTATAAAGGCTGTGAGGCGTGGAGTGTGGCTACTACCAGTGTCTGGAGACGGTGGGTGGTGGACGAACAGCTCCAGATCAGACCATGCCTGAAACTAGATTGACTGGATAAGGTTTCATGTCACTGAAGGTGAAGTCGGATCGAGGATGGTAGAACTCTCAGATGGTTTCAGTTGGACTTTTCAGTGGCATTTTGCCGCAGGTGCTATTAATACATTCTTGTATAGATAAATATTTGAAATCATGGTTTTATGTCAAACCTAATCAATCTAGGAATGTGTGTTTAACCTCAACATTACTATTTTAAAGGGATTTCGCACGACTTCTTTTGCCATTTGACACAAATGTAAAATTAGTCACTAATGAATTAGCAGCAGGTTGGACATTTTAAAGGTTGCAAGTCACAAAGTGCAGCTTCCAGTAATGCTGGGAGGACTAGAAACAGCTGCAAATCAAACCGCACCTGAAACTTTATCGATGTGGCAGGTTTAATGTTATTGAAGGTGGAGATGGAGCTGTGGTGGTAGAACTCTCGTGTGTTTTGGCTGGGAGTTTTAGGTGGTTCGTTGCTGTAGGTTCTATCCAGACGTTCTTAGATGAACGTTTGAAATCAAGGTTTTATGTCAAACCTAATCACTCTGGATATATACATGTTACCTGAAAGTTCCTCTCAGCTAATCAATTAGCAGTGAATTAGACTTTTTTAAAGGCTGTGAGTCGTGGAGTGTGGCTGCTACCAGTTTCTGGTGATGGTGGGTGGCGAACAGCTGCAAGTCAAATCATGTATGAAGTAGATTGACTTGACAAGGTTTAATATCACTAAGTGAGTTTACATGCACTTAATAATCTGATGACTGCAGAAAATCAGATTTTGTCAGTAATCCGATCAACACGTTCATATGCACTTGAGTCATCAGATAATGGGGAAACTCTGGGTCGAAATGAGTCAGACAGTCATCAGATTTCTGCTTTGTTTGTCTTCATGCTTCATCCCGCCACTTTACCTGAAAATATGCATACACCATCTAAAAGATAGAAAATATTTAAATAATTTCTTTTGTGTTTGGTTTCAGTGTCGCTCCAAAAATGTTCTGCTGCTTATTTCTAGTACCACAGTCTGAGACATTCGAAAGAAATCAGAGTCAGAGTTTACATGCACTGAGAACTCTGATTACTGAGCTAAAATCCAGCCTCTTTATCAGATTTCTTAGTCAGAGTTCTAGATCGGAGTAAGGTGTTTACATGACCGTTTGAATAATCAGATAACTGCATGAATAATCGGATATTGAGTGCATGTGAACGCACTCATTAGAAGTGAAGACAGAGCTGGGGTGGTAGAATCTGCCATCTTCACTTTCAATCATACCAAACCTTGTCGAGTCGATGTAGTTTCAGGCCTGTTATGAATTTGCAGCTGTTTGTCTTCTTTCCAACATTACCAGAAGCCACACTTCATAACTCACAACCGTTAAAACGTCCAATTTCCTGATAATCCATTAGCCACTAGTTTTAACGGTGGTTTCAAATGGCAAAAGAAATCTTATAAGATCTTTATAAAGCACTAACGTTCAGGTCAGTTATGAATTCTCAGAGCGATTCTGGCTGACATAAAACAATGACTTCAAATATTTATCTACACAAGAACATTTCAATAAACTCTCAAGTGTTTTGGCTGGAGTTTCAAGTGGCTGTGGGTTCAATATTTGACATCATTGTTTTATACCCGACCCAATCACTCTGAGAATTTATAACTTCCCTGAACATTTGAGTCAAACCCACAGCCACTTGAAACTCCAGCCAAAACACTTGAGAGTTTATTGAAATGTTCTTGTGTAGATAAATATTTGAAGTCATTGTTTTATGTCAGCCAGAATCGCTCTGAGAATTCATAACTGACCTGAACGTTAGTGCTTTATAAAGATCTTATAAGATTTCTTTTGCTATTTGAAACCACCGTTAAACTAGTGGCTAATGGATTATCAGGAAATTGGACGTTTTAACCATTGTGAGTTATGAAGTGTGGCTTCTGGTAATGTTGGAAAGAAGACAAACAGCTGCAAATTCATAACAGGCCTGAAACTACATTGACTCAACAAGGTTTAGTATGATTGAAAGTGGAGGTAGAGCTGGGGTGGGAGAGTTTAAGATGGCATGTTGCTGTAGGTTCTATTCAAATGTTGTTATATAGATAAATATCTGAAATCATAGTTTTATATCAAACATCACTCTGGGAAGGTATATTTCACCAGAACGTTCCTCTTTTACAAAGTTTTCAAAAGATTTCCTTTGCCATTTAGAAGATAGAGTTGGCGTGGTAGAACCTTTCGGGGTGGTAGAGTTTACTGTAGGCTGTATTGAAATGTTTTTGAATATAAAAATGTCTGTGACGGTTTTTATATCATATGCCATTTAAGCGGCTGTTGAATTTGCGGCCAATAAATTAGCAGCAGATCAGATATTTTAAAGGTTGCAGCTGTGAAGGTAAGACGTTGAATGTGAAATGGTTTCATAATTAATTAATTTAAATGGGAGTTTGTTCTTAATTGGCTCGCCTTATTACACAAAGGTTAAATAGATACAGTGTAAAGAAAAAAAGTTGAGTAAGAAGGTAGTTCAACACAAACCCAATCACGTAGCGCGTCCCTGTGCTGGGGGGACAGGGGCAACACTGTCGGATGTTGGTTTCTTCTCCAGCTGAATACATAAGCCAGAGGGATGCTATTCCATGCAATCAACATCCCTCAACTGACATTTAATACAACGTGTGCATGACTGCTCGACTGCAGAGGCCCTCTCTCCCTCTCCACCGCTTCAGGCAGCCCTCTACCCCTCACTGACAGCATCCGCAATGCACAGTCCAAACTGTATTATTTTAGCCTCATGGCTGACTTCCCCGCTCATAAACCTCTGCTCAGGTTCATCTTTTTCTTTTGAAGACAGTTTTACTTTTATCTCTTTTTCTCTTCTCTGCCTCCCCTTTCTGCTCATTAGGTGTGATATGTGGCCTGTTCCCTTTTCTCTCCCCTTTATTCCTCCTGTCACTGTAGTGCTAGAGCAGCAAATGGCTCTTACATGGAGATTTCAGTTTGCTCAGTAGAGCTATGTATATCCTTCATTTCTTCCCCGCTTAGTCACTACGAGTCCAGCACTGTGGTTCCTATGAGCCCAGTCCTTTGAGCAGGCGGTCTGTGTCTGTTGAGCACGTGGGCTAAATCCTGGAGGAGGGCGGCCTCACGCATTTGCTTTTCTTATGTTGTAAATACTTAATAAATAAATTAAAAGCTATATATACGTACTAGGTTTCCAGGGGTTAACAACTATAATGTCAATGTGAAATTGAGATTAAAATAGCAAAGTGCTCCATTGCGTTGCCTTGGTGATCATAGCTGTGATTCTTTACGAACTTCTCGCCTCGCAGATTTAAAGTTCATAGCATGAGTGACTTGGGTTCATGGCGGAGTGGAGACTCACTTCAATCACTGTACACAGTGTTCTCAGTGGCATTGAAAACAGGAATCCTCCAAATTTACTAGTATGAGTGAACTGATATAAAGGAGTCTGTTACTGAGAACTGGGGCACAACATCAGGTCCACTGTTTGGTGTTTTTTGCTGTGGGACAGTGAAGATGATGCACAGGGAGTGACACAGTGTTCCCAGTGGCATGAAATAGAGGACTCTTTTACCAGTTTTTACCAGTTCCCATGAATTGAAGTCTGTCACAGTGCTATATTTTCAGGTGCGCTTTTGTTGGGGTACAACTTCAAGTCCTCTGTTTGGTGTTTCTTCAGGTGGGACAGTGGAGATGATGCACAAGAGGCGTGACGTGTCCCATTGATGGATGTCCTAAAGGAGACCAGTCTCATTGTGCAGGCTTTGAACTCAACGCAGACCAATGCACTGGACCAGACCGGTAAGGCAGTGAAGCGTACAGTAAATACAGGGAGAATCACTTGAAAGAGGCCCCAAATATTCTGTTGTAGCTCCTGTTAAGATGAAGCCATCTGAACCAAAAAATACGCTGCATACATTGACGTGTGTGTAATCGATTGCATTACATGCGATGCTGGAAGTGATCTCCGTTTTCCGCCAGACACATGAAGGGGTACGGCGGTATGCACTCGGAAGTTGCAAACGGAGGTTAAACGTCATGACGGCTGTCCGGCGCCTACCTCATCGCTCTGGCGCAGGGGCATCCCAGGTTGTTCCAAGCTCCATATACTGAGGAGCTCATTGCATGTTGTTTTGTTCAGATTGCTTCGTCCTAGCGAGAGTTATTATAGAATATTCGGGGCCTCTTTTGAGTGAATCTCCCTGTAGAATTTAACTCTTTACCTATTTACCAGCATTAACACCTACATTCTGTGTTCTTTCAAGGTAACCATGGTTCTTGTCCTTTTGTTGTACAGAGAACAAAATAAAATCGAAAACGCTTTTGAGTTTTGAGTGCAGATGCCATGAAATTCCACTCTATTCCGCTTGGATTTACACATTGCGGCATTAATCTCGAGTCTTAGGTCACTGGCTCCCTCGTTCGCTGGGTGGCGCGCTCCAGTGCCGGTAGCTCCTATGTACCATGCCTGCGAGCCTGTCAGGCTCTAGTTTATCACGAGCAGTCCTCCTGCTCAGCTCCGGCTGAGGGACTTGGAGCCCTGAGCTGGGCCGACCCCTCTGTCACAATCACAGAGATAAGTACCGGAGCAAGTCTTCGCTCTCAGCGAATGAAAAACAGCACCATTCAGCTCCGGATCGGAGCCTCTTTTCAGGGGGAACAGCGATGAATCATCCCGCAGTTATTCTCCTCTCATTACCAACATCCGGTGCGGATAAATTGATCTTTCGCCACCATTCACAAATGCCAGAGACCATTAAGGACCGGACTGCCGGCTGCTTTAACAAATGTGCAGGAGCTGCTTGCTCTCCCACAATGCCGTTCTTCACACCTCTGGAATTTAAGTGCCTCAGTGTGGTGGCTTCAGGAGGAAAGAGGGGAGGGGACCAATGGAAATGTCATGAAAGAAAATGGTTGTAGTTCACTGTGGCTTTATAGTGCCTGGATGTCTTCACTTCTGTGGTGAGAGTTATTGGACGATTGCCAGGCTAATACAGAGTGATATATATTACGCTGTACTGGCTGGAGACGTCTGGCAGATCTGCTCAATTGTCAGATTCACATCTATAAACATTTTAAAGTGGAGATCATCAATATGGTATTTCTGGGCAGATAACGATAATCGTTGATTTACTGTATTGTAGCTGATACTGATACCAAGCAGTTTATTTCTCCTGAGTGACTTCTGTAGGTGTGGCACGAACATGGAATTATTTATATATATATATATATATATATATATATATATAAAATCTTTTTATAAATGATTGTGATTAACAGTTTGTCTTTTTGGTTAATTGTATGCAGCTATTAAAGTAGAAGCAAAAGTGCCCAAATTGATTCCTAGCGGTCAATACTTCCCTAAGGACACTTTATTTTGAGTGTCCTTTTTAGATTAAACAAACACTAAATGGACTCTCAGTAACATGTCAAAAACATATGAGGATTAGGATTAGGGCTTGGGTTGAGGTTAAGGTCAGGGTTAGGATTAGGCCCAGGGTGAGGGTTAGGATTAGGTTTTGGGTTGGGGTTAAGGTTAGGGTTAGGATTAGGATTAGGGTCAGGGTGAGGGTTAGGATTATGTTTTGGGTTGAGGTTGAGGTTAGGTTAGGATTAGGATTAGGGTCAGCGTGAGGGTTAGGATTAGGTTTAGGGTTGAGGTTAAGGTTAGGGTTAGGATTAGGATTAGGGTCAGGGTTAGGATTATGTTTTGGGTTGAGGTTAAGGTTAGGTTAGGATTAGGATTAGGGTCAGCGTGAGGGTTAGGATTAGGTTTAGGGTTGAGGTTAGGGTTAGGATTAGGATTAGGGTCAGGGTGAGGGTTAGGATTATGTTTTGGGTTGAGGTTAAGGTTAGGTTAGGATTAGGATTAGGGTCAGGGTGAGGGCTGGATTAGGTTTTGGGTTGAGATTAAGGTCAGGGTTAGGATTAGGGCCAGAGTGAGGGTAAGGATTAGGTTTTGGGTTGAGATTAAGGTCAGGGTTAGGATTAGGCCCAGGGTGAGGATTAGGTGTTGGGTAAGGTTGGTAAGGTTAGGTTTTGCATAATGGAAGTAACATATTAACAGAACATCTACAAGATATTTACTTCCATGTATTCAGATGCTTCACTGATATGTTGTTGATGTGTTACTGATAATCTGTAAAGAGTTTATTAATCATCTACAAAGGACCACTCAGAATAGAGTGTTACCCACAGCTCAAGAAAAAAACAAACATTACTCATCACTGCTTTCTAAACATGTTAAAGCTCTAGCCAGAAGTTAGAACCTTTGGAGTTTTCATCAGATTTATGATGATCTCAATAAATCCCTTTTTCTGCTTTCTTTTATTTACATGAATTTACCCTACAGATAGAAATTCACAGTTTGTTTGTAATGTAAACATACAATTGTAAAAGATAACAGCTGTGAAAAATAATTACAATCTCAAAGCTCAAATATCTGGCAATTATGTAATTGCGATGGGTCTATGGGTAGGCTGGAGCCTAGAAAGGAAACTGAACCCATGATCTTCTGTGGGCTTCAGATGGCAGTGATATTATCCACTGTGCCAGTGGCTCCCGACTCTAGTCCTAGTTTTGTGCCCAGTCAAAAGAGCTTTGGTGAGGTCAGGCACTGATGTTGGATGAGAGGGCCTGTTTGGCAGTCAGTGTTCCAGTTCATCCCAAAGGTAGTCAGTGGGGTTGAGGTCAGGGCTCTCAGCAGGCCACTGGAGCTCCTCCACACCAGACTCGTCACACCATGTCTTTATAGACTTCGCTTTATGCACAGGGGCTCAGTCCTGCTGGAACAGGAAAGGGCCTTCTCCAAACTGTTGCCACAAAGTTGGAGGCACATAAAGAGCTTGTTTGCAAAAAAACAATAAACGCCATCCTTTAAAAAAAACAGCTGATGGTCGTGAATTACTCTTAACACACAGCTCATTCTGAGCCCTAAATACGTTTCGTCACAAAAGCCATTATTGTTCATTGTCAAGGCATCACAGGTTTACGTTCTACAGCAGAAACAATCAAGCGCCAGCGCTGTTCTCCAGCAGAACCCGGTTAATCCGGTCACCGAATCAGTGCGCAGTATTCAGCTCAGGTGACACAACACTGCCGCAAACTGCTTTAGGCAAAATCTTCTCCATAGAAAGTTCATTACATAGGTCAAAATATTGGCTACTGCATCTAAACAGTGCACAGTGTGTCTAACAGAGGACCACTTTGAATTCAGCCATGTGTGAACAATTCCATGCTGGACATAAAGCCAAAATTTCATAACTCACATAGTGCACTAGTGAGCCGTTTGAGGTTCAGCCTCAGGATTTTCTGAGGTATGATCTCATAGATGTTTAAAATTCTCCATTAATGGGCTGTTTTTGCAATTTTCAGCACTTTATCTACTTGTTTTATGTTAAAGAATGTTAAATATTGCACTTAAAAGAAACTCGTATTCATTACATAGCTTTAACTCTGAAACATGAAATAGCCGTTGGAGTTATCTACTCTCGCAAATAAACAAAATTTAAATAAAAAAATTAATAATTTTTCAGCTCCCGAGTGGTGCGACCATTTAAACGTTGACCCTATCACGAGGGGATTGCGAGTTCGATCCCTGGTGCTACAGCCATCCGTGTCCGGGAGTCCAAGAGAGCACTATTGGCCTCTCTGTTTCTGGGTGGGTAGGATGCCCCCCCGTGTCCCCCATCACTCAAATACAGTGCTACTCAGCGCAGGCGTAACAGATCTGGCGGTTGGCGCTTCCCTCCGAGCGTGTTCGGCTGTCCAGTGACGTTGCGTGAGCGGCACTTCGAAAAATGCAATGCGGTGGTGCTTCACAGGTCTCAGAGGAAGCCTAAGCTAGCCCTCGCCCTCCTAGAGCTGGTAGGGTCATGTTAATGGGGGGGAGTTGTAACTATTGGGTGGGAAAAATTTTGTAAGTTACCTGTATTTTGTTATTTTTACTTAATCAAAATAATCTAACTGCAGTTTGACTTGATATTACCTAGAATTCACAATAAAAACCTGATTTGTGAAAATTAATTAAAATAGAGATATTTGTTTTTGCGAACAAGCTCTTCATGTGTGGTCTAAAATGTTGTTGTATGCTGTACCATTACCATTACCCTTCACTAGAACTAAGGGGACCCAAACCCTGAAAAACAGCCCTACATTTGACCAGGGCAGAAATTTCACAAACTAACTGTGAAAAGTGGCACCCGATGACAGTGAAACATGTAAAGTCACTGAGCTTTTGTCAGCCAGTGTTTGTATGTGGAGACTGCATGGCTATGCACTTGATTTTATACACCTCCTAGCAAAGAATGTGGCTGAAACACCAGAACACAATCATTGGGAGGGGTGTCCAAACATTTGGCTATGTCGTGTATCTTGCATCCCTAATTTTGATATAGAAACATATTAGGTATTTTTAGTGAACACTAATTTTTGAAGCATTCAAAGCCTGTAAGAAAAAGACAGATGCACTGACACACGGCTGCCTTGGCTCATTTCAGATCAACGAAGGGCAAATTTGTTTTCTCTGAAACAAAGCAGACAAGCCAGGACCTTCATTCTGCCATGTCAAAACAGGCAGGCATGTGGTCATTTATGCACAGAGCTATCTGGCAGAAACCGGACCTGGACTGAGACTCGCTGACTGACTAGAAATCAGAAGCGTCTAGGGATCCCAGCACCAACCTGGATCCAAATCACTTTTCCAAACAAGCTTTTTTTTCCTCATGCGTGGCCTTAGAGAGCATCCTTGATTTGAATCTCCCAGGTTTCGAAAACTATTTATTACTAGTTATAATCACATCCTGGTCTTTGTTTTTCCTTGTGCATATGCCAAGGTCGATAAAATGCAGCGTCAGCTGTAAATACGAGGTCCATTTGGGGAATGTTTCTCTCCTCTTCCTCAGTCCTGGTGTTGAGAATCCTTAACAGGGAAGCAAGGCTTAAGCGTTTGAGCGTACTCTGTGTCTCGCATGGTAAATCTTGGCAGTGGTTAGGTTCAGGACATCACTGCCTCTTGCCAAAAGTCAGGATCGCCCCATATGCTCTTTCGTGGTTGCCTGCAGAATACTATGATTGTAAAAACAAAACAAAAAAAACATTAGAACCACATACAATACTACATTAAGCATAGTGTAAATGAACCACTGTCTCGCTGTCTCACTTTCTGTTTTTATAAGTGCATGCTGAATGTTGCAGAAATTTTTGATAGCAAGTGAAAAGTGTGACATTACTTCCCTCTCACCCTCCCGATGTCAGAACCAATTAGTCAGCTTCTGTCAACTCCCCGTGATACTCTGCTCTACAGCTTGGCAGAAAGAGCAGCAATCGCCTGTTGGAACAGCTGAGGATTCTGGACTAACATGCAAAGACTATTCCAAGACATAAACACTGAAACTGTTACATAGCGAATCGTAACTGAATAAAATGGACTATGTTCTGTCCTGTAATTCACAGATCTGGATTGTTTTCTAAAACAAAAAAAAAGCTTTTTTGGTTTAAAGTAGTCTTTTGGTATGAATAGGAATCACAGAGACCCATATTTACCTTCTAGAGCAAGTGTTTTGTCTGTTTATCCTACGGAATACATCTGTATGGAAAAAGTGGACCACTTCCTTTTATCAGTTAAGATAAGATAAGATAATCCTTTATTAGTCTTTCTCAGAAATTCTCAGTGTTACAGCAGCAAAGGGAGAGCAGGACACTCAAGAAAAAGAAGAGAATTAACGAGCAATTAATTAACCTTTTTAATTACTTGTTGCTATACAGACAATATATATAATACTAAAAGTAAAAAATAAGATAAAAAATATAAACTTTCACAAAAATAAACAATATAAAGGATTATAAATCAATAAAAGCTAAAATATTTACACTGTAAGGATATTTTACCCAAATTTCACTTTGAGTTTTGCACATGAGGTACTGGTTTATGTTGCACGTGTGATGGTGAGGAGTTAACAATATAAACATAATAAATAGAAAAGCAAAAAATCTTGAGATGTTCTTGAGATGTTTGATAACTGTGGGTCAGCGTCTCAGTGTCTGTGCTACATCCTTCCTCAGTAAATGTAATGGTCCATACCTACAGCTGATACAGAGAACACAGAAAACCCACTAATAGAAATGATGACGATACATTACGCTGAGCGAATTCTACTGAATTTTCAAAAAAAATAGTATGTAAACAAAGTAATTCAAAGTGTTTTCATGTGAAATGCATGATCTAGAGAAGAACGTACCCAGTCAGAATTGGCTGTGATGGGAATCAGACAGCAGAAAGGTTTAATGCTTGTAAAAGCGACTTCACAGAAAACATTTCTTTGAATTGGGTACAAATACGTTGCTGGATGTCTGAGACGATGTTATAAACAATATTTTTAAAAATAAATCCATGGTAAATTCCACATGTAGTGTGTTGTGAAGCGAAACAGTATTCGAAGAAAACTGATAATATTTGTCAGATTTATCCTTTAGTTACCGTTGTATTCCAAAAGTGGAGTTTAAAATAATCTTAAAAGTCAGAAAATGGGACTTCAAAAAAACCATGCAAGACCTGGTAGACCACCAAAACTGTCGCCATCAGATAAACTTGAAGTACTTAAAGCTTTCATCTTTCAGAGTTCCACTTCTGCTTTAGATCTGAAACATCCATTCTGTCCGTTCTTCCACTTTGAGCAGACACCTCAGTGATATGGGTCTGAAAGGCCGTGTAGCTGCCAAGAAGGCATTACTGAGAAAAAAAAAAAGAATTGGACAAAAAACAATAAATTCCAAACTGTCATCACCACTGAGCAGCGTTTCAGTCGGCAGCTGAGACAGAAGAACAGCTAAACAACCTGGAATCAGCCAGAAATGAACCCAACACCATTCGCCAAACTAAATGGGCTGTAAGATGCTTTACAGACTGGCTGGAACAAAACAACGTTAATATTGATCTGGCAAAAACTGACAAAACTGAGCTAAACTTGATATTGCGGCAGTTTTATGGCTCAGTCTGATTTGGTCAGACTCTGAAGATCAGACTACACATTTTTTATTTAACTGTTGTATAGAAGCAATAGAACACTCAAGGAGTGTGTTATCGCCAATAACATCACGGCTGTGATGATCTACGGCGACCAACGCGATAACACACTCCCCCTCTTAAACATGTATGTTTTGTGCATTTTTCCATGACGCTGGAAACCTGTACTTGTGGCCGTTTTGACTGGAAATGAAATAAAAAAGGTGGTTTCTGCACAGTACAGTACAAAAACACGTGTAGGTTCACCGGCCATTTTGGACAGAAATTAAAAAATGGTTATATTTACACTGCAGGTGTTGCAACCCTTGGTTTCTGTCACCACCACAGCAAAGAAATCTATACGTTTATCTACAATGCAGCATTTCACATCACTGAATCTCAGCAATTGAATTATAATCAGTGGAAGTCAAATTTAATGCAGTGCCAGCTTTGAGAGATTCGGATATTGTTCAGTGACAGATCATGGTTTTGAGCTTTGAGCCTACTTGGGCAATGATTACCAAACTGAACGCCTACAAAATGGTGTGAATATGTTGTGGTGGAGGGTATATGTGTGCATTCATTCATGCTTGGGTTAGTGTTTTGGCTTGGAGGGGTTTAGTGTTATCATGGGTCCATCTGTTTTCAGCTGGACCATTAGCTTCTCAGCTGTTCGAATGCTGCTGTGCCTTATAGCAGACGAGTGCGCACACACATGCACTCTGTGTGTGTGTGTGCGTGTGTGTGTGTGTGAGTGTGTGTGTGGGCATTCGTCTGCTATAAGAGAACAGTTTTTAGACATGGGATATATAAATACATGGTTTCTAATGTTGCTTTTTCTTTTTTAAGGAACTTAAAAATATTATATATAATATATATTATAAATTAATGGTGTGCCCTCGAATGTGGTAAAAGAATGGTGCCTAAATACACTCCTTATTTATGCTTATGTAATTACATTTCAAAATCTGATCTGCATCACCAGTCAAAGAGTAAAACCACACTTGCTTTTGATGTTAACCATTTTAATGTCTGTAGCACAATATTGAAATGTTTGTTAGAAAACTTCAAATTAAAATAATGAGGGAACACATATTTTCCAAATTTCCAAAGGCAGCGAGAGTGGTGTTCATTTGACACTGAAATTAGTGCCTTTAAAGCCTGTCATGAGGTAATTTCAGGTGTTAAGCGTACAGAGTGTTACATCACAGGCCAAGGCAATGTTTATTTAAACAACACAGTATATTTATTTGGCCATGCTGTGCAGCTATTTCCTTTATATGTAACTTCAGTGGTGTGCAAAAGTCAGAGACCACCCTTCATTAATTTAATTTCCAGTCAAACAGTAAAAAAAACAGAAAACAACAGGAAATTACACAGCAAACTAAATATCATTTTTTTCAAGTTTATTAGAGTATTATTCCGTTCTTTACAGACTTGCTTTCAGTTTGCAGCGATATTGTTCCGCACCTCCAAAGTTCAGTCCTAGAAGGCGATTGTACTTTTTGCTTCTTAAGTAATCACAAACACATTCAGTGATATTGAGGTCTTGACTCTGGGGTGGCCAGTCCATTGTTCACAGATCACCACCATCTTCTTTGATTAGAATATTTTCTTCTTTCCTTTTCTCAGTGAGGTTCTTCTACACATCCTTTCAGACCCATAGTGACACATCCTTTCAGACCCATAGTGCTGAGTGGTCTTCTCACAGTGGAAGGATGGACAGAAACACCTGTGGATGTTTTCAGATCTGAAGCAGCTTGATTTTCTCCTCTCTCTCAAAGATGAATGTTTTTTTGGGTATCTACAAGATGTTGCATCATTGTTCAAGGTTCCCATTTTCTGTAGATCATTTAACCATTTTTTTACTGCAATCTATCTATCTATCTATCTATCTATCTATCTATCTAATCAATTTTTGAATTCCAGCTTTAGAAACTTTTTTATACATATTTTCCTTTGACTTTCCCTTTTCTAAGAAATATCGCCTGAAACATTAATAACTTGTATTTAATTGCCACTTTGACTGGAAACCAAACAAATGAAGAGTTGTCCCGACTTTTTCACAGTACTGGAGGTGTTTGCTAGTTGAGAACTCAGGCTGCACAAAGCATCTCACTGCCTAAGAAAGGAGAGGAACTGACCAGCGAATACAACAGAAAGGAATATTAACTCATCTAGACTATCACAGCATGTATTTGAAGTATTAGAATGGTGTTAAATGTATATGCATTCTCTTAAAATCAGCCTCCAGTCATCAGTTCTTGTGTTTTACAGTGTAATGTTCACTTTCTGTTACATTCTGTAAAGTTTTGTGTGTTGCTGTTGTTCGTATCGGTTTGATTCAACAGCTTGCAGATAATGAGGGAGGCAGGTGGACGTGGTATCGGTTATATTGTTTTCAACATATGGGTATGTCTTCTCCCTTGTGGATGCTCGCTACCTTCCTCAGCTGCCGTAGACTTATTATTCAAAGCAAACAAACCTGCCTCTTTGTGTAAACTAGCTTCCCACCTCTGCTACACATATGAATATCTTCTGCTGATGACATTGAGTTAATTGTTGATATTTACTTTGAGGGTTGGGGGGGGTTAAAAACACTCAACAATAAATTGCTATGTATTATTTCTAAATATGTTGCCACACAGTGCTGATGCTTTGTTTTGTTTTTCTTTCTCTAGGGCTAAGTGAGCTGAGAGGTAATCTAAAGTTGTGCAGTGCACAAAGAGGGGGTTCAGACTGCCATAGAGTGGCTTTGGCGTTAAGGGAGTATCGCCTCCCGAGCCCACCCTCGCCACAGACTCTCAAAGAAGCCCCTGAGCAGCCCACTGATGAGTCCTCCAGCCACGCCATATCCCTCACATCCTGCGTTACCAAGAGTATAAGCTCCTGGTCCGTGCCAGAGGACAGCAACAAGCCTCCCTTCGCCATGATGGAGCCGCTGGGTGTCTCTGGACTGACTGAGGACTGCCTGCAGAGCCGCACCTGCCTGGGCTGCATCATTGAGACCAAGGATGCTTCAGATGCCGAGCCCAGTATCAGCCTCAAAATGGCTGACATAAACCGGGAGTATGATGCTTGCTCCATCTCTGACATTAGCATGCAGTGCATGAGCACCAGCGAGACAGGCAATTATGGGGATCAGCTCCTGTCTGACCAGCTTTTGAGCTTTCCCCTACCCAAGTCCCATTTGGGGGAGAAAAAGGACACAGAAAAAACAGAAAACGACCCAGATCAGACAGCTAAGAACTTGTATGAGGGCCTGCTGCTGGACAAGTGCAATGGGGAGGAAGGCCTGCTCACCAATTCCAACCAGGACTGGGGTTACTTTGAGTCCTTCATCAGTGAGAGTAAAATGGAGCTGCTGGACCTCTGTTCAAAAAATGAGCTCTCAGTGAACCTCTTCTCGGAGGAGGATGTAGACAACTATATGTTTGATGATGACGATGATTCTACGCTGAGCAGTGACGTGTGCTCCCTGAAGATCCGCTACGAGTCCTTCCAGGACAACATGAGAGAAAAGACCAACGTCCTTCAGGAGGAAACACAGTTCAACTTTTTCCCCAGTGTGGTGGTGAACTGCACGAAAAAAGATAGTGTGGTTAAGAGAAGTGTGGATGGAAGCTTACCGAAGCCCGAAGAACTCGGACTGGAAAACGAAAGCAAAGGAGACGGTTCCTTAGATAGGACACTTGATTATAGTCCAAAAATGAACTACTTCATTGATTCCGGCAACTCGGCTGAAGACTCAGGGGAGTATAGTGATGACAGCTCAAGCACTGGCTCCTCCATTGACACTTTCCATGTGGGCAAACATAAAAACTCATTTTCTCGAAAGAATGGATGCTCCTCCAACCCTCTAAACTATGGACTACGAGCAAAGAGGAAAGCCAGGTTCAGCGATGACTACCTTTATGATGTTGACTCCATCGAAAGTGAAAAAAACAACGAAAAGCGCGAAAAACCACCTTCCGATCCGAAAGAAGAACAGGATGACGACTGGTGTCCTAAAAAGAGAAGAAAATCTTCCCGCAAGGAGCCACCCGTGATAATCAAATACATTATCATAAACAGGTTCAAAGGAGAAAAACATATGTGTGTGAAGCTCAGCAAAATTGATCCAGCAGTCACGACTATAAGCTTAAACAAGGACACGATCGGCGAATATGAAAAGCTGGCTCCTCTGAAAGATTTCTGGCAGGAGAAACAGAGGGAGCAAGAGGAACAGCTTAGGCTGGCTGCAGGAGATAAACACAATTTCCATCTTAATGGCCGCCATCGACCCTTTAGTTCCAGTCCTCCCAAAAGGAAATACAAGCTAGCAAACAGACTTAGGATTCAGAGGATTCAAACTGTGGAGCAATCAAACCACAAGCAGGGCGCCTCTCCCTCTGATCCTAGGGAGGAAGTCGCTTCTAAAGAGGAGGCAAGGCCACCGACAATAGCAGCCCCCAGCTGTGCAAGCGCATTAGACCCAAATGACATCATACGCACTACTACCCGAAAGAGCAGAACACAAGAGATGGAGGAGAGCAGAATGGCAAATAAAACGGTCAGAATGCGTAAATTCAAAAGCGAAGCCAGGCTAAGAAGCAAGAAAATGAGGGACCTTGAGGAGAGCAGTGAAAGCGTGACAAACCTGACTGATGCTTGCGCTGTGCTAGAAAATAAGGACGCAGTAGGGAGTGGGAAAGAAACAGAGATCAACTCAGCTGCACACAGTCCCCAGTTGTGTGAGAGTCAAACAGCCGATGCCACTGAAAAATTTGCTTTCATGTCTGCCACCTGCTCCCCTAACAATGCTACGTCATCTGAGGATGTGGCTACAGGTGTACCCGTTATCCCCGGGGGCTACTTACAGACATTGTTAGATGCTTCGGATTCCTCGGGTGGCTCTGGTGTCTCTTTTTTCCCTCAGCAGACCCCCAGGCAACACTCGCTGGGTCTCTCTTTGGAAGAGCAACAATTTGCTTCTCTTCAGCTGGCCCAAAGCTGCGTACTCTCCCCGCCCTCTGAATCAGAGCTCCAGCAGTCGCCCCAGAATTGTCCCAGCCTTACCCAGATGTGGCACTCCCAGCTTGGCCCGAACCAGCAGTTTGCTACTGATATCCCTGAGACGGCCATCTTGCCCAGCAACTTCTCCAGTGCCATTCCCATGCCAATGTCAGAGAACTTGCCAGTGCCTGGGTACAGCCAGCTGGGGTTGGAAAGCAACAGAATGCTTTATGAAAAAAATTACATGCCTGAGCAGGCGCTGCCGCCTGATGCGGAATTTCAAGCATGTCAGGTTCCCTGCGTGGAAGGCCAGCTACAATTTCAAAGAGGCACACTGCACACTGACAACGGCAGGCTCATCAGTTTCGACTCAGTTGGCTCGCTGTCAGCTACTTCCAGCAATTACAGCTCTCTGAGTCTCAAGTCCTGCGAGAAGGATGGCGAGGATGATGTGAACGAGAACTTTCTGGCCCACTGCAGTCCCAAACTGGTGATTCAGCAGAGTATTGATGCAATCACACCCCTGAGGGAATCCACAGACTTGCTGGATATCTCCAACTTCACACCAGATAAATTCAGACACACATCACTGTCGGAGCTCTCGCCCCCTGAGACGCCGAATTTATCCCCCCAGGTCATAGGCCGAGAGATGAAGATAGCAGGAAAGGCCAAGGATCTCCACAATGGGTCCGAGATGACACTGGAGGGCAATCAAGAAATGAAATGGAACTGCAACATGATAGAGCAGCAAGACCATCTGCCTGGGTTCGCACTAGATAGTCACCAGTATCAGTTGTACAGCTTTAATGACGATGACCACTTAAGCTTGGAAAAGAAGGAAGCAAATCAAGCTGGCTTCGATGTGCAGGTTGCCGATATAAACAGCGAGGTGAAAGGTGCAAAGACAAAGAGGAAAAACAGCAGCAAGCAAACCGCAGGACAAGGCACTAAAAAAATCAAAGCACCGAGAGCTCCAAAGGGGGAAAAAGCTAAGACCCCACGACAGAATTCACGAGCGTCCAAAAAGCTAAAAGCCTTATTGGATGAAAAGGGTGGTAATGGCCAGCTAGAGGGGTCCAAGGGTTCAGCACACCAGCTGACAGATAGCGGCTCTGAGGACTGGCCAGGAATGGGCTGGCCAGAGGGCAGCGGTAAAGATGACGAGCAAAGAGAGTTCGAAGAGCCATCAAACATCCTTTCTAACATAGTATCAGGGATGGCCGAGGTGCAGCGCTTCATGATGGCGTCTATCGAGCCGATATGGGGGCCTGCAGCAAACATCTGTTTACCCTCAGAGGCAAACAGCCTGAAGTTAAAGACTCTCAAAATACTGGCAGGGACCTCGTCTGACCCCAAGAAGAAAGGTGCTGCCTCTGCCGGGGGTGCAAAAGGCAGGAAAGCAGGGGGTAAAGGTGGCAAAAATCAGGCCAAGTTCAATGCCTCTCATCCCTTTTTCCCCCAGTTGGCTCTGGGTTGTAACATGTTCGACAAGCCTAACCTCGGCGTCCCTGGCATAAACGGGCCCGCGCACAAAAAGATGTACCGTCACAAAACCAGTGCGAAATTCCCTCGGATCGAAAACATTAAGGGCAAGCGGGCTGAGCGAGACCCAAATAAGGACATAGCACTGATGACCTCTTTTGAAAAACTGAGGTAATATTTTGTAACTAGCTGCTGATGCACGTTCCTCACTTTCCCCCCCACTTCCTGCTCAGCCCTTAGTCCCTGACATACCTGCACTGACTCAATGCCGGAGATGCATGGAAATTACGTTACCCTTAACCCACCCCCCTTATTTTTTGCCCCCTGAAGAAGATATAGATATCTTGCATGAGAAACTTCTTGTACTTGCAAACTACCTATTGAGTGATTGTGTAAGGCTTGATTGAGATTTTAAACTACCATGGCTGCATTTTCTTCTTGCTTTTGCTGTTTTTCCTTGTAGCTGTTTTGGTTCTTTTTGTCTGAAGAGAAAAAAAGCCTTGATAAATATGTGTTTTTTTGGGAGATGTTTTTTTTTTCCAATTCTTATTTTTTAACAGTGAAATTTTGCTGCCCTAAATTTATGTAATTATATTCCTCGTTGGAAACATGTAGCTATTTGGGTAAAAATGCTTGTGAAAAGTACGCTCCCCCATTAGTTTTTGTATGCAGAACAGGACGACCTCTCCTGGCTGTCTCCCTCATATTGCCTGACTTTTTTTAGGTGGGAAATGCTCAGCCTCCTATCGAGGATAATCAGCATCCTTTGTAGGCCCCAAGACATCAATAGCACATAATGGGACCATTTTGTATTGAAGACATATCAGATTAACGTTTTGTTCTTTTTTTTTTTTCTTACTGATGGAATGAAGTTATAATTTTCTTCCTATGCTTTTACTATGCTTTTACAGGAGTTTTACTGGAACTTATCTTAGAGGGACAGTTCTAAGCCATGGAAATTCCAAAATGCTTCACTTTATTTTCTTTTTCTGCCAGTGTCCCTGTATAGAAATGCACTATTTAATGAAAACATCAACTCTAAAAATCAGCGTGCCAAATGTAAACTCTGTGCAAATTTATTATCAATACTGCATACTGGCTGTTCCGTTTTCTATCCGTATGAAGTATGGCCATTCTCTGTTGAGACTCTCGTGAGAATTGACATTCCAGATTTTTTCCCCCCTTTTCTTTTGGGAACCTATATTGTGAAGAGCACCCTGCAGCTGACAGTGGTACAAAACCACTCACTTAACCAAAACAACACTCACCCTGAACTTTCCTCCTTTTTCCACCTCCTTGCCAAATTCAGTTTACCTCAGCATAACTTGGCTTTGAGATTAAAAAAAGACAAACAAGTGGAGACGCTTCTTAATGAAAAGCACAGAAGAAGATATGGACAATGTTCATTCTGCATAGAGAACACCGTCTATCTGACGTCGGATGGTAAGCACTGTCGTTGGCATGTTTGTGGGAATGTCTGTCAGGTTAATCAAGTAACATAAAAACAAAGCAACAAACTTGTTACTGGCAAAAAAAACGTCATAAACACTTTGTGATTTTGAGCATCAGTATGTCATAAACACATCTGCAGTGTCCTGATGTTGCATAATAATACACCGATCAGGCATAACATCATGACCACCTCCTTGTTTCTACGCTCATTGTCCATTTTATCAGCTCCACTTACTATGTAGGTGCACTTTGTAGTTCTACAGTTACAGACTGTAGTCCATCTGTTTCTCTGATACTTTGTTAGCCCCCTTTTACCCTGTTCTTCAGTGGTCAGGACCCCCATGGACCCTCACAGAGCAGGTACTGTTTGGGTGGTGGATCATTCTCAGCACTGCAGTAACACTGATGTGGTGGTGGTGTGTTAGTGTGTGTTGTGCTGGTCTGAGTGGATCAGACACAGCAGTGCTGCTGGAGTTTTTAAACACCTCAGTGTCACTGCTGGACTGAGAACAGTCCACCAACCAAAAATATCCAGCCAACAGCGTCCTGTGGGCAGCGTCCTGTGACCACTGATGAAGAACTAGAGGATGACCAAGACAAACTGTGCAGCAGCAGATGAGCTGTCGTCTCTGACTTTACATCTACAAGGTGGACTGACAAGGTAGGAGTGTCTAATAGAGTGGACAGTGAGTGGACACAGTGTTTAAAAACTCCAGCAGCCCTGCTGTGTCTGATCCACTCGTACCAGCACAACACACACTAACACACCACCACCACGTCAGTGTTACTGCAGTGCTGAGAATGATCCACCACCCAAATAGTATCTGCTCTGTGAGGGTCCATGGGGGTCCTGACCACTGAAGAACAGGGTAAAAGGGGGCTAACAAAGTATCAGAGAAACAGATGGACTACAGTCTGTAACTGTAGAACTACAAAGTGCACCTATATAGTAAGTGGAGCTGATAAAATGGACAATGAGTGTAGAAACAAGGAGGTGATCGCTGTATAATGGGCCTATAAATTACCAGGTAGACTGATTGAGCTGTGGTTGCTGTTTATCTCCAAAATGTTTAAAGAGAGCAAAAACTATAAAACATGCAAACGTCTGACTATCAAGACGTGAAAGAGGCTACATTTGGTAGTTTGCTTCTCTTCCTTATTGGCTACCCAAGCGTATTTGCACATTAGCATTAGCGTTCCTTAATATGCTAATAATTGCCTGATATGAAGGGCCCATATATTACATATTTCTTCTACTGTATTTTATTCCCTGAGGTCCAGTTATGACGTTTGTATGTTTTTATGTACCAAAACCAGCGAACATTCATTTTTGCATGACCTCTCTTTATTATTTAGAATTAAACGGGCTGTTTTTGGTGCTGCGTCCTTAAGAATTCTGTCTGTAAATGATGTCAGATGTGGAAATGATTGGCTGTATTGTGCATTATTTCACTGCTGTCAGAAGAAAACCTCATATCTCCAAAATGACAACTTTACAGAAAAAAAGGAAAAACATACTTTACTTTTAATGTAAGTCAATGGAACCAGACTTTTTTCCAAGTAATTATGAGCTGTTTCTTTTGGTCTATTCATCATGAAATTTACACACAATGTAAAGAGTAACAGGCATTTTCAAATTATGTCAAAAACTGAAAAACGACAAAAATGGAGATATGAGTTTTTTTTCTGACAGCAGTGATTTAAAAAGCAGTCTAGGCTGAAACACAGCTTTTAATTTCAGTGTAAATGGACGGGGCTAAACCACTGTAGGCTGAATAGGTGAATGTATCGTCGCTGTTGGAACACAACTTAGTATCTCTGTTTTTGTTTTTCATGTTTTTACATCATTTGAAGACACATGCTGCCTTTACATTGTGTTAAAATGTCCATATGAATGAACCAACAGAAAAGGTCCAAAATCCCTTGGAAAAAATTCGTTTTACATCAACTTCTGTTATAAATTAAGAAGGTTTTTGGAGATACGAGGTTTTGTTCCGACAGCAACGATAAACAAAAAAACAATGAAGTCAAAATGCAGCTTAGTTTCTATTTCGCTGCTGTCGGAAGAACCTCGTATCTCCACTTTTGTTGTTTTTCAGTTTTTGACATAAATTGAAAATACCTGTTGCCCTTAACATTGTATGTAAATTTCATGATGAATGGACTAAAAGAAATGACCCAAAATGACTTGGGAAAAATTCTGGTTCCATTGACTTACATTAAAAGTAAAGTGGGTTTTTTCCTTCTCCTGTAAAGTTACCATGTTGGAGATACGAGGTTTTGTTCCGACAGCAGCGATATGGACTGTACGGACTGTATGCAGAGTGAATTGTACGTTTTGATACTTTAACAATGTTTACATACTACATCAAACTTTTATTCCAAAAAAAGCAAGAAAATTTTGGTTTTCCGTGATATGGGCTGTTTAAAATATAGGGATGCACCATGTGGGAACTGTGGGCCGATGCCGGCTTGATAGGGATGTACGTTCGTTCCTTACTCCGAAATGTTACCATAACATAGTTCTGCTCTGTATCCTTCTGCCTCTGTCTGTTCTGTCTAGCTTGCCATGTTAAGGACCAGGACATGCTGGTGAGGGGAAAACTGCACACGGGCCGTGGCGCCCGCTTGCCTGCCTTCTTGTTTCTGCCTATTTTCAATTGAATGTACTTCTTCAAGATTTGTACAGTGTGCCACTGTTGAGCTGCCTCCTCTTACTGGTGCTAAGAAAGCAAACCTTTTTTTTTCTTCCCAGATATGACAAAAAAGAAAAAAAAGGAAAAAAAAAGAGAAAATATAGAAAGACAGAACCCTAATCCTCTCTTTATGAATGTATAATATATGGTTATGTTTGATGTATTCACACCATAATTATTTGACATTAATTGGGATTCCTTTTTGCCTTTTTGTTGAAAAGAGTATTGAGCTTTATAAATATTGTCTAGAGTTGATACCAGAGGGATTCTTAACGAACTCTTGACATGACAAAAATACTGTATATTTTTCTCTGTGCCAATTTGTAACATATTTTGTAAGTGTATATTTTTCTTAGAAAGTGCTGTGAAGTATTAGTGTGTGTGAGTAACCTTTTTTGCGCCTCTGTAGGCAGTGAAAAGGATGTATAACGAAAAAGTTTCTGGTTTTAAAAACCAAAATATTAAGTAACAAGCAAACAAAAAAAAATCTACATTTTTGTTGGGAGTTTTGTACGAGGAAATTGACCTTGTTGTGGGAGTATTGTGTTATTGTGGAAAACACAAATAGGCAAAGAAAGAAAAATGAAGAAAAAAAATAAAATTTGTGAACTACTTGCTGTTTTATAGATTTTTCATGTAAATTATTCTAGTATTATTTTGTTTATGTTGTAACTGTTGCAAAGGTTTTAAATATTTGTGAACCCGCCTGTATGGTGATAATGTAATATTGGTAACTTGCTGAGTTTTGTAATAATGTTTATGGAGTAAATATACAAATTAAAATGAGATTTTGAATGCTGTTTTTGGAAATTGTCCGTTTTGTTCTGTACCTGCCCGAATCTTATTGCTGGATCACTTCATCTTATGTGCTGATCTTAATGATAAGCCTATTGAACATTTGTTATGTGGGTGCACTGTACGCCACTTTAAACTGTCCTTATTTACAGCCTTACTGATTGGTCTCCTCCAGACGTTTCCACCCCTTCAAAGCCTGTTGAATTAATTTATGGCAACAACTGTTGAAGCAAATGAGATGTTGAATATAGTTCATCATTAGTATTGTGCAGGCTTTATCCCTATTATCATCAGTCATTATTCAGTACACTCTCAGAAATAAAGATACTAAACTGTCTCTGGGTCAGTGCCCCTCCTGTCACCTCAAGGGTCCATCTCAGTACCTTCAGTCAGGGAACATAACTGAACCATAATCCACTGAAATGATATGTTCTAAGCTGTACTGACTCCACACACCCCGTCTCGTCTCCAGGCTTTTATTTTACTGTTCTGTTTAAAACATTTGGTTATGAAAAGGTACAAATACGAACTTTTTACCTGGAAAAACTTATTTAAGGTTCACAATCAGACCTTAAAACCACTGTTGTACCTTTGAGGGAACATTTACATTGTTTGTACCTTGATGAACGAAAAATGTTCCTGTACAAAATCTTTATTTCACAGTGTGTTAATCAGCTAACCGTTTTTCCTTTAACCTCTTATTCTCCAGGGTACATTTTGGTTTGTCTATCTGAATTTACATGACCAAATCATAAAGCAAATTATTCAGTAACTGCATAAAATAAATGTAAATTTTATTTTATTTATTTTAAAAGCTCCCCTCAAATTAACAGGAAATGTGTTTTTATGATCATACACATATTGCTATATGCTTACAATTTACTGCTGAAAGCCAGAAATCTTAGACGCTCTTTGTATTATTTTATAAAAATAATTTTTACAGAGCAGATCACTGAAGAGACGCCATCTGTTTATAGTTTATAGCCCAGATTTGTGGAAAAATGGGTCGACTTTCAGTAGAAAAAAAAATTATGAGTTCAGCTTCTTTTATTATAAGGGTTTAAAATTACACCACCCATCTATTTGACCGGAAAGAAGACAGTTACAGCCTCATACGACCCCCACCTTTAGAATGTAGCTTATGAAATATGAAAGTTATGAAGAATATGACAAAGTGCGTTTTGGAAACACCAGTGGTCTCAAGGAGTTGAAAAGGTTAAAGGTTGACAAATAAAATGAAATTGGGCAGGCTTAAAAAAATAACATTTCAGTTATTTCTATAATAGGACTCAGCACTCAGAACCCCTGTGAACGATCCGTATGGGTCACTCCAGCCTAAACCTGGCATTTGGTACATTGCTTGTTGTTATGTAATATTCTGCAGCCCTCAGCATCATTAGTTTTACAGAAGTCACTATTTTGTGTCCTTTTGGTGTTTGTGTCCATCACTACACCATACATGACAAAAATACCTCACACAACTGTTGGACCCCCCCCCCAACAGCCACACAGAATCCTGATAAACTTATAAGCATGATATTTGGCAACGTAGCAGTAACATTAGCCTGTTTGTAAAAAAAACAAACAAACAAAAAAAACAGTCCATTACGTTTTTTAAGGCTCCTCCCACCTTCAAGACCATTAGGAGGATGTTTTTCTAGCCTTTATACTGGAAATTCTAGCTCTAGAGGCCACTGTGGCACTGCTGTGGGAGGTGAGTAGGCATGTTTACAGCAGATGTAGTAATGATTAATTCTTTAATTTTTAACAAAACAACTGGAGACCAGAAACCAGAAATAGACATACACACTACATAACAGTGAAGCCATCTAGATGACAAGATGTGCCATAACTGGTTCAAGCTTAAATAAATTTATATACAAATTTATATATTTATATCCTAATTTCTAATAATCAGTGATCCACAGTCCTGCAGCAAGTAAGATTAACTCAAACAGCCCAATCACTTTAAACAGTGTCCACTGAGCTAAACTCTACTTTTTTCACTTCTACTTACTCTTGAACTGTTTAACTTGAATCAAATACTCTTCCTCATGTAACGTATTTGCAGGAATTAAAACAACTATTTTAATAAACACATTTTTTCATACGGTAACAAATAAATGGCTTAAAGAAAAGTATAATCACCCATTTCTGAGGACTCACAGCTAAACACAAATTTACTTTTCTGGCAACATTGATGGGAAAAGGCCAAACACAAAGCACCATCATCGTGAGAATAACAAAAGTACGTAAAATATATAATAGCCTACGACATATTAAACAAACAAAAAAAAATCCAAAGAGAATTATACTTGAGAAAAATAACAGTTAATTAACACACAACAACAAAACCGCTAAGAATACTGGGAAGCATTTTGGGCAAAAGACTTACCAAAGTAACTAAGGATTAGACAAAAAATAATAAGTGTTACTAGATTTATTTAGTGATTTTAATAAATAAGTAAACCCAAAAAATTAAGTTTGTGTCATTATTATGTTTTACAGTGTATAACTGCATCCAAACCACACACTACACTACCTTACATGCTAAACTAAGGCATAAGATAAGATAATCGTTTATTAGTCCCACAAGGGGGAAATTCACAGAGCTACAGCAGCAAAGGGAGAGCAGAGCACTCAGAAAAGAAACAAGAAGAAAATTCACAGAGTAATTAACCTTGTTAATTATTTAGTTTGTTACTATATAAACTATATATATATATATATATATATATATATATATATAATACTGAAGGTAAACTCTATCACAAAAATTTACAATATAAACAATTATAAATAAAAAAGCAAAAAACATTTATACTGTAATAATATTTTACCACAATTGCACATGAAGTACTGATTTGTATTATACATGGGAATAGTGAGAAATTAACAATATAAACAAGGACTTTTAACGGTGGCGGTGATTTTTAACAGGATAATTATCAAATGAATAATTTTATAAGACACTTTATGATTTTTGCTGGTGACACAGCATCGTTTTCTGTTTTTATGAGCAGCTTTTTTCTCCTGTTCCTCTGAAAGAGGCAGATCAGTCCCACCTGGCTACTCGGCTAGGTTAGCTAAGCGGCCTCAGCAACAGCCAGGAGCCCAAACAGAAAGATTAAAACAGCATTTCTGATAATTAAGACATGAGTCAGTATCTATGTGCGGGTATTTAGTTGCTCTGAGGCCTTAAAGAACTATTATTAATAAAGGATTGGTAAACATTGAAGACGCAAACCGACTTCCCGTTGCAACATCTTAGCATTTCAAAATAAAAGTGCAAAAAGCTCAAACTGCATCTACAGTGTTTTTTTCTAATTCAATATAAACTTTAAGCCAGCAAACACTTATTCGTTCTGAGGAGCCCCACATAAATCTGGCGTAAAATAAACCAAAAAATAACCTACAGTGACATTTTCCTGTTAAGAATTTAAACTGTATTAAAATGTATTAAATAATTTGTTAAATTGTGCTCCAAGCCAGGAGGACACAGCGAGCTTAGGGAGGCTAAAAAAAAATACAAATTAAAAGTCGTCCTCTCCATGTTAGCATTACATTCAGACTAATGAATTAATGTTTATTAACAAATACAAATTCTAACCTTTTGCTGGGTCATTTTAACCTTCAGGATTTCAAAATGTCACCAACCGTATTTTACGCCGAGTGTGTTTGGAAGCATAGAGGCCAGCGCTAAGAGCTCATTTACACCTGACATTAAAAGATATTATTTACTTTAATCTCTGAATCATCTGTTTCCTCCCTCCTCCAGATGTTCAGGGAATCTTATTTTGGGTTGGAGGTGGGGTGCTGTAGACGTCAAT
The DNA here is from genome assembly GCF_904425465.1 of Colossoma macropomum. Lineage (NCBI taxonomy): Eukaryota > Metazoa > Chordata > Actinopteri > Characiformes > Serrasalmidae > Colossoma > Colossoma macropomum. The sequence goes on from NW_023494788.1 coordinate 41,709,633, forward strand.
GACATTTCAGTCATATCAAGCTTAGTAGTAGTTTTATTATTATTATTATTAGTGCTTCACAGTCAAAGACTGATTTCACACACTAATTTACCAATTTAAAAGGATCAATAAAACAGAAAGTCATACACCTACATATCTAAAATTATTAATATTAACAACATAGCTGTATGTAAATGACAAAGCACACTACACCACACCTAAACAAAGCATGACCAGCCAAATTTAACAGCAAATTCTAAATAAATATGATTATTATCTATCAAAATCTATGTATAATGCATATTTATTAATAAGTCTTGTAAGGGGAATTATTATATTAGTCAGTCTGGTCATTGGCTCAGTGGTCTTTACTGCCTGTTGTGCATCCAGACGGTCATTATTTATTCATCTTAATGACAGTTCAGATATAAAAGCTTGAAACCAGAATCGCTAAACATACCAGTTCAGTACCAGTATATCGCTGCTGTCAGAACAAAACCTTGTATCTCCAAAATGGTAACTTTACAGGAGAGGGAAAAAATGTACTTTACTTTTAATGTAAGTCAATGGAACCAGAGGTTTTTTGAAGTAAATTTGGGCCGTTTCTTTTGGTCCATTCATCATGAAATTTACACACTTGTCATTATATGCTGTTATTGCACTGCCTTTTTCATCTTATGTTATAGATCTTATTGCAGATTTTTGGTATATTTCTATTTGTATATATGCCTGTAGATAGTTTTTTGTTTTGTATTTATTCTTCTTTTTATATTGTTTCACCTTTATTACTAATACTGTCCTGTGTTGTGTGACGGCTACAGGCTGCTAAATATCCTTCGGGATCACTAAAGTATTTATCTATCTATCTACACTCTTCTATTTAAACATATTATGTAAATTGGATGTTTGTTGTCTTCAGACAAATATCAAAATCAGACCTTTTCTCATGTAGAGCATGTAAATGATCTCAGTTTGCATTTAACCATAAATAACATAAGTACAGGGTGTCCCAAAAAATTGACATAATTTGAGACGTGAATATCTGACCAACTGGGCAAATGAAATTAAATAGGCTTTCATGTTGAACAGTACAAGATTTATTTATCAAAATTCGAACAAGAAATTCAGAGGAATGTAGATTTTATAACCAATTTCACAAAGCTGATCTTCCGATACTGGTGGTGGTCCAGACCCCTTTGTCCTGCACAGACAGCCTTCCTCTTTGAATTTTTTGCACCATGTCCAAATTCTGCTTTCCAGTTGGTGCATTTTTATTGAATTTTCTCGAAAATGCCACTGTGTTCGAGCATATTCTAACACACAAAAACAAAATGCCTTTTCATTTCTAGTGAATGCCATTCTTCAACCTGAAAAAAAAATTCAAAATTAAACTTCGTCAGTTTTTATACATTTTGCTCAAATTTGAGATCATCTGAGAGAGAACTGGCTGTGTTATTAGACCACAAGATTATGTCATTTTTTTTTGGGACGCCCTGTATTTAACAAAAATAAAATAAAAGTCGCCTCCCCGCGACTTTTGTCTTGCCTCATGTATTCCCTGAACTCCGGTACACCGGAATCGAGACGGTCGATTACGGACGGTCTGACAAACCGATGCTGGAGCAAACGGACACGGACTCCAAACACTTGGATTAAAAAGACTGATTTAAAGTTGAACACAGACGGCCGTGACTACGGAGAACAGATCGGCGACCGGTGGAGAAAATCAGCGGATCGTAAAAGGTCGGTTTGGTTGTGATGTCAGTGGTCCGTTTGAAAGGTAGCTGTGCAGGAACGGAAGCTAACGTGCTAAATATGCGGCTCGGTTCACCTTTACCGTTGTTTTGTTGTTAGCTCGCTCGCTAACGTGGCGATCGGCTGAATGTTCGTGAGTTCAGAAGGCCGTTAAGTCGGTAATGTGAGCTAACCCTGGTTTCCCAGCCAGTTAGGGGCGGTTTGGCCAACCAGTCTCCCAGATTTCCTCTTCTAAAAACGCTCAGCTGCTCTTTTGGCTTGAGAAGTAGCTCGAAGTAGCGCAGCGCCGTTAGCTCGACCCCTAACGCCGTGAGTGATACGGCTGTAATTGCGGTTACTTTGCCGTCGATTCCGTGTAGTTTCGGTCGGTCTTTGTCAGCGTTAAACTGCTGTAAGTTACTAAATCCGGCGTTAATGGAGTACCCGGCCTGTCTGAAGTTAGACGGCTATAAAAGGTGTCGCTAGCAGTTGCAGCTGCTGTTGACAACAACAGTGATCTGTGCTTTAACCAAGGTTAGCAGGCGATTGTGAAAGTGCTAACCTAGCTTGACTGCCGCTGTAAAAGCAGCTCTCTTAGTTTACATGACGTTGGTTAATATAGGAACACGTTGTTTACGCTTATTAGCTGCTTAGCTAACTAATTGGATCAACTGCCCTGGACGGCGTCGCTGGTCTTCCCCTCCGGTCAGCTTGCTAAGCTAACCGTTAGCGTCACTGCGCTAGCCAGGCTTGTGTGTCGGCCTTCTTTCTTGATGCCATTTTGTTTTCACTCTTGCTGGCGTAGTGTCTCTCTATTAGTGTCCATTTTTTGATCCAAGCTGTTAAAACACACTTAAACCTTTTATAACGAGTCGAGCTTTTAAAAGTAACCGCGCGGTGTTGCTGCTGTTTGCCGTTTTTCCGCGATGCCATTTTGTTTTCGCTCCGCAGTTCATAGGTTAGTGTCCATTTCTCGTTGTAGTGTCTTTTAAACCTTTACAAAAAGGCTTTAACCTTCTTAAAGCAGTTCGATGGTAACCGCGATGTGTTCGTACAGCCCAAGTATAGTGACCACTGCCCTCTATTCCCTTAATAATGTGTGGGAATTTCGATATTTTACGTTTCTTTTAGCTGGTTGGGTTGTCCTCATGAACATGACGAACCCTGGAGGCTAACTTGAACAAATTTAAATGACCAGAACTCTGGTTATGCATGTTAGAGATGTCTGGTTGAGAAGCTAAAAGTTTAAATGATTTATTAAGTTTGTAACTAATGTATCTGTAAATTTCATAGTGTCTACTGTTGTCTAGCTAAGTATCTTAAAGCTAATTATTCAAGATTATTTATTTATATATATATATATATATATATATATATATATATATATATATATATATATATTATTGTGATAATAAATTTGCTGAATACTGTATTATGTAAAATATATCGCTGTTGTCGGAACAAAACCTCGTATCTCCAAATTGGTAACTTTACAGGAAGAGGAAATAACCCACTTTACTTTTAATGTAAGTCAATGGAACCAGACTTTTTTCGAAGTATATTTTGGTCATTTCTTTTAGTCCATTCATCATGAAATTTACACACAGCATAAAGGCCAACGGGCACTTTCAGATTATGTCAAGAACTGAAAAGCAGCAAAAATGGAGATACGAGGTTTTCTTCTGACAACAATGATATATTTTACATAATATAGTATTCAGCAATTTTATCATCATAACACATTAACAGCAGTTCAGGTTTTCTTTTTTTTACTTGTCCCTGAACAGTTAATTTAAATAAAGATGCATTATGGTAACGAGAATCAAGGTAGAAAATGCTTTAAAGTAGAAAAATAATTACCTTTTTGCTGCATCATAAAGAGGTCCAGCCGACCTGCTAAATATATGAATATATATTGTTTATCTACATGATGATTGACACTTATTTAAGGCTGCTTAATGAGAATGATCCACTTAAGAATTGCCTTTTGTTCTTCTATTGACGAGCATCTCTGTGATGTGAATTTTCGGTCCCTTGTGTCCAGGTGGTGCTGACAGTCATTTTGGCTTTAACAGCCATGGAGAGCTCAGACAATGCAGAACAAGGGGGCAGCGAACAGTCCGACTCTCAACGCAGGCAGCAGCGGGACCGCCTGGACCGAGAGGAGGCTTTTTACCAGTTTGTTAACAATCTGAGTGAGGAAGACTACAGATTGATGAGAGACAACAATCTGCTTGGCACCCCAGGTAACAAAGCTGTTTTTTTAGTATTTGCTGTATTAATTTGACGAGTTACTTTATCTTGGTAGGAGATTTGTTTCGTCATTACAGGGGCATGAGACAAATGATAAAAGCTCACTGCTTTCAGTACTGTCGGTTTTCTTTTTCACTTATGATGTGACCTTGAATACTTTGTGGGTCGGAGAACTTCAACTCTGCATTGAATGCTCTTATATGCTTTTACGTCCCACCATATAGAATTTGATGATGCAGAAATAAACACGTGTTGCTGACTGGCTGTCAGCTCGGCTAATTGTGCACTCGTGTGTACGCATTGATTACTTACGGTCTTGAGAAGATGTAGACCTTTCTTTATAGCGCTTACTAGAGGAACAGGAGATACGGACAGTGGTTTGAATGGTGTAGTTCGTCTATAATACTGAGAGCAATGCACAGTTACTTCTGGTCCGGGTCCCTTCACCCCACCCCTTCTCACCTTGTGTGTAGCTGTGTTTTACTTTTGTGGTTTGAATTGTTGTTTATGTGCTTAAAACAAAACCACCAAGCACTTTTGTGGACCTCCTGAAGACGCCCGATCCATTTCTGTCCCGGGACAGTGGAAAGGAATGTTATTTCGGAGCATCCTTTAGCCGAGACCCCTGCCAGGAGATGGCATTGAATGGGCAGTTCTTGTCCTGGTAAGTGCGGTGGTTTTCAGTACTGTCCTGTTGCTGTTTCACAAGCTTTTCTGAGCAACTGGTAAACAGTACAGAATACTGTGTTTAAGCCCACTGCTTTAAGCAGGGGGACAATGTTTAGAGGTGAAATTCTGCATATTCGACTTTGCTTTGAGAGGTTGATGGTCAGGTAAAATAATCAGGCACAGATAATTAAACACTCAAGGTGAAGGGCAGTTTGATACTTGGATATGCTGCATGGATTTGGTCCTTATAAACTGATAAATCATATGGAAATTCTCCAACAAATATCTGGGTTGACTATCTGTATACCTCAGTTAGTGCTGGGCGATATGACCTCAAATCAATATCACGATTAATCGAATGCTTTACCTCGATTACGATTAATGAATGATTATTTTGTTTGTTTGTTTTTTTGCCCTCATAGTTCACTGGCAAGGTCTGTACTGTAAATATGCTCTGCATATCTTAATGTAAGTCGTCTCAACAGCCAGATCAGAATTCACGTGGCTTTTACGTCAAACCAGCTCGACATTCGTCATGATTTCGCTCTGCTGAGACTCATAAACATTTGAAGTGATATTTCTGTACAAAAATTAGAAGACACTCATCCAGAACCCTCCGTGTTTGAAGAGATTTTGAAAGAAATGTCCGAACGCGGCCGCAGGAGAACGAGGCTGCAGCGTATAGAACAGCTAAAAGTCTGAAAGCAAAGTTTAAAGAATCCGAGGACCCGAACCAAAGAAGTGACCGCGCCCTTTTTACGGCTCGAACACATTCTGGGTGATGAGCCCAGCTGTCAGTCAGTGCAGCTTCATGATGGCTCCTGAGATGCTGGTGAAGATGAAGCTGATCCTCCGGGAGCGACTGGTGTTCGTTAGCAGTCGTGATTGTTCACCTCTGGATGAGCCGTGAAGCAGCGTGATGATCTGTTCTTTAGTGCATGTGGGTCAGTTTAGGAGCTGATCTGTTCAGACTGATGTCGCAGATCACATTTAAAAGATATTGTGAACAGCCAAACAAAACAGTTGGATTTGGTGAGAAAGTCCTGCTGTATGAACGTAGCCAGTGTAGCACAGTGACCAGCCATGGATGTAATTTCAGTAGGCAAACCTGCTAATGTTCACGAGTATCAGTGAAGTCATCTTATGTGAAGAATTAGCAAAGAACTGGGAAGATTGTGAAGCATTGTTCTTTTGCGCATGTGGGTCAGTTTAGGAGCTGATCTGTTCAGACTGATGACCCATACAGATCACATTTAAAAGATAATCTGAACAGCCAAACTAAAAGATTCGATTTGGTGAGAAAATCAGATTTGGGCCACTTTTACCTGCTGTGTGAACGTAGCCTTAGCTTCCATGTCACGGACTGGACGTGGGAGTCATGTGATACACGCGTGGTAGTAAGTTTTTAAGGGGACAGTCCATGAACACACAGAGTGGGGAAAGGATTAACAGAATTAAAAAAAATCTAAATAACCGACATGGGCAGGATTGCGTTGGTTAGAGGTTCTGAATGTCGGTTTTGATTACTTTTCGATTAATCGCCCAGCCCTAACCTTAGTAACTTAAGCTGGTGTGTCACTACTTAACCGCTTGCTGAAGCTTCAGACAATCAGTCTGTTTCATTTAAAGTTTATCAAATATTTAACTGTCTTTATAAAGTGATTGCACTTTCTTTGGCTTCCCGGTGTTTGACCAAACAGTGTAAGCCTGCTCTTTTTGATACAGAAACTTTGATAAAATTGGTCTCAAAACAGCAGAAACAGTCCTGGCATGCTTGAATACAATCTAACTGCATTGTGGAATTGAATAAAAGCAATTTAACTGTCAAATGTTGGTGATTATCTGGTTGTTGGATATGCAGGAAATATGTTTAAAACCTGCTGTGCTGAAAATATGCAATAATGTAATTAACATATTATTGGTTTCAGTTTAAGTATGATTAAAAAGGTAAACTCATCTCCAAAAATGAGTCCTCCTGAGTTCATGTGCTTCGATAATAGATGAGTGGCCCTGTTGTACAATGCGTTCCTCAAAGTATTTAGACGTTGGGTTATTTAGTGTTGTATACTGAGAAAAACACTAATGTTCATCCCAGTGCAAAGGATCTCCTTATGGAAATTCTAGTTATGCTTGAGATTTTTAAAAGCTTTTATTGCAGTGTTTGAGTAGACTTTTTTCAAGAATTCATTTTTTCCACTTTTATTAACTCTAGAATCTTTTATGTCCCACCATATAGAGTTTGGTTATGCAGAAATAAACATGTTAAACAGATGCCTTTATTTTACCTATTCAAATCCACAATTGGACATCATTTAATAATTATATCAATCCCACTAATAATTTATATGCATGGTACTAACTCTCTCAATTCTAGAGGGAAGGTTATTGTTAATTCCAATTGTTTTTTGTTGTTGTTCCCATAATGACGCAAGTCTTGCTTGCACTTCATTCAGAATTGATGAGCAGTCTTAGCAATTATTAACAGGCAAAAAGTCGGATATGCAGCATTTTACAAGTTTTTTTTGGTCTTTAGTAATAATGTCATCAGTTTTACTCTTCAGTGGTGATATAAATATTTAAATTTGTAAACGAAGTTTTCTCTCTGTGGATTATTTCCTTCTCTTATTGCTTCATCTTTGTTGTCGAATGATGAAAATTAATCCGGAGGGATGTTGAATAAAGTGGACAACTTGCCTCAGCAACCAGTGCAACCGTCTTTCGACAGCCAGCCCAGCATATATGCGGTCTCGGATTGATGGGCAGTTATGGAATATATGGAAACCTTACGTCTGTTGTGAAAATGATCAGTATTTTAACCCTCAACATATGTTTTTACGATCAGGCGAGATTACTGAGGAAGAGTTGGCGAACCGCCTTCAGCAAATCAAAGATGGCCCTGAGCAGCTACACAACGATAGCGGCAGCAACAGCGGTGGCGGTGGCGGCGGCGGCGGCAGCAGCAGCAGCAGCAGCGGTGGCAGCAGCAGCCCTGAAGGCAATAGTGAACAGCCCCCAGGTATGTTGGTATTTTCTGATTCATATGTAAATTACTCCGTTATATATTACCTGCTTTTCTGTTGAATTTCTCTGGAGATGCCAGTCATGAAAAATAGTTGTTCTCTTCTTCAGTTCCAGTATCGGAGGGGACAGAAGAAGCGTCCAATGGCGACACTCTCCTCGACTGGCTCAACACTGTGCGTCAGACTGGCAACACCACGAGAAGTGGTCACCGGGGCAACCAGTCGTGGCGGGCGGTGAGCCGAACCAATCCAAGTAGTGGAGACTTCCGTTTCAGCTTGGAGATCAATGTCAATCGCAACATAGCCGAGCAGCAAACACAGACTGACGCTGAGCGGCTGGAGGGAGACCAAGCCCCTCCAGATGGTCCTGTGTCTGAGCCTGAGGCGCCCATGGAGACAGCAGAGGTGGTCGAGGAGCCTGTGGTGGAGGAAATGGCTGTCATGGTGGAGCCTGAGCTGCCTGTTCCTGACAGTCCAACTGTAACCAGCCAACCTAGTCCACAGATTCAGGTTTTAACTCCTCCAATTGTTACCCCAGTAGAGCCACGTAGAGGCCAGATTAGAGCACGTAGCCCAAGTCCGGAACAGCGCAGAACCAGGGCCCGTACAGCTAGGAGTCGTTTACCTCTCAACCTTGACCAGTTGGACGGGCTTCCTCAGGCACGCAGTGGCCTGCCTTCTCGCAGTCACGAACCCCTCTCGGAAGCAGCTCCTCAGATAGAGGGCAGTTCCAGGACTAGGCTGCATGTTCTGTCTAGGCAGAGCAGTGTTCAGGTGGAAAGCCAGGAGTCTGTAGCAGATCCCGAGCCACCTCCAGCTCCTCAGCAAGGGGAGGCTCCTGCTGGAGAAGCAGGAGCTTCAGGCCGGCGCCCTCCGACTATAATGCTGGACTTGCAGGTGCGTAGGGTGCGGCCAGGTGAGTACCGTGAGAGAGACAGCATTGCCAACCGCACCCGCTCTCGTTCGCAGACTTCCAACAACACTTTCTTGTATGAAACCGAACGCGGAGGCTTTCGCAGGACCTTCTCCCGTTCTGAGCGGGCAGGAGTGAGGACATACGTCAGCACGATCCGCATTCCCATCAGGAGGATCTCTGACGCTGGTCTTGGTGAGGCCACCTCTTTGGCTCTACAGTCAATGATCCGGCAGATCATGACTGGTTTTGCCGAACTTAGCTACTTTATGGACTCCGACTCGGACTCTTCAGACTCAAACCGCGGTTCCAACCCCTCTACAGATCTCCCTGACACGCCGGTAAATCCTGACACTGCCAGCACTTCTGTACCTGAAGCTCCCGTTGCTAGTGCCGGAATCTCAAACGAGGGTGATGCCACAGAAGCACGAACAGAGGAGAGGGAGGGAAGTGCGGAACCCTCCCAGCAGCGAGAGAGCAGGCAGAGGCCGCGAGCTGCCATTAGCCTCGAGGAGACCGCCTCTCTGCCCTTTCTGCGACTTGCACATTTCTTCTTACTCAATGACGAAGATGACGACCAGCCCAGGGGCCTCACCAAAGAGCAGATCGACAACCTCTCAATGCGCAACTTCGGCGAGAGCGATGCGTTCAAGACCTGCAGTGTCTGCATCACAGAGTACGCAGAAGGTAACAAGCTCCGCAAGCTGCCCTGCTCGCACGAATACCACGTGCACTGTATCGACCGCTGGCTTTCGGAGAACTCTACTTGCCCCATCTGCCGCAGGGCAGTCCTCGTTTCTGCCAACCGCGAGAGCGTCGTCTAGCTATAGTGCAGAGTCTCCCATCATATTTCAATTATTCTTTCGCCTTACAATAGCATTTGGTACCTTGTGATGTGAGGTGTCTCATAGACACGGTCAAACCCAACCTATTTTAAGCCATTGAAAGTTTTATTGGATGTGCGGAGTGCATTTGTAGTGGCACATACTTTGACATGTTTATATAAAATACCCTTTCTTTCGCTTGCTTTGAAACATTGACTCACACACGATGGAGTCCATTGAATATTGTTCACCAAAAAGGTAACAGTTTCAAGAATTGAGAACCAATCATTTGTACATGAGCTCGGGTGTGATGTGAATACATGAATTTTGATGGTTGAAGGATCTATTTATATACTTTTTTTTTTGTTTGTTTTGATTATCATAAGTGTTGTTTGGGTCCGACTCATGTCTGCAATGTTAGGTTCTCAAACATTAACCAGCGTCATTATTACTTAAGTATACATAAATGTAGAGAACTTTAATGTTATTTAATGCTTTTATATAGGTTAGGTTTGGGTTTGGCTTAACAAGAACCTTTCCTTCCACTTCGGCCTGGGTTTTCTGACACAGATTAGGCCTAGTCTAATGGACTAAAAGACATAGCTAAAAGGAAATCGTAATTTTCTCACTAAACTTGGCGTAATCTGTCTGAAAAAAAGAAGTAATCGTCCCTCAGGGATAAAAAGCGAACTTCAGGATAAGACATTTGTAATGAATGATTATCCATTAATATTGTGGTGAAGTTATTCGGTATTCGGAAATTCGAGGACAAATCATTGTTGCCATTCTTTTGCAGTTGCTTCCAAGACTTTTCAGCTTTGACAGTGGTATACAAAGATAAGCGTACCATTGCATCGACCGCAGAATCGAGGAGACTTGCCTACATATCACAGATGTTAGTGCAATATTTCCTAACGAGGAAGACTGTAAAGAATTTGACCTGTACGAACTTGCTGTAGACTGTGAAGATTTGAAGACGTATCGCTTGAAATGCAAAGGTTCTTTACAGTTTCTGTATATTGCAATAGCACTACACTGTCGTGCCGAGCTCAAACACTTAGAAGGGTATCAAAGTTGTCATATTATCCAAGAGTAGGGTTTTTATGTGTTACGATTTCCTCTCAAGAGATTAAAAAAAATAAAGTTTGTGGTTGAAGAGCTATTCTATAGAATCAGTAAAAACAAAAATCCTAAGATCTTCTCGGTGCTTCTGCACTGGAGCTAACTCTGAGTATGATGTCTGTCTGTTCACAGCAGGTTTGTATTTTGCACTGTTGGCATGCAACCTCTAGTCCAGTTGTCCTTAATATAGTTAAATTAAAATTCTTTAATAAATGCAAGTTACATCTTAACCGCAACCCAGTTTGCAATATGTCACTTTGTACGGCCAATTCACTCATTTTAAATTTTTAAGGAGCATTAATGTATCAAGTTCCCATAAGTTCCCCCGGCTTCATCTCTGTTCTTTCCTTGTTGAGTTGTGATGGGGGGACTGTTTGTGAATTATGCTTATCTGCTCACAAACTGACCACATTAACTATGCACTGTAGACCAGTGTGTCGTGTAAATCGACTCCAGAATGCATCTTTCCTTAGACCTAACTTCTGAGTCTGGAGCGGTGACATTTAATAATCCAGGAGGTGAGGCTCCTTCGACCACTCGCCATGAAATTAATTCTTGTTCTGCACATTGTCAGTATTTTCTCATGTTTTTTTTTCACCTTGTATTCAGTTTGCTCTATTATTAACCCGATGAGTCATGGTATGATCTTCTGAACCTCAGGAGACGGAGTGTGGGCTTGTATTTCTGTCTTAAATCGAGCTGGAAAACATTGAGTTCCAGAGGTGGTTTTCATCAGTAGAGCTGTTCCTAAAGTTGTGGTTGGGGGATTTGACTTTTATGTTGACTTCGCATTCGTTGACACTTGGTTATTTAGGTGATGTGTTTTGCACCACCAGTTTTCCTCCAGGATCATTGGACATTGGACATTTCTGCAGTCTGCTGAGCTGAGAAGCAGCTACAAACTAGTCTGTTCTGGCTTCATCAAGCCACAATGTTATTTGTATATTACAATAAAGATATGTGCAACCACAGTGGCCTGTTTGTTTCTCTGGAATATGAATATAGTGCTGTGAACTACTTCTGCTGATGTTCTACACTGAAAGGCTCTGCTTAGCAGCCTAGGGAGCATCAGAATCTCTCAATTTAATCTCTGAATCTCTGGCAAAGAATCAAACTGATGACTTTTACCCCAAATGCAGTTGTTATACTAGGGAATGTTTAGTCTAAAGTTTGCTCTTTCAGTTGTGTATTGGAGCTAATGTAGGTAATAATTAATGGAAGTTTAACCTGTAATTATTATTTTGCAAACTGTATGCCTGTAAAAGCACTGCCTAAAACGTTTAAACGTTTAAGTTGTCCCATATAGACTTCAAATCAAATCAAATCATGTTTGTCACATGACATTTACAAAAGTACAAAGGTGGGTGAGATTTGTATGTAGACCCCTTTGTAGTACTTACATACATATATAGAATATACACACACCGATCAGACATAACATTATCATCACCTCCTTGTTTCTACGCTCATTGTCCATTTTATCAGCTCCACTTACTATATAGGTGCACTTTGTAGTTCTACAGTTACAGACTGTAGTCCATCTGTTTCTCTGATACTTTGTTAGCCCCCTTTTACCCTGTTCTTCAGTGGTCAGGACCCCCATGGACCCTCACAGAGCAGGTACTATTTGGGTGGTGGATCATTCTCAGCACTGCAGTTACACTGATGTGGTGGTGGTGTGTTAGTGTGTGTTGTGCTTGTCTGAGTGGATCAGACACAGCAGTGCTGCTGGAGTTTTTAAACACCTCGGTGTCACTGCTGGACTGAGAATAGTCCACCAACCAAAAATATCCAGCCAACAGCGTCCTGTGGGCAGCGTCCTGTGACCACTGATGAAGGACTAGAGGATGACCAACACAAACTGCAGCAGCAGATGAGCTATCGTCTCTGACTTTACATCTACAAGGTGGACTGACGAGGTAGGAGTGTCTAATAGAGTGGACAGTGAGTGGACACAGTGTTTAAAAACTCCAGAAGCACTGCTGTATCTGATCCACTTGTACCAGCACAACACACACTAACACACCACCTAAATAGTACCTGCTCTGTGAGGGTCCATGGGGGTCCTGACCACTGAAGAACAGGGTAAAAGGGGGCTAAGAAAGTATGCAGAGAAACAGATGGACTACAGTCTGTTGTAAAATTTTAGCTGATGATTGTCATAAATAATTGCAATTAACAACTTAATTCTCTTTTTTATGCATTGTGTACATCTATCTGATGAGAAGCCTTAAGTGGCTAAATGGGCTGATTAGTCATCTTCCTTCCTAGCTGTGTTTACCTGGTAGCTAATACCGGTTGTACTGTTGATACACTAAACGCTGTACACAGTTACATGTAGAGTTGAGCAAATCTACATGCTGTAAAAATAAATGAATTAATCACGCTGCCCTCTAAACGGTAGAGCACCAAGTTAGACGCCAGAACTTTGTTTGATTTACTGCTCTCGTTTTATTTGCCTTTAGCCAAAGAACCAAGTTCACATTGCTGCTTAAATCTAATGAATGTGGAAAATCATTGCGATTAGACGATTATATAATCACTGTGATTACATTGTTCATTTTATCAGCTCTGCTAACCACATAGCTGCACTTTGTAGTTCTACAGTTACAGACTGTAGTCCTGTTTCTCTGCATACTTTGTCAGCCCCCTTTTACCCTGTTCTTTAGTGGTCAGGACCCCCACAGAGCAGGTATTGTTTGGGTGGGGGGTCATTCGCAAGGAGGTGGTTTTAATGTGGCTGGTTGGTGTATATTCAGTAACTCAATTTATGGATTTGTGGTACTGTATTTTCTCAGAATGACACTAAATGATGAAACACCTTGGGAAACCAAGGTGGGGTTTGCTGGAGTCGCACAGGTATGTGGAATCCATGAATCGCCCTACTGTCTTTATTTAGGGTTATGATTTGGTGGAGTTCAGTGGCTTTGGTTTGAAGTACTGCCTGTTTTGTAGCCTCTGACCTCATATATCTTTCATTAATTAAAGTGTGTCCGTTAATTTGACCATTACCTTCAGCTGCTTTTAGTGTCCGTTACCAATTAAACGTACCTTTAGTACAGCAACAGGTGGGGCTTCAGTAATTACGGTAAAGCGTCGCGCACTCTGAAATCGCTGTCCACTGAACTTCCCATCAACAGCTGGCAGTTAGTGCTACTTCGTCGTGAAGTAGGGTCCCCTTGTGACGTAGTGTGGCCATCTAGGGGTGCAATGGCTTTGAGAACCCTCTGCGTTTTTCGCCACGCGAGCTCGATCACGGTAAAGTCACACAACGATTATTTTACCTCTTTACTGTCCTGACTCTGTTACGGTTGGGACGAGGCTGAGTAGATCGGCGCTTCAAAAGCGCCTGCGCAAACTTTTACAGTAGCCTTATATGCTCAGCTGTAGCGACCAAATGTGTTTTAACAACAAGAAGACTATTATTAACGGGTTTGCTTCATTCTGACAATAAATAATGATCAGTATTGTCTATTTTACAGACCTTTTCAACCTATATATTGTGTATTTCCTTGTACCGTAATCACTCGAATAAGCGACCATGTAAAAAAAAACTACTAGCCTACTGCTAAAATGAGAGAACCCAGAAAATCAGAGACATAGTCAGCAAATGTGGGTTTATATGGATTACATTTCCGCCACTGGAAAAAAGTATAGACATTTAATAAGTCATAATAATGAGAAAGTTTTCCATAATAACGACTTAGTGTTTCATAGTAATGAGATTACTACTAATTACTTACTATTTTAATAATGAGGACATTTTCTCATTATTAGAAGAAAGTAAGTCAGAATTCAGAGATGCTAAGTCAAAATTTCAGGGTGGCATAGTAAGACATAATTATGAGATACTAGGTCATTATTATGGCATATAAAGTCATTATAATGAGATGCTAAGTCATAATTTTGAGATATTAACTCTTAATTATAAGATTGAATCTCATTATTATGACATACCTAGGCATAATTATGAGAAGGTAAGCCATAAATATGACAGCAAGTTGTAATTATGAGATGCTAAGTCTTAATTATGGGAAACACTGTCATCATTTTGACTTAAATGGCTGTATATTCCTTTCCAGTGGTGTAAACAGGCTTCCACAGGTTTAGGCTGGAGTTCAACTAAAATTGCATTGTTAAACCCAAGATTAATCTGAAATTTAGTCACTAATCCTAAATGTTTCCTTTTTCTTCACAAAGTCCACCGTCTTCAGTGGGTCACTTTCAACCCGTCTGAAAAGTTCATGTCCAGTTCAAATCAGCCGTTTGGACCATCTTGTTTTGACGGTTCGGGATTTGAAGAAAACCACCCATTTCTACTCCTCCGTCCTGGGAATGGAGGTAGTCAGTTTTAAGGTAACTAAACTGAAGTCATCACTCTAAAGGCCTATAACACAGTGGGTCAGTAACGGCAGTTGTTTATAGTAAAGATTTTGTATTAGTTGAAATTCTGTTCATCTCTGTAATTGAACTTCCATAATTAGGTTACACTGCAAGATTGGCCACACGGTGGCAGCATTGTACGAGTATTGTTCACAAATTTGCTTCTGCTTAATTAAAGGCTCTTGGTTTACTCACTGATATGGTTCACTCCAGTGTTTCTCATCCTTCATACGGGTGTAGTGTTGATAGAGAGACAATATAATCAGTAGTGTAATCTTTTAGATTACTTATAAGGTGTCATCTAATTGATTAGCGTCACTAAGTGGTTTTGTAATTGGTATTTTGATTTCATACAGTGCAAAAAAAGTGTCTTTCTTTTTTTTTCTTTTTTCAAAACCACAAATAACTATTGTTAAATCAAGAATTAATTAAAGTGACTAATTTATTGATCTTGTCTTATAGAAAACACGATCATTGAAACAGTAATCCCTTAAAAATAACTCCTGAATTATTGCATCTTTTTTTAAAAGGATAAAGGGTGAAATAACTAATTTTCCAAATCAGTATCATGGTATACAATTTAAGCTAGAATAAAGTCATAAGGAATAATGTGAAGATGTTTTAAGTCTGACAGCTTGTTTTGATTGGACTATTTTGTTCCATTTCAGTGGGTGAAGCACCCAGTAAATGACGTACCTCACAGTTAACTGTCCGGTCCTAGATAGCAGCTATAAAGTGGACAAACTAGAATTATAAATCTAAAAACAAACTGCTTGGCAACAGGGTCACTATTTTGACTACAGTGTTTAATATAGTCACATGTGTTGCTACATGTATCAATAAAACTGAAAAGCAATATATCAACATCCATAAACAGGTGTAGATGATTTATATTGCCCAGCTCGAGCTTACAGGGAAATCATGAAACTGAGTGGTGCAGGCGGACTTCAAGACTACAGAGCTCACTATACTATCATGTTAGCACGGTGCACAGCTCATGACCTTATCCTTTGTTTATTTCATGACTGTTATACCAAATCATTTTTTTCTGATGTTAATATTATATTCTCAGTTCCTTATGCTGTATTAAACACATCAAACAACTCCGTTACGGCCTTCCTCTCTCTTGTAGGGAGATCGTAAAGCTTTGAGTTTTGGAAATCAGAAATTCAACCTGCATGAAGTTGGGAAAGAGTTTGAGCCAAAAGCCCAGACCCCAACCCCAGGCTCAGCAGACCTCTGCCTCATCACAGAGACCCCACTGGCATCTGTAGCTGCTCATTTGAAGGTGACCCAGCACTGACCGGAATATAGTCCTTTCTAGAAAACAATGTGTAGATGAACACTCTTAAAAATAAAGGGTCAAAAGAGGTTCTTTGGAGTGACGCCAGAAAAGAACCACTTTTGGTTCTCCTTTCAGTGGATGGTCCTTTCAAATTTGACTTAATATCTCAAAATAATGACTTACTATCTCATAATAATATGATTTTTTATAAGAAAGTAAGTAATTTTGAGATGCTAAGTCATATTTATGACATAGTAAGACATTATTTTGAGGTACTGAGTCATTAATATGAGATACAAAGTCATAATTATGAGATGGTAAGTCGGAATTATGAAAAAGCCATAATTAGAAGAATGTAAGTCATGAGATGCTAAGACATAATTATGAGAAGGTAAGTGATAATTATGACATAGCCATATGACATGAGATGCTATGTCATAATTATGAAATGTTAAATCATAATTATGAGATTGAATCTCATTGTTATGACAGTCAAAATTATGAGATTTTAATTATGACATATGAAGTCATTATTCTGGGATGCTAAGTCATGATTATGAGCTGGCTAAGTCATGACTATAAGGTGACTTACCGAATGACTTACTTGGCTACATATTTTTTCCAGTGACAGAAACAGGCTTCCATAGGTTTAGGCTGGAGCTAACTAAAAATGCATCTGTGAACCCAAGAATCTTAAATATCTCCTTTTTCTTTTTTTACAAACAGGTTTTTTAGGTTTAAAGAACCTCTAAAGACTTTACACCAATTTTTTTTATACCGATTTTCTTAGATCTGTTTGTCCAAGCTGAGAATCATTTCAGACTAAAACCTAATATAAGTGGAAAACACTAACATCAAATGCATTTCTGCTTTATATTGACATGGACGTCTCATCTTATTGTCCAGGCCTGTGGTGTGAGTATTGAGGAAGGACCAGTCGAGAGGACAGGAGCAGTGGGCCCCATCACCTCCCTCTACTTCAGAGACCCTGACGACAACCTGATAGAAGTCTCCAACTATGAGCAGTAGACCAGAGGGGGGCGCTGTTGACTTTCTTAATGCGATCCGTGCTGCTGGAATTTGTACTGATGGTACATTAAGAAATGCACACCAAGCCTTTTATTGTAACGGAAAGAAAGGAGGTCATTCCGGTCATGTAAAATAAATTTTTACACCATGCTCAGCATCGCTGTCGTCCTACGTTTTAGGTGGTTCCTTTTCACTCACGCAACTTTGGTCCGAGCACAACTAGCCTTCTCAAATTAGGGCAGATAGAATCAGCTGCATGTTCCAAGACCTAATTACGGGTCTCTGGGTTCACCAGCAGCTTGACTGTGTATGAAAAGCACTTTTGTTCAATGAAAAAAAATCCTTATCTTGCATATCCAGTGCACGAGTGTAGTTCAGCAGAATTTAGCGCAAAGGTATTATGTGTTTCTGGGTAAAGGAAGCACATGAGGTAAAGGAAGAGAGGCAGCGAGGTCGTGAATGGATGGTGGAGATAACATGATCCTGTTTTGCTTTAGTAATACATGATTTATATCACTGCTGTCGGAAGAAAACCTTGTATCTCCATTTTTGTCGTTTTTCAGTTTTTGACATAATTTGAAAATGCCTGTTGTCCTTTACAGTGTGTGTAAATTTCAAGGTTCCATTGACTTACATTAAAAGTGAAGTATGTTTTTTCCCTCTCCTGTAAAGTTACCATTTTGGAGATACGAGGTTTTCTTCCGACAACAGCGATATGTAACGCTACACACAAAAGTCACTGGTGTGAGGATGTGTGAGTGAGGCCTGGCTGATAAAATTGGCCAGTGTTAATTAAAGTTTCACTAATTTATTTGCATTAGTTTAAGCACCATTAATCTCTCTTTAGATAGTGTGTAAGAAAACTGTGTTCAGGAATGTGATTCAGGAATTTGAACATCACCAAAACATAACAAATGTACAGTTTGAACACCTCTGGTAAAATGATATGTTTTTTGATATTCTAGGTTATAGTAAGTGAACACATCCTCTACAGGGAACAACCCTAATTTTTTCTGCAAATGTTTGTGCATATTTCAGATTTATTATTAAACAGAAAATATCATCTGTGCCATAACTTTTCCACAGGTCACATTTTATAGTTAGTGTTTTTCCCCTAATATGTTGATTTCAGCAAATAAACAGTAATTATGCATTAAAATGTGCAGAAGTGTGTTCACTTTGGAGGATATTACTAAGAAAATCAACTGTGTATTATTTAAAGGTGTTGTTTTCTACACTGTTTGAGTATTTTTATTTTTTTCCTGGGTGGGTTTATGTACCAAAAACAGTCATAATTAATTTTTTACCTGACCGTTTTCAAACCTCTATTTATTCCTTATAATTCAGCAGGCTGTTTTTCTCACTGTGCCTTTTCAGATGGGATTAGCGCTGCATGGGGAGGTGGAGGAAAGTTTACAGCAGGACGTTTATAAAGTTTAGGACTGATTAGTAATGAGACATCTCAGTATGATTACAGAGACTGGAGCGGCTGTCACACCGGAAAAGTTCCATATGCAAAACATTTGGCTGCTCACGAATAGAAACCATGGAAACATTTCATTTTTCATCAATTGAATTGAATTGAATTGAATAATTATTCATCATTTTGCTTAAAGGGGCCATATCAATTGATTTCAAATGACCAAATGAATGTTCCTCACTCTTGTGAAATTAAAGAGTCGATGTATTATGTAAACATCCTTAAAGTTTCAAAATGTACCATTCACTACCCCCTCAATACAGTCCATAGATGGAAAGTAAACTAAAATAATAGCCTGTTTTGAATTCAGTGTTTCTGTGATGTCATAAAAAGCAAAAACGCATTTGCACATATCCACCCGTTCACGCTGAAGTTATAAAGAGTGTTGCAGCCTGTATGGCTTTTTGAATGAGGCACAATACAGCCTAACCAGAACAGAGCTCATTTACACATAGCAGTCTTACAGACACAGGAACAAAAAAACAGCCTGTTTTATTCTTAGGCATAAAGAGAGGTTGGAAAATGATGATGTAAAAAGTTAATTATTGTTGTTTGGCGCATAAACAAACACAAATATTGTAAAATAAATTACAAGGAAAAGGAAATTACAAGAAAAAATTACACTTGAGATAGAACGATACTTACCAGCTTGATTTGGGCCACTGAGTGAACAAGTAAAAGCGTCTTTGAGTGCAAAACTCAGGATAGGATGGAAAATTTACCAACATATTAAGCTGTCAGAATGTTTACTGAGACGGGAGCACACTGTCTATAAGAATGGCAGATGGAGGTTTGAGGTTGGACTAAATTTTCTGAGAAACATGGGAAATAATTTCATTACCCCACCTTCCTATGCAAAACCAATCCCGTCTAAATAGCACTTAAAACTCATAAATGTAAACAACCTCTGTTGTGACTGACCTCTGGCTGGCTCCATTCAATATGCAGCCTGAGCTGAAACACCGCTTATAGCTTCAACATGAATGAGTAAACTAAACTACTGTAAGGTTCTCTGCCTTTTATTTGGGTGTGAGAAGTTTGACAGTTAATCATATTTAATTATCATAATTGACAACTGACAATCAGTCAGTAAAGCACTGTTTAACTAAATGACTGGAGTCTGTTTACTTAATCACCGTATAAAATCACATCAGCTGTAATGGTAGAGATGAGTAATACTGGTTGCCACCCAGTGTACGTGTGCAGCACAGGGGGAACATGAGACTCCAAGCATTGTCCACTCCTGAGCTGTGTGCCCAGAAGAGGCGAGAGATCAGGAAATTTGTGCTCGACAGTGAGTCACCCAGCGAGGCCTGGAGTCTCACGTTGCCATGTTCATGTGTTTCTCTTAAACACCTGCTGCCCAGAACCACATTCTGTCCTGGACTATGTGGATAAGAGCGAGTAGCACACATTACCCCTCAGTGCTGCGCTGTGCTAGGAGTGCTGGCTTTTTCTGTAGCGGTACAGAACAGAAATCCTGTCACAGTAGATCCTTAAAATCCAATAGAAGGAAACCTAAACTGAAATTGTTAAAGCAGTAAAGGTTTTACACAGTTTCTCCTTTCCGCAGAAGTAGGGGTCATCCCTGTGCTCCCAGCGTCCTTTATTTTCTCATTGAAGTTTCTATGAAACAGTCTATGGGTGAAGGGCCCAAGGCCTCTGTGTTCTCTCTTCATACTTTGAGAAATTTGAAAATATTCTCAGGGCCCTGTTCCCTCTAATTCTTTAGAAGAACGACTGTATTCACTATACATTATACAGTGATGGACAGTGTTCATTGACATCAGTTAATCAAAGTATTCCTGAGCCCATGTGGTGACATCCATCACAGAAGCAAATTGACTTGTAATCCCCTGCTGTCTGAGGGATTGAAGGTCAGGGGCATTCAAATGTGTTTTTTGGCTTTGCTTTTTACACAGAGCTTTTTGCAGGTTTCCTGGATCTTTTGATAATGTTATGCAATTTAAAGTGTGAAATATCTGAAATCCTTGTAAACAGTCAGTGAGGAATGTTATTCTTAATCAACTGGACTATTTGTTGATGCATTTCTTGTCAAAGTGGTGAGCCTCGACCCCTCCTCAAGTCTTTCCTGGATGCTCCTTTTATACCCAGTCATGATACATCATCTCTTTTAAAATGGTTTCTGAACATTTAACAGCTTTCTTAGTCCTAAATTTACCCAACCCACCATTTCTGGAATGTGTTGAAGCCAATGATTTTTAGAATTAATGTATATTTACAAAACATAATGAAGTGAACAAAACAAAACATTAAATATCTCGTCTTTGTTCTGCTTTCGTTTAAATACAGGTCAAAGTGAATTTACAAATCACTGCTTAACGTTTTTTGTTTGTTGACTAAGACTAACTAAAGACTAACTAAAAATTGGGTTTTGGACATACTGCTTAGAAATAGACTCACTTATTGAACAGCCTGTGTCTCACATTTTTCTTGTGTCCTAATTTTTTCCCTGAGGTCCACTTATGATGATTGTGTGGATTTATGTGCCAAAAACAGTTCTAATTAATTTTATATGACCATTTTCCAACTCATTTATCCTTTAAAATTAAAAAGACTGTTTTTGTTACGGTGCGTTTAAGACTGACCTCTGACTGGTTGCCCTGCATTGTGTCTCATTCTAAAAGCAGTTGAGTCTGAAACACTGCTTATAACTTCAGTGTGGGTGGGGCTTAACTGCTCTATGCTGAGCAGGTAGATATATGTAAATGTGATAATTATTAACACATCAAAAACAATGAATTCAAAACAGACTGTTTTTGAAGTTTAGTTTCTGCATATGGACTATATGTGTATATGGAGTGAATGATATCTGTGTAGTGGAACTTTAGAATAATTATATTTATTTCTTTTTGTATTTAAATTTCTAAAAAAGGAAAACTATAAAACACACTGTGGTTGTTCATTTCAGTGAATAAGAATGAGAATCCATTCAATGATTCATGTGTTCACTCATGACCTCATTTTAACCTTTGTATATTAATTACATTGCAAAACACAATCAACATTACAAGTTGTGCTAACAGTGGACTCTTAGAGCTCGTCCTCAACACCAAGATCTACCTTCCATTGCAATACAGGCTTTTAAACATGGCTTCATCAACATATTATCACCATTTTCCTTTGTGGGAATCCTCAGTTCATCCTAAGGGCTGTTCCATCACTGTATTAGCTCAGATGACTCTTTGGAGCAGTGAGGGATTTAGTCAACATTAATCTAGACTTCAGGAGCAGAACCTGCCCAGAAATCATTGCTATTTAATGAAGCCGTTTCATCTGTGATGTCCAAACTAGGCTTCATGTCATAAATGACTCCATCTGTTGTACATGTATCACTGTGCTAGCTTGCTAGTTAGCAAGTTAAGGCCTACACAACACAACAACAAAGAAAAGGGCAATGCATCACACTTAAATCAGACAAACCAATTATTCATTAACATTAAATTTAAATTATACATTAAATTATTTATTAACAAAGTTTATGTAAGCTATGTAAAAAGAGCTGCACAGTGTCCTTTTGTCCATTTACATAGATCACAGTATGTCATACAGTGTCAGAAACCACATGAGCAAGTCTAAAAGAGGTTACTGAACAACTCAGTGTTGTTTGTGATTTTAGCATGCAGTTTGCATGATGCTAACTGGTGGCTATAGGCTTCCATTCCTTCTGGGAAAAAAAAAAATAGAAATTTCATGCTGGTCTAAGCTGGTTTCTGCTGGTTTGGCTGGTCACCCAGCATGCTCATGCTGGTTGACCAGCATACCATCATTCAAAACATAACACATTCTGGTTTAGTGGGTGCCCAGCCATGCTGGTCTATGCTGGTTTTGCCAGCTACATTAGCCTCGTAACTCAAGAAGCAAATTTAGGACATCAACTGTACCCAAATGTACGTCTGACTTGACTCAGATGTTTGATCTTCTACATTTGGGCCAAAAGGAAAGTTGTTATAGACATTCTTTATATGCTAAGAGTCCTAATAAACATTCAGACACTGGACTAGTACCAAGACTACATCATCAATTACTGCCATTCCAATAGTGAAGTGGTCTAGTTTTAATTATTTCCTGACTTGGATCCTTTTTAGCTTCTTATCTAGAAACACAGATACTAGTCATTTGTTCTCGTATAAATATTTGCATGTTATGCTGATTGCAAAATATTGCTCATTTGTATTGTTCTTTGTGTATTTAACAGATTTTTCTGATGCCATTCATGAAGGACTTCTGCGTGTGTTCATCAGTCCGTTGTACGTGTTCATTGTCCACGTCCTGTCAAACCTGCAACCTCATCACTTTCTCTTTAGTTCATTGTTTTCCCAAGACAAACAGCTCATTCATCAGATAAATACTTTCCTCTCTGTTCACCTGAGGAGTATCATTACATCAGGAAAGGAACTCAACTCACTTTCATTTCACCTCAGTTTGTAAAGATTTTTATGTTATCAAGTGTCAAACACCAAAAACCTACAGCTAGTTTAAACTAAACAGGCTTCCCTAATCAACATGATCTCTCGAACTCTTTCTGTTTTAGTCTGATTGGCTGTATGAAAACACTACCACCATCACTAATGTGATGGATTTCCACAGTCAGGATGAAGGTACTCTCAAAATAACTAAATAAGCTGTAATAAATGCAAGGTTATAGTTTTAATTCTGGAGGTGAGAGGACCCTCCACGCTAAAATTAATGAGGCTTAATTGTCCAGGAAATTAATGGTTAATCGACAGGCTGGATCACTCCTTTTACAGCTCTTTATGTGATGGATTCTGTGGTTTCTTGTGTGACTTGATTCTTGAGAACATGAAGAGATGAAGTGTAACTTTTCCAGAATCAATTAAGGTCAGTTGGTTTTGGGGAAACTGCATAAGACGTCAGTCAAAGTAATTTCCTCTTAATTAGTGTCTGCCTTACATGATAAGACATTTCCTTTAAGCTTAGGCCATTGCTGAGCTGGACGCTGCCTTCCCTGGTCTTATATCATGCTTTGTCAATGTGTCAGTTGTTTGATTAGTTGTCAAGACATGGGTGTGCAAACATTTTAGCTTTTATGTAACGTCACATTGCCTGTCAATCAGATTGTTATGGGCCATTGGGTTAGATGGAAGTTTAGTTCCCTCTTCCCTTTGTTTAGCTCTAGTCCAATCTTTTACAGTCACGTCTTACAGAGAGACACTGGCAGTGCGACTTTGGCAGAAAGGTGAAAAACCGGTAAAACACTACAAACCGCATAACCCATTGATAAGAAGCCCTTCACATTTCGAGCGTGGAAGTAGCCAGAATGTACCTCCTATTCAAAGATGACCAGACAAGAGACACACATTATACCTCATTGTGGTCTTTTTCATTATGTTCAAATAAAAAAAAAAGTCCTTAGGAAAAAATATTTGTTTAACTTTAACCAAAAATCTAAAGAAAATAAAATGTCAGTAACACTTAAAGGGTGTCTGCATAACACGTTCACAACATAAACACTTCATAACAGGTTCTTGAATGTTTAAATCAACATTTATAAAGCATACACGTTTTACATGATATTTAGATTAAGAGAGTTAAACTGAGGATGAATAACCTGCCTAAGTCAAAGCAGTTCACAACCAAACGGTAAAGTGATGTCATTTTTACAGATTTTTAACTTAAGAAAGGACTTTTATTTTGAAAAAGGTTTCTGAGTGAAATAACATTGTAGTCCACATTAAATATTATGTGAAACATTTATGTTTTATGAATGTTGATGACATGATGTTATGAATGGGTTATGTAGACACCCTCCAAGTAAAGTGTTACCACAACACTGAGTGTGTTTACATGCAATTAATAATCCGATAACTGCAGAAAATCAGATTTTGTCAGTAATCCAATCAACGTGTTTACATGCACTTGAGTAATCAGATAATGGGGAAACTCTGGGTCTAAATGAGTCAGACAGTAATCAGATTTCTGCTTTACAACCAGCCAATAAACACGCAGAAGAAGACGTGACTTAAACGTAAAACTCAAACTTTATGCCACAGCTTTATTTTTTAAAAACATATCGCTGCTTTACCTGAAAATATGAACAAACATCATTTAGAAGATGAAGAATATTTAATCCTTCATTTCATCAAGCATGTATTTGGTTTCAAAAGTGTTTTGCTGAGTCTTGCGGCGACACTGCTTGCTTATTTCCGGTGCCGCCGTCTGTTTTTGCACATGCACAGACTAAGAAATCCGAAAGAAATCAGAGTAAGAGTTTACATACACTGAGAAATCTGATTACTGAGCTGAAGTCCAGCCTCTTTAATGGATTTCTTAATTTCTAGATCCTACTTTGATCTGAGAAATCAGAGTGTGCTGTTTACATGACCATTTGAATAATCAGGTAACTGCATAAATCTGATTATGATCGGATTATTGAGCGCATGTAAATGCACTCATTGGCAAATCATATGTCATAACACATTCTTAATAACTTACAACACGAAAAGCTTGTTTATACTGTATAAGATTTTACACACATTAATGACAGAATTAAAATTTCCACGATTTTCCACCAGCGCCAGTGTAGTCAGTCAACCAAGACATGCTTGGTGTCCTAACTTTTTTTTTTTATTTAGCGCTGGAACTATGAGGATAACATTGCTAACAAACACTTGAAGTCAATAGTCACCTAAATCTTTTCTGTTGTTGTATCAGATTCTGCTTCATCTGCAGAATTCAGCCCCCTTTCACATATATGCAGCTATATGGATGCTAGACTGCATTTACATAATCTGTTGTATTTTTAAACAGATATCTAAAGTTCGAAAATTCAAGATTAACAGTTATTTATAAAAAGAAACAACAGAAACTGAAAAAATAATATGCCTACATGATGTGGGGGCACATGATGAGCTGCTGAATTCCAGAAAAGATTTGGGTGACTATTGACTTCTAGTGTTTGTTAGCAACATTAGTCTTGTAGCGTCAGTGCTAAACCATAAAAGCAAAGTTTGGAAACAAAGCATGTCTTCGCTGAGCGACTATTTCTGGGATAAGTGGGAAAGTGTGTCAGTTTGTTTTTATGGCAAACCATTTCTTTGATTTATTCATTTATCAGTCATCAAAGTAAAACTTTGATACATTGTAATCATAGCAAGAAACCTCGTCTGTCTGTCTGTAAAATCTAAAACAAGCCTTATTTAAAGTAAATATTCTGCACTTGATTTGCTGTGAAACTAATAAAAGCTGGAGATACTTTCCTCCCTCACACCTTATTTGAAGGCTACCTACATAAGGACTTCATAACATACGCAAAAGCATTGAAATATATAATTATAAAGCAATAAATAAAATTAAACACATTATGCCAATAATCACAGAGGATATCGGACACTTTGTGAAGTGATGGGGATTTGCTCTGTTTCTAAAGCCGTCATGGAGCATCACTCCTACAGGATCTTATGTTAACACAATGTCATTCAAACATCTTATGATATCTTGGAATTAGTGGCACAAGCTGTTTAAATATTCAAGTATAAACATGTTATTCAGTGTGTGGTTCCTAAATAGATGAGTAGCCATAAATAAAGTGTTACCAAAGAATCAACACAGAGCAAAGATGGGTATTTCAGTGATGAAAGTTCTTCTCATAATGCATATAAATATGAGTACTTTAGGTAATAATTTCCTATAATATAATAATTATACTAATTGACTTGTTTTAATACTCAGGTCTGCTGCTGATGGAGGTGAGAGAGTAAAGTTATGTAGATATCAAAGGAAAGTTCACTTAACTCTGTTTCACTCATTATGTAACGGCCGTATTTCCATTGTTGATTGTGTGGTGACCTGCGTGATGCTTTCCTGATGCCATTCTCGAGAACGTTGGTAGATGATGTGTCACCTTATCAGAATCAGTGAAGATTTCCTTATCTTATTCCTCTTAAGCTTTCCTTGAGTAAATTGCATAAGATGCTCTTCAAGGCCATTTCCTCTCGGTCCATGACTACCTTACGTGGCAAGAGATGTTCCAGGACATCATGTTCCCCAGTCTTACACAGTGAGTTTTCACTGTGTCAGTCATTTGACCAGTCAAGACACTGATGTCTGAACATTAGAGACGTTTATGTAATGCTCACATTACTCACATTGCTGGTCACACAGAGTTCAGAACTCTGTATGTTTTAAACTTAGTTAATTTTACAGTAATTGTCAAATAAAGTTCCAGCAAGTCTTAATACATGGACACATGTTCAAAGGAAAGGAACCAATCTAAGATTAGCATTCTTATAGCAGTGTAATCTGTCAGGTATTACAGTTACAATTATTTTGAGGAACAGTTCTAGATATCAAATAAAATGTACAAGTTTCTACAGGTTCTCAGGGTACAATTTGGAGCCATTTTAATGTTTTCAGTTGGGCACAGATACAAATACGAGAACACTTTTGTAAGATTTCACATGAGTGGAGCTAGAAGACAACCTCTGAGTCTCTAACAGACCTTAATTCTCATTCTTAACCGTTCATCTTTTCACACTGGTTTGTTTGGAGGCCTCGTAGCTGTGGGGCAGTCTTGCCCAGGCAGCTGGCCCAGGAATCCTTGCAGCCCAGAATAAGTCCTTAGCCATGGTAGATCCATCTCAGCCTTGGAGGGCTTGTAGTGCAACATCACTCAGACAGCTGGCCTGGAAAGCCTTGCTGTGTAGTGTTGTTCAAGCAGCTGGCCTGGGGAGCCATGTATCCACAATGTCGTGTCGTTACAGGGCACCTCAGTGTATGTACAGATCCAATGACATCATTATCCAGTTTTCATTGTGTTCATATATTGATACACCTGATTAGCCCTTTACCCACCGTTAAAACAATGCACTGTTACTGAGAGGTGAGGTACATTTGGTGCAGGTGGTTCCCTTGTAGGGTCTTATGTAATGCCTTGTTCCTGTTGTTCATTGTGTAGCTGACTCCTTAATAATGTCATTCATAAAAAATATTTCCAATATGTCAAAATGACTTTCTTTTTGTTTGGTCATCACTGGCTGTGCTGGATGCTTTTTGTAGGATGGTCAGACTGAAGAGCAGCTAGTTTCATTTCTTAAGCTGCTTCATGCTGTTTCTCAGAAATACAGTTTGCGTGCTACATGTCTGACAGTCTCAGAGCAAAGGTTTCAGGGATCAAGTGTCGCACACCCATTCACGTCTGACCAAAGCCTAAAAAACGTCTTATTTATGCTTTGAAACCAGGAGGGCTGAACAACACTCACTGAACAAAGGTAGAGACTGCAGTTTACTGCTTTAAAGCAAGTTTTGATTTGGTAGCTAGAATCGCAATACAGATCCAATCACATCATCGTCCAGTTTTCATTGTGTTCATATATTGATACACCTGATTAGCCCTTTACCCACCTTTAAAACAATGCACTATTACTGAGAGGTGTGGTACATTTGGTGCAGGTGGTTCCCCTGTAGGGTCTTATGTAATTCCTTATTTCTGTTGTTCATTGTGTAGCTGACTCCTTCCTGATGTCTGTCATAAAAAATACTTCCGATGTGTCAAAATGACTTTCTGTTCATTATGTCATCCCTGACTGTGCTGGTTATGGACGCTTTTTGTGGGGTGGTGTTACTTAACAGCAGCTAGTTTCATTCCTTGCCTGCTACATGCTGTTCATCAGTAATACAATTTCAGTGCCAGATTTAGACATTTTTGGAGCAAACATTTTGGCAAGACCAAATGTTTGGAAAGAGTCTCCAGCTTGGAAAGAGTCCCGAGCCTCTGGGGAACTTCCCTCTCAGTCTGGAAGGCCTTTCTCTGCAGTGTAATGTAGTTTTAGGTGGCCACCCCAGGAAGCCATGTAGCTGTGTTGTAGCACTGCTCAATCAGCCAGCACAGAAATCCATGTAGCTGTGGTGTCGTTTCACTCAAGCGGCTGGCCTGAGAAGCCGCTGAGCCATTGGGGGAAGGTAACTCTTGGCTGCTATCTTGCTATCATTGCTATGGTGGCAAACTCCTCAACCAGTGGAAAACAAACACACAATCAATACAAAACAGTACACAAACACCAATGTAAAGTGCCAGCCATATTGCCCAGTGTCCTTACACACAATTAGTTTCTGACCACAGAACCACTCTTGACTGGATGTTTTTGGTTGGCGGAGTTTTCTCAACCCAGTAGTGACACTGAGGTGTGTAAATACTCAATCAACACTGCTGAGCCTCATACTAGTATCAGTGCAACACACACTACAATGATACTGTCATGTTGGTGTGTTTGCAGTGCCCAGAATGGACCACCACCCAAATAGTGGTGGTCAGCGGTGGTCCAGTTGTGGTCCCTTTCCACTGATGGATGGGGTACAGAGGGCTTATTAATTGTGCACTACAGTCTACAGTTATAATTGTAAACCTCCACAGTGCCCCTGTAGGTGTATCTGATAGAAAAGTCAATGGAGTGTAGGTGTACATGATAAATTGGCACGTCAGTGTGTAGATTCAGTCACATCATTGTCAGGTTTTTTGTCAAATATTGTGTTCGTATGTTTTGTATGCTTGGTGAGCCCAATGCACTATTACCTGGGAGGTGTGAACCGACGTGCTTCTTCTCTAAGGTCTTATGTAATGCCTTATTCCTGTTGTTCATTGTGTAGCTGACACCTTAATAATGTCATTCATAAAAAATATTTCCAATATGTCAAAATGACTTTCTTTTTGTTTGGTCATCACTGGCTGTGCTGGATGCTTTTTGTAGGATGGTCAGACTGAAGAGCAGCTAGTTTCATTTCTTAAGCTGCTTCATGCTGTTTCTCAGAAATACAGTTTGCGTGCCAGATGTCTGACAGTCTTAGAACAAAGGTTTCAAGGATCAAGTGTCGCACACCCATTCACGTCTGACCAAAGCCTAAAAATGTCTTATTTATGCTTTGAAACCAGGAGGGCTGAGCAACACTCACTGAACAAATGTAGAGACTGCAGTTTACTGCTTTAAAGCAAGTTTTGATTTGGTAGCTAGAATCGCAATACAGATCCAATCACATCATCATCCAGTTTTCATTGTGTTCGTATATTGATACACCTGATTAGCCCTTTACCCACCTTTAAAACAATGCACTATTACTGAGAGGTGTGGTACATTTGGTGCAGGTGGTTCCCCTGTAGGGTCTTATGTAATTCCTTATTTCTGTTGTTCATTGTGTAGCTGACTCCTTCCTGATATCTGTCATAAAAAATACTTCCGATGTGTCAAAATGACTTTCTGTTCATTATGTCATCCCTGACTGTGCTGGTTATGGACGCTTTTTGTGTGGTGGTGTTACTTAACAGCAGCTAGTTTCATTTCATAAGCTGCTACATACTGTTCATCAGCAATACAATTTCAGTGCCAGATTTAGACATTTTTGGAGCAAAAATTTTGGCAGGACCAAATGTTTGGAAAGAGTCTCCAGCTTGGAAAGAGTCCCGAGCCTCTGGGGAACTTCCCTCTCAGTCTGGAAGGCCTTTCTCTGCAGTGTAATGTAGTTTTAGGTGGCCAACCCGGGAAGCCATGTAGCTGTGTTGTAGCACTGCTCAATCAGCCAGCACAGAAATCCATGTAGCTGTGGTGTCGTTTCACTCAAGCGGCTGGCCTGAGAAGCCGCTGAGCCATTGGGGGAAGGTAACTCTTGGCTGCTATCTTGCTATCATTGCTATGGTGGCAAACTCCTCAACCAGTGGAAAACAAACACACAATCAATACAAAACAGTACACAAACACCAATGTAAAGTGCCAGCCATATTGCCCAGTGTCCTTACACACAATTAGTTTCTGACCACAGAACCACTCTTGACTGGATGTTTTGGTTGGCGGAGTTTTCTCAACCCAGTAGTGACACTGAGGTGTGTAAATACTCAATCAACACTGCTGAGCCTCATACTAGTATCAGTGCAACACACACTACAATGTTTCGGTAGTGACATTCAGGCACTGATGTCATGGGACAGATGATTCAAAACAATGGGATCTAACGCTCTCCATGTGTCCATGAGGGACAGGGATGCAGTTGCACCTCCTGTTCTAAAATGCAGAGATGTGGCTAAAATAAGGCTCTGCCTATGAACTAAAACTCTGTGTTTCGGCAGTAACATAAAAACATGGGACAGCTTTTTTATATGAAAAATTAAACTCATGATAAATATAAACCACTTTAAAAGAAATTAAAAAAGATCTTAAAATACAAAAAAGTATTTTCAGAAGTTGACATTTTGGGGTTAGGGTTTGGGACAGACTGTATAAAACACCCTGCAAATGATGATTTTCTATATGTGTAGCTCAGTATCTCAGTTAATACCTACAGAGCAGGTACTGTTTGGGTGGTGGATCATTCTCAGCACTGCAGTAACATATTTGGGTGGTGGTGTGTTAGTGTGTGTCGTGCTGGTATTGGTGGATCAGACACAGCAGTTTCGTCTTATTTTAAGGGATTTGTTTACTTAGTGCCTCTTTTATTGACAATCATTTGCAAATTGCAAACCCACAAACATCATTGCTGACCCAACGACAGAGACTTGTTGGCTCACGAGTTACTCAACTAGATCCTGCATTGGGTCCCCACAAAAACACCAAACTCACACATACATTCTACACATATACACAACACGCAAATACACAAAAGTCTTTTTAAAGCTACTGGACTACTTCCGTTTTGTGCAGGTGTTACTGGTCATGTTTAGGATGGATGTAAACTGTGTTATTTTGGCTCATTATCACCAGATCTTATTTTACAGGCCCTCATAAAACAACACTAAAGACTTCATTGTGAGATTGACCTAATTTTCTGATTACCACCAGGATCAAGGACTCAGTGTGCGTTTAGCGGTAAATGTTCTGACATGCAGGTTTGTTCTTGATAAAACTAAAACGAGACTTTTCCTCAATGGACCAGCTCCAGCATTTCCTTATAGCAGATAAAATATCACCTTAGTAACGTATTTAACTTGCTTCTGACAAACCTATAATAAAATGATTAGCCAGCCCAAAGTGTAGGTGTTAAATCACTAACTTAGCCTGTGGAGGTGATTGATTTACAAATGAACCCTTCTTTTACTGTAAGGAATTATATCTGTGGAAAACAGGAGGAAGTAGATTACCTGCTAGACATAGTGTCTAATGACAATGTGGGTGAAATGAAGTGTTTACATTTATTGTTAAAAATACACCTTTTCATTATTAAAGTGAAAGCTAAAAGAAAGCAATCTAGTTTTGTTTGACCTTTTTGCAGACATGGTGGATAGTTTAGTAGTTTTGCCCAGTATTTCGTCCAAACTTCACAAACTCATGAAAGATAATTGGAAAAAAATAACAATAATGAAAGACATCGAAATGATATTTGGGAAAACTCCAAGTGTAGAGCTGCTTGTCAGGTTTGTCTTCTGGAATCGTTACAATTGTCATTATATGGTAGAAAATGTATGAAAATGATCATTTAAATTTGAGTGTCAATGAAAGCTTCTTTATTGCTTTATAAGCTCCATTACCTGGAAATGATTCATAACAGTGTTATAAACAGAACAACTGTCACTTTCACTTTCCCTTTAAATTAATATAATGTCATTTACTTCTGAAAACATCTTATTTCATTTTGTAATTAATAGCATTAGTTGTTATAAATACTCAAGTACTGTGTTATAAACATATTATTCAATGCTTATGCATGTGTTATGAAGTCCCTATGTAGGTAAAGTGTTACCAAAAAGAACAGTGTAAGATTTTAGGAGTGCTTGTGGAGGAAAAATGATTCTAGAAGACAAAGCAAACCTGACAAGCAGCTTTTTCAGAAATATCTCAACAATACAAAAATATTTGTTTTTATAACTTTCCCCTGTTGTGGTATAAGCAAGCACATAAAATGTAAACAGTCAAAATTTTCTAACTTTCTAAAGTAATTTCTAAAAGTTGACTGCTTTGCATTTTTAATTATTCATAATGTTCGATATGCGTGTTTTGCTATTCTTGTGTCTGTAATGGAAACATGCCACTGTATATTACTGACAACTGCTATAATGACATGTGCTATAACATATTTATGGCAGAGTTATGTCAATGTTATGTAGCAGGGTTAACGTAAAGTGTTACTGTAAAGTCTAACAGTCCTGACCTCTATGTACTGCAGCACACTGATGAACATAAACACCTCTTCAGTTATTTATAGTATCACCTACATCCTCACACCATCATAAAGCATCTGTGAGCAGAGCTGTGAGGTTGAATAGGCTTTTCTGTATGAAACTAAAAGAAAGAGGCCTCAGGTAGCAGCTCATCAACAGAACTCAAAGAAATCACCTATAATCCCTCAGAGTGTCACTTTACTCCTATTTAGGGTGACAATAGATACAAGCTTTCCCGTCTGCAGTCTGGGTCAAAGGTTATTAAGAGCATGGAAATGAGGTTAGGTGAGTCAGCGGACACTTTATGGTGTTGTTTTGGATGAAATTGGTCAACCCTGGAAAGACAGTGTCCTGAAGTGCGCCAACAAGCCTCTGCAGGCCTAATAAAGACCTGAATGCAGTTTGAGAGATTTGAGAAAAGGTTTGATCCCAGTTTTGATTCACACAACAGAAAAGATTTAGGTGTCCATTGACTTCTAGTGTTTGTTAGCAATGCTAGTCTCGTAGCTCCAGCGCTAAACTAAAGAAGCAAGATTTGGACGCAAAACTTGTCTTGGCTAATCAACCTGATCTGAGTAAAGTGGAAAGTTTAATTATTTCACATCAAGTTTATGAACCTCTTGCATCTCCTTCAAATTGAGTAGTTACGTGGAAAAATCACACAAAGTGCACAAAAGCCTTTTAAAGGCTAATGGGATCCTTCCGCTTTGTAGACGTATTACCGGTTAAGTGTAGCGTGCACATTAAACTCATTAATGTATTATATATGTTAGAAGTTTGTTTGGTCATATATCACAAGCCCTCATTAGACAACACAAAAGACCTAATCTCTGAGTTACAAGGAACAAGGATTCAGTGTGTTTTCATCAGTAAACACTGTGATACGCAGTGCAGGTTTCTTGAAATTACTGCAACGGGACTTTTCCCACAGTGGACCAACTCCACCGTTTCATTTTAGCAGATACAGTATCACCTTAATCACCTATTAACTTGCTTTCAGCAAACCAATAATAAAACGGTTGGCCAACCCGCACTGTAGACATTAAATCACTAACATGGTTTAAAGGATCATAAAGTTTACTTAACAAATTAATCTCTCTTTTACAGTAAGAACTTTTGTGGAAACTTAGAGGAAGTAGATCACCTGCTGGGAACTGTATTGCCTGAATGAATGCAATAAATGCACCGTTTGACTATTAAAATAAAAAGATAAAAAGAAATGATAGTTCAGTTTGACTCTTCTGGTAACATGGTGGATAGTAGTGTAGTATTTCATCCAAAACTGTGAAAGACATCTGGAATAAAAATTATGATAATGAAGGACATTGAAAACTAATAAAAAATGGAAAAATAAATAATGATATTTGGGAAAACTACAAATGTGGAGCCGCTTGTCATGTTTGCTTTGTCTTCTGGAATCATTAAGGCTCCACAATCACTCTTAAACTGTTACACTGTTCCTTATGGTAACACTTTACCTACGTAGAGACTTCATAACACATGCATAAGCATTGAATAACATTTAGAAAGCAGTGATTGAGTATTTATAACCAATTAATTCATTAAATCTAAGACATTTAATGAGGTAAACAACATTATACTGACACAAAATAAAGTGATAGTTAAAGTAAAAGTCCTATTCATAACACTGATATGAATCATTCCCAAGTGATGCAACTTATAAGACAGAGGTGTCATTAACAGCACTGTAGATCAGTTCTGTTTAATCTTTTACAGCCCTCAAACTTAAGTGATCATTGTCATACATATTTCCACACATCAAAAAATCCTCTACTTACAAGTAGAAATGTTTGTGATAAATTATTACTTGAGTAAAAGTCTGTCTGTCTGTTTTTGCTTAAGCACAAACGTACCAATGGCTTGCTATAGAAACCAAAAATATTTAGATTTTTTTATTTTAGATATTACATTAATTTGATTATACAGTAATAGAACTGAGATTACTTAATACACCGTTTCCTTAAAGTCCCTTACTTGGGAATGATGCTTCATAACATGGTGTCTATCAGTTTTTTCAAAGCCCTTGATGTCAACTTAATGGCAGCGTATGTGTAAATACATGTAATTAATGCCGTTAGTTTTCATAAATACTCAAGTACCACTTTGTAAATGTGTTATTCAATGCTTACACCTGTTATGAAGTCCCTATGTAGGTAAAGTGTTACCAAAAAGAACAATTAAACAATGCGAGAGTGACTGAGTTTTTCTGAATATCATTAATTGTCATTATCATTCAGTTTTTTCCCCAAATATCTTTCACAGATTGCAAATACTGTTTTATAAAGTAAATGACATTGTGTTGACACATGGGGGTTTAAACAAAGTAATGGACATTTGTTTATTTATGACATTCATATGAAGCACTTATAAAGCAGAGGTCTAGTTAAGAACACCATATATCAATGGCACTCTTGATTTCACTGCACAGTAACTTAAAAAAGCTTCCAACATGCAACAGAAACTTTTATTTATGTTTTATTGCTTTTATTTTTCCATTTTGTGCACATTCTTTTGAAATCTTGCTTTTTGCTTACAGAAAGATTTAATTTGAATTATTTGTATAGTTGTCTAGTACAAGCACTGATACTTATGGATTAATTACTAAATGATTTTTAAAATGTAATCACTATTTTTCTTTAGAAATGAACATATAAAATGCAAATGATCAAAATGACCTCTGTGGCCACTTTCTAACTTTCTCACGTACTTTGGTAAAATTCATTGCTTTGCATTTTTAACTATTCATAATGTTCAATATGCGTGTTTTGCTATTCTTGTGTCTGTAATGGAAACATGCCACTGTATATTACTGACAGCTGCTATAATGACATGTGCTATAACATATTTATGGCAGAGTTATGTCAATGTTATGTAGCAGGGTTAATGTAAAGTGTTACTGTAAAGTCTAACAGTCCTGACCTCTATGTACTGCAGCACACTGAGGAACATAAACACCTCTTCAGTTATTTATAGTATCACCTACATCCTCACACCATCATAAAGCATCTGTGAGCAGAGCTGTGAGGTTGAATAGGCTTTTCTGTATGAAACTAAAAGAAAGAGGCCTCAGGTAGCAGCTCATCAACAGAACTCAAAGAAATCACCTATAATCCCTCAGAGTGTCACTTTACTGCTTTGCCTCTCATATCTACAAAAATTGAATCACACATGATCTTTGACCCACTTTTATAGCAGTTTTGTAGTCTGTGGTTTGGGAATGCAGGGTAATTTCAGTTCTTGTTTTGTGGGAATGTTGGCGAAACCTCTGAGAGACCCTTTGATGGAGGGGTGTTTGAAGGAGTGGCTAGACTGTCTACGTACATCACTATCAGTAGATGACTCAAAGACTCTCAGAGTGTCACTTTACTACTGTTTAGGGTAACAATAGATACAAACTTTCCCGTCTGCAGTCTGGGTCAGCGGTTATTAAGAGCATAGAAATGAGGTTAGGTGAGTTAGTGGACACTTTATGGTGTTGTTTTGGATGAAATTGGTCAACGCTGTGTCCATCCTCATTGCACTACCCTTTTGAGCAGAGGCATGAGGAAGGTGTCGGTTTTAGAGACAATACTGGAAGTTGTGCTTGTGTGGGTTACTGTGATCTTTGCACTGTGACGCTGTGTGGAAAACATTGAACAATAGAGTGTGACACAATAGAGAAATAACACTATCCAGGAACTACGTGTACGTGAAATATTCATGACATACATTCCGTTACAATTGCATAATCATATTGAAACACTTGTTACACTTGTTAAAATCTTGTTATTGAGTTATGAATATATAGTACAATAAACGTAATACTTCATGATATGGTCAATATTGAATTAAAATCTATTTAGGAAATAAACAACACACAGCAAACCTATCCAAAAAAGATCTCAATGACATTTAATATATAAGTGTTTATGGTTATTAAACATTCATGACTGATACATATTGCCACATGTACTGGTACATGAAGTATTGCTGTAGTATTCATGAACTGCAGACTAACATTACAGTTATATTACATCACCACACATTTAGGATGAATAAGGGTGAATAATTTATTAATCTCATGCACATTTTCATGTAAACTATGTGTTCTTTTGTTTGCAGTTTTGTTTAAATTTTAAATTCTTTTTTATGTTATGAAGGCATTAATAATGAACACAATATGGATATGTTTTGAACCTCCTGTGCTTACAGTCAGATTTGTGCCCTGAAGAGAAGAAGAGTATTTTGATTAAACACATTAAACTATGCAGAGCATAAGCATCACATTGTGTTCTTTACTCGTACATGTATTTAATGATTGTTTCAAAACGAATATATCCTTGTACCTCTCTTCAGTGTACGCTGACTCGTCAGTGTATTAAACACATTGTCGCTGTTCAAAAAACAATACTTTTTTGTGATTTTTAGTTTTCAGTTACAGTTTCAGCTCAGCAGCTTTTATATTGTGTGAACGTTTCATGGTGATTGGAAAGTTGGAATTGTGGAGATGCTTCTTTGGATAGTGACGATGTACATTACTGTTCAGAAGGTTGGAATCCTGTAAACTTCACACACAGAAATAAACACGATGAAATGTGCGTCCATCATGATCAGTGGAGCTGTAAGTAATTCTAAAATGAAAGAAAGCTGTGTAGTATTATGAATCAAGTTGTATGAATCCATCATAACTTGGCAACAAAAAAGTAAATGTAATACCAGAGATAACAGAATAAAATCCATAAAACATGTATATCATTGCTGTCCAAAGAAAAACAAGTATCTTCAAAATGATAACTATACATGATATGGCAAAAACATTATTAACTTCAAATGCAATTTAGTGTATCTTATTCCAAGTGATTTTGAAATATTTCTATTGGTTCGTCCTGCATGAAATTTTTAGATTGACCTTTTTATATTTTTATTTATAATGCAAATAAATAAATAGATAGAATCAATACAATATAAGAATATAGTCTTAATATCATAATAATATAATAATATAAGGTTAAGTTCAGCAAATAAACAGTAATTGTGCATTAAAATGTGCAGAAATGGAGGATCTTATTTTCACTGACCATGGCGCTCAAATTTTGCATACGATCAAAATAAACAATGTACTATGTAACTAATTTTGTAGTATATTTATATAATATGCAACATAATACACACATACATTGTTAATGCATTAATTATATTAGATAACATATTAGCCTTATTATATGTATAAACACCACTTTTCAATCACTTGGTATTGTTTTTAGCTCAGCTACATTGCAAATCAGGGTCACCTTCAACATACTCAGAGTATAAATAAAAGGTTGATTGATTGTTTGATGATAGTAACACAACCTGTTCCCTTTGGCTGGATGAGTGGTCTTTAACCCACAAGCATGCGTAAAAGTGGCTTTATTAATATGTAAGTAGCACCTCTGTTGACTGAACTGACAGACTTGCTGAGCAGGAGGTCACAGTTGACCTGCCCCACCCCTCCCTCCCTCCCTCCCTCCCCAACTTGCAATTTAAGGTTGCATACTGACTCTCCACATACGTTCCCTCTGGCATCTCTAGGTCAGGAAGGAACATTTGCCCCTTTTTGTGATTCTTTTCCAAAACATGAACCCTCTGCCCATGAGCTCATTACCATGGATGTCTGTCTGTACTTCCTGGAGCTGCTGAACTAAATCACTAAAGTAGATTAACCATCTGCAGTAGTTACTGTTTATAACATACAGTGAAAAAATGGGCCTGTTCTATATCAGCCACCAGGGGCGGTTCTAGAATCAGAGCTTCACCCAATGAGACCAGCCTCGACCCCCCCCCCCAACCATTTTTTTCTCATCATATCTTCTATCATTCTATATCATAATTAGCTGATCCACATACAGATCTTGGCTTCAATATCAACACATAGGCCTAGCGTCTCTCACTCAAATTCAAACAGGGGACAGTCATTGATTGACAACCTGCAACATTAGCTTGCTAGATAAAAAAACATCAGATAGCAAACAGTCACAACACAAAGAGTGATCTGTGATTCAGTGCAGCAAAAAGGAGAACTGCTGCTGATGACTGTGATGAGTTGGTGCTGAATGATAAAGTAAAGAAATCCTAGTATGAGCTACTTACTGGAATCACCGCAACACACAGTCACAGCTACTGCAAGGCTCCGGGGAGAGCGGGGCAGGGCAAGAGCAGAAGAGAGAAAATGGATCATAACATTTGCTTATCAGAGACAAACTTCCTTTAAAAAAAAAAAAAAACAAAACGACTTTTTACTCTTATTTTTAGGGGTGCTGGGACTCTTCTTGAGCACCCCTAAAAAGGGGCTAGACATGCCTATGCCAGCCACTAATATTACAGTAGCTCCTTAATTCCTGAGAAGAACAGATATGGACATCAAAGTATTTGAGCTGTAGATGTTGTTATTTATGTATTTTTTTCAGCGGACAGTGTGGATGCAAATCCTTGATCACTCATTTTGTTGTCCTAATGCCATACCTAGTTACCTGTGCTGAATTTACTTACTCTTCTTACCCTTCTACTTACTCTACAGGCTAGTGGATCTCCAGGACCCTTGAGAGATGAAGATTGTAGAAAGATTCAGCTTCAACAACTATGGCAGTTCACATCATGTCAAAAACTGTACTGCTTTTTCAGGTATTCAAATACTGTATTTAATGTTAAATGTTAATGTTTAAAATAACCTACTGTTTACCATACCAATGTCAGTATGTATGAATTTTAGCAAACATCTCCTTTAAGGTCCCGTCTCCTCTGTCACTTGCATTCTATCCGCTGAAAGGCCTATACTGGCACTATAAAGCGTGAAGTGCTTGGACCCCTGTAATCGCCACTTGCAATGTAAATTTCAGATATTCTGAGTATAGGCCACAGAAATCAACATATTCTACATCAATTTTAGACAAAAGTGAAGTAGTCTCTGACAATCCTGGTTGCAAATAATGATAATTTACTCATACCAGCCTTTTTGTTCCCACCATGCAAAAGCTATTGAAGAGAGATTTTATATTTGTGAAAATGAAACTAACTGCTCAAGAAACTTCTATTGCACAGAAGAGGTTTCATTTAGCAGCACCATTAAAGCACTAATTTCCACTTTAGCTGGATTAATATTATCCAGCATCTCCTGAAACTCTTTCAATCTACACAACTCACATGAGAAGCACATTCACTATTCAAATCTAGGAATTTCAGTGAAAGGCAACGAGTTCATCAATGATGTGACTGAAGGTAGCGAATGTCTTAAGGGGCCAATCAGATTTTCTCTGGGGCCCCACCCCTAGATCTGTCCCTGCTATAATTGTAGAACTACAAAGTGCACCTATATGGTAAGTGGAGCTGATAAAAGGGACAATGAGCGTAGAAACAAGGAGGTGGACTTCATGAAGTGGTTGGTCGGTGTATGTGCTGTGTAGGGGAGCACGGGGCACAAACTAAGAAATACATATTTAATATATTTTATGTAATTAAACAAATCCAAGTAGAATATATCTTCTTGTATTCCATAGCAGCAACATCTGTGAACTTTGACAGCATTCAGGCAGATGTTTCCCCAGATTCAGTAACTCTTTCATCATAAGTGTTGTGCATATTCACAAAATTCATGCCAATATTATTTTAATTACCCTCATGATGACAGTAATATATCACTGTTTGAAACATACCATCATTGTGTGCACACTCCTGGTCAAATCACATGTTTTCATGATTTTCTAAGTGACACTAAGTTAACACATACTATATAAGGAACACACATAAATATTACATTTTACATATCACTGCTATGGACAGAAAACCTTGTATCTCCATTTTTGTTGTTTTTCAGTTTTTGACATAATTTGAAAATGCCTGTTGGCCTTACATTGTTTGAAAATTTCATGAAGAATGGACCAAAATAAACAGCCCAAAATGACTTGAAAATAAGTCTGGTTCCATTGACTTACATTAAAAGTAAAGTACGTTTTTTCCTTCTCCTGTAAAGTTACCATTTTGGAGATACGAGGTTTTCTTCTGACAACAGTGATAGTGACATTTTTTGGCAAATGTTAGTGCACAATTTCTATATATTTGCTAAGTTTAACATCTTGGAAAATATAAAATATGTCACATTTTATGTTTTATTTTTTTCCTCAATATGTTAAATTCAGCACATAAACAGTAAGAAGTGTTTCCTATGTAGACAACTTATTTTCTCTTAGATCATCAGCAAAATCTGTAATTTAACTGGGGGCGCCCAAAATTTTGTATATGACTTTATACCTGCTGTTATGAAGACTCCCAAAAGAAACAATGGGAGAAATCCAAATGTAAAATGTTTTTGAAGTTAAAGTTAATATAATATAGCTTTCATTTAAATAAAATGATCATTTCAGTTTTATTATATCATTTTTAGAGATGTATGAAAAGAGACATACGCTAATGTTCTGTGGTCAATTATA
The DNA here is from genome assembly GCF_904425465.1 of Colossoma macropomum. Classification (NCBI taxonomy): domain Eukaryota; kingdom Metazoa; phylum Chordata; class Actinopteri; order Characiformes; family Serrasalmidae; genus Colossoma; species Colossoma macropomum. The sequence continues at coordinate 41,750,905 of NW_023494788.1, forward strand.
TATTTGACAGCCTCTTTTCACTAATCATACTTATTTTGATACATAATTTTTATGTATTTAGGTTAAGAAAGCTCATCTGGCTTGTTCAGTATAGATCTATACTGAATTATTTGTGTTTGTATTAGTTTGTTACAATTAGCCCCTCTTTCTGTTTCATTTCATTCCATATATGGGGTATGATGTAGGATTGGCATTCACTCTGCTTTTGCCTGAATTGTTCATAAACTGTAGGTGCTGGAAAACAACGTTTATATTTTCATTTGTAATAGAGATGCAGAGATGTGTCGATTGCTTTTAAAAATGTTAAACTTGCTGAAATACTGTTATTATTATTTAGCAAAACTAACAGGTGTTAGATTGTACCTTGCTCTCACATGTTCCTATTCACTTAGTCCATATACTATATTTTAGTTATTACTACAGTTTTTTGTTTGTTTTTTTTTTTAAACCCAATGAAATGCCATTTTTAATGGAATTAGACTGCACTGATCAGTTCATGTTTGTTTTATCAGTATCATAATGAAGTTTCACAATTGTTTTTAAAGATGTATGAAATCTACATTTCTAGCTGATGTTTAGTGTTCTTTATTAATAAGTGTTAGTACTGGTGATCGCTGGACGACAGAGAATCAGAACTGGCTTAAAACACTTTATTTTATGAATTTTTATGTTCACAGACACACTGAAAACTCCTTCATTACCGACACCTTGATCACACTGCTGACACACAAATAAAATTAGTTCATAATATTAATTTAACAGAAAGTGCTCCCAATGTTAGATACAAAGGTATTCAAGTCATATTTACATTTTTTTTGCACCTTTCCAGTAAAAACACACAGCTGCTGGCTCTCAATTTGTATGTTTGTGGTTGTGTTATGATAATAACTAGAAAGAGATGTAATTTTTTAAAGAATAAAACAAGTAATCACTGCATTCAGTAAATAAATTCTTCATATGTCTTCTATATTACTAGGAAACTGTAAATTCTCACAGTTCATCTAAATATCTGGGAGGTGCACATGATAAAAGTCCTTCAATAGAAAGTACAGTCATTGTTCATGAACAACGTAAAGAAAAACAAAAAGGCTGGTGTTGCTAAGCTGTTTACTGCAGCTGGGCCAGCAGCGGTTTGCAGTCGGTCAGGTACTCCAGCCCCTCCACGGCCTCCACGAGTGCGTCCACCTTCTCTGGGATCAGCACTGCACCGGCATTGTTGCGGAACTTCTTGCGCAGGCTCTCATTGCTAAGAGGGTTCCTCCAGTGGCCGTAGAAGGTGTCGCAGCGGCCTCTGAGCACATCTCCGCTGACCAGAGTCACCTCCACCTCGCCATACATGCGGTCGAAGTTGGCTGGGTTGTCGTCGGGGTGCTCCACTCGGACGCGGGACAGTAGAGTGTGGAGCTCAGGCCGCAAGAGTGCCTCAGGCTGGAAGGACTGGACCGTCACTTCCCCGTCCAGCAGGGCAGTGCAGGCGTTGAACTGGAAGGAATGGCGCGCCTGGTGCTCCGACTCTGGGAAGGGTCGGTTGATATACTTAGACTGTGGGACCCTGAGCAGGATGTCCTGCACCATGCCTGGGGAGAAGCTTCCCGTGGAGAGGCCCACTAAGGTCTTATGGATGATGGCAGCAGCGTCAGCCACCCAGTGCATGCCGAGGTGGGCCGGGAATCGCTTGAAGGCCATGTCTTGCTCATCTAGAAGGAAGCTGTGCTCCTCCTCTTCAGGATAAGCCAGTGGGCGAGGGGCATAGTCTTCATAGAAAGCGCTGAAGCCAGCGACCCCTGGCACTGCATCCAGGACCAGGGGGCTTGCCTCAAGCCCACGGGAGGCCAGAAGGGCAGCTTCAAGCCCCAGGCGGGAGGCGTTGCCTATGTGCAGGGGCTTGGACTGAGTGGCTGCATTAGCCATTGGGGCACCTGCTAAGGAGGCAGCAATGGCCAAGGCATGACTGCACTGTAAACGGTCCAGGGAAAGAAGGCGGGCACAGGCGGCAGCACTGCCCATTGTGCCTACGACGCTAGGGGGGTGAAACCTTGAGAAGAAGCAGAGAAGAGTTTATGCTTTTAGGTGCAAAAAAGTACTTTTTCTTAAATAATTGCCTTTAAAATGCAACTCTCAGTAATGTATAGAAATTTTAACTTTTGGTCATTTTGTGCTGAAGTTGTTTTAAAAATCATACGGATCCACCCTCTGATGACAATGCCCTGTGTATGGATTCTAACGAGAGTATTATTTTATCTAATTGACAGTCCCATGCATCATTAACCACAGGTGTCTCCAGGCGTCATTCAAATTACACAGGTGGATTCTGTTTAAAGAACATGTTGGGGAAATAACAAATTATAAGTCATTTTATTCCACTCTGAGAGTCTAAATAAGAGCACCAAGGGCAGTGAGTTCAGTCACAAACAGAAGCGGTTTGTAGGGCTAAAAACACTCGTCTGAACGGCTTTATGGCAACTTCCTCTGCAGCTAAATGAAGTAGGCGCAACCTCTCGTAGCTCTGTGTGTAAGCTTGGAGAAAGCCCATGTTGTTACTCAGGGCGGTCCTGTTGGGACTGCTGTCATGACATTACTATATTTAAGTGTTATTTAAAACATTGAGGTATCCTGTTTTGATCGAGTTATACTTTTGGTTGTCCCTGTCTTGGTGAAAGACAGAACTACAGCTCTCACCTCTTGGGAATGTTGTGGGCCTCGTTGGAGAACCTCATCAGGCGACCCTGAATCTCAATGCCCACGTTGAAGGCCATCAGCAAATCTACACCACTTGGCTTGCTGTTGCTAGGAAGCATGTCACAAATTGCGAGGAGGGCAGGAAGCACTGCTCCAGAGGGGTGAGTTGCAGGATGCCAGGTGTCATCAAAGTCCATTGAATGAGCCTGAAGAAGACCTTATGATTTCCATTACTTGGAAATGATGCATCATAACAGTGTTATAAATGGAACAAATGTTTGCTCATTTAGCTTAAGGCCCTTTAAGTCAATACTTCTTATTTACTCAGGCAATTACCTGCATAGCAATGCTCATGTATTGCTTCATAGGTATGTTATTCAGTACTTAGCGTTCTGTTATAAAGCCCTTGTGAAGGCAGCCTTTGAATAATGTTACCCAATATTGCTTTAGTCATTGCAGTGCTATTCCAACAGTGGTCTGCTCAGTATACTTTAGAGGAATGTTAGCTCCATTACAGGGATCAAGATGTAGCATCAACCCCAGTCTAACAATAATACAAAGCTTGACCACAGGAAATATGAGCGAGGTCTAATAACAGCCCTAAGGCCTGTCTGGCTTTGAAATAGCAAATAGAAAATCCAGAAGAACATGACTAATGTATGCTGGTCAAATACAGAAGCCATGTTATTCGGCTCATAGAGGAAGTTCAACAACATTTTCTAGTTCTCTCACAACAAACCCCACCCCGATGATGTCTTTGTACATTTGTTTACCACTGTTTAATACTCGGGAATGGTAACAGTGAAAACAAACGTATCATAACGAAACTGTGATTCAGTGGTTCACCCACCCTGACCTCTTCTCAGATAGTTTATTTCTGGGAACAGAAACCTACTGGAGAGGACAGGACAGTCTTTGTTTTCCGTTATAAAATTCTATAAAAAATAATAAATCTTACCGCGACTCCATTGACAAAAGCAGCCAGGGTTGGGGACAGCTTGGTGCCACTGTGGCCATAGACAAAGCTGATGTCATCAGGAGCATACATGTGCTTTGGAAAAAAAGGAAAAGAAGGGTCAGTGGATCACTGCAGGGGCCGACACAGCAGCCCAAGAACAGACTTTGTGTAAGCAGTGAGCACAGAGCTGTTTCTGTCCACACAAGGTCTAGACGCAGAGCAGACATATTAAAGTCTATGTGAGAATGAAGTGTACTCTGTAAAGGCCAGGTCTTCACTCAAGGAACGCTATTGTGAATGCCTGTCTTTGTGATCTGTTTCAAAAACAGATTTTGATATGAATTCTAAGCTATTAAGAAGTTTATAGCTTGCTTGGAAATGTACCAGACTGGTACATCAGGTGTTGCTTCTAGAACTATACGCATTATCCCATTAAAGTCAACAAGAATTGGAAAGTTATGTGCAATTTCCTTGAATACTGATGTAAACGCAGTGTTAGGGAGGGTCAAATTTGTTTAAATGGTACATTTTGATTGCTAATAGGTAGTATATCGATATACCATAATCTCCACAATGGATAAGTAAAAGGAACATGAATGTAACAAGACTAATTTCCTATAACATCAGTTCACAGCAAACAAACTGTACATGGTGCAAATGCTGTATAAATAAGACACTGAATACGTTCCAGTTTCCTCTTGCCACTACATCCTTACCTTGCAGTGCTGGAGGGCCAGATCAAAGACTTCAGTGGTGCTACCCAGCAGTCCCACACCAATGCTGTCCAGCACCATGCGCTTGCTGCGCTGGAGCACTTTTGGTGACAGATGCCTCGGCTGCACGCTCTGGATGAACCTGCCAAAGCTGCTGGTCACAGTTTCCTCAGAGGTGGGGCGCTGCACCACTGGAAAAAAAGGCGAGAATGGAATTCCACAACTGCTAAAGTTCTTGCTGCATCCGATGAAGTGGTGATGAGTGTGTCTCGGAAAGACCAGCTGAAGTAAATGTTTGCCCAGCCAGACCAAAATAAAAGTGTGTGCAGAAACTGAGCTGGCTTACCATCTAGAGCTGATTTGTGCAGTCCTCTGACCACAGACAGGGTGCTCCGGGGTCGGAAGGATCTCTGGATAATACAAAGTTGTTTACTTGAATGTCTTCATGTACAGTGGTGTGCAAAATTTTGAACACCCCTGGTCATGTTACATAACTTGTTGATTTTTAAGTGAAGATAATGTAAAATATCCTCTACTACAGACAACCTTATATGTACAGTCTAAGTTTAATATGTTGGTAAAATTAGAACATAAAATGTAAAATGTGCCACTTTTGCACACATTATGTTTTATTTTTTTCCCCACTTCAGCAAATAAACAGTAACTTTTCCTTAAAATGTGCAGCGTATTCCCTTCATAGAGGAATCTATTTTCACTCAGAAAATCAAAAATACATGTCATTTGACTGGAGGCAACCCAAACGTTTGAATGTAATTTGTATGTTTTCATACTTTAGTACACTTTTACTGTAGTCTACTCTTTCAACACCGTATGAGATCTAATAAAAACATGACTCTGTATTTCTTTACTCAAGCCTGAAACGTTCCTTAAGGTCGACTCATCTTGTTTCTCTATGATTGCTCAGCTAATCAGGTTTTACCAGATACATCAACATGTCATTGAGGAATTACCTACCATTGCCTAGTGTTATATAAACATTACAAACATTCAACAAGAGTGCAAGCAATATCACTTATGACCCAGTTTAGACTTGAGACATAACTGTCCTGCTATGAACAGTTATTGTAAGCAAAAGCAAAAAAATAAAAAATAAAAAAAAACAAGAAAAGTACATATAATATTGGAAAAGTAACAAAATGGGGAAAAGTGCCAGAACTTTGTGGGTACAGTACAGTAAAATTACACTCATTTTTACAGGCAAATCTACACAGCAGCTATTTTATCCATCCACATACTTAGAAAGTCAAAGTCTAAGTACCTGTACTTTGGAGAGCATGTTGTCAGTGTACTGTTGAGGGGTTTATTCTGCCTTCGAGCCGAAGTTCTCTAAGTTCTGTCTTCTCTCTCTCTGTTCAGGACTGAAGGATGTTGTCTTGACAGGTGATGCTCTTGTTGCTCAGGTGAGTCTACATCCCTTCTTTATATAGGCAAGACTTTGAAAGGCTGATAATACACCCCACAAGGAAGCAGGGCTGGAACTTCCAAAACGTTGCTTTTTTTAGCATCTTGGGTGGGATTTCTCATCATCTGAGCAGGAAGCTGATTGTCTTAGGCAAGGGTCGCTTATGTCATCCATTGAGCTGGAGCATAGGGTTGGTCAGAAGTTTTGGTGCTCCTCCCACTCCACAGAAGCATGTTTCTTATAAACATAGAGCATCCTTCCACTGCAATCCAACACTTCAGACCAAGGATCCTCATCAGGTAAGTTCCTTCTTGAATTTCTTTGCCTGAAGCAAGAGAAAGAAGTATTAAGGTTATTATGAAGCTTCTTAGACATCAGTGCATATGAGCGTCTACTCAAAACATTTTTCTTCTAAAACTCAAGAAAAATCAAAACAGTCTCACCAAAAGGCCCATTTGAGTCTGTGTTGATATCCATCATTGTAATGTCTTGTGCCAAACTGGGGTGAACCTGTGGAACCTGTGTGACGGTCATAGAGAAGAGATAGGAGTCACATTTTAGACAGAGAAGCAGTGTTGTGCTCTGCCTCTATGGGGAGCTCCTGGGTCAGTATCACCAGCTCAGCTTTGCCAGAGAGCTGCCGAGAGTTTCACCCGTTTGGCTGCTGAACAGAGCGCCTGTGTCAGCTCACGCTGGCGGCAGGACATGAAATGATACATACTTGTGGAAAGGCTGTGACCAAGTGCCTGCTTTGCAATCTAAGAGGGAGGGAAAGAGACGGAGAGGGGCAGACAGAGCCAGAGAGGAAATTTTACACTACTGAGATCTGTTTTTATAAATGTAATTTTGAACTGCTGTTAAAACTAAAGTAAATCCTATCTGAAAAATAAATAAACAATATTAATATATAATCAATATCTCTCCAACATCATAATACATGTAAAACTTGATCATTATTGTGTTTAATAATTGAAAAAGCCTCAGTGTTGTTTGTTCATTCCTACCTATATTCAGCAAAAGCTGAATATAAGAATGTATGAATATGCAGACCAATCCAAACACCCTTATCAACCTTATGGTTATTTGCTCAACATGTTTATCTTGCTTGTTAACATCTACTAGGTAATGGTTTAACTTAGTAAATTAAAGGAAATAACCTCGAGTTGATAAATCAATTCAAGTTCAAGTGTTCAGTCAAAGTAACTAAATGTATTAAACAATCACTTCACAGTGTTTAAAGTATTTTTTCATCATTTCCTTGTGTAAACATAACCTTACGCAGCCTTATCAGCTAAAGTCAGCAGACCTGATGGCATCAGCGAGCGGCTTTCCTGCAAGTTTTTACAGTGAGCCTGGAGTGCTTGGGTTCTTGGCCAATGGCATCAGTGCATTCTTAGTGCTTCTGCAGAACTTCCAGGGAGCCAGAACTGGGATTCCGGCAGTTGGGGTAGAGAACATCCTGGCAGGTAATTTTGTGTTGGTGCATCCACCTCCAAACTGTGGCAGAACAATAAGGCACAGTAATGAATTCATCAATACAATGTATTTTTATATAAATCACATTTAAGTTCATGATATTTGATAATGTTTTATAAAAATTTTACCTCTTTTCTTACATTAAAATGGGTAGTGCTTTGGTAGCTGTAGGGCAGTGTTCATAGGCCCTTCATGACCATGGTGGTTGATATAGTGTAGTGAGTAACACCTCTGCCTTCTATGCTGTAGACTAGGGTTCAATCCCTGCCTGGGTAAACACCCTACACTATACCAATAAGAGTCCTTGGGCAGGACTCCTAACACTACCTTTGCTTACCTGTGTAAAATGATCAAATTGTAAGTTGCTCTGGAAAAGGGTGTCTGCCAAATGTCATAAATGTAAAGACAATGGACCTAGACCTACATAACATTTATAAGTGTTACCTAAAAGTTGATAACCTCACCAATATCACCTTGTGCATATATAAAATACAGTTATAGTATTGTATGTATGTATCTGTCTCTATAAATCTATATGTTCTTAATGCAGTTTCAATGTTTTTGTGGATCTGTATAGGTGTTCATCTCATTCTGATTGGTGGAGTCTGCCAGATGATTGCTGGCTTGTTGTCCTTCCGTAAATATGACCATCTCAGTGGCACAGCTTTCATTGGCTATGCAGCTCTTTGGGGCAGTTATGGTGCAACGAGAATATTCCTGGGAGCAAACCAGCACAATCCAAGCACTCCCATTAATACCTCAACCATGATAAATATTACACTCGAGAACCTTCTCTCCAACTCAACTCCCGTCAATGAAACCTCCATCCCTCAGTACCTCAGTGAATCTGCCATAGCTGGGCTGGTGCCCTACACCTTGCTCTCTTTGCTGTTGGCGTTCTGCTCGGCCACGGTGAACTACATTATGCCTTTTGTGTTTGGGGCCATCACCCTCACGTTAGTCTTTGAAGCTGTGGGACTGGTAACTGGGTGGGCTCTGGTGGTCTCAGGAGTGCTAGAGCTCCTAATCCTGCTCTTTGCCATCTATGGCTCTGCCGCACTGCTCATCAAGGGAGTGGCCCAACGCTATGTCCTCAAGGGCTTCGGTAACCCTCTCTTCAACGTGCTCCTCCTTGGGACAACCAATGCCAGCAGCTCCCAGAGTCTAGGCCAGGAAAAGAAAAAGAACACCAAATACGCTGAACCCATGGCCTTGGGCTTCTTCTGTGACACAGTCTCACCATTCATCTTTGCCTTCTATGCCTTTGGTTACTTCCCATCGATCCCAGTAAGTGCCATGTGGATATCCATCAATTCTGCTGCCCAGCTCCTGTCCAGTTACTATGCATACCTGAGGCAAGATTGCTACCATGCCACCAAGTTTGGCCTGCACTGCACCTTCTGGCTTGTGAAGACCTGGGAAGAGTATGTAGTGTCTGTGGTAATCGGAAGGAGTGAAGCAGCTACAGGACGACAGGCCATGGTGGGTGACTGGTTCTTCTTGGCAGCAGCTCTAGTGCTCTGTGTCGCAAGCCTGAACATGGACACCCTGGAGCTCGTCCACAATGCCTTCTTCTTCCTGCTAACCATCTCCACAGTCTCACAGATCCCTCTTGATAGGTATTACATCTTTTTTGGAGTGGTTTGCTCCTTCTTCACAGCTCTTTCACTGTATGGCACATTTGCACGTCTCATCAACACCATTGCTGAGAAGTCTCTGATTCCTGTTGGACCCCAACCTGTCTCAACCGAACGACTCCAGAGTGGCCTTGGGTGTCTGAAGAAGTCGTCTCCACAGGAACAACTCCAGGGAAGGGGTTCCCAACTTCCTGATGCTCTGTTTTACCTCACCAATGGAGTTGCAGCTCTCTCAGCCATCCACAGCAACCAGCCCCACCAGAGCTTTCTAGACCTGACCGTACCTTGGGTGCTCATCCCAGGGGCCATCATCCAGGGATACGTTAGCCGACTGCAGGTTCAAGGTGGTCAGAGGTTTGGCTCTGTTATCCCATCCTTCTATGTGGCCATTTGGGCCACCTGGACCTGGTTCAGGTTTGCAGGTATGTACATATAATAGAGCAATATTTGAAATCACATCAGGTTTATGTACTATGTTAAATACTATTCAGTGATGAATAATACTGGATTGCTCAATGATACTGGATTTTTGACTTACAGGACATCGTTTGCAGATTTCCACAGAATCAGCAGGTGGCTTTACAGCAGGAGCAGTCGCTTTTCTGGTGATTAATGCTTTCTTGATGCTAATTGGTAAGTGTCGCTATTAATCTAAAATATAATTTGAAGAACTAGTTTTTACCCATTTAATTTAAACTAAAGCCTGTTATTTTCATAATTGGCAGCTGCCTATGGCAATCTGGTTCTGCTGACTTTAACCACTATCATGGAGGTCATAGTGGTTTGCTTTCTTCTCTCCACTCTTGACAGACTGCCCTACCAACTGGAAGGTAAATTTTGCCCTATGCACAGCAGAAAAAGGCAACTTTATAATCCATTGATTTTCAGTTGACAATAACTACATCAGTGTATGTTCTTCTCAAAATTCATTTTCAGTTGCTATGCTTTCGTTATTTGCCATCACTTGCTTATATGGGACTCTGGCATCACTTCTTAACTGCATCTTCTCCAAGAAACTGCTACCACTTGGCCCTGCACTGATAAAGGTAACTTGCTTTACTATATGTGTCATGAAACATCTCAGTTGTCGTTGGAAGGTTTTGATTATTCTGTCTAATTTCTTTTTCTAAGAACAATAAAAAGAAGGAAGCTGCTCCTACAACTCCATGTCCAGTGGTTATCTCTCGGGGGACCAGTGGGCTCCTACAGATTGCCAAATTGCTCGAAAATAATGGTGTGTGTGGTATTCCCACGGATACTGTCTACGCCCTGGCTGCTTCGTGCAAGAACCCAAGTGCAATAGAGAAGATCTACAACATCAAGGTGAGCTCCAAGGGATGCTGTGCATGTAATGCATTACTATACTTATTAGAAAGTTGAGAACAATGAATATTAGGTTGGCTGACCCATGTTCCTGCTTCATAGGACCGCCCTGCAGAGAAGCCCATCTGTATCTGTATCTCCAGCGTGGAGCAGCTTGTGGCAGCCAAACCTCCATTCAGCCCCCTGCTGTGGGAGTTCATGAGAAATGTCTACCCAGGAGGCATCAGCTGTATTGTGCCGAAGGGAGACTGGCTCTTCAAACTTGGTAAGTGGAGCGCCATTGTAAAACACCACCATACATCCCTGAGTAATGTTCTTGTCTTGAGTAATCTTCAAATTTTTTTTTCCCCTTAAGGCGTGGGACCTGCATATGACCGTGTGGGGACAAAGGAGAGCATAATGATCCGTGTCCCTGACCACACGGTGACTGCACACCTGTGTGACATCACTGGGCCCTTGGCTATCACATCTGCAAACCCTAGTGGTGAACCTGACAGCACACACCATGACATGGTCATTGAGTAAGTTGCACTTTGGTGACTGGTGCTCTCTTAATAAGTGCTTATTACAATGTGATCTATGCAAGGGCTTGACTTGATTTGAAGGCTGCCTTCATAGGGATGTCCTGATAAATGTATGATTTCACAAGACATACTTAAGTGCTTTTGATATGAAATGTTTGTGAAGTAAATGACATTGCATTCACATAAGGGGCCAAAAAACTAAAGTGAAAGTAATTAGTTCCATTTATAACACTCTTATGAAGCATCATTCCCAAGCAATGGAATTTACAAGGCAAAGGCCTAGTTGAGAATATCATATATCAGTTCTGTGGAAAGTTCTGATGCCCTTAAAACATCATACGGTTCTCTTATGGTTGTTCTCGACTATGTCAGTTCCATTACTATAATGCTTCTTATTAGTATTATAAATGGATCAATGGTCCATCACTTTAGTTTAAGGCCTTTATGTTAATGCAGTGTCATCTTATGTCATTATACCTGCTCATAAACACTCAAGCATTTATTAATAAAAGCTTTTCAATGCTTAAGTCCCTATGCAGGTAACATTCAAGTAAAGTGTTAACAGATATTCTTTATCAATGCACAGTCCAAGTAGCCATGAGAACAAAACACAATACCCCTCTCTTAGCCAAACCTGAAACCTCTCGCTCACTGATCCATTCAGTTAATAAGGCTTGTGCAAACATTTGTCAAAGGTCTTCACCTTTAAAAGGTGCTTTGCTGGCCAACTTAATTATTATTTTGGTCAATCACTGTTTAACAAACAGAGTTCACTTATATAATACAGTGACATGGAAATGCCCCTCATTATTTCCTGTCTTTCTGTATTAAAAATTCAATTAAGTCTTAGTATGGACATGTCCATAGTTCAGTAGCCATCAAAGCGATAAGCTGTCAAGGCATAACAAAGGCACACTTTTTTCCCCCAGTCGCCTCGGACACAAGATTCAAGGAGTACTGTGTGATGGAGAGTCCAATGAAGTGGTGGCATCAACAGTGGTCAACTGCCTGAAGATCAATGAAGGTAATCTGAAACTGAAGACCCCAACAACAAGATCTGTTGTTAGAACTTTTCACAGATACTTACTAGTACCGTTTTGTTCACAGGTACCATCACCATTCTGCGAGAGGGATGTGTTCCTGCAGTAAAGGTGCGACAGATTTTTGAGCGGGTGAAGAACAGCATGTTGTAAGATCAGAATCCAGAAGAAAAATAAATGTTCTTGAAGATGATGAAACATTGCTTAATTCAGCTGGAGGAAGGATAAATGAGGCATCAGACCTTATCACCACAAGTGTTCTCATGGTGCTTAACAGCAGTGTTTCAATAATGTTTAACTGGACAAAACTCACTGTTTATACTGTATGTGTGCCAATTTACTGTGGAGTATTTTTTTTTTTAAATATTTGTGTTATTTCAATTTTGTTTTCGGGTTTGGTCTTACTTTAGACACATTTAAGCTTTTTGCAAAATGTAAATCTGCGGTGATATTGCTTGTATTGCACTTTTTCTGTTACACAAAAGTATAAAATATAGCTTTTAATGAAGGACAGATTATTTATGAAATATGCATTATAATTCTATGCTGGCATATGTATTATTTTGCACTGTAAATCTATTGAGTATCGATTTCTTTTTCTTTGTTTCTGTTTCACGTTTTTTTCCTGTCATGACAACATTTTAATAAAGACTTGAAAGCTATATGTTTCAGTATGTTAATGCTCTATAAGCACTATGAACACAGAAGACAAATGAACTAATAGGGATCACATTTAAAGAGTTAAATGTTTTTTTCTAATTAAGTGACAGTGAACACTTTGACAAACACTGAAGAGTTAACTTTTACAGTGAACATGGTCACTGACCAACACAATGCCCACTCATCAGCAAAGAGAACGATAACCTTCACTCTTAGTCAGCAACACAATATCAGGCAGCTGAATAAAGCGTATATAAAAAACATGTGCCTGAGGAAAAGGCAGCCTGGGTGGAATGAAAACACACTGACGGTGAGTAAAACAAAGGGAAAGAAACGCCCAGTATGCAAATAGACGGAGCCAGGAGCCAATGGGAAAGAAATATACGTTTAATCTAACAAGATCGTGTTAAAAAAACAAACATGTAACTGTATTTCACAGCTTTCTTAGCTTCACTCAGTTTCACACATTTGTTCAGCAACTTTAATGAGAAAGAAACAATTAAAACCAACAGAAATGTCTCATTTTTTGAATGTAGGGTTTCAAAGTTGCCATAGCAACAGACTAAACTAAATAGCAATAAGTTAATTCAACTCAAAAATGCCATTTGAGTGTACAAAATCATCAAAAATGTTCCCTTAACTTAAAATTGTTGAGTAATATGTGGGATATACTGAATTTTATGTACAACAGACTTAATATATTTGAGTTAAAACAAAATGTGGGATTACAGTGTAGAAGAACCACTTCCAGTTCCCTAAAACCTTTCAGTGAATGGTTCTTTGGAGAACCATTTTTGTAACTGACATGTGTGAGTGTGAAAAATATTCTCCAGAAAATGTAAACAGGTCAACATTTCAGCCTTTAAAAAATCTTTACACATTGTTCTTCTGTGGCATCACTTGAAGAACACTTTGTGGCACCCTTTTTAAATTTTCACCACCAACTACCACCCAGGTATCTGTACTGGTAAATGTTAGGGATTTAATTGGTGCCTCTCTTCAGTAACTTTAGATTGGTGGGTGCAAAAAGGCTACTATGTGTTAATTATGTTATGATAGTATATGATAATATGATGCTTGAAAAATTCGCTTATTACTGGAATGATGTTTCAAAATTCTCAAAATATTTTGTTTTATTCTCATTGACTGCTTCAGTTTACAGCTGCTTTCATACTGGCTACAGCAGGACCGATACCTGTACTAAGTCTCTAAATGTAAATGTGTGAAATATAGTTATTATTATGATGTGATAAACCCTGGATCACAGTTAGGCATCGTTTCTCACTTTAACATTTTTATGCCAAATCCCAAAAAACAAAGGTTAGCAAATGTGACTGTAAAGTGCAGCAAAGTGATGTTCAGTTAATGACATCATGCTACTAAATTATCAGTACTTTCATCCCCCAAAGACCTCAGTAGCACTTAGATGAATAACTGGCTCATCACATTGATTTATCAGTCCACTCAGGCTTTCGCAGAAGCTTCAGTGTTTGGAAAGAAGGTGTTTGTTCAGATTCCCTTTAGAGTCCATCTAACAAGCATGCACTGATTTTAAAATGGTTAATAAATAAGCATTGATGGTGCTTCTTTTAAAGATCGTATTTTTTATTTAATTTTAATTAGTGTTCTTAAAGCTTTAAATCAATGTATTCCAAACTGTATTCTTTTCAGAATGTAAAATGGACTGAATACAGGCACTTAAGTTCTGTATTCTGAATATGTATGTTGAATTCTTGGATTCCATTACATTTCAACCTTGCTGATCATAAAGTTCATGATGTTTAGAGATTCTGTTATTTTGGTTGCACCCTGTACATTGTAAAAGACATTCAGTGTAAAATAACAGTAATTTACAGTACCATATTGACAGTAAAAAACAGTAAAATAGCACATATATCCTGGACTACAAGATTACTGTGAAGCTGTATTCTACTATATACTTATAGGAAAAAAAATACTTAAAATACAGTATTCTTACATAAGAACAGTGAAAGCAATTCGATACTTAATTATCCACAGTAATAAAGTAATTTACAGTAAATTTATATATGAAAAAATTACTTTTAATCTTTTAATTTGACGCCCTATTTAAATATTAACTACAAAAAAATGTTTATTGTTACACTTTGCACTGCATATGCATTTTGCTCAGAATATCTCAAATATGTTTTCAAATGCAAATGAACATTTAACAGACATTTTAAATTTGCTTATAATTTGCACAAACATGACCAAAACTTGTATCAGGCAATATCATTAAACAACAACATTTCTATCAACATCTCAGTGTTCCCCTGTTGAAAAAAGCAGTGTAAAAGTGTAAAAGTCAGTAAAACACCAAAACCTGAATCATCAGAATGAAAACGCTTAAAATGTTTTTTAAAAACTTTTTTTAAAAATATCCCATAATGGTGTGCGGTACACAGCTCAACACCAACCTCAAATTAATTTGCTGTGTTATTACAGAAAACATTGTGGTGTCCGCCATGGTTTGCGCGATTTCCTCGATGTCGGGAAAGCACCATGGTTTGTGGGAAAGCACTGTTAATTTCCACTGCTTTTCAGACACTCAAAGATGATCCTCACCTATTGTAACATAAAGGCAATGTTTGCATCAACAGGTGCATAGAATGTAATGCTATTGAGGGGATCAGTTAATGTGTCAGCACAAAAGCATGCATTCTAAACCTACTCATGATCGAATGGAAGCTTTCGCAAGTTTCCTGTTACGCATCATCAGGGAGACACACCCACAGTGTCAGTGTCACAGTACGTACGTGACCGGCTGAGGACAATACACAAAACATCGGCCGACCCCCATGTAGGCGAGCGTATTGACAACATGCTATTGCTTCTAAAGCATAATGTAATGGGGTGATGTTTACACACTGATCTAACTTTCGCAATACTGGCTTTGAGGGACGTTATTGTAAAAACTCCTGCCAGCAGTGTGAGACATCAGTATTGACAACATGCAGTTGCTTTATGCAGTTCACACACTGGACTGATATTCATACTATTGATATCTACCACGTTTTCATACCGCTGATATCAAAGCAGGTGAACAGGCTGAATGGTGCGCCAATATCAACAATATCAATATCGACTGCTGCTGGGACGCTGTTGTGAACACGAAGATCCTGGCAGCAGTGCGAGACGTCAGCACACAGTCTGAGAATTCAGAGGGTTAGTTGAGTCTGTTGGACAAACAAACACACTGGGTAGGCCTGCAGTCCTGAGCTGTCCACTTCCACCAACCTCACAAACACTGGGAAGTGTTGATGTTTTTAAAGCATTGTGGTGGTACATAAAGGCACTATGTGAGATAAACATCCAAGCACCAAATGAAAAAGGGCACATCTTTGAAGTGAATACACTGTAACTGACCCAGCCTTGCTCCACCTACAAATGTGTTCTTTGGCTAAGTTTTGCGGAATGCTGACGAGTATCCCGTTAAGCCTAATGGGAAACTGTAGCACACAGACAAAATACCTAAATCATTTACACAGGGCTGCAATGTTTGCCTAGAGTGGGGCTGTCCATAGTGAGCCCTGAGGGCCAAGGTGTGGACATTTGATTTGGCCTGCCAGGAAGTTCCCATAAACCCAACTTCTCACCCAATGAGAAAATAAACACTTTTATAATATATGTCACTTATCAAATTCTCATTTTTCTTGTAAAATTGTGTTTTTCATGACTTTTCGCAATAAAATGTGGTGTAATGTTGTGAATACTATATGTATATGTGTATAAATCAATTTGAAATACCTTCTTTTTCTATCTTTGTACTTTGTTTTGTCTTCTTGGCCCTCGACCCACAAAAAAAAAAAACGAACTTTGGTAACCTGAGGATGAAAAGGAGTTGCAAATCATTTGTGTTAACATCCGAGTTGTGTTTTGAGTCACTGGGGTTAAAATCCGAGTTGTGTTTTGAGTCACTGAGGTTCGAGTCCGAGTCAAGTTGTGAGTCCCTGGGGTTCGAATCCGAATAGAGTTGTCAGTCTCTAGGATTCAATTTGAGACTTGGGTTTGAGTCTGAATTGATTGGGAGTCACTGGGATCTGAGTCCGAGTCGAGTTGCATGTCATTGGGGTTTGAGTCTGAGTTGAGTTGTGAGTCTTTGGGATTCATGTTGTGAGTCACTGGGGTTCGAGTCCACGTTGAGTTATGAACTACTGGGGTTTGAGTCTGAGTCGAGTTGTTAGTCACTGGGATTCAATTTGTGAGTAACTGGGGTTCAAGTCTGAGTCATTTGGGAGTCACTGGGGCTCGAGTTTGAGTTAAGTTCGGAGTCACAGAGATTCAAGTATGAGTTGAGAGTCAATTGGGTTTGAGTCTAAGTTGAGTTGCGAGTAATTTGTGTTTGAGTCAGAGTCGAGTTTTGATTCACTGTGTTTAGAATCGGAGTTGTGTTTTGAGTCACTGAGGTTCGAGTCCGAGTCAAGTTGTGAGTCACTGGGTTTTGAATCCAAATAGAGTTGTCAGTCTCTAGGATTCAATTTGAGTCTGGGGTTTGAATCTGAGTTGTTTGGGAGTCACTGGGATTTGAGTCCAAGTCGAGTTGCCAGCCACTGGGGTTTGAGTCTAAGTTGAGTTGTGAATCACCAGCGTTCAAGTCTCAGCTGAGTTGCAAGTCACTGGGGTCTGAGTCCGAGTCAAGTTGCGAGTCATTGGGGTTTGAGTCTGAGTTGAGTTGTGAACTACTTGGGTTCGAGTCCAGGTCGAGTTGTTAGTCACTGGGATTCAATTTGTGAGTAACTGGGGTTCAAGTCCGAGTCCCTGGGGCTCGAGTTTGAGTTGAGTTGCGAGTCACTGGGGTTCAAGTCTGAGTCAAGTTGCGACTTACATTGTTGTAAATGTGTTGTTTATAGTAAAAAGGAATAAACAGTTTGAAATAGTTGGTTAGTCTATAGTTTGTGGGAAGTATGTTAGTTAGTATAACAGTTAATCCAACTGAAGCTGTAAGTAAGACTTACAGGCTTTAGTCTTAAGTTTGAGTCACCAGCCACCTTGAGTGCAGAGTCAAAGATGCTGATTTGAGTCCCATCTCTGCCACACACATACAAAATAAACACAGTTTGAAACTACATGTTCTTACTTTACTCACATTCACACTTCTGCCAATGTGCTTCTGTCAAATATTTCAGAGTCACCATTTTAATATGCTTTAATACACTAACTTGAACTGAGCTTGACAGACAGTCAATTCAAAGAGACTTCAAAGGACTGGCTGAGGCCATGCAGGCAAATAAACAGGCAGGAGAGGCCTATGAGCCGCATAAACACTCAGGCCTGCCGAGAAGCCTTCCTAGTTGCTTATGGACATTTGGTCCTGAGCGCTAAAATTCCCCTTTCTTTTAATATCAGGTGGTCGCCCATCTGTGACCAGTGGAAAAGAGTACGCACTGTGAGTCCACTCATGGCTCACAGTGATTCTGAAACTGCAAGCAAATTATGGTGGAACTAAATCTTCTGACCACACCTTTCAAAAATAAAGACAAGAGTCCTTTGGAGCCATGTCAGAAAAGAATCTCACGACCCAGTAACCTTTCAACTGCTTTCAATAGATAAGTTTATATTCAGAATTTTTTGTTAGATAAAAAAAAAAGGATTATGAGTCGAGAGAAAAAAAAAAACCCTCTTAAATACGGCGTACGTGTACTGCTGTGCAAGCCTGGATCATCCCGAGGGTTCTATGGCCTTGTGCCCTGGGACCTAATTGCACTAGAGCGCCCCCACAAGCAATTATAACAAAACTTAAACAGCTGTTTTGTCTCACGGTGGGAAAAAATGAACTTATTTCCATCATAATCCTGTGGCTTTCCTAAACAAAAGCTTAATTTTCTCCTTCAATCACTGGTTTGCAACCATTTCCCAATCGGCCATGACTTCAAATTGCTTTCAGGGTTTTTTTTTTGTTTACGTCAAGTTAGCGTTCCTGTCAATGCACTCTGAATTTGAAGCTCCAGATGCTTCATAAAGTATAATAATTATAGGATAATAAAGTGTTTCATTGGTTGTTGGGTTTATGTTAAGCTGTATACTAGTTAATGTGTGCGTAATCTTGTTATGGTGTTTGTTTTTTCACCACTTGCGTATTGGAATATGCAGAAAGATGACTGTAATGCTGTTAACAGTAGGCTATAACCTCTTATTGTGCCATAGTGGGACAAAGTGCATTTGGAAAATGTATTGCTTGACAACTTACTATTGTCTTTACGCAACCAGCGCAGCTCACCACAGCAACTTTCCTGCTAAACAATAACAAATAAATAATATAAGATAATCCTTTATTTGTTTCTAGAACCACATAGATAATCAAGACTATGCAGCTCACACAGAACATTCAAAAACGCTCTTTCAAAAACAACAAAATAAATAAATAAATACACACATACATACATACACACTGATCAGAAGCAGCACTGCTGTGTCTGATCCACTCGTACCAGCGCAACACACACTAACCCACCACCATCACATCAGTGTTACTGCAGTGCTGAGAATGATCCACCACCCAAATAGTACCTGCTCTGTGAGGGTCCATGGGGGTCCTGACCACTGAAGAACAGGGTAAAAGGGGGCTAACAAAGTATCAGAGAAACAGATGGACTACAGTCTGTAACTGTAGAACTACAAAGTGCACCTATATAGTAAGTGGAGCTAATAAAATGGACAATGAGCGTAGAAACAAGGAGGTGGTCATACATACATACATACATACAAACAAATATATGTTATGGGGCCTACCAGACGTTTGTACCCAGACATTTTGATGATCCAGGCCTGCTGCTGTGAGTCACCCCGTAAAGCCTGAAATAATAATTTAAAGTCTGAGATGTTGGGTCACATTTCACGGGGGTGCATAGGCTCAAAAAGAAGGTCCAAATGGATGTTTAGGTACCAAATGCAAAATCATCTTTATACTGATGAAGATATGACGACAGAGGTAGATAATTCATTTACATCCCCAGAAGACGCTGCTTCACCAGATTTTGACTGGGTTCTCTTTGAATTCTTACTCAGCACAATCACAATAATCAGATTCATTCATGTGCTTGTGGAAGGGGACCGAACACAACTGGTGTTACAAAATGCTCTTCCACATGTTGCATGCAATTACACATTTCCACCAGAGAGGTCTCCAAATTGCCAAAACTTAGAGAGTGTAGCTTTAAAGTGTCTACACAAAGTTTACCATTTACAACTGTCAGATATCTTATGAGACAAGACCCAGAACTATTTAGGAGCTTTTATTTGTAAGAATGCATGTCTTTTGTTGTCCTGTCTGTGGTGAAAGGAAGAAAATGAAATTGGAAAACAAAGCATACATCTGTACTTCCTGAAAGTTAAATAATTTCACTGGAAATCTGCATATAGAGAAAGGATGGAGGACACTGATCAGAGAGAGATTGAAATAAGGAAATAAAATGTAAGTTCCTCAACTTTAGACTGCAAAAAGTGTTTTCAGTGTTACTCATAGTTTCATGCTAACATCATTATCAGATATTGCAAGGCATCACGTTCAGGTTTCTTCCGCACACTGAGATTCTGAGGCCTCCAGCATGTCTCCTCACAGTTAATCATTTATGAAAACATGACAATTAGTTTCACCTGTAGATGTTTAATTGGCATTAGTGGCAGTGATTTCCCACACTGGGCAGTCAGGAGTTTTTATGATCCAACAAAGGTGTGCTGTCATAAAAACTGTGTTGGCCTGTTGAGATTGATCACTGATCTCACAAACTACATGGCAGAAAGGAAAGGGACATGGCAAATGGTTTGACCTTATCTACAGACGTACCAGTGTAACAGTCATAAATTAACATAACATAATAAATTTATATTTTTATAAGTATAAGTATTTTTATTTAAAAATATAGTATAAAAATAATTAAGTATTAAAAATTAAATACTAAATATTGTTTGTCTTTACATCTGTCTTACCTAAACAACGGTAATGTACAGAGTCACATATTTTTGGTGTTAATTAGAAGTTTTCTGTATTTGTAATCACCATTTCACATCATTTGAACACATCAGTTGTCTTTTACATTGTGTTACATTTCCAAATAGAAATGGTCCAAAATGACCTGGAAAAAAGTCTCTTTACATTAACTTACATTAAACTTTATTATTTTTTTTTTGCCATCTCCTGTAAAGCTGCGCTTAAGTTTTTAAAGATACTTGTTTGTGATAATGTTCTGTACCCATATGGAAAAGCATCAAGTGTAAAATATATTGTAAAGAAAAAAAAAAACAGTAGAAATCTCTAGTTCAATCAGTTATTCTGACATACAGTGTTTTACCAAAATTTGAAC
Organism: Colossoma macropomum; assembly: GCF_904425465.1. NCBI lineage: Eukaryota > Metazoa > Chordata > Actinopteri > Characiformes > Serrasalmidae > Colossoma > Colossoma macropomum. The sequence continues at coordinate 41,771,659 of NW_023494788.1, forward strand.
ACAAATGTCTGTGAAAAACAGTGATCATTTATTTTTGTGAAGAGCAGTGTTAAAATACAGTGTATGTATGTTTTATTTACATGCATTTCACCTTTTTTAATGGGCATTAACTGTTATATTTTACAGTAAAAATCCTTTTTTTTCTTTTACAGTGAAATGCTGTTGGAAATATATGAAAATAACCAAAAAATGTGTTATTCTAACTTTTTTCTTAATTCTATCTATTCTAACTCTATTCTAACTCTAATGTACTTTATAGTTTGGAATACCTTTCAGAATGCATTAAAATTATTTGAAATCCATGTCATTTAAAAAAAAAATCTATGCCCTTATATATTTTTCCATATGGGTATTCTGTGGTGATAAATGTGGTTCAGGTAGTTTTCTAAAAAGATGGGCTAAATCTATTGCTGAGATGGTTAGTTCTATTGCTACAACTAACAATATACAGACAGGCATAAAATAAAGGAAAAACCCAAATAACTAAGTGAGGAGACATAACCTTTGCAGATGTACTTAATGACACAATTAAGAAAACCACAACCATCCATGCTCTGTAATACGTATGGAAATGCTGGCCCAGCTGACCTTGATTTTGCATCAAGATGGCAAGAGGAAAAGATCAAAGTTACTTTAAAAAGGTTTGACCTGTACAATGAGGGGGTCTGGTTGCTCTATTATGCTGTGAGGGGCTTTTTGTTGCTCTATTATACTGTGAGGGGCTTTTTGTTGGTTTCATATGTTGCCATGTCCATAGTGTGAAAGAGGGTAAAGCAGAAAGCTACAGGTAAAGAATAGTTCAGGGAAACAGATCAGAGAGAAATAATCTAAAAACTAAAAGTCAGTTCCTCAACTTTAACAATAGAGCTCAGAAAAGGCTTTGGGTTTGGAAAAAAGTGTTTCCAGTGTTACTCATAGTTTCAGGCTAATATTATGACATCAAGTTCAGTTTCCTCCTTAAAGCACGCTCTGAGATAACTCAAGGCCCCCAGCAAGACTTCTCTTAGTTAATCATTACAAACGTATGATGGTTAGTTGCACCTGTGAACTGATTAAACTGCATCATTGGAAGTGCTTTCCCACTATGCTGATTAAAAAACCCAGCATACATTGTGTTTTAGATGCTGGTATACTGGTCAGCAGCAATGGAGGTTGGTGATTGCCACCAAAACCAGCCTATGTTTTGATGCTGGTACGCTGGTCAGCCGGGGTGATCAGCTAAACCAGAACCAGACCAGCACTAGACCGGCATAAACCAGGATGGGCCAGCATAGACCAGCATTGACCAGTATGAAACGGTTAGTCCTTCATGTCCTAGCAGCTGTAACTCTGCACGGGATGCCTCTGAAAATCTTTACAATATGCTGTAGCTTTGGTGGAAACAGTGAATTGTTGCTCATTCCTCAAACTATAAAAGAGCATTTCCAAAAGAAGAATAGTGAAGTCAAAGTTTATGTATACAGCGCTTTTTATACCAGGTGTTGTCACAAAGCAGCTTTACAGAAAAATCTGGGTCTGAGCCCCCATGAGCGTCACCAGTGGCGACAGTGGCAAGGAAAAACTCCCTAAGAGCGAGAGGAAGAAACACTGAGAGGAACCAGGACTCAAAAGGGGAACCCATCCTCCTCTGGTCGACACCGGATAGCAAACAGCGTTAATATAAAATATTAGAATACAAAAGGCGGAGCAATGGTTAATTAGATAGTCTGAGTTTATGCAGCAGCAGCAGGAGGGTCAGTTCATGAAGGTGAGGTTTGCAGAGCTTTGTACAGCATGAAACTCCACGGAGGTCAAAACGGTGCAGATCAGCCAACGGAGATGGAGCTCTGGTGACTCTAGCAGCTCTGGTGGCTCCCATGTGGCGACTCAGGCAGACATCGCTCAGGGGCTCAAATAAAAGAGAGAGAGAGAGAGAGAGAGAGAGAGAGAAAGAGAGAGAGAGAGAGAGAGAGAGAGAGAGACTGATTAACAGGACAGGTCTGTTTATGGAGAGATATTAGTGAGAACAACTGATATTAACAAAATGCTTGTGTAAACAGAGAATAAAGCCAAACATTATGTTGCCATTAAAGCCAGCATCAGAGGTGCCAGGGCGAGTGAGTTAGCAGCCAACCAGCACGGAGTAGCCAGCCAACACGGGATCCACCAAATAACAGGGGTATTTCACACACTGACAGCCCCGCCTGCAGCCGCCATTCATGCATGCTCATTATCTGACTGCTTAAAATGTTGTTCTCTATTTTATACACAATGAAAATGCTAGTTCTGGCCAACCACTTAAGCTATAATTAACTATAATAATATCTAATAACAGTTACAATTATTACATTTTACATATTACATGTTTCTGTAATCAAAGTGCACATTTAACTAATTATCATATCCTTAAATTATCCTTTTATCCCCTAAAAACCATTCAGTTATGTTAATTTGAAGCTCAATTAAAAAAATACTAAATTAAAACTATTTTTTAAAAGAACACACTTAAGGACATAAGGACATAAGGACAAATGGTAAAAAATAATTAAAAATGCATTAAAATACAAATAAGATTTATTGCAATTTGGTGCCTCACATGCTCATTAACAAACCACAAATAACCTTCAGTAGAGATTTTAATGGTACAATTCTACTTGAAACATTTCCTAAAAACCATCCTTTAATGTGTCTAAATAAATAAATAAACAAATAAATAAATAAACTCAACTAGTCATTCAGAAAGTGTCTTTTTAATTGTCCTATTTGTTCTGGTAGCTGAATCCTCCTCGAGGTTCTGGTCGCTGAATTCTTCACATACAAAATCTTATCCAGCTGCTGCTAAAAACCCTGCACTGTTATGAAATCCAAGTGGTTTCACTTCATACACAGGAAACCCATCCACATCATCCTCACTGATCAACCAGGATTCCGTTCCACAAGTCTTTCTGATGGTCTGGACTGCGGACTGGGCATCAATCAACGCAAGAAATATAAGAATGTTCTTGTAGAACCAGTTATTTCTAAAACTCTGAATGCAAACCTTAAACATGACTGTATAAACAAACAATTCACATCTACGGTTTATATTCAAACTCAAGTCACAAAGTCACTTTGACTGGTTTATGCCAAACCATCAATGGTACGGTTGCTGAACAAGGTCCTGCAGCAAGCGTTAGCACATTTGGCAGATGGTGCCTGAAGAGTCTGTCTGTTTGGCCTGTTTTTGCCTAATTCATTTTAACTCTGGCTTCTTTTTTTGCAGATGATCTGTTTAATGAAGCCGACCCCAAGACTAAGGAGGGGGGTGTTTAAAGATGTGATTGGGCCAATGAACCGATCTGGCAAATCAGCAATGGCAATGGGCCAATCAGGCCAAAGGAAAAAAAAAAAACCCAGAAAGCCAGTCTATATCTGCCACAAAACAGTGTCCATTCCATTTCCTGTTCATGACTATTGACTAATAATGAACCAGTGGTCCTTGTTAGTTAATAGTAGTTACTTAAGAGTTAATGCAGCACTACTTATTCGTCCCTGCTGTCTATTATTTACTTGGTTACTGCAAAGTGTTACCAAGGAAGGGCTCATGATCCAAAGCAGGCCACATCATCTGTGACATCTTTGAAACCTTTGCTCCGAGACTGTCAGACATCTGGCACACTGTATTTCTGAGAAACAGCATGAACCAGCTTAAGAAATTAAACTAGCTGTTCTTCAGTCTGACCATCCTACAAAAAGCATCCAGCACAGTCAGCGATGACCAAACAAAAAGAAAGTCATTTTGACTCATCAAGGCGTCAGCTACACAGTGAACTACAGAAATAAGGAATTACATAAGACCTTAGAGAAGAAGCACGTCTGTTCACACCTCCCAGGTAATAGTGCACTGTTCTAAAAGTGGATGAAGGGCTAAAAAGGGTCATTAGGGTCATTCTACAGAAGCGTCCACTTTTCTATCTGTCCATAGGAGTCACTGGTGTTACTGATCCTCATTGGTTTTACACCTAATAAAGGAAACACCAGAGACATTTTAATGAAAAATGCATTTTACAGAATGGCTGCTACAGAGCATCAAACCACATGTTGTCAATCATGGAATATCCACTAAAATATGAAATTTAATCCATTTGTATTCTATTTTTTCACAGTTACCTCAGAATAAAGTCGGCCACACCAGTGACTTCAGCTAAAAGCTTCATATGAAATCATGAGCTAAATGAGAAAATCTCTGATAACTGAAAGACTCAGTGGACTCACCATGGGCTTTTCTTCTTAGATCCTCAGAAAACAGGTAGAAGGAAGTCGAGTGATGTCATCAGTGTGACTTTATTACAAAATAAGAGATTTTTTGTTACATAGTAACACCAGTGACACGACTCCTGGGGATGACTTTCATTATACATTTTATAATATTTATTTGGCATTTGTTTTCTTTATGGCATTTAATTTATATATTCCATAGTCATGTATAGATTACTGCACAGTAAAATATTTTTTACTTCAAAATATGACCTCAGCCTTTACACATGACTGTGAGGACGAGCTCTTCTGTGGGTCTTGGAATTCTATATGATTGATTTAAAAACCAATATTGCTAAATTGAGGCTCAAGGAGGTGTAACTGTTAAAATAACTTATTGTTTTATTTTAAAATATAAATAAATTGTAACCCTAACATGTTTTTCAAGTGTAAAATATCTGTAAACACTAGGGACACAAAAAAATGGACATTTCTGTAGAATGACCCATATAATATATGAACACATTGTTTGGCAAAAACTTGACAACGATGTGACTGGATCCATACACACAATGAGGTGCCCGTTTATCATGTACACCTACACTCATTGACCATTCTATCAGATACACCATTAAGGGCACTGTGGAGATTTACAGTTATTAACTGGAGACTGTAGTGTACAGTTTATTGCCTCTCTACCCCATTCATCAATGGAAAAGGACCACCACTGGACCACCGCTGACCACCACTATTTGGGTGGTGGTCCATTCTTGGCACTACAATCACACCAACATGGCGGTATCATGGCAGTGTGTGTTGCACTGATACTAGTGTATGAGGCTCAGCAGTGTTGCATGAGTTCACTTGTCAGGGTCACTATTTTGTGGTTCTGTGGTCAGAAACTGACCAATGACAAATGACTCAAGGATAACTAACACAAATTGTGCGTCTTCTGGTCTAAGTACACTGGGCAATATGGCTGCCACTTTATATTGGTGTTTGTGTACTGTTTGAGGTTACCACCATCTGAATGAAGATAGCTGCCAAGAGTTAGAATGGGGAGAGAGAGAGAGAGAGAGAGAGAGAGAGAGAGAGAGAGAGAGAGAGAGAGAGAGAGAGAATGGGGAGAGTGGTTGGGTTGTGTAAACACCCGTTTCCGTTTCCGCTGAGAGAACGCCGAGCGCTATTGGCAGCCGCTTCTTGGCGGGTCCGTGTGTTGGTTTTGATTTTGTGTTGTCGCTGGGTTACACATCACTAAGCTTTCATGCTGGACTGTTTTCTGGACTAGACAGTCTTCCTACCTGATTTTTGGAGTCATATTGTGCTGCATTGTGGATTGTTGCTTACCCTCCGGATCACTGGACGTTTCCACCATTACAGCCTCGTCACTGCCGTCTAGAAGCCCACTCTCCCATTGCCCTCCCAGGCGCACTCTGCTACTCGACCCGTTTGGTAAGTGAGTATCCCCTCCCTTGGCAGGCGCTGTCCGGTGGCTCTGTTGTGTTGTGGATGTAGGGCCAGTGAGGTTGGCAATTCGGCCAGGTGGCTGATGTTCTGTTTCGGAATACTTGCTTTGAATCTCCCAAACATGGTACTGGAGTATACATCAACAGACTTACGTAGCTGGAACTGCCGTTTACGCCTCGATCCGGAGATTTACAATTACTGTAAATCACTTGGAATAGCTAGGCGCCCTCGCTACGTACATCGCTCAAGTAGGATCTACCGGACATTCCACTACACCGTTTCCTCAGCGTCGGCAATACCGTCGATGTGGTCATCTACACCGCGCAACCCTCTCCCTGTACAGCGTGGACGCCGTGGTAGGGATTCTACTCTTTTGCGACCGCTGTGCGAAGTCGACCGCGGTCAGGAAACAGATACAAATCGCAAGAACGCTAGTATCATGGCCTTACTAAACTGCCGCTCGTTGTCAGGAAAATCGCTACTTCTTCGGCAAAAGATGCTTGAAAATAACTTTGATGCGTTATTTCTCACCGAAACGTGGCAGACACCAAATGACTTCTTACACCTGAACTCACTGGCTTCTCCCGGCTTTAACTACGTAGCTATACCTCGACTCAAAGGTAGAGGTGGGGGTTTAGCAGTTATATTCCGTAATAATCTAAACTTTCTTGCGATAGACTCCTACAGAAGAGCTTCTTTAGAACATCTTGTATGTAAATTACCTGGTCCGATTCCATTACTTGCCATGCTAATCTATTGTCCTCCTCCAATGCAGACTAGCTTTCTGTCGGATTTATCTGAACTGCTTACTGAAGTATGTGCTCTGTCCTCTACTGTTATATTACTTGGTGACTTTAATGTACATAGTGACAAGGCCTCGACTGTGTCAACTGATTTTATGTCAGTGCTCGACTACTTTGGATTCACACAGCATGTGAACTTTCCCACACATGAGCATGGTCATACACTGGACTTCATCTGTACAACTGGACTTGATAATATTGCTGTTCGGGGCACCCATATTGGTATATCTGACCATCATTTTACTGACTTCAGCTTTAATTTTCATTTCCATAGGTTCTCTAAGAAAACCATGGTGATTTACAGAAATCTGAAATCTCTTGATCCGTTAATTTTTTCTGCTTCACTTCATGCTTCACCACTCTCTGACATCTCTTTCCTGTCCTGTCCTGATGAGATTCTCTCTGTATATAATGATTCCATCTTGCACATTCTAGATGCTCTTGCACCCCTTAAACAAAGGCTTGTGCCATCCTCCCGCTCTTCTCCGTGGTTTACCATTGAGCTTAGGGCTATGAAAGCCACTGGCAGACGTCTTGAGCGGCTTTATAGGAAAACTGGCCTTACTGTATATTCTTTAGCCTATGCAGATCATGTGTCTAGATACAGGGATGCTTTAAATAGGGCACGTTCCTCTTATCTATCTTCGGTGATCCACCGTAGATCATGCCGGCCCAGAACCCTTTTCAACATTATTGATGAACTACTGCAGCCCCCAGTAGTAGCTTCCAGTGGTTCAGTTAAATTAGGCAATGATTTTGCTCACTTTTTTCAGAATAAAATTGACTCAGTCTGCCATCCCCTTACTTCTGTCTATCAGCCCACTCTGGATTTCTTCTCCCCCAATATTGCCCAGCCACTCTCATGTTTTACTCCTGTCACGTCTGTTTCTGTAGTAGAGCTGATTAAAAAATCCAATCCAACTCATTGTCAGTTAGATCCTGCTCCAACCTCCTTTATTAAGGAATGTGTGACGGAGATAGCCATCCCTATCTCACACCTTATAAATAGATGTTTTGCAACCTGTTGTGTCCCTACTGATCTCAAAACCGCTGTCGTTACCCCTGTCCTGAAAAAGCCAGGTCCAGACTCGCATGACTTAAATAATTACCGACCAATTTCTAATCTCCCATTCACTGCTAAGCTGTTGGAAAGAGTAGTTGCTACACAGTTGCAGTCCCACCTGGAAGCAAATAATTTATACGAGCCTTTTCAATCTGGTTTCCATAGTACAGAGACTGCACTTCTTAGAGTTACTAATGATCTTCTATGTGTAGCTGATTCAGGAGCTCTTAGTATGTTGATACTTCTTGATCTTAGCTCCGCCTTTGATACCATATCTCATGATCTATTACTCTCTCGCATGTGCAGCATCGGTATTACTGGATCCACCCTTTCCTGGTTTTCCTCATATCTCAGAGACAGACGTCAATATATAGCTATTCGGAATAATAAATCCTCTATGGTGTCTGTGACTAAGGGTGTTCCTCAGGGCTCGGTTTTAGGTCTGTTGTTCTTCACCATTTACATGCTGCCACTTGGGCAAATAATACGCCTTCATGGTTAAAGTTTTCATTGTTATGCAGACGACACTCAGATCTATGTTAGCGTTGATCAGACTACACCACCACCTGCTCTATCTGACTGTATCCATGACATAAAGTCATGGATGAGTTTGAACTTTTTAAAACTGAATGCTAGCAAAACTGAGTTGCTTCTAATTGGCTCAAAGTCACTGATATCTAGCTTATCTGTCCATCAGTATCGATGGGACTCTAGTAACACCTTCTTCCCACGTCTGCAACCTCAGAGTTATTTTTGACCCTACACTCTCTTTTGACATCCACATCAATTCCGTTGTTAAGACAGCATTTTTCCATCTTCGCAATATTTCTCGCCTCCGACCGTTTCTCAGCCAAGCTGATGTAGAAACGCTTGTGCATGAATTAGTGACGTCATGGCTGGACTACTGCAATGTTCTTTTTTCTGGCCTCCCTGTCAAAACCCTCACTAGGTTACAGTATGTTCAAAATGCCGCTGCTAGGATCGTCACCTTTTCTAAAAAGAATGACCACATCACCCCTGTTCTTCAGAGTCTTCACTGGTTGCCCATTACATTCCGTATTCAGTATAAAGTCCTCCTTATAACGTATAAAGCTCTGCACAGTCTGGCTCCTCAATACTTGGCAGAGCTTCTTCATCTATATGTCCCATCCCGTACTTTAAGATCACAAAATCTAGGCCTTCTTCATGTTCCTAGATTTAAATTGGCTTCTATGGGTGGTCGATCATTTAATGTAGTAGCTCCCAAGTTATGGAAAACTCTCCCACAGTCTATTCGGGATGCAACCTCTCTGTCTCTCTGTTAAAGACTTGTTTTCACCGTGTTATCGTTGTTCCGTTTATACTTGAATGTTTACTTATATTGTCCTTTTGTTTAATGTGCTGTTGTTTAATGTGTTGATGCTCTCTGATTGTTAAGCATCCTTGAGCATGGGAAAGGTGCTATATAAATAAAAGTGATGATGATGATGATGATGATGAGTTACCTCCCCTCATGGCTCAGAGGGTCCTGATGCTGATTGAGTGACGCTACACTGTGGCTGCAAGGATTTCTGGGCTGGGTACTTGAGGGATGCTACTCCACAGCTACATGGGTTCCCAGGTCGGCCAATGACACTATACTACACTGCAGCCCCCCAGGCTGAGAGGAAAGTTCCATGGAGGCTAGGGACTCTTTCTGAGCTTGAGACTCTTAGTCCTGGTAAAACTTTTGCTCCAAGTCTGGCACTAAAATTCTATTTCTAACAACGGTGTAGCAGGCAAGAAATGAAACAAGCTCTGTTAAGTAACACCACCCCACAAAAACATCCATAACCAGCACAGTCATGGATGACATAATGAAAAGGAAGTCATTCTGACACATCAGAAGTATTTTAGGATTTAGAAGTCGTCATCGAGCTCCACTCATGTGAAATCTTACAAAAGTACTCTTGTATTTGTATCTGTGCCCAACTGAAAACATTAAATTGTACCCTGAGAACATGTAGAAACTTGTACACTGTATTTGATATCTAGAACTGTTCCTGAAAACACATTTGAATGACATGTTGAATGAAGATGTTTGAATGACATTGTGTTAACATAAGATCCTTTAGGAGTGATGATACCTGACAGATTACACTGCTATAAGAATGATAATCTTAGATTGGCTCCTGTACTTTGTACATTTGTCTATGTATTAAGACTTGCTGGAACTTTATTTGATAATTACTGTATAATTACTTCACAGCATGCAGTAACAACCCTCTGTCCCTTTTTCTAGAAATGACAATGGTTAGTCTTTTTTTTCTAGAATAAGTTAAAGGTTATACTAGAGCTAAACAAGAAGGGCTGACTGAACCATCTTACCCAAAGTTCTAAACTCTGTGTGACCAGCAATGTGAGTAATGTGAGCATTACATAAACATCTCAAATGTTCAGACATCAGTGTCTTGACTGGTCAAATGACTGACACAGTGAAAACTCACTGTGTAAGACTGGGGAACATGATGTCCTGGAATGTCTCTTGCCACGTAAGGTAGTCATGGACCGAGAGGAAATGGCCTCGAAGAGCATCTTATGCAATTTACTCAAGGAAAGCTTAAGAGGAATAAGATAAGGAAATCTTCACTGATTCTGATAAGGTGACACATCATCTACCAACGTTCTCGAGAATGGCATCAGGAAAGCATCACGCAGGTCACCACACAATCAACAATGGAAATACGGCCGTTACATAATGAGTGAAACAGAGTTAAGTGAACTTTCCTTTGATATCTACATAACTTTACTCTCTCACCTCCATCAGCAGCAGACCTGAGTATTAAAACAAGTCAATTAGTATAATTATTATATTATAGGAAATTATTACCTAAAGTACTCATATTTATATGCATTATGAGAAGAACTTTCATCACTGAAATACCCATCTTTGCTCTGTGATTCTTTGGTAACACTTTATTTATGGCTACTCATCTATTTAGGAACCACACACTGAATAACATGTTTATACTTGAATATTTAAACAGCTTGTGCCACTAATTCCAAGATATCATAAGATGTTTGAATGACATTGTGTTAACATAAGATCCTGTAGGAGTGATGCTCCATGACGGCTTTAGAAACAGAGCAAATCCCCATCACTTCACAAAGTGTCCGATATCCTCTGTGATTACTGGCATAATGTGTTTAATTTTATTTATTGCTTTATAATTATATATTTCAATGCTTTTGCGTATGTTATGAAGTCCTTATGTAGGTAGCCTTCAAATAAGGTGTGAGGGAGGAAAGTATCTCCAGCTTTTATTAGTTTCACAGCAAATCAAGTGCAGAATATTTACTTTAAATAAGGCTTGTTTTAGATTTTACAGACAGACAGACGAGGTTTCTTGCTATGATTACAATGTATCAAAGTTTTACTTTGATGACTGATAAATGAATAAATCAAAGAAATTGTTTGCCATAAAAACAAACTGACACACTTTCCGACTTAACCCAGAAATAGTCGCTCAGCGAAGACATGCTTGGTTTCCAAACTTTGCTTTTATGGTTTAGCACTGACGCTACAAGACTAATGTTTCTAACAAACACTAGAAGTCAATAGTCACCCAAATCTTTTCTGGAATTCAGCAGCTCATCATGTGCCCCCACATCATGTAGGCATATTTGTTTTCAATTGCTTGAAATTGAAAAGTTGTTTCTTTTAAATAACTGTTAGTCTTGAAATTTCTGACTGAAGATATATGTTTAAAAATATTAATGATGATGCAAATGCAATCTAGCATCCATATAGTTGCATGTTGTCCATGTATATGAAGGGAAGCTGAATTCTGTAGGGGGAGGTGGAATTTGGTACAACAACAAAAATGATTTGGGTGACTATTGACTTTGTGTTTGTAAGCAATGTCAGCCTCATAGTTCCAGCACTAAAATAGCAAAAAAACCAAAGTTTGGATACCAAGCATGTCCTGGCTGATTCCATCTGAGGTAAGTGGAAAATTGTGTAAATTTAATTTTTTGCTGAGTTTGGTCCATAATGTGTTGTCTATGTAAAATCTACGCAAAATATAAGTTGTAAGTTTTTAGGAATGTGTTATTGCATATGATTTGCTAGTGTTGTTTACACTGTGAATTTATACTGGATGTCCATTCACTTTTTTGAAGAACATAGGCAATTTACTGTCTTCAGATTTCTGGTTAAGTTAAACGTGACAAATATTTTTTTCCTAATGACTTTTTTTTTTTTTAAATTATATATTGAAAATGTGTATGTATGATGTATAATAAATAATGTGTGTCTCTTGTCTGGTCATCTTTGAATAGGAGGTACATGCTGGCTACTTCCACGCTCGAAATGTGAAGGGCTTCTTATCAATGGGTTATGCGGTTTGTAGTGTTTTACCGGTTTTTCACCTTTCTGCCAAAGTCGCACTGCCAGTGTCTCTCTGTAAGACGTGACTGTAAAAGATTGGACTAGAGCTAAACAAAGGGAAGAGGGAACTAAACTTCCATCTAACCCAATGGGCCATAACAATCTGATTGACAGGCAATGTGACGTTACATAAAAGCTAAAATGTTTGCACACCCATGTCTTGACAACTAATCAAACAACTGACACATTGACAAAGCATGATATAAGACCAGGGAAGGCAGCGTCCAGCTCAGCAATGACCTAAGCTTAAAGGAAATGTCTTATCATGTAAGGCAGACACTAATTAAGAGGAAATTACTTTGACTGACGTCTTATGCAGTTTCCCCAAAACCAACTGACCTTAATTGATTCTGGAAAAGTTACACTTCATCTCTTCATGTTCTCAAGAATCAAGTCACACAAGAAACCACAGAATCCATCACGTAAAGAGCTGTAAAAGGAGTGATCCAGCCTGTCGATTAACCTTTCATTTCCTGGACAATTAAGCCTCATTAATTTTAGCGTGGAGGGTCCTCTCACCTCCAGAATTAAAACTATAACCTTGCATTTATTACAGCTTATTTAGTTGGTTTTTTGAGAGTACCTTCATTCTGACTGTGGAAATCCATCACATTAGTGATGGTGGTAGTGTTTTCATACAGCCAATCAGACTAAAACAGAAAGAGTTCGAGAGATCATGTTAATTAGGGAAGCCTGTTTAGTTTAAACTAGCTGTAGGTTTTTGGTAAGACTTTACTTGTAAGATGTCTACATAACACAATCATAACGTCTTTCATAAATGCTTCATAACATTTACATGAACATTTAAATCAACATTTATAAAGCATGTTTTACATGATATTAATATGTACTGTCATTTTACTGAGATACATTTTTCAAAATGAAGGTTCTCTTTTTTTTTTTTATTTTGAAAAACTATATCATTAGTAAAATGCCTCACTTTCTGGACAGCCAAAATAAAAATGACCTTGCTTTATCGCTTTGGTCATTAAGTGCTTTGACACTTAGGCACACCACCACACTAAGATTCAGTTGAATGATTGTTCATAGCATATTTATGAGTAATTTAATGTCCATGTAGAAAAGTGACAAGCAAAGCAACGAACGCTTAAGAAACAACAGATCATTAAAAAGAAGTCGAAAGTATAGGTGAAACACGCCTGAGTGTCAAAGCACTTAACGACCGAAGGGATAAAGTGAGGTTGTTTTTAACCAGAAATAATGTGTTTTACTGAAAATCATCTCCTTGTTCAGATAAAAAAATGAGGATTTTTATTTTAAAAATATATCTCAGTAAAATGACAGAGAAGTTCATATTAATATCATGTAAAACATGAATAATTTGAAAAATGTTGATTTAAACATTCATTAACATGTTATGTGTTAAGTGTTTATGTAAAATGGTATGAATATGTTATGTAGACACCCTTTAAGTAAAGTGTACCAGATTTTTGGCATTTGCCAGTTGATAACATAAAAAGAGAGGAAATGAAATAAAAATCTCTGCAAAAATGAAGTGAAAATAAAGTGAAAGAGGTTCCTATCCTAAAATAATGATACTCCTCAGGTGAACAGAGAGGAAAGTATTTATCTGATGAATGAGCTGTTTGTCTTGGGAAAACAATGAACTAAAGAGAAAGTAAAGAGGCTGCAGGTTTGACAGGACGTGGACAATGAACACGTACAACGGACTGATGAACACACGCAGAAGTCCTTCATGAATGGCATCAGAAAAATCTGTTAAATACACAAAGAACAATACAAATGAGCAATACCAGAAAGCAATATTTTGCAATCAGCATAACATGCAAATATTTATACAAGAACAAATGACTAATATCTGTGTTTCTGGATAAGAAGCTAAAAAGGATCCAAGTCAGGAAATCAACTAGGTAATTAAAACTAGACCACTTCACCATGAGAATGGCAGTAACTGATGATGTAGTCTTGGTACTAGTCCAGTGTCCAAGTGTCCAGTTTCCAAATGTAAAAGCCAGGGTTCGTCTAAAAAAACAAATTTAAACAACTTCCCTTTGACCCAGATGTAGGAGATCAAACGTCTGAGTCAAGTCAAATGTACGCTTGGGCACATCTGATGTCCTACATTTGTTTCTTGACCTACAAGGCTAATGTAGCTACATCCCAGCTAGAAAAACCAGCATAGACCAGCATGGCTAGTCACCCACAAAACCAACATATGTTGTGTTTTGAATGATAGTATAAATGGTCAACCAGCATGACCATATTGGGTGACCAGCAAACCAGCAGTAGACCAGCAGAAACCAGCAGAAACCAGCTTAGACCAGAATGAAATTCCTATTTTTTTCAGAAGGAATGGAAGCTTATAGCCACCAGTTAGCATCATGCAAACTGCATGCTAAAATCACAAACTACGCTGAGTTGTTCAGTAACCTCTTTTAGACTTGCTCATGTGGTTTCTGACACTGCATGACATACTGTGATCTATGTAAATGGACAAAAGGACACTGTGCAGCTCTTTTTGCATAGCTTACATAAACTTTGTTAATAATTAGTAATTAATTAATAGTTTGTCTGATTTAAGTGTGATGCATTGCCCTTTTCTTTGTTGTTGTGTTGTGTAGGCCTTATGTTGACTGTATCCCTCACTGGTCCAAAGAGTCATCTGAGCTGATGCGGTAATGGAACAGCCCTTAGGATGGAACTGAGGATTCCCCCAACGGAAGATGTAGAGGGCAAGTTAACGAAGGCATGTTTATAAACCTGTATTGAAATGGAAGGTAGATCTTGGTGTTGAGGATGAGCTCTAAGAGTCCACTGTTAGCACAACTTGTAACTTTGATTGTGTTTCGCAGTGTTGTTTCTATATGAAGATTAAAAGAGGTCATGAGTGAACACATGAATCATTGAATAGATTCTCATTCTTATTCACTGAAATGAACAACCACAGTGCGTTTTAGGGCCCAGAGAAAAATCTATTTTCCTTTTTCAGAAATTTGAAAAAAAAAAACATATTATTTTTATTATGTTCACATTATTTCATATGTTCACGACACATCAGATATCATTCACGCCCCAGTACAAATAGTCCATATACAGAAACTAAACTTCAAAAACAGTCTGTTTTAAATTAATAGTTTTTGTGATTTGTCAATGACCATAACATTTACATATGTCTACCTGTTCAGCATTCAGCAGGGCAGTTTAGCCCCACCCTCACTGAAGTTATAAGGAGTGTTTCAGTCTCAACTGCTTTTAGAATGAGACACAATGCAGGGCAGCCAAAACCCAATTTTTAATTAGTCTTTAGTTAGTCTAAGTCTTACACACGCAGTTCCAAGAAAGTTGGGACAGTATGTGAAACTTTGACCTGTATTTAAACGAAAGCAGAACAAAGATGAGATATTCAATGTTTTGTTTTATTCACTTTGTTGTGTTTTGTAAGTATACATTCATTTTAACATATATAGCTGCAAGACTTTCAATTTCTGGTTGAGTAAATTTAGGACTAGGAACGCTGTTAAATGTTTAGAAAACATGTTAAAAGAGATGATGTAATCATACTTGGATACAAAATGAGCATGCAGGAAAGACTTAGTTCTTTATGGGGGAGGATGGGTCGAGGGTCACCACTTTGACAAGAAATGCATCAATAAATGGTCTGGATGCTTAAGAATAACATTCCTCAATGACTGTTAAAAAAAAAACAAAAAAAAATTATATATATATATATATATATATATAGCACTATGGATAGATTGATTCGGGGAATCTGCAAAAATCTTTATGTTTAAAAAGCAAAGCCAAAAAAACACATTTGAATGCCCATGACCTTCAGTCCCTCAGACGGCAGGGAATTAAAAGTCAATATGATTCTGTGATGGATGTCACCACATGGGCTCAGGAATACTTTGATTAACTAATGTCAATCAACACTGTCCATCGCTGTATCCACAAACGTGAGTTAAGACTGCACTATGTATACTGAAAACCATTTGTCAACGACGTCCAGAAACGCTGCCGACTTCTCTGGGCTCAAGCTCATCTGAAACAGACTGATGCTCAGTGGAGAAGTGTATTGTGGTCTTTTAAATTGTGTTAGATTGTTTATGAAAATAATGGATGTTCTCTGGGTGAAAGAAGTAAAGGACGATCCAGAGGATTCACCTCTGACTCCAGTGGCAGGAATCAACAGTCCAAAGTGACACCAGAAAACCTGGAGCTGTGCATCACATAGCCAAGCAACTAAGCCCTCTAAACAGCTTATTGCAGAGGTCAGGCCCAACTGAGAATAAGCACACATCCTCTACAGAGAACATACTTCTGCACATTTTTGTCCTTGATTACTGTTTATTTGCTGAATTTATCATATTGGGGAAAAAAATGTGGCCCGAGCCTTTTGTGTGGCACATTTCATACTTTTCTACCATCTGTTTAACTTAGTAAATAAGTTAGATGATGTTTTAACTATTTTTTGCTTATAAAATGAAGAAAACATGGAATTTGACTGAGGTTGAATGAAGGTGTGACAATCTTCACTGGAATTCTGTATTAAAAAACTTATTTTATGCTCCTGTACAATATAACTATACGCCCCAGTTCCACTGGGTTTTCTTCACTTAAACGTTACCGTTTCTGGGAAATGAGTTCAAACAGAGTTAGGAGGAAGCGCTATTGAAATTCAGTGAACAATACCTGCTTTGTTCAATGTATCCATCAGCTCTCGGTGCTACTCAAACAGCCAACACTTTATTTATCAACACAGGGAACCTTTCTTGTTCATTCGCCTGAGGAGAGAAAATAAGAGGATATTAATTTGATTCTCCTCACTCATGGTTGTGATTGCATAACATACAAAGGAACAGTAGTGTTACCTTACCACACATGCAACTGGAGGGATGGAGCACCATTCTTCTCTTAATTGAGTTGAAATCTGGTGATTGTGAAAGCCATAGTGTATTTTTCATCGTTTTCATACTCATCTTTCCATTCAGTGACCCCTGGCTATATTCACTCCTATAAGGATAGAAATATTTCATCATTGGATAAAGTGAAATGGCCAGATTTGACTTTGTTCCATCTGAGGAGACAAACCATGCCAGCAAAGTACCCCCTGTGACATAACAGAGCCATGGGACCATCATACAGCAGGGGTCAATCATTCAGGCCTTCACCGTTCTCTTGTTGTACACCACACATGCATCTGCCCACTTTTGGAGAACATGGTGACTTATCTGATCACTTTTTTTGACATCTCTAGAGCAGCATCTGTAATTTGTGCACCACTAGACTCTCAAATGTGTCTTTGTAATGGGGGTTTAGCACTACAGTCCTACTATTATATCCCTCTATGTGGTTTTTGACAAACGGTTCTTTCTAACACAATTTGATAATGTCCTGCATAGTGTTGCACCGAAACCGATACAGTTTCGGTATCGACACAGATTCTGGCACTTAATTGCAGCATCAGCATCAGTGATGGGGTACCGATGCCTACGACCGATACCATTAAGCAAGTTCTGACGCATGCATGAGCACAAGTAGACAGAGCTTAACACCACATTGGTGATGTGGGATGACAAGCAGCAGTAAAAATGCTCATGGTAGAATCTGTAATGGCTGTTTTTGGTCTTAAGAACATGCTAATGAAGTAGCTTACCTGAACAGCTGAGCTGCTTCTTTCAGTAATCACTCGTCTGCCGCTGTGTGGTCACTCACAGTCTGAGTTAATGTTACTGAGAGAGTGGAAGAAACTGCTGGACTCCCAGCATAATGATAGCCTTTAGTCTGGATTTAGCCTTTAGCATAGCAGCATAGCAGCCCACTAGCCGGGCCTGTGTGTCCACTAGCCCCACCCGCAGTGCGCCTCCGTTGGTCAGCTGTATCACTCAGTAGTTAACTGTTCCGCACAATAAAGATATTTTACATTTACTTAAGTTGTTAAACATGGTTCTTATTACTAGTTATACAATAATAAATACTAAATATAGTAAATAATGCAGTAAATAAACAAAAATAAGTTTTCTTAAGCATCTAGTAAATATAACACAGCAAGTGTCATATTGCCAAGCTGAGTGTGTAATTTGTGATGCAGAACACAGATTTTACCAAAATAAAATATTTTAAAAATGTAACTGGATAAATATCAGGAGTTATGTGTGAATTAGGTTAGATAGAGTTAGTATTGGTACTCAGTATTGGCCGATGCTAAAGGATCAGGTATCGGTGTTGGAATTGGAAGGGAAAAAGTGGTATCGGTGCATCTCTAGTCCTGCATTGTTATTCTTGGTCACCTGATGAACAGTTGCTCTTTTTCTTGCATATCAAACTAATTGCACTAACTGATTTTAACTGCTTAGTTAAATCATGCAGTCCACCTCTCTGGGAGCATCTGTTACTTTTCTCCACTCATTTATTAAGGTTTTCCTTTCATCTGTTAACCTATATTACTTTTGGCAGTAAGTAAAATGTTTTATTAAAAATGATTACAAATTACATACACATTGTAACCCAGTACACAATTCAATGCATTACTTGTTCCAATTTGTACACATTGAAATGAAACGGGTTCACCAAATGCACCTAGTGATTACGGTGTTTGTGCTATGGCTTTAGGCAGTAGGAGGTATGAGTGATGAGAAAGGTAACCGCTCTCTAAGGAATTTAGAGAAGGCTGAATGCTAAAACACGTGCTGTCAAAACTCGTATTACATAAACAGTTGTCTTTCAGCCACGCCCGTTCTCTGGTGTTTTCTTTAAAGTCAATCAGTCAGTTTTACAGGCCTTTTTGCTACAGGTTCCGTTTGTTTACAGTTCCTTCTAAATGCCTCACCCTGAACCACAAAGACGCCTTTCAACCCTGTTTATTGGTTCATAAAGAACACATTACACAAAAAACAAAGCCTGCTTTCCTTCAGCCTGGTTGGATTCATAGAAAGTATTTTAATATGACATCAAATTATAATTCTCATGTTGGAAACTTTTACCAATTTATTTAAAGCAGCACTATGTAAGATGTTTTTGTTAAAAATGAAAGTAACATTATGAGTCAGGAGAAAAAACACACACTAAAATATGCTGTCCATGCGCTGCTGTGAGTCACTGTAAATCCTGAAATGATCAGTCAAAAGTCAGAGGCCTCAGGTTGGATTTTGTTTTTCGGACCACGTCATCCATCTTTATGTGTTAACGTCACACGTACAGGCTCAAAGAGTAGGTCCACCTTGATGTTTAAGTCTAAAGTGGAAAATCAACACTATAATAAGGCAATAAGCCATGAGAGGCTGTGCATTACTGCTATTTTATTATGGGAAGGGTGTTCTTAGGCAAGACGCGACGCGGAGTGCCAAAAACGTGACAAACTTGCAGTATTGCTTAACCTCAACTTATTGCTTTTATAAAACAGCGGCCAACATTAAAATACAAATAGAATTAAAAAATAAAATAAAAAAAAAAACATACAACATAAAAATAAAATATAATTTGCCAAGAAATGTAGTTTCTTTAGAGTACGGTATCATTGGCAAGCAACCATGGACCACCGAATGAGGAGAACGTTCGGTCGCCCATCGCCGTATATTTCGGTCACTTCATGAACTTTTAAACTTTTTGTTGTATAACAATGAACAAATGATATCACAGTACTGTTTAATGCAAAAACCTTTACTTTAAGTACTTTCTGGTCATCAAATTTCCACTGTGAGTCTTATTTAGCACCAATCCAGCAGTGCCCTCTTCTCACACTGAGGCTAAATCTCAAACGGCTCCCTGCTCCCCACGTAGTGCAGTTTAAATACTGGATCCTGCAGCCCAACAGAGCAAAATACAGCTAAGAAACAGTCATTTGTGACTCAGAGGCATCCACACTCGATAAACGATGCACTGTTTGGCTGCATATACGTTGTCAGCCCCTCAGTTTAAACAAACAACAGGTTTTTACTTCATCAGTACACTCAGTGCTCCATGTGAGCAGCATGAGAGTCAAAGATTATTCCTTTAACAGCACAAGGGTTTTTCCTGCCGTGGCGCAGTGACATACAATTCAGTAGTTGTGTTGCGGTCATAGGTGTGCGTATATTGTGGATTTTACAACAGCTTCGCACGCGGCTCAATCAGATTTTAGGACAGGAACTATTTGTTTTATACTGATAAAGATTTGATGACAATAGGAGATAATAATAATAATAATAATAATAATAATAATAATACATTTAGAATACATTAAGAATACATCTTGAAAAGACATGTTAGAAAAACTGTTATATATTATTATATAATATTATATGTGTATATTTTTGCCCAAATTATAGGGCAGTCATGGGCTGGAGGTAAAGTGACCGGAAGGTCACCGGTTGAATCCCCTCAGCCGACAGTACATGACTGAAGTGCCCTTGAGCAAGACACCTAACCCCCAACTGTTCCCGGGCGCTGTGGATAGGGCTGCCCACCGCTCCGGGCAAGTGTGCTCACTGCCCCCTAGTGTGTGTGTTCACTAGTGTGCATGTATGTGGGTGTTTCACTGCATGGATGGGTTAAATGCGGAGGTCTAATTCCTCTGTGTGCAAACACAGTTGGCTAATGGTTCTGAATTCTAATTCTATTCTAATTCACACTGTTATTTGCTGCTATTGTTTGGTAGTTCTCTACCATGCCTCCTTCAGACCTGGCTGTGCCCACAGCCAACCCTGCTGCTCAGGACTACGCCTCGCTGCAACACATAACACAGGACTCTCAGAGATCCACCTATCCCTGTTCCAGATCGCCTGACTTCTAATCATCCACACCTGTTCCTTGTTACATGCGTTCGTATGAGCCCCGGCTTTAGCTTAGTTCATTGCGAAGTATCGCCACACTAATGTCCGTACTGACCGTTTACACTCTGCTACTTTCTATTACTGTGTGACCCATTTTCTGTTTATGACCACGATTCTAGTCTTGCCCTTTTGTCCTGTACTGATTCTCTGGTTTTCATGTGAGTTTGGACTGGCCTCCGTATTAAAGTTTTGAACTCAAGCCTCTGCTGTGAGCGTCTGGTTCTGTCTGCCACCGTTACACTATATAATTCTTCTGGTAATATGTTTCATGAGAAATTTGCTTAGCATTTGAATGACATTCTGAAATTCTCTTTTTTGTCTTTCATCACATGCTTTGGTCCACTGCTGCTCGGAGAGTCCCCCGAGCAGAACCAACCAGCCTTATGCTCAAAGGAACTCACTTAAAGGCTCACATCTTTTGTAATTTGTGAGTTTTATTTGGATTCCACAGTCCGGAACAGTTTTTAGGATTATATAAAATGAATCCATGTCCATGTCAGAGGATACTGTTCAGTTCATCCCTCAGAAGAGCTCAGTAATGCTGAGATTATTAGCTTATCACATTCATTTATCAGTCTACTCAGGCTTTACAGTCCTCTTTAGAGTCAGATGTGTTTGCTACACACAGTGAATAAACAAGCACTTAGTGTTTCTTTCATAAATTGTTCTTCTAAGTGTTCTTCTAATGGAAAAAGTATCTGTATTATGAAACTTTTGAAAATGTAAAGTGGACTAAATACATATTTAATTACTGTATTCTGAAAACAGGTTCCCAAAACTTCTATGCTGTTACATCCCAGCCTGATGAAAGCTGTATGTGTATATATTTGTATGTGTATTTGTATGTATGTGCAATTTGTTTACTGGACAAATACCAAACTTTATTAAAGACACTTAGAAATAAATAATGTACAACAAATAAAAATAGACCCACAGACCTTCCACTGATACAGGCAATAAAGTGCATAATAAAAGACAAATGGAAATCAAGCTATACACTGCTGTGAGTTTTGCATCATACAAATATACACTGTATTTACACAATACATCAACATCACAGAATTCTACATACATGTATCTGTGCAAAAGTCTTAGGTGGCCAAGAAAATGGTTTATCTGGGCAGTGTGTGTGTTTTTTTCCAGTCAAACACTGTATAACATTATTAAAACTAGTAAAACTTGATGGTTTTGCTTTCTAATAGGAACTGGTTTAATGGTTACAGACCACTAGTTTACTGCAGGACACCATCAGATCCCATTAGGAAACCATCAAATGCATCTGGAATCAGTAAGAATCTTTTACACTGGGATATCAACCCGTCAGAAAAAAAACACAAAATATTATTACAGATGCCACCAGGAACCAACAGAAACTTTTAATGGTTATAAGTTTTTTTTTCAGCAGTGCTTAAATGTAAATTCAGCACAATGTATTTTTTAATGGGTTTGTCATATTTTAATACATGATTTCATTATTTAATTTACTGAGGATTGACCAGGCACATAGGTATTGGATGGTAACTGTAAATTAGTGGGGAGAGAATTGGACAGGATTAAGCTAATACATGGACATTACATTTAATCACAATGTATTGTTTAATTGTTCATTTGTATTTATTACAAGGGGTCATTCTAAACAGATCAATGCTTACTGCCCAGATAAATGTCTTTATCATTTTCTTACTTTTCTCACAGCACTGTATAATATAATAATAGATACTTTCATTTATTTCCTTATAAATTGGCCACTTTCACTGTGATTTCTTTGTTTCCAAACCTGTAATTGTGATTTTAATGTATGCATCTTTTTCTAAACAATCTACAAGCTAAAATGTTATTATCATGGTTACTGTTTGGCAGCATTTACAAGGATTCCTCCTCATCTTCCTCATTGCCATGTTGGCTGAGGTCCAGTGAGCTCAGCGACCCTGTAGAGGTTGGTTGGCTTAAGCCTGAGTCTGTTTCAGGATCTGGTAATTGTGTGTTGGATTCTCTTTCAGGATCTGTGATGTCTGCCTCGAAACCGCTGTTCACCTGCCCATGCTGATGTTTTCTCTGAATCTCCTCAAAGATTTGCAGGACCTTGAGAAGATCACAGAACAAAGGGAGAAGTCTTAATACACCTGAACAGACCCAGAACTACACGTCTAGATTTTAGCTCTGGAATGGGTGAAAATTACCTTTGATTTAGGTATAAGACCAACCCTGAAAAAGCCTATTTGGCCACTATCAATCTTAGTGCAGTTCACAACAGTAGAGGCAATGTTTTCTGGTGAGGGTCCGTCACATAGCACTCCATCGACCTGCACATATGAATACATTTTTGCACATTGCCCAACATATGGATTTCATTTCACTGGTTTAGTCCATTCACTACTGTGAATTTACCTTATCACCCAGCTTGGCGTACACCTGGTTATGATGGGTTGTGTCTGCTTCACCTGTCGGGTTGGCTGATGTAACAGCGATAGGACCGACCTAGAACACAGGAGAAATTGGAAAAATAACATAAGAATTATTATAATAGCTATTTACTGGGGAGATGCTCAGTGACTGGGTTAACAGTTCCAGGTGTACATATTCAAATACTGAAATCCATATTCATTACGCTGCATCACAGAAAGTTATGAAGAAAATATTTTAATGAGACTATAAAGTATGACAGTTTTGCCCATCAAATCAATAAGATCAATTCATTTTAGTATGTCATAGTTTGCTACAGCAAAACATGTGTGGCTTTGTGTGAGCACATTGCCAAGGACACATTGTTAAGAATGTGGTTAAGGCAAAGTTGTTGGAGCTGTAACTAGGCTAACTGTTCCAGCTGCTATTAGCTAGAACCAAAAATTATGAAAAGATATTCTATAAAGATCTTCACAGTGCTACCTTGACAAACTCAGTAGATGATGTCAGCTCATCCAGATCAACCCATCCATGCATGAGGTCATCCAAACCTCATGCAGAAACCCACAAGTCATCAACATCTACCACTACACCAGTTAGCTCCACTGTTAGTGTTAGCTAATTAGCTCATTCTTTCATCACTCAAGCAAAGTGACAAATACTTTCACTGTCTATTGTAATAAGTGTGTAATAAATGATTACAAATAAACACCTCTGCTAAATTTTCATTTGTGCTACTGAGTTTTAGCATGCTAGCACCATTGCTCTAGTTTACTGTGTCTTGATATACATTAATATCAGGTGTTTTCACAGATCTGTTTAAAACCATTAACTCCATTATAGATACTCTAATATTTGTCATAATGAGTTTATATACCATAAAATATGAAACATACCAAGCTAATAAGGTGCGTCGCAACAGTGCAGTCAGGATTTCTGATAGCTATGCTTTGTGGGGTGCCAATATATTTTGATGAATCACCCAAACCAAAGAACTCCATCCATGGGGCTGCGGAACAGAGAGATGAACGTAAATTCAGTTCAAATAAGGCACCTGATTCTCTGACAGCAGTACCGTATGACAGGGTGCCAATAAAACCCACCTCTAGGAATGACCAGGCTGATTGACGAGGGCCAAGCAGCCTCCATGAAGTCCCACAGCACTGGATTGATCTGTTGTCTGACTGGTTCTAACTGCTTGATGGAGGAAATCCATAATGACATGGGACGCTCTTGAGCCTGCTTCTTCACCCTGTGTGCACAAGGGAACAGTATTAGAAGATTAAAAGAAAAAAATGGATAAACCTGCATTCTGTAAAAATGACCAGATCTCCTGATGTCATTTGCATAATACTAGTAACCTCTTCAATGGGCAGAACCTGCTGGCAGGTCCAAACTTTTATTATACACTTCTAGAAATTCATAAAAACTCAGTTATTACTACAGTTTGCACTGTAGTAGTAGAAGATGTTAAACATCTAAAAAAGCATCTGAGACCACTTCAGAATAAGACTACCCTTGTAAAGAGCTCATAAAAAGGTTTTAAATGAGTTTCTAGTGGTTATCGATTAGGCCATAAACACTTTAAAAAGCATGAATAAACAGTTACAACACATTAGTAAAAGGTCAAAAGTGAGCTGTTGATGTCTAATGAACATGTGATAAAGGTGATAGGTTTTATGCTGACTGATGAAAAAGAGAAAGTAAGATCAATAACTAGCAACATCTGAGCTTTCACAGCACAGATGAATGTGTGTCACTGTTTCCAGTTTTATTTATGTACTATAACTGCCTATGAATGATTAAGGTGTATGACCCGATTAATAACAATAAACTATTTTAAAAACCATTCATGAACACTTTGTGAGGGTAGTCATGTTCTAAAGTGGTACCGAACATCCTCTACATTTCTGTAATGGTTTTATTATTTCTTGGCATTGAAATACAAAGTATGGACCGTTCTGTGTCAGAATGCAAATTAAATGTAAAAGCCATTTAATTATCATTGCATTTAAACAGTACAGCAAAATGACAGTAATAAAAACTGGAATTCTACAGGTCTAAAGTGATAGTAGTTTATTTACACTTTGGATTACATTTCTATTAATATTAAGAAAGAACAGGTCTTACTTATAAGCTTTCTCGACAGCCTCTGGCCGATTGCAAGCTGCCACCAGCACATAGACTGTGTCAGTGGGCATTCCGCATATTCCTCCATTCCTCATAATCTCTGGAAACATATAAAAGATGTCATCTTGATGTGCCTGTACACCAACTGTCAGCTATTTCAGACTTTAATTTGAATTCCTGCTCCAATGATGGACATCTCACCTGCAATCTGCTGCACAGATGTAGCTTTCCTTGCAGGAAGATGAGGACAGCTGTCCCTGCCACCACCAAACCCACTCAGCTTGATCAGAGGATCACCAAATGGAAGCTGTGGAGTCTGGAAGGTGCAGTTGAATAAGTTGGCCAAGAAAAAATAGAAGCTGACCAAACCAAAGATGATGGTGACACCGATGTCATAGCCATATGGCAGCGCTCCCACTGCATCCAGCAAGAAGCTAATGAGAATGAGCTCAAATGATAATGCATAGACAAACCAGGCTTTATTTAGGAACAGGGCTCCCGCTGTCACTAGAACATTGAAAAGCATGAAGCTGATGATTCCCACTGCTACGTGGAACCCACGGACATCACCGTAGAGGCCACCGAAACGTGTCAGGCCCCAAACTGTCCACATGACCCCATAGAGAATGAAGGCTGTGCTCTCCAGAGTCTTACCTCGTGCAAAGGCCACTGAGCCACAGAGCAACTGCAGCAAACCACCTGAAACCACAGCCCATGGCAAAATCAAAACCGCCAAGGGATCCTGGCTGGCTGTGCTAGCAGTGATGGCAAAAGCTGCCAGAACACTACAGCCATGGCCCAAAACTTCAGCATCTGCATACTTGGAGTAGCCCAAATAGGGAGCATGCAGATCTTTGTCCTGGGTTCGTAGCGTGAATTTACCACTGCGACTCAGAAGGTTCTTGAGCAGACTGTCACCTGTGGGAATCTTCTTTGGAGATGCCTTGTTATAGAGGGTCACTAGAAGCATGAGGGCAGTTGCCACGAATATAGCTGCTTGGACACCTTGCGTGCCTCCCTGGAAAAAGCCTCTGGGTTGGGCAGCGATTGCTATACAGTACGCTACGAAGAAAAGCTGATAGAGGCCATCGAGTAAACTTCTGTGGCAACTAAACAAAGCCAGGACAAAGAAGAGGATTGAGAAAACAGTAGGGAAGGGCACTGGGGAATAGGGCTCTTGGTTTGTTAGGTCTCTTACTAGTGCGCTGTACCCCTCAGAAAACTTCAGTATGGCTGTAAAGCCGTAGAAGGTGGCGGCCAGGGTGTCCAGGGCTCTGTAGGAGAGAACGCAGACACCCAGCTGGAAGACCCCAGCTGTCCACAGCCATGGAACAAGGCCAGAGAAGAGCTGAGGGACCACGCCAAGCAGGGGACAAGCCAGCACGCTGGCTGACAACAAGTTCATCACCAAACCCACTGCAACTACATTATTAGCCTCTTGACCCTGAGCTGACTTCAAGCTGGTTTTACTCTGTTGATCTGTCCCTGGTGGTTGAATCTTACCACGGGTTATGTAGGACAACAAGCGTCCACTCCCAAAGTAAGCAGTCACTGAACAGACCAAAAGGTAGCAGGCAGCAGTGGCTGACTGGCCAAAGCTTAAATTAGCTAGGCCGGCAATCTGATGGGCACATGCCAAACATATGCTGAGGGCAATGAAGGAAAGGACAACCTCCCTCTGCAGGACAGCCGCTAAACAAATGACAAGCAACGCTAGAGTAAAAGCAGCGAGCCCTGGCACCATCGCATTTCTCAGCTCATTTTCAGTGGTGATTATATTTTCCCCTGCAAGTATATGAATCAGCCCTGAGCCACACCACAGGGCAGACACCGTCAGACACAAACTGGCAAAGAGGGAGCTTTGAGATAAAATCCGGCGCACTCCTAGAACAAAAGAGAGGAGAAGTGCTGTTTAGTACCACAAAAAGTGCTATTGTAGAAACAAATAATTGATATCAAAATTATTTTGCAATACTAACTCAGTTAACAAGTAGGGAGGGTTGTAACACCCCAAGTTTCACCAATGAAAAACACACTACAGGGATGATCCTGAGTGTGCACACCCACTAGAATTACTGGTGGTCTTGTGTTTTGAGCTGGTCATTGTGAGCTCGCAGTACTTCACATACAGTAGAAGTTAGTCTTATTTTCTGTTCCACCTTAAATGATGTAGCGGTTACATTCAAATGCCTGCACAGGTTCTAGCGTGTAACTGCTGCAGTGCTTGAGGTGGAAAGGAAAATTGGATGAGAGGCTAACATCGGCCTCAAGAGACTAGCGTATCTGATTTTAGCATGATTGTGTGAATGAGACTGACTGACTGACACAACCGGCAGAGCTCTACAGAGTTCATTTTCATGCACTACTAATGTAGCAGTTTTTATTTATATGTGAATCATGTAAAGATGGAGAGCAGAAACCAAGGTGACAGTCAGACTCATGTATCGCTGTTGTCGGAACTAAACCTCGTATCTCCAAAACGGTAACTTTACAGAAGAAGGAAAAAACATACTTTACTTTTAATAATAATAAAAATAATAATAATAATAATAATAATAATAATTTTATTTATAAAGCACTTTTCATGCCGGTGGCAGCTCAAAGTGCTTTACAGACAGGTGATAAAACATAGTTATAGAAAAGATCATTAATACTTAATTAGAATCAGAAGAAAATGAAAATTAAATTACAAGATAAAAACCATGAGACATTCAGTTTTAGTTCAATGCTAATTTAAAGAGAGACATTTTTAGGTGCTTCTTAAAAGTGAGCACTGAGCTTGACTGTCTAATAAAAGCTGAACTGAGCTCCACAGTTTAGAAGCAGAATAACTGAAAGAGTCAGTTTCCTGTTTCCTGTATTGTACAGAGGGTGTCTGTAGAAGGCCACTATCTGCAGATCTTAGATTGCGTGCTGGAACATAAACAGACAGACACGCTGTGATGTAAGCAGGTGCCAGGTTGTTTTGAGCTTTAAAGACTGGTAGCAGGACCTTGAAATCTATCCTGAATGATACAGGCAGCCAGTGCAGCTCTTTCAAAACGGGAGTGATGTGATCTCTCTGTCTTTTAATGTAAGTTAATGGAACCAGACTTTCTTCAAAGTCATTTTGCGCTGTTTCTTTTGGTCCATTCATCATGAAATTTACACACAATGTAAAGAGTAACAGGTACTTTCAAATTATTTTAAAAACTGAAAAACGACAAAAATGGAGACGTCAGGTTTTCTTCCGACAACAGCGATATGCTAGGCTATCTGCTAATATGTCATAGTGTGTTCCATCCTCCTTTGCACAGCTCCACATACTCTCAGTACCGTGTGCTGCCTGTGTTCTGTTTAGTATTTATTGTAAGTCTTTCATATTTATTTATTGTACTGTATTGTCAGTATCGTATTGTCTCGCACTTGTTGTTTCTGGAGGAATGTTGTTTTGTTTCACTGTGTACTTGTATAGAGCTGACATGACAATAAAGCCTGACTTCAAAATGAAAAAGCTGCTTGTGGAGGATGAGGACATATCCGAGCCGGTGAGAAAAATGGAGCTTAACTTAACGGAGCTAGCATTAGGTTGTAGCATATTATGTCAAATTTAAAATAAAAGCTTTCGCATTTTTTTTATTTTATTACTAGTTAGCCACTATAATTATAGCCATGTAAACAATAAATAAGAGTCAGAAATAAAGATGATGAAAATGCGCAGATTGTTCTGCCATTTTCTGCCACATCATTATCTCCCACCTTGGTGTTTGTGCCTTTAAGAGAAGAACTGTTTTGTTTTTTTAGCAGTGTCGATGTTTCTCATGTTTGTTTACTGCACTAAATTAAAAAAAGGTAAACTTTAAAAATGTCCTTTAGAAAATGTACATCAAAAAGTTACTTTATACTCCACTTACTGTTTCAGCCTGCTCCTTTACAGGGGTATGTCGTGACAGTAGGTGGAGTATAAAATAATTTACTGAGGTGCATTCCTAAAGGATGTTTTTGTATTTGACATGACTGTTTAAACTGGACACAAACTGGCTTGTTTTGTGAGTAAGCAGTGTATTTCTACATTACCGTTATTTGTCACAGATAAATATGGGTGTTATATAAAATTATGATTTTTTTAAAGTATGTGTACACACTTGGAAAAAAAGGTACTGTACAGTCACTGACATGATTGTACCATAATCCATTGCAGTAACATTTTTACCTTGTACTGGATCCCCACACCTTCTCTACAATTGTTTATTTTATTGTTCTGTTTAAAAACATTAGACTATTAAAAAGGTACAAATTTGTAACTTTTCACTGGGAAATATTTAGATGGACCTTTGTTTTACTGTACCTTTACAGTACCTTTCTCCCCTGATGTATATACATATCGTGTTCTTTTTGGTGACCCTTACCTGCGTAGGCCAGTAGGGCAGCAATAATAAGAAGCTCAATCCCCAGAGCAGTGCTGGGGATGAGGTGTTTGCCAGGGGAGCTGCCATAGTTTTGGACCAGAAGCAGCAAAGAACCTTCATCAGAAAAGGAGAATTTGTTTCACACTGCTGTATTGATTTCTAACACAGATTACACAGCAATTGAACCCTTCCTTTTGTCCTGTCAGTAATACAGTAACGTTAGACGCCCTCTACTGGCGAGATGTATGTAGTGTAGTGAAACTGTTTAAACGGTGCGAAATAAATAAATAAATAAATAAATAAATAAATAAATAAATAAATAGAAAGCAGACCACAGGGCTTGTTTTTATGACAATCTAAACATGCAAAAGTAATGTTCTACCATTTACAAAAATAATGGCTACTTCTCGAATTTGCTTCTTCAGTCACGAGATTTTTTAGGATACAAAAATGAACACATTTACTTTCATCACAGCAAAGAGAAAATAAACAATAAACATACGTCAAGCGTTCAGAGGTCTGGAATCACGAAATGGTGAAGATAAATGTATGAAATGATTCTATTATAATGCTACAACTTTAGAAATTTCAACTGTAAGCTGTGAAAAACTGAAACGTTAGATGCGCCCAGGCTGTAGTTGATTCTGAAGACTGAGGAAGCTGTAAAACACTGAGAATGGAGTGAAAGTAAACTTCCAGAATTATTCTCATTTGAAACGTTAAGATAACTCGTTATCATAACTGATAACTTGCTATAAACAGATATTGTTTATTATTAATTAACATAAGTTAGGATTCGCCCCAAAAAAAAACGTTCTTTAATCTACACTGTACAACAAGTCACTACTGAAAACATAGAGCAGTTATTAATACGAGTGATTCTAAACTGTTCAACACTGTAAATGCAAGCAAAACTTTCATACACACCCTCAAACAAGGGTTCTTCGAGGGTTCTTTAGTAAAGGCAATTGTTCTATTGAGAACCTATATTGGGTTCTATATTAAAAACCATGTGGAAGCTTAAATTGTTCTTTGCATGGTGAAATATTTCTTCAGATTGATGGAAAATGTGTTGTATTTGGTTCTCTAAGCACCAAAAAGGGCTCTGCTATTGTTTTTTCTTGGTATATAGAACCATTTTCAAAAAGGTGCTGCACAGAACCATACACAACACATTCTCCGTCAATCTGAAGAACCATTACACCATGCAAAGAACCATTTAAGCATGCAAATGGTTCTATACAGGACTAAATAGAATCATTGCCTTTACTAAAGAACCGTTGAAGAGCTATCTAAGGCTGCGTCTTAAAAGAATGAAACAAAATTAAAATACACATATTTAATATTAATATTTAGCCAGGGTGTATCCTGCCTTCTGCCCAATGATAGCTGGGATAGGCTCCAGCACCCCACCGCGACCCAGAAGGATAAGCGGTTTAGATGATGTATGTATGTATGTATGTATGTATGTATGTATGTATGTATGTATGTTTAATATTAATATTTAGCCAATTATCTATCTTGTATGTGTGTGAATAACCTTTTCTCCGAGTCTCTGAATCTCTGAGTCTGCAGTGCTCCAGGTTTGAGCGACTTACCGGCTGAGATCCCCAAAACACCAACGGAGAAATGCAGCGATTGCGGATCAGAGTGAGCAGCTGCCATAGTAACAGCGCCAAGTAGCCGCGCGCTGCGTCTTATAGACAAGTTCTGTCGCATTACGTCACATCTCGTGACGTCACCGTCTCTTTTCACGCCGCTCGAGACGCTTTACCTTCCAGGAACTTCCCGGTCGGAGTGAGTTTCCGTCAAGTCATCATCAGAACAAAGTCCGGCTGCTCTGGAGAGTCAGAGCGAGAGAAGAGGTACAAACCCTCATTACATAAACGAGCTGCTCAGAGCTCAAAGGCTCCCAAGCAGCTCTTGGAGAGGCTAAAATGGAAAACAAAACAAAACAAAACCAACTAACATCAAAAACAAAGCAAAAAACTACAAGTATAAATAAAGCTTTGTTTAGGTTCTCACAAGCATGACATTCTCTTTTACTGTAAAATGCTGCACAAAATAAAATAGGAAAGAATAGGAAAATCAGAATCAAATAGGAAATCCAGAAATGTTAATATCTGCTTTTCCACTGGAAGAGCTCAAAATATTCCAATAAGTTTTCCGGGTTGTCTTTAAAAACCAATTTTGAAACACGGACAAGAATCAGTAGGTGGTTCCTGTTACCACTGCACTGCTCAAAATCATTTCTTGGCAAAACATCCTAAATCTTGTGAATAAATCATTGTGTGCAAAAGTTTAGGCACCCCGGTCGAATGACGTTTTGTTGATTATCTAAGTGAGAATAAGTGCACGTCCCCTACAGAGAACACACTCCAGCACGATCTCATGCACTATTACTGTTTATTTGCTAAATTCAACATGGTAAAGCGTACTATGTGGCCTGTGCAAAAGTGATAGCACCGTTTGCGTTTTACGTCGTACCCTTTTGTATGTTGAACTCAGCCAACAGAAGCTGTGCGCCAAAGTTTGCAGAGAAATGTCATATTTAAGTTACTCAAAAAGCACATTACCTTATTTTTTAAACTTCAACAGAACATGTATTCTTATATCCAGTAGTTCCCCTTATCTTGTTGAATAGAGGATTCAGCTTATTTCCAGATGCTTTTACTTGTTCTAAGCCATTGTGTCTTGTATGTCAAGACATATGGCTCAAAAATATCAAGATTATCAATAGAAAAAGATATTAGATGTAAAACATGAAGTGACAGTGAAAAATGTCAAGAAATAAGTTGAACAATCTCATAATGTTTACATCACTTTTAAAATGAATTTATATATCAATGTTCACATGCCAAGATATCATTTCTTTTTTGGGGTGTGTTACCTTGTCTGCTGTAGTTAATACAACACTAGCATCAATATTGATGCTGTAGAAGGATTGCTGCCATTACTAAGCATTATCTTACTAAGTAAACTGAGGCAATTATTGGCCTTCTTCCTTCCCGGCAGCTCTCATGTGGAGCCCCTTTGTCCAAAAAAGGTGTGTCTACTCTGGTTCAACTCGCCTCAGTGGGAGGTACTACAGCTGGAGCGCATATAAAGGAACTGCCGTTCTGCTTGTTTGGTGTGGTAACCGAGACACTTCCAGGGCTTCCAGCGACTCAACAAACTCCTCTCCTTCCTCAAAAGGTGAGTCATATGTTCCAGTTAACTATTTTGAGTTTTGAGAGAGTGAACTGAGACCGCTGAACTAGGAAAGCTGTTTTATTTGAACTATTTTAACTACTGAACTGTATTCTAGGCACTAACATAGATCATTTTAAGACCCAAGCTGAAAAGGGTTTATAGTTTTTGAGAACACAGTTGCAGCCACAGTGATGGATGAGTTAATTATGATATGCTGCGTTTCTACTTGGCCATCTCCACACTTGCTGCCCTCTGCTGAGCTTGTTTATGTGAGCTGCTTGGAGACTGAGGTGGTTACACGTTACCTGGAAAAAGCTCCCCAGAGGCTGCCAGCTCTATTTGAATATTTAATACTGCAAAATGCTGTGTCACGGCCACCTGGTGTTTACCTTTGTCACGTACCTCATCACTTGGCCTTGCCTCAGCTGCGTATTAAGCAGTATATTTGCACTGAGTCAACTAGCAAATCGCCTTTTTCTTGAATAATGAGGTTCAGTTGATGGCTGCTGATCAATAAGTTGGGGTGTGCTACTCAGGTACCATGGCAAAGCGTGCAGCAGTAATCCTTGCTGGCTGTGGAGTCTATGATGGGACAGAGATCCACGAGGCTTCTGCCATCCTGGTCCACCTTAGTCGGGCTGGTGTTAAGGTAAGCTGGGATAAAGTCATACACAAAGCATATCATGTATCAGATTTTTAAATGTAGGGTATCAGTTCTCACCTGTGGCAGCATAGTTTGATTACCTTCCTGTAAGTTTGATATTGAGACTACCAGGCCTACAAAGTTTCTTATTACACAGCATCTGCACATCAGATCTGAGCTGGGGTGGGCGATGTGACGATACCTATTGTTATCGTGATAACATGACAATTTATGTTCCATGCTTTTCATGGAATTTTGTGGATATTGTCAGGGCTGACAGACTGCTGACCA
The DNA here is from genome assembly GCF_904425465.1 of Colossoma macropomum. NCBI lineage: Eukaryota > Metazoa > Chordata > Actinopteri > Characiformes > Serrasalmidae > Colossoma > Colossoma macropomum. The sequence goes on from NW_023494788.1 coordinate 41,805,454, forward strand.
GCTGCATGTTTGATCACAAATACAGCATAATTGGCTTGTTTAATTGGATTGTTAGTACAGGTAAGGACAGTTATGCGAAAGTTTTGGCACCACTGGTCAAATTACACGTTTTGTTGAAAATAAGTGAAAATAAGGATATATATCCTCTTTTGCACAGTTACGGTTTATTTGCTAAATTTAATATATTGAGGGAAAAATAGTGACCTGTGCAAACATTATGGCACATTTAATATTAAAGTTTCATTTTAATGAATAAAATCAAAAATCAGAAAAGTGCCACATTTAAGTTTCTTCCCTGTAGATTATGTGTTTACTTATTTTCAATTAGAAAATCAACCAAACATGTCATTTGGGGGTGTTTAAACTGTTATATAGGACTGTATATAAGATGTTGTATCATTGAATTCATAGTTATTGATAGCATTTTTAAAGCATGGCACTAATTTAAAATTTTGTCTGTCCCATCTACTCAAACATCAGTAAAACTGAACATTGCGATACATCTTGTGTATTGTCAAAATGTCTTGAGGTATCATGACGTTATAATTTTGCCATATTGCCCACCCCAAACCCCAAAGCGGGGAACATCTGAACATCAAATAAGGCCACTATCTACCGCAGGTCCAGATGTTTGCCCCCAATGCTGATATGATGCATGTAGTGAACCACTGTGAGGGAAAACCTGTGACAGACAAGCGGAACGTGATGGAGGAAAGTGCCCGCATTGCTCGAGGAGAGGTTACCGACTTGGCCAAGCTAACCGTAGCTGACCATGATGTTCTCCTCATTCCAGGTCAGTTTGACATTTTAGAACCCAAACACACAGTAAACCAGCCATTATTAGCAGCCATTGAAGTTATTTTAAACTGAAGCTACATTTGGTATGTGAGATCTGGAGATCCATAACGTTTCATATAAAGGAGTGTAATAATGAACTGAGTGCTGCTCTGTGCAGGAGGGTTTGGAGCAGCTAAGAACCTGAGCGACTGGGCCACCAAAGGAAAAGAGTACTCAGTGAAACCTCTGGTCGAGAAGGTCATCAAGAGTTTCCACCAGGCAGGCAAGCCTATTGCCATGTGCTGCATTTCTCCAGTCCTTGCTGCAAAGGCCATCCCCGGCTGTGAGCTCACCGTAGGCCATGACTGCGAATGTGAGAAGTGAGTATTCGTCTTTAAGTGATGACATAAGAACCAGTTTTAGTTCCCTAAAAAAGCATGTTTAACAAGAGAGTGGTGAGCGTAACGAATCTTTTACAGGCTTAAAGAACTTAACACACACATAATGTAAAGGTTCTACACCACTTAAAGGTTCTTCGCAGAATTACATTACGTGGTTGTCCTTTAAACTCATTATTCTGTAAAGAGCCATCCACTGCATGGATTTGAAGGAGCCAGAGGTGGTTCTTCTAGAGGCAGAGTGTATGGGAGAGAAATAGTGGTCAAAATTTGACTAATATCAAATTACACCATTTTTTTGTTACAAAGGTGAAAATGTATCCTCATGTTCTGTTTATTATGTTTAAAACATTCAAATTAGCTCAGTGCAGATTAGTAAAATGAGCATCCAAAGTCATTATAGTTTACAGCATTATTATTCACTGCAGCAGCGGCATGCTGGGAACATGTCACCATTCTCACATGTTGGATCACCTGCAATACTGATCTTCTCTCCCTCTGTTGCTGTTGTAGGTGGCCATACGCCGGTGTGGCCAAGTCAATGGTGGAGCTGGGCTGTAAGCACGTTAACAAGCATGTGGGAGAAGTGCATGTGGATAAGAAGAATAAGCTGGTGACTACCAGTGCCTTTATGTGCAACGCCCCCATACATGAGATCTTTGATGGACTGGGCGTGATGGTCACAGAAGTTCTTAAACTGGTCTGATTTCATTCATCTCTGTACTGATTGCTCAGGCTTAACTTGTGAAATGTCCTTTGTTGTGTCTATTATTTGCATACTGTCTTGTCTCTTATTGTGAAGATGGTATTTATTTGTGGTTATGAATTTGACTTTAAACCATAATTACCTGCATCTGCATCTAAATGTTTTTTTTTTTGTGATAATACATGTCAATAAAATAAATGTTTGTGTCATTAATAGGTTGTAATGAAATCTCTTTCACTCTCAATAACATGATTTTGACCCTAAATCATGTACAAATAAATTAGAAATTAGAAGTTTCTTTGAATACGGCAGCATCTTAATGTAACTTGTGCAACCGTACTTAAGCTGAAAGAAATAAAAAATGCACAATTTTTAATCACTTTGCTTTAAATGAATGATTTATGTCTCATCTTTAACAAATACATTTGTCTAAGGCTGAACCTTTAATGTGTTCCCTGCTACCTAGCAGCTGGTACAAGTGGATCAGACACAGCAGTGTCTGATCCACTCATACAAGCACAACACACACTAACACACCACACCACAGCATTACTGCAGTGCTGAGAATGATCCACCACCCAAATAGTACCTGCTCTATGAGGGTCCATGGGGGTCCTGACCACTGATGAACAGGGTAAAAGGGGGCTAACAAAGTATCAGAGAAACAGATGGACTACAGTCTGTAACTGTAGAACTACAAAGTGCACCTTTATAGTAAGTGGAGCTGATAAAATGGACAATGAGCGTAGAAACAAGGAGGTGGTCAGAATGTTATGCCTGATCGGTGTACACACACATGCATTTTATATATATATATATATATATATATATATATATATATATATATATATATATATATATATATTATGGCAAGCCAAACAGGAAATATTTAATGAACATTGATATATATACACAATAAACATTGATATATATACAATGAACTTTGATATATATACAATGAACTTTGATATATATGGAATGAACATTGATATATATTGAATGAACTTTGATATATATACAATGAACTTTTCAATGTTCATTGTATATATATCAAAGTTCATTCAATATATATCAATGTTCATTCCATATATATCAAAGTTCATTGTATATATATCAATGTTCATTCCATATATATCAATGTTCATTAAATATTTCCTGTTTGGCTTGCCATAATATTATATATTATATTATACACCTCACAGCAAGAAGGGCCTGGGTTTGATTCCCAGCCGGGTGACCAGGGTCCTTTCTGTGTGGAGCTTGCATGTTCTCCCCGTGTCTGTGTGGGTTTCCTCCCACAGTCCAAAGACATGCAGTCAGGCCAATTGGAAATGCTGAATTGCCCCTAGGTGTGAGTGTGTGTGTGATTGTATATGTATGCATGTCTGTCTGTCTGCCCTGCGATAGACTGGTGATTATATATATATATATATATATATATATATATATATATATATGTATCCTATAAAAGTCATTGTGTTGAGTTATTGTGGTCAAGACTACTAAATGATTTGGTATGCGCATAGCCAAGTTAAAGCAATTCATTTAACGCAGCACGATGTAATATTTTTTGTCAAAAATGAAAGAATTAGCATTACTGAGTACAGAGAAAACACACCAAAATATGGAGTTACAAGGTCACTCTGTAAAGCCTGAAATAATCATTTGGATTCTGCTAAAGGCCACATTAAGGGCCCATAGAAGGCATTCGTGAGCCCCCCTTTTTTACGACTGAAATGACCAAAAAGGACCACAAGCGCACCTAATGGACGAGGCTCAAGTAGGATGAGTTGATGTTCAGAACTGTAGTCTCATTATTTTTAATTTCCACCACTGTAAACTCAACCAGCAGTCTGTCTGTCAAGGCAGTCAATCAGACTGCGTGTTAATATGAAATGGTTGAAGATCCCTGTGCCAAAGTAAAGAGAGGTCAAATCTGACCCAAACAGGCCAGACTGTTTCATTCATGCCACAAAGCCCACAAGCATAATGTGAGGAATATTATTACAACCCCATTACCAAAAAAGTTGGAACCCTGTGCAAAATGTAAATAAAAATGGAATGCAATGATTACAAATATGGTTACGTGATTTGCTTAAGTTTACACTTTTTGACTAACTAACTCAGCACTGATCATAAATGACTACACTGTGATCACATCAACACCCAGCCTATAACTTCAGAGGTCCCACCAGTCAGTGAGGTTACAGTGGTTTTACATTATCATTAACAACACAGCTGCCCTGTAAAACAATGTCATACTATACACCTGAATTCACTGTTGAGTGTCCAAACTGGTTTAAATGACGAGCCTTGAACTGAACAATAGTGACATTGTTCAACTCTTCAAAAAGCCCACAGGATACGCTCACTCTGACACGCTTTAGGTGGTGCGGCAAGAGTTTTTCACAGTCATGCCATTTTTTTTGTGAACAATATGGTTCAAGTCATCTGAGATTGGTTGACAGGTGTGCCTGAAGGTAATATGCTATGCAAGTGCTCAGTAATTATACTTTTATTCTGTACGTTTTCTGTACAATTCAAACCTAAACTCCATATTACTGAATATGAGCAGTGTCTTTACAGGTTGACAAAGAAATATGTTGTAAATAATGTTCATAATGATGTTGTATAACAGACTTTAACCTCTACCCATCCCCTGGGATACATTTAGCATCTGTACAAAATACATTCACAACATGACCAAAAGTATGTGGACACCCATTCACATTATAGCACCTCTGAGTCATCATCATGATGATCTCCATGGACAATCCACACCTCACCCACACCAACAGACTCACTCTGATCTTACAGCACCTTCAATCCAGCAAATCTATACTTACACACATAGACTCACATCTTGTACATCTTCTGTTGTATAATCTGGAGGATTTCTATATCAATATTCTCTCCCCTGTTTACCTGCATCTCATTTATCTACCTCAGACTCACTAACTGCACATACGGAAATGTGCACAACAGTACAAATCATAGTTTAATTTCATATCTTATTACTGGACAAAACTGTACATTGGAATACTAGTGTATATTAGCGTGTATATATGTATATATTAAGAGTATGTGCATATATATTTCTTTTTTCTTATATTTTTTTCTTATATATATACATACACACACACACATACATACACACACATACATATACACATACATACATATTACATATATATATATATATATATATATATATATATATATATATATATATACACACACACACATACATATATATTCTACAAGGGGGCTACGCACCTAAGATTTTCGCTCACCTTGCACTGTGTAAATGTGATGTGACAATAAATGTGATTTGATTTGATTAGAGGGTTAGGCTTGGAACCTTAGGTCCAACATAGGGGCATTTAACCACATTATAGAGAATTATGTGCTTAAAACTTCTTAGTAGCACTTTGGGAAAAATCCATAAAGCAATGGTTTGGAGAGACTGGTGTGGAAGAACTTGATTGGCCTGCACAGAGTCCTGACCTCAACCCTGTCCAACACCTTTGAGATTAATTAAAATTCCTATAACAGCTTGTTGATAATATAGAGAGCTTGTCTAATGTGTGAGCAGTGGTGGTAGGTAATTCCTTTGAGGAACAGGGCTTTCAAGCAAACAAAATGCTTTCTAAAAGCATATTTGAATTTGTGTGTTTGTCTTCCAAAATACTGCCACACTGAATTTTTGACAGTTTGTTATTCAAGGGGGCTATTTATGACTAGTTGGTGCATATTTGATAACAGTTGGATTGACTTTATGCACATTTTTATGTCAAAACATTAATAGTTGTGCATGTTTTGAAATTAGACAAGAAAACACAGGAACCAAGATTTTATTTCACTTATGAAAAAACCTGATTAAAAAAATAAATTTATTTGACAAACTGTCCAGCTTAATAAGGCAACATATCTTAGGGATGCAACTCTAAAAAATCTAAAATAAACACAGCATGTGATTTTTTTCTTGATTTGTGTAATCCAAGGCCAGAAAAACAGATTAAATGATTTTTTATTCTTTATTCTATATTTTTATTGCTTGTGGCTGTTCAGTTACTTTGCCAACCCATAAATTCAGCTTAAAAACCCAACAGTACTGTTTGAAGCTTTATATTTATATAATTTCTGCAAATACAAAATTAATGCATCACATTCTCTTAAACTCTAGTTGTATTTGGACCTATTCTGTTCTTTATCTTTCTCTTTATCATGTCATATAAATAATTCATAATTCAAATAAATCAGTACAGCATAGTGATCAATTAGCTATGCTGTAAGTAACAATATTATAATATTTGTAGGTAGTTTTGTTTTTTGTTAACAGGCAATTCTGAGCCCGAGTGTGGTATAAAAGTAGTACATGTGATACATACAAAACTGAACTTTTTTGAACAATGAAGTCCGTCTAGTAAAGTGTGTCAAATAATTTATTTAGAATTTCAAGTCAGTGAAGGGAACAGACTGCAGCAAACGTAATGCTTAAATTCAACATCATGCAACATACAGTACAGTAGATAGAAGCAACATTAAATAATTACTCAAACTTCTGTAATTAATTGTGCAACAGTAACATCAGTAACAAGTAAAAGTAAAGAATGAAAATTTTACATAGGCATTGTGTTATTATTATAAATAGATAATTCACTGTAGATGTATGTAGTCATACAGTAATCCAAGTAATGCAATCACAGTTCAGGCTTTTGCTTTGAGAAGTAGTTATACTTGTCTTGTCCACTAACAACTACTGTGGCAGGGAAACTCCTGGGTCGTTCAGGATCCTGCAAAAGACATAAAGAAGAGCTTTTTGCATGATTTTTCATTTATAAATCTAATTTCTCTCCCAAATGAAAAACGTATTACAAACATTTAATATTAAAAGGATTTTTCACCTGAATCGGGTAGGCTGCAGTGGGCACATAGCGGATCACGAAGCCACAGCGCCTCCGTTCTGATGTGTTGGGGTCACTAGCATGGACCAAGAGTCCATCATGGATCTACATAAAGCAAATGTCAGATATTTATGAATCTGTTAAATTGAAATACTTTGTACTGACACAGTTTAGTGTAATATTCAGTCATATGCAAAACACCCCAATCAGATTACATGTTTTTCTGATTTTCTAAGTGAAAATAAGTCAAAACATCCAATACAGGTAACTGAAATATGGATTATTACAATTTTGCTAAGTTAACATTTTGGAAATAATGAAATATAAACTATAAAATGTGCCATAAGTTTTGCATAGGGTCACATTTTATGTTACACTATTTGTGCATTAAACTAGGCAGACGTGTGTTCCCTGCAGAGGATGTGTACTTGTTGTCATTTAGAAAAGCATCACAACATGGCATTTGACCGGGTACCCAAACTTTTGCATTTGACTCTTAGCCATCTCTAAGCTTTGTTTGAGAAGGACTGTTTTGAGGAAGTGTCACAAGATCCTGCTCACCAAAACAGAACATTACACATGCATCTACTTACAGACATCTGCCCAGCCAGTAGGGGGCAGAGCACAGAGTTTTCTTTCTGCACCAGCTCCTCTGGGATCTCCTGATTGACGCTCAGCATGTTGCCAGCGCGTTTGGCTTGACGATGGGGCAGAAGGCCAGAGCAGTGAGTTCCTGTTGGAAAAGAAGCAAAGCTTACAATTAACTTTAATAGCTAATCCTGATTCCAGAGCGCCGTTCATCCAGGAGAGTGTTTTGATGCCCATGTTTGCTCAGGCTGAAAGGAGCCTTTATTTTTAGAATGTGCTGAAGCTGAGAAAATATCATTACAGGAACATTTCCGCATTGACTTAGGAGAAGGAGCTCAAAGTTGCCATGAGAACTGCTGAGCTGAAGAGGAGGAGAAGTGTGAAAAGGTGTCTGGAGGTTCTGTACCTGGAATGACCTGTAAAGCACCATTATCTTCCAGAGAGTCATCCAAGGCCAGCCAGACAGAGACAACTGGCCCTCCATCAAGTCCCCAGTACCTATGACCAAAGACAGATTTACAACATGATTCTTATATCAAAAAACATGAAGATCTTATAAAGCTGCTGATATTTCCAGTCTAGTTCTACTCTCACATCACATTCCACCTACTTCATATCTTGATGCCAGGCCACGTATGGAAGCCCAGGGTCGCTGTTCTGATCAGACATGCTCTTCTCTGCTTCACTCTCTTGATTGTAAGCAGTGATGCCATTGCTGTCATGAGTCTTGGCAGGGCTTTGTTTGAACACTGGGTATTTGCAGATGAAGCGGGAGTCCAGCAGGATCACGTCAGGGCCCAGAACCGCTGTGATCACCTCGAGAACTCTGGGGTGTTTAGTTAGTGCCATGACCCAGTCGTATTCCATGTGGACATTGTGCAGGCTGTAGGAGGTGTAGTCCTCACCTGTAGTGGCACATGACATGAGTCCTGAGTGAATATGATTGCAAAATCTATTCTTTGCACACCACTTGAAACGTCTGGCTTTCCGTTCCATTGTGTGAACATTTCATAATGAATGGACAGAAATGGTCAATATTGACCAAGAATGAAATTTCCAATCAAAACCAAGACTGTTAGAAAGGCAAAATGAGAAAAATAAGCATCATTACATCTGTTGCAGACTTGCTTACATCATACAGTGGAGTCACACTAGTCTCTAGAGAGCAGTTTTCCTATTTAAAGACTAGAAAAACCCTCTTCTGATGATGTATCTCTGGAAAATGTGAGGAATTACAACTGCTTTGGGGTGGGTTTTTGGGACACAGGCTATTTTGAAGTGTTTTTGATTCATAAGCAGGCAAATAGACTAGCTAACATTACTGCTAGCAAGCTGAATATCCTATTCCAGCTGCTTAACTGTGGTAACTGTGGTCAAATCATCATTGAAATGGACGGAATGGATTTCTCAACCTGGCTTTTAGAATACCTCACCTCAGTTTGGTTCATTTTTTCCTGGCTGAAAGAGGAAGTATTTGTCTCTGGCACCTATTTTGTTTGTTTCTTTATGATTTTGTTCAAGGTAAGAGTTGCATTAATCTTAGTTTGGTTGTATTTATTAGCCTAAAGCTCAGGTCGCTAAGCAAGTAGTGAGAAATGGTTGATGCCACAAGGATCCTCAATGATTTTGTGATGGATCTGTGTGATGTATGCCGGGTATTGTAAGAAAACATTAATGAATGAAAAACATGAAAATATATACAATAATGAATTCTGTCAAAACTGACGTTGAGGGATGTAGCACTATGAAATACTGGATACAATAACAAGTAAGCTATTATATCTAATTTTAAGCCAGAATGGCCTAAAGAACATTTTTCTTTCTCTTATGCTCTTAAAAGTTCCTTCAGGGAACCAAAAGTGGTTCTACTATTGCATTGCTTGAAAGATCCCTTTCTGGTGGAGAACTGACTGAATACACACCTAAGTGCAGCATCTTAGTTTACTCATATGTTCTCTCTCTCACTCCAAACAGTTCCAAACAGTCCAGAACTTACCCAACTCTTTCTCCAGCAGGGCAAATGCGTCTCTGGCCTGCTGTAGCTCCTCAGCACTCAGTATGGGAATGCTGGTCAGATAGCCCTGCTTCTCATATTGGGCCTGAACATCTGTCATCTTTCCGCTCATGTCTGGAGACACTGGAGAACTTCAAGTGTTCTGGTGACTGTGACAGCTCTGTGGACACTCTCCTCTACCTGTGTCGGTCTTCCTGTTCCTCAGGGGCCTGAGTTGTAGATGTTGTCTGTGTCAATGTGACGAGGGAATGGCTGCTTTTATGCAGTGTAGGCCTCTGGAGAGAGAGAAGGAGAGAACTGTGAGTCCAAACATTTAAGAGACATCCTGACAGAGGCATTTCCTCCTCTAAAAATCACTCGTCTGTGTTTTTCCTCCTTCTCTCCTTTTTACTTATTCAAAAGCAAATTTGTTCTAGGCTGTTTATGGAGCAGCAGAGAGTTCCGCCAGTGCTGCATGAGCAGCTTAATGGCTAAAACATCCTACTATTGCGCAAATGGGTGGAAGACCAACTCCCTAATGGGACCTCTTAAACACTGGCACCATCCATAGCAGCATGCTACTTGAGAAAAACAAATTATTCCCCAAAAAATTCCCCAAAATACCAGACTGCACTACACCTGCTAGTGATAGCAGGCACCTGCCAATTGAGAATGGACACAGCACACAAAGATTGTTTATGCCCCAGGTCATTTTTTTAAAAAGCAGGTTTAGGTGTAGCACAGCCTACATTAATCTACAAGATGAACTCAGTGTTTCTTCAGCAGCCACACTGCAAAGAAATGGTATGTTGATAAGTGATAAGTTAGCATCTTAAATATAGGCAAATGTACACTTAATACAAAGTGATGTTAGCAAGTGCAGATCATTTCATTTGAGTTTTATTTCAGTTACTAAGTAGAACAAATAGAAATGTTGGTAACACTTTACTTTAATCCTGCTACATACGCTGACATAACCAGATATCAGATATATTTGAGCTGTCATGACGTTTTTGTTCAGTAATTAAACAGTGTTATCATTACCATTACTTGTAAAGACATGTCATAATGTTGACATATGACATCTGTCCTGACCTGTGTGTGGCATGGTTTTGTCACTGTTATGCATTAGGATTCAAGTAAAGTGTTTCTTAGATGTCTAGACATGGGTTAAATAAATCATAATATTCTTTGTCTATAATAATATTAGATATATTGTCTACATTTTAGACGCTTTCACATATTAATATATTCTTTGCAGCGCAGTATTGAGAAAGACAGAGAAAGTGCTGAGACATAATGCAATATCTGTGTATTTATATCCATGTCTATATTGCTTCTCCTGTAAAGTTACCATTTTGGAAATACAAGGTTTTCTTCTGACAACAGCGATATGATTACACATAATATTATATATATATATATATATATATATATATATATATATATATATATATATATATATATAAACTTTAAGAAAACAAAAGGTCTTACTACCTGCTCGAAGGCTGACTCACAGATGTCAGTGTTGAAACGTTGCTGTCAGCTGTAGAACTCCTCACGCTTATATACTCTGAGTGCATCATAGCTTTCCATAATAAATGAATATGCATAGTACTGATGACTTCATTCTGCAAGTTTATTCTGGGTTTATTGTAAAGCATGTAAAGCAAGAAAAAGGGTGCAGCTCATCTGAAATGAAACTGCATCATCTTTGAGGTTGAGTCATAGATGTATGACAATGACAACAGGTCAGAATAGTGAAGTGGAAACCCCAAAGAAAGATCAAAGGAATGATTTCCTTTCAGGAATTGTTAGAATACAGTGTGACCTGAAATGTAACACAGTAACTGAAGAAGGAAGAAGCATCTGACAACCAAAAAACCCAGGACGTTCAGCGGACAGGTGTGCTGCAGCGCCATCTACTGGCCATTGCATCACAATTTTTTTTGTTCTTCTTCTTCTTCTTTATTATTATTATTATTATTATTATTATTATTATTATTAGTAGTAGTAGTAGTAGTAGTTAACAGTATTTTCTTGTTAACAACCTCAGTGAACTGCTTGAGATTCTTATCAGTTAAGGAACAAGCTGATAAAACCATTTAGCTTTGGAAATTTCTCAGTGACTCACTCCGCGTCTTCTCATCGTAAACCTGTCAAATTTTGACGCCACTTATTGTTAAACTACAACTACACAGTTATTTAACATTATTTCCTCATACAGCTAATTTTACCACTTTGTCATGTGGACTTCAGCGTTAAGGTGAGACCAACCACACGCATTCTTTTCCTTTATTGTTCATGTGAATGACAAGCAACCATGCAAAGTCAACAGGTCCATTGTTCTCCTCCTGTGGGAGTGGGTTGTGTTCCCCTCCTCATACAGAGGCCCTGTTACTCACTGACGCAGTGACTCAAGCAGAAGTAACCTGAGTAGAAGAAAATGTATCAACGTCTAAACCCCCTCAAGTACTGAGTTTCTGGTAGAACTTTAGTGGCTCTTTATAGTACATCCTGCATCCACCATGCGCAGGAACTATAGAGTTCAAGTGAATTTATATCATAATAAATATGAATATATAAATTATTATACATTATACTTATTATCTTAAGTATATGGGACTGAGTAAATGTCCATCTTATGTCTAGTCAACATCTGTTGCTTATCAACATCATTGTGTTATAATCATAGCTGTAATATTCAAGATATATGAAAAAAATAATGTGAAATGTGATTGCTTTTCCTTTATTATACATTTATTATACATTACAAGTAAGTAAGTAATAATAATAGTAATAATTAAGTATAATACATATGTATGTCACAAAGACATATTGAGCTTAGGTCACTTTACATTAAAATATATATTATTGAATTTAATATTGGAGTGCTGAATATTAATTATTCAGTAAAAACCTGAATATTTCCCTGCAGACTATATTGGTACTTTTCCCAATAAAATGCAAGTATTTTTCACTGGAAGTCAACTTTTCATTCTAATAAAAAAACGTGTTATACTTGCTCCGCTGCTCAGGTGCCTGCAGTAGCTAGAGTGTACAGGTTCTTTGAGGAAGGCCTGACCTCAAGTGCTACTGCTCATATACAAGGAAGCTGTAGGTTTTGGGGAAAAAAGCACAACATGGTGTAAATTGAGACAGGAAAAGGAAAATAATAAAAAAAATAAAACGACTAAATGACATCATGGAAGGACCTGCTGCCACCTCGCCCACTCCACATGTACTTCGGTTGACTAACAGGCAAGTGACCAGGAAGGAACTGTTTTACCGAAAATCCTGAAACTCACTGTTCACCTGTTTCTTTGTTTTTCTGAAGGATCTTAAATCTGAACTCTGGCAGTTAAAAATTTCAGTGGTCACAGAGGCCAAAACACCATTCAGTGTTTTATCATTACATCCAGTGATGCAGGACCTCAAGATACACTACATGGACAGAAGTATTGGGACACCTACACATCACACCTACTGGAGCTTTTATGAATCCCATTCTAAATCCATAGGCATTAATATGGAGTTGGTCCCCTTTACAGCTCTAACGGCTTCCACTCTTCTGGGAAGCTTCTACAAGATGTTGGTAGAGTCTGTGGGAATTTCTGCCCATTCATCCAGAAGAGCATTTGTGAGGTCAGACACTGATGTTGGACGAGAGGGTCTGGCTCACAATCTCCATTCTAGTTCATCCCAAAGGTGTTTGATGGGGTTGAGGTCAGGGCTCTGTGAGGGCCAGTCAAGTTCTTCCCCACCAAACTCACCCAGTCAGGCCTTTATGGAGCTGCTTTGTGCACTGGGGCTCAGTCAAGCTGGAACAGGAAAGGTTCTTCCCCAAACTGTTCCCACAAAGTTGGAAGTGTACAGTTGTCCAAAATGTCTTGTTCTGCTGAAGCATTAAGATTCCCCTTCACTGGAACTAAGGGTTCTAGATCAACCCCTGAAAAACAGCCCCATATCATCATCCCTCCTCCACCAAACTTTACAGCTGGCACAGTGCAGTCAGGCAGGTAACGTTCTCCTGGCATTTTCCAAACCCAGACTCGTCGATCAGACTGACAGATAGAGAAGTCACTCCTCAGAATATGATTTCACTGTTCCAGAGTCCAGTAGCGGGGTGTTTTACATCACTGTCCTGACACTCGGCGTTGTGCATTCTGATCTTAGGCCTGTGTGCAGCTGCTTGGCCATGGAAACCCATTTTGTGAAGCTCCTAACACACAGTTCTTTGCTGATGTTGCTTCCAGAGGCAATTTGGAACTCTTTAGCGATGATTCAACAGAAAATAGGCAGGAATAGTGAGCTGTTGTTGCTCTGAGGTGCTTTCATTTCACAATAATTGCACTTACAGTTGACGGGGCAGATCTAGCAGGGCAGAAATTTTGCGTGACTTGTGGCAGAGGTGGCATCCTGTGACAGTGCTGTTTAAAGTCACTGAGCTCATCAATACAACCCATTCTACTGCCAGTGTTTGTCTGTGGAGATTGTACGGGCTTAATTTACACCTGTTAGTAATGAGTGTGGCTGAAACACCTGAACTCAATTAGGAGGGGTGTCCCAATACTTATGCCTATATAGTGTAAAATGTCAGCAGGTGTCCAGTGCAATGATAAAAATAATTTGTTTGGCTCTTGTGGACAGCACTATGCCTTTTCATAACTGGTGATGTCAGTAGGTACAGTGCAGTGTGGAAGTACTGAGCCTGTAAAGCTGGTCTCTTAGAACTGTTGCAAAAATTATTTCCAGTCAAAATGGCCATTATGCACAAGTAAAATTTTCAGGATAGGGGGAAAAAAATAAAGAGAAAACATACAATATTTAACAGAAAATTTCACATAAACCTCAACTACTAAACATAGTGTCAAATTAAGCCCAGCTGGATTAGCTTTACTTGGGGAGGTGCTGTTACTGGAGTGATTACTGATGGGATCTTTGATTTTAATCAAGTACAAACCTGCAAAGTCTGCTTGTCATGGAACGGTCTGGGAGTGGACCCACGCGCAGAGAGGAAAACCCGTGAGGACAGGCCTTAAAAAATGACAAGAAACAGACTTATTGACTTTAATGGTAGTTTTACAGTGTGATGTGGTGTAATGAGTAATGATTTGGGGACAGTGAGTGTGTTGTGTGCTGTGTATTGCTGGAGGAGAGTAACTCTCAGCTGGATTTGAACCAGCAACACTGGCCTTGAAAACCCAGCGCCCTGCCACGGAATAAAATCGAATAAATGACCAAACCAAAATACCTCTCAAAGGAGAGATGGGGAGCCGACCATATTTTAGCTTTTTCGTTTCTCTTTCTCTTTTTTTTGTTTCTCTTCTTTTTCTTTTCTCCTCGTCTTAAATTAAAACAATGTTTTCTTTTTCCTTCTTTCCTTTTTCTCTTTTCTTCTCGGCCCACTGACCTACAGCAGTGCTTTGTTTTCTCCTCTTTGATTGTCTTCTCTTTTATCTAAATACCCACCTGGGCTAAGTATCGTACCAGTCACCCCTCTACAAAGGTGTGACAGGATGAGCTGTCTGCTACAGCCTTAAATGCCGGTACCAACAGGTGCGCCTGGTTGGTGCTGATTACCCCTTGGTTTTCTGGGAATTTGAGTCTCCTGGAGTAAAAGTGCCTCACTGCCATCGCCCTCTGCTGGCAGCTGGCAGCACAGGCTGACCCTTCACACTGCTAAGTAATATTTCTGAGGTAAATTACCTTCTAGAATTTGTCAAACTCAGAGCTCCCTCAGTTATAGTAGCCCAGTTTGTGTCAACATCACAGTAATGTAACAACAAAATGAAGTGATAGAAAACACCAACTCTATTTTTTTTTCTCTTTTTTTGACCTGAAGACAGGGCTAACAGCTAAACGGAGCTTGATTTGACAGATTTCTTTAATCCTCAAGTTCATGAAAAGAACACTGAAATCAAAATTAAATATCTTTAAAGTACCTTTTGCAAGGAAATGCGTTTTCTGTCTTGTTGGGCAGCGTTTGGTGAGTTGAATGAACCTGCTTTACTAGCCTTATGCTAGTCTATATGGCACTAAGACACACAACGTGTTATTACTTTTTGGAAGTGTGGCACCTGACGCATAATGCTGACATAAACATCCACGCAATGATGTTTCAATCCAGGCTATCTGGGATAATTTTGAGGAAATAACACAGATTGTTTATCCCTTTTGAATCATCCAGTCAAATCACGCACTATTCACATCACCGGACCTCCTCTGGAAAACTAATCCAGCTTGAATCTTTGTTCAGTATTCAGTGTGAACACTTTTTACCTTTATTACAGCTTCCGTTCTTTTCTGAATTGCTTTCAGTGTATCAAAGAAATCTGCAGGGATGTTTTTCCACACCTCCAAAGTTCAGTCTTAGAAGCTGGTTGCGCTCACAATCAAAGTAATCTCAGTAATAATCTCAATTACAAATTTAGATTCATCAGTTAACCGAATCATACTTCACATTGCAGATGTCCAGTTCTGGTGTTCTAGTGCAGATGTTCTCTTTTGTCTGTTTCCTATTCACTCGGGAACCTCCTCTAGCATTTGACAAACCTAGAAGACATTCCCGAGTGGCTGTTCTCCTCACTACACATTCTCTGGGTCTGGAGTGAAACACTTTCCTCTCTAGCCCAACCTGTGTAAGAGAGTAATAGGGGAGTATTAGAGCTTGAGTTCGTAAGGGCTGGAAGCTGTTTGTTTGGCTGTATCGGGGAAGTGAATGTGTAACTGCGTGTGGCTGGGTAAATGAAATTAAATGAAGAACAATGTCTGAATTTTTTGATGTAACCCAAAGTCGTTCGACAAACCCGTGGGCATGCGCATACCACAGTTTGAGAACCACTGTTCTATGGCATCGCTGAAAGAACCCTTTATAGCACCTTTTTTAAGGATGTTTGACAAAAGCTAGAAAAAGAATACATTTAAAACCACAAATAAATATATTTTATAGTGTACAAAAATAGCTTTTATTCAGTTTCAATTACATTTCTTTTTTTTGTCAAACAAAAATGCCTGTGTGTGTCTGTTTGGGTGCAAATGGTACAAGAAAAAGAAAAAGAAGTGCAAGAAAAAGATGTACAAACATAAGCTAAAGTGTCAAATAAATACAGCTGAATGATTATAAAGGCAGTAAGATGTTTAATATGTAGCTTCTATTGAGATTGCATTATATTCCTGTGTTTGTGTGCATGTGTCTCCGTGCTACTAAAGTTGTCCATGACGTTCACAGTGTTTGGGGCACACGTAAGCTCCCCTCTGCTCGTCTCGTGCCCTCCTCCTCTCTCCGTGGGGTTTCTCCTGGTCGTTGTTGCAGCGGTGCACCAGCACGGGGTCCTTCCCGCCTGGAGCTTTCTTCATGAGGAGCCTCTGCAGCAGCTGCTTATCTGAGCGCTCTTTCTGAAAGTCATCTTCATACACCTTCAGCTGGGGGGCATTGAACAAAGACCCTGTTAGCTACCCAGTGGATTCTTAACAATTCAAGAGCAAGCTGATGTTCTTCTCTTAGAAAACTGTTTGGTTCTATGCAATAAACACCCACCATCCACTTCACATTACCTGCCTTCTACTCCCACCCACTGGCCAAACTGTGCATAGCAACATATGGGCTGCAGTCAGTAACTGCACACCTACAAAGTGTAGCTACACTAAAATAAGTAATGTAAGGAATTTACATGATTTAAATATGTACATAATTTCCAATTAAGTAAAATGTATTACATTAACCCAATTATTGGCAAGTAGTTTTCATCAAGTTACATATGATGAAGTGACCATAAAGGGGTCAGTAACGGAAATTGCAAAGAAGTGGATGGTAATTGTCAATCTATCTATCGCTGCTGTCAGACAAAAGCTTATCTCTAATAATAATTAAAATATTGAAGCATTTATTAGTCAAACCAAGCATTGGATAATAACTGCAATTAATACTGGGTTAAATGGTTAAACAAAAACACTGACATATGTAAAATCACTACTAATTGTGTTAACGTTACTTGATTTATTATTATTTGTGTTTTTGAGCAAATAAATGTTTACTAATTTTCTCAAAAGCTTAAAATTTTGGACAGTACTATATATCATTGCAGTCAGATTGAAACCTTGTTTATCTACTTTTGTCATTTTTCATTTTTTTATATAATTTGAAACAGCAGCTGTCCTTCATGGCAATTTAGCCAACAAAAATGGTCCAAAATCACCTGGAAGAAAATCTCATTACATTAACTTACATTGAAGTTAAACCTGTTTTCTCCTTCTGTAAAGTTACAATTTTGGTGATTCGAGGTCAGTGGTCACTTTATAAGGTCCACTTACTTTACAGGTCCACTATATACACTACATAAGTGCACAGGTACATAATGTAGCCCTTCTGTTGTCAGCCATCCTCTACTCCATTCATCACTGGTCAGTTTCTGACCACACAGTGATTACTTGGGTGATGGATAATTCTCAACAGAGCCATAACAGGGACAAGGTGGTGTTTGTGGTGGTGGTACAAGTGTATCAGGGAAGTGTAGCTGGGATTTTCACTGATTAAGAATAGTCAATCACCCAGAAATGTCCAGCAGGAGCAACTCTGTGGTCACAAACTGTCCACTAATGAAGGGCTAGAAGATATGCAACATAAACTTGATGGGCTACAGTGTCCAACTGTACACAAGCAAGGTGGATCTACACAGTAGGGCTTCTGATAAAGTTTTCCAACTACAGCAGCAGATACTATCCAAGAGTCAATATCTCTAAATCACCTGCTCTTGCAACAGCGCCATCTGCTGGCGCATCTCTCCCTCTCGCCGCCGTAGCCTCTTGTTCTCCTGGAGCATGCGTTCATGGTCCTTGTGTTCTGTCTTGTAGTCAGCCTCATAGATTTTAGTCTGGAAGTAAGAAAGAAATGGCAATGGTTTCATTTTTTAGGCTAGTAGAGCCCTCACACAAGTCCTGCTCTCACTCTGACACACATCATTCACCTTATCATGACGAGGAGTTGGAACAGTGTGTGGGAGCCCAGGAGAAGACAAAAGACACAACGCAATTCTGAAAGCATTGAGGTGGACGCTGTATAGTCCACAGCTTCTATTGACCTACACTGATCTGGATCCCAGCCAGATTACAGTTTTCATTTATTTTCAGTATTCACTGTGTCCACTCTTTGCCTTAATCACAGCTTCCATTCTTTTTGGGAGACCTACTTTCAGTTTTTCACAGGAAACCTCCAAAGTTCAGTGATCGAAGTTGGTTGCATTTTTTTGCTTCTCACGATCCAAATAATCCCAAACACATTCAGTAATGTTGAGGTTTGGGGTCTCTGGTGTGGACAATCCTGCAGCTTTGTTTGGTTTTCAAATGCTTTTCTTTTTTGTCTATTTCTTTTCTCAGTGAGGTTCTTCTTGACAGAACATCCTTTCAGACCCACAGCGCTCAGTCGTCTTCTCACAGTGGAAGGATGGACAGAAACACCTGTGGATGTTTTCAGATCTGAAGTAAGAGTGGAGCTTGTTTTTGTCTCAGAGATGAAATCTTTAAGTGCTGTTTATCTGATGGGGGCACTTTTGGTGGTCTAATAGGTCTCGTGTGGTTGTTATGAGTCCCATTTTCTCCAGTCCAGTTTTGGAAAAAAAGGATTTTTTTTCACTCATTTTCTTTGACTTTCACATTCCTTATGCAAGTATATCTAATCTAAATCTAATCTAACATCTAATCTCAGAAACGCCTGAAAAATGAACATCCTGTACTAAATGGTTGTTTTACCTGGAAATAAAATACATGAAAGGTGGTTTCTTTTGCACAACATTGCATCTGAAACATAAGTATGAAATATTATATGTTGTTATTATAGTAAATATTGCAGTTCATAAAAAAGGAACCCATGGATATGAGTACAGGGACAAAGTATGAAAAAGACTGGCTGCCAATCAATGACGCTGTTCCTATTATTATCCCTGTTTTATTATCTAATAACTTCTTGTTCTTCACAAAAAATTGAAATATCAAAAGAAAGACCTTTCAGGGTGTAATTTATAATACTCTAGTATGTAAGTTATAATTGAAAAAATTATTAATACATATTAATATGACAAGTGCTTCCAAACTTTTGAATGGTACTGTAGGTTCTAGATGTACAAATCAGATCATCTCAAAATGTCCACTTGGTGGTGCTGTCTGTCCACTCAGCCACGAGCCGAGTGTTTGCAGGGTACGGATGGCTTTAAGATGAGAGAACAGCCACTTATCCTTGACACAATTCCATCTGTTTCTTATCACTGAAGCGTGACCCAGGGTGAAATGTCCTGAGCAGCTTGACCCACAGACTTAATGCTACTCACTCACCTGACACCTCAAGGCCTCCAGCTGCTCTTTTAGGTCCTGCACCTCTTTGAAGGCATTGGTCTGGCCGCTGTGGTTTTCGGGGACCTCTCGGCCGGACCTGTTCCTCTGGCGGGACTCTGAAGGTGGGGCTGTGGAGGTGGGGAGCCCCGGGGTGGACACTAAGCCTGTGGGGGGCTTAGAGCTTCGCTCCAGGTGATGAGTCTCTGGAGGTGTGATAACTGCTGATGTATTCTGGAATGGAAAGATAATGGACAGGTGTGGAAATAATGATTATAATTGGAATAGATAAGAAAAAAAGAAGATGAAATAAAAAGAAAGGGAAAATGATGAGTCACACATCATGACATGCTATAGCTGAGATTTGACTTTGGCTGAAACCAGCAGCATATCAGTGTGTGGTACTACAGTACGTAGCTTAAGGACACAAATGTACATGCTTGGGGTGTGACAGAAAGGAAATTTTATTGAATTATCATGGGTATGCTCGTAGTTATAGTTAAAGTCTGCTAAATTGTTGGTTTACTGTTTAAACATCATTGTATAACACTGACATCATCATGCCATAAACATTACATGGCAGATGTCAAATGCTGTGATGAGTTGTCATGACAGATTATGTCCAGTACTGTGAGTGTGACATTACCATTTCAGTTAATGTGTCATAATGTTTGATGTCATGATGGCTAATTACAGTACACTTAGCAAAAATTAGCATGTGACATACACTGTCATGACCAGCGGTGGGTAGAGTACCCTCAATACCAAAGTAAAAGCATTGATACTTGGGTAAAATAATGACTGCAGCAAAAGTAAAAGGACCCTGCCAAAAAACAACTTGAGTAGAAGCACAAAAGTATCAGATCAAAAACTAAGTAGTGAGTAACTTGTAGAACTGTAGGGGACCTTCTAAGTACAACCCCAATTCCAAAAAGTTGGGATGCAGTGTAAAATGTAAATAAATGCCATCAATTTCAAAATTAGTTAATGTTTTTCATGAAATGGTCAAATGTCTCACTTTTAACATCTGATACGTGTTCTATGTTCTATTGTGAATAAAATATGGGATGTATGAGATTTGCAGATCATTGCATTCAGTTTTTATTTACATTTATTTGCATTTTACAGAGTGTCACAACTTTTTGGGAATTGGGGTTGTAAATCCAGAATCTATCAGCATAGGAACTGAAGATTGTTAGGCTCTATTCTTCTATTCTCTATTCCTCTATTCTTTTCTTTTGGGATTCATTTTGGTCTGAAATAAAATGGTAAAGTTCCAAAAAGGAACTTGGAACCTTACCATTTTATTATTATTATTATTATTATTATTATTATTATTATTATTATTAATTAATATTATTATTATTATTAGTAGTAGTAGTAGTACAAAGTAGATTCCTTTACTCACTAATATACTTGATTAGAAGTAAAAGTATTATGATTTGAAAATTCTCAGTAGTACAAACCCATCAATATTTCACTTAAGTGCTTGTACTTTATTAAATGAAACTAGCCCTGTGATCCTGACATCAAATATTTTGGGATATGTCATGACGATGAAATGACATTACTGAACAAAATCAAACCCATAACAACTCACAACAGCATATGACGTCTGCTATGAAGTAACATATTACCAAATGTTACCACAGCCAAAATAATTATGCAGGAATTATGTGATAGACTTCTTGTCTAACCTCACATATTTTTTAGGACCCTGTTTACAAGTCAGGCCTGTAGCACAATCCTGTTATTTAAATTTTCTATTAATATTAGCCCATTTCACCATGAGCTGCACTACAGTTCCCAGCATGCATTGTGTGTGAGTAAGTCAATGTTTAGTGCAGAAATGCTTAACTAGCTTCATATAAAGCCTGTATTTATCCAAATTACAATACTACAACAATAATGATTTCTATTAGCACTCCTATGGGGTTTGCAGTATTATATTAGCACTAAGCTTAATGTGGTGATGTAGCAGCTGCAGATGTGCTTTTGGAGTTGGTAACAGGGACATTTGGAGCATTCATTCATTTACTTTGCAAATTGCCGTTTCACAGAATCATCTAATAATGATTGGAACTTCAATCTTGTCAGGTTTTGTTCATATTGTAACTGAAAGAAGGGCAGTGCTAATGTGAATTACACTGTGGTTGTTCTGTTGGTTTGCTATAGCCATTAGGTAGTGGTACACATCAACATTTAAACATTCTGACCTGTAAGTATCTAGACAGCTCATTTCATTAATTTCCTTGCTGGGAAGAGGTTCTCAAATATGATGCTACATGGGGTTTCATTTTTAGCCCCCCCACCCTTGCAATATTATGACTGATCATCAGTGTCATACATGCTTTCAGAATGATTAAAATAAGAAATGGCATGAATATGATTGGGTTGTGTACATGTGTATGAATTATAGTCATAATCTAAAGACTTATTATTCAGTGACTAATATAAATAGTTACTACTATTAAACTAATACGTTTGTTATGTAGGGTTTAAAACTGGTTCCATCCATAGTTCACATATGGACATAAACAAACTATGCCTGTTACCTGTGTCCCCAAAGCCCAGTCTTTCAGCGTGTCAGTGCGGTGTAGGCGGCTCTCCAGGAGGCGGATGTACTCCTGAAGATGCTGATTCTTCTTTAGCTCCTGCATCAAGGTGTGTTCATAATACTCACTTTTATTCTGCACAAACACACAAACAGAAAGCAGCACATCCATTAGTACAGCTGGATACAGGCAAATAAATAGCACTTTATACTCCCTATAGACACGTCCATCTTTCTGGAGTACAGTTAGAGACTGTAGCTCATCTGCTAATGCACAGTTTGTGTTCCACTAGCTCTTCATCAGTGGTCAATTTCTAAGCACAGGAGTGGTTTTGCCTGGATATTTATGGTCTGTGGACTATACACATGTACCAGCACCACATACACTAGCATGTTGCCACCATGTCATCAGTGGGACTCCGAGCCTTCTATGCCTTTAGAGGAGGCCTAAAGATTTCTATCATCTTTAGTTCCTCTTTATTCAATAGGATCATCATGTCTGTTGTATTTAAACCATGTTGTTGTTTGGAAAAAAAGGGGTTAATATCTTGAAATGACCAATGGAAAATTACGCAATCTGATATTTTTCATCCATGGTATTTAGGTAGATACAGCCAAGCAAGCTTACCCATTGGTTAGACCTTCAGGAGTTGAACTGGAGGCCTAACATTTCAGATTAACCGTATACCAACATACCAACATAATTAGGGACTGATATTGGAGTTGACCAGTCATGTTTTGATTTCCAATGGAAGGAATTTCTTGAGAAAAGCATCACTTGAGGGAAACAATGTTTGTTAGATTAGCGCTATTATGTTCCTAGAATCCCCTACACTGTTAGAAATAAAGGTTCTGTGCAGGTGCCTTTTTTGTTCATCAAGGTACAAACAGTGTAAATGTTCCCTCAAAGCTCCAACAGTGGTTTTAAGGTCTGATTGTGAACCTTAAATACGTTTTTCCAGGTGAAAAGTTCGTATTTGTACCTTTTCATAACCGAATGTTTTAAAACAGAACAGTAAAATAAAAGCCTGGAGACGAGACGGGGTGTGTGGAGTCAGTACAGCTTAGAACATATCATTTCAGTGGATTATGGTTCAGTTATGTTCCCTGACTAAAGGGACAGAGATGAACCCTTGAGGGTTCCACCCCAGTGACAAGAGGGGAACTGCCCCAGTGACTGATTAGCACCTTTATTTCTGAGAGTGTAGGGACGCCAACAGGAAAGAACATTGGAGCAGAGGTGCTTTTTTTATTTTAGAAGGTTTTTAGAAATCTGCATTTCACAGTGTGACTGCTGTGTTAAGAATGGTCCACCACTCAAATAGTATCTGGTCAGCTGTGGTCCTGTGGTCAGTACTGACTCATGATGAATGTCGTTGAGGATGTCTAACAAACTGAACATGATCGATGCTGGGTTACAGTGTGTAATTGTACACCTATGTAGTGAACTTGTAAGGTAAATGGACCTTATGAAACAGGCAGTGAGTGGAAGTACAAGGTGGATGAATCTAATAAAGTGGACGGTGAGTGTAGAGGTGGCTTGCAGAAGCCTGGGCACTGGAGCTCTTCCGAGTAGCTGATGCTTTCCATTCCATTACATAAAAAACAAGTCACAAAGGCAGCCAACCAAATCGCGCAACATGTACTGAAGGGAGCTCAGTGTTCAGGCCCTGCACAACGCCTGATTTCACTAATGGCTCTCTTCTGTAACAAAGCAGGATACCTAATTACTGAAATCAAGTGCTGCTGTGAATGGCTGGAACAAATACCTGCAGACACTTCAACTGTTGGAGCAACTGAAATACCCTCGATCTACTGATTGCACATCACAATCCCTGTCGCTCTGCCAAGACCCATAATACTTGGCCAGAACCTTTATAATAATTCACGTTTTATCACCCAAGTAAATTTAATAAGCCTGAGCACTGGGTCAACAACTTGTGAAACAAAACAAATCACTTTAGCTGCCCTCTAAACGAGTATGCAAAGGCAGCCAACCAGTGACCATGTGGTCCTATTTACATAGCGATCGAGCGTGGACAAGCTAGCTAAAGTATGGCCGCATGTCAAAAAAAGGCCTGAAACATCAGAACACAGCCTCATAACCACAAACCATTTTATACATGGACCATTCTACTGAATAAGACTGCAGTCCTATAGTCAAAAAAATATAATAAAATAAATAAATGAACACTATTCAGTAATCAGACCTTAGATAGTTGATCTTATTAAACCCAAGGCATTAACTGAGACAGTAATAAGCTAAATCTAAACAAACATTCTCTATAGGGTCTTTTCTATTGGGAGGTGTTTGTCCCAAACCCTAGCCCCTAAATTTAAACTTGTGAAAATAATACTTACATTTTTTAAAAGATCTTTTTGATGTCTTTTAAAGTGAAATTGAAATGTTTAGATTTACCATGAACTTAATTTTTAAATGGAAAAAACTTCATGGCTGCATGGTGAGCAGTAAGATCGCCTTGTTTTGTAGTAAATGTGTCCCAAAGTCTGCAAATCAGTGTGGAACCTTGAGAACTGTCACTACCGAAACACAGTTTTAGTGAAAATTATTATGATTTTATGTGTGTACAACTGTTCACAGCTGTGTTTGCTGTGCCATGTACTGACTAGCATTTTTGAGTTGTTCTCAAAGTTGTCAAAAAACAGTCACTACCGAAACCTTACCAAACGCTTCGGTAGTGATTGTTTCAGTCGTGACAATTTATGACAACTTTGAGAACAGCTGTTGTGATTGTCACAAAAAGGCTTGTTCAGTCATGTGTTTTTATGACAAACATATTTTACGTATAGCAAAACGATTTAAATCTAAAATTTAAGTTAATTACAAATTTGAAATGAGTTTTCAATTCGATTTTGAGCCAATTCAGTAAAAAGCCTCTATACAGCCTCTAATCAGTACACTATTGTACCAGACTGGTGTTTCCCAGGCCTGGTTCTGGAGTCCCACTGTCCCACTGTCCCGCAGGCTTTAGTGTTTTCCCTGCTTAAACACAGCCACTTCAGCTCAGGAAGGCTTTGTTAATTAGCTGATTACTTAGGCCAGCTGTGTTAGAGCAGGGAAAACACAACAATATGCAGGGCAGTGGGCACAGGCAAAGTCTGAGTGGAGGCCAGGGGTGCCCTGCGTCTTCTGCCAGCTGGAATTGCTTTATTGTGTTAAAATTAACACAACTGAAAGGAAAAACATGTTAAAATGTTCCTTTTTAAAGGCTGGTAGTATGGTGTGATGAGGCAGAAAATAACCTGGTGTAATTGAAGTTAAAACATCAGTTACAGATGGAGCTGTTGCCTTTTGTAAAGTCCAAAGTGTCTTTAAATCCAGTGTTTTTATGACCTAATTTCGGCTGATTCAGTGTTTATGCTGTTGTAGGTATTACAATAGACAATCATTTAGCTATATTTCCCTGTATTCAGTAGAAGAACAGAAAATCGTTGAATTGAAGCTTCCTTATAAAAGAAGCCAATGGGCAGTTAATGAAAGATCTTCTCAGTTGTTTCTATTATAAGTGTGTTTTGATTCAAAGGGTGTTCTCTTCCTTTTTATGCACCACACATGATTGATCATATGCTACACTGAACAGGCTGAAAAAAACCCACTGAAATATTCCTTTAAATGTTTGTTTACATCAGTAGGGTCAGTACATTTCAGTAGGGTCAGTACAAGGCCTGACAATTTCTGTGAAAATACATGTTTGTAATTTTTAGTTCATTTTCATTTAATAGGATCTTCATTTTTGTCGTATTTAAATGTAAGTGTTGTAGTAATACTCTTATTTTATTGTTGATTGGCTGGAAACAAAAGGGTCCATTTCTTGAAATGCTTGATGGTAAATTATCTTATGAGGGTATATTTTCTCTGTGCTAGCTAGTTAGAGTCAGTGGTATGCAAAAGATTAGGCGCCCCAGACAAATTACAGTTTTGTTGATTATCTAAGTGAAAATAAATGAATACACAACAATTTATCTTCTACGATTAAAACTAAATTAAAACAACAACAATTAATCTTCTACAATTCTGCACATTTTAATACACAATTATTGTTTATTTGCTGTATTTAAAATATCATTGTGCATAAATTGGAAGAAAATTGCCTTGTAATGTGTTATTTCCACTTAGAAAATCAACAAAATGTCATTTGTCATTTGACCAGCGATGTTCAACTTGTCTGTATAGCTCAACCATTGTTTGGGACGTCAGGAGCTGCACTGATGGCCTAATGTGTCAGATTAGCCACTAACATAATTAGGAAGTGACAGTGGAATGTTTTGATTTTCAGTGGGTGGGCCCAAACTTGTGAGAATTAACTTCTCTGTAGGTCTTCTGGAAGTTCTTGATAAATCACAGAGTACAATGCATTTTTGTCAGTTTCCAGAAATGGAACAGGAACAGCTCTATGCCAGGACTCTTTACTGAACGAGTCACTGTAAAACTGCTACAAGCTGAGTGCTAACAAGCTGCTGGAATCCCATAAGAGCACTAGCAGAAATGAACATTATCACAGAGGTTTCTTTTACATTTATGACCTGAACAGAATGCCTGGCTACCTGCTACTGGACAGCCTTTACTTTTGGCCTAAGACAACCAGCTTACTAATAAATCCTGATTTGTGAAATAGCCACCAGGGCTGAGAACCGCCACACAGTGGACACTACGGTGTGTGCTGCAGTACCTGTTCATGCTCCACTTTGAGCAGGAGTCTGTTGTTTAGTTGCTTGAGGGCTGTGCTTTCCTGCTCCAGAGCAGCCACGCGCTGCTGTAGGCCCGCGCTGGTGCTGCGGTAGATGTGGTCCCAGTCCTCATTTAGTTTCATCAGCTGTGACACGCACAGACACATAAAAACACACACAGACACACTGCAGTGAGACGCTGGATCCAGGGGAGTGAGTGCAGCAATCTCATTCATACCCCCCCACACCCAAAGCCTTTTCCACAGCTCCTCAGGCTTCTTGTATTCATCCTGGTGTCATAAAGTGAAAGCAGGATGGGAGGCAGGAGACAGTACATCAAAAAAGGCTAATTTTATCACAGCCGAAAGCCCTTGGTAGCCTTTGGAGGCACATGGGGGATTCATCGCTGCACATACTCAGCGTTTCAGCATTTCGCATTAGTTTGCAGACGATGCTTTTAACATCTGAATTAAGAGAAGCTGTCCTTTTGGCACTTTTTAGTCTACAAGTTCCCAGGATCCAATTTGTGACCCTTTCTTCACATTGCATAGCAAATGTTGACTTCTGTTTTGCAAAATGTACAACATATGTAGTTTTAGATACTTTACAATGACTGTCAAATGATTAAAATAATTAATATTGGTGCACTTCATTCATTAACAAATTTATGGCATTGTAGGAGTTGGAAATAACTCATTTTATCAAGAGAGCAATCACTATTTAAAAGGTGTTTCTGTCCATCTTTACATCATTACAGTAAGAAGATAACGCTACAGGTCTGAAAAAAATGCCAAGAAAATAGACAAAAATAGAAGAAAATTTGCAAATCAAACAAAGGAGGTTTTTTCAGAACAATAGACTGACCATCCCAAGTCCAGATCTCAATCTCATTGACTGAGTTTGGACTTACTTGGGCTGTAAACAAAAAATGCAACCAACTTGAGACTGAACTTTGGGGATATGGAAAAATATCCCTGCAGATTTGAAAAACTGAAAGCAAATCTCCACACCCCGCAAAAAAAACACTTATTTTTTACACTTCTATTTTTCTGTACCAATTTGAACACATGGACTGTCCTTTAGGAAACACACCACATGAGAAGTTTAGACTTTTTCAGCTAATTAAGACACACAGATATCTAATCTTCATTTGAACAATGTTTGTAGATCAAAACTTATGACACCTAAACGATTCCCTTTTACATCAAATATACAGAAACACAATGCCCTTATGTGGAAAAAGTAAGTACACCCCTATGTATATATCATGTATTCAAATGTGTCAAATTGAATTCAGGGGCACCAAATTAGGTGCTAATGATTAGAACACCATTAGATAATATCTTGGAGGACTATGTCTTATTTAAGCCTCAGATATCGAGTTGGATTTGTTCATCGTTATTGTAGTTTGGGGTATCATTATGCCTAGATCAAAAGAGCTCTCTGAGAAGGTTGTAGATGCCTATAAGTCTGGGAAGAGGTTTGAGAAATGTTTGTAAAATATCAGAAATCAATACAGACACTGTCTGGAAGACCATCTAGAGAAGATTTGAAACCACTGCCAACATGTCCAGGACAAATTTAAGGGCAAATGGTAAAATGTTAAAAAAGAAATCTTTAAGAACTCTAAAATTTTATCACATGATCTACAGGGAGCTCTTGCCTCTGTGAATGTCGGTCTATGTATCTACCATTAGAAAAAAACTGCACAAATTGGATCTATGTGGGAGGTTTGCGCGGAGGAAGCCTTTGCTGTTGAAAAAGAACTTCAGGGCAACACTAACATTTGCTAATAATTATCTAGGCAAGGACCAGGACTTCCTGGAACAGTGTACTACAGGCAGTAAGAAAGAGTTGTTCGGCAACAATACCAAAAGCCATGTTTGGCAAAAACCAAATACTTACGAGACTTATTAGAAGAACGTCATACACTGTTAGAAATAAAGGTTCTGTTCAGGTACATTTTTCGTTTATCAAGGTACAAACAGTGTAAATGTTCCCTCAAAGGTACAACAGTGGTTTTAAGGTCTGATTGTGAACCTTAAATAAGTTTTTCCAGGTTTTAAAACAGAACAGTAAAATAAAAGCCTGGAGACGAGACGGGGTGTGTGGAGTCAGTACAGCTTAGAACATATCATTCAGTGGATTATGGTTCAGTTATGTTCCCTGACTAAAGGTACTGAGATGAACCCTTGAGGGTCCCACCCCAGTGACAAGAGGGGAACTGCCCCAGTGACAGTTTAGTACCTTTATTTCTGAGAGTGCGCCAACTGTAAATTTGCAGGAAATGTTATGGTTAGAGTCTGCTTTGCCTCTGGCTAACTTACAATCATAAAATTGACTATGAATTCTCATTTATACCAGTGAGAGCTTGAGGAGTATTGTAAGGCCATCTTCCAAAAAAGTTAAAGCTGAAGAAGTAGACCTTCCAACAGGATAATGATACCAAACATACAAGTAAATACTAAGGGAGGGCTGAAAGGAAACTGTGGAAGGACCTAGTGAAACCCCAAATAATTCCGCATAAAGGAGTGGGCAAAAATGTCTCCCAGTAGATGTCTGAAACTGATAGATAGTTATAGGAAACACCTACATGAAGCTGTTTTTGTCAAAAGGGACAGTACCAGATACTAAAGCCAGGGATGTACTTACTTTTTCAACAGAAAAAGACATCATTTTATTTCTAAATATATATTATATATTAAAGCAATAGAACATGAGAGGGAGTGTGTTATCACGAATAATGTTGTTAACGATTCCTTCAGCCAAATAATATTTCTTTAACAAGCATAATACACACACACACACACACACACACTATATATATATATATATACATATATATATATATATATATATATATATATATATATATATATATATACACACACACTGTTTCAAATCTATCTGTCTATATGTGTAAAAATATATGCAGGAACCATGAAGAGGGCATTATTTGGGTGGGGGATCAGACACAGCAGTGCTGCTGGAGTTTTTAAACACCTCAGTGTCGCTGCTGGACTGAGAATAGTCCACCAACCAAAAATATCCAGACAACAGCGTCCTCTGGGCAGCGTCCTGTGACCACTGATGAAGGACTAGAAGATGACCAACACAAACTGTGCAGCAGCAGATGAGCTATCGTCTCTGACTTTACATCTACAAGGTGGACAAAGAAGGTAGTTGTGGATGGTTTAAAAACTCCAGCAGTGCTGCTGTGTCTGATCCACTCGTACCAAAACACACTAACATGCCACCGTTACGTCGGTGTTACTGCAGTGCTGAGAATGACACACCACCCAAATATACCTGCTTTGTGGGGGTCCTGATCTTTGAAAACCAGGGTGAAAGGAGGCTACAGTCTGTAATAATACAACTACAAAGTGCTCCTATACGGTAAGTGAAGCTGACAAAATGGACAAAGGGTGTAGAAACGAGGTAGGAGTACACAGTGAAGTGACCGGTTGGTGTGTGTATAGTGGGAAGTGAAATATTTAGGTGGTAGGAGCTGAGTGAAGCCTGCACTGACCTCCTTGTTGAGTCTTCGGAGCTCTGTGTTTTTGTTGAGAAGCTGAAGCTTCTCCTCGTCTGCAGAGGTGACAGACATGCTCTCTGTGATGAGGGTCAGCTGCTCCTCCCCCGACAGGAGCCTCTCACCCTGGGCCAAATCCTCCACCTGTCTACAACACACGCACACATGCATGATTACAATTACAATTATCCTCGCCTTCATGATAGTTATTCCAGGAAAAACCACTTCACTGGTTTTATTATGAAAAAAAGGATCCACTCTTCTGTTGTAGAGCACTCCTTTCACGGAACATTTTCAGGGTTGAGCTTTCTTAGAAGAAGTAAAACTTGCAAAACTTGACCAGGCATTTGGAAAAGCACCACATTTCCTGACTTCACTTTAACTACAGAAACTATGATGGATAAAATGTCACAAGTGAAAGCAACCTTTAACATCTTCTCAAATTAAGGTGTGAATGTATGTCATCATGAAATGAGCACAAAGAAAAGCTGAACTCCAAAACAGAAGCAAGTAGTAGCCCAATATAGAGCTAAACTCCAAATGCTTGAAAAATCTAAAAGTAATACAAGTACGGTGATGAAGAACATGTTCTCCATTACTCTCCAGATGTAAATCATTTTCTTTTCATTAATGAGGTCATTTCTCACCCCTGGACAGTTCTCATGCTCTTGTGTCATTTCTGGAACTCTCTTACATACAGTATGACTAAGCTTTCCAATTTGTGTCCTGTGTGCAGAGACAGTGAAAGAACTGACAGCTTCCTCTGAGCGCTGCTGCAGGATGATGTCGTACCAAGTTGTTCAAAAATCAGAGGACAATAAACAGAAAGAGGAACTGGGTTCCGCCCTGTGGTCCCCGGAGATTAAACAGTCTGTCATGCACCACTTCGGCCACCACCTCACAAAGAGATTACAGCCTGGACTTTTTGTTTTTGCCCAAGCAAGTTTCCAGAGATGGAAAGGAACAAATTACAAGTACTCTTTTTACAGTAAACTATGGTACTTTTACAGCGTTTTTGAGTTTAATGCAATCATAATGATTTTCCCCCAAAAAAACTTTTATTACAGCTCATCTTCAAACCCAAAAAAGCACCTAGCTGACAGTTTAATGAATGTTAGATACATGTGGTAGCACTTCATTTAAAGGACATATATTAGGGGTTTATTGAGGTTTTGTTCTTTGCTCAGATTTAGACACTTAAGCTTTATTCATTATGACATATTAGTGCATAATTGAAATTCTGTTCTGAAAATGACTAATAACTGCACTATTAGATGTAATTCTGCACAATAAACACTTTGTTAAGGCTTTATGATATGTTATAAAATGTTGCCATCTAGACTGTGCTAAAATTTCATTTTAAATGGACCAATAGAAATGGTCTGAAATTACTTGGAAATATATCTTCTTCCATTCAAATTTAACACATTTTTTCCTTTTCCTTTAAAGTGACCTTTTTGGAGACAAAAGGTTTCGTCCCAACAGCGTTAATATTTTGAAATACTACTTTTATATGACGATTTGCCTAAAAGGCCTTGACAAAGAGTTTATTGTGCATTGTTACAACTAATAATGCAGTTATTACTGATTTTCACATAACAGCCCTCCAATTATGTACTAATAAAGATAATAGTCAAAGCTCTTTTTATATTAGGTCTAAAGCTGCTGCTTATCTCTTTTCTCCAAGTGAGTGTTAGCTAGCTAATTTACTAATGTAAGCTAATGTTTAAGTTAGGCTAAAGCAATAAGCCACGAGAAGTTACTGTGACTTTATTATGGGGAAAGGTTTTCTTAGGCACCATGTGGGGCACCTAGTACCGCCTCTCTGTGATAAACTCGCAGTAACACAAGGCCTCGAGTGGTTTTTATAAAACGATGGACAACAAAAGATATAATAAAAAACACAATTTTCAGAAAATAATTTGTTATTATTAGTAATATTTGACATAAACATTTATTTAGCCAAAAACTGTAGTTCTTTACAGTGTGGTTCTATCGTTCTTTGTCAAGCAACCATGAACCGCTAAACGAGGAGAAGAACTTTCAGTCTCCCATCACTGTATATTGCAGTCATTTTTTTGTCATATAGTAATGAACATATCATAAATAGAAATGATAAATGGGGCTCATTCCCAAATGGCTCCCTGTTCCCTACATATTGCACAATGTAGGAATTTAAATTTAAATACAGGCTCCTGCAGCTCCGCAGTCCAAAATACAGCTAAAAATAGTCATTTGGGATTCAGACACATCCGCACTCGACAAATATTAGCATTATTTGGCTGCAGAAGCTAGAATTTCTAAGCTTACATAGCTAGCAAGCGATTTAGGGAGTACGGTTTGGGATTCAGTCTGGGTTTCATGCGAGTTCTGACTGAAACACAAACATATGAAGCATGTAAGACATTCAAGTGAGTAAGTACTTTAATTCAAGCCTGTGATATTAATGATGGAGTTATTTAGCCTGTTAGCTGTCTTGTAGCCTGTTAGCTAGTTGACCAGCCCACTTCTAGTTCAGAAAATAAGTTGCCAGCCCCTCAGTTTAAACAAAAAATGAGTTGTTACTCATCTGTACACTCAGTTGTCCATATGAGCAGCAAGAGTGTCAAAGATTATTCCATTAACAGCATCAGGGTTTTTCGTGCCGTGGTGCAGTGATACAGAGTTCAGTTGCTGTGAAGCGGTCATGTGTGTGTATATTCACAGCTTTGAATGCAGCTCAGATTTAAGGACCAAAACTATTCGTTGTACAGTAATGAGTTGGCCTAGATCAACAGTGTATCTACTGAAACCTTGAAATCTGAACCACCCATTAAGTTGGAGCTCCTGAATGGTGATGTTAGCTGACATAACAGAATTGGCAATTGCTGTTCTCTTCCAAGCATGTTGAGCTGTCTAACTTTTGCTTTTAGTTTTGAAAAAATGTGATGATCCTCCGCGTGTCTCAAAAGGAAGCATGGGCTAGTCTTTACCTTCCATTTACATTTATGGCATTTATCAGACGCTCTTATCCAGAGTGACTTACAATCTGATCATTTTACACAGGTAGGTGAAGGTAGTGTTAGGAGTCTTGCCCAAGGACTTTTAATGGTAGGGTGCTGCTCAGGTGGGGGACTGAACCCCAGCCTACACCGTAGAAGGCAGAGGTGTTACTCACTACACTATACCAACTACACCTCCCTGCTTGGGGAGCATCCTGTGATAAAGGAATATCTAGATAATGGGTAGAGTTGAACATGACTAAATCGGGAATTAAATTTGGTTAAAATCCAAGTGATTTTCTTCATGAATATGTTGACGACTGTATTTAGGTGAAGGATCACTACAACGTTAGCTGTATTCTAACCTAAGTAAACCTGCAGCTCGCTCTCTCTCTCTCTCTCTCACACACACACACACATCATGAGAAGTTTAATATCCAGTTCAGTGATGCTGTCATTCAACAGCCTACAGACAAAAAGTCATGTGCTGCTGTTGTCATTCTGTCTTTGGCTGTGAGCGTCTGAGGCCGATCACGGAGTTAACTGGACGACTAATTTAAAGCATCTTTTGATATGTTGAATATTTGGTCTCAGTCATCATAGAACAGCAGCTCCTCAGCTAACAAATGTCGAAAAAAGCACGTTATGCATTAATCATAAATTCTGGCCTGCAAAATTTTCACCGTAATGAGCCATTCATTCATTTTTGACTCTCTGCTGCTGGTGACAGTGTGGAAATATTGTACTTTGGCAAAGCTCAATGACTGAAGTCACAATGAATGATTTCACTGCAGCTCTGACTAAATATGGAAGTAAATAGTTTTAGTACTTCTGCAGTACAGATGCACCCATCCCCCTCAGAAACACATACATGAAATCACTATCTTTATTCTTTATCTGTATGATGAGGGTTTACCTCTTTAAACATCAGCCAAATATGAACCTCAGTGGCAGCTTGCTTTTTTTCATGAAGTCACTAAAGATCGCTGTATCTTTATAATGTATTTATAAAATTATTTATTATTTATTGTCTGTGTGTGTGTGTGTGTGTGTGTGTGTGTGTGTGTGCTGGAGCAATAAAATTTCAATACTTTGCCAAAGTCAGAGCCCACACTACAATTATTTAATTTCCAGTCATAATGGCCATTAAGTTATTCATTCATCAATGAATGAACTAAATATAATACCAGTTTTTTAATGTTTAGTGTGTCCACTCTGCCTTTATTACAGCTACTACAGTCCTCTTCGGGGAACTTGATTTCAATATTTCAAAGAGTTCTGCAGAGATATTTTTCTTCTGAAG
The DNA here is from genome assembly GCF_904425465.1 of Colossoma macropomum. Lineage (NCBI taxonomy): Eukaryota > Metazoa > Chordata > Actinopteri > Characiformes > Serrasalmidae > Colossoma > Colossoma macropomum. Next base: position 41,840,205 of record NW_023494788.1, read on the forward strand.
TTCTTAAAAGTTTGGTTGCATTGTCTACTTTTCACAATCCAAATAATCCCAAACACATTTAGTGATGTTGAGGTCTGGACACTGGGGTGGTCAGTCCATTGTTCTCAGAACAGCAGCAGCTTCTTTGGCTAATTTGCAAATTTGTAAATGGTAGTTAAAAGTCCCCTTTTCTCTTTAGCTGTGCACTTATTTTCCTTTGAGTTTAAGTAAGTAGATTATATCTAATCTCTTCAGAAATACTTCATGAAAAATGATTAATTTGTACTTAATGGCAATTTTGACTGGAAAAAATAAATGAATGCACTGTGCTGTACATATTCATATTCATACATATATGTGTAAGTACATATATGGGTACATTTATGTATGCATATACACATACACATACACATATACATATACATATACATGTAAAAGTCTATAAAATAAACAGACTTGTCTAAGCCTAATGATAACCTCAAACTCAGGAACCAAAAAAGGGTCATGTTAAACACACTGGTGTTATAAAGTAGAAACCGCGTTAAGTTTCATTGTATTTCATTGCAAATTAGGAAGTTAATCAACTTACATATACATGTTCTATTGTGAATATTCACAGCAGATATGTTGTCGCATAAACACTGACAATTTAAACAGTTGAAAATAAAGTAACACTTTCTAAATGCATTTGCACTACTTGCATATACAATTAATTTACAGTTTTAGGTGTTTGTGCTGGTTACATTAAAGGACATTGAGTCTATTTGTGGTGTAATTATTCAAATGGATATTCTAAAGAATTTTCAAAGCCTAACCCTAATCTGTCAGCTATTTTATTTTATTTTTTAAATGTATAGATTGCGACATTATAGACCATTTTGACCTGTATTGTAAGGTGTCTGTATGTCTCTGCTTTTTGAAGGTCAGGACTGAAAATGTACACACACACACACACACACACACACACACACACACACAGAGCGGAGGGGATTTCTTAGTTAGGTGGGTGCTGATGCCCGCAGACCCTCATCGCAAGGGATAGAAGCTCATCATCACAACTCCTCCACACTCTTAAAAAAGACGGTTCTTCAAGGGTTCTTTGTAAAGAGAATGGTTCCATATTGAATGCCCACTCAAAGAATCATTGCTTGCTTAAATATTTTTTTGCATGGTGAAATGGTTCTTCAGATTGATGGAGAATGTGTTGTGTATGGTTCTATATATAACCTTTGTAAAAATGGTTCTATTTAGCACCAATCTTGTAACTATAGAAGAACACTTTTTGGTGCTAAATAGAACCATTTCAACAAGTTCTTTGCCGAACCATATACAACACATTCTCCATCAAACTGAAGAACATTTCACCATGCAAAGAGCATGAAGTGGTTCTTTAAATGTTTATGGTTCTACACAGAGCCATTGTCTTTTGCTAAAGAACCCTTGAAGAACCAACTTTTGAAAGAGTGTACTCTAAAGACAGAACAAATGAATTCTAATCACTTAACATACGGTCCCTGTCTTATCCGACTAATGCTGTCCCCACTGAGTGGGATCAATAGGGTGATTAGCAAGCTACAAACAGAGGCAGATAAGGAGGTAAAAAAGAGAAAATGGACAATAAACACTATAATAAATTCAGTAAATACAGGTAAGGCTAGACTGAGCCTGTCAAGTAGTCAGACCTTTTATGTAATAGTTTGTAAAGGGCTAAAATATGACCCTCAGTTCAGAAAGTTTGCAGTCTTTTGGATGCTTCTGGACATCAAAGTGTCACATTTTGAAACTGCGGACTAAAAATTTACTGTCATTCAGGCTGAAAGTAGGGTGGAATAAAGTAACTCTGACTCATGAACTTCAGAGCTAAGAGAGGTTATCAAAATAATCTATCGCCCAATATTTTATACTGCACTTCCCCTCTTTGGAGTTTGAAGAGTTATTAGGTAGACAGCACCGCGCTGCTGAGGAGAAAGAAGATGATAGAACTCCGTCAAAAAGGCCATCAATTCTAAGGTTTCTGCTCCCACTTAAAATTCCTTTACTTCTGTAGGTGTTTGTGCTGGTTACTCTGGAGGACATTGACTCTAGGTGTGGTGTAATTATTCAAAAGGACGAGAGCTCAGGGTCATTTTTGAAGTCTTTGTTACTAACACATTCACACAGACGCACTGGCAGTACAGTTTCACTATATTTCATTGTAAAGTCTGAACAATGTGGTGTGACAGTGTTTTAAAATCTTATTGAGCCCACAGATACATATGTTATATTATGAAAAATGTCATTGTGTCAACCTTGACAATTCAAAACAGCTATTACAAAATAAAGTGACATTTTCTCAAATTTACGCTGATTACATAATACATAATACATAATACGCTAATAATTCCTTTACACTTTACATGTTTTTGCTGGTTACTCCAGAGGACACTCAGTCTAGTGTATAATTTAATTAATTAATTAGTGTATAATTTAATTAATGAAAATTAGCCAGGGACCACCTAGGCCCAAAGTTTTATTACAAATTTCTATAACCTAGGAATAAATCAACGACTTTGCATTGGACTTCCTGTAGTTACTGAATAATAAGCCTTAATATGTAATAAGTCTGGTATTTTTATGGTTAATGTGTCATTGCATAAACTCAAGAACAACTGCCACTAATACAGTAAAATGTTCTAAATACAGTTGTACTAATTACTTATAGAAACTTTACACTTTCTGGTGTTTGTGCTGGTCACTCCAAAGGACATTGGGTTTCTATCTGAACACACTGGCGGTAATGGTTGTAAAACGTCACATTGCACATTTTGCATAATGTGGTGTAACCCAGTGTTTTAAGAGTTTAATCAACTTAAATGTACATTGTATTTGGCATATTGTAGATCTTAAAATAGCGTCCTGGCATTTGTATCACACCTCATAGAGTATATAGACTATACAAGTGCATTAAATAAGGTTTCAGAGCAAACCATAAGCCATAAAGCTGCAAAACTCTACTTACCCCGAGTCAATTGAAGTCCTCTGTCCATTTGCGTCCTCAGGGAGAGAATGCTGTTTGGTTGAAGATTCCTCTTCTGACAGAGAAGATAACGAGCTCCCATCCATGGTCCGCTCTCTTACTCTGATTTATTCTGCCAATTAAAACTTGTGTCCACACAAGCGAGTATCCAAACGATGTCACCAGACGCGAGTCAAACAAATAAACAAAAAGCAGAATTTAAATCCACTCTATATCTAAGCAGGAAGTCCAAAAATAAGCCTCTTACGCTCTAATGCAAAACACCACAAAATAGGAAGTAGCGTGAAAAGCAGCGTTTGGCAGCGCTCAGGGTCTCAGCCTTTACTGCCGCGTTATGTAACAAGGTAATCTACCACAAGCTGCTGTGGGAAAAGCCAGTGTTCTAGCAATGACTTTGTTTCTATTGATCTGTAATCCACAGTGAGGGTTTCATGCTGTTGATGTGACTGACAGTGTTTTGTTGTTATGGTTATTAAAGCGAGAGAATAAGGAAGTGTGACGTTAAACGTCAGGGGAATTTCCTCCTCACTACCACGTGCTTTCTGTGGGGTTTCTGTCTGTAGAGCCTGATCTCTCCAGCAAAACCACAAGCCTCTCGCTCTCAGAATGCGAGCTGGTGGACGTCACTGTGTTTTAACCCCTGGCCTATTTTCAAACACTAGAATGGAAAACTTTCATGGTGAATCTACACTCCTTGTCACTTGGTCATGGAAAGAGAGCTAGCCATTAGAGAAGAGTTGAGGAATGAGGTCATAAGGTGATGGTTTACAGTGCTGTGAAAAAGTATTCGGCCCTCACTCGATTTCTTCTATTTTTGCTAATTTGTTGCTTTTAAATGTTTCAGAAAATCCAACAAATGTTCATGTAAGATAAAGACAACATGAGTAAACGCAAAATGCAGCTTTTAAATGATCATTCCATTTATTGGAAATAAATATTTACTCAAAATCTATATCAGCCATGTGAAAAAGTAACTGCTTGTGCCACCCACGGCAGTAACAATCAGTTGTTTGAGATAACTTGCGATGTGTCTTTTAAATCGCTGTGGAAGAAATTTGGCCCAATCTTTGTTGTAGAATTGCTTTATTTTGGCTACATTGGAGAGTTTTTGAGCATGAACTGACCGTTTAAGGTCTCACCACAGCATCTCAATGGGATTCAAGTCAGGACTTTGACTCGGCCACTCCAAAACCTTAACATTTCAGCCATTCAGCGGTGGACTTGCTTGTGTGCTTCTGATCATTGTCCTGCTGCATAACCCAACTGTGCTTGAGCTTTAGGTAACGAACTGGCAGGCAGACATTCTCCTTCTTGATTATCTGATTGGGAGCTTAATTCATGGTTCCATCAATTATGACGAATCGTCCAGGTCCTGCAGAAGCAAAGCGGCCCCAGACCATCACACTACCACCACCATGTTTCACTGTTGGCATGATGTTCTTATGGTGGAATGCAGTGTTTGCTTTATGCCAGATGTAACGAGACCCATGTCTTCCAAAAAAGTTCCACATTTGACTCATCAGTCCACAGAATATAATCCTAAAAGTCTTGGGTGTCATTTAGATGTTTTTGGCAATTGTGAGATGAGCCTTTGTGTTCTTTTTGGTCAGCAGTGGTTTATGCTCTGCAACTCTCCTGTGGATACCATTTTTGCCCAGCGTCTGTGAGGCCTGTGAGGAAGTGAGGCCTGCAGTTCTTTCGATCTTTGTCTGGGTTCTTTTGAGACCTCCTGGATGAGTTGTTGATGCTAAATTGAATTACTGGTTGATAGTTAAGGAGGCAATTCCTTTTCACATGGGGCCATGTAGGGCTGAACAGCACTTTCCTTTAATGAATGAAATCATCATTTAAAAACATCATTTTCTGTTTACTTGGGATATCTTTGTCTAATATTAAAAGTAACCATTGAACTAACACATTTAAGCGCAACAAGTATGCAAAAAATAGAAGAAACTGGGAAGGGGCATATACTTTTTCACAGCATTGTACATCTGGGTCATTGGATGCCGTTTAAACTGAGGTTTGACAAATGAAATAAAGTGGTGAAACAGCTTGTGACTTCAACAAGACAGATTACTGAATACAAAATCTACTCATTAGCCACTTGATATCAATACTGTTTAATGATACATGAATCCTTTAAGTCTTTCAGTTACTTTGTTTGAGGAACATAACTAAATGGATGAGGCTACTTAATAAAAACTCCTGGATTAAAGTGGGATTACTGTACATTGCATTGGCTCTAAAGTGCAATCTGTGATGCATTTGAAATTAGACATACAGTGCTGTGAAAAAGTATCCGCCCCCTTTCCAGTGTCTTCAATTTTCTGCAGCCAAGGGTGGCACAACAGGCTATTAGGTTTTTAGGGGGCCAATTACTTCAAATAGGTTGAATTTATACGTGATATTAAAATTAGTTGGATGAACTCAAATATTTAAATGTGACAAACGTTTTGTGACAAATTAGCAAAAACAGAAGAAATCAGGTGAGGCGCAAATACTTTTTCACAGCACTGTAAATCATCGTTATGCTGCTTTTGGTAACCATAATATGACGTCTATATGCAGCTACAGCAGATTGCTTTTCAACACAATGCTGCTTTTTCACAATCTTCTCCAGTTCCAGGTTTAGAGGGTGCACGTCGTACGCCAGACCAGGCCTGCCAATAAAATTAGATTTAGCGTAGTAAGCCTTCAATCATAAAAGCAGCACATATCCCTAATCAATACTGTCTTCCCACTTTGGCCTGGAGTGTATGACAGGATATCAACCAGTGCCAAAAACATTTGACATGTAAGATAATAATTGCTGTCTAGTGGTAAAAAGACACTGTGACCGATTTTAGTGTTTACATCGCTGGAAACTGCCAGCAGATCTTTAAATGGTGTAAATATGTCATAATGGACCAACAGAAATGGTACATTAACCAATGTTTCTCCTTCTCTTATAAAATCACCTTACAGCATTTTCCTATGACAGCAGCAATATATTAAGTTGCAATGCCTTCAGACTTAAATGCAACTCAGATCCACACTCAATCAGATTTACTAGCTTTTCATACTCTGTTCACATCTCGATCTACAGTAGTTTACAAAAGTCTTAGACACCTAATTGTATTGTTTAAAAACACTTATCTAGGCAGTAACTGTGTCTTTACTTTATCACCATATAACATTATAGATGCAACAAACAAGTAACAAGAATTTCCTTTTTTGAAAAGAGCTTGTTTGAAGAAAAACATTCAGTTCCAGATGCCTCCAGGATGCCTCCAGCCATCAGAGGGATTTTTGAATCCCACTACCAGCACACTAGCTTTAACATAATGAAATATTGATTAGCCAAACTAAGTATTGGATGACAACTACAAGCAATACTGGGCTGCCATGTGGAGAACTTTAGGAAAGGTTAAATGAACAATTTGATTTACATAAAATCACTACTTATTGTATTAATGCAGTTTTTACTTATTCTAATATCAGTGGTGCCTGAGCAAATAAACGCTTACTGCTCAGATAAATGGGTTTTTAAATCTAATTTCTAAGGTGCCTAAAACTGTTGCACAGTGCTGTACATTTGCGAATTGGAATGACACTACCATTCCCAAAATCTGGAATTTCGTGTCATATTAAAGATTGCTGTTATTTATTTATTAATTATACAGTGTAACTTTGACAATATATATACATACAAAATAAATGTATATACATTTCTTACAAATATACAAATACATGACAAATGTATTTGCTATAAATACAAAAACATAACAAATTAGGCTTTTATAGGGAGGAGATTAATAGGTTAAATATTACATAGTATACTGAAATGATCTATTTTACTACAATTACTTGATATGTTACCTGCATTGAGATTGTATTACCATGTTACAAATAGACAGCTCAGCATATTAATTTGATTATGACTTATTTAACATTCTCAGCGTTAAATATTGAGAATGTTATTATATAATGTCATAGTATAATCAACAGCTCTGTTCATTGTTCTGGACATACCAAAAAGTTATTATTTTTTTCAGTTGAAACCTATAAATTTGAAGACTACTAGCATCATATTTGATTCATTGTGCACATGTATCTTCAACAAATTAGGTTAATGTTTCAGAAAACAGGTATTTTTGACTTTAGAATGTAAGTTTACAATGTTTGCAGACTGTCACCGCTATATGAATTTCAACATTCTTTATAGAATTTTTTGAATAATTACAGTGTTTTAATTTCATTACAACAAGATTACTCCTTAGGCTTTTTTTATTTAAGTGCTGCTCATTTTTTTGTTATTAACTCTTAATCAACAATACAAATTCTGGCCATTTGATTATCGACAGCAGTCAGTCCAGCATCACACAGTCCATCAAGCCACATTCCAGACTGTGACTGAGGCATGCTTCCAGTCCAGTGCTCAGGACAGGGCTGGAAAAACACTGTCCTGCCCCGTTTCGTGTGGGTGAGTCACTGGCCATGCAGCCACCATTCGTCATGCCCGAACGCCAGTCAGCGTATTGCTGTGTCTAGCATTAGGCCGAGGGAGGAGTGGAGGTGCAATGGCTTTATTGACCCAAGCCTCTGTCAAAGCCAAGGACAAATTACACGCTGTTACTCTATGGATTGATTTCTCTCCCCCAAAACACCAGATAGCCGGAGTGGGAAAAGTGTGGATGGAAGAAAAGGAAGTGCTGTTTACTGGTTAGCCATGGTCTAGTGAATTCCGTCTTTTACTCACAACCCCTTATTTTTCCACCGGACTCAATAAGGCAGCTTTTGGTGACGGCACACACAGAATGCTGGTTCTTGTTTAAGCTTCGAACCCTTTAATTTGATACCGGAAGAGGATTTGAACCGTTCTATTGACACCGACAACGGCAATTACAAGATACCCCATTAAGAATCTATGATTTTTATTTAGAGGCTGAGTTAAAAGGTTAGGGAACCAGCCCTGTGACCAGAGCCCTGTGTGCATCACTAGTGTGCATGTATGTGGGTGTTTCACTGCACGGATGGGTTAAATGTGGGGGTCTTATTCCTCTGAGTGCAAACACAGTTGGCCAGTGGTTCTAAGTGCAAAAACTCTCCTGAAAATAAAGGCACCAAAAAGCGTTATTTGGAGTGATGCTAGAAAAGAACGGATATTCAGTGGTTCTCCTTTGTAAATGAGAATGTCAGCCATGAAGAACCTTTAAAATTTAAAGAACCTGATGTTAATATTCGACACCAGGGCCCAAAAGGAGGTTTGATTTGGTCAGCCATAAAGTTTTCCACCCCTCCACGCCCCCCACCCCAAAATAGCATGTGATATAAGCTGTCATGACAAAAAATAACAATTAAGTTTTCAGAACTTAAACCCAAAGGATTAATTGAGATTCATAAGCTAAATAAATACAAAATAATTATTTATTTATTTATAATTATAAGGTATTTTTTCAGGAGACAGCTGCCCCAAACCCTGAATTAAAACTTTAAAAATTCTGTCCTACATTTTCTGTCATTACCGGAACACAGTTTTAGTCCATTGGCAGAGCCTTATTTTAACCACACCCCTGCATTTTAGAGCAGGAAGTGAGACTACATCCCTGTCCCTCATGGCCACATGGTGAGCAGTTAAAGTAAAAGTGTCCTAAAGTCTGAAAATCAGTGTGGAACATTAAGAGTTGTCACTGCCGAAACACATTGTTTTGCAATTAAAAATGAACCTTTTTGTGTTTTAATAAAAAATACAATTTTATGTGTTTACAGCTGTTCAAAGCTGTGATTGCTAGTCATGAACATTTTCAAGTCATAATCAAAATGACCTAAAATTGTCACTACCGAAACAGTCACTGCCGAAAAATTTGGCAATGTTTTGGATGTGTTATGAGTGACGAAATGAAATCCTCAGTCATTTATTTCAACAAAATAAACATAATTAAGGTATGGGTCACTCAAAGCTAAAGGATTTCAGTCCAAAGTCCAAGTCAATCAAAAGTCTGAAATGCTTTTTGAGCTCTAACTTTGAACCAATTTGGTAAAATGATCTACACACAGGTCAGTGGTTTGTTTAAGAACCTTTTTTGTATATAGTTCTACTGCCCTGGAAACACATTCTACTGTACGACCTGACCGACACCTGGTCCTGGCTGCAATGGGAGCAAAAGGAACAGAAGCCTAACGTCACTTAACACAGAAGGAAATGGAGTTTTGCTTATGATAGTAAACTGTAGTAATTTTTAATGCTGTCTCTTTGTAATCTCAGCCCACGCTCGCTGAATCACATGATCCACAAAGCCCACACAGACACTGCAGTGTTCACCGCACTACATGCTTCATGTCCTCTTCAAATGTGCCCTTCCCTCCCACACAAACCTCCCCCTATCAGATGGTGCTTTCAGTGCGTCTTCGTTCAGGTGTTGTATGCTGAGCTAGGCAGGTGCTCTATTGTCTCTATCTACATTACTTAACACTGACCCTGTGCTGTGACAGAGCACCAGCTCCCGGCAAATGTCTTTAACATGAAGCACTATGACTAATCTTAGATCCTGTGCATGTAACACAGAGATCTTCTGATAACTAGTGGCTTAAATAGGATTTGGCCATTATTAGTGTCCATCCTATTAGACTAAGGCTAGGTTTATGGTTGTCGCATCAACTGCGACTACAGTGAAGATGTGATCTCTTCAGAGTGAGGGCATTCATGATACCTGAGGCAATGACACCGTTTCCTGATACTTGTGCCTTTAACTTCAAGAAGCAAGTGTGAGCCTCAGCACTGACCAATTCAGTGTGATTTACTGAAAGTGGCATTTATAGAGGCTTCCACACTTTCATTTCTTGGGTTATGTGGAGGAGCCTCTGCTGAGTCTGTGAAGAAGTTTATTATCACAGCGCAGATGCTCTGCACTGACCATTAACTAAGCTTAAGGTAAGAGGCCACACTATATCATCAAGTTAGAAACTTCAGCAAACTCTGATCTCCCTGAAAAGACAAAAACTGAGTCACTGATGCTGTTTGTCGCTGTTTGGGAGATAATTTCCCATGAGAGTGACCTAATGAGCCTGCTGAACAATGTGTATTAAAAACTGATTGGTCTGCTTTTTTGGTTCTTATTAAATCCTTACACACCTAAAAAGATGGTTCTTCAAAGGTTCTTTACAGAAGGCAACATGAGTTCTCTATAGAACTATTTGCATGGTGAAATGGTTCTTCAGATTGCATGTATGTGGTTCTATATAGCACCAAAAAGAGTTCTTCTAATGTTCTAAGCCTGACAACATAACAATAGCCGAATCCTTTTGGTACTTACTTTTTAGAACCCTTTTCAAAAAGCTTCTACATAGAACCATATGCAACACATTCTCCATCAACCCGAAGAACCATTTCACCATGCAAAGAACCATTTAAGCAAGCAAATGTCTCTATGTAGAACTCACGCTTCTAAACAGAATCATTGTCTTTACTAAAGACCCCTTGAAGAACCACCTTTTCTAAGCGCATACCTTTAAAACTCAAGCTAAAAATCTGAAGAGAAGCCAAAAATCTAATTTGCAGTTTATCTCCTACCCAAACGTGGTTAATCTCTTAGATACACTCATTGTAAAGCATTTGGGCACATCAAGATGAGGACGCTCAAGCATTTCATCATACAGTTAATCTGCTCAATGCACATGGATTTTACTATGATGACTAGATGACTAGTTTCGCCAATTGACTGTAGCTAAATAGCTTAAAGGTGCACATTTGCACCTGTCTAGGTATCTAATAGTGTCTGTAGATTAATATCGCTAATCATCTCCATCAGATCAGTGGAGGATTTCTTGTTAGAGATGTTAGGTTAGCTGGAGTTTACAGTAGTTTCCAAAGCTGATGGCTTTGAACACTTGGCAGTAAAGTGCATAGAGTTTTGCTGGATAAACTATAAGGTCTCTCTCACCTGTGTCTTAGAAATAAGACGAGCTGCTCCAGGCGTTCAATTATAATAAACAGGAATACCATCTTGATGTCAGAGTAGTGCCATTATTGTTTACAACAGTTTGTTTTGATAGTTTCAAGGCTTTGGTATGACTTTCATCTTTATCAGAAGAGAAATAAAAGATATTTGATTTGAAACTAACAAAAAAGGAATACCAAAACAGCAAAGTGAGTAAATCAATTCATTAAGTCAGAAACAGAAAGGCTATTGTTTTTAATCCCATTTTCATAATATCAGTTTTCAGAATTCCCTATAATTATTCCATTGGAGACAAGGCTTTCCACCAGGGATGTTATAGTTTTGAAAATTTAATTAGTGTTTATTTTTAATTTGTTTTTAATGTTGGTTTTTAATTTCAGTTTACTTTCAGTTGGTCATAAAGTCACATTAGTAGTTTTAATTTTGTTTTTATTTTCTGAACTGCAATAGCTTTGTCCTAGTTTTTATTTAGTTCCAGTTTTAGTTTTAGTATTATAATGATTAAAAGTATTGTGATGATAAATAGTATTGTGATTGTAGGTATTTGATAAGAGTAGAATAAAATTAACACAACAGCAGACTGAGCTCCTTGAAAACGGCCAATTACAGTTAACGAGTGCATTTTTTAATTGCTAGTTTTTTATTTTAGTAATAGTTACAATGTAATAACCCTGCCCCACTACCTCTGAAGTTCCAGTTTAAGGCCTGAGTGAGCCGTCCAGAGCAGACTTTACATGCACTCATCAAACTGGTTTCTGCTGTGTTTCTTTAGGCGTATTTCTTTGCAGCATCACTCCTGCAACAGTGCTGCGACCGTTAAGATAAGAACCCCTAATTGGGGAATTACCTGGAACACACAGTGACTGGAAGACACAGAGTGACCCTGAACAAACATTATGACCCAACACACACTGACTGTGACTCAGACAGACGTGCACACTTTTTCACCCGCAAGAAGCAAGTAGTAGCAGAGCTGGGATTTCTCTGAAACATACCATGCAGTTTCTTTTCAACCCCTTAAGATCCCTCTTACATTCGCAGGCTTATTACTCAGCAGCTACAGGGACTTCGATACAAACTGACTGAGCTATTCTTAGATTAAAGCAGTGTGTAAGAAAGCCTAGGGCCTGCCGGTGGGTCCTGGACATTAACTGGGTTAAGATATAGTTAAGTGTGAATGCAGAGGAGGGACTGTGGTGACACATAGGTTCTAAAATGTTAATAACAGTATCTAATAACAGGTTTCATTATTGATGAACATGACAAATTTGTTTCTCTTACTCTTGTTGACAGTTTCTTGATTAGTTTAGATCCTGTGTTCTGTTACTGAACCACATAGTTTTACTACATTTTCCTACATTCTACAGAATGTCCAATACCATGCTGCTCTCAGATGATACAGCACCTCTGAGCAGCTGAACCCTTGCAAAAGCAACTTTTGAACTTATCTTACTCCTGTCCAGTTCTGGAATACATAACAAAGAGAATTTTAACATTTTTATTGCTTGGGAACCAATAAGTAAATCTAATTGATAGCAAAATATTGGTTAATTTCTCATCTGCTTATTTTGTGTCTTTGCTTGGTGAAAGATACCAGATGATTCTTCATAAAAAAAACAATAATCCATACAGAACAGAACAGAACAGTCTTAGCTTGACTGAATGGTTTTAGGAAGAAACTGTGACTGATGCAGAACATTTACAGTCAGAGGTATTACTAGCTAACTATGAATCTACTGTTGAATAGTTTGCAAAATTAGAAATTGGTAGTTTACAAGCTAAACTTCATATTGTGGTAGAAGGTTGTCATCATAAATAATATCATAAAACAGACTCATCCAGCTCTGTTGTAGCAAGAAACGGTACAGGAGGTCATTCAGACCAGCAGCGATCGCACTATACAGAACCTCGTCACATTATTGTACACTGAGCCACTCATATTGCATATCTTTGTGTATCATATGTCATATTACACTGCCACTTTGTATATTTTGTTTATTTGTCCACTAATATTGCACTATCACTTTGTTTATGCGTCCATACATAACTCTTATTGTTTAGTACATTTTATTCTATTTTTATCTCTACTTTAATTGTTTTTATATATCTGTAAATAGTGTACAGTAATACTTTGCTCCTGTACATTTTGCTCTTGTTTGCTCTTTATTTTGCTTTGTACTGCTACAATGGAGAATTTCCCTCTTTGACAAATAAAGTGTCTGTCTGTCTGTCTGTCTGTCTGTCTGTCTATCTATCTATCATGTTCAGTAGGCCTAATTTTGCTAACATAGCCAGACATATAAAGATCTATCTCAGATTGTCTCAGTCTGGTAGAAGATGGTTCTTCAGGGATTTTTTTAGTAAAACAATGGTTCTTTACAGATCCATAAACACTCAAGGAACCCTTTGCTTGATTAAATGTTTCTTTGCTTGGTGAAATGGTTCTTCAGATAGTATGTGTTGCGTATGGGTATGTATAGAATCTTTTTGAAAAGTGTTCTAGACTGCACCAAAAAAGGTTCTGCTATTGTTAAAAGCTTGACATCGCAACGATAGCAGAACCATTTTTGGTGCTATATAGAACAATTTTCGAAAAGGTTCTGTATAGAACCATCCATGAATGTGAGGTGCTGGAGGTGGGTATATTTACTGGACTGCAGACTCAACAATAAGCACTAACATTTCTAATATGCATATGGAAAAAGTTGTTTAGGCAGCCAATCAGCAGTCAAGAGTTTGGAACGAGTATGCTTATTGGCTCTCAAATTCTGATAAAACTTATGAATTAGATATTAATATTTGGTGTTGAATGACAGAATTGTTTACTCAGTCGTATTAAAGTCATTTATTTTTAATGCACATACTCTGATGCACATAATTCCGACTAAAAAATGTTTTGGGATTTTTTCACAGACTGATTGAATAAATGATTTCAATCTAAATTTAAACCGTATTTTGGACAACTGATAAACAGGCATGTTTAAATTTCCATTCTCAGTGATCTGATGACGGCTGTTATTGTTACTATGTAACTTGGCACTGTCACTAAGGTATCTTGTCAGGGGCTATCATTAGTCACACATGCAAGTAATTAACAAATTGCACGTTCACCCACTCAGCTGAGTAACCACTATTTTAACAGACACGTTTTGATCTGTTTGGACTGAACATCATGGCAAACCTTCTATCTGCAGGATTCCAGATTGGCAGATTTAACTGGCACTAAACCCAAAACAGCCTCTTCTTACGGCGTCAAATTCTGTTTACAAATCCCCCTCCTGTGCACGGAAAGTAGGTTTTGCTTGTGATTTGAGTAATTTAAAAAAAGAGTAATTTGACCTGTTGAGGTTCTAATTACATGTTTGAAGTGATTTTAAGATGTTTTAGTTTTCAATGTACAAAAGATCCTACAAACAAATCTACAATTTACACATGTGAAAATGGCATTTTTTGCTGGTTTAACGTAATAGTGGAATTTAAATTTTTGCATGTCCACAACAAATTCCTGACATCAAGAATCAAATATTTACTAGTTGAAATTTGATTTTCACATGAGTAATTTGGGTGGTACGGTGGTACGGTGGTGCAGTGGGTAGCGTTGTCACCTCACAGCAAGAAGGGCCTGGGTTCGATTCCTGGCCGGGCAACCAGGGTCATTTCTGTGTGGAGTTTGCCTGTTCTCTCCGCGTCTGTGTGGGTTTCCTCCCACAGTCCAAAGACATGCAGTCAGCCCATTTGGACATGCTGAATTGCCCCTAGGTGTGAGTGTGTATGTCTGTCTGTCTGCCCTGCGATGGACTGGCGACCTGTCCAGGGTGTATCCTGCCTTCCACCCAATGACAGCTGGGATAGGCTCCAGCACCCCACCGCAACCCAGAAGGATAAGCGGTTTAGATGATGGATGGATGAGTAATTTGATTTCCAGAGATCAAGAAATATAAAAAATGACAGTTTAAATTTTGCTTGTAATAAAATTACTAAATGCTCAGCTTCAATTTATGTTAGTAATTTTATTTTACTGCAGTTTTAATGTATTGGAAAAACCTTTCCAATACATTTTAAGATGTTATAATTTGATTTATTTTTTGGTTCCTAGTATAAACAACATTTTCAAATAAACTCTGTTTCTTGATTAAAAGATTCTTTTCCAAGTTTTTAAAGTATGACTAATAAGGCAGTGCGGATTCTGTCTAGCTGGCTTTGGTAAATTGAACGAGGCCACTTTACTAGCCTTATTCTATTATATTAGACATTAACTGGAAGTTAGCTCGAATGTGGCTTAAGAGTATTTGTGCAAGACTCCTAATGCTACATAAAGTATGTGGACACCTGACCATCACACCTATGTGAGCTTGTTTGACATTATAAGATCATGAGCATTAAAATGGAGCTGGCCCCTCTTCGCGGCTATAACAGCCTCCCCTGTTCTGGGAAGGTTTTCCACAAGATTTTAGAGTGCGTCTGTGGGAATTTGTGCTCACTGAGTGAAAAGAGCATTTGTGGGGTCAGGCACTGACGTTGGACGAGAAGGCCTGTGGCTGGTTGCATAAAACACCTTAAGTTTCTCACTTAAATATGAAGGGTAAGGTTTCTCTTACCAAAGGGAAATCAATAAGGGTGTTGTATAAAATCCCTCAGACGTTTCTCTTGCTAAGGTAAAGCATTAAGGGGTTTACTGCAGTGACTGAGGTTTTGCGGTAGTAAAAGTCCATTGTATTCGTGACAGCTTTCTCTTATTAAAGGAACATACAATCAGCAGATAACCCAGCACAGCTAAATGCTGCAACCAATGGACTCTCCTGAATCAGTTTGGATAATGTGTTAATGCTGCCAGAATGAAAATCTGACTGCTTAGTTTAACCTTCAGCAAAGAGCGTCTTCCACACGGTGGACAACCAACACACAGACAACATAAACACGCAGGATATCTCCCACTTTAGCTGAAAACTCCACTGAAAGCATGTGAACATTTTTAATACGCATGACGTAAATAACTATATTCACTCATGTATTTTTAACCTGCTGACTTCCTCTACATTTGCCACCACCTGTCACACAAAAACACTCTGTGGTTGGACATTTTACATCAGTCAATCACTTTCTTGACAAAGGGGAAAGGTTTGAGCCAGTTTCATCTATGAAAACGATCATTCTGTGTACGGGTGGAGCAGAGCAGTAAAGTACGTTGCAGGGCAGGGTGGCACAGTGGGTAGTACTGTCACCTCACAGCAAGAAGGGCCTGGGGTTGATTCCCCTGTCTGGGAGTTTGCATGTTCTCCCCGTGTCTGTGTGGGTTTCCTTCAATTGAAAGCACTAAATGTCCTCTAGGTATGAATGTGTATGTCTGAGTGTTTGCCCTGCAGTGGACTGGCAACCTGTCCAGGGTGTATCCTCCCTTCCGCTCAATGAACACTGGGATAGGCTCCAGCACCCCCTGCGACCCAGTCGTGTGCAGTGTGTGCAGCTTGTGTGCAGCTGCAGCCATGAAAACCTTTTTCATGAAGCTCCCGAAGTACAGTTCTTGTGCTGCTGTTGCTTCTAGAGGCAATTTTGAACTCTATAGTCAGTTTTGCAACAGAGGATAGTCAATTTTTAAGGCATGCTCTGTGAGTTAGTGTGGTCTACTGCTTCATAGTTTAGCTGTTGTTGCTACTAGACACTTCCATTTCACAGTAATCGCACTTACAGTTGACTGGGGCAGATCTAGTAGGGCAGAAATTTAATGAGCTGACTTTTGGCAAAGGTGGCATCCTAAAGATGACAGTGCCACATTTAATGCCACTCTGGCTAAAAGCATCTGCCAAATGTATAAATGTAAATGTCAGGCCCAGTTAAAACTCTCAACAGAGAAAGTCAGAACTACAAAACATTCGCTGAGACATGAAGGTTCAGATGTCATATCAGAAAAAACCCACTTGAGGCGATCAAAGGGGTGGCTAATGTAAGAATGCAAATATGCATTAGTAGGTGTGAGACCATAGGACAAGACGACAAGAGAGGAGATGAAAGAGCTGAAGTGGACAGAGGCTTTGAGGGACGGATGAAAGGCATCTGTAAGAGAGGGAGAGATAATATGGACTGTATGTATAGAAGAGATAATAGAAGCCGACTGCCTTTGAATTAAGAAGGTAGAAAGGGAACATGTTGCTCTGTTTATCCTATGGAAGAAAAAGAGAAGCAACGTTAAGCTTGTGCTGGGTCGTGACAGGAGGCCAGGATGGAGATAGACAGATGGAGGAGTGCATTGACTCAGACGAGGAGTGCAGTCAGTCATTTCTGCTACGAAACCGCCCCCAGCCTTGGCTGACATATGCTGACACAGCACTCACCTTCTTCTCGGCACTGTGCGTGATCCTGCTGTTGGATTGCATGCGGAAGTGTTGGTGTGAGAGCTGTAGTGAACAAGAGCGCGTGTGTACCTGCATGAGTGAACTGCAAACGTTGGTCTTTTCGGAAAATCTACATTATCTATCCAGAATAAAAGATTCCTTGGAAATTTCTCTTTTGACCTTCAGATAAGACAGAAGACAAAGAGTCAGCAGTGCTGATGGTAATTAGCAAACTGTTGACTGATACACAATAGAAAGAACCTGGATGAGTCTTTTTCTGAGTCATTCATGAAAGGCTTTGTTTCCAAATCAGTTTATCTACGGCTTAATGGGACAATCAAGCGTGGCTGTTTGTGCTGCGGCAAAACTTACTCAAGGAAGCCATCATTACAAAGACGGTACAATCAGAACAATCAGAAATATAGCAATCAGTCATAAAACTAATAAGCATAATTGTAATCATTTGTCATCTAAATGCTCTTCATGCTCCCCATGCTCCTCATACATAATTATTTCTCTAATATGAAATGATAGCTCTGTGAGACAATGGAAACGATTTGCGTCTTCCATCTCAGCTCATTTCATAGTTTTGGATGGTTATATGCGAAAGAAGGCCATTGTTCATAATCTGATGTAAACTATGAATTGAGTTGATCCTCTTTGTCATTTACACATAATTGAGTCTACATTTGGAAAATCTTGGAAATCTTTTTATTGAGAAATTGCCTCATTTGCCCTTCATTACATATGAAACAGAAATAATGTTCAGAGTATCGAAAAGTTTGTGGCCTATTTAAACAGGTTGTATACTGTATTTATGGGTATTTCTGCAGCTACAGGCACTATTAGGTCCTGAGATATCTGTATTGGACATATATTCACAATTATAGCATAAAGCATAGAAAATAGTTTATTAGTGTCATTACACTTTCACATACAGTATTGTCACTAAATGTCTGGGGCTAATGTCATTAATGAAGCATGATTTGAGTCAAAATACCAATTTCATTTATTTCCCTCACCAGTGATTTCATAAAAAATTACACCGTTTTAATTAAAGCCGCTTTGTATAAATGCTAATTCAAGTCAAGTCAAATGTCTGACCAAATCAACAAAAGTAAAATCGTTGCCAACAGTAAAGTTTGGTGGAGGAGGGATGATGGTCTGTGGCTGTTTTACAGAGTTTGGGCCCCTTAGTTCCAGTAAAGGGTGATGTTGATGCTACAGCACACAAAGACATTTTAGATAATAACATGCTTCCAGCTTTGTCTCAGCAATTTGGGGAAGAGCCTTTCCTGTTCCAGCGTGACTGAGCCCCTGAGCACAAAGCAGCTCCATAAAGACATGGAGTGACCAGTTTGGTGTAGAGGAGCTCCAGTGGCCCTCACATAGCCCTGAACTCAACCCCACTGAACACCTTTGAGATGAACTGGAAGGTTGATTGTGAGCCAGGCCCTCTCGTCCAACATCAGTACCTGACCTCACAAATGCTCTTTTGACTGAATGGGCTCAAATTCCCACAGATACACCCCAAAATCTTGTGAAAAGCCTTGCCAGAAGAGTGGAGGCTGTTATAGCCACAAAGAGGCAGCCAACTCCGTATTAACCCTCTGGGGTCTGAGGGCATTTTCTTGATTTTTGCATATATATTCTTAAATTCCTCTTTAAAGGCATTTGCACAAGACACGATACCCACATATTAGATAGAAAAATGTTCAGAACAATCACAGCTTGCTTGATAATGAGGCCCTTTGACCTGGACCACTAAAAACATAGCTTTACTCATGTGAACAAATTGTTTTGGTGCTTGAAATGGGCTTACCAAAGTCATAGGTTCAAAAAAGTAACATTACTTATTACTAAAATAGATAAATGTATCTTCATTGATACTTTTCAAAACCGCTGCCGAATATACACACATCATCTAAACCGCTTATCCTACTCGCAGGGGGTGTTGGAGCCTATCCCAGCTGTCATAGTATAAACCGCAAAATATAAACAGACACACAAATCCAGCAGTTACACACAGCTGGGAGGCAGCTGGCGTGTCTTAACCTGTCTTTATTGGCTCTGGATGTGAGCAACATATGATCTCGTGATGTAATGGAAGGGAAAGGGCAGACCCTACAGATTTAGGAATTGTTTGAATTGCATTTCTGTGCTGTATTATCACAAAGCTATTAATAGAAACACCAAGAAACATCTAATTTGACATGCTGGTGTTTGTTGACCCCCCAAGGGTTAATCATCTTAGTTTTGGAATGGGATGTCCAGTAGGCTCATATTGGATAGTAATGGTCAGGTGTCCACATACTTTTGGCCATATAAAGTACCTGATCTTGTCTGTAATGTGTACCTGAAGTTGAAGTGCTCGCGCTCCATTTTCGGCTGGCTGGAAGAGAAGGTTAATTGCAGGCTAGTGTTAAGCGTATGACACACGAGGGCACGGGTGAGCCAGCCATGAGAACAGATGCCCACACCGTGGGGTTCCTTCTCAAACAGGGCTTCACAGGAGGCTGGAGCTGGTGGTTTAAAAGGATGAAAAGATGGAGCTGCGGGTGGCTGAAAAAGGTTATAAAATCGGATGGAGAGAGAGAGGAAGAGGGAGAGAGGGAGAGAGGGAGAGAGAGAGAGAGAGAGAGAGAGAGAGGCGGGGGGGGCAGAGTTTGAACGAATTATTCAAAATTGGCGGAGCGGCCAGCAAAAGCCTTCTCTCGCCTTTAGGCAGAAAAGCAATATCCGCCTTTGTTGCATTAATTACATTCACTATTTGTCACACGAAGCCCCAGGGGGAAGGGTTATTAGATGCAGCCCAATTAGGCCCCCAGCACTGCTTAAGAAACCGGTGCCATTATTGGCAAACAGCATCGGAACGCGGAAGAACGCGCTTATTTAACCACCTGTTTCTACCAGTCCTTTATTCATTCCTCTGCACTCTGGAGAGTTGAAGGGGGGAAGCTGTCTGGAGGAAGAGTAATCTTCCTGAACCATGTCCTCCTGCTGTCTCTGTTGGGATTAGGCAGTGGCCTGCCAGGCTTTGGCTGGGGTTCGGGAATTTGATTGTGCCTGTCATGAATGGGGAAGAGAGAGCTGTAATCTCACACAGAGCAGGACTGAAGTATCTCTCTGGCGCAACACAGAGGAGACCTGCATTGTATTATTTGCTAGAGAAGAGGAGCTGAATAGGCCTCTGCACGCAGGGCGATGCCCTCTGCCTTTGAACTTGCACCACTCAGGAAGGTGGTAGGAATGGAACTGGGGTCCAAAGCACCATCTGTGCCTGTGAAGCAGGGATGTAGTACAACCACAGATTCGCTCCTGAGGTATCTTTCACCAAGTAATTCTCTTCTGCGATGGCACCAACAACATCTGTTTCACCTTTTATTGCTCTGTAACTGATGAGGAGGAGTTCACACTCAGGAGCCTCAATGGTAATATTTCAGTTTAATGGGGCTTTGAAAAACGCACCTTAAATCAAACCTCTATGTGTGTTTGGAATGAATGCCTGACCTTGCAGGGCTTCATTGATACAAATTTTAATTGAAGCATAAAAAGGAAAGTTTTGTCTTGCAGCCACAGAAGAATAACACTGGGGCACTTTGCTTATGCCTGAAACCGAGATCCTCCATAACTTTGATGCTTTATTAACCCTGTCACTTGAAAGGCTGTCAGAGTATCAGTTGATTCAGATCTCTGAAGAACACGCACGCTACCAAAGTGAAGTGTTGGGAGGCTATTTTCAACAGAGAATCAATTCTCTTCCACTTCCTCCACGCAGAACCAGTTTGCCTTGCCTTCCTATCAGCTGATTAAAAGCATCGACTGAGCTGTCAAGCATGTGGCAAGATAGCAGAGGGGCACCTCACTCATGGAGATACATATCCAAGGTGTCCGAGTTGACCACGGCACGCTGAATATGCATTGTTTCCTGTCTCCTGTGCCTAATGATCTCAGGGATTCATATTTATCATGCCCTGAGCAATCATTTTTCATCTCCTTTGCTCTTTATTTCTGGAGATACATTCACTCTGAGGCAGAGGATGGGAAAAAAATAATATTGTATTATGTAATAGAAAAATGCTGCTGTCTTTCAGGAAATGAATTTTGCTATGTAAGGTCTTCGTAATACATGTATAAACAATAAATAACATTTAAAAAAGCAATACTTGAGTATATATGAAAAACTTATGGACTACTTAAGATGTTCTGCTATGTAAATCACATTTGTGTTGGCATGATTTATTATGTAAATGACATTGTGTTGACATATGAGCCTTTAAACTTAAGTGACGGACAGTTGTTGCATTCATAACATTGCTACGCCAGGGTCATTAGAGGTGACGATTTTTATGACGCCTGTATTTACAAATAGTTACAAACGTACTTAGAACTTGTTCTAATTTGGTAGCAGTGCTTTGTATGCATGCTTACAAACTCTAATAATGCCTCAAAAGGCTTTAATAATTTACTGTAATTAATTCTTTGATGACTTATAAACATGTTGTAACACAAGTGTCACTATCCATTATAAATATTTTTAAAAATGTAATTACCTGTTCATTATTATGAAGCGCCTGTAATAATTAACTTAAAATAAGATTAACATAAAATAACAATACTTTACTTAAAGCACTCAGTGATGTCATTTAAGTGTTTAAGTATGTTTTTATAATTTCAATACAAGTATCAAGTGTGTTTTATAATTACGCACATCATTCATTTGAAAGGCATTTTAATGAATAGTGGCATGTCTTACTACATGTTTATGAAGTCAAACAATTACTTACAGTTCATTATTAGAGCCCTATGAAGCATTAGAGTTTATAAATATGCTTACAAAGCACTGTTACCAAGTTACAAAGAGTTATAAGTGCATTTGTAATGGATTGCCAAAAAATTTTATGTCCTTAAAGTAAAATGATAATTGTCATAGGCCTACATCATTTACAGGTGTATTTTAGTTTGTGGTTATTTTTCATAGAACTGTTCTTAACCAGGTCTCTGCCTTATAAACTCTTCATAAAAGTGTTATAAATGGAACAAATGTCAGTTGAATGAGCTTAGCTTAAAGGCACCTCAGTACAATGTTATTTGTTATTTTCTGTGTAAAATGTAATGCTTGAGTATTTACAAATGCTTATGTTACTATTTGAAAGCTGATATAAGATGTTTTATTATGTAAGTGACATTGTGTTGACATGGGGCCTTAAAAACCCTTAAATAGCTGGTGCCTGCCATCGGGCCCAAAGTTCTATTACACACTTCTATAACCTAAGAATATCTCAACCCGTTTTCACTGAGGTTCATATAGTTATTGAACAATAAGCCTTAGTATGTAATACGCCTGAGATTTTAAGGGGTTAAAAAGTGATGGACAGTTTATTCATTCATAATACTGTTATAAAGCAACATTCACAAGTTATAGAGCTTACAAATATGTGACAACACTTTCTATAAAGGCTGTGCTCTTAAATAGTTATACATGTGCTTATAACTGGTAGCAATGCTTTGTAAGCATTTGTAAGCAAACTCCAATATTGCCTCATAAGGCTGTAATTATGCACCACAATTCAATGTTATTTCCTTTAAAAAAGTCATCTAGCGAATACTGACTTACTACTACTGTATTACTTTATAAATATATTAATGTCCACATATATTCATTGCTTATGCATGTGTTACAAAGTCTCTATGTAGACAGTCTTTAAAAAAGTGCTGTCTTTTTTAATAATGTTGCATTAAGTGATGGATCATGGCAGACATGCAGTGTAAAATCCACAATTAGCAATAATGACACAAGACCACAGTGTAATTCCAAACAAAGCCAGCAGAGTCATTTATCACATGAGCTTTGAGTCATCATGGACAAACCCTGGGGTATGCTTTCACCTCGGCTCAGCTTCTCGCCTGACAGCATTTTGACCTAAAGAAAAACTGAAGTGGAACCAGCAACGCTGGTTTCATTTCTCTGTTTCCATGCTCGATGGTTTTACTACAGGTTTATTCCTTGTCCCAACACAGTGACACATACACAACTGACCCAAACAAGAGAAAACTGAGTTGAAGGCCCAACACATATGTGGGTGTTATATTCAGACGAGGTAGGGGGTATCTAGATGAACTTTCCTGTACATGTGGTGATGCAGCAGTCATGAGATTATGGGGGCATTCTTGCAGTAGCCTCCTACATCACCTTTAGAGGGGGAACCACCAGTGAGAAAACAACAGTCAAGAAAAGGTGTAATGATTCTTTTTCCCATTTAGAGCTTCAGGAGGCAGCCGGCTGCCTCTGTACATGAGGCTTTTGGGTTACATATGGGTTCATTAAAGCGTATGTTTCACCCTCCTCCCTGTGTAATTGATCCCATTGATTGTCTTAATAGTCAGGGTGAGCTCACTGCTTCGCCACAGCTCTGCTTGTATGCCTAATTGTTCCTCACAGAGCCAAGACCAACACACATCATGGCTTTTGCGGAGCTGCAGATCTCATTTGAAAGTGTTGTTGTTTCCACATATCAGCTACATGTCCGAGTGGGATGCACAGAAACTGTCTCATCTCTTAGCACTAGAAAGGAATGATAACCTCATCTGGGTAGGATAAGAAACTATCTGTGTGATAGATGCAGTATTGCTCAAGGAGGCTCACAGATCCCCTTAGTGAAGGCATTCATCACTCCCCACACGTCTGAGATTCAATCTTTTGTTCAATATGCCCTCGTGGATCTTTCAAGCACCGTAGAGTGTTACCTAGCGAATGAGTATATATGCTGTTCATGTATTAGTGCTTTAAACATTACTTTCACACCTATCTAGGGGACCAGCTTTAGTATTTCTGAATTGTATGAGATGCTTTTCAATCAAGATGCCATTTCAGAACCTGGCTCCACATTCACGTGATGAAAGTTCAGTGATAAAATCTCTTTGTGTGCCTCAAATCAAATCTCTATATATAGAATTCTCTGTAACACTTCATATAACAATTCACTCTTAAAAAAATGGTTCTTTGAGGGTTCTTTAGTAAAGGGGATGGTTCTGTTGAGAATTACAAGTTCTGTATAAAACCATTTAATGCTAACATGGTTCTTCATGGTGAAATGGTTCTTCAGATTGATTAAGGATGTGTTATATAGGGTCCTATACGGAACATTTTGCTTGACATAATAACACATTTTTTTGGTGCTATACAGAACCATTTTCAAAAAAGGGTCTATATAGAACCGTATACAACACATTCTCCGTCAGTCTGAAAAACCATTTCACCATGCAAACAGAACCATTCCCTTTACCAAAGAACCGTTGATGAACCATGTTTTTCATATTAAACTGTTCATGAACTCTTACTGTATAAGACCCGTGTAAGGCATCACGGTACCACTTTACATTAAGAGTCACAAATGACTTTACTTATAAATTGTGTTGTCATTAAGTCATTGATTACCCATTATTGGCATATTGGTTGCAGTAGAGAGGTCGTCAGTTTGGGATATAAATGCAAAAACCTAGACATAACATGAGGGAAACAACACCTCTACTAAAATGCTAACTTCTGCTGCGCCCCAGTGTGGGATTTTATTACTTTGTTAGTGCTAAACTAATAGCAAAACACAGGAATATTTTTTGGCTAATCTAGATTAAACACAGACGTTTGAAGCTTTTGAAAAGACATTGTGTTCTATTTTGTAACAGACATATTAGCATATATTTTACCTTGTAGCAGTTTCACAGTGACTTTCAGTAAAAAGTCATGTTACAGAGCTGCTGCCACTGTTTTGCATTTCTAACAGTTTATTGATTTGGCTGCTGCTCGTCTTCAAAGTGAGTAACGTATCTAAGACTTCCAGAAGGCATAGAGTGATTTTTTTCATGAAAACGGTCCTGACTATGGGGAATCAAAACGTCACTGATACTGAAACTTAGTCTACTGCATTATGGGTCTTCTTCAGCTCTTGAAGTCCTGACCAATAGGAGAGCTTGCTTAGCTATCTACCTACACACTACAGAGAAAAACAATTAGTGATTGGCCAATTTTCTGCTGGATGTTTCAAGAATCAAACCCTTTCATCCAAAACTTAACCTTTTAAAATCTCAGGCTTATTACTGGCTAAACAGTTCTCAGGTTACAGAAGTCTGTCATAAAACTTCGGCCATTTAGGGGGTTAATAATAAAAGGAGAGTAGTACTGTAAACATGTAGAGTGTAAATAAAAGCTTGATTCCATTGATTTAAAAAGAACTAGATATAAAACACATAAGTAACAATTTTAAACTTCACTGAAGGCCTAAAGGCCAAAAATCCAATAGTGCATTTCAAAATGTAGCAGATGAATGTCTAATGTATCCCAGAATGCACTGCAAATAAAACCATTCAATTAGAGAAATTGTATTGAATTGAAATCTTCAATAACTACATATAAGTTGGTATTGTAATGTAAGCATTTGTCAGAATTGTGGGTCCCGCTGTTTGTGTAGCCCCTAAATTATATGTAGAAATTCAAATTGTTGACAAACTACAGATGCTGTTGGCTGGATGTTTTTGGTTCTCGGTCCAGCAGTGACACTGAGGTGTTTACAAACTCCAGCAGCACTGCTGTGCTTGATCCACTCAGACCAGCACAACACACACTAACACACCACCACCACGTCAGTGTTACTGCAGTGCTGAGAATGACCCACCACCCAAATAGTACCTGCTCTGTGAGGGTCCATGGGGGTCCTGACCACTGAAAAACGGAGTAACAAAGTATCAGAGAAACAAATGGACTACAGTCTGTAACTGTAGAACAACAAAGTAAAACTATGTGGTCAGTGGAGCTGATAAAATGGACAGTGAGTGTAGATTCAATATTTTATTATTTTTTCCCAGTATATTAAATTCAGCAAACAGTAACTTTATTAAAATGTACCGAAGCTTGTAATCTATAGAGGATGCATCATTATTATTGTCACTTATTTTCAAATCAACAAAAGTAATTTGACCAGGCGAACGATTTTTTGCATATGGCTGTAGTTTGTTTATGTGACATTTTCAGTAAATGCTGACTGTCCCAGTGCTTCTGTAAATCTAATTTAACCCCCCTTTACTACCTGATCAAGTCACTCTGTAGGTAATTAATTTTGTACATGACTAGTGGTCAGTTGGAGGCCCAGCTCATGGCTGGCCTGGCTCAGAATTCGCTCTTGCTCACTAGTAATCATGGAAACATAGCACCTGAAACCCAGGCTCCTGTGATGTTGCAAGCCCTCACACATTTTCAGAAAAGAGGGCAAGACGAGTGACGACAGAAGCCCCCATGCAGTTGAATCTCTCTGCCCCGAATGGGATGATGGCATCGGACCGATTTTCCATATAAAACCTCCAAATGAAATCTGCACTGCTTCCCATCTGAGAGGCTTGATAAATAAGCTGTCTGTTGCCTGGAGCACCCTACATAATTGCAATTCCCATTTGCTTCAGTTCCTCTGCTCTTTGAAACGGCCCAGGCTTGAAATCAGACGTTCCCTCCTCTTTTTTTTCTTTCGTTGCTTATTACAATTTTTTATGAAAGAAATAAATAAAAGACTAGGGAAAAAGAGCCTTTGGCTGCCATGAAAAACAGTTGACCAGTTTAGGCTGCTGAAATAAATGCCCCATTCAGTCGCATTCGAAGTTCAATCTGGCTTTAGCACTGAATGGAATATCAAAGGTCTCTACGAACTATGTTGTTCACTTTTTCTTCCTTAAAAGAAATGGTATTATGGTAACACCTCCTTTGAATCTTGTATTCACAATGCTTTATAAGCATTTATATTGTGCTGTATGGCATGAATGACACCTTATAATGCCTAATACAACCCCTTAAAATCTTAAGTTTATTACATACTAAGGCTTATTGTTTAGTAACTACAGGCAAGCTGGTTGAGTTTTTCTTAGGTTATAACACTTTGGGCTCACCAGTGGGTTCTGGGTGTTTAAAGAGATAAGCCTATATAATTGCTTATAAGTAGATATTATTACATGCATAACATTTTATAAAGCAAGAGAATACAACTATAATTTTTGGTTTCATAATGCATTATAATATATGCTTATAAGAACACTGTAAACATGAATGTTGTAATGCATTATAACAAGTGACAGAATCAGAATCAGCCAATCATGTTTTGATTTCCAATAAGCGGAACCAATTTTGTGAGAAAAAATGTCAATCTAGGCCTGGAAGTCCTAGATACATCTCACACTAAAATGAGCAGCAGCCTAACCTGCTAACCTGGTGTTGTGTTAGAAATGGAAAACAGTGGTGGCAGCTCTAGGCCAGGGCTCTACTGAAATTGGGATTCTAGTAGAAATTAGCATTATCAAAGAGGTGGGTTGTTCCTCATGTTTTGACTGAGTTTTGATGTTCATGGCTCAAATTGAAGGCCTAACATAGATTGTTATTAATGGTTATAGTCACGTTTATAATGCCCTGTCAATGCATCATAACATGTTATGAACATTTTCATAGTTTTGTATTGTCATGGCACTCGTAGAAAGTGTTACCGCACTTAATGTATGTAATGTGCAATAGCTCCACATTCATTGTGTGGCGCGTTTGCAAGGCTGGCTTGTATTTCCTTTAATGAATGTCTTCATCTTGAATATCAATACAGGGTCACATTAATACATTTATAGGGGCATTAAACAAGCCAATTAATGTGGAATGGTGAGCACTTTGTGATGAACTGCGAGAATTAATAGAGCCACACTGTCACATTAAAACTAAGCCAACCCCATTAAGATCCTCCACACAGAGAAGTGTGGGGCCTTGTTGAAACGGACAAATGGAATTCGTAGAGGAGGAGAGAATGATCACTGTGTGCACACTGGAGAGCAGTCAGGTTGTCGGTTTAGCTGGCTGTATCAGACGCATACTGGAGTATTCATAATTTACTAATGTGGTGCAAGAAAACTCTGCAGTATATCACACCACAGTGTCCTGCAAAGTCTTCAATAAACATTGGTGTATGAATGTAAGTGTAGAGGGATACCTGATTATTAATTTTCTCGCAAATTGCTTGATTAATATAATTATAGTCAAAAGGACACACCAAATGAAAATTTAACCATCGCTACATCTGTTATAAATATGTCTATGCAGCACTATCTGGAGTAAGATTTTCCAGTTTTAATCCCATTCTGATGATGTAGCTTGAAGGTGGTTTGAAAAACTACATTTGCTTCTGAGTAGATTTTTGGTAGTAGCTGTTTATCTTTTCATTAGCTTGTGAATGCAGAAATAACTAGATAGCTTACATCACTACTAGAACATGTAACATCTCACTGCAGCCACAAATCTATCCTCAAATTATCACTACAAAGGAGAGAATGGATTTCCCAGTTGATGGAGATGACTCGTCAGATGAGGAGGGCTACAAGCTGCAAGCTATTGATAGCAAGTACAGGCTAGTATAGGCTAGGCTAGTACAGTGGTTTCAAACTGGTCCCCAAGGACCCCCAGATGGTCCACATTCTTGGCCTATCTATCTATGTTTTGTCAGTTGGGTTAGGGCACAAATTTAGACCAGCTTGGGGTCCCTAACGGTTGTTTTTGAGAGCCAGTAGGGATTGGATGACACCACAGGGATTCCCAATGGTGGTAGGATGTTTTTGCATTTGACACATATGAATGAAAATATGAATACAATATAAATTTTTATGTTCTCTCAAACTGATTACTCTGAATGATATGGTATACAGAATATTTAGGCTGCTGAAATAAATGCTCATTCAGTCGCATTCGAAGTCCTCCTCTGAATCCTGTATCCACAGTGATTTATAAGCATTTGTATGGTATTGTATGGCATGGATAACACCTTATGATGGCTAATATAAGCATGCATAAATGCTTATGAAGAGATATAATTACATGCATAACATTTTTAAAGCAAGAGAATATGACTATAGTTTTATTTCATTGTTCTGTTTTAAAACATTACGTTATGAAAAAGGTACAAATATGCACTTTTCACCTTGGAGAAACTTATTTAGGGTACCTAATTGGACCTTAAAACCACTGTTGTACCTTCGAGGGAACATTTTTTATTGTTTGTACCTTGATGGATGAAAAATGTACCTTTATTTCCAGCAGTGTAGGAAGAAAATCTCTAAACATTTACTTACATTAGAAGTTAGCATCGTTTTTACCTTCTCCTGTAAAGGGACTATTTTGAAGATACATGTTTTTCTTTGGACACTGAGGATGTTAAACTGTAGTTTTAGGCCAAGACGGCTTTTAAATTTAGCACTAGTTCTTTCTCCATATCTACAAGTTAAGTACAGCTCCAACCCGGCTACGTCAAAGGTATGAAGACCAGTATTTTATGATGGTTCAGATTCCAGCTCTGTTCTCTAATGAGTCATTCCCTCATCTCACAGTCTGCCTGGCTTTACTCCCTCATCTCACAGTCTGATTGGTTTTCCTCATTCCAGCCATGAAGGACTAGGCCCGTCACTCGTATCTCTACTCTGCATTAATGGATGCTGGGCTTACACCCTTTATCTCTCATTATACTCCCTTCAGCTGCTGAGCTGCTGTCTGTCAAGAGCTAATGGTAAGGCTGCCATAATTCATGCCTCCTCATTGTCTCTCAGATTGTATTAATTTTCCTCTGGGTGCGAGTCTAAGTGTGTGCGCATGAACATTACAGGCTTATGCAGGCTTATAGATTTGTATGTGTGTCTCGGAATGTATGTATATCACCTAGATTAGTGTTTTTTTTTTATGTGTACACTCTGTCCTGCATGCGTAAGCATGCATCAGTATGGATCTACGTGTTCAAGCATGTGTGATGTAAACCTGCTGAGATGTAAAGGGCCCACAAATGAGATGATGAACGACCACTTACAGTTAGTCAGTCTGGAGCCAGAGTCCGAGAAAGGTGGGACCATTAAGTGTCAGAAAAAAAGAAATGTTGCTTTGCGCTGCGGAGCCACTTTAGCATTTCAAGTAGGTCGCTTTGCATTCTGTGACACTGGATGGTGGAGTTACGATGCAAGTAGCCCAGGTTTATGAGTTACAGTGGCACTTAGTCAGTCAGAGAACTGGCAGACCACCGTTTGTGACAGATATATATACTATTCAAATGTATAGAATCATGACACAATAATGGCTGTTATTTTACACACAAATAACATTTACAATGTTAAAAATATTATTAGCTAGACAAACTGTTCCTATATGAAACTATATGAAATCATTTAATAATAAATAATACACTGTATTTGTTTATTTATAGTCATTTTTTATCAAGTTAACTGCCTTAAGATTTTATTGCTGCTTTTTTACAGTCGTATGCAAAAGTTTGAACACCCCCTTTAAAATTACATGTTGATGTTCTAAGTGAAGAGAAGTTAACTCGTCTTCTAAAGGGAACAAACTTAAATATGGCATTTTTTCTACAAATTTAACTCCAGAATTCCAGAAGTTTAACAAATTGGGAAAAAACAGAACATAAAATATAAAATATGCCTGTAACGTAGGGGCTGAGGCAGGTTGTGAGTGTGAAGTGACTTTATTAGGGGCAGTCCAATACTCATTATCCATAAAACAGGCAGAGGTCAACATGAACAGGCAATAGTAAAGGCAGATTCATGTAAACAAAACAGGAGACAAAGCACAAAGAAAACATGGCTTGGTACTTAGATTAAGATTAAGGAACCACAGAGACTTCATGAACACACAGTGAAGACAAAGAGGTACATGTAGCAGCCTTAACCTGTAGCAGAGTCCAAGATCAGATGCAGGTGTGCGTAGTGAGGCGGAGAGTGGGCGGAGCCAAGGTGGGTCCAAGTCTAGTCTCACCAGGGCGGGGCGTGACAATGCCAGAATTTTTGCACAGGCCACATTTTATGTTATGTACACATGCTGACATGAGTTGCCCATGAGAGGTTATGTTCAGTCATGTCAACTGTGACTGTCATGAAAGTTACTGGTAACAAAAAGTTAATGGTAAACAAAACACCGTTATATAACCAATCTGCCATGATATGTTTATGGTATGGTAATGTTATAAGGAAGGGTTCATTAAAGTGTTACCGTTGCTTTTTTAAGAAAGCAAAAATAAGTTCTTCTATGGCGTCACTCACACTTTTAAGAGTTATAACACACTTTCACATGTTTTATGCAATATTTCAAGTATTTCGGGAACAGCAAGAGGATATCCGATTATATGTACTTTACAATAATTACCTATTTACCTTAATCTGTCATCTGTTTTGAGCTTTGAAGTGCAAATTTTGAAATACAAGCCATTCTGGATATTACTCTTATTGTACTTATACTCGTTCTTGATGTTAGCCTTCTTAGTCATAAAAGCTTCAACTCTTTTGATCTATTTGGACACATCTAAATTTCATTTTTCCCCAGCTTACTACTAATCGTAAATGAAAAGCTGCAGAGTACTGGCATATTAGCATACCTCAGGGCCTTGTTCACCTTAAGAGAAGGCGATAATGATTTCTGGGAAGTAAACATACACATCTTTAATTGTGTCTTATTCTTTCTTCCTTATTCTTATGGTACCATAGGGGCTGAGGCAGGTCGCAAACACGGAGTGACTTAATTAGGGCCGTTCAGATACACATGGTGGTAGCAGGCAGGGCTCAACACACAGGTAGGCATGAAAAGGTGCATATACATACTCAAAATTAGAAAGAAAAACAAGGGTCAGAACCAGTGAAATCCAACACAAGAAACAGGGTCAGAACTCTGGTAAGGTGCACAGGTCACAACCAGAGACTTCGCAAACACACTATGGAAACAAAGACGCTTATTATTTCTTTTTTAGTTAATAGAGTCATCATGCTTGTTTTATTTAATATACTCGTATATCTTGGTTTCAAGTTTTGGTTGAAAACCAAAGGGTTAAAACCTTTTTTCTTTTGTTCTTTGTGGTTTCTAGATAGGTTCATCCATGCAAGCCCTCCCATTGGTTTGGACTTCAGGAGCTGGACTTAAGGCCCTACTTGTTAGATGAATCTACTACATGCAATGTGGATGCAACCAATTTTGTGAGAAAATAATCATTCTAGGCCTTCTGGAAGTCCTGGTCACATCTCTGACTGTGAATATGAGCAGCAGAGTAACCAGGTTTCAGTCAGTTGTTATGAATGGGAAACAGTAGCAGCTGAGTTCTTTACTGAGCCACTGTGAAACTGCTACAGGGTAAAATGCATGTTTATGTGTGTTACAAGCTTCAGATAAAACAAATGTAATGTCTTTCACAAGCCTGAATTATCTGTGTTTAATGTTTAATCTAGAACTGCCAAGAAATGTTCATGTGCACAAGCATTAGCTTAGCACTACAGCACACTAGCTGAAATTAATATTAACATATAGGTGTTTTTTTGCCTTATTATTGACTGATTTTTCCCAGGCCTAGAGGTAATAGTCCCTGAACACAGATTACAAACTTTTAAACAGTATGACTTTCCAATATTGGTACATCTTTTGAGCTCTTAAATCTTAAGATTTTTCCACATATCCTAACTCCATAATCTAAGCACAGCTATATCTCCATTTTATCTTCCTCTCTGGAAAAGATCTGGATGGACATGAACCAGCCCAGTCTGGCCTTTTGTGCCTTCCTCACCGGGACAGGACTGCAGCCTTGTCTTATTAAGCTTTTAATAAAAAGGCCCTTTTATTATTGGCAGTGCATGTATTTACAACGACCTTCAGCGCCACGCTTTTGCATGCTAACTCATCCGTCATCCACCGGGGGCAGAAAGATTTATCCACCAGCACTTCCTCCAAGTGCATGCAAATGAACGAGTGAGACCTTACTCACCAGCGGTGCTGCAAATGTCATGCCCCACGTGAGTGGTGCTCAGCACCCTCGATGTCACAGTTTGGCTCGACAGCTGCCAACATATGGCCTGTTTTGCTCCATATCTCTATGGGAAGGATTCCATGAGGTCCAAGCTGAATATAAAGTCAAGGTTATGTTTTTATGAGTTCATAAGCCAAAGATTTTTCATTCGGTGGTGTCAGATTAGCCAGGCTCATTATGTAGAGTCGATTTAAGAAGAATTCTTATTGTAAATAATCCTTACCTTCACCCAAACCTCAGGTGGTAATGATCTAAGGTGAATAAGAAGTACAAACAAATTACATTCAAAGCTACTTGGAGCAACGATCCTTGAATGTTTCCATGGCTAATGCACCTCCTCCCTCTCTCCCTAAGATAGTTCAACATAAAACCTCTCTAAAGCTTGGAACTGAGTGTGGAAAAGTGATCAGCACCTTCATGCATATGCTGACATAGTTTGAGAGGCAGGTGAAATTGGGCCACCTTTAAAGCAAAAATCAAACACAATTTCCCCTGTTCCCCAAATGAAGTCAATCGTTTCATGGACTTTTTATTAATGGTATTTTTCCCCAGTTTTAGCCTTCTGCGGTTTCACCCATTAGCTAGGTTTCCCCCAATGACATCACGCCTCCAGCACTAGGAAGGTGAAGACGTAGCACATCAGCCACTGCATCTTTTCTAATTGCTGTTAATACAGCGTCATTGGACGGCTCAGCACGCTTGGAGGAGAACACTACTGCCAATTCTGCAATGTTAGCTAACAGACACCCATGCTGGCTTGTATTGTGCTGAGTGACGGGGGAAGAGGGACAGCCATCCTACCCACCCTGAGGGAGTGAGACCAATCGTGTGATCTTGGACTCCCGTTCATGTTCGGCTCTAGCATGTAGGGGATCTAACTCACAATTTCATGAAGCTGCTCAGGCATTTGATTTGATTTATTTTTGCTCACACAGCGCTAAGCTAACAGTGGTGTACTAGGCTTAGGACAACATGGCTCAAGTCAATGGGGTGAAAAGGGGTACAGTTCCTGTCTGCTTAAGACTTGAGTCAACTGCCCCACCTCTGTCTCCCATGGCGACAACAGCATCCTGTGCAAAACACTGGGAAGCCACCCGGGCAAGCTTGAAAAAAAAGTTTTTGTCTTAAAATCAGCTTATCAGAAAATGTCTGTTAAGCCACAAAATACACACAAAACCCTAACGATTACAAAAATGGCCACAACGTTCACTGTAATCTTTAAAGGGTGAAAAAGAATCACTAAAATTTGGTGAAAAGGGAAGAATTTCCCACTGGTGGGAATGTGGCTTGAGTCTCTGTTGCCTGCTTAAAGTGGGCATGGGACCCCCCTCCCGCTTACCGAAACCAAAACCGTGTTCCGACTTCATGCATCTTCTCTGGCAGAGCTGAACTTTATGAACATGAATCCGGCCAACGCAATGCGTCTACCCAACCGTTTCACTCCAAAATGTAATATCCGAGGGGGAAGACGGCAGGTTGGATGTTAACAAACTGAAATTACTGAAATGACTGCAAGTGGAAATCAGTGACCTAAATCCTAATCTGTCCAAGCTTAACTTTATATATATTATGGAAAATAGTAGTATAATGGTGCCTACTGTGTTGACTTTCTGATTATTAAAAAATAAAAGCATTACTTACATAAATAATGACTTAACTAGACTGCATTTCAGGGCTATGAGTTTCCTCAACTTGTTAGCTACATTAGCTTTGTAGCTTCAGTCCAAACTAAAGAAGCAAACTTCAGACCCTAAATTTGTCCGGACTGATTAAATAACAGCAAATAATCAAGGCCAGTAGTTTTAAACCTGTGGGTCATTGCCCCCCAGTGGGCTGTGGCGGTACTACTAGGATGCCTTTAGCCATTAGTCTTTTTTTTCATTTTCACACACATTTTCTAAGATGCTTATCCTTCTGGGTCGCAGGGGGAGGATTATTGGTTACAAACAGGATTTTTCAATAGAAAAGATCCTGTGGCTGGACCATCTTCAAGTAAAGCAACCACCAAAACAAAGAAAATACAGCGGTTGATACACAGCGCTAGGCTTGATGTGTCTGTAAACTGAATATGAGCAACTACTGTTTGGTGTTGAATGCTTAGAAGTTTTGTTAAATTGAGTTTTTAATCAATTTACGCCGTCATTTGAAGACTAAACACGCTGAAAATGCATTTAAGCCTAAAAAGTTGAGCCAGACTTCCGTTTGCAGCTTTCCTCTCTCCAGCCTGTCATCCAGCACTTGGTAGCTACCAAAAAACATCAGCTATTCCATTTGTTGAGTCATCTTGGTGGCTGTGGAAGCTTTTGTGGTTAGTTTTGTGGGCTGCAAGTTGCAAAAGTTTGGAAACCCATGATCTAGTCTACTAATTTATTTAATTAGGTGTTTTAGGTCAAAACATCATCAGCAGGAAGGATAATAAAACAAGGACAGCACACCACCAGCAGCGGATTTCTAGTGAAGGGAACCATCACTTCATACCTTTGCCTAATGAACATTTATGACGTCAGTGAGCTCAAACTGCAGTACTCAACCAATGAGCTGATCAGCTTCATAACCTATCAGCACTTAGTAGCACTAATGCTAGCATTTTGCCACCCGAAACCAGTTTGTTATTGGTAAGTTTCCTTACATTTTTAATGGAATATGTCCTTCTATGTTTCAAAAGTAAAGCAAGTTCTTGCATAAATGGCTACAAACTTCAAACTACAAAGATTCATTCACCACTACAGGACCAGGTGTCCTGTAGTGTTTTGCAGTCCTGTTTTTGATACAATGGAAGAAATAGGAAGCTGCCAAGCTTCTCAAGAACTGGCTTTGGAACCACGTGAATCAGGATGAACTGTCAAAAAAACAGTTTAAAAGTTTTTCTGTTTGCATAGTTTATCACATTGGATTGTTAAAGAGATTTTACTAGATTGGAATTTACATTTCCTTTGAAAACAATAAATAAAATGAAAGAAAGTGTAGTTTCTCTGTTTTGGAGGTCCCTCCCTTTTTTCTCTATGCATTTTTTTTCAGTTATGTAATAATGGAATATATTTTGATGAAAGGTGTATGATTTAGAAAACTGGAAGCAAAGTGAATTTTTACCATCATAAGTGAGCACATCAACAGCTACAAAAGTGTTTTTATTTTGTTGAAATTGTTTTTTTTTTTTTTTATTGTAGCAGTTATGCAAAAAGCTGCAGTTATGCTGTCTGTTTTATTTCAGGATGGCTGTCTTTGTGGGAAGGTGTTAACTGTTTTTACAGCAGGGGGTTCTCACCCCCTCCTCCCTCATTGCTCATTAGCAGCTCAACAGCAAATCATAACATTTCCCACACAGAGAGCCAGCAGTGTTCTAGGTAATGTGAAAACAGAGTTACAGGGAAAATGTTCATTTGATCACATTAATTCAAAATAGA
Organism: Colossoma macropomum; assembly: GCF_904425465.1. Taxonomy (NCBI): domain Eukaryota; kingdom Metazoa; phylum Chordata; class Actinopteri; order Characiformes; family Serrasalmidae; genus Colossoma; species Colossoma macropomum. The sequence continues at coordinate 41,876,718 of NW_023494788.1, forward strand.
GTCTATTTCAATGAGAGCCTGCAGAAAAGGGTTCACTCCTGGTTTCACAACGTTGGATTATTCATTTTAATTGCATGACTTTGATTTTGTGAGAGGGCCACATTTACAGTTAAAACTCTAGCACTTATTCTACACAAGGCCAGAATGAGCCTAGCAGTGGAGCGCTCTCGAATAGGTAGCACTGAAAGCTTGACTGCAAATACTAACACAGAGGAACACACTGTGGGAAAATTAGAGCAAAAAAAAAAGAAAATACAATGAAAAGTGCGGAGCACAGACAGGAGATGAAGGCCTGACACTCAGCCGTCCAAACCTTTTGAATTTTTTAACAAAAGCTACAGTAGCTAAGAGGTCAACAATCCATCCTCCAAAAAGCAGCTGCTGAGAACCAAAAGGCCCTTTATGTTTCTTTCATAACAGCAAAAGGAATCACCAAAACTGAAAGAACACAAACATTAGGTGAGACTTTTTTTTCCTACTTTGGGAAATAGCTTTGTGGTCCTGTGCAGAGAAAGTAGCAGAGCAGCTTGCATTGATACCAGTGTCAAACGATGCCGTGTCTAACCACCTTGGGTGTCTGGTTAGAGATGTAGAACAGCAGGTCACTGCTAAACATAATTGAATGTGTAGTTTTGTTTACGACTCGACGATAACACAGATTCCAGTGATGAACAAATGCCTGTATCGGCCAGATTTTATAGAGGATTTTTAATTTTGTTATCCTCTACCTGTGTGAGCCACCAGCATCAGCCACAGTGGCCCTGCAGGCAGCGGGGATGGGAGGTTAGCAGGGCTCCAGGGGGCTTGAAGACACAGGGGCCAACAAATATTTTTTTTACATGTGAATTTTAGCCTTACTAAAAGATTTTTAACTGAAATGCCACCTTTAATAAATACCAATTAAAGGCTGGTTTTAGAGGGCGGCATTCTGTCAGCCCTCCACCACACCCCTCTATATAAACAATGAATGGCTTAGTCTGGTCACCGTCTGTATGGAGACCTTTTTTTTTAATTCAAAAGAAGATGCTGCCAAAAAAACCCAAATCAGCCCTCAAAACACCAGGAAAAACAAACATAAAAAAAGAAGAAAAACTAAGAAAACTAGCAAAAATGAAGAAGATAGTGTGTAGGTAAGTTGTTAAAAATCATTAAGATATAAACAAAAACATTCAGAGTGGTTTGATGTGAAATGCACTGTTCTAGACGGCAGTGATAGGGACCAGACATTCAAATGATTAAATGCCCCCTTAAGTCCCCTCACAGGAAGATATTATACAAAATAATTAAGAACATGCAGCCTGATGCCTGAGCACATTCTTTTTTGATAGTTTTGAGATGAGATTTTGGTCTAAAGTGTATTTATTTTTGTGTATTAGTGGAGGAAAGGTACATGCAGAGCATTATAAGGCAAATTAGTTCCCAAGGAAGGCTTATTTTTTCAGAATTACCACGATTTTACTATTACCAACATCACACATAACAACTCAGAAGACATCTGTAGTGTTTTGGATAGTAAATCAAATAGCTCTGTTTTTGTTGTAGACATGGTGACCCCTGGCTCCTATTAGCACCACTGTTAAGAAATAAGAATTGGTTTGTTTCTCAAAACTGTAAAGAAAGTCACATCTGAATAACTTTGTTTACATCTCAACCTTTGAATTAGGCCATCATTTTGAAAAATTGGTGGAATTTCTCTTTGAGATATATGGGAGTTATTTATAGAAAAGCCTTTCTATGAATGTAAAGGGCCTTTCTATTATTAGAAACGCTCTCCACATTGTGTTCAAAGCCATGATCCTGATGAATGGACTGTAGAAATGGTCCAAAATGACTTGGAATAAATCATTTCTCCATTAATGTCCATTAAAAGTTAAGAGCATTTTTTCCTTCTTCTGTAAAGTTTCCTTTTCGGAGGTACAAGGTTTTGTTCCTACAGCGTTTTCACATGATATGAAGGAGTGGTCTAATTTGAGCATTTTCAGATTTTTCCCTCAAAAATCAATAGTGCAAGATTCTTTTCTGTTTTTTTGTTAAGATGTCATGTTGTCATGTTCTCTCGACCAAAGACGTTTAACTGTAAGTGAAGGTGAAGCAGAAAATATTCTAGTATCTGCTACGCATGCTAAGAACACTCCCTAACCTGGCTTCCTATCCTGTGGCCTGGGTAAAGTTTGAATTAAAACCTGAATACCTGCATTAATCCATGGCTGAATGTCACGATCTATAGCTGGGAGCTGAATAATTGAGTATGTTTGTGGAGATTTTAGTAGGCTGTGAATAATGTATCTGTACTAGTCAAAAACCGTTTAGTATAAAGTTCTGCTTTGAGATTTTGAGAACAGCGTTTGAGAACAGCACACATACCAGTTAGGCCAGTTGCATATAGTTTATTGATCTGCTGTGAGGCAAGAGGCCCAGGCATGAGATTTTCAGGGAGTCCAAAATTCCAAACAGCTCCTCTGGTTAGACACACACAGGAGACTGAGGCACCTAAAACTATATTTCAGAATATGAAAGTAGTGCTTTTACATATGTCAATGGTTACAGTATGTTTGAGCATTTTCAAATCTCTTTGAAAATGTGGCCCAGTATTAATTACAGTTAAACTGTTAATTATGGCTAAACCTGTCCTGATCCTGGGGATCCTGTAAAGTTTAGCTCCAACTCTAATCTTACACACCTGACCCAGGCAGTGAAGGCCTTCAGTGGCATCTGAATTAGAGCTAGGTTGGTAGATCTTCAGGGCCAGGACTGGGGACCCCTGGGATAAACAATCCTTTATTAAATCTGTCACGCCTCCCTCCGGCATGGCTCGAACTACAGCTGACGCAGCCACCTCAAACCACAGTTCCCAGAATCCCTCGCTGCCGCACAGGACTCCAACCGATCAACCTATCAGCACTCAGCCTCACCGGACTTCTGACTGTACACACCTGTTCATCATTTCATGTGTTTGTTAGTTTAATATATAAGCCCAGGCTTTAGTTTAGTTATTTGTGATGTATCAGTACGAACATACTGAGCGGTCCTTCATTGCCTGTTTATTGACGTCCGTGTATGACCCGTTTTTCTGTCCTGACCCTGATTTTTGCCTTGCCCTTTTGTCTTGTTGTGGATCTCTGTGCATCTCTGGTTTTTGACCTCTTGCTCTGGCTTTTCGACGGTGATTTTGGATCCTAGTTATTAAAGATCTTAACTCAAGCCTCGTCTGCGAGCGTCTGGTTCCGTCTGCCACCATTACAAAATCATACCAGGGGTGCTGGTGATAGAATTTAACAAACCTGTGTTTAACTAGCTCACAAATATCACTACATTTCTAAAAGAAGAACTTCTTGTACCCTTTTTACTGTCAACATGTTATTTGTATTTATGTTATGTCAATTTTTTACAGGCAAAAACACACTCACCACTAAGATAAATGGTTTTAAACAGATTTTTTATGCACCTAAGACATTTGCACAATGCTGTATGTGCGTATGAGATTTACTGGAACTAGTAAGTGGCAATCTGCTCAGATAGTACACAGGCTAAGTGTGGCAAACGAAATAGTCTAGTCACGAAAGCACAGTGCTCCCTGTGCTCTGTATGATTCATAGAGAAGCTCTCACAGCTAAGAAAATGCCCCCTGAACTCAAACACGTAATGGACGAAGCTGTTTGTGCTGTCGATTCCATCAAGGCCAGTGCAACAAGTGGATGACTTTTCAAGATTCTTTGTCATGATGGGAGCAGAACGTCAGAGTTTGAAGACTGTCCAGAGGAACGTTCTGAGTCACCTTTACGAGCTCCAAGATGAGATGAGGACGTTTTTACTGGAGGACAACTCAGTGCTGACTGTAAAATCTTCTGAAAACGCTGGCCTATCTGGCTGACATTTTCATCTTAATGAGTTGACTGAAAAGAGAATATCATCCTTTTTTCATTCCCTTTTCTGAAAACACTGAGGCTTGGATGAAAAAGCTAAAAAACTTTATTGAAAACAAGAATTTTGAGGCTTTCCCTGCAGTGTTAGATACACACTGTTTAAAAGGTTGACTTGTTTATGCTTATTCTGGCTCATCTTGATGGAATGATAAGAACTGCCTTTCAAATAAATGTCACTGATTGATGTAAACCCTGATGTGGCTCTGAAACAGAGGGTCTATTTTTGCCTTCTGGATTTTAGTGCCAACTGATTTTCCAACACAGAGTAAAATGGCCCTGAAAAGTCTTCTGTCCCTCCCTCTAAAAATGTCTGTCTGAATGAGGACTTTCAACACTTAGTTACTGAAAAAGAGATACAGAGTTCATCTCAGGGTAAAAGATGATTTGTGGTGAGAGTGGACGTTTGTTCTGCGGATCGCTGATGGCTAAACAACTCTCCTCTAAAAGGAGCAAACACTCGGCCCACAGTGAGGTGGAAGCCAACAAAGTGACAGAAATTGTGGGGTGGTATCTGGGGTGGCCACTCAGATTTCAAAGAAGGCACTGTCCACACCGGTCACCCCTTTTAAGACTGCTCTGTTTTAACACTTTGTAGTTCTACAGTTACAGACTGTAGTCCATCTGTTTCTCTGATACTTTGTTAGCCCCCTTTTACCCTGTTCTTCAGTGGTCAGGACCCCCATGGACCCTCACAGAGCAGGTACTATTTGGGTGGTGGATCATTCTAAGCACTGCAGTGATACTGACATGGTGGTGGTGTGTTAGTGTGTGTTGCGCTAGTATAAGCATTTTTAAATGGGTGTGTAAAAACTCCAGCAACAACTAATACCTGCACTGTGGGGGTCCTGACCGCTGAAGAACAGGGTAAAAGGGGGCTAACAAAGTATGCAGAGAAACAGATGGACTACAGTCTGTAATTGTAGAACTACAAATAGTTAAGTTAAGTGACCCTTATTAGTCCCACAACGGGGAAATTTCACCTCCGCATTTTAACCCATCCCTGCAGTGAAACACCACATACACACTAGTGAACACACACACTTGGGGGCAGTGAGCACACTTGCCCGGAGCAGTGGGCAGCCCTATCCACGGCGCCCGGGGAGCAGTCGGGGGTTGGATGCCTTGCTCAAGGACACCTCAGTCACGCACTGTCGGCTCAGGGGATCAAACCGGAACCTTCTGGTCACAATTCTGGTTCCCTAACCTCCAGCCCACGACTGCCCCCTGTCAGCCTCCACGGAGTTCTAATTGTGTGGTGGGATACTTAAAATGGCCAATACTGGTAGCCAGCTTCATTCTGACATTAATGCTTGCAACATGTTCCAAAAAAGTTGGGACAGGGCAATTTAAGACTTTTGTATTTGCTTTCTCTCTACTGTATTTATGTTCTCATATTTGGCCACTTCATTAAGTTCACTCACTGTTTGTTTTTTTCAGCTTCATTTGCCTTATAGGAGCACTATGTAATTCAAAAAATTCAGTAAATAATAATAATTATGCATTATGATTTACACAAATATGTCATATTTAAGTTAACATTTAAGTTTGGCCTTAACTTTCTCACTTAGGAAATTAGAAAAATGTGTAATCAGACCAAAGATGAACTGTAATCACCTCAGTGTAGCTGGGCAGGCTAATCTACAACCTCCACACAATTTATCATATAAATTCTAATGCATAGAGATCAACCATTTGATTAAAACAACATAGAGTTGAACAGAATGTATGGTACCTGCATCAGTTCATCAGGCATTTCACGGGAATGTTTAAATCAGCTTCAGCTTGTGATTAACTAGCTCCACCTCTAGTTTATAACTCATTTCCACTCATGCCACTTGCTTGCAAATGGTGGGTGCCAAAAAATAAGGTTTACAGTTTTATATATCACAGAGATGCTTATGTTGCTTGCAGTAAAATAAAGAAGTTGGTTGTGTCCTGCTCTACTCTACGCCCAAAATGTTAGCTTGGCAAACAGTGAATGAAAGCTTGTGATCATCACTTAACATTATCCTAACTGGCTCCTGCTGGCTTGAATTCATTATTCAACAAAGACAGAATTTTCTAAATGAAATATTCCTTTAAATTTTAAAGACAGTTTCTTACTGCTAAATTTTTAAAGATGATCTCAAAGGTAGACACACAGACTCAGTACTGCCATGAGCTCCCTGCCAAACTTCTAACTTGGCAATAAGGACAAAATCTTCCACAATAAACTGCCTTTGTATTTGACCTTCCAGACACTCCTGAACAAACAAGCTGACATCCCCTGGTGATCAAGTCCTGCCACTGCAACAAGCTCATTGGACTGGGTTTTTTCAGGGCACCGGCCCACAGCCAAGGAGAACATGGCTTATTGAAGCGACACGGGGGATGAGTCTAACAAGGTGTGCAGGAGGGCCTGGCAGAGGCTGGTCCAGCTCATCCAAGCTATGTGGGGGCTCAGGCGGGATTAGAGAGGAGCAGGTTTGCAGACAGCGAGACGGTGAGCTAATGAATGGCAGACTGGGGAGACAGCGTGTGTTTTCATTCAGCCTGAATGGCAGACTGGTAATGAGAGGGAGCGTTTGGTGTCTTACGCAGGTTAATGAACCCAGGACAGAGGACACCACAGAGACCCTGCTTTAACATGCCAGGCACACACTGGGTACCCAGCCTGGATTGCCAGCTCGGCCCACTGTACTTGAAATGGCCCACATGGTCTGTATGTAGCATTTCATTTTAGACAGACATCTTACGAAGTCTGCTTCACATGATGAAAACTTTCACAAAGCCCTGCAAAGGCTGGTGACACTTCAACACAGCTTTAGCTGTTTGAAACTTAAATATTTAAACCTTTTTATTGCTTAATGTACATGTAGCCTTACTTGGACCTTGTTTGAAACTCAGTTGCAGTAGTTGCCGCCATCTCAGCTTTGTGCATCATGAAACAGCCAATCAAAATGTGCACCACATGATCATGTCAAAGGATATCATTTCAACTATTCGTGTAATGGTATGTACAAGATGTCCTGGCGTCTGAGGAGACTGATCTAATGCATAACCACCAACAACTGGCGAGATACCTTAGCTGTGATTTTTCATTTCAGGACACAGGACGCTGTTGTCTGGATATTTTTGGTTGGTGGACTATTCTCAGTCCAGCAGTGACACTGAGGTGTTTAAAAACTCCAGCAGCACTGCTGTGTCTGATCCACTCAGACCAGCGCAACACACACTAACACACCACCACCATCATCAGTGTTACTGCAGTGCTGAGAATGATCCACCACCCAAATAGTAAACTGAGCAGATTAATAGAAATTGTGTTAATTAGCCAGGTTTGTTTCCTGTAGAGAATATATAACTAATTTCCAATTAGAAAATCAACAAAATATGTAATTTCATCAGAAATGTTCAAACCTTTTAATACAACTGAAAAGCTTTCATTCATGTTAATAATGAATAGAGGAGCCAATTTGCGCAATACAATGCAATCATGCTAAAGCTTACAATCAATCTTTGCCAAACTTCAGACGTTTAGGGTTAAATATTCTTTTAAGTCAGACATGAAAACAACTCAGCACCCACAATGCAACAGAACCATGTGCAGATAACTTTTGTGGGGGACAGGTATCATCAACTGCAAGGAAGAAGTGAATAGAAGACTTAAGCTGAAGTTATTAGCCGGGATTTATTGAATAATATTTTGAGATTATTACAAGTGACCAACATCAAAGCCACTAGAATGGATCTCAGTGTTGCGCTTATTGTCTGCAAGTGCTAATTTAACACACCTGGCCAATGATCATATCCCAGTTTTGTTATTACAAAGCATAATTTGCATCAGATCACAAAGTTATTCAAGGAAACAACTGATCAGTTAAATTGCCTGATTACAATGTTTAAATGTATTTTTAAAGTGTGTGGAAATTGAAATTCATAAGAATAAAAATCAGCATGTTTGTTTATCTTTGTGTGTGCATGTTGTTTCATGATAATTTAGGAATGTCCCATCAAGATGATCAAACAGTTGCTTAAAGTGTCAAACATCAAACTTTCAAAGTATGATGATTTATTATCCTTTATTTATGCATGGGGAGAAGCCACTGTGCGCAGCGCCGTGCTAATGCTGATTTATGAACGTGGTGGATGGAGCCTTGTGATTGAGGGAGAGTAACAGCAGATCTAACAGGAATAACAAAGAAGATGTTATGACGAATGTTTTGAAATGTGCTGTAGGCCTGTGTGCACGAAATAATAACAATGAATGTTTGAACAGTTCAAAAAGCTGAACATCACATTTCAGTCCTCAGGATCCAAAAGACAGCAAATGTTCTTCTTCTCTCCCCACTCTGCTCTCCTCCGGCTGATAAGTGGCACTCTGGTGAAGTCACTGTCTGTTAGGCTCTGTAAACACCAGAGACAAACACAATGGAAGACAAACACGACCTCCCATTGTGCCGAAACATGACCTCTCACTATGCTCAAAGACCACTTTTTGTCTCTTCTTTTTCTTTCTCTCTTCGCCTGCCGTCCCACCTGTTCCATGGGTGCTTTTTCATTTTAAAAGGTGAAGCACTTAACACCCACACTCATCATCCACCTTATCAGAAACATCCACCCTGAACTTTCTCTCTCTGGCCATTTTAAAAGGTCTAGCTAACTTCAAGGGAAAAGACCAGTTGTGTGATTTCGCTCATCGTGTTCAAAGGAAAATGGATTTCAACAATGAACGTGGCTAACAATAAATGAAAATGTAGTGAAATTTAGTGGTAACTGAGTGTGTCCATCCTTAGCTTTTATTACAACTTCAACTATTTTGAAGACCTTTTTCCACACCTCCAGGTTTAGTTTTATGATTCTAGTAATTCTAAACACATTCAGTGATACTGAGGTCTGGACCCTGGGGTGACCGGTCCATTATTCTGAACACCAACAGCTTCTTTGTTCTTTGTTTAATTAGTATGTCTTGATCTTCTCAGCACTTTGCTTGAGGCTCTTTTCTTGCTGTATTGAATTTCTTCCCAATCAAATGCTTTTCAGAGATATGATGTATTAAAATGATCAACTTCAGATTTTTTCAAACACAGAGGTGTAAATAGGTCCAGGCCATTGGGCTATAGCCCCTCCTTCTTTTAAAAATGGAAATATTAATCACATCTTTTATAGGTGGGAAGAAATTTAGTGAACTGACTTGTTGTAACGGTGGCATCCTATTACAGCACCACGCTCAAATTAGCTCTTTAGAACGACCCATTCTTTCACCAATGTGCGTAAAGGCAGGCTGCATGGCTGGGTTGATTTTATACACCAGTGGCAATGAGACTGAATGAAACACCTGAATTCAATGATTAAGAGGTGTGTCCTAATACTTTTGACCACACACACACACACACACACAGACACACACACACACACACACACAGACACAGACACACACACACACACATGTTTATATATATTGAGATATATATTCACCTCTGTGAGGCCAAGGTGTTTTCTGCCTTCTGCCCAATTATGTGGGTTGGTACTAGAGCCTATTCTGCCACGTTAGGCTTCAGCACCCCCATGACCCAGAAGGATAAGCAGCACATGTGTGTATATATAATATATATACATATATGGAGTTGCCAAAATGTTAGAGCATGCTAGGTTTGTATATATATATATATATATATATATATAAATCTCCTTGGACATTTTAGTTCTGTGGTATTTTTCAGATCTAGAACATCTTAGACAAAAGATTGCACTGTTACAAGCTAACGTTAATGCACTGTTGTAACATGAGCTCATTAATCTTTAGTCATAAGAAGGTGCATATATTCAAATGTTACGAAGGCACCTGAATGTAACTGCTGCACCATTTAAGGTGGAACTGAAAATTTGAATTAAATTACCTAATTTCAAGGTAAGTGGCGTACCAGAAAGAAAGAGAACAGCAGGCCAAACAGCAGCAGGAAAAGACGAATATAGGAAAGAGTTTCATCTTAGCACACTATGGAATGGAGTTTTATACATTATACTATACATGTTAAGACCCAAAACCAGACAAAATACTATTTAGTTGTTTGAATTCTGATGTGATACCAGGAACCAGTTCATACAGTTATATTTGTTTGTAGCCAGGTTGTAATTATACATGCAGTTCATTTTTGTCTAAAGGTTTTTCTATTTTAAAGTAATTGAATGCTGCAGCAGCAGGGGGTGGGAAAAGAACTTAACACAAAAGCAGCTGAGAAGGGACAGGTTATCAGCACAGAGGTGTTTCTGGGGTTTTTACATACATCAGTGTCACTACTTAGGATAGTCCACCACCCAGTCCAGTCAGGAGCTTGTCTGTGGTCCGAAAATAGTGGCTAATGAAGTGCTAACACAGGTAGCGCATGGCTACAGACCATAAGTCATGATGGATCTGACTAACCAGTGCCCTTGCTGAATGAGGGGCCCTCCAAAAGTCTTGGAAATAAAGATTTTGGTGTATAGCTGTGATACTCTATGGTATTATACCGTTAAATAATACAAGACTACATTTTCTATGATCATCTTTCAAGCTCTGCTTATCTACCTGTTGTTTCCATTATCTCAACCAAATTACAAATAAAAGTGGTTTGATCCTCCAGCGCTCAGATCCATTGTGGGACTTCTCCAGTGTTGGCTTATGATGGCAGTTAGTGGCTGTTGCTGTTCACCAGTTCTGATCTGGTTCAAACAAAGCCAAAACCAAAATTTCACAAATGAAAGAAGCAGAGAGAAACAAAGAGAAAGCAAAAAGGAGGAAGGCAAGTTCTGACCTGTTTGTTTCAGAAGAAACTGGGCACAATACTGTGCCCAACGCCCAAAATTTGGTGCTAAACCCCTGGCTACACCAACAACAAGGACCTACAAAGTACAGGAATTGGCCAATGAACTCCTCACATTAATAAAAGCCAAACAGCTTTAAGTAGCGGAGAGAAATAAGGCTAAGACAGCTTGCAGAGGCCTGGCTGCTCAGTAAAAGACCCTTACTGAAGTAGAACCTCCATCAGCCATCCTGTCCACCTGCCTCTCTCTCCCTGGGCACCCCATACGCCATACGCCGAGCAGTTTATTTACATGGTTAAGGTGAAACAGAGCAGCACGTTTGCGTATGCTGAATGTTGCTGAGCTGAGTGCTGCTTATAGCAGAGGTTCAGCCAGAAAATCATATCTAAATCCTCACTTTTGCCTCGAACCACTGCAGAGGTCCAGCTAAAATTTTGCACAGTTTTCCTCTTATTCTAATTGACCATTTGCAAAATACTGATCGACAGCCAATCACAGCTGTTTCTAAACATGTTTATCTACCAATCAAAACACTGAAAAAACTTCTGAGAACATGATGAGAACTGTCTGGTGAGCTGATAATGTAAAAAATGCTTTTTTTTAAAATCTCATTCCAAAAGCTAAAAAGGTTTTTGGAATAAACAATATTAAATATTTGAAGTTTATTTGGGATCAAGTGTTTTGCCAGTAGTGGTCTATACAGACCACAACCCTCTGGCATGCAAAATTCTAACCAAAGACTGATGAGATGGTTATTGATGGTACAAGATTTAATCTTAATGTCAGCACAAGAAAGGTTGTGAGAATGTAGTCACTGATGCATCGTCTAGGCAGTAGGAAAACAAACTTTGTTTGTCTCTTTAGGTGTGGGGGTATTACGACCCTAGGGGTCAGGGGGCCAGAGGGGGGCTCGATCTATAAAAGCTGGATTGCGACCAGGTGGAAGCGTGAGGTGAGAGAGAGTGTTACAAGCTGTTGCTTCCCGGCTCCCTGACAACCTGAGAAACGCTCATGCTTCATTAGAGTGACTATAAGGCCGTGATGGCTGTGTTAACTGTGTATAGAGTAGTTTACGAGGTGCTGAGGTTTTCAGTGTGGTGTGTAAAACCTGTTTCAAAAGGTGTAACTTTAATATGTGCTCCAGCTCATATGGTGTGGATGTGACCTTTGAAGTCTGTATGTTCTCCATCAAAGTCTGTGAGGTCTAGACACTGCAGTATCTTTACGTCCTCAGTTTAAGGAGGGATGATATTTTTGTTTCTTTGTTTTCTCCTGGTTATTGGTTAAGTTAAGGAGTTGGGTTAAATTGGATGTATTTTCTTTTCTTTTTGTTGTTAGGTTTAGTTAGTTGTTAAATTTCAGTTAGCTTTGTTATGTTTATTATTTTCTCCTATCCTCCTTTCTTGTTATGCTATTTTGGTTCAGTTTTCTCCTTTATGTTTCAACTTTAATAATCATTATCATTGTGAAGCTGGTTGTTGTGTGCGTCGTCAAGGGAATCTGAAGGGCACGGATGTCTCTCTCTCTCTCTCTCTCTCTCTTTCCATTTATGTTATGTTATGACCCTAGACTGGGTTATAACAACCACATTTACAGCTCAACGCGAACACTTTTGACAGGCAAACTTATGCTGACTCTACGGTGAACAAAACTGTATCTGAGTATACTGTAGCTGCTGACACTGAGTTTAATGTGATTTCTGACAACGAATAATGTTATGTAACAATACTAAGATCAGTTAATAACTAGCTGTGGGAACTTTTCAAAGGTTAATTAGCTTGATAAGCTTGATAAGTTAGATTAAACAGACTGTGCAGTGCTTGTGTTACTAATTAAAAACATACTGTGTAAAGATTGCTGTTGACGCACTCCCACACATGCCAAGTCTGATAAAAGACCTTGTGTACAGGATGATGACTTCTCTTTATAATAGCACCAACTAGCTTGTTTTGAAATTTTGAGATGTGATAACTTCGTCAAGATAAAAACTCTATATCTACTGTCCCTGATGTTTACTATATTAGTGCATATTTTAGTATGATATTGTTATGCACAAAAGTTCAGAGTATTTGTACCTTTTAGGTCATTGGCGGTCATTTTAACTGTATACATTAGACTCTGTTTCTACTAAAGGGTGCTCGCCCACCTTCTGGACCAGTTCAGTCCCTGTTATGCAGGCAGTCGTGGGCTGGAGGTTAGGGAACCAGCCTTGTGACTGGAAGGTTGCTGGTTTGATCCCCTGAGCCAACAGTATGTGACTAAGGTGCCCTTGAGCAAGACACCTAACCCCCAACTGTTCCCTGGGGCCTGTGGATAGGGCTGCCCACCGCGCTGGGCAAGTATGCCCTAGTGTGTGTGTTCACTGCATGAATGGGTTAAAATGCGAAGGTAAAATTTCCCTGTTATGGGACTAATAAGGGTCACTTAATCTTAATGTCCAGATAAAGTGCCCCATTCACTATGTATTTGCAGCTAGCCAAGGCTTTTTAATGAATTTGGAGGGTTTGTATGGCATAGGCTGTATTGTCTCACCTATTGTATTGCTACTGTTATATTCTGTTCTAGATCATACTCTGCCAGTTCTTTCCAGATATTTTTTGAGGTTAATAAGATGAGGCGATCAGGCTACTGAATAAGTCAAGCTACCTGCTGTCCAGTGCTGTACAGAAAGCCTCACCTGTATGCCCCACTCACCATCCTGATGATATTGGTGCTTGCACAGACTCAAACTATTTTATCATAAACATTGTTTCATCCACCTTACAATACACTGAGCTCTTCTCACATTCATACCAACATTTCATCATGATAGGCTTCTAACAGTCGTCACTGATGTTCTTGAATGTAACTCTCACTCTCTTCTTCATCTAATCCAGCAGGATGGTCAGGAAGAAAGTTCAGTTCAGATCTTCGGGGTCTCTTTAGGGACCCAGCATAGCGGAGTTTCTGATGGTAATTTGCCATTTTAAACTTGAGACTGAATTTCCACCCTTCCCATCCAGTGTCACATCCTGGAGCTTTAAGACAAGGATGTTTCTCCACTAACGCACATGCTACCTTCTCCAAGTCCTTTTGGTACGCTTTGTACAAGTATACTGCTTCTGCCAGCATATCCAAGACATGCATTTTGATATCTCTTGTGATATTCAGGGTCGTGCCATTGTTTTTGAAAGCCTCATTCGCTTTCTGAAGCCTTAGCTCCACATCATAGGAAAATGAAGCCGGAAACTGGCTTGGCCATTGATCTGACCTAGAGACATATAGAGAAGCCTGCGCTGAATCTGATGAGGCTGTGGAGGAAGATGACTGGTGGATGAAAACATGCTTGCAGTGTCCAGGGTGAAGTCTGACAAGTCAGAATCTGCTGGAATTGTGGTTAAAACTAATTCCCGATGAAGTTTTAAAGTAGCTTTGTCTGGTGGCAGCTCTGAGATGTCATGCAAGTTATAAAGTTCATTATCAAAGTCTGGATCTTGATACTGAATTGTAAAACCCTTCTCGATTTGCAGTTTTTCACAGAGAATGGAAGTGAGTTCTTCCACTGAGGATGGGGTTGGAATAGACAGCTTCCTGTTGTTATCAGGTGAGAGAATGACTCGAAGTAACACTGTAACCTAGAAAAGGAAAGACTTTCAGCAAAGCAGAAATCTCTTAGCTGACACCATAAGCTTTTCACCAACTCTGTAATCAGCCAGAGGAAAAAAATCATTGAGATCTTGTGGGTTCACAATAGCTACATCACTATAGGTACTTTCCACAATCTCATATGCCCGCAAATGTTCAACATACCACGAGGAAAGCTTTTCCACCATGAATGTTATCTCTGTGCCAACAATCAGAATGCTATGAATTTGACAGAATTCTGGTAACCCACCACAGTTTCCAACAGATAGAATCATTCCTCTACTGTATAAGGTTCCTTGCAAAGTTGCATGTGTGGCCAGTGACACAGTACTCTGGTTTGCGTGCTTGTTTTCAACTACTGTCCTCCACCCTGACTCAAGAGATGATATTTTAACCACTTTCACTTTTTCAAGGTGTAATGGTGCTTTAAAGAAGCTTTGTGAGTCCAGAGCATGAGCTATCATTAGCTGATGTTTACTTGCCAATGTTTTGAGGACATTTTTGAAACTATGAACATCATGCACAACCTTCTTGGAGAAGCCGTGCTTCGCCTCGAATCACATTGTCCACAGATCAACAACTGGACCAAAACAACGGATCAGGTGCGGATAATGCTCAAGGAAATGATGTTTTGGTCGCAGTCTCTCATTGGGAAAGACCTCAGTGAACAACTGACGATGATCTGAAATCTTGCTCTCTAGATAACAGACAGACTCGTGTGACAATTTTGAGCTAACCACTAACTCCACAATGTCTTTCAAGTCCAAAATTAATTCCCAAGCCTTTTCACCCTCTGGCACCATATCACCTACTGTCAGAGAGATTAGTCTTAGGAGGGTCCAATTTTCGTGACCATTTCCTCCAATTGTTTTTTTGGAGGAAAAGGTCTTAGGGATTTTTGAGGACGGTTAATCCTATCAGAAAATCGGTATGGAAAACACTGAATGATGCTGCTTGGCTTTTCAAAGGTAAAGCACTTGTCAGCAATCAACTTCCGCAGACACAAAGCTAATTCAAATGGCACTATCCCTTCCGACAGATCGTGCAGTACGTCTGGAGGAAAGCCAGTAATGGTGTGAAAGAAGGAAAGCTGTTTCTGTAGAACACATTCAGATGTCACACCAAACACATTTGTCAATGTTTTGTTGCTCTGTAACTCAGCAACACAGCCATTGTGTTGCTCTGGACTTCTAAGCTGAAAAAGTCCCTCACAGCTGTGGTCTGAATGTCATTTAAAGAGGTTAGACAAAATCTACAAAATTTCTCCACATGAAAACTCTCCTGAAACCCTGCAAGTCCATGGGCTCCAAGGTTGTCTGCAGACACAGTGAGCACTGCCCCCCTAACACTCTCACCCATCTGTTTAACAAACACCCCATCCTGCTCAAGACTTTTTAAATCACGTAAAAGGGGTTCAGAAAATGCTTCATAGCCATAGTTTCGGACTTCAGTACTCTTTCCAAGGAGTGCCAACTGAATCGAATTGAGCCTTGATCGGTACTGTGACGCCCCATTCAAAATGACCCGATAGACTGCAGTAATTTTGTGTTTCTATCGAGAGGTGCCCAGAGGGTTTGATACTTCAACGTCATCAACATATAAACCAAGTGAAAGTCTGAAATCATGGCCACCAAGCAGTGTGTTTTCTTTGAAGTACTTACCATCAAAACACGATGTATAAGATCCTTGGTTACTCTCCTTGATGGGAAATGTCTTCTCAAATATTTCAGGTCGACTCAATAGGGTCTTCAGTGCCTTCAGAAGAGGAACAGACATAAATGTGTGTTTTTGCCCTATTAAAAACATATTCAGCAGACTCAGTTACACTGAAATTGTTTTTAAAGTAGAGGGTTCGTTTATGGTCGGTAGACAGAAGACCTTTTCCAGTGGTAGTGGTCAAAAATGGATTTGTTTTGTGAACAGCATCTGCAATATCAGCAACAACTGACTGATCAATGTTAGTTATGTCTGCGCAGAATTTCTTCAATTGCATGACAGGTGTTTAGTTTTGAGATTTACAGAATGTCATTTACACTGTCAATAATCTGCTGAGAGAAACTTTTGGACACATGCAACTTTGTCTGCATACATAAGAACAAGGCTGCAAGCTTGTGTTCAAGTATATGCTCAGTATCTACAGGGTCTAAATCTGAAATCGGTGCTTCTTCTTGAATTTCTTCAGCTTCTTCAGCTTCACCTTGTGATGAAGATGCAGCAAACTCAATAACTGCACTAAGTGCAGTACAAATAGATGTCCTGAAGTCATGCACTGTGTGGTGTTTGTGCTTCTTGAGCTTGTGAGCTCTGAAGGTGGTGTGATTAGTACTACTAAAATCACAATTTGAAAATGGACACTGAATTCTTTCATGGTTTTGGAGATTTCTTCCTAAATGACGAAGAAATGCTGCCTGGGAGCAAACATCTTTAAATTCACATATTTCACAACAGAATGAGGCATCTCACAACCTAAGTAAATGTACAATTTGTTCAGATATTAAAATGTCCTAATGATTACACAGAAAATTAAAGACGGTAGCTAAATGCTTCCAAGGCATGCTCTGATATAACACTTTGTACTTAACAATAACTTGTAATCAAAGTCAAATCAAGATAATCCTCTTCAACTATCAAATACAAAATTGACATCAAATTAAATAATCTGTGGAGAGAATAACTCGAGAGAATAACTTAGAATTTCTCTGGTCGTTTCAATGAATCAGAAGCGGAAATATCAAATTGTACAATGATTTGCGACATCAGTGATATAGGCTAACGGCAAACGACATTTAAGTCGCTTTTGAATGCAAACAAATCAAAGAGCTTTGCTAGTGTTCCGGTAAAATGCAAGAGTAAGATCACTTTCACAGAGCTTAGCTAACCTTAGTTGAGAAAAAGGCTGACAAAGGCTGTCTTGCCCAATTTGCTGGGCAAAGTCCGTGGCTAACTAGTCACAACACTGCTGCACAGAGTTATCAGGCATAAACTAAAGGTTAGTTAGGTAGATAAATGGAGTATGTCTGGACTCACCGCTCAGCCGAGATCTACGCATTGATGGGTGACTTCAGTGTTGCTTGTTTCTCTGGAAAATGTGGCGCGCAATCCTTCTCCTTCTTCTTCTTTGTCGACCGAACACAGTTATGCTTGTTCGCCGAATATAAAATTGAAAGTTGAATAGCAAACATGATATAGATAATGATTAGACTCATTTTTTTGTTTTGGGCCAACTACTTTCATGTTTTATGTTGTGCCAGCATTTATTTTTTTATTCCCAGAACATTTCTGAACATTGATTTTTTACAGTGCAGTTAAGTTTAATAAAAACTTTAAACTCAGATTCACAAATGAGTTTCCTTTACTAAACTGCATCTGTAGGTCTCTGTTCATAAACATAAACTAGCCAAAACTAATTTACTATAAAATGAAATGTGTTTGTATAAATTCAGAATAAAGACCCGTCAGTCACAACTGCATATGTGTACATATTTCTATATTGTGGTCTGTTTACACAAAGTTAGGTTAGTCCATCATTTATGTTGAATAGACTCTCCCAAAATTTTACGCTGCTGCACTGATGTTGAACCGTGTGCTGCACTGGGTCGGTATGACCAACAGGTCAAAACAAGCTCAAAACAAAGTGACCGCTGTGCCCTGATTGGTGTTCTTGCTTCGCACTTCTTTTGTTTTGACATGTTACGTTTTTATACACACATAAACCAAAAGGAACGGCAGATTTCTCATAATGTAGTGGAGTAAAAAGTGAGATATTTGACGCTGAAATGTGGTGGAGTGAAAGTAAAAAGTCACCCAAAATGGAAAAACTTCAGTAAAGTACAGATACACAAAAAACTACTTAAGTACAGAAACGAATTACATTTATTTCATTACTGTCCACCACTGGAATTAGATGAGGGTAAAGGCTGATCTCAGCAGCACTTTGGCCAGGAAGGTCCCCAGTTTGACATGCCTGTGCTAAATTATCAAATGGAACATGAAAAAAAAATGAACAGAAGTACATTTCAATGCTAAGAACAGCAGTTGCAGCTGTATTCATTATGATAACTTGTTGTAAACCTTTCACAGTGAGTATTTTGCATTTATATTGTTGAGAAAGGGGCAGTGTTTGGTCTGTTTTTAGGTCATGTATGTCATCTCAACCTCAAGAGCACTAACCGCTTTGATGTGACCTTGTTTGGCATGTATTTGGCAGCAGGTTATGCAATTAGAGAGGAGAGCGAGAGATGGAAAAACAGGGGGGCGGACACTTCATTCACATCTGTTAGGACGCTATGCAACATTAACATGGTGCAACAAATGAATGGAAAGTTTCAAAAAAAACATCAGGCTGTGGATTTTAATGAGGAAAGCTGCTAAACCGTCTGTGTGAATAGACAGAGTGTGAGGGAAAGCGGCTTACAGCACAGCTGTGAACAGCTCTATGATTTCATGGGACAGTGGTCAAAGGCAATCTATTGGATATTTAACCCTCATTGCATTTTGTTTTGTATTTTTTCTCACTCATAGCTCATTAAAAGAAGCAGAGACATTCTGTGAAGAGTGTAGATTCTAAACCTTCAGTCTATACAACCTTTGAATTTGTAAGCAAAAGAGGAGATCTTTCATTATTATTTTAACGCTTAGAAGTTGAATTTACTACCAGCAATGACAAAAGCATAATTCAATATTAATTCTTTCTCACAAGAGGCTGATTGAAACAATCCAACCTGTGTTTCAATGTATGTTAAAATATGGGCACTCCCAACTTTCAGTTGATTTTACATGTTTTTAAGGTGAAGAAGAGATTTTGATATTATTTGATTAGATGTTATTGCTGTGTACAGTCTTGATTACAGTATTGTTTTGCCCTCATATTTTTTGACATCAAAGCAAACAGAAAATAGGTCCATTAGAGCAAAATCTAACCTGCCGATACTGAATGTATCAAATATAAACATAACCCCTTATGCAATAACTATGTAATCAATATGTAATTATCTCAAGATAAAAAAAGTCCCTTCAAAGTTCAGTCCCAGAAGTTGGTTGCTTTTTCTGCTTCTCACGATCAAATTACATGTTTAGACTCACCAGTCCATGAAACCTTACTCCACATCTCAGATGTCCAGTTTTATTTCCTCTTTTTATTTCCTTTTCTGTGTACCAGCTTCTTGACAGCAAAACATGCTTTCAGACCTCTAACGCTGTTTTGCCTTTGTGATTTGCTGATATCTTAAGCGGAGTGTGATTTTCTCCTTTCTCTCAAAGATAAAAGCTTTTAATACTGTTTGCATCTTGAAAAATGAATAACCTCTACTTAGCAACAGTTTGACTGGACATTAAACAGAGTTTTCTGACTTTTGCACAGCAACTATTGGCTGTTACTTCATAACTGAATAATCCTGAACTAATTATTAAGTATTTAGAGTTATTCTTCATTCATTAACATGTTAACTTTATATATTAGGATGCATATAAATCATTACTCGATCATGGTTTACACATTACATATTTTTTTATTTTTGCAGCCCCTATTCTAAGGTGCTGTCACAGTGTCCTGTTCCTCCTCTGTAGCTCCGCCTCATCATTAGTGTTTCCACCAATGTGTATTTCGTTAGTCTTCCTTTTCCATCTGTTTCTATTGTCTTTGGTACAAGTAGCTCCCATATTTTAGTTTGTCTGATGTCATTTGCCTCATGTTTTGTTTGCAGTGTGCCTCAAGTTTAATAAAACTTATCAGCTCACGCCAACATCTATAATGGTGGTCTGAATGGAAGCAGGATGGTCAAAAGTGTTAATGATGTTCTTTATGGACTCATATCATATATAGACTCAGTTCTACTGTAAATAGTGACCTCAATTTAATGATGTCCTTTATGGACTAATATCTCTTATTCTATTGTACATAAATGTTTCTTGATGTCATTTATGGACTAATAAATCTTTTTCCAGTGTGGAGGAGCATTTATTAAGGTCATTTATGGACTAATATCTCCTATTCTAGTGTGTTGGAATGTTTATTAAGGTCGTTTATGGACTAATATCTCCTATTCTAGTGTGTCGGAATGTTTATTAAGGTCGTTTATGGACTAATATCTCCTATTCTAGTGTGTCGGAATGTTTATTAAGGTCATTTATGGACTTGTATCTCCTATTCTAGTGTGTTGGAATGTTTATTGAGGTTGTTTATGGACTAATATCTCCTATTCTAGTGTGTCGGAATGTTTATTGAGGTCTTTTATGGACCTGTATCTCTTTTTTCTAGTATAGTGTAGGAGAATTTATTAAGGTCATTTATGGACCATTTAGGGAGTGTTTATTGAGGTTGTTTATGGACTAATATCTCCTGTTCTAGTATGTAGGAGTGTTTATCAAGGTCATTTATGGACTAATATCTCTTATTATAGTTTATGGGACTGTTTATTGAGGTAATCTATGGACTAATATATCCTGTTCTAGTGTCTAGGATCATTCATTGAGGTTTTCATAGACTAATATCTCCTATTCTGGTTTGTAGGGGTGTTAAATGAGATTGTTTACAGACTAATATCTCCTAATATGTAGGAATGTTTATTGAGGTCATTTATGGACTAATATATCCTATTCTAGTGTCTAAGATCATATTTTTATAGACTATTACCTACTATTTTATTTTGAAGCCGTGCTAATTGAGATTGTTTATGAACAAATATCTCCTATTCTGGTTTGTAGGGGTGTTAATTGTCCAATATCTCCAATATGTTATTCATGGACTAATATCTCTACATATTTAGACTCTTACTTTATAAACTGATTAAATCTCTGTTTAGTAAAAGGTTTGTTCATTACTTGTAAAAGCTTATTCATTACTGAGCATACAAAGCTGTTATAATGTTGATATATTAATTTATAATGAATGACTACATTTCTAATTAGCTCATGATTAGTTAATTATGAAGTAACAGCAAATAGCTGTCTCTGAACTATCAGTATTATAGTATTACTCAGTTCTGTATACATGTATTATGTAAATATGTAATGAATGCTGTAATTGTGTAATTACTTATGAATAATTATGTAATGTGAATCAAGCACAGAGCACAACAACAACACTAACCGGGATGAGGTTATTAAGAAAGCCTAATGGGGCAAATTCAGGCCAGGCCCATGTGTGTGTGTGAGTGAGAGAGTATGTGAGTAAGTGGAGGGGGGCTGTGAATCACCAGCACTCCTGCCTCCCATCGCTCTGAATCAATACCCATTTATAGAAATGGAACGCAGTAGGGAAATTGAAGTGCTCATTAAAAGCTATGATGCTTTGTCCATTTGTGTGTTTTCAAATGTGGAGCCGCTGGTCTTTTCTGACAGTCACAATTTACTCTTGTTGCTATTTACCCACTGTAAACATACCTCTGGGTATCAGCGGCCACATTTCTCCCCTCCGGCACTCTCCTAATGCGCCCCCAGACCCTTGTCTTTCTCCTATACCACACACTCACGCACTTACACACACACCCACACACAGGTTGCTGCTGCTAGGCAACGCCTCCTCAGAGGAGGACGAGAGCTGCCTCATTGTTCCGCTGCCGTTCGGAGCATCTGTCTCAAGGTCTCTCCCTCTGTTCTCTGCTTTCTGCGATATATAGACAGAGAGTTATGGAGAGAAGCCCTGTGTCTGTTCTGTATGGAGAGCATATAGACAGGGCGGCTCTTCAGGTATACAGAGCCCTCCGAAGGTCTTCACTTATTTTTCAGGAACAATCATAATGTTGTTCTCTCAAGCTCAGAGCACACGAAGCACATGTTGTTTTATTACATTGAGCCCCACTGGGAATGAGCCTCCGACGTCTGCCAGTGCGCCAAGTCTAAAGCTTCTCGAGGAGACCTCAGACCTCAGACCTCAGAAAAACTAGCAAGTATTATTCTATTATTGTTTTTTTTTTCTCACTGAATCTATTCAGATTTACATTTACCACTGTAACCAAGGTTCTAGATGTGCCTTTCTCTTCTCCTTCAACTGTGTGATTATCTTTTTTTGTGTTTTTGATATTGATCTCCTTCAATAATATGACTAAGAACACTAACCACCACAAGCTAAAGTCTAAAAATACCCTTTTCACTGGTTAATTTGTGTATTGATGATGACTGGGTGCTGGTTTAGACTTATAATAAGTTATAGTTCACATTACATATAATGTTCTCAGCACTCTCGATCCAGGAATCTCTCTCGTGACACAGTATTACTCGCTATCCCAGCTCTAACTCTGGTGGCAGCGGTACCAGCATTCCTTTTCTACAATCATAAATATATTACTTTCTATATATTTAGGTAGTGTAAATGTCTTTTTTCTTTCAGGTGCACACTTGGACCTTAAAACCACTGTCGTACTTTTGAGGGAACATTTACATTGTTTGTACCTTGATGAAGGAAAAATGTACAGAACCTTTATTTCTGACAGTGTAGAGAGGCCTTCTAACAAGCTATTGATTAGGCTACCACTTGTGTCCACAGTCAGTGACGTATCTAGGACTAGTGATGTTTTTTCTCACGAAATTAGTCCCGCCTATTGGAAATCAAAACGTGATTGGTTGATTCCAACTGTCACTTTGTAACTGTACAGTTAGTCAATCTAATGCAATTTTTGAGATTGCTTGGCTATGTCTACCTAGATACCACAAAGAAAAACAATTCCTGATTGGCCAATTTTATGCAAGGGGCTGCACAGACTTGACAACTGCTTGGCAATGATGCATTAAGCTTGATGTCAACTAGGCACTGATTACGTGATTACGACACTAACAACATGGATGGCTCAGAGAAGACAGCAGGTGAGGAACCTGGGGATTTGGGGGTCCATATTTCAGGTTTCCTGAAGGCTATATACATTTACGCCGTTTGGCAGACTCTCTTATCCAGAGCAACTTACAATTTGAGCATTTTACACAGGTAGGTGAAGGCAGTGTTAGGGGTCCTGCCCAGGTATATACTCATTGGTATAGTGTAGGGTGTTTAATCAGGCAGGGATTGAACCCCAGTCTACAGCGCAGTAGGCAAAGGTGTTACTCACTACACTACACTAACCTACCAGGCTAGAAATGCTTGTTTGGAAGGGCACATCATGCTCTACTTTGTAGAGTTTGGCATCGTTCTAACCTTTTCTCACTGCTCTTGGTGCATCAAAGATCAGATATTGAACACTGTTATCTTTTTTCCTCTACAACAAAAGTCATATGTTGTTGGAAAAGAAGCGTCTCACCCTATAATCCTGTAAAAGTTGAAGTCGGTTAAGGTGCAGTCTGAGTTAAGGTGCTCTAACTTATCTGCCTCTCTGGACCTCCGCTGGAGGTGAGCATCTTGGTAAGGCCACCTAGGGGGGCCTAAATTGGATACAAATTTGTGAGTTTTCGGGGTCTGTGTCTCCAGTTCCCTGAAGGCTAGCAATGCAACCCACGGTTCACTGGAAAGTGCACGTAGCGCTCTAATGACCTGTGGAGTTTGGCTTTGTCACAGATTTTTTAAGTCAGGTTTTTAAAGCATTCCTTTCTCTTGTGGTTTTATTCATGACTTCATCAGCAATTAGTCAATGTCGACTTGACTCTATTACGTAACTGTCAGCATAAAAAAATCGTGCATCCCCATTTTTACACTTAAAAAATTTAAAGAATTTAAGCTTTTGTTTCCAGTGAGAGCTTAACAGTGAAGTTAAAGTAAAACTGTAATACTTAGTTTGAATAAAATTACAGATATATATATTTTTAATGCCCAAAAATCATGTGGCCTTCACTGTTATTCTATATTTACATCTGCTATATATTTTTATGACATCTAGTTTAACATTAATGTCCAGATGTTTTAAATTTAGATCATAAACATGTTGATTATGACTGCTGTCTCTTTGCACAAGAGAGTTCCTATAACTGCTGTCTAAATATTAATTCACTGTGTCATTTCTCACGGCTGTGTCAGCTTCATTATTTAAGTTTTGTTGGAAACTCAGGTGCATTACAACTAAACACCATGCATGTTTAAATGATCAGCAACATGTAGAAATGTCTGTATATTGCTAATCAATGATTATAATGAAAATGGTTGGGTAATAAGCAAATCATGGTTGATTTAATCATGAAAACTTATCATCTCCATACATATATATTTGTTTACAACCAGATCTTGACCCCCCACCATGGCAGACATGCAGACATATCGCCAGAGAGCTTGCAGAGAGGAGATTCACCACTCTGTGATGTCTTCCGGGTTTCTCAAACACTAGAGGGCGCTCCTGAGCGAGTCCAAAATGAATGGGTTAAGATGGAGCATTTGACCAAAATCATCGTTTTCTAAACGCTTAAACTTTTTAATGTAAAAGAATACAATCATTTCCTGAACAGCATAAAACATTTTGCTGTAGAAAAAAATAAACATACAGGTGAGTTTTCTTTGCTTTTTTAGTGAAACACATCCTTCTGTGTTCTAAAATTAAAGGAAAGTTCTGGACGAGTGATTAGAGACTATTTTAACTTTTTGTTTTTAGCTGTTGAGCTCCATTTACTCCCATTCATTAAGGCATCTCTCGGGGGCGCCCTCTGCTGTTTTGTAGTCCTGTTTTTGATATATAATGGGGGGAATAGGAAGTGACCAGGCTTCTCATAAACCAGCTCTGATATCACCTCTGATTAAGAACAGCAGTCGGTGTTACATCTATATATTAATTTATACAGGTGAGCGCCCCCATGTGACCAATCACAGACCTGCACTTACTGCAACAAAGATGAAAAAAAGAGAAACACACACAGAAAACAGCACACAGAAGGAATACTATGAGCAGGGCTCTGAACATTGTTAGGAGATTTTTTTTTGTTAAAGCTTATTTATTTATTTATTTATTTTTTTGTAATTGTAACTTACCTGTAATTACCTTTTTTGTATCCTGATTATGTAACACCATTACATGTTCTGTTATTACCCAACTCTCCAACTCTGCTCTTAATTAAAAGCAAAAAAACAAACAAGTCCAACAAAAATAATATGGCTAAAAACAAAAAGCCGTTGATGTAATAGTTTGGCAGAAACACTGCGGAAACATCGCGTCCCCAGTCTGAAGGTCAAAGCTACAGATCTCGCTTTGAATTTCAGCCGTGGCAAAAACGGCCTCTGCTCTGCCCACTTCGCCTCTTATCTTCGTCAATGCGCCGCGTTTGCTTTCAGGAAGGGCCTTTTTTCATTCAGAACTCGGAAGGCAAACTGGCACGGCTGATAATGATGGCCTGTGTCAGCCACATTTTTCACCTCTAGTTAAAAAGGGATTGGGAGCGCGCGCAGAGAGACGAGAGGCCTCCGCATTGTCGCGCCTGCTGAGGGAGAGCTCCTTTATTCCTTCCTGTGGTGTCTGTAAGTGCATATTATTAAGAATCGCGGCTGAGCTGTGCCACTGCTTAGCAACTTTCTTCTTCTGCGCAGGGACATTTATAGATGGTGAATTTATTGGATAGAGCTTGTCTATGAAGCTAAAAGCACTTCTTGCTTCTCCTTCATCTCCCAAAATATGCTAGTAGGGGAGAAAAAAGCAGAATTTTATGGCAGGTAATGATTTACAGGCAACAGTCACTTTATTAGAAACACTGTAGCCAATTGATCATTTGGATCCTCATCAATGGTCAGTTTCTGACCACAGGACTGCACTCGGCTGGATATTTTTGGGTAGTGGAATGCATAACAGCATTTATGCCACTACGATGCTGTCTTGAAAATGGTCAACCACCCAAATGTCATCCAATGGTCAATAGAATAGTATTTGACTGATGTCACTTATGACTGCAGACATGTGGTTGACACCTCACCGGTGCTTATAGAGCCACCATTTGTACACCGTTATTTAATAAAGCAGTAATAAATAGCTATGGTGAGCTACGTTGTTCATGTTTTTAGTAACAACAGTACGAAAAACAAAATGTTGTAAGAGTTTATAGCGTCCCAGCTGACCAATGTTGTTTAAAGAGGCTGAATAGTTGAGCCAGCAATGCAGAAATCGTTTGATAGCAAGAATAAACAGGAAAAACTTTATTGTAGATAATGAATGGCATTAAGAAAACACCAGAATGTTAGCAGGGCTCACAACTTAAGCTAACATCAAACTAACACTGATTAACCCTGTCAAACATAGAAATGTGGCTATTCCTCACCTTTGAGATCATGATGACATTTAATGGTACAAAAGAGAGAATATCCCTGACCCTCAAACTAAATAATTATATGGTTCTAGCGATTTGTATGCTTTTATCTCCTGCAATGTGCAGTATTTACAGGGTAATTTTAGATGTCTGTATATGTTATCGTGAGCAATAATGCATAATCAGGACTCAAACGTAATTATCTATTTGGTATGGCTCAACGCCTCTGATCAAACTAACGTCTTCTTGAAATCTTGACTTAACAGCCACAGCTGGCACTGATGGCTTAGACACGTTATGCTGATGGAATGTCAATATTATGGCTGTGGGGCGCTTTTCTTGGGTTTCTGAATACTATCCATAGTGTTCTTTTGATTAATGGGGTCAAGGGTGCCTGACACATTGTACAACTGCATCCTGTAACTGTGAATATTAGAGCTAGAACCTCAGTTTGGGCCATAAATGACAAACTTACTTGTATGTACTAAAAGTATTTTCTTATTTATGAAAACACACTTATTTCTTAACATACTGAAGCATACCTAAGTATTGTTGTTAGCCTTACTGTATAATTGAGAAGTATATTTTAAAGCAATGACTTTTAAAGTCACATTTTAGTTGCATTTTAGTTCCAATACATTTAATACTAACTATCAATCAAATATGGGTATCAGCACACCCGAGAGTATACATTTGAAATGTGTAGTAGTGTAGTACAACTGTGTCTTAATAACTGCGTAACCTCACTGCAGCATAAGTTCTTCCAATTTAGAACAGCACTGACAAGAACAGAAGCTGAATTTCAACATTACTGACATATAATTTAGCATACAAAGTATACATTAGTCGTGTTTAGTTATTCCGAGTACTATATTTTAATTACGTTTTATAAAATGTGTTATTTGTTAAAACTGAGTATATTTATTAAAATCCCTTTACATGGCCAGAGGGACCACCGGCGGGCCAAAGTTTTATTACACACTTCTATAAACTAAGAATAGCTCGGCCAGTTTGCATTGAAGTCCCTGTAGTTACTGAATAATAAGCCTTAGCATGTAATAAGCCTGAGATTTTAAGGGGTTCAAATAATTTAAGTGCAGCTGCAGTGCAACTCAAAAAGTACCACTGAAGTGTATCAGAACATCCAGTAGTATATTTATAATATATTCCAATTATAATAACAGCTTCGTCTCCAAGTTACATGCTTAAATCTACGTAAGTGCAACTTTAGTTGTTCAAAGCACTCAAAAGCACAACTTCATGTGTTGATTAAATAAATATCATAGCTTAATTACAATATAAATACACTTAAGCTGCCATAATCTGTTCTGAAATAATACATTTTGTATGTATTAAAAGATGTTCAAAGTGAAAACATCAAAAGTGTGTACTATTCATATTAAATACACTTTTGAAAAGTACATTTAAATACATATGTACTTTATAAGGATCTACTTAAAGTTAGCCGACATATATTTGACCTCGTATGTAGCAGTTTTACAGTGAAGAGCTCTGGTGACTAACTGAAACCTGGCTAGGCTGCTGCTTGTATTCACAGTCAGTGATGTATCTAGAATGTTCTCAAGGCCTAGATCAGAGGTAGTCACTGGAGCCGCATGCGTCTCCTTTACTGCCCTGTTGTGGCTCCACAGCAGAATCAGATTTGTAGGTAAAAATAAAATAATCCTCCTTTACAGTAAAATAAAGCTCTGCTGATCGTTCAACACAGTTTAACAATAAATGGTCTTAAACTCTGGAGTTAATGTAGAACTGCTGATTCACCCTTTAACCCTGAAGATCAGCGCAGACTGCTGGTCACCATAGCAACGCAGACAACAGTCTCACCTAGCTAGTAGCTAACGAAAAGATGAAGACAAATGGACTAATTTGTGTTTATAATCACTCCAGCTTCCTGATACGTTTAATTTGCAGCGAGAAACTGTCAATCACTAAGAAGTCTTGATGCTGTAGTCGCTTCTCATTCGCCAGATTCTTGTTCGAATTTTCCTGTTCCACCTTAAATGGTGCAGCAGTAACATTCTGGAACTCCAGGCAGCATTTAAGGTGGAACGGGGAAATTTGAACAAGAAGCTGGCAAATTAGCCAGGTCAAATGTTGAGAGCCATTTTACAAGAAACTGTTCTACTTTTGTGGAAAAGTTTCCTGCTGGAGAAGAAAAGTGGCTTTAGCTGAGCTAAAGCTTAAGGCAGAGCAAAGCAAGTCTGCGTTTTTATTTGTATTTTTTAGCCTATAGTAGGACAATAGCACATTCATAGACATATTCACAGCCAACATGGTAAAATGGACATAAAATGTTGTGGCTCCCAAGGTGGTTTGATTTTTGTTGAAAGGACAAAATGGCCGGACGGACACTGATGGATGATTGTCTGCGGAGCTCTCCTGCTATCCGCTTCAGACCAGTTGCCCACGCCCAAGTCGCCGCCACTTGCCCAGCTACCGCCACTTGACTTGGACTAGCTGCCCACTCCCACTCTACACTGAAGTTTTCATGGACTCCTAACTACTACCACTATTACTACTACTATTACTACTACTACTACTACTACTACTATTAATATTAGTAGTATAATAATTTTGTACGTAGTTTGACCAGAGGAGGATGGGTCCCCCCATGTGAGCCTTGGTTCCTCCCAAGGTTTCTTCCTCAGCTCTGAGGGACATTTTTCTCACAAAACTGGTTCTTGCGACTGGTTGATTCCATTGTCAGTTCCTAATTATGTTTACACATTAACTGACATATTAGGCCGACACTTCAGTCAAGCCTAACCAATGGGAAAGGAAGCTTGGCGGTATTTACTTAGATACCAGGGCTGAGGGTTCCTCTCTGGTAGTTGTATGTGTATATAGTTTGTGTATATAGTTTATCTATAAAGTAAAAGGAGTTTGTAAAGTGACTATTGAGTACAAGTACAAGTACAAAGTTGGTGTCTGTAATAAAGTGGATGGTAAATATACTTATGACACACATAGTACAGCAATACAACAGACAGCTCCAATCAATATAGATGATAATGTTGCTATAACCCAATGAAAGCTGGTGGGAACTAGTTAGAATTGTGCACAAAACATAAACCGGTTCCCCTCTTCCATGCTGAGCATTAGGAATGTGAGCATTGTGAGGGAAACCACAGAACAGATCTAACATAAAAAATCTTGGAACAGGTGTGAGATTCTCTTGGCTGCTCAACCTCATCCTCACTTGCTGTGATGGAAACAGTCATGATCAAAAATGGTCTTGAGAAATTGCATTTTATGTAACCAAAGTGAAGAGTGCCAGCTTGATTTCAGTTGTGTCAACAGTTGCACATGCTCTGAATTTTCCCTCAGCAATCAGCGACTCCTTGCGTGAAAACAGGCGTGTTTATGTAAGCACTAAATTTATGTGACAGCCTGGCAGAACCGTACGAACGTGCTATTTTGCTGCTAGATTAATTGAGGGAGCATTTACGTGTCCTAATTATTGTTATGAAATCCTTAAAGGGCATTCGCTTGTCTTAAAGTGCTAAATTACTAGGATTAATCAACTGCCAAAATGATTTAATTAGCAGTAAATTACAGTTGTGGGGTAAATAAAACCCCTGAGTTTGACATTAAGGCTGGGAAGGAGGGAGAATATAGTTCCACTTTGAGTAATACACTCTTCTTTTTTGAATTTTTAACATATGTATTTTA
The DNA here is from genome assembly GCF_904425465.1 of Colossoma macropomum. Classification (NCBI taxonomy): domain Eukaryota; kingdom Metazoa; phylum Chordata; class Actinopteri; order Characiformes; family Serrasalmidae; genus Colossoma; species Colossoma macropomum. Next base: position 41,906,879 of record NW_023494788.1, read on the forward strand.
CAACATGCTTGTGGCACTTAATGTTAATGCCTTCACAACTGGAAAGCAGCAGGAAATTAAGTCATGTACGAGGCGAGTACCTGAGGGATGCCCCTGAATTCATAGGCCCTCACGGCATCCACACCATTAATCTCTCTGCATTGCAGGATAAGGTGCCGCAGGATCAGAAGGCAGGTAATTACAGCATTTTCTCATAAATCCTGGAGAGAGTCCTGTATGAGAAGATATCAGAACACATAAAAACATAGAGGCAGTGATTTCACCAGACTCGAGTCTAGATGAGGCCCTTACACAATTAATCTGTCTGGGACGGGGAACACACAGAGTACAATAACAGCAACTTCAGGTTTGGAAGTACCTGTAAGTGGCCGATTCTAATTTATGTTACCACTTGTAACAAACAGGAGTCTGAGGCATCGGGATACGAGAGCTGATAGATGGATGAATGGATGGATGGATGAATGGATGGATAGGTAGGTAGGTAGGTAGATAGATAGATAGATAGATAGATAGATAGATAGATAGATAGATAGATAGATAGGTAGATAGATAGATAGATAGATAGATAGATAGATAGATACTTCAAATTTAGCAGCCAGTTTCAGTCACACAACACAGCACAGTTATAATAATAAGGGTGATACAATATAAAAAGAAAAATATATACAAAAAAAACATCTACAGGTATATATACAACTAAAAATATACAAAAATATGCAATAAGATCTGTCCTGAGATAAAAAGTCAGTGCAGTAATGACTGTGCAAGGAGGAGCAGGTGACAGCATATAATGACAATACTGAATAAATATGTGCAGATATTGGTACTGAAATAAAGTGTCCAGATGTGCAAGATGTGCGATAAGGTGTGCAGAAGAGCAATATGTACAGTAAGGTGTCCAGATGTGCAGATAGATAAAATAAACCTATGATTTAGCATACAAGTGAGCTGAGTCCGTTTATTAGAACTCAGCGTTACATTAAAGTAGCAAAGAATTGCTTCCAGGTAGATGACGAAGGTAGCACTTGGGTATCAAGGCCAGGGTATCAGCAAGTACTCTTCATTTATTAATGATTGACACACACAATTTACATCACGCGAGAGGAAAAAAAAACAAAAAGTAACGAAAACAGAAGAATTAAAAGAACTTGACTCATTAGAACAACTTCATTGATAAATGCTATCAGTTCTAGACAGCGATTCTAGTCACAAGAAACACTGGCTGTCCAAGGACCTTTCAGAGCTTAACAGCTCTGCCTCCTCTCTCTCTCTGTATGACTCTCCCAGTACCATGAATCTCCCCCCTTCCTAACCTAGTAGCCCCTCCTTCCACCTGGTCTGGAAGATACTACATCTAAGCAAAATAGGGGTAACACAGATTCATAATACAGAGCAGATAGGCTGTTGATTCCAACATGTGTATTTATTCATAAAGGACTTGCTAAATTGTTGTTGGTTTCAGCTGCAAGTGCTACCAAACACAGAGGAACCCTCAGATTAAGTGACCCTTATTAGTCCCACAACGTGGAAATTTCACCTCCACATTTAACCCATCCATGCAGTGAAACACCACATACACACTAGGGGGCAGTGAGCACACTTGCCCAGAGCGGTGGGCAGCCCTATCCGCAGCACCCAGGGAGCAGTTGGGGGTTAGGTGCTTTGCTCAAGGGCACTTCAGTCATGTACTGTTGGCCCAGGGGATTGAACTGGCAACCTTCTGGTCACAGGGCTGGTTCCCTAACCTCCAGCCCACGATTGCCCAAGAAAGATGAGAAGGTCCCACCAAGATTAGCTCAGTGGGATTAATACTACTTATAGCAGCTCTACCAGCTTTTGAACACTGAAAAACAGCAAAATCAATCACATCCTAAATTTACATTACATACATTACAGCCTCAAACGATTTTATTGTTACTGATGGTGTTTTATCTGTTATGCTTGAATTTATTGTGAATTGTTCTGTAGTTTGAGCTGCTTCCATGCTGACTAGACGCTAATTATGCACCTGGAAGCCTAGCCCACCATTATGTTTTCAAACACTCTGATTTGGTCTATAAAAAAGAAATGAAAATCACAGTTCAGGGCAAGAATCAGGGCAGAGGCAGACAGCTTTAATGCAGGTTACTGTGTATTTGGGAACCATGGAAATGCAAGCAAAGTCCACACTGAAAAACAACTAGACTCTGTTTGAGGAAATGAGAAACAAAAGGGGAAACAGGACCTAAAACAGGGAGCACAAAAAGGCCTATTTATACACAGACATAAAAAGACACTCTGACAATGTGAGAGGGTGGAGCTTGAACTAGAAAAGTGATCTGGAACTGTAAATGATATTTTTATTTTGTACAACCTTGTGCTTTGGGGTGAATGTTTATAGGGGTCTGCAGTAAGTATTTGCCAGCCGTTTTTTTGGAGTACAAACTAAGTATAAATACTTTGTTACTGTAATTAAGTACTTTAAGTATCTGCACTTTACTTGAGTATTTCTGTCACCAGACTGTTTACTAATCTATTCTTACAAGTTTTTTCATCAGGAGGTTCTTCAGGCTTCATTCACTGTAAAAAATTGTTAGCACCAAATCATTAGCAAATCAACATCTTACTGCATGTGAAAACAGAATAGGGGAGTGAATATAGGGTGCGCTTGGGTGAGGGGGATCCACTGAGCTATACATTTGCACATTTCTAGAGGTCACCTGTAATTGGCTGCTTCCAAGGCTACCAAGAACACGGGAAAAGGATGAAGCAGCAGATGTGACAGATAAGTCATGGAATTCAATGAAAGCGGTAGTGGTGAGCCAGAGCATATCCTGGAAGGCAAATACACCTGAAAAAAAAAAACTGATATTAAAATGATGATGCATGCAGGTTTAGCATAAGCCGTTATTTACGCTTAGTGTCACTGTTACATACTTCTAATTAACACTCAGTAAAGAACACCCCGTTTCAAAAACAACTAGGAACTGCAAACGTCTTTTAATGCTCTTATTTTTTACTTTACAGTACATCTAGGAGCATGTACTTTTATACTGTTTTACCAGAGTACTCATACTTCTGCCACCACTAGCTTTCAGATATACACCATATGGCCAAAAGTAAGTGGACACCTGACCTGTATGAGCTTGCTGGACATCCCATTGCAAAACCATCAAGACATTGATACTGGCCCCACCTTTGCGGCTGTAATAACCTCCATTGTTCTGTGAAGGCTTTCCACAAGATTTTGGAGATTGTCTGTGGGAATCTGTGCCCATTCAGTCAAAGGGCATTTGTAAGGTCAGACACTGACCTTGGACGAGAAGGCCTGGCTCACATTCTACGTGTCAGTTCATTCCAAAGGTGTTGAGTGGGGTTGAGGTCAGGGCTCTGTGCAGCCTTCTGTAGTTCCTCCACACCAAACTACTAGATTATGTTTTACTAAAAACTATCAATTGTACATATCATAGCTTTATTTCATAACTTATTACTGTACAAAACTGTACATTGGAAATTATACATATATATGATTTTCACTTACCTTCGCACCTGTATAAATCTGATGTGACAAATAATGTGATTTGATTTGCTAATTTTGAAACTATTTATACTATAATTAATTAAATAAGCTAATATTAGACCTGATTCTGCAGATATATGTCCGAAATATCTGCACACACATATCTGCATACACTGGGCCTCATTCACTCACCATTCTAAAGGGGAAATTTCTTCTTAAAACCCACTAAAGCAGTTTTCACGAAGATTCTGACTCACCAATAGTTTCTTTTATGGGGTTTGTTCTTAGGTAAGAACAGAATCTACACACACACAAGAGCACAAGGGAGAGAACAGTTTTGTGGTTTAAGAACACGTCATGAATCTGACATAGACTTTTTCTTACAACCTTACAGATACAGATAAATGAGACCCAGCGTTCTAAAACCATCCTGGAGTGGGCACTCTGTAATGCCCAGTGGCATCTATTATAAGGGTATTTCAAGCTGTTGCTTCTGTGTTGCTGCATTTCCTGGTGGCCAAAACAGCTCGCGAGCTTGACTCTGAACGTCAGCTCATTCTTCGCCAGTCTAGATCACGGCTCCTCTGCCCTGGTCCTGTGGGACCCCTGCGAGACAGTTTTCCCTGCTCTCACACGTCTGATTAAACTCATGAAGGGCTTGATAATTAGCTAATGAGTTGAATCAGGTGTGTTATAGCAGAGACAATGGGCAGCAGCCCCTCAGGACTGCGTTTGAGATATGCTGTCCATCACATACGGTATCACTTTCATTTTAGAGCCGTACATTGAACTGGAAAAAAATGAAGTACTCAGCCTATGTTTTTTTAACGAAGGCAACAGTTTGCATGGATCATTTTGCCTTTGTTTAACTGTATTTAAATCTAACTAACACCTATAAATCCCATCAGGACGAGGAAAAAGTACAGTACATTTCTAAATACTTTTGCATTGTGGCCTTTATGACTGCTTGTAACTTATTTGAGAAGCACAGTGGTCAGGAAATAACATTTCAAGGCAGAACATACAAGAGGAAATGAGAAACAACAAACATAGAAACTTGACCAAACACAGGGAGCACAGGAACTTGCAAGTCTTTGCAAAAGGACACTGACAAAAGGGTCCTATTTATTCACAGACATTACATAATACAGGTGAAAACAGTGATGAAAGGAACCTTGTCTGTTGTGAATGTTTGTAGTTTTCTGCTGTTTTCAAACATAGAAAAATAAATTGTTCAGGAAGAGGTACAACACATTTCTGGTTACACTTTGTTTGCAGGCTACCTACATAGGGACTACATAACACATGCATAAATTTAAGAGGCAATATATGAGTATTTATGATCAGCTTATGCTAGTAACCGCAAGATGACATAAGATGTTAAAACACATTGCATTGATATAAGGGACCTTAAACTAAAGTGGTGGGCATTTGCTCTAGTTATAACACTGTTATTAACCATCGTTCCCAAGAAATGTAACTTTTTTAGAAGTTTATATCTGCTCTATGTAGTTCTGCATGAATGAAAGTACAAAACACCTTCGTCAATAAGTCATAAGTCATACAGCTTATGATATTTTGTGATTACTGGCATAAACAGCTCATAAATACTCAAGTATTGCCTTATAAATACCTTAATCAATGCTTATGCATGTGTTATGATGTCCTTATGTATTTAGCCTTCAAATAAAGTGTTACGAAATTTCTAAATACTTGTACATTGTAGCCTTATTAGTGTTTGTTAATTAGTTTATTTGAGAACAACAATGATCAGAAAATATTAGGACAAATCATCATTAACTTTGAATGGAAGATAATGGAACATTTCTATAGGTTTATTCATCATGAAATTTTGACACAATGTAATGGGAAATTGCTGGTTTACAATCATAAGAAAAAATAAAAAAGGACAAAACATTGAGATTCAAGGTATCAAAGGTAAATGACACAGGTCTTCAAATCTGGACCCTGAATCCAGTTTCCACTGGTAGGTATCATAGTAAATGGCTAATCAGTTACATCAACAATTTAGCCAATTACAAAATCCTGGGAAATAGATTTAAGTCTAGATTTGAAGACTCCTGATCTATGGATGTATCTGATATAAGTCCACTTAATGTGAGAATGTGAGGGATTAATATACTTAATATACATAAGACAGAAAAAATGGTTGATGTGAACAGTAATTTAAAATTTTTAGTTTAACACTTTCTGTGACTATTTAACACCTTTTAAAGATGTTTATTTGAGTTGAGGAAAACTTAACTGTTAGCATCAATGGTCAGTTTCCCAGTCAGGGATTAAATCTAGTCCTGGACTACAGTTTTCTTTGGAGAAAATCTATTTAGAATGCTTGGTAGTCCAGGAGGCTTAATCCCTGCTTGGGAAACTGACCCTATAGGCTGGTTTCCCGAACAGCCTAGTCCTGCACTTCACAGCATTCTGAATGGAGATTCTCTATTTAAAAGAAAAGAGTAGCCCAGCACTGGGCTTTACCCCTGTCCAGGAAACCAATCCTAAGTGTTTAGTTGAGTGGTTTTCTTATTTGAGATCACAGGTCACCTAAGACACTGTTATGCATAGAAAGGTGTTACAGAAAGTGTTTATAACCTAAATATTTACATCCACAGTGCACTTAGCATGTGTTCAACATGGAATATGGTAATAACGATGCTCCAAAAAGACTGACAATGCTCTCTATAAACAGAACCTTCTAAGAAAAGAAACTTTCCTGATATGTTTTGAGAAGAAGATTTCGAGGCTTGCTGCTCGGCATCTCTAGAGAATTCTGAAACAAATAACTGCAACCAGGCAGCAGCGATGCAGAGCCTGTTATAGACTTTGGGGAGGGAAGTGTCAACACCATTCTCATCCAACAACTGCCTAAGAGCTTGGTAGGGAAGAGTTTCAGGCGAGCTGCGTGGAAACACGCTGCTAATAAGGGAGCTATGTTCAACTGAATGGTTCAAAGCGAAACTCAAATTGGATAATCTGTAGACGATCAAAGTTTAATCATTGATTTCCTCAGGGTTACTGCAGATCCTTAAAGATTTTATAAAGCTTTACAACAGCCACAAAATGCCTATTTTTTTTACAACCCCATTTCCAAAAAAGTTGGGACAAAATGATGTACATAATATCATTAAAAGATTCAGAGAATCTGGAGAAATCTCTGTATGCAAACGACAAAACCAAAAACCTGTATATGCTGGCTGTGATCTTTGGACCCTCAGGTGGCACTGCATTAAAAACAGACATGATTCTGTAGTGGAAATCATTACATGAGCTCAGAAATACTTCTGAAAACCACTGTTTGTGAAAACAGTTCATCACTGCACCCACAAATGCAAGTTAAAACTCTAAAACGCAAAGAAGAAACCAAATATAAACAGGATCCAGAAACGCTGCCACCTTCTCTGGGCCTGAGCTCATTTAAAACGGACAGAGGGGAAGTGGAAAAGTGTCCTGTGGTCTGACGAATCAACATTTGAAATTCTTTTTGGAAATCATGGACACTGTGTCCTCCGGGCTAAAGACCACTCAGCTTGTTATCAGTGCACAGTTCAAAAGCCAGTATTCATGATGGTATAGGGGGCATTAGTGCACATGGTATGGGTGACGTGCTCATCTGTGAAGGCACCATCAATGCTGAATGATATATACATGTTTTGGCAACATATGCTGCCGTCCAGACGACGTCTTTTTCAGGGAAGGACTTGATTATTTCAGCAAGACAATGTTAAACCACCTTCTACACTACAACAGCATGGCTCCGTATTAAAAGAGTCCGGCCGCTAAACTGACCTGCCTGCAGTCCAGATCAAAACATTTGGTGCATTATGAAATGAAAAATATGACATAGGAGACCCTGAACTGATGATCAGCTGAAATCCTGTATCAAACAAGAACAAGAAAACATTTCACTTTCTAAACTACAGCAGAGTCTCCTCAGTTCACAAACACTTACAGAGTGTTGTTAAAAGAAGAGGTGATGAAACACAGTGGTAAACAGGCCCCCGTCCCAACTTTTTTGGAACATGTTGTTGGCATTAAATTCACAATGGGCACATATTTTAATATATATATATATAAAAGAAATTAAAATTTTGCATTTGATTTGCTGTCTTTGTAGTATTTTCCTTTAAAAATGTGGTTTACATGATTTGCTTTTCATTGCATTGTATTTTCATTTACATTCTGTATAGAGTCACAACTAGGAAATGGGGTTTTACTATCAGAGGAGTTACATTCAGAGATGTGCCTAAAACATGTTAATAAGAGTCACTGTGTACAGTAAACTACACTATGCGTCTAAAAGTCTATAGATATTCCTTCTAATTAGTGAATTCAGCTACTTTACCATGCACCCATCACTGACACAGGTGTTCAATTCTGCACGCACAGCTTGTATAATCTCCAAAGAAAGGCACTGTCAATAGAATGAGATGCTCTGGAGTAGCTGTACATGAGCTTAAGGTCACCATGCACAATGCCAAGTATCAGCTAGAGGGGTATAAAGCCCCTCAGCATTGGGCTGATGTTTCCTAGAGTGATGGAACTGCTTCCAGTGTCTTTAGGATGAGTTGGAGTGGCATTCAGAATTAATCATTCAACATCAGTACCTGACCTCATTCATGCTCTTTTGATTGAATATAATCAAATCCTCATAGTAAATGTTCCAACATCTAGTGTGAAGCCTTTCCAGAGTAGAGGCTGTTACTACAGAAAAAGACATCCCAAGCTTATTACATACTAAGACTTATTATTCAGTAACTACATGGACTACAAAGCAAACTGGCTGAGTTATTCTTAGGTTATAAAAGTGTGTAATAAAACTCTGGACCTGCCGGAGGGTCCTGGCCATTTCAGCGGTTGATACCATTCATTTAGGAAACACTGGATAAGCATGTGTCTACAACCTTTTGGACACACTGTGTGTTCAGAGTAGTCTACAAACCAAAAGTATTCAGTCGACAGTGGTGCTTTGACCAAATTGACCATTAATGGAGGGCTTAAAGATGCAGAACCGACGACAGACGTCAAACACATGGAAAATCCTGTCATTCATTCAGTTTAAAGTGTAAATCCACGTTTGATTTTCAATCTGTTTAAATACGTTAGGTATATTTGAGTTTGTGAGCATGGCTGTGTTGGTGTAATTGCTCTATTTTCCATTTGTTAAGATCTTTAAAGGGTATTAAAAAGCACTGAATTTCATGTTCCTGAACATAAATTAAGCCTGTTCCTGGGAGAAATCTTACTGCTAATGGCGATTCTTAATCGACAAGGTTTTCTAACTAAAGACTAGGTTTATAGTGTGCTGGCAAGGCCAGCTCTATACGACTTAACTATGTCCCGCTTTTTTATTGTTCCTGTCCAGGAAGAAATAGTAGAAATATAAATTGGATGCCATTTAGGTAATTTCTTCTGTGCATACTTGACCTTCACGCTGCTTTTGCTAATTGCTCTTTTTAATTATCGCATGCAGTTTAATGGATTTAGTCCCAATGTTAAGGTGTGCCGCTGTAATTTGAAACCATTACAGGGATACATCTTCTGCTCTGTTGGTAAAACATCTGTGAACAGCATGGAGGGAACAAACGGAGGAGGATGGCAAAGTTGTGATCCACTTTGCCTGGTGGAACAGCCCAATAAAGTGATTCAGTTCCGAGAAACGGATTAAATCAAAGCAATTCACGAAGAGCTATTTTATAGGAGATCAATAAGGAGGGCAGGCTCCCAAAGCTAGCTTGTATCTACATTTCAGGGAAGCTTATGTGCTCAGACTTGTCGCCATTTCCCCTCCGAGTTGGTGAGAACCTGCATGCCTGAATGACCATAAAACACAGCAGCAAGGAGCTGGTCCTTTACTTAGGCCTTCTATTCTGCTCACGTCTTGTTGTGCTCCACGGTTCAGGGTCCATTTGCGGTCAAATGAGGGGAAATGAATTTTCATGAGTTCTCTCAAAGCAAATTGAGATAGAATTAAAGTAGGGACTCTGAAAGCCCACAGGGCTGCAGGAGCCTGCAGGAGCCTGCTCTCCGAGCGGTAGGTGCAAGACGGCAGATGTTTATGAATTGAAGGGTGCATGCTGGCCAAGCCTCTGCCACTTCACTGCTTTTATGGCTACTGAGGAAAGTGCTGGGGATGCAGGTTTTCTAAGCCATTCGCTTTATGGAGATACCACCCCGGAAAATAATTACACTGTACTTAGCATTATTTCAGACAGGCACAATGTAAGAAGATGGATACAAAAGAGGGGCGAAAGGAGACGGTAGAAATTATATAAAGAGAAAATGGACAGCAATAGAGAAGAGTCATTAGGATTTCAGTCCTAGGAGAGCACAACAAATGAGAAAAGCGTCATTAGGGGACCGAATTCCATAAAGGGTCTCTCTGACAGCTCTCTATTCAAATCACTATATCGTAATACACTAAAACTTGTTCCCTTTCCAACTCAGTGTCCATTCTGTCTCTCTGCCGATGCTCCGGCTTAGTATCTGCATTGCCGTTGCCTCTGCAGCACTCTTCTCTGTGTATGTTAATACATCAACTCCGCTACTTAAGTACGTCTCTTTACCCACTGCTTCCACAAGTAGCACAATTAAGTTGGCTCAAGGCCAGCGGACCTACGCCAGCAGCGCTGCCAACCGCATAATGTAGCTATAGAGATTTAAGATGTCCACTGGGCAGGAACAACATAGCCGGACTGCCGTCTCAGCAACTTCCATGGGCGAAAATTCACAAAAAAGCATCTCTTTCTATTTTTTTTCCTTTAGAAATAAAGCCAGCGCCTAAGGGAAGAGAGGCCAATCCTGTTTGTGCCTCCATTATGAACGATTCTGAGCATGAGAGGTGACAGGACGTGGTGCATTCTCAGTGCAGTACAAGAGTATGAGTAACCCTTCACCTTGCATAGAGAGGACCACTTTTAGCATTTGGCGTACTAATCATGCAGCGGAAAGGCAGCCTAAAAGCATAATTCACGTTATGACCCCTCGGTCAGGACGTTCCTGCTGTGGCTTTATTCACGTCTCTGTGGTCGTTTAATCCAAGTGCTTTAAAGTTTTGCTCCGCAGGGGCGGCCACTTCTTTTATAGAAGAGAAAAAGAACTTAGCTGACCTCGCTGGGCAAAATCGTCCCAAAGATGGACCAGAGATGGAGACTTTAGTTGACTAGCATGTAGTTTGGACAGCGAATGTGCTAGCCAGTGCAATAGTGAACTTAGCTGGAGTTGTCAGCTAATCTAGCTGTAAGTTCCGTATCATGTTTCTTTAAAATGAAAGCTTCAGATGGACTAGCTATTTAAGCAATAGAACACGAGAGGGAGTGTGGTATCGCCAAATAACATCACGGCTGTGATTTGGTCGCCGTAGGTCATCAGAGCCGTGATGTTATTGGCGATAACACACTCCTCGAGTGTCCTACTGCTTTAATACAACAGTTAAATAAATAAAGTAATAAATTAATAAACTGGGCCGTGAACGCGGCGTTTAATATGTTTTAATGTTCGCAGTTCCTTCACCAAATTATAGTTCCTTAACAAGCAGCTCATTGCTACGTCAGAGTAACGAGCTCCGCCCACTCGCTGCTCAGCCGGCAGTTCGTTCTCCAGCTCCTTAGACTAAATTCCCAAACTGTCATCACCACTGAGCAGCTTTTTTGTTTTTTACTGTGGCAGTTTTATGGCTCAGTCCGATTTGGTCAGACTCTGAAGATCAGACTACACATTTGGCGAATGGTATTTGGTTCATTTCTGGCTGATTCCAGGTTGTTCAGCTGTTCTTCTGTCTCAGCTGCCGACTGAAAAGCTGCTCAGTGGTGATGACAGTTTGAGAATTTAGTGTCGTCTCATCTTCAGAGTCTGACCAAATCGGCTGTCGGTCAAATGTGATCTTAAAAGTATCCATTTTCTGTTTGTGGCAAAGTAAGAAGTAAAATCATTCAAATGGCTTGAGCGTCTCCTACCGCCCTTAAAGTCGTTGCTTAGCAACGGCATCTCAGTGGAGTGATACAGTGTTTGTGAAAAACCTGTGATGTTATGGTGAAATATCAGCGCGGTTAGAATGCCTCACAACCAATCAGCTTGTGTGGCCGGAACTAACTGCTATATAATATGCAAACTAGTTAACTTGCTATGCAAACTGCAGACTGATCAACTATTTCAAGATGTTTTGCCTCTTTACATTCGATACCATCTTATCGTGTGATCATATGTGATGGAGTTATGAGCCTATAAAGAGGGGCTGAGATACACGTCACCTGCCTCTCACTGTGTGGAACTAGTGGATTGGTGTGTGTCTACATTTTGTGTGAAACTGACCAATAGACTTTGAAGAAATCACTAAGGACGGACCATCACGTTGGAAATCATTGTTTATTCGGTCAACATCACTCATACTCAGTCTGAAAATAGTATCGATGCATCCTTAGTTTAAATAGATCATGACGTTATCTATGTAAATATCTAAGATCGAAATTATTATTATTATTATTTATTTATTTATTTATTTAAACTGTAGAATGATCTATATATGGTCAAAATGACCACTGATGACCTTACAGGGTTGAAACACTCTTTTTGTGCTTTGTGATTGATATTATAACAATGTCAGACTAAAAACATACACAAATTTAGTAAAACTCAAGAAACAGCAGACGTGAGGGTTTCATTCTGTTAAAATGACCACAACTTAAAAATTATAAACAGTCAAAATGGTCACAAAATGGCCACCCGCAGAGACTCAACTCACATTTACAACCCAGACACTGGAGCCTTTGCACAAATGAGCCTGTGAACATCTCTGAGACGGACAAGCTTTTTTGTTTTTTTAATAATGGTGCTCAGAATTGCTCAGTAGTTTTGCAACTCCATTAAATTTTCCTGCTTACTTCTGGATAATTTCACTGCTGCTCTTCATATCAGGTCTTGAGCAGCAAATCCATATCAGGCTAATAAAGCTGTATGTATGGACACCTTGTTTTATGGTCCAGAGCCTCACAATTTTCTCAGATGGTGTGAGGACTTAAACACTGCAAAGATCAAAATTCTCAGCCCTGGCCACCCTGCAATCTTTAACACGTCGCAGCAGGATCGATAGGAGAAAATGGAGCCTGCGCCTGCCGGCAAACAAAGCCAGGAGTGGCATCAGAGAACAATAATCTCAGAGATGCTTTGTGAGAATCATGCATGATGAAATGAAGCTTTAACCCAGCACAATTAAAAAAGATGGTTCTTTACTAAAGAAAATGGTTCTATATAGACCCATAAACACTTAAAGGGTTCTTTGCTTCTCGAAAGCATTCTTCAGATTGATGGAAATTGTGCTGTAGATGGTTCTAGATATAATCTTTTGTTCTTTTATTCACACAAGCTTGTATTATAACAAAACATGACTCTTTATGGTGATATATAGAGCCCTTTTCAAAAAGGTTCTATATATAACAGTTTTCTTTATTGAGGAAACCTTGAAGAACCATCTCTTTTAAGTGTGAGAAGAACGCATGTGGTCCATCTAGTGTGTCCTACGGGAGATTAAAGCAAGAGCCATTTCCATAAGATTACCATGCACAAGTCATTTCGTGGAATGGACATTCTGACATATCAGTCTAATGTCACTGAGCAGTATAAGTGCCACCATGAATTCATCTTAGTATGTTTTAAAGCTGTTAAACATGTTGGAGCTCTAGCTCACGAACTATGGAAGAGAAGGTGACCTCAAAATGACCTGTACCTTCCTGATATAACCCTTTTGGAAACATATTGTGGCTATACAATAACGTGAGGCTCATTAGGGGTTGTTTGTTTAATTTAAAGTTGTAGTCCAACTATTTGCACCATTTTTAGTCACTTTTCATGTGTTTACAGTGGATTTTAATACCTTTCCAACAAATATTCAGGTTAAATATGTGATAGGGCCACTTTGAAAATGTGCTCTGGTACCAATTACCATTTAAAAAACATTATTTGTAACCTAATCCAAAGGAATGCATTATTATGTATGTCATATTGCAGATGTTTTGATCCAGATGATTTGCTATTTTTATGATGCCAAATGTAACAACACATGAATGCATTTTGGTGCTGTATAGAACTATTTTCAAAAAGGTTCCATATAGAACCATATAAAACACATTCTCAATCAATCTGAAGAACCACTTCACTATGCAAAGAAGCCTTTAACCATGCACATGGTTCTCTGTCTATAGAACCATTTCTGAAGAACCCTTGAAAAACCATCTTTTTGAAGAGCGTATCTTTACATCCAGTCAAAAAGTCATTAAATATTTTGGTGGAGATATTCAAGTAAAGTATGCATAATCTGGAATAAAAATAACATATTGTAATAACTGAAGTTGCTTTTCATTGCTGCTAATAGAAACGTATTAAACATATGGAGGAAAGCTATTAATCCCAAACTGATCAGTTTGTCAGCTCCAACAGACAGTGGAAGAAACTGTGGAAGAAGAGTTAACATATGTTTAATATCTTTCTATTAGTAACAATTATTTTAATATTTCATTTTTATTCCAAATTATGCATACTTTACTTGAATACCTGATTAACTCCACCAAACTATTTAATGGCATTTTTGACTGGATGTAAAGATACACTCTTTACAAAGATGGTTCTTCAAGGGTTCTTCAGTAAAGGGAATGGTTCTATATAGACCATGAACACTCAGAGAACCATGTGCATGCTTAAAGGCTTCTTTACATGGTGAAGTGGTTCTTCAGATAGATGGAGAATGTGTTTTATATGGTTCTATATGGAACCTTTTTGAAAATAGTTCGATTCAGCACCAAAAGCTATTCTTCTGTTGTTACAAGCTAGACATCACAACATTAACAAAACATCTGGATCAAAACATCTGCTATATGACATACATGTAAATGTATTCCTTTGGATTAGGTTACAAATAGCGTTTTTTAAATGGTCATTGGTACCAGAGTACATTTTTTAAGTGACCCTATCCTCGTATATAACCCGTATATTTGTTGGAAGGTATTAAAATCAACTGCAAACTTGCCTTTCATTGCTACTGATGGAAACATATTAAACATATGAAGGAAAGCTTTTAATCCCAAATTGATCAGTTCATCAGCTGCAACTGACAGCAGCGAAAGAAACTGTGGAAGAAAAATTAAATTTAGCAAAAAAAGAGAAGAAAAAAAAGAGCAATTTAGCAGCTTGTATCTGTCAGCTTTAAGTTAACATCACTGCCAAAGTAAACATGTTTGTTGTGATATTTTTCCCTTTCACATGTACTGCTCGCCACAGCGCTGTCACTCTTCACACAGTCATAGAGAGACAGTGAGCGAGAGCGAGAGACAGAATCTCACAACAGAATTTAGCAAATAAATTTAGCTCGTAAAGATGAACACAAGCTCACAATAAAATCACCATGAGTAATAAGAGTGGTGTTAATGTAATCCTGTTAATATTCACTCGGTTTTTATAACAAACCTGATATCTAATTACTGTCTTTTCTTCTGTAGCTGTAACAGAACCCTGTTTAACCTCATCTAACGCTCTGAATTCAGCTAATGAAGATCTTTTTAATTAGCTGATGAGCTGAATCAGGTGTGTTTAATGAGGCAGTGAGCTGAAGTCTGCAGTGTTTTGGCCCACAAGGACTGAAGCCTGACACACCTGCTATAGAACAATGGTTCTTAATCCTGGTCCTGGAGTACTATCGCCCAGCACATTTTCACATGCTCCCAACTTAATATGTGTGCAAAAGTTTGGACACCCTGGTCAAATTACATGCTTGATCCACACACTTTTAACACATGCTTCCCAATTTTTCACACATTTTAATTACTGTTTATTTACAGATTTTAACAAATCAAATACAGAAAAAAAGAAACAGAAAAAGTGGCCTGTGCAAAAATTATGGCACATTTTATATTTTCTGTTTTATTTTTTCCAAAATGTTATACTCAGCAAATTGTGCTCTGAAATTAGCAGAGAAATGTGATATTTAAGCCTGTTTCCTATAGAGCATGTCTTATTTTCACTTAGAAGATCAACACAATAATTAACTAATTAATTAAATAATTCAACCAGGGGTGTGCAAACATTTGCATACGGCTGTAACTATAGAACTAAGCATTGTGGTTAACACTGCAGCTCTCCTTGTGGGAGACTGGGATTCTCAGCCTGGTCAAGAGCACCATGCTACACCAATAAAAGTCCTTGGACAAGATGCCAAACTTTACATCCACCTACAACTAAAATGATTGAATTAAAGTATTTGATTGGAGCATTTAGCAAATACTTAAATGTAAATGTACTCCAGGATCGAGAACTACTGACATAGAAAATACTTTCAATCCATTTTGGTAATATATTTAGTAAATGTAGATGTAAGAGTATGAAGAACACTTTTACAATTAAAAGAACTTAACCATTTAGTAACCTTTTAAAGTCAGATTGCAGGTACAAAAGCAGTTACATTAAATCTTTAAAATCCCAGGCTTATTATGCACTAAGGCTTATTATTCTGTAACTACAGGGACAACGAAAACTGGGCTATTCTTAGGTTATAGAGGTGTGTAATAAAACACTGAGCCCACTGGTGGGCCCTGGCCACTTAAGGGGTTAATAATAGCACAGATATAGAGCCAGTATGTGTGTAACACAGGCTTACTGAACCCTAAATCCAGTTCTGCAGCTTTGTGTGACCACATGGTTGTACAAACACTGAATAAGCACTTTTAGAATTTAGAATTCCTCTGAATATTTAACTAGAACTAAATTATCTTTTTAGCTTTTTGCTGACCAAGAATTTTACTTTGATTAGACTTACAAAACTGGCTCTACAAACATCAGAGGAGGTTAACATGTTGAGCTGCATATATTTGGCATTCTTACAAGCTCATTTTGGCTGCAAACTGGTTCTATTCCTGACTGAAACAGTTAATGTCTAGTAGGCTTTTAGATTTGCCTGATATACGCACAGTAGTGTGGGAATATATGTGGGAAACAGTGGAATTAAAAGGAATACATTCTGGGTGCAGTAGGACAAAAAAATAAACATTAAATCTGCTGAAATCTGCAGCCAACTGAGGAAGAAAATGGAAAAGTCTTTAGAGATCAGTTATTACAATTTGAGTTTCATTTTGATTATGGGACTAGTTTTTTTGGGGGCAGATAAAACTTAGTCTTGAAAATGTTAAGAATAGAAGGTTCAACGTTAGAAGAGATGCTCTTAAGGCTGTATGAGCCGAGTCATGTATGAGTCTGAGACATGTGACTTTTCTGCCATGGCCGTCATGTTGACAACCTGGTTTAACAGGAGATAATGGAAAGAAGTCACTTCAGACAAAAGGTGTGAACAAAAAATGACATTCTTGGTGTTCGTTACCACTTTCATCCACACTGTGCTCTTGCAACAGACAGAACAACATGTTACTGGCATGTTTTATACAGCAGATAAACAGCAAAGCAAGATTTGTATACAACCCTCTTTCAAAAAATGTTGTGATGCAGTGCAAAATGTAAATAAAAACAAAATGCAATGATGTGCAAATCATTAAAACCCTATGTTTGATTCAAAATAGGGACATTTCAAATTTTGAAACTGACGAATTGTATTGTGTTTTGAAACAATATAAGCCCTTTTTTAATCTGATGCCAGCAACTCCTTTCAAAAAAGTTGGGACGGGGGCCTGTTTACCACTGTGTTCCATCAGCTCTTCTTTTAACAACACTCTGTAAGCGTTTGGGAACTGAGGAGACACTGCTGTAGTTTTAAAGTAAAATGTTTTCCCATTCTTGTTTGATACAAAATTTCAGTCGCTCAACAGTTTAAGGTCTACTTTGTCTTTTATTCCAATGGGTGACAGATCTGGACTGCAAGTTGGCTAGTTGAGCAGTACTATTGAACCATGCTGTTGTAATAAGTGCAGAATGTGGTTTTACATTGTCTTGCTGAAATAATCAAGTCCTTCCCTGAAAAAGACGTCATCTGGATGGCAGCATATGTTGCTTTAAAACCTGTAAATATCGTTCAGCATTAATAGTACCTTAAACGATGTGTCCACCATGCCATGTGTACTTTTTTATATCATTGGCATCTATTTTAAAATAGGCATATATTTTCCACAAACAATAAAATTTGTCAGTTTTAACATTTGATATGTTGTCTTTGTACTATTTGCAATAAAATATAGGGTTTAAATGATTTGCACATCATATTTACATTTCGCACAGCGTCTTAACTTTTTTTGGAAACAAGGTTGTATATATTATTTGGTAATATAAGCATTTCTTTCTCAGTCTATCTTAAATAAGCTTGAGCCCAGAGAAGGTGGCAATGTTTCTTGTTTCTTCTTTGCATGGTAGTATTTTAACTTGCATTTGTGGATGTAGTAATAAACTGTGTTCACAGACAGTGGTTTTGGAAGTGTTCCTGAGGCCATGCAGTAATTTCCACTACACAATCGTGTCTGTCTTAAATGCAGTGCCTGGAGTCATGGCCTCCATGTCTCTCTTGTTGGTGGTTCTTTAAGGAGTTGTTTTTCTGTACACAATATTTAACTTTTAAAAATTTTTAAAATTTCTAGTGTAGCATTTTAAGATTGTCCTCAAATAAACATTTTACCAGTACCAACATGACACATAAAAACCCAGGCACGTGTGGTTTCACTGGTCATTTTGGATAGTAAATCAAATGTTATTTGTGTTTTAGACGTTGCAGCCTCTGGTTACTATCACGACCGCTGCAATGAAATCTGAGTCAGTAAGTTTCTCTGCAAAGAACCATTTCACATCAAAACACTTTGAATGACTTTGTTTACATCTTAACAGATGAATTATGCAGAGCTGGGAAAACTGAGTGTAGTTCCTCTTTAATGGTTACTTTGACTGGAAATTAAATAAATGAAAAGATGGTCTCAGGAAACAGACACCCTAATGCTCGCAAGCTCCTCTCTAATTTGTTGATTCCGAGCAAATATAAGAGCACGTGTATTATTCATCATCCATTTACCATTAATTATTTAAAAGTACACAGCGTTTCATTGACATAATATTTATAAATCGTCTAGACTGACATCAGTCAATTTACATAATTTAACGGGAAGCATCCTGACTGAGAGTCCGACAGAACACACTGATGTATAAATATCTATTAAAGAGCTTTAAAGTAGGAGGCATCCTTCTCTGTCTTTCTGACCAGAAGACACAGACAGGTGGAAGACTGAGTGAGTCTAGCGGGCCAACCGGACGCTAGCAGCCGCCATTAACTGTGCTGTTTGTCTCCATTAACCTGGAGCACGGTGACAGTGCCTTGAGAATACAACAGAATTCAAATTACATCTAATGTAGCAACTAATTGCAAAATTTATTCTCCATTTTCCCACGCTCACCTTCAGCCTAATCATCCAATTCCTGTTGTACTCCTCAGGGAAAAGTCCGAGTACAGACTGATTTAATTCGAAATAAAACAGTTCTTTTCTCTGTAATTGTTTTAAATTCAGTCTCATTAGGAATCTGTCTTACAACACGGAGATATATACTCTGATACTGCACTGTATGCTACACTGATACTACACCTTATACCGCACACTGAATACTACACTAATACTACACCTTATACCGCACACTGTATACTATACTGATACTACACCTTATACCACACACTGAATACTACACTGACACTACACCTTATACTGCACACTGTATACTATACTGATACTACACCTTATACCACACACTGAATACTACACTGACACTACACCTTATACTGCACACTGTATACTATACTGATACTACACCTTATACCACACACTGAATACTGCACTGATACTCAACCTTATACTGCACACTGTGTACTATACTGATACTACACCTTATACCACACACTGAATACTACACTGATACTACACCTTATACCGCACACTGTATACTATACTGATACTACACCTTATACCACACACTGAATACTACACTGATACTAAACCTTATACTGCACACTGTATACTATACTGATACTACACACTCAATACTACATTAATACTACACCTTATACCACACACTGTATACTATACTGATACTACACCTTATACCACACACTGTATACTACACTGATACCTTAAACTGCACACTGTATACTACACTAAAATACTACACCTTATACCACACACTGTATACTACACTAATACTACACCTTATACCGCACACTGTATACTATACTGATACTACACCTTATACCACACACTGAATACTACACTGATACTAAACCTTATACTGCACACTGTATACTATACTGATACTACACCTTATACCACACACTGAATACTACACTGATACTAAACCTTATACTGCACACTGTATACTATACTGATACTACACCTTATACCACACACTGAATACTACACTGATACTAAACCTTATACCGCACACTGTATACTATACTGATACTACACCTTATACCACACACTGAATACTACACTGATACTAAACCTTATACCGCACACTGTATACTATACTGATACTACACCTTATACCACACACTGAATACTACACTGATACTCAATCTTATACTGCACACTGTATACTATACTGATACTACACTCAATACTACATTAATACTACACCTTATACCACACACTGTATACTACACTGATACCTTAAACTGCACACTGTATACTACACTAAAATACTACACCTTATACCACACACTGTATACTACACTGATACCTTAAACTGCACACTGTATACTACACTAAAATACTACACCTTATACCACACACTGTATACTACACTGATACCTTAAACTGCACACTCAATACTACACTAAAATACTACACCTTATACCACGCACTGTATACTTCACTGATACCTTAAACTGCACACTGTATACTACACTAAAATACTACACCTTATACCACACACTGTATACTACACTGATACCTTAAACTGCACACTGTATACTACACTAATACTACTAATCTTATACCACACACTGTATACTATACTGATACTACACACTGAATACTACACTGATACTAAACCTTATACCGCACACTGTATACTATACTGATACTGCACACTGTACACTACACACCATATACTACACTGACACTGCACATCACACTGCACACTACACTGACACTGCACCTTATACCACACACTGTATACTATACTGATACTGCACACTGAATACTACACTGACACTACACTAATACTACACCTTATACCACACACTGAATACTACACTGATACTAAACCTTATACCACACACTGTACACTACACTGATACTGCACACTGTACACTACACACCATATACTACATTGACACTGCACATCACACTGCACACTACACTGACACTGCACCTTATACCGCACACTGTATACTATACTGATACTGCACACTGAATACTACACTGATACTGCACACCACACTGCACACTGTGTACTATACTGATACTGCACACTGTATAGTACACTGATACTGCCCACTACATACTACACTGATACTGCACACCACACTGCACACTGTGTACTACACTTACCCTGCACATTGTATATGCATATAGCAACAGTCACTGTTGGCCTTTTTTGTGTCATAACTTCTTCTTAATGGTTTTAAGTTGTTTTTAACCTAAATAATCTTAATTAAAGCTGGTAAAATGTACTTCCTAGAGTATGCAAAGCAACTGAAGGAATTGGGGAGATGCAGGAATAGAATACACAGTAGCACACAGAAAGCTCCAATTCCACCCGCTGATGCAAGTGCAAGTTTAAATGTACAAAGCTTCTGACAATGTTAGGGAATATACAGTTACAGTGCAGAATTCAGCTACAAGTCAAGTTATTTACATTTCATTACTTCCACAATTGAGGTGCCATTTGTGCTAATTATGTGTTCAATATGGATGGAAAGTGTTCATTTTACCCACGCTGTAGGTGAAGGGGCATACAGGTCTCTATGGCAACTTGGGATGGGGTCTTGTGAGGCCCTGGGTGTTTTACCAATAACACATAATTAATTTAGCTATTGCATTTTTTGTGTAAGGTCTGTGTGTCTAACGACAAACTCGAATCATGATTTCTTCTTACTTGTTTTTGTTTTAAACCAGAGTTATAATGCAAGAACAGTAGTCTTAGAAAATCTGAAGGGTAAATGCTAACACCACCATCACACACTGTCTAAAACATCCCATTTGAATGGCAAACAAATTGCCATGGGTCAATTATGATATGGAACTTGTGAAACCTTAGAACAGGAAAATATTTAATTTATTTAATCATTTGTAAATATTTAATGACTATTTGCTTATCTAATGTTTATTATGCAGTGCAGTGGCAGGCCTGTGCTGTGGTGGGGGAGGCAGTGAGTCACCTTTGATTCTTATGTTATCCGTGCATCATAGTCTCTGAATCTTCAGTGCAATTCCCCAGCCCCATCTCACCTCTGCATGGCGTGAATAATGCAGAATGTTTTGCTTTTCATTTCTTGGCCTGTGTTATTAGGTTAGAGCGTCCATGCATGCTGTGCGAACAGAGCGTCCCAGACGAGGAACAGAAACAGTGTTTAGAAAATAGGCATCAAGCAGCAAAATACAACGGAATAAACTACAAAAATGAAAGAAAACAAAACAAAAGACTGAACAAAAGGGACAAAACATGAATTCAGTGATGAATGGCTATTATCAAATACTAGCTGAACATTTCGTGCATACATCTTTTTGTAGTAAATCTACAGTCTTGAAGCGACTGCCCAAGTCAGGAAACTGATAAATGTGAAGAAATGCAATGTGCTCTTTTACAAATGATCTTTTTATTAACCAAAGTAAAGTAACACATTTGGCTATTTATCCATTTGATAAAAGGATGGTTGTTCAACAAGTTATGATGATTTTCAGTATAAAACAGTGTTTTCACTTGCAGCAAATGTGCATTACACACTGGCCTGTACAGATTCACGATTACTACCCAGCACTAAACACACCTTTCAAACACACTATGTGGTGATTAAGTTACACCTGGAATACAGACTCCATGTTTTTGATATTCTACAGTGATAGCACTAGTATACAGTTATTGTCTGTATGTTTGAAGTTTAGCGCAGCACAGAGTCAAAGTCCAATGTATTGTTAACTTTTGCTGCATTGCTCCCTGCAGTTCTGCACAGGACAGCAAGTGGCTCTGTTAATAATGTAGGGCCGAGACGTGGGTAGAATAGAGGGTACAACCAGGACTTTCTGTGTGCTACGTATTTTCTACCACTGTATTAAATATGCACAACGCTTCCTTTCTCATTGGTTTCACCGTGGTTTCTTGCAGACTGAACATATGAGCTGATTCAGACTGCAGTTCAGATCAATAAGAGCTCATAACTGATCTGTTTAATGAGAGTAATGATAAAGTGGAACTGCTGTGTGACTAATATTCGTATTCAAGTGTTTTCTTGTTCAGAAATGCAGTTTGCGACACAAGCTGAACAAACTTTTAGGCGTTGTTAGATCACATTCTTGGTAACACTTTATTTGGAGTGGTCCTTTGTAGATGATTAATACATTCTTAACAGAGTGTCAGCAACGCATCTGAATACACTGAAGTATGTGTGTGACTGTTCTGTTGATACATTACTGACATTGAATAGATGTGTTGTTAATATATTATACTTCCATTACACAAAATCTAACCTTACCAAAACCTAACCCTCACCCTGGCCCTAATCCTAACCCTAACCTTAACCTCATGGAACCTTAATGGAAAAGAATAGATAAAATGGCAGAAATAGATACACTTTGACACCTGCCCTACAGAGGTCCGTGACTGGCGGTATCAGGTGGCGGTATCTTGTGTTAGGTGGTGGTAAGGGAAGCAATTTAGATGCAATTTGTACTTCAAGAAAAGGACTTAGCTTATGTGTTGATTTACTCTATAAATTGATTGGTCTTCACTGCTTACATACATCCATCCATCCATCCATCATCTAAACCATTTATCCTTCTGGGTCACGGTGGGGTGCTGGAGCCTATCCCAGCTGTCATTGGGCGGAAGGCAGGATACACCCTGGACAGGTCGCCAGTCCATCGCAGGGCAGACAGACAGACATACACAGTCACACACACTCACACCTAGGGGCAATTTAGCATGTCCAATCAGTCTGACTGCATGTTTTTGGACTGTGGGAGGAAACCAGAGTACCCGGAGGAAACCCACGCAGACACGGGGAGAACAGGCAAACTCCACACAGAAATGACCCTGGTCACCTGGCCGGGAATTGAACCCAGGCCATTCTTGCCGTGAGGCGTCATCGCTACCCACTGCGCCACCGTGCTGCCCGTGGTCTTCACTGCTTAGTAAATTTAATTTAAATGTTGCTTAGTAAATTTAATCCACTAGTGATGCCAATCGCATACGGTTATGGGCTGCACAAATGACGTTTAGCGCAGCACGAGGTCCAACATATTTTGTGCAGTTCTGTGTAGCTCTGTGTAGCTCTGTGCAGTTCAGCATACAATGGCACAGTTTATAGTGATAGTGGTGCATAAAAAAGGTTTGCCATGTTAGTGTGAACACCAAACAATGGTAAAACAGTCCATTTCAAAGTTGACATAGCGCCTGGTCAAAGTCCATCTAATAGCGTCTGCACACAACATATCTTGGCCAGTTCTATGAAGGGCAGTAAAGAAAAATAGCTCAGTTTTCTGAGACATCCTTAATCCTGCTGCACTGTTCTGAGAGCACACGCTGTACATGTGAATGGATGGTGTATGAAACCTGTAGCGGTCACGCTGCCTTGGCTTGCATGTCATAGAGAGGTAGTTTGAGTGAAACAGCAGCTCCCCAGTGTTTCCCATCAACATTTAATTTTCATTTCAAACTTTAAGGAATGGTCAAAAGATGGGGGTGTGGAGACTTGGATACCCTGACACAGTAGGGTGTTTTTTCCATTTCCAAAGCCAAAAACAAAAAAAAAAAAGAAGCTATGGATTTGTTTGTGGGGTAAACCTCACCAGCCACTGAAAACACATACCAAAAATGTTTCATTATTTAATTGTCATTCATAGTTTTGTATTTACAGCCTACGCTGGTTGTGAATTCTCATGTAGTTTTTAGGTACTTAACCCCTCACATGGCCAACGTTTTATTATACACTTCTACCATCTAAAAATAGCCCAACCAGATTGCTTTAAAGTCCCTGTAGTTACTGATAAATAAGGCTTAGAAATTTTCCTGGGATTCAAAGGGGTTAATACTATAAACTGATTCTGCCACTGTTTTATACCCTTACAAAGGGTGTGTTTACATGCACTCAATAATCTGATAACTGCAAAAAATCAGATTTTGTCAGTAATCTGATCAACACGTTTACATGCTCTTGAGTAATCAGATAATGGGGAAACTCCAGGTCTACATGAGTCAGACAGTAATCAGATTTCTGCTTCACAACCAGCCAATAAACTCACAGAAGACATGACGTAAACGTAACGTAAAACTCAAACTTCATGCTGTGGCTTTTTTTTTTTAAACATCGCGCCACTTTACCTAAAAATATGAACACTGCATCTAGAAGATGAAGAATATTTAAATCCTTCATTTTGTCTTTCAGTGTCACGGTGACACTTCTCGCTTATTTCCGGTACAGCAGTCTGATCTCGCGCATGCGCAGACTGAAAAGTCTGAAAGAAATCAGAGTCAGAGTTTACAGCACTGAGAAATCTGATTACTGAACTACAATCCAGCCTCTTTATCTGATTTCTTAATCAGTCTTCTAGTCCTTACACTGATCTGAGAAATCAGAGTGTGCTGTTTACATGACCATTTGAATAATCAGATAACTGCCAAAATCCAATTATGATCAGATTATTAAGTGCATGTAAACGCACTCACTGGTGACTTTGGCTGTATGTGAATTTTGCACTGTTACATTGAGATGTATTGGATCTCTTTTACTGTATATATATATTTTTTTGTCTCAGAGGGGGTAAAACCTTTATGTATGCTCTCAGGGATACATTATAACACCAGTGGTACAGTGGATTGGAAATACAATACATGGCCACAAGTATGTGAAAACACAGGTGAAACACCTGAACTTAATAATTAGGAGGGGTGTCCATGTACTTTCGGCCATGTAGTGCAGTTAAGTCCCCTCAGGTGTTGTGGTCTTTGGCCATGCAAGGCCTCTGGCCCAGTTGGTAATCCATACCTAGATCTTGCATCTGGAAGAAACTACAATAAAGGATCCAATAAATAGCTTAGAAACTATATTAATACCCATATTCAACTGTTGTTCAACAAGAAGAAAGAAAACAATAAAAAGTTGTCCTCCAACAATGTTACCAGAACATTTTGACCCCTCTAAAACATGTCACTGGCTGAAGTGGTCACTCAGTTAAACCCTCTTTCTAATCCTATTACCAATTTTGTGCTAAAAACTCAAACCTGTTATTTCAAACTCTGTTACTTATGAAACACTAACAGAGTTGTATAACAGGAAAAGGGTTGAAAGATCTGGTTTTACTACATTCTATTTAAATTTATAGGCATGAATTATTGGTAAAATATAAATAATTCATAATTAATATTAGCTTTACTCAAAGGAGTTTCAATTTTTTTCCAAAATATATATTTTTTTCTTTAATAATCGCATACATTGTGCTTTTGCCTGCTCACGTATTCAGCAGATTCCCCTCATGAATATGATTTCAACATGTATTTTTCATTTTTTGATACAATATGACAAATTCCATAAGTGCTCTGATGGAAACATTTTCAGTATATCATGCAGGTACTAAGATAACCCACCCTCAACTCAACAAATGACCCAAACCTTTTCACCCACATTTTGTCCAGATAAATGAACGGGCTTTCCTGGCTCAGCTGTCTTCTTATCTTGAGTGGAACAATCTTCTTGACACCAACCGTTCTGGATGTAAGTCTGAACAATCAACAGAACTTTCCTCCTGTCAGTCGTAGAATCTCTCCACACAGCCGGCAGGAACGCTCCGTCCTCAGTCCTCATCCTCCTCCACTGTCGGCTGCCTTTGACGCCGCGAACAACCAGATGCTTAACACAATAGAGCACAGCTCTCGCTCGGTTCTTATCTTATCGTCCCTTACACGCCATTTCTCTTCTACACAACATTCAGAATTCTCCTCTGGTTCGACTCCGCCCCCCATATGTTCTCCATGAGACTCTGCTGAGATCGCTCCACTGGCTCCCAGTGAATCTGAATCAGATACAAAGCTCTGGTTCTGGCATCTCAGACATTCTGTAGGCTTACTGTCTCCAGCTTTCAGGCTGTTGACGTATCCTTTCCTGAGATCTACTTCCTCATAAGGCAAAATCTGACTGCTAGTGAAACAAACTTCCCTGAAGTTCACGCTGCTCAATCTCTCTGCTCTGTAGTTCATGATCTGAATACTCATCTCTTCAGAGAATACATAGCGTAACAACTTACTGCACTCATCCACATTCTATTATTTAACGCACAACAACCCAGTGTTTATATTGTATTATATGCAATTGATATACAGGGTGATTCAGAGAGATTCATCCGATTTCAAAGCACCATATTTTTACAGCCATGAGATGCCTAGGAACCAATCACAATCCAACTGAAAGAGGGGGTCATAGAGTTTCTGACCGTCAGTGGAACATGGCTCCCTTCAGTCTGTGAGGAGATGAGACCCCTGAGCAGAAAGCGTTCTGCGTTCTCCACTTCAATAAGAGTGAATCCATCATAACTGTATGATTTTCGTGGGCAGTGAAGCTCCAACAGCTCAGAGCGTTCGTCGTTGGTTCCACAACACTGGATGATCTCCGAAATCGCACTGAAAGAGCCGTGAGTGCAGCGACACCCGACACGCTCAATCCAGTATGGGATGAGTTTGACTATGGTGTTGATGTTGTCTGTACAGCTGGAGGAGGTTCAGACTGAGATCTTCTACAATTATAATAAACTTTATGATCAATTAAACCATTTACAGTTTACTGCATTGATCTGTAACGATTTACGAGGGAAATAAATCATTTTGAAATCAAATGATTTTTTTTTAATAGCCCTGTATTTCATGTTGCTGTTGTCAGAACAAAATCTCTCAAAAACTTTAAAGGAGACTTCTAATTTAAGTCAATGGAACCAGATTTATTTCCAAGTAATTTACAGCTGTTTTTTTGGTCCATTCATTGTGAAATTTACACCAAATGTAAAGGCCAACAGATATTTTTAAATTGTCATAAACTGAAAATCGACAAAAACGGAGATAGAAGGTTTTGCTCCGACAACAGCGATATGTTTGTGTTTATTATTTTGCTAATTTTAGAAAAAAACAAAAGCTGCACATCAAAGTATATGTAATAAATCCTCAATGTCTACATTAGTATTAAATTTTAGTCTACTCGGGTTACTCCTATAATTCAACTCATTTACCCAACATTTAACACTGTTACATAATTATTTTGTTATATAATTAGGAATAAATCTGTTTTTCTAATGGTCTTTGATTTATTTATTTATTTAAAACCTGACTTTAAAATTTGACATTTGGATTAAAAAAAATGTGTTGGGTTCCCCTTTAATAGTAAAAAAGCTGTAATTATTACAGTAAAGTCAATTCTACACAGTTGGATGCAAAAGTCTGAAAACCTGAAGTCAAATTACACTTTTTGTTGACTTTCTAAGTGAAAATAAATACACACCCTCTATAGAGACACACTTAGAGCTGCACTATGTAAGTTTTTGGGATTTGGAGACTCTCTGGTGAAAATGATGAACATTTTGTAACATCAGTTGTGCTTCGGATCCTTTCCTGAGTGGATGAATCTGGCGTTAGTGCTGAAAGAGAATTCAAGGAGAATTCAGTGAAAACCTGGTGAACGTGAGTGATTAATGTACTGCTGTCATTATTTCCTCATCAGCATAACGTTAATTTTGCTTTTGAGAACAAAATATTGAGCTGCAACGTCTGTTTGAGCCCTGTGTGTGAGGTTAAAAGGAAAGATTCGTGACGTAATTTAAAAAACTCCTGCAAAATCTGACTCAACACCTCAGACTTTAAAACGCGAGTCATGCTTTTGTGTGTTTTTTGTTCCTGATTCAGTAAAACTACTTTTTTCAGTGTCAGCAACTTTCTTTCACTAAATAAATCTTACAGCATGCTGTTTAAACATTCAGCCATTATTTATTTGAAAAAAATAAAATACATAAGATAAATTGTGCCACAACTTTTGCACAGCCCACATTTTATGTATTTATTTTTATTTTTTTTATTTTTCCAAAATGTTAAATTTAGGAAATAAAAAAAAATAATAAAATGTGCAGATGTGTGTTCTCTGTAGACAAGCTAATTTTTTACTTAGAAAATCAACAAAACGTAATTTGGCCAGAGGTGCACATACTTTCATTCACAACTGCATACATCTGCATCATTTCTGTCAGAAAAAAAAATGAATAAATGACTTTGCAGGAGAAGGAAAAAAGATTTGTAAGTTAATAGAACAACAACACAATGTAAAGGACATTTGGGGTTTTCAAAATTTATAAGTAAACAAATAAATAAATAAATAAATAAATAAGGGAAAATCAGACACAAGGTTCATTTCTGACAGCAAAGATGTTTATTTTACAAGTATATTTCTGTTTATTTATAAGTATTGAAATAAAGGTTGGTGACAGGCAGGTAACAGATAAGTTTCATACCTGAGGAGGGTAAACATGTTTATAAATGGCTAAATGCACATTTTCTTATAGAGCCAAAACTAAAAAGTGAACAAAATGAACTTTACAAAGTTTTAAACCTTAAATGGCACCTAGTCATGAAATCAATCAGCTATATTGGCTGAACTTTCTAAGAATCACAGCCCTTTTATACTTAGTACCACCAAGAACACTTGGTTCCACAGGGTGAGGAAGCTTAAAATACAATTCAGCCTTGTCAGATCAATAGGGGAGGGTGGTTAACCCCGTGTGAGCCTTGAGAGGAGATGAAAAGGGCAACCGACTTCAGGTACTTAATCATGAAACTCATAACTCATTGAACTGACATCACTTCTGGTCACACCTCTTTCCCTTGAGGACTCTGCTCATGTCAAGATGTGACACCAGGCTTGAATTCATCATCCATATGATTCACTGGCCACTCTTTCCCTGCACATCTTATCCCAGCAAGCGGGCCGAGCACATCACTTGTTGGCTATTAATAACCATAATTTTTAAATACTCAGTGTGTGGAACATCTACAGTGTCGTACAAATGTCAGAGATCACCTTTCAGTGATCTAATTTCCAATTAAGATGGCAAAATGGGAACACTGGTCAAAATTAAATGTGCATTCTTCTGAAGATGTTCCAGAGATATAAGACAATCCACTTCCATACAAAAGAAGAAAGTCAGAGTCAAAGGAAAATAAGTGTAAAAACAACACACACACATCTTCTAAGCCGCTTATCCTTCTGGGTCATGGGGGGAGCTGGAGCCTATCAAAGCAGTCATTGGGTGGAAGGCAGGATACACCCTGGACAGGCTGCCAGTCCATCGCAGGGGTGTAAGAACAAAAGTTTCCAAAACTGAAGTTTTATTAAATATTTAAAAGATGCAGTGAAAATGGGACTCTAAACCAGGCAAAACGTGGTAGACCAACACAACTGTCACTGTCACATAAACAGCACTTAAAGTTTTCATTCTGAGAGATAGAAGAAGTCCAGACCTCAACAATGTATGTATTTAATAATAATAATGAATAATAATGAATAATAATGAATGTATTTTGGATAACTGAATTTCAATTGATTGGTGTGGACTGTGGTGTGGTGAGTACGGCTGTAGTGTTTACTTGTCAAAACAGACAGAACTAAAGAAAAGGCTCTACAAAACGCACCAAACAATGTAGCTGTAAAAGCAACCTTAGTTTAGCAAAGTAGCACATCACATCAGTCACATCAGTGTTTGAGTTATGAGGAGCCAGAAAGAGCTTAGAACAATGTTATTTGTGCTCTGGCTCTTCTACAACAAGGTAAACGTGCTGCCTGTTGAAACGTAAAAGAAGCTGCATGTGGCCGAACATAAAACTACTCAAAACTCACTCATGTGGGTTTGTTTTTGTCCTGTGGTCTGTTTTGTCTGCATAAAGCAGGAAGAAATCAGCTCTTCTCATGCTGATGTTTATATGGGTGTGTTTGTTGGTACATTATATAACATATGGTTAAGTTCTAGTTGTTGTTAGTTGTTAAATTTCATTTCAGAACTTTTGTGTGCACGGCTCTCTGCATAAGTGTGTTTGTCCTGTTAAGTAACTCTTTTCACCAGATACTTTCTTCCTTTTACTGGAGTGATTACTTACAGGACTAAATTTACTTCTACATCAGTAGTTTTTACTCTAAAGTGATGGTTTGGTGAAAAATCTAATTTACACAATGTTCCACTTACTCTAGATGTATTTGGTGCCCATTTTGGTTTTCTATCCAGAGCTATGAAACCAATGTTGCTAACAAACAAGTTAGCTCCATAAATACATCAGCTAAAACCTCTCTCCACCCGCTCAGACTGCATCCTGGTCTTCATTAGGAAACGCTGTGGCTAAACAATGAACTATAAAAGTGTAGCTGGACGCTGCCAGCATTTTAGGCATTTTTGGTGGTAGACCACCAAAACTTTCACCATCACATAAACAGTACTTAAGGTTTTCATTTTGAGAGATAGAAGAAGAAGCCCAGACCTCAACATCACTGAATGTATTACTTGTGAAAGACCTTCCAGCTGCGCTGTGTTAAAGAGCCGTGTGAGATCTTTCTTACCCACTGATATACGGCTCTACAGCCAGTCTCCTCACTGCAGAGACGGTACTGATCTCCTGCTGTCTGAACTGAGCTGAACCCCATCACTGTATCTTCTCTCTGTTAATACACACTCTGTAATATATCACAACTGCTACTGTGATGACTCTCACTGCACACTTTACACTGTAAACACTGCTGCATCTCCTAGTTATGTTTATACTCGTTGTGTTGTAACTGCCTCATACCACTTAGTGCAACACCTGATCTCATGTAAATACAACAAATCTGCCTTATATCCTATGTAAATATTCAATAGATAAACTTATTCCTACTTTCTCATAGTTTACTTAAATTTCTGTCTGTTTTTCTATTTTTGCTTAATTTATGTCTATTTTTATTCCTATTTCTGCCAAATATGTGTAAGTTTATGTACAATTATATGCTTGCTGCTGTAACACTTCAGTTTCCCTTTGGGATCAATAAAGATCTATCTGTCTGTCTGTCTGTCTGTCTGTCTGTCTACCAACTTTTAAGACTGAACTTTGGAGTTGTAGGAAAATGTCCCTGCAGATTTCTTTGAAAAACTCAATTCAAGCCTGTAATAAAGCAGTAATAAAGGCAGAGATTCGACACTCCAAACACTGACATATCTGACATTATATTTTGTTGTTGAGGCTTCTGTGAAATCTGCAAAATATATCTTCCCTGCTTTTTTCCTCACAGTGAAAAATGGTTAACCTGTACTTATTTGCCATTTTGACTGGAGGTTAAATAAATGTAGAGTGGTGTCAGACTTTTTGCACAGCACTGTACCGTGCTGAGATTCTTTTTGCAGCTTCAAGTGGCTCTATTTAGAAAGCAGCAAAGTATTTTAGTTAAAATCACCATGAACAGGGAAAACGGGCCTAGTAAGAAGTTGCCAAGCGTTTCAGAGTAGAAAATTGGCCATAGCTGCTAAGAACTTCTGACAGTGGCGTAAATCTGGTCATACTTTAGTTTGAATATTGAAATTGTTATGATAAGAGTTTTCACACCTATATCCACTATGCACTATACAGATAATGTGAGGATTTGGTGAGAATTTAGGAAGCCTCAGCTTCAGTGAAGCAGTTCATTTGAGAGGAGGTAGAAGCAGTGCTGATTAAATGATATTGCTTGGACAGGACTGAATGATGGCTGTTAATGCTAATACCAAAGGACTCCTACCCACTCCAGTCCAAGTGCACTGAGCAGGAGTAGCAATCACAATCACAAACGTCCACTTACAACTTAATGCTGTCATAAAAGTTTTTACTTATTATTATGGACTCATTCTCCTTTTAGGTATATAACAATCAGAGCCACTGCCAGCTAAAGGGCCTCCACATAGGCTGATATAAGCCTGTTCATGAACAGCGCTATATAGGCTGTTTTCATACCCAGTTTGTTTTGTAAAGTCTGCACCACACTTTGGGTTTTTGGGATACTGTATATTTTTTGGGTTCGGTTAGTTTTATACTGCAATGGCTAAAGTGTACTAAATTATAGACATTGGTGTTTATTGGTCAGAAATACTGCAGAGATACAAATCAGTTATTTTCACATTTGCCACTGTGAAAATAGAAAAATATGTATAGACATTCATATGTACACATATGTTTGTCGTCTATGTGTATCACAATCAAGGCGTTAATGATAAACATATATGTCATGCCTGTCTCTGGCTCGGCTGGAACCGACCTAGCCACTTCGGACTGCATTCCCAGAACCCCTCGCTCCCTAATGTGACTCAGGACCGAATGCACCTATCCCTGCTCTGCTTCTCCTGTTTACACCCGTTCCTTGTTTGTTAGCTCAGTATATAAGCCCAGGCTTCAGTCTAGGACCTTTTGCTGTGCGTACCGAGCCTTTCTCTCATGTTTGTTTTTTTGTGTATGACCTGTACTTTGATTTATGCCTTGTCCATTTGCTCTATTATGAATCTCTCGTTTTTCAACTTCTCCTTCTGATTTTTGAACACCCCCTAACGCTAGCCTTGACTGCATGCGTCTGATTCCATATGCAACCCTTACAATATAATAATAAAATAAATGTAAAAAGCTAGTAAGGACTAAAACAAGGAAAGACTAACGATAGCAAGGCTAAGAGAGCTAAGACTATAGCAGGCCAACAACCAAACTAATGAGCCAAAAGCTGAGAGGTTACATGAGGTTACAGGTTACATGATTCCCAGGGCTGAGGACAAACTCAGGTAGACTCCATCTCTTTAGGCTTAACTTTGCAAGCTGATTGGCCAAATGACTTGAAGGAAGTGTTGGTGAGTGACACCCCAAGCAACCTATGAAGAAAAGAGACAGCCAAAGGAGAAAGACACTGACACGTAACACTCGATATTTGCTTTTTTGTGATTGGTTTACCAATTTGAATTTGACCAATAAGGTTGCTGATGCTTGGCCAAAAAAACATTTCGAAATATGTGGCAAAATCAAACACGTCTTCAGTGATATTTTATTGCTCATCTTTTGTTATTAACAGCAGCAAGTACAATATATAAAATGCTAAAACTGTGCAGAGCACAGCGCTGATGTGCTCTGAGAAGAGCGTGGTCTGGTGTTTAATTCCCTTGTTTGGTGCAGACGATGCATCTGCAAAAATGCATTCCCACCAGCCGTGAACTGATCCAGAGCTCAGCTGCGATTTTTGCTAGACCGAATTTCAGTTGTTTGGTGTGGACCAGAGCATGGCTGTAGTGTTTACATGTCAAAACAGACAGAACTACGGCTCCCGAGTGGCGCAACCGTCTAAGTGTTGGCCCTGTCATCAGGAGATCGTGAGTTCGATCCCTGGTGATGCTACAGCCGTCCGTAGCCGGGAGTCTGAGAGAGCACAATTGGCCTCGCTCTCTCTGGGCGGGTGGGATGGTTTGCCCTTCTCCCCCCATCACTCACTAAGCATGATGCTAGTCAGCACAGGCGTCTGTTAGCTGACGTAACAGATCTGGCAGTTGGCGCTTTCCTCCGAGCGCGTTCGGCTGTGCGCGAAGCCTGTGTTAGCCTGTGTTAGCCTTCACCCTCCTAGCAATGATAGCATCGTGTGACTGGGGGAGTCTTAACTAGCGGGGTGGAATTGGAGAGACTAAATTGGGGAGTAAATCGGGGTAAAAATTAGAAAAGGCTCTACAAAACGCACCAACCAATGTAGCTGTAAAAGCAACCTTAGTTTAGCGAAGTAGCACATCTCATCAGTCACATCAGTGTTTGAGTTACGAGGAGCCAGAAAGAGCTTAGAACAATGTTATTCGTGCTCTGGCTCTTCTACAACAAGGTAAACATGCTGCCTGTTGAAACGTAAAAGAAGCTGCATGTGACCAAACATAAAACTACTCAAAACTCACTCATGTGGGTTTGTTTTTGCCCTGGCAGGAAGAAATCAGCTCTTGCTGATGTTCACATGGGTGTGTTTGTTGGTACATTATAACATTATATGACATATTGTTAAGTTCTAGTTGTTGTCAGTTGTTAAATTTCATTTTGGAATTATTGTGTGCATGGCTCTCTGCATGAGTGTGCTTGTCCTGAGAAGCCAATAGTTACCCAAATTTGCTCCATAAATACATCAGCCAAAACTTCTCTCAACCCACTCAGACTGCATCCTGGTCTTCATTAGGAAACACTGTGGCTAAACAATGAACTATAAAGTGTTGCTGGACACTGCCAGCATTTTAGGCAGCGGTCGTGACACGGAGGTGTATGGATGCTACAGATTACATTAATGATTTTGGTTCCTGTTTATTCCTGAATTTTCAAACTGAAAATACATGTTTATTTACAGATGTGAGGGGGCTCCTTTCTAAAGTAGCTGCCCACAGCGTTCAGTGAAGTTTGGTTAATTTTAATAGTGCACAGCCATGCTGTGTCAGAAACCAGTGTGCGGTCTGCACAACCCTAATGAAGACCTGGATGTGTCAAGTTTTGGGGATGTATTTATGGAAAACTAAAGGATATATTACTAAAGGTTATATAATGTATATAATGTATATAAACACATAATATATGTGTGTGTGTGTTATGCTTTATTTTATGTTGGTACAAGTTGTGCTAGGTAAGCTAGCATGCTGTTAGATAGCTAGCAAGTATTAGCTGGCTGGGCTAATGTTAACTAACTTTACTTCCAATTAAATATAAATGTGTTGCATTTACCCTGTTTCACAGACCTGAATGCAGCTCAGTTGGCTCTTAACATTTAAATAAGAGAAAACTGAGGAACAAAATTAAATTGTGAAAATTATGATCCTTTGCTGCTTCAGAAAAACACTTTTAGCACCTACTTTTACAATAAATCTGATGATACTGCATATTTTGATGTATTATTACAAAACTGTTAAAATATTATTACAGTAGCCATTAAGGTGTTTGATGCTACTTAATCTGCCTGTACTGTAAATGTTTTCCCAGACATCAACAAACATACTTAATAAAACACACTTAAAGTGCCAAACTGGCTTGAAAATAGGACAATATTGTAGGAATTAGAGAAATTATTTACAGTGTAGAGAAAGTGAAAAATGGTTGTTGTCACTGTGACACTAAGGTCACTATGGGATTGTTTGTCTCAGAATGCACAGTATTGATTGCAAATCCAACATGTTGTCAAATGCATGAAATAGCTACATAAAAGTTCCTCTCATTTTGTGCAGGAAGCCCTGAGCTATTGTTATATCTAGGGTTGGTTGATGATCACTTATTTGATCGTGAAGATAAGAGCGCCAGAGTGAAAAGCGTGACAATCTCTATGTTCCCCTAATGCCATGAAAGCAAGCACAGATATCTGTAACGTCTTCTCTGACAGGCATTAGACCTTTCAAGAATGAGATTTGCTGCTAGTCAAACCCTACATTGAAAACAGAAAACAAAGCTGTCCACTGGAACAGAAAGATGTCCATTGCCAAGCAAAGAGCAATCAAGGGAGCAGAGAGCCACAAACTGGCCAAGAGGACTTATGTGTTCCTCTTGTGAAGTAGCAAGGCAAGAAATTAGAATTCCCACGAGTACCTCAACTCCTTCAGCCTGGGAGACAGCAGGCACAGGCACTGTTCCTCCTCGGTCTCTAATTGCCTCCTGCTGCTTTGATTAGTGTGTCTGGGAGAAAGACACACAGCTCCTAATGGGAGCCTGTTGCAAAGCTCCCATTTGCCATGCAGAGGCGAATCCCAACGCTGCCATGCTCCTCCTGAGCTGAGGACACTTGCCAGGCCAAAAAAGTAGCAGCAATTTTCTCATGCCATGGCTTTATGGTTGCCTTCTTAACCGAAGCACTTTGAGTAGTAGGCCAGGCACTGCCTTCTTCAACCGCAGTAAAGAGCTCTTCACAAAGATGTGACTAAGGCCTCTTGACCGTTTGACATTGTGGGTTTCAACCAATCCAGCTGGTTCACTCGCTTTTACTTTACTTTTTCAAAGCAAATGATCAAAATTGCTATTCAGATACTCTGAACCACTAAATCAATTAATGTAGCCTCTTCAGGCGGAGTCCTCCATAGTCAAACATCGGATCAATAGAAGTAGGCAGCACTCATTATTTTATGGCAAAAAGGAGACAAAGCAGACTCAAACAAAACTCACCAGCTTCAGTACTGACACTGGGAGTGAAGCTCAAGCAACGTTAATGATGCTAAAGCAATGGCTGCATTATAAAGCAACATACTGCCATGAGTTTTCCTTATCCTGACAGGTTCCAAACATGGAAAGTAAAAAAAAGGCTCTGATTTGATTCTGAGATTGTCTGCTTTTGGTCAGCAGCTTCTGTGTTGATATTTGGAAGCAAAGTAAATAACATATAGCCTAGAAAACAACACTGTATATTCGCAACAGTGGCATTTATCCTGCCAGGACAGAACTGGAGTCTGAGATTAACAGCACTTTTTTATCTGATGAGTTTGTCTCTTTCCGAGCTCCAGGCATAAACATCCATCAAGAATTCACAGCATTCTGATAGAGACTTTAGCTCCCGAAGCGTGTTCTTCTTCTAAACTGCTAGGCTGTATTGCCTCTGCGTGTTTCTTGAGAAAACAAGGCCCATTTTTTAGGAGACGATGAAGCATTTTCTCTGACTAAAACTCATTGTTCAGTGATAAAATTCTTTAGTCTAGGACTAGATGTAATCTCAGTCCAGGACACCAGAACCAGAGTTGCAACCCTTTTGATTCCTAAACACAGAGTCATGATATGCTATCTTTTTTAGTATCACACATTTATCAAACACACCTGCCCTCAGTAAAGGTATATTATGTCCTAAAACTAGCATTCAATATGTTTTTTAATAGTATTTTGCAATGTTTTATATGAAGCATTGCATCTCTCAGCCTCTACATCCTGACAGAATTCATAATTTTGTATCCTTCTTGTGTTCCCAGCATGCATTACGCAAATATGTCATACAACCATTGGGAATCCTCCCTGTGGTGATGAAGAAATGCACTGATGTAATAAATAATGAATATATATATATATAAATAATAAGATGTTTGGCATCCTTCTGCATTTATCACCCAGATACAGTACATCATCAGAAGGGAGTTTTTCTAGTCTTTAAAATGGAAAATCTCACTCTAGAGCAGTGATCACCAACGCACCGACTTTCTGTCGAGTCCAAATTCAACCACATCATCTGCCACACCTGCTCCAGCTCATTACCAACCTCAGAAGTTCTTGATTGTCTATATGTTAGATGCAGGTGGGAACTCAACTATAAAGGAGAGTAGAGCTCCAGGGTAAGGGTCGGGGACCACTGCTCACTGTAGTGAGTAGGCATGTTCACAAATAAGATAATGGTCACCCTTTAATACAGCTAAAATCTCATAATGGAAGTAAGCATGGACACATAATCAAATGTATTTCCAGTGTAACATCATCATGTCTAGACATACTGTACATGTTTAATTGGATCAAACCAATCAGCAGTACATTCTGAGTCTTTAACCATCCCCTTTAAGTCATTAAAATCTGGCCACAGAGTAGTTGGGCTATGTACCTGTCCGCACTGGGTATAGCAGAATGTGCAGGTTGAGTTAGAATTTTCTGTGACTCAACTTGAGTTCACCCAACTTAAACCTCTTAGTTGAGTCAAAAAAATCTCTTAATTTTTTTGTTCTGCATCTCAGATAAATTAATATAATAAACTTGTTTTTTTACACTCAATTCCCCCCAACTAGCCAGGACTCTTTCCATCATACAATCCTAATAGACACTTTTCCTCTTGGGTACATGGCTGTGGCATCGCTGGGGCTCAAACTCACAACCTCCTGTTGGAGCGATGGCTTAGTCCACTGCACCAGTCAGGAACACATGAGTGTTTAATACACTGGAGACAATATGTGTTGTTTTAACTTTAAAGCAGGGCATCGTCTCACGTGGTGCAGCTATCTAATAATTCATCCCAACACCAGGAGGTTGTGAGTTTGAATCCCAGGAATACCATAGGGATATGTCCATATCCGGAAGCCCAAGAGGAAAATATGCCAGATGGGACTGTGTGATAAAAGGAGCGCCAGCTAGTGGAGAAACTGAGTAAGAAACACAAATTCAGTTCAAGGCTTGTTATTTGAAGCTTTATAGTTGGAGTAAACTTTTGTACAATGCAGTGCGAACAAACACGCACACCAGAGACTTGACTCGGAGTCTCGTGCCTGAGACTCATGACTCGACTCAGACTTGCATGCCAGAGACTTGAGACTCGACTCAGACTTGCATGTCAAAAACTCATCTTGCACGCCAATGACTCGAGACTCAAGTCAGACTCACAGGCCAGAGACTTGAAGCTTGACTCTGAGTCACATCCCAGTGACTCAATCAGACTCCCATGGCAGAGACTTGAGTCTTGACTCAGTCTTGCATGGCAGAGACTTGAGACTCAATGCAAACAACAGGACCAGAGATTTAAGACTCAACTTGGACTTGCATGCCAGCAACTTGAGACTTGACTCAGACTCACACGACAGAGATTTGAGATTCAGCTCAGACTTGAATGCAAAGGGCTTAATTCTCAAATTGCACTTGCATGCAAGGGATTCAAGACTCAACTCAGACTTGCATACCAGGGACTCACAACTCTACTTAGACTTGCATCACAGTAACTCGAGACTTCACACAGAATTGTATGGCAGAGACTTGAGTTTCAACGCAGATACACAGGCCAGAGACTCAAAACTAGACTTGGACTCACATCCCAGTGACTCGACATTCGAGAATCACATGGCAGAGACTTGAGACTTGACTCAGACTTGCATGCCAAGGGCTCAATACTTGAATCAGACTTGCATGCAAGGGCCTCAAGACTCAACTTGGACTTGCATCCCAGTGATTCCAGACTTGACTCAAACTTGCATGCCAAAGACTCAAGACTTGACTTGGACTTGCACAGCAGACTGGACTGAGACTCGCTTGCAAGTTACTCAAGACTTCACTCAGACTCACAAGCCAGAGACTCAAAACTCAACTTGGACCACATCCAGTGACTCAAGACTCGACTCAGACTCACATCCCGAACTCACATATTTTTATTTAGATCATGTGCTTTGCGAATCAAAATAAACGCATCAACAGCTTTGAGAAATCACACTGTTAATTGAAGAATTGTTGATTAAAAGCTTTTAAAGGCTCAACAAGGGTGGCAGGAAACACCCTGGACAGGTCGCCAGTCCAGCGCAGGGACATGCACAATAGCTGGGGCATAACATGGAGAGAAAGAATCAATGAAGTGAAGTGAATGTTAGCACCAAGCCCATGACAATGTGAATCTCTAATAGAGTCTGACTAAGCTTATGCATGCCTGGGAGGAAGA
Organism: Colossoma macropomum; assembly: GCF_904425465.1. Lineage (NCBI taxonomy): Eukaryota > Metazoa > Chordata > Actinopteri > Characiformes > Serrasalmidae > Colossoma > Colossoma macropomum. Next base: position 41,946,943 of record NW_023494788.1, read on the forward strand.
AGAAGGTAGAGTGATGTTATGCACCCCCAAAGTGAATACCAAACAGGAAGCTGTCGGTTAAATACCCCCAGAGGTGTCATATTTCACCCGCCGTTGCCTGGCGAGGGGTGACTGGGAGATGAAACAGCATCATGAGGGACTCCAGCTCTGAGCTCTAGTGACTGTATCAAGGGCAAAGTGCTAATAGAGCTGTTTACCTGCTGCAGATATTCATGGGCTGTGACCCACGGGAGAGATGTGAAGTGCAGGTAGTGCCCTGTTTCCTTCTTGTCTGTATGTTTATGCGCACAGCTCAGCTTGTCTGAGTACCACCAGTGCTTTTGGCTTGTACAGCCCTACAGTACAGCACGCTACAAACAGGGATGGTTTGTATAACCTTCAGCACAGCATGCGTGTCTTTCAAATAATGGCGGCCAGTGGGGGTTGGTTAGTGCGCTCTGACTTCACATTTGCCTGAACCAGAATGCATAACGTGCCATTACTCTTAAAAAGAAAGCTGCCCAGAAAAGAGATCTTCGGCGTGATGCAATAGAAGCACCAGTTTTAATAATCCTAAAAAATACTCAATGGAAAGAAGATCGATTATAAAACCACTCGATGGAGCATTTGCAAAATTCTACACTGTAGAGAATTTCTACAATAATATACTGTATTCAAGCCATTATACTTTAAATGTGTTTTACAGTTTTATACCACGTCCTGTGTTGAATTCTTGGAAAGTACGTATCTTTTACCACTGTTGTGATAATGCCAATCTCAGCTAGATGAGTGGAATTTACTCTCCATAGATATAAATACATAGATGCCACATTGTCTGCTGTTCTCAATCTAAATCTATACATCTGTGCATCCACCATGTTGGAGCAGTCAAGGTCCGCTTGTAAACAAATACACACGTATTGAGATGTGATACGTTTTTATGATTATATTGGGGATAATTGGCTTATTACTCAATCAATTTTCACCAAATTTCTTTTGTTATATTCCTCAGACATGTTTGCATGTTGCTGATTATTCAAATGTATGATTTACTATTTTTGGTTGGTGGATGTTTTTGGTTCTCAGTCCGGCAGTGACACTGAGGTGTTTATAAACTCCAGCAGCACTGCTGTGTCTGATCCACTCAGACCAGCACAACACACACTAACACACCACCACCACGTCAGTGCTGAGAATGATCCACCACCCAAATAGTACCTGCTCTGTGAGGGTCCATGGGGGTCCTGACCACTGAAGAACAGGGTAAAAGGGGGCTAACAAAGTATCAGAGAAACAGATGGACTACAGTCTGTAACTGTAGAACTACAAAGTGCACCTATATAGTAAGTGGAGCTGATAAAATGGACAATGAGCGTAGAAACAAGGAGGTGGTCATAATGTTACGCCTGACCCGTGTATTTGTAATGCACCTCACTTAAATAAGGAAACTGATACAGCCATAAAAATGTCAGAGTAAATAAATATTAGATTTACAAGCAAAGACTTATTTATGATACAGATTTTAAAAATCTGAGCATTAACGTCAGCTTCATGGTGGACGCTCAACCCAACCCAACCCAAAGTCCACTGCCCAACACAAAATAACTCAGGTAACACAAACACATTTTAAACTATCAGAATCCCAGGCTTATTTTATACTAAGGCATATTATTCAGTAACTACAAACTTTAAACTTGTTTCACAAGATATTTAGTGCAGATATGCGCATTTAAGAATGAGCAAAATACGAATGTGGCCTAATTTATTGCAAAAGGATTCTCGAAACCATATTTATATTAATCAAATCAGAGAAATCATTCAGTCACTGCGCATTCAAGCAGCAGATTCTCAAGTTTAAGAGCAGATCGAATGATTAAAGCTACCCCTTTAGATAAGCTAAAGATAACACTGCAACTAAGACAACTCGTCTTAACATTGTGCTACAACTTTATATATCATTAGACTTCATATTCAAATTATTGTCAGGAATTACAGTAAAACATAATAACAGACGCAACATTTCTCAAATATTTTACAAAATATGTAAACACTTGTATACATGTTAATTTAGAGTGTGCTGCCAGAAACAACTCTGTGTGCTGATACATAGAGAGAATACAGAAAAAAGACATTTTAAAGTGCAAGATTAGTTTTTGCCATTTGAAAACAGAAAATAAGTTCCACCACCTTATTACAAGGACAGAAAAAGTCTTGATGCTTGTCTTCCATGGATCTTGAAGGATGGTGGGTAAGTACGGGTCGAGTTTTGACCACTGCCATCACGTAGGGAGGATACTGTTCATTTTTGGCTTTGTAGGCAAGCATTAGGGTGTAAATCTGATGCAGGCAGCTACACAACATCGGTGAAGGGAACACAGCGGAGTACTGACGTTATTTAACTAGAGGGAGATTAAAGACCAGCCTGGCTGCTGCATTCTGGTTCAGTTGAAAGTGCCTGATAGCACTCATGGGAAGACCAGCCAGGAGTGAGTTACAGTAGTCAAGTCTCAAGACAACAACAAGAGGCTGAAGAGCTGGGTGGCCTCCCTAGAGTGAAATGGATGAATCCTCCGGATTAGCCTAGTAATTCTGACTAATTTGCTGCCACCACTAATCTCATTCCTGAGGAGTTTTGTCCGTATTTTTCCTTTGTTTCATGGAGGAAGTAGCACTTAGAGTCACTACAAGAGTGTACCAAACGCCTCTCGAACCTATACCCAAGACACAAGTCCCCCACTGAGCTAAGCTCAGAGGGACTGATGCCCAGTGGGACTGTGTTGTGGTCTGACGAGTCAGACTTTCAGATTATTTGAGGAAATAATAAATGTTGTGTTTTCTGGACCAAAGACGAAAAGGACCATTCATATTGTTACCAGCGTAAAGTTCAAAAGTCAGGGTCTGTCATGGGGGGGGGGGTATTAGTAGGTAACCTGCACATCTATGAAAACACCAACATTGAAAACATGTTGGCACAACATATGCTGCCTCCGAGATATATATGCTTATGCTTACACGCAGCATACAGGCTAGAACAACCCAGTTAATGAACAGTTTCTACCTACAGGCTGTCAGGCTTCTGAACAAGCTGTGAAGCTGTGGGTCCTTCACCAACTACCATCTCACTCAGTCACTTTGTCAGTATTGTTATATCACTGCTATGAACAATAACACTTTAAAAGTAAGTCACTTTAAAGAACAATAACCCTGAGTCACTTAAGTCACTTTAAAATGTATATATTCTTCACAGATTATCCCTCGTTCAATATAAATATATTTGTACATAGCAGTAGATTTTTATTTTATTTTATTTTTCCCTTACATCTTTACACAGGTCCCTCCTGTCTCTATATTTTGTGTATATTTAATATATTTCAGTTTGTTTTTCTTGTATTTTTATTTTTACTTATTTACTTTCTGTAGAGTGATTAGCTGAGCCTCACCACAAGCATTTCAATGCATGAATGTCCTGAAATGTTGTGCAAATGACAAATAAACTTGAAACAAGTAGATAAAGAATTTAGCTTTTCCCTTTGATTTCCATAAGTGTTAAAGTCTTGAGGGTGAATTTTCAGAGAACCCTATGAAAAGAAGAGTCAAAGTTGTTCCACTCAGCACTGATGGTTGAAAAACAATGCCAAGCTAGTTTGTTTTTAAAGTGAGACAAAACATTTTCTATAGGGTTTGAATCTGGGTGAAGTCTTTTTAAACAATGATAGTCAAAAAAACCAAACTACTCATATTGCTGTTTATTAATCCCTGTTAGATCTGTCCAGGTCACCTGTAAGTTCTATTATATTGCAATGGAAGCATCTAGGAGCAACAATAGCTCAGTCTCATAGTGGTAAACACAGAGCGAGGCTGATGAATGCTGAAGCAAATAGCTTGTAAAAATCGCCTATCCTCAGTTGAATCACTCCCTACAGATTTCCAAACTGCCTCTGGAAGCAACGACAGCACAAGAACTGCATCACAAGCTTCATGAAATGCCTAAGGCCTAAGACCACTTTGCACAAAGCCAAGTGTTGGCTGGAGTGGTGTAAAGTGCCACCACTGGACTCTGGAGCAGCACAGATGTTCTCTGGAGTGAGGAATTACGCCTCACTATTTGGCAGTCTGATGGATGAATCTGGGTTTGGCAGATGCCAGGAGAACCATTCTTTGCCCACTCCTTTCTGAAATATTGGATGCATTGATAGAAGAATTACTAATAATTTAGCTGGGTGAATAATCTGTCTTTACCATTGAAAACCCCACATTCCACACAGCACACTTAGTAGCTTGCCAGGCGTAGCAACAGTAACCAAGGTGGCAGGGCATGAAAGGTCAGTTAACTGATTTGTTTGACCCCCCAGCTTGAAAAAAGACATCTGGACCAGTTTCCTTGTCATTGTTGGCACAGTTGGTGGAGTGTCAGATCCAGCCAGTTTTGATTCACAGCCAATGTCGCATGCCAGCAAAACCAGCAGCACAAATATGGATATAAATATGGTAAGATGTCTTTATTAAATTGCTTGTATCTTTGGGAGTTCAAACCTGCAACTGTTAATTCTGACCAGAACAACATTATATGATGCTTAGTTTTACTACGCTGTGTTCAATTTAATATTTATAATACGATTTAAGAAGTAGTTTTCAGTATACCATCATAATAACTTTCCTTACTTAGCTAGGGGGCTAGTATTCTGTTAGCCTGTTAGCTTATCAACCAAGTGAGTTCTGACTAGCACTTTACTTGAACTCCTTTTTTTAAAGACTGACATTACCATGCTATAAACATGCTATAACAGAAATCATATGCTGTCATGACAACTTATAAGACTCAGGACTCAAAATACTTTGTCATTGTGAAGAGTACAACAGAATTGGGCAGCAATCCTAACAGTGCAACAAAAAAACGATTAAACTTAAAATTCACACACACACACACACACACACACACACAAAACCGCATATCCTTCTGGGTCGCGGGGGGAGCTGGAGCCTATCCCAGCTGTCTTTGGGTGGAAGGCAGGATACACCCTGGACAGGTGACCAGTCCATCACAGGGCAGACAGACATTACATACATTCACCCTCACCACTGGCCTGACTGCGTGTGTTTGGACTGTGGGAGGAATCCCACCCAGACCACGCCGGAGAACATACAAACTCCACACAGAGAGGACCCTGGCCAGGAATCAAACCCAGGCCCTTCTTGCTGTGAGGCAACACCCCTACCCACTGTGCCACCGTGCCACCCCGAATATAAACTATAAAACGCAAGATGTTAGAGGAAACGCTATATAATTTAAAATTATAAAAAGTAAAGTAAAAAATAATACAAAATTTTAAATAAAATTACAAAAAAGTAAAATTAAAAAGGTCAGATATAAAAGAATGTAGCAGTTGTGGTTTTGCACATGAGAGTGTGGCATGTATGTGAATGTTAGTGTTTCTATTTACAAATAGTGCAGTTTAATAATAAATTTAAAGTGCAGATGAATGGAAAGGTGCTGGTAGACACTCTATTCCTGTGTTGTTGGTGCCTGGATGGCAGTGTACAATGTCAGCACTGTGCAGTGGTCAGTTCTCTCATTGCACTGGGTAGAAGCTGTTCTTAGGTCTGTTTGTCCGTGGTGTGATGGACCTGTAGCGTCTGCCTGAGGGTAACAGGTCGAACAGATGATGACCAGGAAGAGATAGTCTGTCAGGATGTTAGCTGCCCTGCTGAGGCAGTGGGTCCTTAAGACCTCCTCCAAGGAGGGCACTGAGCAGCCCATGATCTTCTGGGCTGTGCTGATGACTCTCTGAAGGGCTCTTCTGTCCGCCGCTGAGCTGCTGGTGTACCATGTGGAGATGCCATATATAAGCACACTTTCAATGGAGCAGCGGTAGTAAGACACCAGAAGCTTCTCTTGCAGGTTGTTTTTCCTGAGGATTCTCAGAAAGGAGAGTCGCTGCTGTGCCTTTTTCACTAATGCTGTTGTATTGGTGGTCCAGGAAAGGTCTTCAGCAGTGTGTGTGCCCAGGTACCTGAAATCATGTACCCTTTATGGGTTAGGTTTTGTAGAGTTCTTTAATGTAATATATAATGTAATATTGCTCAATACTTAGTTGTTTTATTCTCCTATTTTAAATCAATATAATAAACAACCTTTGTTCTTTTGCACCAATATAGAAACTAGAAAGCCACCTGCAGCCACACAGCCAGAACTCTGTATCAGAGAAATATCTGCCAATGTTGCATTGCCTGTATAGATCAGGGCTCTGTATCAGTTTTTGTGTCTGCTCTGGCATTGTGCATGGCTAACAGAACCAAGGGAGAGAGTGGGCATTTGATCCACCACTTTTCCAAATAATAAGGCCCCGCATTTTTTATTGAGTTCAGTATGCTTACTTTGGAAAAAAAGAACCTCCACTCTCCCTAATCAGGATATTTTCCAAACAACAAAACCTTTGTGGTTTTGTGCTTAGTGAGAGGACTGCTGTAACTCACAGTAAAAATGTTTTTACTAAGATAAACAAACTAATGTTCTTGGTCACAATTTATTTTACCACATTATGAAATTTACTAAAGATCCAGTTTCACTATTTTCTACTGCTATATTACTTGACTAAGCTAAATATGTTGGCTAGCAAAGTCAGCTATATAAATGGATCTATAAAGGAGAGCAGTTATTTCCTCACACCAGACCAGGAGCCGTATTACAGAAACTCCCTATCTTAGATCTGGATCTGACAGGTCGAGATGATCATATTACAGAAGCAAGTCTTATCTTATTTTAGGAATTTTGTCTTATCTTACAGCGTCTTATCTCAGGTTAGGAAATCTTAATCTAATCGTTCAAAGCCGACAATCAACTGTTATGTCTGTTACCAAGCAATCAATACATGCGCAGCTGAAATGTAAACATGTAAACATAAAATGATGTAAGGTACAGCTGCTGTTACTGATGTAAAAAAGGTAAAACTAAATTATAGTGCAACAAACTGGAGATTAAGAATATTTTGAGTGTTCCCCGATGATGTTTATCAGAGCATCATGGCTCCTCAGTTTCAGTTTCTGTTTCCCAAAAGCTTTAGCCGACAGCATCAACATGATTCCTACTAATAAACAGCCACATATTCAACTCTGTCTTGAGTTTCCATCAACATTAACACAGGAAGGTAATAAGAGGGGATGGTGGAGATCGAGTCTGCAATGTCTGAGATTTTTAAAACAGAGTTAGAAAAGAAGAAACATCTCACAAGTGAAACCACCACTTTGCAGTAGCTTATAAATAAATGTAATGTCATTATGCTAGTAGTGAGCTGTGCTTCCTGTCTAAAAATGATAGAAATGGACAGTTAAATCAGAGGTTAGGACACTGTTTAGGAGGTTTAGTCTAGTTAGGATGTTTGTGTGATGCTGTTTCCTTATCTGGAGTTAATGATGAGATTATGAAGTTAGGAACTGTTATTCTATAATAGCTACTGTCCTAAATTCAGTCCTAACTGAAGTCATTATGGTGACTAAACAGATGAGATTTCTGTGTTAATATATTTCTATAATACGGCACCAGGCTCCTCTACTCTTTTAATGGGGTGAGACTTACAGCTCACAAGCCAAATTAGTCTTTCAGAAACATATTTGAAATCATTGGTAAACTCACAGTCACAAAATTCACATCATTGTTGGTACTGTTTGGCTCAAAGAGCAGCTTCTGTCTATTGCGCTTGTGCATATCTCCACATTGAAGGTTGCGGGGTAGGTGTTACAAGCTATCCTATTCATTTTTCACCCTCTCCTCTTCCTTTATAATGGAGGGAAATTGGTGGAACCCAGCGAATCTGCAGGATCAAAACATACACAGACACTGTTTCACTGTTGTAAAGGTTCTGTTCAGGTACATTTTTCATTCATCAAGATACAGACAATATAAATGTTCCCTCAAAGGTACAACAGTGGTTTTAAGGTCTGATTGTGAACCTTAAATAAGTGTTTCCAGGTGAAAAGTTCGTATTTGTACCTTTTCATAACCGAATGTTTTAAACAGAACAGTAAAATAAAAGCCTGGAGACGAGACGGGGTGTGTGGAGTCAGTACAGCGTAGAACATATCATTTCAGTGGATTATGGTTCAGTTATGTTCCCTGACTAAAGGTACTGAGATGGACCCTTGAGGGTTCCACCCCAGTGACAAGAGGGGAACTGACCCAGTGACAGTTTAGCACCTTTATTTCTGAGAGCGTTGTGAAAAAGTTCATTGGAACAAATTGTTTAATTACAGTCATGATGTGCTATATGCATATTCTTAGAAGACAGAGGGCTGCATTTAGTACTGTAAAAGGGTTCTGTGACCCATAACAATAGCAGAACCTATTTTTTTTATAAGTTTTTGGTGCTATACAGAAGAAAATGTTATTTAAAAAATTCTATACAACTGGTTTTCCATCATAACGAAGAATCATTTGTCCATTTAAAGAATCATTTATGAATCAAATGCTGTTTTGAGTATTCATGATTCTATATAGAACCATTATCTTTCTTAAAGAACACTCAAAGAACCTTTTTTGAGAGTGTAGTGCTGGAAGTTAGCCCTAGTTAGTCAGTCAGTTAAGTGGAGAAAGATAATCTGACAGAGAAATGTCATTATCAGGTGTTCCACTAGTTCCACTAGCACCCTTTCCCCACCCCCCTTGCTTTTCCAGCAATGCGTTATGTGGTGAACTGGAACATTGACACCCACCAGCATGCACGAATAACAGAAGCAGTTATTCTATAATACTGAAAATGAAACTTTCAGAAACAGGAAAGTTTGTCAAACAAACAGGAAAGTTTTCTCCTACTCAGTTTTGCAGCCACCTGGGTTGTACTGGGAATTATTAATCTTTAACTTTTAATGTTTAAATACAGGGTGATTCAAAAAGATTCATCCGATTTCAAAATGCCATATTATTCCAGCTGTGAGGCGCAGAGGAACCAATCACAATCCAATTGAAAGAGGGGGTCATAGAGTTTCTGACTGTCAGTGGAAGATGGATCCCTTCAGTCTGAGAGGAGATGAGACCCCTGATCAGAAAGCGTTCTGCGTTCTCCACTTCAATAAGAGTGAATCAGTCATAACTGTGCAGTGTGATTTTCGTGGGCAGTGAAGCTCCAACAGCTCAGAGCGTTCGTCGTTGGTTCCACAACACTGGATGATCTCCGAAATCGCACTGAAAGAGCCGTGAGTGCAGCAACACCCGACACGCTCAATCCAGTATGGGATGAGTTTGACTATGGTGTTGATGTTGTCTGTACAGCTGGAGGAGGTTCAGACTGAGACCTTGTACAATTACATAATAAACTTTATGCTCATTCAAACCATTTACAGTTCACTGCATTGATCTGTAATGATTTACAAGAGAAATAAATCATTTTGAAATCGGATGAATCTTTTTTAAACACCCTGTATTTTTACCTTCTCTCAGGATTTGTGTACTTTGTCCACCACTGGGCACTGACAGTCAATGGTGATGGTGCAACCTGCATAAAAAGGCCAGGTCAACTCAAATGCAATAAAGAGATCAAACTGAAGCCCTTCAGCTGCACCTTTAAGCCCAAATGAATCGCACCCAGAGCTTCTTTATGCTTTGCTGAGCAGCATTGAATAATAGAGCTGATGGAAAGCGAAACAGATTTCTCTGACAACACAGAGCATTACATATGGCTGAGTCTTGCGTGCTGTTAGTGAGAGGCATTGCTAAAGCACAGCTCATAGTGCGGATCACTGTGCAAATGCAGCACAATAAGCCCAGGAGCTTTTTTATCAAGCATTCATGGGAAGAATCATAATTACCTTCCATTATTCAGGACTGACTGCTGATATAAAAGCTGCAGGCATTTTCGTGGAGTGACTTGCCAGCCGGATACAGGATAGCAGCCTTAGCTCATTTAAAACGTCAATAAGAATACAGTGAAAGATATTTAACTGCCTGTAGCGTGTAGTTAAAGAAATTCTTCAGCCAAAAATGGCACTGTTGATAATGAATGAAAGCTACTGGAGGATCAGTTAGCATTATGAAAGGTCCCTGTTAGCTTTAATGCACTGCAATGTTTGGGGGAAGTATTCGTTTGACTAAACTGCCAGCTATTCTCTCCCTGCTCACGGAAACTCAGCAGAGAGAAGAAGGCCATTACTCTAACACTGCTTTTAAAAAGTGACTAAACACTGTGGAGCTACTTCATCACAAGCTAATACATGACCAAACAGCACCTAGTTTAATGGTCATGGCAACAGCTGGACAGAGAATTCCCTGCTAAACTGAAGATGGAAATTTGCTCAGTAATAACAAAATTAATTAGAACTAAGAGCTTGTAAAACATTACTGACCACACTACCTTCCAGTTCTTGGCCCTCTGATGAGAAATGTGACTTAACAGCATTAACCGTAAGAAGCCGCAATTATGGCTGTTGAAAACAAAAACATTTTAATTATTCATTGTTTCTCACTCTTACCCAGGGGTGGGAATAGAATGCACTGGACCACATTCAAAAAAGTAAAAGTAATGATGAAATAGCTTTCCATCTTCAGAACTGAAGCAATTGTATTTACAGGCAAAACCACATATTGCTGTTTTACACTATGTAAATATACACATGAGCATGAACTAAACTGGTGTTGGATGCACCTCAAGTCCAGCCTACAGACTGTTCAGCCAATAGAAAGTCATGATGAAGCAGGGTTCACCCACCCAGTCTCCATGGTAACACAGGAGTCTGTCTGGTTGTCCAGAAGATGTGGTAAAAGCAGGTGAGACATTTCACAATTGAAAATAAAAGTGTTTGTTTGCTTTCTTTTTTCCTCAGACGTTAGTAGTATCATTTGAATGTCTAGTCTACATTAATATTCATTAGACAATTCATGTGTTTGATTAAAAATAAGTGCGCTTATTAGCCGCATGGCGACTCAGGCAAACGTCGCTCAGGTGCTCAAATAAAGGGAGAGAGACAGAGCGAGAAATTGATTAACAGGACTGGTCAGTTTATGGAGAGATATTAGAGGGTGCAAGTCCGAGTCAAATCTTGAGTCTTTGAGGTGCGAGTCCGAGTCATGTCTCAAGTCTCTGAGGTGCGAGTTGAGTCTTAAGTCTTTAGTGGAGAAGGCCGGTCCTGGACATTTTTAATATTTTAGCTAAGTGGATCATATAAGCAGAGTAATGTACAGTTTTGCCAAAACAGTGGTTGTTTTAACAAGCATTTCACACTGATCCATAATGTTCTGCCTTGTTTGCAGTGAAAGTTCTATTTAGCACTGTTTAACTTTTAGAAAATCACCTTATTTCTTAGTTTGAAAAACTAATTGAGTTTTGTTTTTTAAGATATTTGTTCTCAGACTGTTCTTAGTAAACCTTCTTTCTCTTTCTGTAAAAAATATTAGGTTTAAGCAGTGGTCAGTCATGACTGTTAGATCTGGGCCTTCAGTTTTGGGCTATAAATGTCAAATTTCTGTCAAAACATGAGGAGCATAACATAGGAACATAGCGTCCCTATGAAAATCTAATAGTTAGTTAGCACTATGCTAGCAGCAGTTCACATTAACTATTTTTGGGGATTTTTTACTCTTCGGATCCACCTCCCACTCCCACCCATCAACACAAAGCACGCCTGTATAATCGACGGTGACCAGTTCATTTTGAGTTTGCCAGCCTTACCAGCATCGTCATGACTTCACTTTCTAATGGTGAGGTAGGCTGTTTATCAAGGGTACTGCTCTTCTTCATTATTTAGATATATGTGAATAATCTTGACATTATGCTAACGTTGCTTGAGAGACTGAGCTTGGTCCTTTTTCACAGCTCTAAAACCTTCACAGGTTGTTAACTGTGAATATCATGACTATAGGCTCCTCTATCTATGGGTGGTTTGCTTGCTTTCAGGAACTTAGTTAGAAGAAAAAAGCAGCAATAGAGGCCTGCAGTGCTGCTCTCCCCAGGCAATGATTGATTTATTCTACTCTGAAACATTATGATGACATACCATTACCTTTTACTTATTCCAGGAGACTTTTAGTTGAAATCATGCTGCCCATGTACTATTCAAATTCTTTGTATAGCGGCAGAGTTTGTCCACAGGGAGCATCAAACTCCTGTGTTTCTTTAATCTGGGGGGATAGAGAAGTTACAAGCCTATAAGCACTTGGATTCAGTTCATACAGATTTGTTTCTCAAGCATAGCAAAAAGCGTCCTTTTTTTTTTAATAAGCTGCAATGAGGCATATATAATCCCTAAAGTAGCATTTAAAGTGGAACAAAGTGGGAACAAAAAGCCTCGTGTTGTTAGCGTCATAACCTTTCCTGTAGATTGATGCAGTTGATCAATGATATTTCATCCATAGCATTACTTTGTTAGGCGCTTTGAGTGAGAAAGATTTATCTACTAGGTTCATTATGAAAAGTCAGCCATTTAAATGGTTCAACTTAATGCGTACTGTGTTTATTTTCTCCTCCAGGAATAATGTCGCTAATTCTGCTTCCAAGTTCGTTCTCTTTGCATGTAATAATGCCATTGTTAAAAAAGCGCTTCCAATTTAAGTCTTATTTCAGTCACTTGTTATTAAGATTTTGGCAGCACAGCATTTTTTGCACCACAGTACTGGAACCTGCAGGCGCAGTTTGCCAACCAAATTGTGCCGTGCTTTCTGTGCCAAGCTGACACATATGGGGCAGAGTACTGTGGTGTAGGGTGTCTTATAAAATGACTAACAGGAGGTCAGTGTAAACTCAGACAAGCCCAGACTGTAGTGCAGTTTCCCAAACGAGGTTTCTCAGACACACAACACACATAACACATCGACTTTTTAATCCTTCAGCTTTAGCAAAAAAGGTTGCAGACTCTGATGAAAACGAAAGTCAAGCTTCTAAGAAAAATCAGTCAAGCTTTCAACTCTTGACCTTAACAGAAAAATGACCTGTTATTTTGAGTTGAGAATTCACTAGATTAATGTATTTATTCGTTGATTAAAAAAAAGGTATTCTTCATTCTTCCCCTCCATTTTCAGCCGTTTGTTCCACCTTGACAAAAGCAGAAAAGTTTTATTAAAAGTGCCGATTCTAAACTTCCACTCAATGCAATGTAAGTAGAATAATATTTTATTTTGAGTCATATTTAGTGAAGTCATTTGCACAGTCTTGTTTTGTTTCATGAAAACAAAAAATCAGCTCTATTTTGGCCCCATTTTTGACTTTTTTGTCATTGACAAATCATCAACTCTTAACATCTAAGAGCATAAAGAAGTTAAACTACAGCTAAACTACATGGAAAAGTGACTTAACTAGCAGTTCACAACTCCGCTACTTTGTCGCTTCCCCCAGCATGCTGATTAGAGTGTTAAAAACAGGAGGGTATACTCCAGCGTACGCTCTAATCGCGAGCGTCGCTGATGAAAAGCTCTCGTCCACAGCACCGCAGTCACTCAGCTGGAACCGAGCTCTGCCTCTCAATCAGCTTCCAGTCTCCTGGGGCTCGGAGCCCAGCACAGAGTGGGGAGCCGAGAGGGAAATAATAAAAAGACATCTTTTCAGTGATTAATACGCCTTTCTCTCAGCCTCCACACAACTGACATCCATACTCAATCAGAGCCAGAGTCTATTAAAAATTATCGATCGCAGAAGGCCAGGTAAGGAATTGGTGCCAAGGCAGGTTTAGGTGCGCAGGAGTTTGTTGTTTTCTAAGGCAGAGTGCAAAGCAGTGAGAGGGTGAAGATGCCATTGAAGACAACGCAGTGCTTTCAGTGGGGCTACATTTGGAAAATTAATGGTGATTAGGAGGCGTTACGGTATCAGTGGTAAATAAGTATTGTAAAAGACCAATATACCACAGATCAGTGGTGAACTGTCACGATTGGAGCAACACCAGGACATCTGAATCTTGCAAAATACATTGTAGGCTTTGCAGTTTTACTGTCAGTAAAAAAGCCCTGCCAAAGATTTTCCGCACTGTTTTCTTTTGCTTACGACTTACTGAAGCGCATCTAAGACTTCAAGAAGTGACATTTTTTCATCAAACTGTTCCGACTCATAGTAAACCAAAACATGACATTGCTTTACTGACACTTACTAATTGCCAGAGATGTTCACAGTCACTTCATGCGAGTTTGAGTCCAGTCTCAAGTCATCAGGGTATGTTCCAGTCAAGTCTCAAGTCTCTGAGGTGTTTTTGAGGTGCGTGTCCGAGTGAAGTCTCCAAATTGTGAGTCCAAGTTGAGTCCTGAGTTTCTAGGGTAAGAGTCCAGGTCAAGTCTTGGCTCTGGAGTACAAGTCTGAGTCAAGTCTCTGGGGAACAGGTCAAAGGTCTCAGGTCTCCAGGGTACAAATGCATTTCATGTCTCAAATATGTGGGGTATGGGTTTGAGTCCAGTCTCCTGTCTCCAGTGTAGGAGTCTAAGTTGGGTCCTAAATCTCTGGGATGTGAGTCCAAGTCAAGTTTTGAGTCTCTGGGGTGCAAGTCTGAGTCAAGTCTCAAATCTCTGAGGTACAAGTCTGAATCAAGTCTCTACTCTCTCTCTCTGGGGTACAAGTTTGAGTCAGGTCTCAGACCTCTGGGGTGCGAGTCCAATTTGAGTCCTAAGCCCCTGGGATGCAAGTCTGTGAGTCTGAATCAAGTCTCTACTCTTTCTCTGGGATACAGATCTCAAATCTCTGGGAGCAAGTCCGAGTCAAGTCTTGAGTCTCTGGAGTGCAAGTTGGAGTCAGATCTTGAGTCTCTGAGGTGCAAGTCTGACTCAAGTCTCTACTCTTTTTCTGAGGTACAAGTCTGAGTTGGGTCTCAAATCTCTGAGGTGCAAGGTTGAGTCTTAACTCTTCAGTAAAACAAAATACCAGTCTCATTATTAGCTGCATCTGTTCAATGGCTTTAATTAACGAGCCTTTTTTTGTGGCAGTGGCATCAAATGTCAAGGTAATAATGTAAATTTACTACAATACAAAATACCATAATGCGATGCCCTCAACCCCAACACTGCACATGACTGCAGTAAAACTGAAAGGCAAAATCAGACACGTAAGGTCGGAAACAAAAGGTTTTTATATTAGTTTACCACATTCAAATTAAGATGACTGGACAGTTTTCCTACTGTGTACTCCAAGACCTTAACCCTTTTGTTTTCAACTAAAACTTAACATTGAAATAAGAATATCACAAAAAAGCGTGATGAAAATATTAAATTAAAATGAACTAAAAATAAATGATTAAGGCTTCTCTGAAGTCCTAAACGGCCCTGAGGGGTGAGGTATGGTGAAGGTTTGAACTCGCTTGCTGGGCCTGGCTGGTTAAGAGATTAAAATCCATGTAGTGCTTATGTTTAAAATTCATGTTAAACTGTTCTATTTCTCTCTGTACTCCATGTAAACTGTCTCCGTAAACTGGTTTTAAACATTAAGTGAGTCAGTAAACAGCATGTGTCATCATAAGTCATGCCATTATGAGAAATTTCATGCTTACTTCATGCAAGAAATGGAATCATGTCACAAGCAATGAAACAATTACAACTGTAAGAGAAAGAGTAAACCAGAAAGAGCAAACATACAGACTTGAATATTTGCTTTATCTCATAACAATACCACCACAATTATTACCTTATGTCCAGGAAATGGAAACAGGGACTCCAAACTGTTTTACAAAAGAACGGTCATTTATTTCATGTGTCAGTTTATTTATTTAGAGAGAAAAATTGAGCCTGCAGTAGCACATTTAGCACAAGGATTGATTGAGCAATCTTGTTTTTCATCTCAGTGCTTATTTCGGGAAAACAAACTTGAGCGATGGAAACGTGCCATATAGCTTTTACCAACTGTCCACATTTTCACAAAGGATTTCAGCGCCATGGACAACGGCTCTCCGAGTATCTGCTTATTTCAGCACTGCAGATTTATGAACCACAAAGCCCCCTCCTCTCCCCGGGGACACACACACATTCCGGTCCAGTTAGGAGTGAGAAACACTGCAGAGTGAGTGGAGATGAGAGTCCCCTTAGTCTCAAATGTTCTACACTAGATTTGTCTTAATGTTCTTCACAACTGACATGTTCTAATTGAGATCAGGGCCAACTGCACCTATACAGCAGTGGATGGTGGAGGCATTGTTGGGAAATCAAAGCTTAGAGCTGAGGTCCTAGTTATGGAACCCAACATACACATTATTAGGTACGTGTCAAGTCAAATTTTATTTATGTAGCGCTTTTTACAACAGGTGTTGTCACAAAGCAGCTTCAGGCAGAGCAATGGTTAATTAGATAGTTTGAGTTTATGCAACAGCAGCAGAATCATCAGGAGGGTCAGTTCATGCAGGTGAGGTTTGCACAGCTTTGTATAGCATGAAACTCCATGGTGGTCAAAACGGTGCAGATCAGCCAACGGAGATGCAGCTCTGGTGGCTCCCATGAGGCGACTCATGCAGACATCGCTCAGGGGCTCAAATAAATGGAGGGAGAGCGCGCGAGAGAGAGAGAGAGAGAGAGAGAGAGAGAGAGAGAGAGAGAGAGAGAAAAATCGATTAACAGAACAGGTCCGTTTATGGAGAGATATCAGGGAGTAATAGTGCAACAACTGATATTAGCAAAATGCTTGTACAAACAGATTTAAGTCTAGTTTTAAAGTCTGTTTGCTGTGTATCTACACTCATTGGCCATTTTATCAGAAACACCTGCTATATAGGTACACTTTGTGGGTTTGCAATATAAGTTGTTGCACAACATGTCGACCACCCTTTATCCTATCCATCAATGGAAATGGACAACCATAGGACCACCACTGACCACTTTTGGCCTCTTCTCAGTACAGCTGTATATTAGGCAGTGGTGTTAGTGTTTTTTACACACATTAATGGCACTGCTGGGCTGAGAATAGTCCTCAAACCAAAACTATCCATCCAGGAGTGATCTTGTACTCAGAAAGTAAGTACTGATGAAGGGCTAGAGAATGGCCAACACAAACTGTACATGGAAAAGTATGAGCTATAGTCTCTGACTGTACACTACACTCACAAGGCCAGATGTGATCTCAAAACAAGAACATCTACAGACAAGCATGCGAAATTTGGGGCCAGTTGTGACTGAGAACATACACTCATTAGGCTGAGTATGAAATTTCTGCACCTTGTAATTGTGGAGCCCAAACGTAAGGGCGATTATATGTTTGTTAACATTGTCAGAAGTCTGTCGTTTGCCCATGGATGTAATGTAAGTTAGCATGGCTGACAAGTTCTCCCAAAAACCACATAACATTTGATAAAAATAAATATTACCTTTAGCAAAAGAGAAACTAAATAAGACTTATTTGACTTCTGTCATTATTTTTTTTTTTGTGATCTACTTTTTGTTGCATTTTTCATTATGTTTTACAACAAGGGTGGGGAAGGTAAAGAGGACGGGAAGGAAGGACAGTGACATATTTTTAGGAACACACACAAATCAAAAAAATAAAGGAAAGACAATACATAAACAACTACACAACTAAACGTCGTCACATAATTTAATTGAGAAACTAAAGTTCTTGAATAGAGTCATATAAATTCTCCCAGTTTCCTATTGTTGACCGTTTACCTTGTTAAGCTTAGCTGTAAGAGATTCAATCTGAACTATATTTTGAAAACTAGATATCCAGAATTTCATAGCTGTAAACTGTGGGTTCATCCAAAGTTGCAAGGCAGTTTTCTTGATGGCTGTAAAACTTGCCATCAGCATCCTTCATTGAATCGAAGAAAACTGAAGAGCTGAGTCATCATTTAAAAGACATAAATGTGGTGACAGTAGATCAAGTACTTAGATAATAGATCTACTGTAGAGCTCCATCTATTTGCTACTTTGGAACATTCCCAGAACAAATGCATAAATGTACCAAGTGCAGAGGTTTGACCTGTTATTGATTGTTGTCCAGGTGTTAAACAAGCATGGACTTGAGAAATTTGAGGCTGGGATTTAGAAGGGCAGACTTCTATTTACAGTGCGATGTCCCAGAATGTTATGAGAGTCTCATCAGGATTCACCTAATAAGCTTGTGTAAAGAACAAAGGCTAAGTCTAGGACAAGGTTAGTTTTTGTATGATTTCAAAGGAAAAGAACTTTTTTTTCACAAGAACTGCATCAGTATCACAACTCTAAACCCACTGAGTGAAAAAATGAAAACCACCCACTGAAACACTTCAGCTTCTCTTGATATTCGTCTCTTGACAGACATTTCCCATCCGAGCAGCTTCTACAGGTTGACTATGAATTGTTAATGATTTGCAACCTTAACCGAACAACCTTAACATTCCACAGTAAACACAGACTTAAATACAGCGTAGCATCATAACAGCCACCACTATGGCAATAACCTCTGAGATTCCCTTTCGGGAGTCTCTCACGGAGAAGGTAAATGAGAGAAACAGTGGGTGGGGACGGTGTGGGGGGCTGCTTTTTTGTGTTGCATATCATAAAACATTCATAAGTGGAGGGAGAGGCAGTCTTCATTGTAATTCAGTCTACAGACTCATCTACTCCCAGAGTGCTCTCTGTTGTCTGAATCACAGAGATGTATGCCGTTGTCTTTGTCTGGAATTGCTGATGTGTATCTGTAGAACAGTTCAAACGCAGTTCGGTGTTGTAATATATATTTGCCTTTACATTATTTACTCATGCACAGTTATGAGAACTTGGCTATTGAGAAACCTGGTTATTACAGGTTGTGCAAGTAATTGAGAGATTATTTAAACAGTTGTTCCATTGCCTTAAATTCAGTAGTTCACACCGACTTTGAGGCAATGGCCCACTGAGTTTCCAGTTTATTAGGTACAAAATTGGTCAAAATCCGAGTTCTTTCACATCATGCTGATTGAAAGACAGAAAACAGCATGTCTGTGTTTGATGTCATATGTGGAGACGGGGTGGTGGCGGTGTGATGGTGTGGGGAATGTTTTTCTTGTACACATTAGAGCCCTTCATACCCTCTGAGGAACATCTGAATGGCATGATATATCTGAACATGATTCCTGACCAAGTTCAGACCTTAAACGGCTACAGTTTAAGCTCTTAGAGACACTCTGCCCATGATAACGTTCCATGCCTCCACAGGCTTTTGAGCTTGCACACACAGAAAAAACTTTGGAAAAAGTTTATTTCTTCACTCAGCTACCATCAGGAGGTTGCCAGGAGATCAAGGGAGCATAATTGGCCTTGCTCTCTTTGGGTGGTAGAATGGCTCTCCTTCCCCCCATCACTCAGCGTGACGCTAGCCAATGTGGCCATCTGTTAGCTGACGATTGTCATTAACTGAATTGGCTTTTAGTGTTCTCCCTTAAGTGTGCTGAGCTGTCTAGTGACGTGGTGGCATTTCACGTCTCAGAGGAAGTACACCGATCAGGCATTACATTATGACCACCTCCTTGTTTCTACGCTCATTGTCCATTTTATCAGCTCCACTTACTATATAGGTGCACTTTGTAGTTCTACAGTTACAGACTGTAGTCCATCTGTTTCTCTGATACTTTGTTATCCCCCTTTTACCCTGTTCTTCAGTGGTCAGGACCCCCATGGACCCTCACAGAGCAGGTACTATTTGGGTGGTGGATCATTCTCAGCACTGCAGTAACACTGACATGGTGGTGGTGTGTTAGTGTGTGTTGTGCTGGTACGAGTGGATCAGACACAGCAGTGCTGCTGGAGTTTTTAAACACTGTGTCCACTCACTGTCCACTCTATTAGACACTCCTACCTTGTCAGTCCACCTTGTAGATGTAAAGTCAGAGACGATAGCTCATCTGCTGCTGCACAGTTTGTGTTGGTCATCCTCTAGTCCTTCATCAGTGGTCACAGGACGCTGCCCACAGGACAGATTGGTGGTGGACTATTCTCAGTCCAGCAGTGACACTGAGGTGTTTAAATACTCCAGCAGCACTGCTGTGTCTGATCCACTCAGACCAGCGCAACACACCCTAACACACCACCACCACGTCAGTGTTACTGCAGTGCTGAGAATGATCCACCACCCAAACAGTACCTGCTCTGTGAGGGTCCATGGGGGTCCTGACCATTGAAGAACAGGGTAAAAGGGGGCTAACAAAGTATCAGAGAAACAGATGGACTACAGTCTGTAACTGTAGAACTACAAAGTGCACCTATATAGTAAGTGGAGCTGATAAAATGAACAATGAGCGTAGAAACAAGGTCATAATGTTATGCCTGATCGTGTATGTGGGACCTTCACCCTCCCTGCTTGGTAGCATTGTGTAATAGTGGGAGACCTGGCTGTGGATGCAGTTGGCTGTGAGAGAATTGGGAAAATAAATAAATAATTAGTTATACTGACTCTCACTTGTCAGCTAACATAATGTTCATTCTCACACTGTCAGAAAAAGGTTTGTTCATCAAGATTCAAACGATGTAAACGTACCCTGTAAAAGGTACAACAGTGGTTTTGAGACTCCACTTTATACTTTAAATAAGTTTTTTCCCAGAAGAAAGGAGCATATTTTGTTCCTTTTTTTGACCTACTGTTTGAAAACAGAACAATAAAATAAAAAGCCTGGACAGAATGTCTGCAGTCAATCCTACTAGATGTACCCTTGATGTACCGCTCCAGTGACAAAGTGGGTACCGGCCCAGTGATGGTTTTGTACTTTTTCTTCCAAGAGTGCACAAAAAGTACAAATAGTTCAAACTCTGTTAGTTGTACCCACATTTTCTCTTCTACATTAATGCCATTTGGCAAATGATCTGATCCTGAGTAACTTAACGTAATGACAAGTATGATTAATTATTCTGAATTCATGCTATTCTGAAGGTGAAAGCTGGTACAACATACTTACTGCAGTCTTTTTTGTCGATGAATGTTTAATGTCATTTGACAACACCACACAGACACTTTAGAATCTCTTCAATACATGGAAATTCAAAGACGTGATGGCAGGGGTGGGCATTATCCATATCATACCCATATTCAGCAAAATACAGTAGCAATGAATTTTGAAAAAGATATTAAATCACAGATGCCCTACAAAGCCTTGACAAAAGCAATAGCATTTGACTAATTCTGAATTGTTGCAAATTTTGCCATATGAAATCTGGCTGTGTGTGAGAATATCTAAAAAATGCCAAGTTCAGTGTGTTTTGCCCTGTTGGTATGTTCTGTTGTCTGGCTTATTTGTGGCATGACAGTGAAACAAACACCTTGGGAAGAATTCTTCCTGGTATATCACCCACTATCACTGACTTCTCACTAAATACTGGTGTTACAGATTTTGCCATGAGCATTTTTACTGCTGCTTGTCATCCCACACCACTGATGTGTTCAGGTCCATCCTGCGGCGCACACGCACGAATGTAGAATGCACAAGTGTGTCAGAAATTGCTTTGTGGTATCCGTATCCCCATCACCGATACCGATGCTGCGTTTAAAAGCCAGTTTCTCTGCTGATACCAAACCGGTGTGTAAAAGTGATCTAGAAAAATGCTCAGTTCATGCAAGTCATTGCTTAATAAAGCAGTAATGAGCAGTTAATTAACAGCTACTGGCTTGAAAAGGCTTAATGAGAGCCTTACAAAGGCACTATCATTCCCCCTCCCCAATACTGAAGAGTTTCTAAGAGTTTTTTTTCATGGAAATGTCTCTCTCTACTTTTTTCAGCTGAATGTTTATAGAGCAGTGAGGAGAATGTGATGGCGTTTTTATCAGGCACTGAACGTTTTCGTCCCTGGTCCTGTCAAAGCCCTGTGGCTGCTGTGCTCCTAAACTCCGTGCCTTCTACTGATCTGAGCACGGCGCGAGCGTCATCCACAAACCCGACTCCTCTTTTTCGCTGACAGGACGTCGGGGCTGCGTGATCAAACAACTCCAGTTCCAATGAGTGAAGGGCCGCAGAATCCTACACAAACAAAAACCGGTGTAAGTTTGCTTCTTCTGTGTTTGCATAGGCATGGAGATAAGGAGCAGACAGATTATAGCATTTGTCCGTGATCCGCTCTTGATCCGAAGGATTTTTGCAAGTATGTGTGAGAGAGTAACCTCCAGCAGCCCGTCCCTCAGAACCTGTTTGTGTAAGATTTATGCGCTGCTGTTAGCTGAGGCTGTGATTTAAATGTACAGTAATGGTGTTGCCGCGAAGCACTCCATCACAGCTGCCCACTTACCCATACAGTAACCACCCACACTGCTGTGCCTTATGCAGTTGCTCTTTTCCCTGATCTATTCTGCTGTCTTTCACACATACATACACATATATGGTCTCAGGGGTACCATCAGTAATTTTGTACCCCCAGAAAATGTCAGGTATGGGCCCCATGACTCACCTTACTTTCCTTTTACAGTATTTTCTTATAGCTCCATAATTCTAACTCATACTTTCACCATCCTATCGTCTCTAGGATGCAGCAAGCTGTGGATATGAATACAAGTAACATGACTACCTAACAATATAATTGATGCAGTGCCTTTTGCATTGTAATGTTTCTCAAAAGCACCTTGGCTGTTAAAGCAAAACTCCATAATGAACTGTTTTTGAATAGTATAAAATTAAAGTATTTTCACTGCCAAAGTACTGTAAAATTTAATGGTCAGTACCTGTTTTTGGGAAAGACAAGTTAAACACAAATGGTCACCTTTATTTTACAGACATATGGTTACAGTTGTTACTATGGTAAAATACTACATGTCAGAATAACTGGTTGAACTAGTGAAACTGGAATTACAGTAAAATGCATTATTTCAAGGAAATTAAATGACTAATTTTACAGATTTTTACCTTCATTGAAAAAAATGTACTCTTACTGTAATTAACAGGTTTTGTCTGGCTTTCCTAACATTTCTTTACAGAGTAAGAGAGACACATTACTCAACACCTACTAAAAATCACCACAAACATTCATCCAGCTATAGATCATACAATATTTGCAATTTAATTATAAAGATATTCTGGGTTTAATTCTTTCCTGAAACTGAAAGATAGAAAAGAAGGCTAGTGAGCATCTTTAGCATACATAGAGGACAGCATTTAGATAACATACATTTTCTTTATATCAACAGATCCAGTGTATCTTCATAACCCACCTTTACCTCCGGAAGGCTGGATAACAGACAGTCTTCCTATTTTTTCCAGTTCTTTTTTTTTTTTTTCCAGGCGTTTTTTAAAGCCTCATTTATGTTTTTGTCAACATGTTCATTTGAATTAAAAATGAAAGACTCATTAAGCTGGCTTGACAAAGGCAAGCTAGAACCATGAAATTTTGCATGTAGAGCTCATGTGGGAATAGAGGCTGGTCACATGGTTTTTGTGTGTTTGTTCAAACATGATTTTTTTCCCAGAGGAAACGACTGGAAGAATGTAATTGCCACAAATTATGTCGCAAAGGACACATCTCACACTGCTCTTCACAGACGTCACACACAGACTCACATACATTATAAAACACACACACACACACACACACACACACACACACACACACACACACACACACACACACAATTAGCATCCAGCTGGAATACCACAGCAACAGCTTATCAACACCTTAGCAACCACCTCTTATACCATAGCAATGGCCAGGCTACACCTCAACCACCTCTTATACCATAGCAATGGCCAGGCTACACCTCAACCACCTCTTATACCATAGCAATGGCTTAGTAACACTAGGGCGGTGACAGAATGCCTTCCTATTGGCACTGTATTTAAACCTAGCCTTTATTTATCATTTAATGAGTTAAGCATTTTAATTAAGAATATTTTAGCAAGCTTAAAAAGCAAATTAACACAAAATAAAAACTTTGTGGGGCGGCACGGTGGCGCAGTGGGTAGCGCTGTCGCCTCACAGCAAGAATGGCCTGGGTTCGATTCCCGGCCGGGCGACCAGGGTCCTTTCTGTGTGGAGTTTGCCTGTTCTCCCCGTGTCTGCGTGGGTTTCCTCCGGGTACTCCGGTTTCCTCCCACAGTCCAAAAACATGCAGTCAGGCCAACAGGCCAACTGCTAAATTGCCCCTAGGTGTGAGTGAGTGTGTGACTGTGTATGTCTGTTTGTCTGCCCTGCGATGGACTGGCGACCTGTCCAGGGTGTATCCTGCCTTCCGCCCAATGACAGCTGGGATAGGCTCCAGCACCCCACCGCGACCCAGTAGGATGAGCGGTTTAGATGATGTATGTATGTATGTAAAAACTTTGTTTGGAATCACTATAATCTCATAAAACTTTTATTTAGAATCAGTTTAATCCCCTGCCCCCCCCATGCCAGTGTTGGGGGAGTAGAGGTTCCCAACCCTTGTTAACCCTTCAGCCCCCAGGAGAATTCTAGAACGCTCCTGCTGATTCCTGACAAGTTTCAGAGTTATATTTGTCACTATTTGCAACAAAACCAGGAAAAATAAATGGCGATTACAAATGAATTCTGTCTGAAAGGTGAGTGCCTCTTTAATTCAATCTCAAAACCAAGAGATAGAAATCAAAACAGCCCAGGACTGTGGGGAAAAACATCTGTCATCATCATGGGTAATGCAGCTGTCACGTGGAAAAACAAAAATAATAATCCCTAGAAATAATGAGTTGGGATACAGAATAAACTGACTACAAAAACAATGCTAAAGATCATTCCTTACTGATGGACGTGATATTTAAAGAAAAAACAAATCACGTCTTAGACATAACATTAGCTAAAGGCCGAATACGGCTCCTCTAAGATTTCACACGTTACCGACTTTCTTTGAAAGACATTCAGGTGGAGAAGCTGAGCATGTTCTCAGTTACTCATTTACCTGTTGCAGAGCTGAGAGATGGAGACAAACATCAGGCAAGATAATCAGTTTGGCTGATTTACATTCACATTAACGGCCATAAATATGTGCAAATTTAGCAAAAAACATTGAAATAACTCACCAAGTCGCCAATCCTGAATGAGATTTATGTCCATTCAGTAAATCAGCTAAACTTATTATGAAAACACAAAGATTTAAACAAGAATCCTGAATTTTTTTTTTTATTATTTTCACTTCTAAATCAAGTCAGACTCCTCTGTCTCATTATCTGACGTAACGTTAGAACACATCTGAACGCTCGCTCTGCCTGTTTGGGTGCCAGTCAAATCATTACAAACTGAAAACTTAAAATCTAAAACTTTGAGCTACTTAAAATATAATTATCAACAGAATTCGCTCTAGTTTTAATCATAATTCACCCCAGTAAAATATGACTAATTAGATGTAACAGTAACAGTTCTGTAACAGTTACAGCGAAATGCAGGTTGGCCAGCAGAGGCTGCTGTGAGGTCCAGAGAGTTAATTAGCTGAATATTTGAATCACAAGGCAGGTAGAGCAGAGTGATGCACTTCTTTGCAAGATTTGAAAATCAGTCAGTAACACAACTGACACAATCCAAAAAATGTGTCCTCTAGCAGTTCTTTTACTCTTGACCCTGTGTAGGTTACAACCTCAACAGAATGCGGGTGGCCAAATCCCCCGGGCCTGATATCATACTGACTAATGTTTTACAGCAATTGTTTCAGTCCTGTCTTGCTCTGGTAAAAGTCCCACAAGCTTGGAACTTCTCCACAATCCCAAGAATTGGCAGACAAATACATCTAATGACTGAAGGCTTTGAGAGAATTATTAAAGACTCTTTTCAATTACATCTCCAACAAATCCACAGCCGTGTGCCTGTCAGGGAGGCAGATGTGTGGAGAATGCTAAAATATTCCTCTTGGACACCATACCTAAACATCTGGAATGGTCTAGGTCATCTGCCAAGCTGCCTTTTGCTGATGTTCCTTCAGCTTTTATCATGCTGAAGCTGCATCTTTTGGCTCTGTTTTCCGATGCTGTTTATTTTGTATAATGACAACTGTAGGAGTTCATATCCCAGCCATCATACAGTCAAGTCTGCTTACAACACTGTCCTTCTGTCTTTGTTTTGTGGTCCAGTTTGTGATCAGAGCAGGACTAGAATTAAACAGAGTAACACACAGTTGTACACAAAATCTTGAACAACCTGGAACAAATTACATTCAAGCAAGCTGAAAGACATTTTTTCTGCAAATATTAGTGATTAGTACACGATGTCTGTATGTGTATATATAGTGTATGTGTATATATGTATAAGTGTATATACATATATACACATACATACACACACTATATATATATATATATATACACACACACATATATATATATATATATATATATATATATATATATAAATATAACCTGTTGGAAAACATAAATAAAAATGTGCAATCATCTTTGCCTATGCTGCCTTTATGATTTTTTTATGTGAAATTAAGCAAATAAATAGTAACTGTGTTTAAAAATCTGCAGACATGTTATCTGTAAAATCTGTAGAATGTGTAATTATTTTCATTTAAAAATTTTTACAAAACATGTAATTTAACTAGAGGTACCTGAACTTTTACAGTTGCATTTTCAATTGTAATTTTGCAATTCATGCTGACTCAGTAAAAAAAAAAAAGCCCACCATTCTAAATATCTGGGCACTGTTTTTGATGATACTGACTTCTACACTTAAATAGTGAACTGTTTGTCCAGTAACAGATTTGTGTACTTGTGGCTGAATCTCAAACGGCTATTTGTAAGACACATTTGCTGTTTGTGTGTAGGAGCCAGTATTTTAATTCCCACGTAGTGCACTAGGGAGTAGGGATTTGAAAAGGGGACATACAACACCGTTAGCTTGGTGCTAATAGAAAACAGGAAATTGCATAGAGGAGCTGATGGAAATAAGCATTGTTAAAAAAATCATGAACGGGGCTGCAATGCACAGTGATGGACTACTGAACATTCTTGTCTAGTCATGGGTGCATACTCTGAACAAACAAAGTTTCTCGGTAGGAGAATTGTTTATTGTGATATTATAACTTGTGTGATATCACAAGTTATAATAAACTTCAAACTAATAATTGATTAAGAATTGTGTCTAACATTTTTTTTTGCCATTTTAAAAAGCAGTAAGACCATTTGAGGCTGTGTGTTACAATGATTCTATCACTCTGCTGCACTTTATGCCTAATAAAACCCTTAATAAAATCACTGTAATGCATGGCTCTCATGGCTTATTGCTTTTTTATAAAACGCATAGTTCCGGTCCTAAAATCTGATTGGCTGTGCCGCATTCAAAGCCGGTGTAAAATCCACCATACATGCACACCTATGACCACTTTACAGTGACTGAATTGTGTATCACTACGCCCTGGCACGAAAAACCTTCTGCTGTTAATGGAATGGTCTTTGACTCTAATGCTGCTTGCATGAACCACCGAGTGCACTGATGAAGTAAGAACCTGTCTTTGTTTAAACTGAGGGGCTGACAACTTATGTTCTTTACTAGAATGTCTGGTCAGCTAGCTAACAGGCTAAAAGAAAACAGCCTAAACACCCTCATCATTACCATTACAGCCTTGAGTTAAAGTATATGATACTTTACATGAAAGTTATGATAACTGTAAAACGGCAGCATAAAACGCTAAAGAATGTCGCTTGAAAGGATTACACGCATTTTAGATGTTCGTGTTTCAGACAGAAGTCAGCCGTCAAACCCAGGCTGAATTCCAAACGGCTCTGTACTCCCTAAATAGTGTTCTAGCTATGAAAATTTAGAAATTCTAGTCTCTACAGCCAAACAGTGCATCATTTATCGAGTGTGGATGTGTCTGAATCCCAAATTACTATTTCTTAGCCTTATTTTGCTCTGTTGGGCTGCAGGATCCAGTATTTAAACTCCTACGTAGTGCACTATTTGGGGAACAGGGAGCTGTTTGAGACTCAGCCCCAGTCTTGCTAAATAAGACTCGTGGTGGTAATTTGGTGACCAAAAAGTACTTATAAAGCAAAAGTTTTTGTAATAAACAGTTTATTAATAATAACAACATCAATTATTTCCTAAAAAAATGTGTATTGTATCATATGTTGACCATCGTTTTATAAAATCAATAAGACACTTGAGGTCATGCATAACTGTGATTTTATCATGGGGAAAAGAGTTTTAGGCACTCTGCTTCACATCATGCCTAAGATCACCCTTCCCCATGATAAAACTGCAGTAACACACTTTCATGTCTCTCGTGTCTTATTGCCCTAGTGAGGTTTCCTTTCATGGAATTTTAAAAGAAGGAAAATAGAATAAAATTTCAGTGGAAAAAAACTGTCAAATTTGTAAGACATCCTTTTAGCACAAATCAGCTCTCGGGAAGTCTTGGTTCTCTGGTTGTATTCATGCTGTCATTTGATACCATGATATCTGATCTATTTTGAAAATATCATGATATTGAATTTTATCAGTATCACCCAGTATTCTGGCAGGAGTGCTCCAGGACCATCAATACTGAGGATAAATGCCAGAAATAGATCTCCAGTAGCGGAGTCAGGCCTCTCCTCTTGACACCTTTTAGCCCTGGTGAGTGTGCCCTTTTCTCTGAATTACTACAGCTGTTGTTCTCTCCCCAGCTGGACCCATCTGGACACTTGGCAACTTGCCCTCCCTGTGACCTGACCATAGCACTTAAACACGGTCACTGAAACAACACAGTGACCTGTGAGCAGCATACTATGGCAGATCAAGAGGCACCTATATCACTGAACAAATTTCTCTGACATAAAACACAGGCAGCCTCTGAAAAGGCTTCTTTAATTCTATTTTGAGTCTAGAGTTATTGTGATTGTGTATTGTTATTGCTGTTGTTTTGCTATACATTCATTTTGCATTACCTAATTATTTATACATACACTCTCACCAGGCACTTTATTAGAAACACCTGCTCACCTACTCATTAAAGCAATTATCTAATCAGTCAATTGTGTGGTAGCAGTGCAGTTCATAAGACCATGCAGATATGGGCAGCAGCTTTAGGTAATGTTCAGATCAACCATCAGAATGGAGAAAAATGTGGTGATTCTCAGTCAGAATCTCAGTGATTCTGACTGTGGCATGATTGCTGGTGCCAGACAGGCTGGTATGAATTTTCTCTAACTGCTGATCTCCACAGACTTTCATGCACAGCCGTCTCTAGAGTTACTCAGAAAGATGCAATGAAGAAAAAACATCCACTGGGCAGCATTTCTGCAGACAGAAACACACTGTTGATTATAGAGGTCAGTGGAGAATGGCCAGACTGATTCAAGCTGTTTGATTATTGATGCTGACCATGTGTATCCCCTTATGGCCACAGTTCACTCATCTTCCATTGGCTCCTTAAAGCATGATAAAAGTGTGACACTGGTTTCATGAACATAATGAGTTCAGTGTTCTTTAGTGATCTTCCCAGTCAGCGGTTCTGAATCCAATGGAACACCTTTGAAATGTGGCATAACGAGAGATTCACAGCATGAAAGTGCAGCTGAAAAATCTGTAGGATATACAAGATGCAATCATGTCAACAATGACCAGAATCTCAAAGGGACGTTTCCAATCAGCTCTGAGCTCTGAGACTTAAAAAAACGAGTAAATAGGCTGAAGGAGCCACACTAACAATATAGCTCTGATCATGAATGTTACCTATAGTTTTTAAAACACTGATTTATATTTAATTAATAATTAATAATTAAAATAATTAATATTTTTATGTTATAAACAAAATAATTAGTTTACATCACGAATAACATTTACATCTAACTTTCTGTAATTGGCAGTTTTCTCCCATTTGAAAAACAGAGCAACAATCAGACAAAATGTGAAGGAAATTATGAAAGAAAAACCTGAATATCATATAAAACACCATCGTTTAAAAAATACATTTAAAAGATTTTTAATTTGCTGCTGTCAGAAGAAAACCTTGTATGTCCATTTTTGTTGTTTTTCAGTTTTTAATATAATTTGAAAATGCCTCTATACGGCGTGTGAATTTCATGATGAATGGAGCAAAAGAAACGGTCCAGAATGACTTGGGAAAAATTCTGGTTCCATTGACTTACATTAAAATTAAAGTAGGTTTTTTTCTTCTCATGTAAAAATACCATTTTGGCCAAATGAATTCTTTGTTGAAAATAACTGCTTTTTTAAAACACTGCTTGTTTGATGCTCCAGACACTCCCCCAATTTTCTTTCAAATAAGGGAACAGAAAAGTAATCCAAAACATTTCTGGATTTACAGTGTAACATACAAAACATGCTCAAAACAAGACTGTATGCACAATAACTTTATCAAATCCAAATAACTATAAAATATTGGTAACCCTTCAGAATGTGGGGTCATAAAGCACTATTTACATCTATTTTGTACATGCTTCTTTTTAGGCAGGAAAAAACAAACAACAAAAATATATGTAAAAACTATAATACACAAATAACTGCTCTGCAAACTGCAGTCAGTTAGTTATCATGCTGAAAAAATTAATTAACATGATTGAAATGTAATACACAAACACAATAACTGCCAAAACAAGTAAACTTAAGGAAAGTAATTCTGCTGATGCACCATATTTTCTTTGTGTGCAACCACTCAAAACAACAATCATGAACTATTTCTTCAGTTCAGGTTTAAGAAGAGCATTATAAGTATTATAAAAAAAATGTCTACACACTTTCTCTGCTTGTTTTGAAAATGTATGAGGGACAAACAAAATGTACACAGTTTGTACTGTCATGAAAATCCTAGAAAAGTCATGGAATTTAGAAATTTGGCTTTCCAGACCTGAGAAAGGTCACAAAAACCCAAGCGACCCAAGACTAATGTATCAGCACGTGGACTAGCTTTTGACATCCAAACACTGGAGAAGATGTTGCACTCTGGGTACTCAATGTTGTGAACTGACTCTCATTACATCCCTCTCCTAAATAGTGTAAAAATTATCAAAAATCACTGATTTTGTGGATTTGGATGGGACTAAAGTCACTGAGAAACTTTGGTAGCCTAATAAACACATTACCTCCCCACACCATGTGAAACTAATCCCCTCCAAACTGAACTCCAGTTAGATAACTTATTCATGTAACTAATAAATGTCTTTTATTGGTAACCCATTTGATTTTGAATCATATGGTGCTAAACGTAATGAAATGAAGAACAATGTCCACCTAACGATGATGTGCATACATGCACAGGGCATCTGTGTTGTGTTATAACAAGACGCTAAACCACTCTTTACAAAGGAAACCAATGGACATGTTTGCACAAGAGAATATGGGATCATAGAGGAGTCAAAACAAAATATATAGGCTCTGAAATGATGGAACAATGTATTGAGCAAAATGACAGATCTATTCTCTGAGGTCAGAGTGTTAAACCCGTATAACCGTACATGGTTCAGATTTCAATTTCACTCACAGTCATTCTATTTAAACTGCATTCTGGCTTACTAATTAATGATATTCAAATAGTGAATCAAAATTCAGATAATGTAGGTCTTTCTTCCTCTCAGAACAGCTGTCTGTGTGCTACATTAGTACTGGGTGGTTACTGAAAATTCAGTATCATGGTATTTTCAAACATATTATAGTATCATGCAATGCAATGATATTAGAGTTTAACACTAATAAAGTTAATGAACTCATGCTTTATTAAATTTCCTTAATTTTATGGATTGTAGGAAAATTAAATGTAAACCATCAAGGACTGCATACCATGAGTACAGTACACCAAATTAAATGGTCCTTATCTATCAAATACATTGCTAAAATTATCACTAAAACAGGAAATGGCATGTCAGTATCACAGTGTACTGGTATAGATGATATTTACATTTGGCATGTAAATGTAACTCTATGTCAGGAAAAATCACGGAATTCCACTGCTTAAAAAGCGTATGAGCCCTGAATGTGAGTAGAGGCATTTCAAGGCATATACATCATGGGGGACCTTGAAGGGTTAAAAAGCCCAAAGTCATGCTGTTCTCTCCCAGGAAAAGTGAGCATCTGGACCCCATCTGGCCTGTATGTGGTTGGACAGGTGAAGAGTAATGTCTTTGAACGGTCTGACAACACTGAGAAAATTATGCTGACTTTTTTTTTTTGGGAAATCACCGGCTCTACAGTTGTCTGGAAGCATCCTGGTGACATATGTTTGCACGTGAGCAGATGTTCCATGGAGTTTACTGCAGTCTTAGATAAAGTTTTGGAGGGAGACAGCTGGCACAGTATCAAACAGAGAAAAGCTCATGAGTGAACCAAACTCAAGAAGACGCGACAGCGTTCATTTCCGCTACCGCCGGGTGGTGCAGGATGGTGATGGCTCCTCAACATGATTACTGCCTGCCGACAACTGCACAGCACAAACAGATGGACAATGAACGGTGAGAACAGAGAGCTCAATAAAGGTGAGGAATAAGTCTTCCAAGGCTCTTTCCGGGATGAGGTTGGGTGGTTAATTTGGTGCGAGACCCGGCGGTACTCCTGCTGCGTAAATACTGCTGCGGTGATTAATTGGGAAACACGACACATGTCGTGCCTCTGTCATGTCATCAATCAAAGACGACTTGCAAGGCGCTGATGACAGAAAAATGCTAACAAGATGAATGAGCATATCTCCATTCAGCCTTTATCTGAAACACTCATCCTCCTGCATGCAGATGGCAATTCATTCACTTCACTGCATGGACTATAGACTGTGGGCATGACTAACTAGCTAAGAAGACAGTGAGGTCCGGTAGCCTACTCAGGGACGTAGCCCTCACAGGCCGAACCAATCAAATGGGATAATATTTATTAAGCCATATTTTTAAAATAGTGATATGTGATTTGTTTTCTGTGAGTGCTGTCGCTGTTATGGCCAGTCCTATCACTGTGCCAGGGTCCACCTTATTTTCTCAGCCTGTCAATCACTGCTTAGCAACTGTTGCTATGCACCATTGTCTCAAGACTTTGGTTCGTCTGAAGCCTGTAGTTCACTGCCCGTCATGCCTGGAACTAGTGTGAGGACATTGAGGTCGGAAGTTCAGAGTTTCAATGTGGGAACAGTGGTGATATCACGCAATCAGCAGTGACTGGTTCCCAGCTGACCTCAGAACAGATGTGGTTCAGCCATACACTGACCACTGTGTTTACCTGTGAATGAGGCACTATGCACACTTACCTGCCTTATTACCCCACTCATCTGACTGTTACCCCATTTACCTGCCTTATTACCCCACTCATCTGACTGTCACCTCACTGATCCCTTTTTTTGCAACTATACACCCTTTAACTGCTGCTGCACTCTAGTATAAGACACATACTCTACGTTTACAGGTAGAGTTTAAGGTTTACAGGTATGACTGTCTGTCTGTGTGTGTGTGTGTGTGTGTGTGTGATGGTAGAAATGCATGTTTTATTTTATTTCATTTTATTTTCTACATGTAAATGTGTGTCTGATACTGTCTCTGTGAGCTCCTGCACCAAAACCAAATCCCTTGTATGTGTAAGCAAACCTGACCAATAAAGCTTGATTCTGATTCTGATTCTAAAGCTGCCCCAGAGCAACTTTGATTCTTGAGATGTAGCTAACGTTACAGGTATGCAGCACACATTCTATAGGCTAACATACAACAAAGCTGTAATAAAAACATGAGAGAAAATATGAGATTAATAGATTTTGCTTGTAAAATGCAAACCACATAACTCATTTTTTTATTTGGACCAATCATAACATTGCTAGCTGAATCAGCATGGTTTGGTCTAGTTCCAGTAGCTGCTTGGTTTAGGATACAGGCTCTTCATTTGCTATATTAGTGATTAGATAAGAAATAATTGGTAGTTTAAAGCCGTTTTGTATGAGAAAGTTCAGTTAACTGGCAAATTGATGGCACAGTATCA
Source organism: Colossoma macropomum (assembly GCF_904425465.1). Lineage (NCBI taxonomy): Eukaryota > Metazoa > Chordata > Actinopteri > Characiformes > Serrasalmidae > Colossoma > Colossoma macropomum. The sequence goes on from NW_023494788.1 coordinate 41,980,613, forward strand.
TGCAATGTAATTCAGAAATCAGCAGGTACTTTAGTCTGGTTTAGGTTCCTGCAGGTCTGGTTAACTGTATGAGGATCTTTCTTCATGCTAGCTGTGGTTTGGCAGAGACAAACCTTTATCAAATATTTTTTAATGAATGCTTTTTCAGTAATCTGTGAGGAGCGAAGGAAAAGATCAGAAGAGACAAGGGCAGAAACGGAGAGACAGAGAGAGGTCAATAAAATAAATTCAGTGCAATCTTCAACTTATTTAGTATACATAGTTTTCAGCATGTATTTGCAGCTGAAAATAAATCAGTAAATAAATAATTAAATGAATAATTAAATAAAAGCAAACAGGATAACTGGAATTTAAAGACCAGTCATAGCAGTTTACGGATGGAAAATGCATCAAAAAATTATGAACCGTTAACCCTAGTGGCCATTCCACTGTTTTGATGTGATCAAATTGATTTTTTTTAATAATATAATTCAGTATAGCACTATTCTCCAGTAACACTGTTATCAGATTAACTAGGGAATGGTTGACTCTGTTTGTGTCTGTGTGTTGAGCTGCTAGTGAGCAATGGGGAGTGAAAGGGGAGGGATAAGAAGCCCCTGCTGTGAAAATGATTCACATCTCTGCATTAAAATGACTGAACTGGACACCCCGACCTGCACAAACTCTTGGTAGTACTCTTTTAGTAATCTGTCACTACATGTGAATGTCACAGATTAGTGAGAAGGTGAGGTCAGTACACTGAGTAAAAAACCCATCAAGCCAGAGCAGAGGTCAATTCACAGAAAACTCAATGCCAGTGAATAAGTGAGGAAGTGGTTTGGGGAAACCGTTTTGCTTACTAAAGTGAACAAGAGGCTAAAATAGTTTTCTTGCTACAAGAAGGAAATAACAGATTATTTTTAACACCTCCTCGGAAAAAAAGTTGGGGCTTATGTGAGATAAAGTGGTGGTGAGCAATGGGGAAATGATTCAAAAATGCTGAGAAGCATTGACTTAGTGATTCTGAAGTTGCACTTACAGAGAGCTACGCAGGGAACTGTGGGTAAAAGAAGCTATTTTTTAACTCAAAGCAGACTTTCTAGAAAAAATAAAAAAAAGAAGAGAAGTTTCCACAGAAGTAGATAACTTCATTGGTGCGGCTTGCTGCGCGGACAGCTGTCTGAGGAACCAGCGGACACCCCCAGCTGTCTGAAGTCTGTCCCTTCAACGAGCTTGCTTCCACCACTGGCTGAAGTCTTTATTTCAGATCCTGACAGGCCACTGGAGTGAAACCTATTTGCACCAAGCAGATCTCTCTTTTTAGCTTCAGGCTGAACTGCTCTGTCATCCAAAGGCCGATCCAGGTCATTAAACATGTTCAGTAGCTACGTTTGCACCCATGGAGTATTTATCTATCTTAGACTGCTGGTCTAACTACGATACAATCATGCAAACAGTGCGGTTTGATTGCTGATTAGTCAATGAAAGCTTTGCGTGATTTAAACCTGGTTCATGCTGATACAGACCAGACTATTTGAGATAGATTTGGACATGTGAGCACTTAGATCTGTTCATTGACTCTCGCTCAGAGTTCTTGCAACATTTTCTGGGACTTCCTGTAGTATCACACATGTGATGACAGCTTTATGACACCAAAATGAGCATTTTGCAAAAGCTGTTATAGCTATTTTCGTGTAGAGCCATGAAAAGAAAGGCTTGGAGTGCAGCATTTCTCAATAATTGCTGTACTACTGCAGCTGGAGTGTAAAGCGAGAATAGCATCTTCTCAGCCTCAGAGAGCCCTGCAGTGTGCTTTTTTTTAAAAAAGGGGAAATCTCATACAGTACCATACAAATGTGAAGGAGCACCTTTTATTTGTTTAATTTGCCCTCAAAACAGCCATTAATTACAAGTTATTCACCTTTAAGGAGATATTTCTGATTAGATAGAAATGAATCTACTTGCAAAAAGAGTTCCCAAAACTGTGTGATTCAAATATTTAGAGAAAAATGAGACTCTTACCAACAATGCAATACCTGGTAGAGCGCCAAAACTGTCACCATTAGATAAACAGTACTTTCATCTTTGAGAGGCAGGAGAAAAATCAGGCTCAAGTGTCGCTTCAAATCTATAAAAAAATCCACAGGCATTTCTCTCCATCCTTCCACTGTGAGAATAATGAAAGGATGTGTAGCTGTCAAGAGCTGTTACTGAGAAAAACAAACAAAGTAGAACACCAAAACTGGACATCTGAGATGCGCAGTTTTATTTTCTGATGAATCTAAATTTTTTATTTGGATTACAGAAACAGAAAATGCAGTCAATGTCTAAACTGGACTTTGGATGTACTTTACATTAAAATATCCCTGTGGATTTCTTTGAAAAAGTGAAAGCAACTCAAACTGTAATAAAAGCAAAAGCTGGATCCACGGAATGCTGAAAAAATATATATTTTAGTTGTTCAGGCTTCTCTGTAGGTTTCTGTTAAACACGCACTGATGAACCAAAACATTATTCGAATATTTTCCTGTATATTTATAATGTTGATTGTTCTGGAACAACGGCGCATGTCAAGGTCTGGGATATATTAGATGGTAAATGAACAAATAAATCTCAATCACTGAGCATCAGATCTGGGCTTTGGAGCAATGGAAGAGGGTTGCCTGGTCCTTGGACGGCTGCGTACGTGTACTCCGTTTCCCTGGGGTAGTGATGGCACTAGGATGCACTGTGGTAAGAAGAAAAGCCGGTGGAGGGAGTGTGATGCTCGGGAGAATGTTCTGTTGGGACACCCTGGGTCCAGGGGTTCATGTGGACTTCAATTTCACATGTGCACCTACTTAAACATTGTTGAGGACCAGGTAGACCCCTTAAAAGGAAATAGTTTTCCCTGAAGGCTATGACCTCTTTCAGCAGGACAGTGTTGCACACAATGTTTGGGAATGATTTGAGGAACATGAAGAGTTCCAGGTGTTGTTCTGGCCTCCAAATTCCCCAGATTGCAACCCAATCATGCATCCATGGGATGGGCTGGAACAAGCAGTTCAAACAAATCAGAATGGTTCCACCTCCCAATATACAGAGCTTAAAAGATCTGCTGCGAACATCTGGTACCAGATACCACAGGGGATCTTCAGTAACTTGTACTGTATGGCTATTTTGACTGGAAGGTGACTTCAGGTCATAGTGAAGTCAGATTATACTAGTGAACATCACTATAAATGGACTGATCTTATATACAGTTCATATAATTAATGTCTTGGTTTGGTCCAGCTGGTTAAGCTAAGAACTTAATTGGGCTTGGAGCATGTAAATATAGTCAACGACAGCCAAAAGCAAAGGAACGAAGATATTGACGTAGGTAAATGTTTTGCCATCACTGCAGTTCTTTTTTCTTTGGCTTGTAAACGATCAGAGAAACCTCATTAACATCTGCAGGTATGCGAGATGGAGAATCTTGCGGGAGAGGATTCGCATCTGCTCGCAGCAAATGCACTTTGCCATCTGGCTTGTGTAACTGCCTATGCTCTGAGAAGACCTGTTCTAGAAATGAATGAAGGAAGACTGGAAAAAAGATGAGCTCCTGAGAGCTCGATGTACCATCTTGTAGCGTCGCTTTATGTGCGGAAGCACGACTCAATTTGCGCATCCATCTACAAGTTCAAAACAAGCAGGTTTAACAAACTCGTGTCGCAGACTAAATGAGGTTTCCTAGATCATAAAGGCACCTGCCCCTCCCTCTCTGCTGCACAATATAACAGCCAGTGTTTCCTAATAAAATCAGACCATTGTTGTTGAGACTGTCACACTCCGATGGAATCTATTTCTCCAAGAGTGCATTTGGATTGCCTTCCTCAGTCAATTACAGCCTTTCTGAGCAGTTGAGGCGTACGACTGTGAGGCTTTGTGCATTCTTAATGCTGCAGTGTTGGAGAGGGAGAGTGAAAGACATACATCTCCTCAGGGCTATGGGGCTGAAATTAGGCCTGCCGTTCAAATCACAGCAACAGAACAAGCGTAAGCCTCGTCCACCAGGGGCTTTAGACACATGTTAGCTTGCAGCACTAACATGTTATGGCCTCTGTGACATGCAGTCCCATGGTAAGTGTAGTACACTATGTAGTCTCACTATGAAAATACTGCTGTAATCGTTTTCAGACGTTCCCCAAATGTCTTGAACTTGATGTACACATGCATTTTAAGATGATTCTGTATTCTTTTTTTATTCTGCAATTTTGGCTTCATAAATAAACAAGCATCTCGCTGTTGTCAGAAAAAAAAACTCATCTTCAAAATGGTAACTTTACAGGAGAAGGAAAAAAACATACTGTACTTCTAATGTAAGTCAATGGAACCAGACTTTTTTCCAAGTCATTTTGGGCCGTTTCTTTTGGTCCATTCATCATGAAATTTACACACAATGTAAAAGGACAACAGCCTTTTTTAGGTTATGTCAAAAACTGAAAAATGACAAAAATGGAGATGTGAGGTTTACTTCCGACAGCAGCGATTTATGATTTCTATAGTACTTAAAAGGTTCCCTGCTGGAGAAACAAAAAAAAGATTGGCTAGCTTAAGGAGGTTCAGCTGGTTAAGCCGGTCATACTGGCCAGTCAGCTAAACCATGAAACTCAAACAAAACCATAGAATATGGTCTTCCAGCTTATGGCTGTTTGACCAGCATAGAGTAACAGATATCATAATGTTTGATGTCAGACAGCTTATGCTACATGCTAATTTTTGCTATGCATACTCTAGTTAGCCATCATGACACCAAACACTATGGTGTCTGTCATGGCAGATAACACTAATGGTTACATTGGACATTATCTGTCATAACAACCAGTGACAGTATATGGTGTCATCTGCTATGACATGTTTATGGCATGGTTATGTCAATGTTATGCTCATGTAAAGTGTTACTAGTATGTTTTTGCCAAGTCCAGTTGAGCGTTCAGCTTGTCAACTACCTTGACCATCAAAGACCAGCCTAGCCTGCTTCTGTAGCTGGGCAACAGAAATTGACTTAGCTAGCTAACAAGTCACCATGTCACAATTTAGCCTACATCATGTCAAACCAAGCTAACCAGTACCTTTTACACCGAAACAGAAATGGTCTGTATGAGGGCTGAGTTGAAAGTGTCCACACTTTGAAAGTGAACTCAGCTCATCATTAAAATCAGCTTAATTTCATGCATGCATTAAAGCACCTATTGCAATTAAATGTTGCAAACAGCTTCTATAAGACTTACTCCACACAGCCAAACTCCACAGTAATGAGCAATGAATGGGATGCCATGTATCAAAGCTATCAAAGCTGATGCATGATTTTTTAACATTGTTTTATTTTCTATAGTCCCTATTTGTTCTTTGAGGCAGTGGCAGCAAATATGGTAAATAGTACAGTTTAGTCATGCAGCATGTAAATCCAGGAAACTCTGCAGAATAATTATTTGCTCCTGCCAAGTTACCTTGAGGGTTGCCCAATTCAATTCCTCACTATAGCAGTATATGAGATTCTTGATTCCTTGGGATTTGAATCCATTTGAAATGCACTCCACCCACTGGGCAAATCGGCAAAGTGTACATGCAAAGCAGAGATTCCACAGAAGTGTCTGAAAATGATCACTGACCCTAGAAGAAATAGTGCTGTATTCTGGGTGGTGGATTTGAGAAAATCAGTACAGCAGTGTTTTCATAGTGAGACTGTGTTCATCGCACACCACAGCAACTTGCTAAGCATACTGTGAGAATGCCAGACTGAAGATTCACTTATGACAGGAATGAAAGCTGCCCTTATGGACAGGGTGCAGTTTGCCTAGCGGCATTCTAATACACAGACCTCCTGGATGAATGTCTGGCTGTCCAGCCGGTTTGCTCATCTCACTCTGTACTGTTGTGCTGCATAGAAAATGAGCAGACTTTGGATTGAGGTGGGCAATATAAAAATATGCTGTCTCTACTGTGACAAATTAATATTCACTACATCAGTATTTAAAAACACTGTCTGCCTCTAGGTTTCATTAAAAGGAAGTAAGAAGAGGCTCCCGAGTGCTGTAGATATCTGAGGTTTCACCATGTTGTTGGGAAATTGTATTGTTTGAATTTGTGCTTGTGTTCTGTATTCTAAAGTCGAGGTTTAGTCATCACTGATTAGAGGCTAAAAAGTGGTAAACAAGTCTCATATTTTAAAGTAAAGATCCTTTTATGGCTTTTTGGTAGCCAAAACATACAAGCTGGGAATATCTTGTTATAATATTAATATAGTAAGTTTTTTTCAACCCATTTTTACAGTCAAATGTGGATGAAAGGACACCTATACAGAAGAGTATTCATTTTTTCAGATAATCAAATTATCTAATTCAAATTATCTTAAGCAAGTATTTGATTTGAGATACAAAATGACTTGACTACTATTTGCACTTCTGGTAGATGCTAACTGCATTTTGTTGCCTTGTACTTGTACTGAGCAATGACAAAGTTCTGTCTGTCTATCTATCCATCTATCTATCCATCCATCCATCCATCCATAAACCATTTAGAAATGTGTCAACTCTATAATACCTGTAGTTTATAGTTCGTTTAAAGAACCTTTTAAAAAAATGGTTCTATATAATACCAAAAAGGGGTTATAAGTTACAAGTCCAGGCCCAGCAATATGGGGCCATTTAGTGAAGCCACACCCCACCAACCAATGACCATAACCCATTAACTCACTTCTCTTGTGTCAAGCAGTAAAAACCCAATCAAAATGAAACTAAACTCTGTGCATCCTGCTGCACTGCTTGGCGCATGACTAATATAAAAAGATTATTTATCAACATACGATGGTTTGCATGTATCTTTCTGTACTGGCTGCATTTTAAGGATGTGATGTATGTTGTGGGGAGATAAATTAGCAGGCAGATTTCCTAAATGGGTCAACGTTTGGTGATTTGCTGTAACTGTGGCTCCCCTCTTTATTCTCTCCTGAATGCATGGCTCCTTCAGACAGATCTACTGAAGATTTCCCACACTGCATTGTGCTTAGCTGCTTTTTTGCATGACAATATGCAAGAAAACCTTGTGGACGTACTGACGACACATCTCCCATTTACCCAGCCCCTCCATGGTTTTTGGATTCCCTACTCATGAATTAGTGCTGTGCGTTATTTGATAGCTTTTGACAGTGTTTTTGTTTTTTTTTTTTCTGTAGCACTACTGGTGCATTTCTTCGGTCCCAACTTATCAAACCTCATAAAGACAGAACATTGTGAAACATATAGTGAATGCAGAAAGTATTGCCATGTGGGCCATCCCGACTCTAGATTCAAAAAATACAATTAGACCACTTGTACTCTCAGCGTGGTAAATCTCAAGGCTCTCTTTGCATCATTGTGACAAAGTCAGTGTTCCGTAGAGTGGGTGTCCCTCTGTGAGCATTACCATATTGCCGTACTTTTCTCAGGCTGCAGGGTTCAGTGGAGAACAATAACAGCATCTTTGTGCAGCCTGGCTTAGGCGGATGGCCAAGGCTGACCTCACTGCGGACTTCTGTAATCGTCGGCCGTGGATTTTACTCACGACACGTGGTCAGTCAACACGAAACACTCTCTACCCACTACTGCTTCAATTTTCTCACTGCACTGTAGTGTTACATGGAGAGCGTGCTCATTGTGTGGAGCTCTTTCCATCATGTACCACCTGTGCTGATGATTTATGCATTATTGCCATGCAGAGATGGAAATTTCCAGCGACACAGCACTTCGCTTACACTCGCCTGTTCCAGGCTGACATTTCTGCCATCATGTCCCAGCTTGCCACAGAGAGCAGGCAGGATGAGCTCTGGTCGAACCAGCATGTGAACCTGCACTCGCTAGCGGGCCCTCTTAGCCCTCATCATACTCACACCCTGCTACATTAAAGGGTATGAATGAATGGCAAGGCTATTATCCCTGTTGCAAACACGCCATCAACTGAACTCCTTTATTTCTGTCTAATTCTTATTCTGTCAATCAAGTTTCCTCTCATTAACTCTTTTCTTTTCAATCTTCAACTTCAGGTCATCTTTTTTAAAAACGCTTCTCTGCAAAAAGATATCTTTTACTTGTCAACCCCTTTTTAAGGGGTTATTAGATTAGATTAGAATGTTTTAATATCTAACAGTACACTGTAGTCATTGTCAATTATGCTGTAAGGAGTGTCAGCTATTGATGAGCTGACATGCACACAAAAACGTTAAAACTTTTTTTATTAATCCTTATTTTTTAAAAAACAGTTTCAGCTTTTCTGCAAAAATCATACTGTATTGGATAAAAATAATAATGTAACATATGGTTTTTGCAGAAAAGCTGAAAATTGTTTTGTTTTAATTGCATTATTTTGGTAAGAAAATATGTCTATAAAAAATAAACAAATTATATTATCTAACCAAAGTGATTATCAAATTAAATGATCTTGTATTGGCAGATTCTTTTCCCTTCAAGCATGATTTCTTGAAAACAAACTTATTCCTACAACAACATCCTGAGTAATATTAGTACATCGCCTAGGTTTCATATTCAGTTAATGTGAACACAAATGTATATAACATTTATAATTTATTTCATAACGTGAGGAAAAAAGCCACCTCTATGATAATGCTAATGTCTGCTAGTATCTCTATAGGGTTAACAGCGATTGACATGAACACTTTCTGGTGAGGCTCAAGTTGGCTGCTTATATTTAACCTTGTAGCAGTTTCACTGTGACTCTTTCAGTACTGAGCTCTGGTTTAAGCTGCCGCTGCTATTTTCCATTTCTAACAACCCACTGATTGCGCTGCCGTCACGTGATGTCGGGTTTGTAGGAGTTTCCATGAGCTGGCCGAGTTTTGACATCAACACTTATCATAGCGGATGACAGAAGCAAACACTTAAACAATGGAAAGCAATCAACTGCACAAATATGATAAATCGTAATGATTTTAAACATTACAGTTAACCCACATTTATTTCTGCTTGTTATGAGATCAAAACAGCAAGTTAAATAAGACAAACCTGATAGATGCTACATGAATGTGCACGCTGGTTGAGTGAGTTTCTCTTGTAGAAAACTACTGTCCCATTTACACCTGTTCAGGCTTATGCTTGTATTCACAGTTAGTGACGTATCTAGGACCTCCAAAGGGCTTAAACTGACTTTCATGAAATTGGTTCTACCTACCTATTGGAAATCAAAACTAGTTGGTTTGTTACTTTGTGATTGATAGTTAGTTGATTTTTGGCCTTCTCTTCTTCTATTCCTAATGAATAGAAAAGCTCACTTAGCTACATCTACCTAAATACCACAGAGGAAAAATAATTCATGATTGTCCAGTTTCCCTGTGACCCTTTTGCTTCCATCCTATACTTAACAATGAAACAAGAACAGTACTGTAATATGTGCAGTTTAAAAACAAGCATGATTTTATTGAACAAAACATTAACTAAAATTATACACATTTTTGAACCCAGAAATCTTAGGCCTTCCCTGAAAGCCTAGAAGGCCCTGAAGGGTTTTCCACCGGATGTTTCTGTATATTGGGACAGGTGGCAGAGGTGCTCTGATGTCCAAAGTAGATCAAATACTTTAGATTTACATTTTAACCCTTGTGTGGTGTTGATGTGTTTGTTACTCAGTGATCTGGTGACCCACTGCATTGTTTATTTAAATCAATACAGCCATAACAATTTATGTAAAAATACCAGATGTTTAAAATATCACAAGTGTCCAGCGTAGGGTTCTCCTTCAGCAGCTGTAGCCAGTCAGCAGCCTGTCCATGTTGTCCACTCTCTCTCTCTCACACACACACACACACACACACACACACACACACACACACACACACACACCATGAAGGCCATGAAGGAGGAGAACAGAGTGAAGGACACAGCACCTCCCGCAGGTTCAGCCCAACACCACATGTGCAATATAAACGTGTGGGGGGTGAACAGAGTGAAGACACTGAAAATGGGTTATTTTATATGTTCTTCACAGAAAATGAGCAAAGACCAATCTGAGGGTGAAATAATAATAAATCACAATTTTTCCTTTGGTAAACATTGAAAATGGGTCACACAGACCTGAACACCACACACGGGTTAAACACCGAATGGTGGAATGAGAATCGCTCTAAATCCATACCCAGCATGAAGCATCTTCATTCCATTACTGCTCCATTCATGCAATTATCCATCCAATCTATTCAGCGCTCCAGATTCAGATTAAATGCCACCAAGCACAGAACGCAGCTAGAATGAATACTTGAAACAAAATAGCCATCATAGGTACCAACATACCTGGGGTTTATTAGGTGTATCTTCACTGATGGACCTTTTTAACAGGTCCACCTGCTATGCAGGTGCATTTTGTAGTTTACAGTCACTGACTGTGGTCCATTTGTTGGCATGCAAAATTTATCAGCCACCATCTTCCCTGTTTATCAATAGAAAAGGACCCCCATAGGATCACCAATGGCTAGATATTATTCAGGTGATGGACTATTCTCAGCACGGCAGTCATGCTGACAAGGTAGAGCATATCATATTCATAAGCATAAGCATAAACACATGTTTAAAAAACCAAATTCTGAAACTGTATTCAGACACTACAAGTGAATAACAGTACTTTCTTGCTAAGCAAAGCTGTTGTTGGCAGTTACAGCTTCGGAGCATCTACTATAAGAAGTAGTAGCTTTTTGCAGCATTGTGGTTCAACTTTGACCCATTCTTCCCATTCCAAGTGTTGAGTTACTTTGGCTGTACGTTTGAAGTTGTTGGACAAGATTTTTTTATTTCAAATTTTGTAATTTTAATGTGCCACCATGCATGTTTTCCTCAATGATGTATAACACCCTATTACCCTTTCCTGAGAAGCAGCTCCATGTAACGATGCTCCCACCTCCACACTTTACTATGGTATGGTGGTCTTAGCATCACATGCTCAGCCTTTCTTTGTTCAAACATTATGAGCTGAATTGCTGTGATAGAGTTCTACTTTTGATTCGTTTGACCAGTTTACATTGTTCCAAATGAGCTCCAATTTGTCTAAACGCTTGTTTTAGATGAATGTGTTTCTCTTTTAGCAGAGGATTTTTGCCCTGGGTGTAGGAACAGAGATGATTGTGGTGCAGTTCATTGCTTACTACAAAATATATGAAATTATTCTATTATTAGATTATATTAGATTATATTTTCTTACTTAAATAAAGTGAAATCAAATTATATGATATTGCCCTGACAGATTCTTTTTCCTTCAAGCATGATTTCTTGCTAAAAAAAATAAAAACTTATTTTAAAAAAGTACATAAAATACATATATATATATATATATATATATATATATATACATATAAGTACACATACACACATATATATACACATACATACACATACATATATACATATATATATATATATATATATATATACACATACATACACATTATATATATATATATATATATATATATATATATATAAGTACACATACACACATATATATACACATACATACACATACATATATACATATATATATATATACACATACATACACATTATATATATATATATATATATATATATATATATATATATATATATATATATATATTTATTTTACACACACACACACACACACACACACACACACACACACACACACACACACGTATATACACATGTCTGAATTCTTTTCCTCTATGAATTTAGTTTAACATTTGTGTTTATTAGTAAGTAATTTTTTTATCTTCCCATGAGTGCATGCAAATTTCACTGGCAATTTTGGTATTCAGAATTTTTGTCTTCAGCATATCTATATAGTCAAACATACATCTGATGAGGGTGTGAGTAAAGTTAAGAATAATAGCATAAGAAACTGAAAACAGATTGAAGTTAATAGTGTCTACAGTACCAATAACAAGAATAACAATAAAAAATACCAGTAATACTAATAACTTGTGCACATGGCAGTCCAGTATGGAAGTCAAAGTACTTATACATCCATCGCCTAAAAACAGCACAGCTACGCAAAAGCATCTCAAACACTGCACTAATACAGCATTTAAATGTGTTATTTTAGAAAAAGTCAAACTACACAAAAATCACATAATTCTACTGTCATAAAAACTTAGACATTTTGTTTATTGCACATTTTATTCTTTCCAGTCATCATAACTATAACACCATAAAGTTTGGTCAGTGGGGGAAGCAGTGCACTCACTGCTTGATCTCAAAGAAGCATCCTGTCATTTTACTGGCAACCCACAGACACATCTGCATGGATTTGGGCATGCATCATGTAAATTAGGCGCTAGTTGGCCAGTGCTTGATTTTATGCACTAAAGCTGATTCATCATTCGTGTTCCAAGGGCCATTATGTATGTATGCAATAGAATTATATCAAATAAAAACAGAAGTGTCTATATTTTTCTTTCCCCTCACTGAATCTTGTTGGGAGAGCATAGCAGTGGAATGTTAGTGGTGCTGCACTGGATCTTCTGCAGTGGGCAATTGTTGGAACCAATCTGGAGTTAAAGGAAACACAAGTTGATCTACCACGACAAATTAGGTTTGAGCGATTACTCTGCAGTGCCTTCCTTAACTTCTTTTTACAGTGTAATGCGTTATCGCACCCTTAAGATCATTACAGGCCGGCTCTATTATCTCAGCTAATGACCTAATCATTCATGCCAAACCAGCTCTGTACCCTCCTTCTCCTACTCACCGAGGCACAGTAACTGCAGCAGCAAAGCCATGAATTATGCAACCTTCTTATTAAAATCATATTGACCACCCAAAAAACACCACATATCCTCTCAGACGGGTGTGAAGGTGCCAGAAGGTTACAAACATTGCATAGCTTTGAGGGGAGGCAGAACAATGGTTTGCTTCTCAGTCTGATCAATGTTTTCTCAGAGAACGGGGTGCACTGCGGCCAACACAGAACAGGCGCCTTTCCCGTGAAACAAAACACAAGCCTTCTTGATTGGCACGGGCATTAGCTCAGCTATTGAGCGGTCACTATCATCAGCACACAGCTCTGTGTGAAAGGGAGCGTGACGGCGGGCCTAAAGCTTGCTATCAGATTGCTCATATTGACACCCACTTGGAAGTTATGAGACATTAGGGGCGGCTTGTTTACAGCTACCTATGGAGCCTCCTTTGTGCATCATAATAAGCAAAAACAAAGAGGCCAGAAAGGAGAGGCCAATACCGCTGATAAGGTCAGAGCGTGAGGGAATGTGATGGAATTTGTAAAAAGGAAAAGGATTGTTCGATTGGATCATTCTGCCAAACTGTACTGTAAACATCAAAACATTTCAGTCTTTTAACTAATGTGGACTTTAGGCAAAAATCCTTGTGCTTTGAGTGACACTATACCTTAATTAAAATAAATAATTGAGCATTGTTTATTGCTTTAGTAGTGACAACAATCATAACACTGCTGAAACTGTTCTGTTTTAGCTCATTTTGAGCTTAATATAAAAACACAGCTTTGAACAGTTCTACAAAGAAAATTTATTTAAAAATAAATTTATCTATTTATTTATTTTTTTAAAATCAAAACACACACAATGAGTGACCATTCTTAAATGTTCCACACTTATTTCCAGACTTTGGAACACATTAACTTGAAAACAATGGGATCTAACTGTTCACCATGTGGCCATGAGGGACAGGGAAGCAGCCTCACTTCCTGCTCTAAAATGCAGGGTGTGGCTAAAATAAGGTTCCGCCTACAGACTAAAACTTCTACTTTTTTTAAAATTTGAAACATCATAATATTAATCCTTGTGTGAGCTGTGTGAACACAGTGCTTTGGGTTTTGCAAAGTGGAAAATATCGACCCAGTTGCACCCTTAGTGCTTTTGTGGATGGTGAACTGTATCTTTGTCACTTAAAGACCTTATGCTGTTATTTTTTTAATGACACAAATGTGCCAAAATTATTTTTGCATACTTGTGCCTTTTTCCACATTAAACAAATAAGAGACTGCTAAAGCAGACACTATCACCATGGCAACAGGTACACGGCTACACGCTAAGCAGACGGTATCGCCATGGCAACAATTGCAGTTTTTCCCGACGGAAACATGTAAACAGGGTACTTGTCTGCTCTACTAATTCTCCTGAACTGTAGTTCCTAAAATGAGCTTCTTAGCCAGGTAGTCAGCTAGGCATGTGGTAAAACTGACCATGGCAAAAATCACTCCGTCTTCAACCGTTTGCCCTAGACATCTATGGCTAGCCCCATACCAGGTACAGCCGATTAACTAGCCTTTACCAAAGTCCTTATAGGAAAGTCTGTCCACTTGATGCCCATCTTGCCAATGCACCCAGGCAGTTACCTCTCATACAAGACCAGGCTTCTCTCTTTGAACTGCGACAGACCTACAAACCCGAAACTAAACGCTACATTAACATTTCAAAAACCGATTTGAAACCACTGATAAAATCTGACAACAACAGTGTTAATAGTTTACATCTTTTGGCTCAAATAACACAAAACATACATTTTTCAGCCTGTTTATTCTACTGTGCACATATTTCCACAACAAGGGAAAGCTTTTCCTGCTTATAGCTGAAACAGCAAGCTGACTGGCTCATTTTATTGAAGAGCAGGACTTCCATAAACAGACACTATTTTGAGTCTTATGAGCTTTTCTATTCATATTTCTACCAGTGACCTGTCTGCTCCGTTATAATATCTGAGTTTACCCACGTTGGCGTGCTGACTATGTTAAATGTGAGGACAGCAGTTTAAATATTATTATTTCCTCTCTGATGTGGAAGGTATAGTGAAGCAGGCTAGTGTATAATCATAACTGCAATTATATTTAACCTAAAATATATCTGTCATGTATGGAATGAGCAAGGCGGCTGGATATGTGTGAGCAGACTTTATTAAACACCACAAACTAGCAAAAATACAAAGTCTAAACAAAGCAAACAAAACAAGGTAACACACACACACACACACACACACACACACACACACACCTGGGAGAGGGAGGAGCCAGAGACTATAGACAGGGGAGGATACTAATAGGGAAGGCAGGGAAAGGGCGGAGCACAAAAACACAAGCACATGGCTGAAGAGCACATGGCTTCAACACAGGGCAAGAAAACAGATGAAGACAGGGACAGAGGAGAAAATATCATTTTATTTCAAATATGCAAATTCAATTTTATGAAATCACTTTTGAAGACATTAACTCAGGGGGGGAAAAAGATGTCTTGGCTTGTTTGCCAGTAGGATATGGTAAAGGAAACGGTATAGGTTTATGCCTGGCCCACTCTACTGGATAACTGTGCCGATTTTGAAGCCAATTTGCTCCTCCTGACAATGGCAAAAGGTCTCCCAACATCAGGTGAAACTAATCAATGATATTCTTGGATTATCCTGTGGTGTGGGCCGCTATAATCCAATCTTTACTCCTCCAATCTACTTCCAGTCCAGTCGGGGCTGCCCTGATTGTGAACTGTAAATATTAAACACGTTCAGTATTTACAGCTCTATCCTGTAGTGTGGGGTGGCGCCTATTGTCTGGTGTGAAACAGTGTTAACATCATGCCTAAAGGACTGTCAACCAATGAACCAATGAGAGCCGAGCTGAACTGAACTTGTCAGTTTGTACGGAGGGAGTTGTAAGCATGGCGGCTAAATCATGAACTAGCTAGTCACCTCATGTGTATGTATGTATTCACCTCAAGCTCCTGCTGCAGTGTGTATAAGCCCTGTTGACCCCTTCTTGTCAGCCATGGCTTCATCCACATATTTTTCCTCCACTTGGCTTTTTCTCTGCAGAAAGTAACTCCACCAGCATAGCAATAGCCTCGCGGTCAGCTGCTGTGTTTGTTTAGATCTCACAGTTTTGAGAAACTCCCTCAAAGGTTTCGGGAACCTAAACCATTGGTTGGAACTTTTGTTCATGCACAATCTTAGTGTCAGGTGTTTCATTCAGGGCAGATTGTGTAGTGTGGGGACAGAAAAATCAGTGAAAAATATCTTGTGTGGGGTCTCTCACATTTTCAGCATCAGTTAGGATTTTAAAAATCCTGTATTGTGGGCCAGGCTTTAGTCTACCAAGCCTGGCCAAGCTGTGGGCCAATTTTAACATTGTTGTTTGGAAAATGTGTTCTTTTCACAGGCGTGTTGTCCGTTGGACACTGTTGACTGGTGCACCATTGCCCTCTAGTCTGAGCTTTGTCGTTAAGAAATATATTGGTTCTGAAATTTTACTCTCACTTTGTTTCCATCCTCATAAATCTGCATTCCCTCCCACATCCAGCCTAAAATTTCTCATGGTTGTTCCAAGATGTGTACTCTCATTGTGAGATCACATCTGGCCCTGTAAGACTATGATGGATCAATCCCTTAAATTGCATTACCGAACGCTAAAGTAGTAATGACTAAGCTTTTTTAAAGAAACTGTCCAATTAATATCCTTCTCATAGTTTTGTTCTAATTAAGCAAAATCCACTGTAGATTTATGGCATCTATCCTTGGACATCACTCAAATCAATGTCATTCCTCTAATTGGCCTAACAGCGCTCTTGCAGACGTGTATCCCTTGGTGAGTGACTTTTGTGTTGGAAAGAAAAAAAAGATTAAAAAACTCAAACATTGCTCTCTGAGAGAACATCTCGCCATTTGAAGTGCAGATAATAGACATGTCTAATTTCTAGCTGCTGGCAGCTCTGAACCACAGGGGGCAAGCTACAATTTAGAAGATTTGGAATTAATTCAGAACGAGTCAAGGGTAGATTTTAATGGCGAGCCAGTCGGCAGCAGCCATCCTGGAGAAAAAGACCACTATTACATCAAAGCTTTCAGCCGCGTTCTCGTGTAAAGACTTTGGATTCCGGATCTCCATCTAAAGTCCTCTCAATTTCACTTTATCAGCTGCAGCTCTGGTGTGCAGCCCATATAACAGGAGTAAGATGGTATCGGCCAGTCTGTCAATTTGAGAACAAGCATGAAGTTTACCACCCTATTACACTGACTGTGAGCGCAGGGGACTTTCAGGAGAGGGAAAAAAAATAAATAAATAAAAACACAAAACAACCATCTTTTGGAAGGATGAAAGGGACATTGGCTTCCTGTTAAGGTTAAAGCTTAGCTCTCTTTTAAAAAAAGAGAAATGCTCACTGTGAGCGGAGGCCACAGCTTCATTCGCTCAGTTCAGTCCACATAATGAGCACAACAATAAAGGGCCCATCAGCTCGACTGCAAATATTAAAAAATATCTCTGTGACAAAGAAATGTGGCAAAGTGACAATATCTGACTTGATTGTTAACCACAATTCACACACAGTTCAAAGACAGAAAAACTGAACTACTCTGCCTGTTCAGAACTAAATATGCATTTCAGCCATATAGTTATTGACATGCAACCTACTCTGGTAAAAGTCAGGCTTCGGATCTGAGGTATACTGGAGTGGGGAGATAAAATTATTCAATCAGAAGTTGCCGGTGTTAATGTGTATCCTCTTTCGGCAGGCCCCCTAGAGGCCATTCTACTGGCAGAATGGAAATAAGCTGGTAATTTTTTTAAATCAACATAATCAAATAACATTTTCCCCTGTAACTTTGTTGGCTCTCTGTGTGTGAAGTGTGACTCTGTGTTGAGCTGCTAGTGAGCAATGTGGGAGGAAAGGAGAAGGGTGAGAACTGCCTACTATAAACTTACATCTCTCTACAAAGATGACTGTGCTGAGATAAATGGAATGTACAGCTGCAGCTCTTTATATCAAATAATTATGTACAACTGGTGCAATAGAAAATAGCATATAAGCAAAAAACAAAAAAAAAAAACAAAACAAAACAAAACACACACACACACACACACACACACAACTAAATGAATGTTTACTTGCTTGCTTTCCAATGAAGACAAGACTCCAGTTTCTAGTTTTATAAAATATCATACACATTTCCACTGAAAATGTCAAGGTAAAAAAAGTTCTGTGGGGCCTCCAAAACAGGCAGAAATTGCATTGCATTGCTATTGGGAAAAACAAATGTTAAATAAAATGTAAAGTAAAATATTTGCTAAGTCATAGTACTGTAGCCAGGAGTTCTTAGGCAACAAATCATTCAAACAACATTAACATCCACTGACTTCACTGGTACACTGTTTGGTCCCTCACTGTTAATAAAGAGAGAGTCAGGTGGGCTGTGGCAAGAGGCAACAGATGTCAACACGTTCTTTGACAGTCAGTAGGAAATTTGTGCAGGACACAATGGCTAGCAGCAAAAATGGACCGAGTGAATAAATTGACAGACTCTTTAAAATATAAATATGAATCCAGAAAGTAGCACAGGTTCCATAAGTAGACAGGAGTCAGGCCTGTGAGGGTCTGGTCTGCAAGACTCTCAGGAGAAGTTCCTCATCAGAGCTGTTCCTCATCAAAAATGGACAACCGCTATCAGCGTCTGCATATCGACAGGACATTCTACAGCTCAGAGACAGTAGGTACTGTTGGTACACGTTGGTGAATACCTCTAGCATGCGGTCACTTTTGATTGGTCACTGGCTGACAAAATCAGGTTAAGCTTTAGCAACAGTCAAGACAAGATCATGAGACAGAGAATTCTCCTGACTGAGAGAGAGAAACTTTTACAGAGAGAGGTACAGGCTGTGACAGGAAGATTTGGAGAGATCTTCTTTTAGTGTTCTCCCCGTCCTTCTCTCTCACTTTCTATCGCTTCGTCTAATATTCAGCTATTCTGCACGTAATTATATTTAGATCTTTACATATAACTAATGTTGCTTAAGCTTGGACAAGTACCAAACGTTTAGTTAATCCATTAAGTCCTCATGTCCATGTGAAGCCAAGGTTTCTAGACTAGAAAAAGTGAGGCACTGATTTCACTTCATTCACATGTACAGCTTTATCACAAATGAAATGTATTACATGCACAGAAGTTGGGCCTGACAGATCATAAACAATTGTACAATGAGCATCAGATGGACTACAATATAGTGGGCGAGTCTAAGGGCGTCTTATTAGTCCACTTAATTGATAATGGCTGCGGTAACACTAAAAGCCTGTTCAATACTAATAATAAACTGATTTATCCATTTAAAATCACCTCTTTACTGCTGAACACTGTAATAGATTTCTAACATTTGTATCCAATAAATTGGGTCATATCAATTTTTCCTACTTGCTCTGTGCCTCTTTATGAATCAACAGATATTAGCTTTTGTTTTTCTTTTGGCTGCTCTTGCTGGTTTCACTACAGTAACTGTGCAGTATGTCTTCAGACTGATCTTGAATATGCTGTCCACTGCTTGTATTATTGACCACATTCCTACAAGTTTCTTTAAAAAAGTCTTTGCCTGCTCTTAGTCCTCATATTACTTCTATTGTTACTCAAACTACTGGCCTTGTTCCATCTGAACTAAAACTAGCTGCTGTCATTCATATTTCAAAAAAGTCAGGATGGGCTGCAGGTCTTCCAGTTCTGTCTTGGAGCGTGTCGTGTCTGCCCAACTTCATGATTACTTTGTTCAGCACAAACTACTTGAACCATTTCACTCTGGTATTAGAGCTGAGCACAGTACTGAAACTGCCTTGGTGAGGGATGTGAATGATCTCCTGGTGTCAGTTGACCTAAGTAGATCTTAATGCTGCCTTTGACATGATCCATCACGCTCTTCTGCTAGACTGGATGGAAAAAAACTGGCTGGGAAAATCTAAAACTGTGCACACTTTGTTTAAAATCATACATTTTTAAATTATTCTCAGTTTGTGTTGTTGGGAATAATATACCTCACACTATATAGGTCTGTTAGGGTATCCCACAAGGATCAATCCTTGGGCCATTATTGTTTAGTGTGTATGTTTCCTCTCAGGCATATTATAACAACCCCAAAATGTAAATAAAAACAATGACTTGCAGTGCAAATAATAAAAACCCTACTTTACTTGAAAATAGCACAACAAGGACAACATTTCAAAGGATTCAAGGCAAAGGCAACAGGATCCAGAAACGCCGCCACCTTCTCTGGGCCTGAGCTCATTTAAGATGCACTGAGGCAAAGTGAAAAAAGTGGAGGAAAGGGACCACCTGACTTATCAGAACACAGTTCAAAAGCCAGCATCTGTAATAGTTTGGGGGTGTATTAGTGCACATGGGATGGGGAACTTGCACATGTGTGAAGGCACCATTAATGCTGAACGAAACATATGCTGCTTTCCAGATGACATCTTTTCAGGGAAGGCCTCGCTTATTACTATTCTGCAGGTGTTACAACAGCATACCTCTGTAGAAAGAATTTGAAATTTGGCTAAATCGTCCTGCCTGCAGTACAGACCTGTCACTGCTGAAGACACTTGGTGCAATTAGGAAACGAAACTACAACAAAGGTGACTCCCAAATATTGAGCAGCTGAAATCCTGTATCAAGCAAGAACATAAAACATTTCATTTTCTAAACTACAGCAGTGTCTCCTCAGTTCCTAAACACTTACGGAGTGTTGGTAAAAGTAAAGGTGATGAAATACAGTGGTGAACATGCACCCGTCCCAACTTTTTTGAAACTTGTTGCTGGTATCAAATTCAAAATGGACAGTTTTAAAAAAAAGAAATTAAATTCTCACTTTTAACATTTAATTTGTTGTCTGTCTATTATTTTCAATTAAATGATTTGCACGTCATTGCATTCGGTTTTTATTCATATTTTGCACAACATCCCTACTTTTTTGGCAATGGGGTTATAGAAAATAAGTTTTGGCCTTTTGTTTTCATGCTGATGATACTCATATTTACATTAGCGCTAAGTGTTGCAATCTCAGACTGTGTGAATTGTCTGACTGATTTTCAAATCTAATAATTTTAATATTCACAAAGGTGATGTTAAGATTTTACCTTCTACACAAATGTATAATCTACGAGTCATTTTTGATAAATGAGCTGACTTTTAATTTCACCAAGAACATTTCTAAACCCTCCATTCACCATCTTAGTAATATCCCCAGGAATTTCTCTCACCTGAGGCTGAGAAACTTGTACATGCGTTTATTTCATGCAGGTTGGTCTACGGTTATGTTCTTTTTGTTGGTTTAACTGCAAAGTCCCTTCAGAAGCTTCTGTATGTGCAAAACTGTGCTGTGGTGAGTTCACCTCATGCTCATAACTGCCGTACTGGTTTAGCTACACTGGCTTCCTGTGTTCCCGCTCATTCTTTACGCTCTGTAAGTTCTCTCACTCAGACTCCCTGCAAATTGAAATTTATGGCTGAGAGAGCTTCTCCTGTAGAGCACCTCAATTATGGAATTCCTTACCTGATGCTGTTGAGAATGTTCTGACTTTACAATGCTTTAAAACTTACTGGAAACTCATCTTTTTAACATCACTCTGACATTTTGTTTATATATATATATATATATATATATATATATATATATATATATATATATACACACACACTGACCAGTCACTTCATTGAGTACATCCCCATGTTTCTACACTCTGTCCATTTTATCAGCTAGTTTCACTCTGTAGTTCTACAGTTACAGACTGTAGTCCATCTGTTTCTCTGCATACTTTGTTACTCTGTTCTTCAATGGTCAGGACCCTCACAGAGCAGGTACTATTTGGGTGGTGGGTCATTCTCAGCACTGCAGTGACACTGACATGGTGGTGGTGCGTTAATGTGTGTTGCACTGGTGTGGGTGGATCAGACACAGTAACAGTTCTGTACTATCAGACTTCAGGAATTCATAATTGTTTCTTCTTGACCTTAAGATACAGGTTGGAACAGGATAATAGCTAAAGGACTCGTCTAGACACGCAAATGCAGATTAGTGACCTATTTTTAAGGTACATATTTCATGTATTAGACAATGTGAAT
Organism: Colossoma macropomum; assembly: GCF_904425465.1. Taxonomy (NCBI): domain Eukaryota; kingdom Metazoa; phylum Chordata; class Actinopteri; order Characiformes; family Serrasalmidae; genus Colossoma; species Colossoma macropomum. The sequence goes on from NW_023494788.1 coordinate 42,002,458, forward strand.
ATAGAAAGTTTAAACACTGTACTGAGTTCTCTGGATGGGAAACATGAAATCTGGATGTAATGTTAAATTAAATTTCTAAATCATCATCATCATCATCATTTTATTATAAATAAAAACTTAATCTTAAGATGTAATAACAGCAAATTACTGTGAGGTTGACACTGAGCATTTTGTATTATGGGGTATTATAACCATTATTTACTTTAATTTTACAGTGATTTTGTTGCACAGTGTGGAATGTATATTACAAAATATAAATTAAATACACCATAATGCATTTTCTATAAAGCATTTTGAATGGGTTCAGATGGGCAGACTCAGGTAGAGTCTTGCATGATTGCCTAAGATTGATATGCTCTGGGAAGCTATGAGTGGGCAGTGGTAAACAACTGGTATGGCTTCTCTCAGCCTTAATGCCATTTTAATACTGCTCATCTCTGGCTCTAATGCAGCAAGACCCTCCAGTGAAGCCACTCTAATTGTAAATCACATGACCGATCCCCTCACACAGAGGCAGACCACCTGGCCTGGCTTTTTATTGTGGCAGAGTCTGCCGCAGTCAGTCACTGGGGTGGGATACTGACCTGTGGAGGAAAGTCTGTGCCTCGAGTCATGGCAATAAAATCTTGACGTAGGCCTTGACGCAAATCATGTGGTCATATATTTTCCTGAGTTGTAAAGTGTAATATGGTCAGAATCCAGGAGAATTCTGAGTGATAGCATGAGATGGATTTTCATACATAGAGACAAAGGCAGCTGGCAGAGTTACCAGGTAATAAAGTTTACATCACTCAAAGTGTAATGTTTACAGTAATTACATATCAAATTTTTTTTAAAAATCAGTACAAATCTATATTTTCATCATGAAACATGACAAAAAATAAAAAGTTCATGAACTCACTTGAATATCACGCTTTATGTTGGTGTAGGTTAAGCTAGGTAAGCTAACATGCTAACAGATAAATAGCTATGTTACGGGACGGCAGGGAGGCGGACCCAAGTGCAGAGGGGAAACCAGTGATAAACGGTCTTAAATGAATGTAATGAGGTGGTTGTGTGAATTGAGTGCTTGTGCATGTCGGAGTTGAGGTGGCTCAGAGCCAGGCTCCAACTGCTGATGTAGCGATTGGCGGTCCGAGGAGTTACAGTTGTGAACCAAACAAACAAAGGCTGAGAAAGAAAAAGTGAAATTAAACATAATCAAAAAACAAAACTTCCTCTGTGATTATGAGAGGAGGATCAGGTTTGTTTCACCTGTGTGCTCATTGGGGCTTTTAAGTAGTTTTGGGGCAATTTCCTTTTTTTTTTTGTTTTTTCCAGCTCTTTTTTTTTTTCCCCGTTCCTTTTCTTTTTGTTTAAATACCCACCTGGGCTGCGTACTGTACCGGTCACCCCTCTACAAAGGTGTGACAAAGCGCTGCTGTTTGCCACGGCCTTAAGTAGAGGAGTCCACAGGTGTGCCAGGTTGGGCCTAATCAGCCCAAGGGCTTCTGGGAATTGAAGTTCCCTGAACTTGTGGCGCCTCGCCGCTGTCGCCCTCTGTTGGCGGCCGGGGACACAGGCTGGGCCCTTACAAGCTAGCATTAGATAGCTAGGCTAATGTTAACAAACTTTACCTCTAGTTAAATTGTGGCATTTACCTTGCTTGACAGATATTAGTGTAGCTCAGTCAGGACTTTTAACTTTAAATTCATAAAACTTGAAAAAGTTGCTTCAAAGAAATACTGTTGGTGGCTAATTTACAGTAAAACTGATGATACTTTATGTTTTGATATATTATTACATCACATTATATTAAAACATAATATGTTTCGATATGGTGTTGAAATTACAATAGACACACAATAATCTGCCTTTACTGTAAATGTTTTCCCAGAACATTTATATGGCATAAGATGTACTGTAATTGTAAAACACATTTATAGTATCAAACTGGCCTAAACACGGGTTGATGTAGAAATTACAGAAATTCTTTAGGATGTGAAATGTCTAATTTTAGAGAACCTGACCAAGTCGGAATTGTGTTTAATGCCTCTAAAAGCTACCTCACAGAAACCTGTGCATTAAATGGTTAGACATGTTACCCAGTGCTGGCTGCATTGTGTTTTTGAGATAAGGTTTTAACTTAAAATGTATTTTTTTAATACATTCATCACAGTGAGATTCATGCAGTGCATGCAAGAAAGTATTTTTCAGATTTATTTTCATTTCACCCTCATAAATCATACATAGAAAAACTTGTGAAGGTTCTTTTGATTTGAATAGAAAATAAAGTCGCTATGTTTGAATAGTAAATGCAACCTCTTGTTCCCGTCCTTCCATCTGAGTCAATTCATTCTTGTTCCAACCATCAAACCACCCTAAATGACTTACATCACAACCATTGAATTACGCAGACATTTTGAGAATTTAGTGGAATTCCTGCTTTATTACACCACAACAAACACAACCACACTCATAATTGCAATCATGAAGCTTTTAAAATCCAAGAAATATGACCAAATAGCAAATGTTACATTGAGTGTTAGTCTGTAAACACTAAAGCAGAAGTTCAACATCAAATATTGAAAAGCCCCAAGGCCCTTTTTAAACAGCAAATGCACCTGCAAAGTGGGTTGAGGTACATAAAAAAAGAAATAAAAAATAAAAAAATAAACTGGCAACTGATAGTCTGACTGCAAGGAATGTGACTGGGTTGCAAGAGTTGCACAAGCAGCCCAGGTCACAAGGAGCTATATATTCAGTAAATGGAGCATGGCTAAAGGTTTAAGATGACACAGGAAGTGCAGGAAATGGGGCAGATGGGAATACTGCAGAACCAACCGTACGTGTCGCAACGACAAATTGAAACGTGCAGCCTTCGTCTAGGTAACAGCTAAAGGATGGAGCTTTGAAAGGCTTTCCCACCCGTCCACTGACATTGTCGATGTCCAGTAATGTGAGAAACGCGTGGGGAATCTGCTCAGGGATCAAACTGAGAGAAAGATGCAATCTGTCATGACAGAAACCGAGATGTGCGCCAGATTCATTTGTGCTTCGTATGACAAAAAATTGGAGCTCTAACCTTGGCTAAAACAAACACCTGATAAGTGCTGGTCTAAGCACTGGGGTCCCATCACAGAGGTGCACTGGGCACTGTGAAAATTCGGACAAACTGATGTGCAAAAAACTGTGACACTATGGCTGCAGTGTTAAATTAAAATGTCCAGGATCAATGGTTCCCCCTTTGCTGCAAGGAGGGACCTGAGTGGGAACTGCAGAGTGAGTTGTATCCACAAGAATCAATGCAAGGTAAATGGTCAGCCAGAGGCTTGAAACTCTCAGCTCTAGAAACTGACCCTCAAGTCATTTATAACCACAGATTATTAAGCCCTAGAAGTTACCATTATGGCTAGAGATCCAAAGCGCTGTGTTACTTAATGTTAAATATTCCTCACGTTTATTATTAATTTAAATTGACAAAAAACTGATGTGTATGAATCAATTTCTGAACTGGTTCAACACACGTTTCAGACTTTTATCTGACTTGGAATTTAGACTAAAATCCTTTTGCTTTGAATGACCCTGTACTTTCATTTTGTTTGTTTTTTGTTAAATAAATGGAATATTTCATTTTGTCTCTACCTGAAGTAAACTGTAGCAAATGTTGTTAGTGACTATATATATATATATATATATATATATATATATATATATATATATATATATATATATATATAAATACCAATCAGGCATAACATCTTGACCACCTCCTTGTTTCTACACTCATTGTCCATTTTATCAGCTCCACTTACTATATAGGTGCACTTTGTAGTTCTACAGTTACAGACTGTAGTCCATCTGTTTCTCTGATACTTTGTTAGCCCCCTTTTACCCTGTTCTTCAGTGGTCAGGACCCCCATGGACCCTCACAGAGCAGGTACTATTTGTGTGGTGGATCATTCTCAGCACTGCAGTAACACTGATGTGGTGGTGGTGTGTTAGTGTGTGTTGTGCTGGTACGAGTGGATCAGACACAGCAGTGCTGCTGTGGTCATAATGTTATGTCTGTTTGTTGTGTGTATATATATATATATATATATATATATATATATATATATATATATATATTGTTCTGTATGGTCAAAAACAGGTCAACAATGTAAACTGTGTATAAATATATATATATATATATATATATATATATACACACTTTACATTGTTGACCTGTTTTTGACCATACAGAACAACACAAATATATTTGTCATAAATGTTTGGCCCATTTAGGAACCATTACATGAAATGGGTATGAATACACTGCCTGATGCCTGAGACACTGTTTTATGATAGTTTTGCACAAAGTGGCTATAATCGTGTTGTAGTCATCATGACCTCTGGTTCCTATCACCACCACTGTGAAGAAATCTGATTTGGTAAATTTCTCTAGAATTAACTATTTCATATCAAACCACTCTGACTGACTCAGTTTACATCTCAATGATTTAATTATGCAGACATTTTGATCAGTGGAATTGCCTCTTAAGAACACGGCAAAATGACAGGAATAACTTCTGACTTCCAGGATTAACTGGAAAAACGGTTGTTTCTCCTCTGCACAGCCACCACAGCCAGTTATGGTGTCTAAGAATAAGATTAATTAAGCCATTCAATCTCAATGTTTATATGCTAAGCTAAATGCGCTAGCTAAAGAACTGAACTCCCAAAAAGCAACGGATGGAAGTTTTTTCAAAGAAGTGATAAGCAATAAAATTTACATAATCTTTCCTAGCATTCAGCTAGACTAGCTCTACCTAAGGAGCTACTAAGTTATAGGCAGTAACTGCACTTAATCTAAAGCTGGATTTTGGAGCAGCGTTTTATAACCATGTTCAGCATGTAGAAGTGAATAAAAATGAATGAGCTGAGGGGGAAAAATCATGTCTAATCAAGCCCAAGATGCACTGCCATTACAGCGTACAAACTCAGTAATCTTTCAAAAGAGTCTGGGTGGATGTCAATTAAAAGGCAAATGCTTAGAGGACTTCACAAATCACTGTGGCTCAGGCATGTTAGCCCAGCGTGCCTGTGAAGTGGTTGTCTGGGAGCTGAATGCCTGGGCCAGGTGTCAGCGCTGATAATCCAGGCAGGCTAGCAGCGCTCCCCAACCGTCAGGGAGGAGTGTCGAACATCAGCAGCTTACAGATGCCTAGATGCACTTATTCACAGTAGAAGCCACAGGGTTTCCCTTCAGGGGCGGCGTAAGCTTAGGCTGCAGTTTAGAAAGTACTGTAACTACTTGCTTGAGAAAATATTGGTTCTGGTAGAGCAAATCAAAGTTGTCAGGCTAATTCAGCACCCATTTGAGCGTGAGAGCATTCTGTGGATGATCCGCTGAAGACCCTGATCATTTGTGACCAAACGGTCGACGGCCAAGGCTGATTAAAAGTCACATCTGGTTGCGAAGGAAATAAGTTGAGCCCAGATTTGAACACTTTGGTAAATATCTGCTGCGAGAAACCCAAAGTAAACAGGACAGTGTAGACACTTCCCAAGCAGAGCGAAAATAAACAAGACTTTTTTCATTTTTCATGAGGTCCTCCTTGACTGCACTTCACCACAAACCCTTTCTTGAAACGGCAGAGGCAGCAAGGCGAGTCACAATTTGTGAGAGGATGTCTTTAAAGGCTCTTTAATGAGCGAGTTTTGAAGGTAAGGCTGCAGAAAAAAATACTGCAATGGTTTTTGTTTGAGAAGACGTAAAACCTTGATCTAATGCTCCAGTTGGTTCATTTTTGATGCACATCTTTTCAGTGCAAATGCTGAATTTTCAAACAAGCTCACAGACGCTTATATTTGGCAGAGAAAATATGCCATCCTGCTGAGTAAAATAGCCAGTCAGATCCAAAAATGTTTGCTGAATCAGCGCCAAGTGGTATATTGGTCAATGGAAACCACAAAAAATATTTCATTAATGCAAGTATTTTAATTTGGGTGTATCTATCTAACATTTATATAAGGTAAAACATAATTAAATAATTCTTAACATTGTCTTTGATGTAAACCTTTGACATCCTTATAGTGATATCATGTTATTTGATCTCAAAAAGTAGATCAGAAGTGCTTTTTTCATGATTGAAAGCAATCCGAAGAGAATGCGCTAGTCTTTCTGAACACTCCATGCCAGGAAGCATGACTTGGACATACTTCAGTCCAGCTCAGCAAACACGGCATAATTTCCAGAGTTCTAATACTCGACAGCTTCTACCACAGAATCCCCCCAATCCAGAATATTTGCCACCTCAGCATTAGCTGAGAGGACACAGTGAATATGCATATGCACAGCAGTTTAACAAGAATGTTTTTATTATTCAAAAGCTGTTGTGGACGCATGTGTCCCTGCACCCTAAAACATACTGCAATATGCATATTTGTATATTCTCTGCTGAAAAGCATTTTCAACAGAATGGAAGACTCTGGAGCAGCTATACATGAGGTTAGTGTCACCATTCCCAATGCAATAGGGGTATAAAGCCCCCCAGCGTTGGGCTGTGGAGCAGCAGAACTGCATTCTCTGAAGTGATAGAGCTTCACTAAACACCTTGATTCAGAACTAAGCATCCAACATCAGTACCTGATCTCACTAATGCTCTTGTGCCTGAATGCAATCTAATCTTCACAGCAATGTTTCAACATCTAGTGTAAAGCCTTCCCAGAAGAGTAGAGGCTGTTACTGCAGCAAAGGGCAACAAACTCCCTATTAATACCCCTGATTTCAGAAGAAACCTTGGATAAACAGGCATCTACAACCTTTTAGACATATAGAGAATGAATGAATGAATAAATTAATAGGCTTTAATAAAATACAGGCTTTTTCATTGTGATGGACCCCATGGGTTACTAAAAGCTTTTGTACGCAGATGAATTCCTGGTAAATTCCTTAGCATTGTGCACACTATTCAAGAGACTGTAATTCTGTTGTCAGGCAGAATTTATCAGCTCCTTTACCTCGATAACACACTCCTCGACTGTTCTGTTGCTTTTATACAACAGTTAAATAAATAAAGTAATAAATTAATAAACTGGGCCGTGAACGCGGCGTTTAATATGTTTTAATGCTCGCAGTTCCTTCACCGAATTATAGTTCCTTAACGAACTCCGTAACGAACTCCGACCACTCGCTGCACAGCCGGCAGTTTGTTCTCCAGCTCCTTACACTAAATTCCCAAACTGTCATCACCACTGAGCAGCTTTTTTGTTTTTTATTGCGGCAGTTTTATGGTCAGACTCTGAAGATCAGACTGCACGTTTGGCGAATGGTATTGGGTTCATTTCTGGCTGATTCCAGGTTGTTCAGCTGTTCTTCTGTCTCAGCTGCCGACTGAAAAGCTGCTCAGTGGTGATGACAGTTTGGGAATTTAGTGTCATCTCATCTTCAGAGTCTGACCAAATCGGCTGTCGGTCAAATGTGATCTTAAAAGTGTCCGTTTTCTGTTTGTGGCAAAGTAAGAAGTAAAAACGTTCAAATGGCTTGAGCGTCTCCTACAGCTGTCAAAGTCGTTGCTTAGCAACGGCATCTCAGTGGAGTGATACAGTGTTTGTGACAAAACCTGTGATGTTATGGTGAAATATCAGTTAGAACGCTTCTCAACCAATCAGCTTGCGTGGCCGGAACTAACTGTTGTATAATTGAGTTTATTCAATATGCTGTGAACATGGTGGCAAAACGTTCAGGCCCGAAGGATTAAATGAGATGAAATGATGAATTGTACTAAGTGTAAATGATGCCACTAAACAAATATTTATTTGATTCCCTAAAGGACTTTTCACTGGATGTTTCTTTAAAGAACTGTATTTGTACATAAAATGACAAGTAAAAAGAACCTTTCATAATGAAGAGGTTCTATGAAAATTTAGGTTTTTCCTAGAACCGTACATCCAGCCAAGACCCATTTAAGAGTGTGATGTTAAGCTAACGAGAACTAGTGACTAATTCACATACATCACAGGTTTAGTGGAGTCAGTAATGACAGGAGGGGCAGTTGTCTGGACTGAGTGAGATCCCTGACAACATAGCTGTGGTTCAGACTCAGCTGTGGTCGTCACTCCATTAACAGCAGCTCATTAGGTCGCGACTGTGTACGTCATACTGTCAGATCACAGTGTTGCATCCCTGCGGCTAATTAGGGTTCACATACTGTAAGGCTGCTGTGCTCTGTGCTTGGAAACATCAGAAGTGATAAGTAGTCAGTGAACATTTCCAGACATTTGGCAAGCTGTGAACTGTGTTTACAACTGAATCCCATTTGGTGAAATTACACTGAATTAATCTTTGTGTTTATTAACAAAGACTCCCAGGCTCCTCGTACTTGCTGTCTGGGGTGATAAACATAATAAAATGTGCGAGCATAATTTTCTGACTATGTAATTAATCAAAAATTCCTACAGTCATTGAAGAGCACATGGTGTGGTGAGATATAACAGTCTGACAGCTCAGTGCAGTGAATCTTTGGTCATGTTATTGCAATAACAGCATCACTATGACTGGAAATGTAATGTTTTCTGCACAACTGATAAAAAAAGTTCAGTAGAATGTTTAGCTCTACACCTTCCAGTATATCACACACAATAAAAACTTGTATAATAAAATGACTGACACAGCACAATATGGTAAATTATACAATATGATAAGTCATGCACACTAAAAAAAACACAAATATTACAATGTGCTGTCTCACGTGGGGAACTACAAAATATGAATAACACTTTATTTGAAGGTTACCTCCATATGAGCTTCATAACACATACATAAGTATCGATAATGTATTTACAAGGCAACACTTAAATTCTATGAACACTAAAACTAAACATTTTGGCCAGTAATCACAAAATGGCAGAGGTCACAGAAGTACACAAGTCCCTTACTTAAGTAAATGTAATCGAGAAAAAAAATACTATATATATATTTATATATACATACATACATATATATTCTTGTTTTTTTTTGTCCAATTTTCTTAATTTACTTTTCAAAATCTTTGGTCCAAAAGGTTTTTTGGCAAATTTTATATATTTTTTTGAAAAAATGTATGGTTTGTTTATCAAAATCTGATCATTTTTCATGACATGATCAAATGGGACAATACCTCAGCATTTTAATTACCAATACACACACATACACACACACACACAGAGCGAGTGCTGTCTAGGAGAATCCAGTACATTCCAATGTGAAGCTGCTCTGTACTAGAACAACTTAGCATTTACCTTAAATCCTCCTTATTAGTCTGTCTTTCACACTTTCCTTCAATCACACACACACACACACACACACTCACACACACACACTCACACACACACACACTCACGCACACACACACACACACACACACACACACACACACACACTTTGCATTATTTATAAGCATTCCTATGCAGAATTACCAGAAAGCCCACAGACCCTGTATCTACACTCACTCTCCATTTAATTAGATCCACCTACATTTTAGCTCCACTAGAAAGTTGTACAGTTCTAGTCAGCAGCTCACCTGTAGCTGCACATTTTATCAGCCGCCCTCTACCCCATGCACAATTGGTCAGTTTCTGACCACAGGACTACTGTTGTCCAGATATTATTTGGGTTGTGAACCACTCTCTGCACATCAGAGTAACTGACACAGGAGGCTGTGTTTTAGTTTATGTTTAGAGTGTTTTAGAGACAACTTTGGGCGTAAATGTGTTAATGGCACAAGCCTTGCACAAATACCCATTTATTGCTTTATAAACATGTTATTCAGTGCTTATGCTTGTATTATGAAAGGTAAGTATTCTTCACAATATACAGCATGATATCATTAGACCATTTAAGTTAGTGAAGCACTGAAAGACAATTCATGAGTGGCCCACTGTATTGAAGCTATGAGCAATATGATGGCAGCAGTCTACTGACACACTGACAGATGATGTGGTGTTTGTCAGGATCTGGTTACGCTGAGCTGATTCTGATGTGATGATTATGCGTTGGATTTGATGACTAATTCCTGAAAAGCGTGACAGCGGGTTTCAGTGAAGAAGGCTTTAGTAGAACAATAATGAGCACAATAATGAAAGAGTATAGAACAAATTCTAATTCCACTATTTAGTCAAGTGGCTCCGAAATAGTAGAAGAATTAAACTGTCATACATTTTATAAACACATCATCGTAAAACATCAAACACTGGATTGACTTATCAGATCAAAAGTGAAGAGAGCCCTACGGTGTGAAGGCTATATTCTGGTTTGATTGCTGTTTAGCTGGACCTGCCCCTGTCCATAGCTAAAGCTACATTCTCTTTATCCAAATGCTTTTATCATTATGAGAATACAGTTATGCAGCTGATTATCTCAAATGTCTTCGTACATAATTGTCCAGACCGTTTTCAGTGCAAAGATAACCATTGTAGTAATTATCTAAAACCACCAGAGAACCTACACGTATCTTCTGAGTTTGTTTATGTAATGTTAATAATAGTAAAATAGTGTTAAAACTAAAATCATACTTTTACAGTGTGCAAAATACCTGCTGGTGTTCACAGGGTCCGTGCAGTGAAACACCCACATACATGCACACTAATGAACACACACTAGGGGGCAGTGAGCACACTTGCTCAGAGCGGTGGGCAGCCCTATCCAGGGCGCCTGGGGAGCAAGGTAAGGTGCCTTACTTAACGCACTTCAGTCACGTACTGTCGGCCAGGGGGATTGAACCGGCAACCTTCCAGTCACAAGGCTGGTTCCCTAACCTCCAGCCCACGACTGCCCCCAGTCTGGCTACTACTGCACTGGTGGTGCTGAAGTTGGCTTCAATGGCAGCAAAATGTTTGGTTTAACAGTTCTTCTTCTGGAAATGCTCTTTTGCAGTTTGGTAGTGGGGTTTGTTAATAAGTTTATTTTCAGGAACCCCCAAAGGTCGTGTCATAATATTTGATGTTATGGTGGCACAGCAAAAATTCCCGAGTGACCTAAGCTGTCATGACATCAAACATTATGGCATCTGTTATGACAATTACTGGTAATGGTAACATGACACCATTATTTAACTGAACAAAATCTGTCAAGACAACTCGTAACAGCATATGACGTGCCATAAGGTGTTTATGGCATGGTTAAGTTAATGATAATGTTGGAAGCAGGGTTCAAATAAAGCATTACCAAGTTTTTTGGGATACTGTTTTGTCATACAACACCATGCATGGACCTCTCTGCCCTGTATGATTTGTAAAAAGTGAATTTTAGACCAAAATGTTCTCAAAACTATCATAAAACAATGCCTCAAGCAGTAGGCCTAGACTTGCAAATGAAAAAACTCAAAACTTAAAAAACATTATAATGACTTTAAATGTGCTACAATTAAAAAACACTGCAAAAACAGAAAACGTGCAACTTCAGAAACGTTGCAAAGTCAGTCACAACACAACCAGAGGACACTCAAAGAGGACGGAGCGATTTAGGCCTTTAAATTCTATGAAAAACGAACATTTTCAAGTTAATCAGATAACTAATGGCAATGAGTGCATTTACATGCACTTTATAATCCAATAACTGCAGAAAATCAGACTTTGTCAATAATCCAATCAACGCATTTACATGCACTTGTGTAATCAGATAATGTGAAAACTCGGTTTCTACATGAGTCAGACAGTAATCGGATTTCTGCTTTACAACCAGCCAATAAACTCACAGAAGACGCGACTTAAACGTAATGTAAAACTTTATGCCGCAGCTTGTTTTTTTAAACATCGTGCTACTTCACCTGAAGATATGAACATACATCATCTAGGAGATGAAGAATATTTAAATGCTTAATTTCGTCAAACATGTATTTGGTTTCAGCGTCACTCCAAAAGTGTTTTGCTGCGTCTCGCAACAACGCTGCTCCCTTATTTCCGGTACCGTCTGTTTTTGCACATGCTCAGACTGAGAAATCTGAAAGAAAATCAGAGTAAGAGTTTACATACACTGAGAAATCTGATTACTGAACTAAAGTCCAGCCTCTTTATCTGATTTCTTAATCAGATTACTAGACCTTACTCTGTTCTAAGAAATCAAAGTGTGCTGTTTACATGGCCATTTGAATAATCAGATAACAGCAGAAATCTGATCATGATTGGATTATTGAGTGCAGCTAAACACACTCATTGTATCATAATGTGAATGTAGAGTCTAATTGTAAAATGTTGAATAGCAGTACCAGATATGACTGATGACTACTGTAGTATAGCTATGATTACCCAACTAAGTTAACCATGAACTAGTATGTAACGTCTGTCAGTGATGTCACGGATAATCCATCCCCTTTCAGAGGTTTCCGTTGTGTCGTGACTGGCTTTGCAGCATGTACTGTGCATTGGGTCTTATCAGCCATCAGTTTTCTGTAAGGCAGCTTTTAGAGGCAGTAAACTCTCCACACGTCTGGTTCCTATCACCACCACTGTGAACAATTCTGACACTAAGTTTTTCTAGAACAGAATAACATTTAGCATTAAACCACTCTGAATGACTTTGTTTACATTTTGACCTTTTCATCATGTAGATTATGTAAATTTGCTTATTTAACAAACAAAATACAATATAATGCAACATTTTGCGTGTTTTGAGACGCATCAGCACTGGTGTCAAACTTGTGGATCATTCAACTCACCCTTTGGTTTTGGATAAATGCATATGTGGCTTTGGTTAAGCTTTGCTTCGTTGCTTTAATCTCCACAGTTGCAAGATTTTCACTTTCAGTATGTCTGTTATGTAACAATTGTTTTGATTATGCACAGAATCACAGTGATTGTGATTGTTCTGCATCGTGAGCTCTGTGCTGTGCGTATCAGCTGCAAATCATAGCCTTGCTTCTCACTTAATTATATCAAATGATTTAATTGATTTCCTTGCAATCCTGTTTACCCCCCAAATGTCATGTTCAAGAATTTATTTTGTGTGATGATGACTATTGGATGATTTACTTAATACAAAGTGTAAAGTGATTATCCCAGTGGAGTGGCTAATGGACTGTAAGTGCTTTAAATGTCAGCTAAATTCTTTTTTGGACCTTCTGCGAAGTATATTAACTTTTTCAAATTCTGAGATAAGCTGTTTTGAGTCTTGCTGAATCTAAACTTGGGAAACCTGGGAAAGTGCAAATAAACATCTTCAGTTATTGGATCTGATCTCATCTAATGGAGATCTAATCTAATTTAATAAATAAGGGAACTATGTGAGAATGAACGGGACATGTTTTATGTGGTTTTGGAACAATTACATTCTGGCACGTTCTAAGCCATGGAGAATGGTGGTGGAAAATACGGGCACATTTTATCACAGCTACACCTCCTGTTGTTTTCTGGTGAAAAATGTAATCACTACAGAAATAATTGGGACATGATGGCATGATTTGCACTTCATTAAGATATGACAGAGTGCTGTTTGATCTTATTAAACATGTTGGAACTTCTGATTTAATTATCGAAAGTGACCCAAATCACTTCTGTGGAACCCTTCTGTGTCTGAACGCTAGAGGAGATGATGCTTATGAGATCAAAAAGCTTGACTGCAGGGTTTCTCGTTGTCAACATCAAATAATGATCCACTCCATAGATCATTGGAATTGCAACCCTGTGGTGTCAGACCGAAACCACAGGGTGGAACAACAGGGAACATGGTTCGGAACGGTCACATGAGGCTACTCTCACAGAGCAGAATACCCAGCATACTCAAAAATGCTGCGTTAACCATTAACAACACACTTTTTGTGTAATCAATGTATTAACATTCGGTCAAGAGTAGTTAGTTTTGCTGTACTACTGAAAAATAATGTCTTCATAACACATTAATGCTATAAATTATCTTCACTAATTTTTAAGGCTGTTTACTAAGTGTTGCCTAGTTTGACCGCTGGGACCACTATAGTTGCATAGACTCTAAATCCACTAGTTGGCACTGTGAGCAACAGTCGACTTATTGAAGACAGTGTCTGAAATACAGTGGCAGTAAGAACTCCAGTGAACAGGCTGAAGGAGAGACCAGAAAATTGTTTTTTAAGGTACTTTATTAGTGTGAAATAATACACAAGATTAAACCAATTTCTCTAGAAGCTGCTCTGAAATACAGGCTCATAAGCCAGATCAGGTACCTTTCGAGAATTGCTCGAATTGCTGATAGAGAGGCCCATTTGACTGACATGCAAATGATCGATCATAGAAACTTACAGATGTGCACATCTCACACCTTCAACCACAGCATCTGTCTCAGCCCCTATTAGCAAACCACTTTTCAGAAACCTACTGAACACCCTTTTTTTCAATAGGGTAATGCTGACTAGTCACTAGCTTTTTGAATGACTAGCTGACTAGGGGGCGGCACGGTGGCGCAGTGGGTAGCGCTGTCGCCTCACAGCAAGAATGGCCTGGGTTCGATTCCCGGCCGGGCGACCAGGGTCCTTTCTGTGTGGAGTTTGCCTGTTCTCCCCGTGTCTGCGTGGGTTTCCTCCGGGTACTCCGGTTTCCTCCCAGAGTCCAAAAACATGCAGTCAGGCTGATTGGACATGCTGAATTGCCCCTAGGTGTGACTGTGTATGTCCGTCTGTCTGCCCTGCGATGGACTGGCGACCTGTCCAGGGTGTATCCTGCCTTCCGCCCAATGACAGCTGGGATAGGCTCCAGCACCCGACCGTGACCCAGAAGGATAAGCGGTTTAGATGATGTATGTATGTAGTTGACTAGGAAAAATAAAGTCATGCAACCTCTTGTGTGTTCATATCCTAGTGTTTTCCAGGGACAGTTCCTGTTTTTAAGTCAAGTTTTTGGTAGCCTGTCTTCAACTGGAGCTGCCACCAACTGTGAATTAAAAACCCTGGAAAGTCCTAAGAGGGACCTGGCAGCAGAGTAGACAGGCAGATGTCTTGCGTTGGGCTTGTTTAGGCTAACAGAGGGGGCTGCTGCTGTTTACTAACCATTTCACTTTCTCGAATGCTGCTTTGTAAAACTCTACAAGAAGCAAGCACATGTCAAGTGATGCTGCCTTCAAGTGCTCTTCAGAAGTTCCTACTTACAACTCCGGAGGTCATAAGTATGACTTGATTTTGGTTGGAAATAAGTGGAAATAATGTTTTTGGTTTGCCTTTATTATTTTTTTTTTATTAAAGAGAGTCTGTGTATATACATTATATCTGTATTTCCATGTGTGGGTGGTTTCAGCCTGCAGTGTTAAACTGGCCATATTTCAGTTATTTATCGGCCACAACATTAGCAGAGGCTATCACTGTTTTTTTGTTGACATGCCCCCAAATCGGAAACTCGGGGCTCATTGAAAAATCAGAGTTTCCCACTAGTAAATATGACATTGTGGTGCCGTTTACTTACCTGTATCTCATAAATATGATATTTCCAATGCAACTTGAAGGCAGCATGAGTCCACAACATTACCACAAATGTTTTTAAAGACAGGAGGTAACCCAGGGATTAAAAGCACGGGTGGGGTTAGAGGACTTCAATCAGGTGGTAAGTAGGCTGATTTGTATAGGTATACAGTCTATCTGAACGTAGGCTACCATGCGATGCATAGTGCATCAATTTTTAAAACTGCGCCACTTTGTCAGCCATCCATATCTGACATGGCATTTGTTGATGGCAGCTGTCTCCTGTCTCCCCAGAACTGGAGCGAGCCCAGGGGTGTGTTTAGGGTTTGAGTACTGGGCTGTGGGTCTTTTTTCTATAGCCAGAGGTATGAATATGAATTATGGCCTTATACAACCACTGAATCTTTTATGGTAAACATATCCATGCCTCATCCCTGATGAAGCCCCTAGACCAGGAGACTTTTGAGACCCTTTCCCCAAGTGATGAGCAATAAATATTGCAAGGGCAAAGCAGGAAATATAAATCTTTTATAGCACTGTTGTAATTTATTCTCATGCATGCTGACCGTTTTCTTTATCGAGTGTTCCATAGTTTACCATAGCTACAATCACCATAGTAGGCTAGAGTAGGACTTTCTGACATGCTTTACAAAGTTAATTAGTTAGTCGGCATTCCCCTTAGTTTATTATTGTAAAAGAGTTACCATGGTAATAATGCATGAAACTGGAATCGTCCCCACTTTTTGATGTATGAAATAAAAACATTGGATATTTTAATGACACATTAACCACCAAACTGAAAATGTCCCCAGTTTTCATTTCAAAATTCTGGTCAACTTATCCAAGTTTGACATTGTCTGTCAGTTTTATTACAGTCCTGTGCATTATTAGTGCAATACTGTTCTTCCACAGCCAGCATGGGATCAGGTTTGATACAGCTATAGTTATAGCTTTACAGAAAAACTTTAAATTTGATGGACATGCACTGCATTATTTAAAGAAAAGAGGAAAAACAACTTGAAACATAGTTTGGACGTATTCTAGCTAGTGCACTAGCTATTATAGCTGAAATTGTTCATCTTGCTCATCTAGTTAAAGTTTTACTGAGTGATAAACCACATTATCTTAAAACTTACTAAAGTTTGAGCTGGGTTAGTTATTTTGGTAGCTTCCTTACATGCTGGATAAACTAAAGACAAGTCAACTGTTTTAAATTGTTTTGCCTGTTTCCTTTACACATTGTTTATTTTTGCTAGTTCTGGGTCTGGTGAGGACAGCAATGTAATGAAATGCAGAATAAAAAAGCAGAAGAAATGACCAAAATGGGGCCATTGGTATTATTCTGATAAAGGAGTCTGAGCGCAAGTTTGAGTCATTAGACAACGCGGCCAGGTAAGGCAGTGAGTTAGAAGCTTCAGAGTACAAGCAAAAGTCATTATTTTGGACCATGAGTCACACTTGAGTCTCCTTCTGGGCTCTCACCTTTGTAGTGACAAATTGAACCCTGCAGATGGAAGTTTATCCCAGCCAAATCAACTCATTTCACACTGTTGGCTGAGCAGGAAAAACACTAACCTGAAGTGACGTGCTCACACTAAGATCCAAAGTGAAGTCAGGTGAATCCTTTCAGCGTAGGGTTGTTTCAGAGACCTGCAAACAACCTCCTGCACTGACCCATCCACATCTCCTCCAACGTTTGCATTGGTGAAAGCACTGTGAAGGAGTAAGAGCACGACGTGGTCTGTTTAATAAATGAACAGATGAACCTGTTTGACAATGTTGACTTATTCATGATTATGAGAGTGAAATGTACCCTGGCTGTGGTGCACGAGCCGGTGGAGAGACACGACAGCCAAACGGACGGCTGAAAAATAAATGCGCATCACAGCATGGCTCTTTGCTTCCGCACACACAGTTCCCTGCTAACACCAGTGTGACTGCCACAAACCAAAATGTGTGGTTTTATGATTGTTTTGTGACTTGACAATGAGCCAAAACAGATGCCTCATGTCTACATATCAGCAGTAAGAGGGGAACGTAAAGTATAAGTACACCTCTAGACTTGTTTAACCTCTTGTGGAAACATTACATATTCATTGCCTGGCCATTTTATTAGAAACACCTCTCTTGTTATTGTAATTGGTATACAGCTTAGGACTCTCCCATCACCCAAATAATATCAACAGCGGTTCTGTGGTCTGAAGCTGACCAATGATGAATGGGACAGAGGCTGGCAGTCTGTAACTGTACACGTGTATGGTGGAGCTATAGGGTAGGTGGAGCTCATAACTTTGAAAAATTAAAAATCAATGTGAAATTTTAAGTCAACTTTCTGAATGGCTTTTTATGTTCCCAACTCAGCTTCATCTAAAGTTCTCCTAACTTATCTTTTTTAATATTAACTTATGTTACATCAGTAAAATACCGTTTAATGCTGCAATATGTAAAATTCTTTGGTTAAGCCTTAGAAACCTAAAATTTTGGTGATTGTTTTTGGTATTTTGGGTCAATTACAATTACTATTGCAATTATAAAGTATTTTCCTGTGACAGTCACACATGCCATATGCTGTTATTTTCAGGAGACCCTGGGCTACTCAGATATGCCATTGTTTGACATTGTAAATATGTAAATGCTAACAGAAATTTGATATCTTTATGAATTTGGGTCATTTTGATAAAAAAAAAATTACCTAGCGCCTGCAAAATTTTGTATTTTTTTTTTTTTATTAAAGAGATCTTGAAAATAAGTGCAGTTGAAGTTATCTTTTCAGAAAGTGTTAGTCTGGAGTGTCTGTGAGCTGAAAGTGCAATAATTCTGATGGTGATTCATTCTGTTGGTTATTATGAGTAAAAATAAACAATTAGCATAAGGCGGACATGTTTTTTATTGATTTTCTGTCCTCTTGGATTCATGCTGAGTGCTAAAACTCTGATACAGAGCAAGACCGGCTTTATTTTTAATCACAAATTGAGTTGCAAATTTGATATCAGATATTTTTAATACTGAAAATCAATGTAAACTGAAAGCCCTTTGTTTATAATATGAAGGCTAAAAGCAGAGATGTAATATAACAGTAGTGAGTGGGTTTGGGTGATTTTGGAGCTGGACCTCTGGCTGATGGACGGTCACAGGTGGATGAAATCACGCTGGATGGTGGGTCAGAGTCTGATGATGATCTGATAGTGAATCATGTCGCTGTTTTAACCCTTTGTTGGAATATGAAGGCCAAACAGCAGAGCAATAATATTAGGATTTCAGGTGATTTTCCAAGACGAATTACTCACTGACGCTGACATCACAGCTTGATGATGCCATGCTTGCTAGTTAGGGGCGGGTCTGCTGAATGTCCTGATAGGTGGGTCATGTTTGTATCTTAAACCGTTCAGAAGTTATGAAGGCTAGAAGTGACCTAGAGTTTTGCCTGCAAATTGCAGTCTCTGAAGTAGCATTGCTAGATCAGGAGAATAAAAACACACCAAAATATGGTGTCCATGCACTGCTGTGAAACCCTGTACAGCCTGAAATAATGATATAAAATCAGAGGTGTTTTCGGACCACATCATAGCTCTTTATTATTAACGCCACACGCATAGCCTTTAAAAGAAGATCCAGCTCGATGCCTCAGTCTCAAATGGAGAATCAACATTATACTGATGAAATTTTGAGGATAATAGCAGATGATTCACCCTCAGAAGACACGTTTTGATTGAGTTCTCTTTGAATTCTCTTTCAACGCGCTCACAATAATGAGATTTATCATGCTCAGAGGGTCCGAAGTACACCCGACGTTACAATATGTTCTTCTACATGTTGTATGCAATTACACATTTCAACCACAGAGGTCTTCAAATCTCGAGAACAAATGTTTTTGTTAGTTTTGCGCCAGTTCCAGTTATTTTTCCTCTTGAGAAAGAACTTTCCTAACTGTTTTGTTGACCTGAGTGAGACAAAACTAGAGACTAGACTTTTTTTTAGAGAACCTTTGACTGAACTTGTTTAAAATAAAATGTAAAGGAAGCTGTGAAAGAGGCTGACTTTTTACCAGTTAATTTGTTAATTAGTTTTAATGTTTAAATGATTCCAGTGGACATTGGGTGTATATTGTAGGTTATACATCTAAAATAAACTTTTATGTTACTTATAAACATTTTTGTCCTCTATATTTATAAAAAAACTTACTCAGGTGCATTTTAACATTTTATGTTTTCCAATATGTTTAAATAAATATTGGAAATATATGCAAATAAATAGAAAATATACACTAAACATTTGCAGAAAAATGCCATATTTGAGTTTGTTCTCTGTAGTGGTACAATGATCTTTTTAAAACATAAAATTTGACCAGATGTATTTCAAATTTTTGCACATGACTGTATGCTTAAAGGGACATTTTGGCCCCTAAAATGTATTTGTCATGTTCTGTAATTTATGTAGTGTAGCGCTGCTTCGCTTATCGGAAACCTAGTTGTTTGACGGAATTCACATTTTTAAATTCTTTTTGTACTTTGGTTAATCAATGTTTTTCCACCGCAAATACCCAGGATGCATAACACCAAGACTCCATATAACCACTGGACATTCCCATGACTATGAAGAAATCCTGACTGCTAATTGAATTGCATAAGCAGGATTGAAACGTATACTTTATTTGTACTTTAAGTACAAGTCATGAATTAACATCCTCCACCACAGTCTAACTGACAGTTTTATAACTCGAATTGTAAGCAGCTGAGCAGACTTTTCTGAATACAGTTGCTTTAAGTACCCATAGGCATGACACTGCTGTGATCTCTTAAAAGAGAAGAAAAGAAAGGTCTTGAAAAAGTGTAGTCTCTGCCTGTGTCTCCACAGAGAGCCTTGGAACTAACACATTCTCTTTTTTAGCAGAGTGTTTCGCACACAATGGCTCAATACGCATGCAAGCTGAAAGGACTGAGGAAAAAGTGTTTTCATAGCATCACTCTTCAAAGAATACAAATGTAACAAAAGTCAGAGAGTCTGTGATGCAAAACTGCACCTTCATCCCAACAATCTCCTTGTGGCATTTTCCAAAGAAAAGAAAGTCTGTGCAACAGAAAAAAATGCATGTCAGAGTATAAACATCCTGATGATAATAGAGCTGTGTGCCTCAAGGCCATGAGGATCAGTGATCTTTCCCAGTGCTGATGGGCAGCCACTCGTATTTCAGCTTATTAGAGTTTGCATAACACAATGATGTCTGGAAAAGTGCTTAACGTGATGCTGCTCAGAAAGAGATGGGTTATATATATATATATATAAAGAACATGCAGTGCAAAATCTCACTTGAAGGCAGGAGCTTAGTCATGGTTAGGCCTGGGTAGGCATGGGAATACCAGGTTTGGCACAAGCCTACCCAAGAAGTGGGGATAGAATATTTATTAAGCTGCATTTTTTTTAAGATATTGAAATTTGTTTTCTGTGATCAGTGCCCAGCAACTGTTGCCATCTGGCTCAAGCACTCTGTTTGTTATATGCACACGAGTGTTTAAAACTGGAGCTCCAGCTGTGGTCAAAAGATGTGGCTGGGGGACATGTAAAAGTGAGGTCCCCATGTGCCGAGTATGCATTTTTATTACCCATTTCCAAAGCCACAAACAAAAACATGAAACATTATTATCTGTGGCCTGTGAATTTGGTACTTACAATGCTCTTTTATGACAAAAAGCTAAAACAGGCTGTGTCAAAATGTCAAAGCAAACTTCAATCTGCTGCGATGCATCAAGTCATCAAAGGTGAGACATAAATGGTCCATAAACGTTTGTCATTCTCGTTGTGGCTATATGCTTCAGTCTTGGATGATTAGGTTTAGATTTAAAGTTTGCTATGTTGTTTTTCTTCACCTTTGTATACATCAATTGTCTGATTTTAATTCAGTTATGTCATCTTCATTGAGCCTGTGGTGAGCAGGCGCATGCCCTATAGTGAAGAGTGATGTTGGTTAGTGAGGTCTTGGTTGTGTGTAAGTGAGTAGCATTTTAGATGATGTGAACACAATCTGGACAACTGTTTTATATCAGGGTGGAAGTGTTGGAATAGGGTGATAATAGTCAATAGCCTGATGTTATTACATCGCAGAACACAGCAAATTTAGAATGATATCTACTAAATTGGACTACCTATTTTTCACCAGCCTAACCAAATTTCACCAGCCTAACTTATTTCTACCTATGCCACTGCTTAAGGGCCACAATATTAACTCACAGCCTGGATGAAATTAACATTTCTACACTATTTGCACTACTCCTGTACGATGCAGGGTTTAAAAAGAAAATTGTGAACCATTGAGCTATCAACAAACTTGGAACAAAAGAGAAAATGCAAGATCAGTGATGAAGAGATAATGGTATTAACTCCTTACCTCCCTAGTGGCAGTCAAGAGCTTTATTACACACTTCTATAACCTAAGAATAGCTCAGCTAATTTGCATTGAAGTCCCTGTAGTTACTGAGGAATAAGCCTTAGTATGTTATAAGCCTGGGATTTGAAGGGGTTAACAAATGAAGAACTTTCTCAGCAAAACCTTCTACAGGTTTATTTTATCAGTCTGCACATCTGGACACCTTACTGTACATATTGCACTTCTGCACTCCTTATCACACATCTTGCACATCTGGACACTCCACACATGGACACTTTATTTCAGTACCAATATCTGCACATATTTATTCAGTATTGTCATTATATGCTGTTACCTGCTCCTCCTTGTACATTTATTACTGCACTGCCTTTTTATCTCAGGACAGATCTTATTGCATATTTTTGTATATTTTTAGTTGTATATATACCTGTAGATAGCTTTTTGTATATATTATTTTTATTTTATATTGTACCAACCTTATTATTATAACTGTCCTGTGTTGTGTGACTGAAACTGGCTGCTAACTTTCCTTTGGGATCAATAAAGTATCTATCTATCTATTTATCTATCTATCTATCTATCTATCTATCTATTTATCTATCTATCTATCTGTCTATCTAGAAGAGTGTTCTTCTACTTTGGGAAAACATATATAACATAACGTAAATAACATATTTCTTCAGCACATCTCTGAGGCCTGTGCCTCATGATAGGGCGTAGCATGAAAATATGTCTTGATGCTGCTGCAATATGCATCTGAATGTAAGGTTCAGTTTAGCAAGGCTGTAGCTAATCACGTAAACATAATCACATTTCTGACAGCCTAGTAATTCCACTTTGCCTGAGGAGCAGGATTTAAAAATGGAAATTGTCAACTATTTACAGTATTATATAAAAATCAAAAGGATGTGTAGCTGTCAAGAAGCCCCACTGAGATAAAAACAAAACACTTTGTTTTATTGACCATTAAGTCTAGATCTGTAATTGAGATTACTTGGAACATGAAGAGCAGGAAGTGCAGCCAACTTCTAAGACTGGACTTTGGAAGTCTAGAGAAATATTCTAGAAGTAAGTTACCTAAAAAGTTCTAATGGAGGGTTTCGAATTTTCTGCTTGCTGCTTTCTTTCCTAATGGTGAAAATGAATCATTTTGATCTTAATGGCCATATTGATTGGGAATTAAATACATGAGGGGAATTCTCTTTTGCACAATATAGTTGACTAAATTTTAGACAGAAGATGAAATGTAAGGTGACAAAGAGATAGTGGTGCTAATTAGTCAAGTTCTTTCCCTCCAAATCATCCTACAGAGGCATAATTCCACTCTGCTTTTAACAAACATGCTGTTGAGACACTACAACCACTTTAAGGCCAGGTTTAAGGGGAGCAGGGTAGCGAATGCTTATTGCAAGTTCTACAAGTTTTAGTAAATTCAACATGAGCTGCACTTGAGATGTGATCACATGCATATGTATGAGGGAGAGAAACTCCAACTGCATGTTTAAGCTTGTATGCCAGTGTTGTATATAGCAGATTTTTTTAGGGAGGGTGGAATTTGCCTTATTTGTAAAAGAAACCTGTTGCAAAAAGGGTTACTACATATGGAAAAAGGTCTGTCAATTAACTGATCAATGCATGTCATCATGACCATCACTTGACGCATGTTTAATAACCTAAAGTATTCTGAGTACACTTTGCTGCAGGGGCCTTTTGAGGGGGATAATTAATGATGGTGCAACCAGAATCTAATCTCCACTGCGACCAGAGTTTAATCTTCACTGGCCGGTCCTAGCCGAAGCCCATTAGACATAGAGCGGGCCCAAGCTGGCCGGGTGCCTTAAACGCTGACTGTGTCACGCAGCCTGAATGCAAGGCCTGGCTCAAGGATAAGGGAACTAATGAGCTGCTTTACAAGGTACTGGTCTGGGCACTGCATGTTGAGCAATGGAAATAGATGCAAAAGCCTCAGCAATTGCCCCATACCCAGGCAGGGGGGGTGGGGGGTTTGTGGTGCTGAGGCCGGGGGGGGGACCTGACAGCTTTGATTTGAAACAGGAGATGACAGTAAGCCAGCCGCAGCTGGGTAGATAATAGCAGGGTCAGGGCAGCTATGGATGGTGATGTCCATCCTGTCCTCCGGGGCCTGTGCCCTTCAAGGCCGCTAAATGAAGAAAAACCCCAGCTCCCTGTTACATCTGCTTCTGAGTGCAAGATTATTGGATACATGGCACTGGATTCCCTTCCTGGAGAGAGACTGAGACTATTCAGCTGAAGACACCCTGACCAAAACCAAACAGTGGACAGAGCTGTAAGACACAGGCAAGAACAAAGCAAGTGCCCATGGAGCCGAATGCCATTAAGAGCAAGACTTGCGAGATCCTTTTAGGGATGAAGGTCTATAGTGGCTCCATAAGAAATGAAGGCACCCTCAGCAAAATCATGACTCATGTACCCTGATGTTCTCTTCCCACCTACACTCTTAAAAACGAAGTTTTTCAAATGGTTGTAGGAAATAGCTCACCAGGATGGCTCTTGTATTGATATAGAATATTTATATGACATGGAGGTTCCTTAAAAAGAGAAAAAGGTTAAAAAGGTTCATCACACTAATTTCATTTACAAACATGGTTCTTTAAAGTACAGGTTCATGAAAAATGCTTTAGTTTAGTGCTGGGGCTGTAAGGCTAGCGTTGTTAACTAACACTGGATGTCAACAGTCACGCAAATCCTTTCTGTAAATACATCCCCAAAACTTTTCTTAACCCGCTCAAACTACATTTAGGTCTTTATTACAGTCACACAGACTTGTTGACATGGTTTAAGACACAATATAACTTCCTGTGAGCGATTAAAATGAACAAAAATGTCATGCAGCTGAATGCTGAACACTTTAGACAACAGGTGTGCTAAATTCTGCACACACGCCATATAAGCATATTGTTTCTGTCCAAAAAAAAAAAAAAAACATTTTTTTGCAATTTTTTATTTTAGCAGCTGCTCTTTACATTGTGTAAAAATGGAAATTGCATGAATTGAAATGCTCCAAAATTGCTTCGAATGCAGTCTCTTTACATTAGCTCTGAACATTTTTGGCCACTTCTTCAAAGTTACCATTTTGGAGATTCTTGTTTTTCTTTGGACAGCGATGATATGAAATCTAGATTACAGTCGAGGTTTATGTTCTGTCTATTTTTAAACATATCTTTAGTTTGTCAATTCAATATTATCAGCTACTATCAAAACAAAACAATAGAAAATGTGAGCAAAGTCTGAGGCATCACAGATATGCACCCTGTTTGCACCTGAAAGCTGGTACAAACATGTTATTCCCTGTAGACCAGAGTCCATCAACCTGCTGCTCAGTGCATATCATCATAACCATCACTGGACGCATGCTTAACAACAGTGGAGTCAGAAGACCAGCACAACACCTGCAGTCAAGGGTGATGTTTTGTTCAAAGTAAGTCAAACCAAACTGACATCGACAAGTCTGTGCTACCTTAAGGAAGACCTGGATGTGGTGGGTGGGTTGAGAGAAGTTTTGGGAATGTATTCATGAAAAGGGTTTGGGTGACTATTGACCTCTAGTGTTTGTTAACAATGTTAACCTTGTAGCTCCAGCACTAAATTAAAGAAGCAAAACCTGGACTCCAAACATGACTTGGCTGATCGACTACAGGGTAAGTGGAAAATTGTAGGAACTAGATTTTTTGCCAAACCATTCCTTTAAATATCTACCTATTAAAATGTTTTTAAAAACTGAACTAAATGAGAATAATAACCAGATCAAGCTGTAGAGGTAAAAAGGAACATGGTGACTTTTTTCCGACTAGCCTTAAACCAGCAGCCACTGCACTTTCTGTTTACATCAAAATCAGATATTCAGAGACCAAAAGGCTCTAACACATACACTATGAAGTGTTTCAAACAGGCTGAGGTTCTGCATGTGCTGACTATATAATGCTTCAACCATTTAATGCCAAGACTGTTCTTGCCATTCTGTCCTACTTTACTCTTCACCATTAATAATGTGATTCCTCAATTCTGTCATCAAATTTATTTTGATATTTAAAGCATATGTTCTCACGAAGCCAAAAATTTGTAGATTTTTCATAAAATATTATTTTGAGAAGTTAAACAGATGCAAATGCAGGAACATACTTCACACTTCAGTTGCCTTTTATCATTACTCTAATGAAACAAATCAATAATAAGCCCTTAGCCATCCGAATTCCATTCTGAATGTGTGCACATGTTTATTCAGAAACCATTACAGTGCATCCAACAGTAAAGACAGTATCATACAAAACCTCCCAGGAGCTAAACGACTCTAAACACAGCCTTCAGAGCTGAACAAGGAAAAATCTGCTTCATTTTATTCTTTGACTGTAATTGTGTTTTGGTTGTGTTTTGAGATGTTTTATTCTATAATTCAATATTGGATGAACCTAAAAACTACATGGATTGTCTTTACATAATGCAAACTCTAGGCCAATCAGATCTTGTTATTCAGATCAAAAAGAGCCCTTATTATTCAATAGCTACTTTGATCACATCACATCTGCTGCATTTGCAGTACTGTACTAAATTCAGAGATCACCCTTTTCTAAATAAGTAAATGTTTTTCATGAAATGGTAAATTGTCTCACTTTCAATGTCTGATATGTGTTCTATGTCCTACTGTGAATAAAATGTGGGTCTGTGAGATTTATTTACATTTTACACAGCGTCCCAACTTTTTTGGAATTGGGGTTGTATTTAATTGAAAACTATAGTTCAAAAAACATTTAAGAGATATAGAGAAATGGGACTCCTAACAACCATACAAGACCTGGTAGACCACCCTAATTATCATCAACAGTATGTCTTTACACATCTTTGAGAGACAGAAGAACATCAATCTCCTGAAAAAAATCCACAGGTGTTTCTGTCCATCCTTCCACTGTGAGAAGACGACTCAGCACTGTGGATGTAGCTGTCGAGAAGCCATTACTGAGAAAAGGAAACAGACAAAAAATGAAGAACACCTGCAATTCAAACAAAGCAGCTCAGACCTTAACATCACTGAATGTGTTTGGGATTTCTTGGTTTGTGAGAAGCAGAAATTGCAACCAACTTCTAAGACTGAACTTTAGAGATGTGGAAAAATATAACTGAAAGTGAGTCTCCTGGATAGAATGTAAGCTGTAATAAAGGCAAAGAGAGGATGCATTTAATACTGATACTAATACTGTTTTCTACCTTTTTCCTGATGCTGAAAAATGAATGAGTGGTATTAACTGGTCATTTCCATTGGGAACTAAATAAATAAAGGGTGCTCTGACTTTTGCACAGTTCTCTATATACACTTTATGCACATCTGCTGCACCTATATAAACTTACATAGATATGAAATTGACATGTATGTGTAATTTACAGAAATGTATATGAGGCTACTAAGAGTGTCACAGGTCAGTCCACAGTGCATGTGAACATTTTTTATTTACTAAATTGTAGTTTTTATTCTGTACTATGTAATGTTATTTCATTATATTTTTCCAAATTAAACTGTGATTTGAGCCAAATCATAGCCCCAAAACTGAGGGCTGAACCGAACCCTAAGTGGGGTGAACCACTGCACCTGTCACGCTTCCCTCCATTCCCGCTGTCTCTGCCTCCCAACCTCCTGATTCCACTACCCAGAACCCCCCCACCGGATCACATGACATCCGATCTCCCTCACATGACTCCACACCGGTTTGCCTTACCTGACTACCCACACCTGTTCCTTCACATCCTGGTTATTGTAGTATATAAGCCCGGGCTTTAGCTTAGCTTCTTTGTGAAGTATTGCCTTCATTCTCAGAGCTTTACTGGGTCTTCTATCTGTCTGTTTGCCTTATTGTGTTTGACCATTGTTTGTTTGTTCGACCTTGGCTTATGCCGCGCCCTTTCAGTATTGTTGTATTTTTTGGTTTGACTTTCGTTCTGGATTTTGGACATTGCTTTTTGGACTCCCCTCATGGTTACCGTTTTCCTGATCTGGTTTTTGACTTTGGACTGGCTGACCTTGATCTTGCATCCTCCCTTTGTAAATAAACCCATTTCACTTAAGTGTGGTCTGTGAGCATCTGAATTCTGTCCAATCCTGACAGCACCCCTACATTCTACACCAATATGAAAGTCAGCCCACTAGAGACCCCATAAGGCCTTTACAGAAAAACTACAAAACCATTTTCTGATACGTTTAATCTGCAAAGAGAAACTGTCAAACACTAAAAATTCGCATTCTACCTTAAATGGTGTCTGAGGTGCCAGAATGTAACCTCTGCATGATTTAAGGTGGAACAGGAAAATTCAAAGAAGCTGCAGCCTCGTAAAAAGTCTAACGCTGAGAGATATTTTCAAGAATCTGTTCTACTTTTGAAAAAGTTTCCAGCCGGAGATGCGAGAAAAGCGGCTATAGCTGAGCTAAAGCTTAAAGCAGAGCAAAGTAAGTCTGTGTTTTCGTTAATATTATATTTTTTAACCTATACTAGCACATCAGCACATATGAGACATATTTACAGCAAAGATAGTGTGTTACTTCAATGTTACTTCAATAAAATGGAGATAAAAGGTTGAGGCTCTCAAGGTGGTTTGACTTTTGTTGAGTGCACAAAATGGCTGTTCTTAACATTTGGGTTGCTGACCTCTGATCTAGTCTAACAATTTACTGAGCTGAAAAAGTCTCAAAAACAATTTACTGAGTCTTCAAAGTCTGTATGAGCAAAAATTCCAAAATCTAAAAAAAAAACTATTTCTCAAAGATATCAAAATTCTGGTAGCATTTACATGTCAAATAATGACGTATCAGCCCACTAGAGACCCCAAAAGATCTTCACAGAAAAACTACTACAAAACTATTTTTCTATTTCATCATTAGTGTATGATTGAGAACAGAAAGTGTAATGAGGACCAAGGACAAGCTGGAGGGGCAAAACTGAGGTCCCTGTTCAGTCTACATCCAAGGGTTAATACAGCAGCGGAACAAATATCTGCTGAACCCACTGAGACTGTCATGAAACAAGCCAGCCACCATGAGGCTACATTTAGTCACCCCACTGTGGAGACATCAGTTGTGAATTGTGACGTGCTCATTAAACTGACCCGTCATCCCGTGTCATGGTGATTAAATCAGCCAGGGACTTCAACACCCACCAGATAAAGTTCATCTGACTAAAACTGAGTGCAACAACACCCAGAGGGGAGATTTCAGAGAAGTGTTTCTATCAAGAGGTGAATCACAGTGAGAAAGGTCAAGAAACATCAGTTTCCTTTAGAGTATATCACCTTTGTCACCTGCTGTGTTATTTCTTCTCAATGCATCTGCCAAGGTCAAAATATCAAGTCAAGTAAGTCACTTTTATCAGCCTAACACATTTCAAATAGACAGTGCGGCTTAGCAATCCTACAGAAATCTATGCTCAGGACTCTAATGAGCAAGCCGAGAGTAACTGTAGCAGGAAAACTCTCCTAGATGCATAAGAAGGAAATCTTGAGAGGAATCGAGACTTAAAAGAGGAATCCATCCTCCTTTGACTGGATATCAATAATACATATATCCAAAAATGGAAAGAAAATTCATGCTAAAGTATGAGCTCTGTTATTGTAGCTGGAATTCACTTAACCCTTAAAACTCGAAGCCCACATTTTATAGGCTGTTTGGAACGGTTGTTTTTGGGCTTTATAACACAGGAATAGTTTGACTTACAGAAATGATACACATAGGGGAACTTGCCAAAGTGAAGCCAAGCATAAGCAAGTTCGAAAAATGATCCTAAATCCACTGTTTATCCTATAATTTTTCATAAATGTGACATACTGCATGTTTCGGTCCAACACTTCTCCTCACGTCTCTGTGGAGTTCAGAGAGTTCTTCAGAACACTACAATTCATCAAGGCCAAAAAAAGAAGGGATAAAAAAGAAGTTTAACAATAAATGGTCTTAAACTCTGGAGTTAATGTAGAACTGCTAATTCACCCTTTAACCCTGAAGATCAGTGCCCAGACCATTGGTCACCATAGCAACGCAGACAACAATGTCACCTAGCTAGTAGCTAATGAAAAGGCAAATAGGAAAATTAAAGATGAACATTGATAATTAGAAGATGAGTGGACTTTAATCTGCAATGAGAAACTGTCAAACACTAAAAAATTGCATTCCACCTGTGTGCCTAAGGCCACAGAATGTTACTGTTGCACCATTTAAGGTGTAACGGGAAAATTCTAACAAAACGCTGGCAAATGAGACGCTGACTTCGGCCTCGTAAAAGGTCAAAGACTGACATTTTACAAGAATCTGTTCTACTTTTGAGGAACAGTTTCCTGCTGGAGATGCGAGAAAAGCAGCTGTAGCTGAGCTAAAGCTTAAAGCAGAGCAGAGTAAGTCTGTGTTTTTGTTTATATTATATTTTTTAACCTATACTAGTACATCAGCACATACGAGACATATTTACAGCAAAGATAGTGTGTTACTTCAATGTTACTTCAATAAAATGGACATAAAATGTTGAGGCTCTCAAGGTGGTTTGATTTTTGTTGAGTGCACAAAATGGATCTTCAATTTGGGTTCCTGACCTCTGAACAATTTCTAAAAAGATAACTGAGCTGACAACTGTCTTCAAAGTCAGACTTTTTTCTAAAAAACCATCAATTTCATAAAGATATAAAAATTCTGGTAGCATTTACATTTCAAATAATGACGTATCTAAGTAGCCTAGTCTCGTAAACATAACAATATATGGCACATGTGCCTGTCTCATGTAAATACTGTGTAATTATTATTATTATTATTATTATTATTATTATTATTATTATTATTACTTTGTAATTATAACTTTCCAAAACACCAAAGAATTATGCGAAATTATTAAATTATCACAAAATTATTAAAATTAAATACATGGAGTTTAATTACTTAAGTAAGAGTAAATACTCTGATTATTGAAACGTAACTCAGTAACTATTTTAAGTCACTTTAAGGTCATATTCGCCTGACAGTAAGAAGACCCAGTGCTCATTGGTTCACTAGATTTGGCTACTTGAGCTAACACATTAGCTTACCTTGAATACTAACTCATTAAAATTAGCTTGCTAACAGGTACTCACAAGTTAATATATAACCTACAGGTTTAAGCTAAAAAAGAGTGAATTTGCTTGTCATTCCGAAACAACAAAACAAAGCAAAAGTAGTAAAACAACAGAGCAGCTACTAAACTAAGACTAGTCAGCCAGTCAGCTAAGTGCTTCCTCGGGTTAGACGATCAGAAAAGTGCTGAACTGCATTTAAGTACTGTAACAAAAGAAGAGGTCAAACCCAGAAAGCAGATAAAGATCTCGAGATAAAGATCTTCCCTGTTTGTTCATCACTGTTCAAGAACAAGCAAGACAATGAAATCAGGTGGAGGAAATTTCCAGCCTCCAGAAATGAGCCTGCACATGATCAGTGTCCGCTCCAGACAGATCCATCAGCGCTAATAAACACTAATCTAATGCCGTTTGCGCAACAAGACCGTGATTTGATTGCAGACCCTTCAGCTGCGGTTGCGATTCAGTTATAGCGCATGGATGTCTGCGTCCTGAGATTCGACTGGCTGGAATCAGAGAGCTATTTTTAGCTTCTTTTGCATGTCAGTAGCTGGCGAGTCTTCAACACAAAGGCTGGGAGAAGGAAATGCTGGATACTGACATGAACAACTCTGACTAACTGAACTGAACCTCTGATTTATTTTGGAAGGTGAAGGTTTTGAATGTAATGTACATCATTATTTTTAAGAGGTGCTGACATTGGGAAATAATGGTGAGGACAGCTTTGAAAGAGATCCACTACTGAATGTTAAGCTTATTTCCTGTTGTTACTGCTGCTGTTGGAATTGCTTTTGTGTGTTTGTTTATTTGTTTGTTTGTTTGTAGTTCAGCCCTGATTTCTGTCAAATGTGTTAAAATGCTATGAAAAATTCAATGTTCAATCTTTGTATTTTTTTTAATCAGGGGTGGAAATGGCCAGGTTTTACTTTGGGAGGCCTAGGGTGTTTGTTTGCTTAGTTGTTTGTTTGTTTATTTGTTTGTTTGTTTATTTGTTTGTTTGTTTTTGATGAAAACACACCCTAAATGCCCGATTCTACTGTATTTAAACATGAAACACACTAAATCTATTGCATTCTTTGCATAAACGGTAAAAACATTTCAGGAGCTGAAAGCTTGACTGTATTTTTTCGTTTAGAGACTTATTGTAATTTTGCTTTATTATTCACATGTAATTACAAATTTAACTAACTACATATCTAGTGCATTTATATTTGATTCCAACATTCTTTATTCACAGCTTGCACTTCCAGATTTTTTTCTGTTTGTTTGGACGTCAACAAATGACCAACACATGGCAAAAATGGAAAATCATCATAAAATATTTCCTACTTATGAACAGAAATTGATACTAAAAGTCTAGATTCCACACATTCATCATATTTTCTCTTTGTTTCAATGAGGTACAAGTGAGAAATAATTAATACAAAATTACAACATTAGGAGTCTTTAAACACTGTGTCCACTCACTGTCCACTCTATTAGACACTCCTACCTTGTCGGTCCACCTTGTAGATGTAAAGTCAGAGACGATAGCTCATCTGCTGCTGCACAGTTTGTGTTGGTCATCCTCTAGTCCTTCATCAGTGGTCACAGGACGCTGCCCACAGGACGCTGTTGTCTAGATGTTTTTGGTTGGTGGACTATTCTCAGTCCAGCAGCGACACTGAGGTGTTTACAAACTCCAGCAGCACTGCTGTGTCTGATCCACTCTAACCAGCACAACACACACTAACACACCACCACCACGTCAGTGTTACTGCAGTGCTGAGAATAATCCACCACCCAAATAGTGCCTGCTCTGTGAGGGTCCATGGGGGTCCTGACCACTGAAGAACAGGGTAAAAGGGGGCTAACAAAGTATCAGAGAAACAGATGGAGGAGGTCATAAAGTTATGCCTGACTGATGTGCCTAAACAGCCTAATGCATCTCAAGCTAAATATAAAATGTAAACCTTTTTCACAGACGCCATAAAATTCAGTTCACACCTTTTTTGAACGTCCCTCAGTGGAACTGTGCAATATTTGCATTTTTTTTCATAAGGAATATGCATGATATACAAAACTGGAAGTGAACTGGATTTCTGTCTTTGTAGGTGACCAAGCAAATGAATATTTACCTGTTTTTTGTTGTGATTAGTTGATATTTTTATTGTGGCAGTTGTATATGATGTTTTTGATATGATAAAAGCTGCAGTTGTCTTTTTGAAGAAGTACGAATTGTTTTCGCAGTAGGAGGTTCTCACCCCTCCCCTTTTACCCCTCATTGCCCGCTAGCAGCTCAACACAGTCACAACATTACACACACAGAAAGCCAACAGCATTCTACACTGTAAACATCTGTAAACAATGTTTAAAAAGTCCAGTAACAGGGGTCTGTAAAAATCTGTAAAATTACAGTCATTCAAAAAATTTAAGTCGGGTTTCATTTGTGGAATGTCCACTATGCGGCCTGCAGAAAGAGGATATGAGGAAAACTATTATGAGTGTCATTAAGACTAAAATATTTATAACATAATTCACTTTTTTGATATGATAGACAACATGAATGTGAATGAACTTGCTTTTACAGATACTGATTGTTTTTAATAAGTTTCTATGATGCAAATCATATTTGTACAGCAATGGGCAGCAGTTCATGTTCAACAGGAAAGGCCACTCATTCGCTTTTGCTCTGGTTAGAAAAGAGAGAGAGCTTTGATACCCATATTGACTTAACTTCAAACTGTATTATCTGAGGTAATCAGAGCAATTAGTGAGCCGCTCAAACAGAAAGAAGAGAAAAAAGAGTTGACAGCTCTTAATTAGGTTGTAAAAAGTGCCATAAGATTGTGTGTCCAGTTTTGAATCTACTGCACCATCCTAATGTGGCTTTTACAGTGTATATACACTGTATGTCCAAAAGAATCCAGACACCTCTTATCTTAAGTAAATAAAGCTACTTTAAGGTCACAAATCACACATTTAAGCAGTTTAAGCAGGAAAGTAAATCAGAAACACTTCCTGTCTGGTAGTTGTTTGGGGTAAAATGATGACACAAAACACAAACATAGTTTTCTGAAGCAATAAATTCAGTAAAACTGAAAAAGATTATTGCGTTATTTTTCAGCTCAGACACAGTTTTGTTTAGAGGTAAGTCACAGATCCATACTATATAAGACTCTTTGCACATTTGTTTGTGTGCAGTCTTTTCAAGTCATGTAAAAAACTGGTACTTCTTACCCAAAACAGTTACATAGTACTGTGTTGTGTTACACACATTTACCCATTTAATAAATAGAACCTGTTGGACTTTTCAGTGTAATTTAGTTAGATTGCCTTGGAGGCGTCATGTGACCCGAAATGATTACCTAGTAATTTGAGTTTGTATAACAAAGTGCATTTCTTAAACAAGCTGTTTTTGTTCCCTTTACTCTTCGAAGACCAAATGAAAAAGAAATACTGGAGAGCTAAATGGCTGAAAATTAGCATGCTAATGCTAAGTAATTCTAAGTAAATTCCAAAGAAAAAAAAAATAGAAAATTAAAACATACAGTTTAACACTTAGCATGTTACACCAGCTTTGGAGCCCATCCCAGTAAGGGTATGATTAACAGTCGCCCCCTGCTGGTCAAAGGTGGTGCAACATGCTAAGTGTTAGCCAATATGTAAATACTTTTTCACACAGTAATGTAAAAAAAATACACCAGCTTTCACCAGTAGGGAGTGGCTCTATTTGTTTACTCTTACCCTGCAGGTACCAGGTAAAAAACATTTTTGCATTAGCATGCTAATTGTTAGCCAGTAAGCTCCCAAGTATTTTTTTCACCTGGTCCCAAAGGGTAAGGAAAAAAACACACACGCTGCTGGTCAAAACTGGTGTAATCACATAGTAATGGAAATAAAATGTGAGGTAGATTTACTTACCCTTCAGGGCTTCTGCAGTCAGCTGTCATGATTTCAAACATTATGGCATGTCATGAAAATGACAGGTAATGGTAACATGTCATTTACCTACTGCACCACCTGTCATGAAGACTTAGTGACAGCATATGACATCTTCCATGTTTATGTCATAGTTATATCACCTCTGTGTCTCATAAAGCCTGCAGTTGTGTTTCATTTCGCTGCTGTACTTTGTACATCAAAACTGTTTAAAGGACATGCTATTTTTGGGACAATGCATCAGATCGTGGTGTATATACACACACATTTTCTAAGCCTATCCCAACTGTCATTGGACGGAAGGCGTCCATCGCAGGGCAGACAGACAGACAGACATATACATTCACACTCAGGGGGTAATTTATCGTGTCCAATTAGCCTGACTGCATGTCTTTGGACTCTGGGAGGAAACCCACACAGACACGGGGAGAACATGAGAACTCCACACAGAAAGGACCCCTGGTCATCCGGCCGGGAGTCGAACCCAGACCCTTTTTGCTGTGAGCTGACTGCGCCACCGTGCCGCCCAGATCTTGCTATAGCAGAATGAAATTGGAACTGATTATGTGAAGCCAGGCATTTTCTAGTTTTTTCATAGATCAATCCTGAACCTGAAGCTTTTACTTACTGTGCATCATGATTAAAAAAGACTAAGAAAACGGCCGAGGAGCTAAAGGCTTGACCTGCTTTGACCCTGTGTTAACTCAAAGCCAGGCCTTCTGAGGCCTAATCTTCGCTCCAAGATCAAGCAGTAGCAGCTCTGGTAGAGTTCAAATGGACAACGTCGTCATGCTGGAATGAACGTAAAAATGTATAAAGGTTAGAGGGAGAGGACTGGCTTTGACGGGTGAGACAAGAGACTGTCAGAGAGATTCTCTCACTAAGAGGTGTGACTGAAAAGGAAGGAAACAGGATAATTTGGCAGCTAACGAGAAAAGGTCCCAGAGGCCAGCCTCATCTTCTGCATATGCGAACAGTCAATGTTGTGACATCTCAAGTGAGCTGGGTTGTATAACAGCAGTTCAGGAAGCTCAAGGTTGATGGAGATACACTCTTTCAGGAGGTCTGATGAACTACAGCATACTGAAAAGGTCAACAGATATTAATCATTAATCATGGATATAATCATTCCCTTTAGGCCCCTCTGTCAGTAGACGTGAGAGCACGATCCTCAACATTTACATAAAATGCAGAGTTATATTTAGTCGCTGATAGTTTACAGCTGCAGCAGCAAAGCCTCAAATTTACATTCAATTACAGGAGCAAGGTTAGGAATTACAGGCACATAATCAAGGATCTCTTACTATAGATGTGAAATGTATAGAAATTTAATCTTTCATTTGCACCATTTTCTTTTATCATGAATGTCATTGCAGGGCCAACAATGAATGCAACATGGGTATGTTTTGAATATATGGAATCATATTTCTTCCGTGAAAAGAAGGAAAGTGTTTTTTAATGTATACATGATCACGTCATGAAGTAAAAACTAAACATCACTGAGGGTGCTTTCAATTTCTATGTCAGAATGATTATGTACTTGTGTTACTGTACTGTTTGAATATGCCATAAATGTTTCAGGTACATGTAGTTCCTGAATGTGTACCCAGGCAAATAATGGAAAAGCACTGTCCTGAAAAGGCAGTAATCAGATTAAAGACACTTTTAAAAATGTACAGCATTAGGCTGCACCCTTACTGCATATTTTAGTAAATATATAGTATGTTTTGGTGGCCACAAAATAATAGTTTATAAAAATGACAGTCACTATGAAAGCCATTTGCTTACTGATCTGGTAACTTACCTAGTTTTCTACTAAAGAGCAGGGGTTTTTGGACTAGCATGGGATGTAGCAGATTCCTTAGAATACAGTCATAATTTATAAAACATAAAAAAATTAATTATACAGCTTTATCTAAAGGCAAGTAAAAAATCTTATAACATTACTACTACTACTGCTACTACTACTATTGTTATCGTTGTTGTTGTTGTTGTTGTTTTATTACTATTATTCTTATTATTATTTTGGATTTTAGAATTGACCAATTGTGCTTGCACACAGAGGAATTTGACCTCTGCATTTAACCCATCCGTGCAGTGAAACACCCACTCACACTGTTATTATTATTATTATTATTATTATTATTATACAGCGTGATGAAAAAAAGATTGTTCCGAATTCAAATCGCCTAGGAACCAATCATAATCCAATTGAAAGAAAGCAGAAAGTGTTCTGCGTTCTCCACTTCAATAAGAGTGAATCCGTCATAACTGTGCAGTGTGATTTTCGTGGGCAGTGAAGCTCCAACAGCTCAGAGCGTTCGTCGTTGGTTCCACAACACTGGATGATCTCCGAAATCGCGCTGAAAGAGCCGTGAGTGCAGCGACACCCGACATGCTCAATCCAGTATGGGATGAGTTTGACTATGGTGTTGATGTTGTCTGTACAGCTGGAGGAGGTTCAGACTGAGACCTTGTACAATTACATAATAAACTTTATGCTCATTTAAACCATTTACAGTTCACTGCATTGATCTGTAATGATTTACTAGTGAAATGAATCATTTTGAAATCAGATGAATCTTTTTGAATCACCCTGTATTTTAAACTGGTAGCAAAATCACATTTTCAAACCATGATCAGAACATTGCCATGATATTTCTAATAGTGTGTATCAGTAATTTGTTTGAAAGTTCATCACTGGTGAGAATTTCTAGTGAGGAAAGTTGCCAATTAATAATGTTTTCTGCATTTGTCAGATGCTAGAGGGCGCTACTGAGTGAGTCCAAAAGGAATTAGTTTCTATGGAGCTTTTTGTGCAACATCATCATAGTTTGTAAATCCTTAATCGTTTTTATACAGAGAGACGCACTAATTTTTACCAACACAGAACAGCATAACATAATTCAACACTGCTGTTATATTTTTGATGCTTATTAACTCCAGTAAGATTTTCTAACAGTGTCTTATGTATGTTCATGATGTCAGTAAACACCAGTGAGCTGATCAACTCAACCAATCAGCACTCAGTAGCAGTAATGCTAGTGTCCTACTGCTCGAAACCTTTTTGTTGTAGAAAAATGGTAAGTTTGATTTTTTTAACAGAATAATTCCTTCTGCTTTCCCAAATTAAAAGAAGTAGTTTTGCCATTGAGTTCCATTCACCCCCATTTGTTGAGGACTGGCTTATGTAATGTTTTTGATATAGTTGGAAAATTTGGAAGGGACCAAGCTTCCTTTAAAACTGCCTCTGGTGTGACATACAAGTGTAGCATGTATTACATTTGCAGTCTTCAGCCGCATATTGGTTCACTTGTGGACCACGAACAAGCTTATAAAGGCAAGATACTGTAGACAAGGTGCTATAAATAGGCTTATGCATGTTAGGCCCACTCTACTTATTTCACCTTGAATTGTGTAAATGGGCCATTGGACATTATATTAGCTGCCCATACTCACAGTGTTATGCCTGACTCATGCAAGTTATTAGGGGTTTCAAAGGTAAATTTGACATGCATAATATTGAATGGAGTGGTAAGACTGGGGTTGTTGTAAATCATGAGTCATATGCACTATGAACCAGCCTCAAAACTCTGAAATGAGCGTGAGTATAAATAACTTTGACTCTGTGGGCAGCATACACAGCAGAATTCCTTAGTCATAATCCAAACCAGTGACATTTTTATGTATACAGACAGACACATATATACGTTCAGACAGAAGGAAAAGGTTAGAGCAGCCCTGGAGCCTCGCAGAGTTAAAAGGGGACTTGGAGATGAAGTGTTGCCTTTCCTTATGCTTGTGCCTCTGGAGTCAGACCTCCTCCAGTCAAAAGTCCTCCAGGTGTGTGGTAACATTATCTACTGGTAACTCTTCATACTACCACATATCCGTGTCAGCTTACATACAAGTTCCCAGTCAAGGGTAGTGCTCTCATTAGAAGCCATATACATGTTTTTGATATTCTTAGAAAGAATTTATAGTAACACTTTTTGTGAAAGCCATCAACATCAGGACTTCATCACACATGCATAAGCATTGAATAACACAAATAAAATGCTTAGTTTTGGAGTTAATGTCAGTATTTGCAGGATGTCATAGGATTGGATCGTTTAAGGGCCAGTGCCTTATTGCCCTTAATACCATGCGATAATCAAAGCAACTCAGCCAACACCTTAGAAAAAAAAGTTGTGGGCCTCCACAAGTCTGATTAATCCTTAGGAGTGATTTTCACACAACTGAAGGTACCACAAGGATCTATACAAACAACTTTTTTGCAAATATAAAATCTTCAGACCACCCAGGCACTTCATCTTTCGGTAAA
Organism: Colossoma macropomum; assembly: GCF_904425465.1. Lineage (NCBI taxonomy): Eukaryota > Metazoa > Chordata > Actinopteri > Characiformes > Serrasalmidae > Colossoma > Colossoma macropomum. Next base: position 42,041,552 of record NW_023494788.1, read on the forward strand.
ATTTCAAACTGAACCCCAAGACAGCAACAGTATAACTGTTGAAGAAGTTGCAAAGTGTCAGGCACCAAAGTATCTGCACCCACCATTAAAAGAGGCCTACATTGCCATAGTCTGAAAGGCTGTCATGCAAGGAAGAAGCCCAGACTCCAAGACCAGCCTAAAAAAGCCAGACTAAAGTTTGCAGGTGATCACCAGGACAGAGCCTAGCCTTTTGGAGGACGGAGTGTTCACTGGTCAGATGAAACGAAAATTGAACTGTTTGGCCATAATGATCAGTGCTATGAATGGAGAAAAGAAGGATGAGGCCTTTAATCCATCCCAACTGTGAAGCATGGGGGTGGCAGCATCATCAGCCTCGTGTTGTGGGGGTGTTTTGCTGGAAAAGATGCACTTTAGAAAATAGAAATCTTCATTAGGAATGGAGGATTAATTAATAAGCAACACCTCAAGACATCAACCAGTAAGCTAAAACTTGGTCACAGCTGGGTCTTCCAGTGGGACAATAATCCTAAGCATTCCTCCAAGTTTGTGTCAAAAAGACTTGAAAATAACAAAGTGGAAGTACTGGAGTGGCCATCACAAGCCTTGACCTGAATCCCTGAAAAAGAATCTCTGAGGAAGGAGGCTGACAAATCTGATTAACACCAGTTCAGTCAGGAGAAATGGGCAAATATAAAGCTTGTTTAAGAGCACCCAAAGCATTTGATTCCAGTTACGCAAATTAAATGGCAATGCCACCACTTACTAACATGTTAACATGTTAAAGTTAACAGGTTTGTTCACTTTTGACCCTTTGAAAATCGGATACAGTAAGTAAAACCTGAAAGAAATGAAGTATTGACTTAACACAGGAAAAGTAATGATAAGATGAAATGTGTAGCTCAGAAGTACCTCAAACTGAAGTGATACAGGAACATTTACAGGATAACATGTATGAAAATTATGACTTTAGTCTGAGGCCCTTTTATGTGAATTCAATTTTTTCAATTTTCTTCACAAAACACCTTATGTTATATTGTAAATACTGACATAAGCTGTTAATACATACTCAGTTCTATGTTTTTCAGTGCTTATGAATGTGTTATGAGGCCTTCAAATGAAGTGTTTGCAAATTTCCTGAATGCTATGGAATGGCATGGACTGAATGCTGTGGAAGGACATGGCCATTACCATGACAAAATCAGGCAGTGTGGAATTGCCTAAAGCAGTGCCACAGCCACCACAGTATCAGCTCTGAGTTTCTTGAGAATGGTAACTGTATGTCTGTGAAGTATTCCTACACTTCCACAAAACCACAAGGGATTCCTATAGTGATTCAGGGATCCCTGACTGCTTTTAAGCTGAGTGAAATATAGTTACATTCAGATAGTTTAGTGAAAAGCACCATATTCAAGTAATAAGAGGGTACAAGGCCTGGAGCCACTCAGTTTACAGGGGTTGCAGCTTCTCAGACCATAAGAGCAAAGGCAAGAACCAGAAAAGAACCTGGAGAACAGTAAGAAAATATAAGAGAGAAAAAAGAGGAAGGAGGCGGCTTCACTCAAACCAGATCCTGAAATGGACTGTGGTAGTGGAAATAGTGTTGTAGACCAGCAGAGTTGAGTCAGTCAACAGCGAGATCTTGATAAACTGAGTCCAAGTCAAGACCAAGACTTTAAAGTAGCCAAATCCATGTCAAGACAAAAAAAAAAAGAAAAATGATTCTAGTTAATTTCACATCCGGTAAATATAATGTAATAATATGAATAATATTTTCATCTGCTTATTTCCACTCTGCACTGCAATATTTCAATATTTGGCAATGGACACAAAACCAGTTCTCCACTCAAGTACAGGGAGATTCACTTGAAAGAGGCCCCGAATATTCTGTAATAACTCTTGCTAAGACATAGCAATCTGAACAGAACAATGTGCAAAGTGCTCCTCTGTATATGGAGCTTCAAACAAGCCAGGATGCCCCTGCGTTGGAGCCATGAGATAGGCGCCGGATAGCTGCCACAATGTTTAACCTTCGTTTGCAACTTCTGTCACTCAACTTCTCCTCAGGATGGTGGTGTACAGTTTTGAGCAGCACGTCTCCATGGTGCGATCCTATTGGGTCACCACTTCATTTAAGCGATGTTAGAGTGAATTTAGGAAGAAACATGGTGTTCATGGCGTACCCTCAAAGAGTGTTATTCAGAAGATGCTACGGAAACTTGAAATGACGGGAGGCCGTCCGAAAAAACATTCAATGTGAAATTGCTGCTATTCCCCCCAGTATGCTTGCTGATATGTTCAGGAACATGGAGCACCGTGTCAACATGTGTCTGGCAGAAAATAGAGATCACTTCCAGCATTGCATGTAATGCGATCAATTACACATACGTCAAGGTATGTAGCGTCTTTTTGGCTCAGATTGCTTCATCCTAACGGGAGTTAAAACAGAATATTCGGGGCCTCTTTCGAGTGAATCTCCATGTACTACAACACTTATTGGAAGTTATAGACAGGTGACAAATTATATATAAAAGTGACTTTCATAGAGGGTTCATTATTGGTTCACTGATGGTGAGCTTCAGTCATTAATAGCTAATGTTTCAATAGAAACAGTGACTAAAGTAACACTGCATTTAAATTTATTGGAAAGAATTCAGGAAACAGAGGCAAAAAACAGAAGTGCAACTCTTCCTCAGGTAACTGAGAATGTCACTACAGGATGTGATGAGAACGTATCAAACGCACATTTGAGAGTTCAAAAAGACGCTGCACTACAGAGATGTGGAAAAAAGTGATGTGGTCTGAAGTTATCCTTCACCACATTCTTCACAAGTAGGTGTTGCATGCATCAAGAGAACAGTGCAGGCCTGAATGTTTGATCCCTACAGTGAGAGTGACTCTGCTATGATCTGGGGGCATTTTGCCATTTGGTTTTTGTCCACTTTTCCCTTTAGAGGAAGGGGTCACTCCAAATCAATGCAAAGTTATTCTCATTACCTCTAACCTATGATAAACCGTGTCTTTCCTAATGGGAGTGGTCAGTCCTAGGATGACAATGCCAACCACAGGATCACTCAATGGTTTGATGACTATTAAAATGTAATTAGTATGCTATGGTCATCACAATCACCACATCTCAACTCAGTTGAACACCTATGGAAAATTCTGGACCAACATGTTTGTCACACTGAAGTTGCTCTGGTGGCTCATGGTGGCCCAACACCTTAATATGACACGTTATGTTGTCTTTTCTTTTCATTTGTCACCTGACTGTAGATGCAGTTGGACATGCCAAAGTCAGAAAGCTAGAGAGAGGCTTTGGCTTGAGACACTGCTGGGGATGTGGCTGAAGAGAGCATTGAAAAGTAGAGCATTGGGAAATCACATCGGAGGTGGCAGCCTGGAAAATATTAGAGGCGTCAAAGGCAACCAGGGAACAGCGGAGGTGAATTCTGCAGAAATATCAGGCACCGCGAGCACTGGAGCCACTGCAGGCACTTGACATGCAGTGGCTGTCTTAGCAGGGGACGCAGAGGTTGGCATACCAGGGGAATCAATGAAAGTTGGCATAGCAGGAAAGAGCATCGCTGAGGAGGCTGGAGTGGCCACAGGCAAAGAGGCTGGAGCAGAAGGACTAACACACTTATTGTTTTACCGGAATACACTTTCACTTGGGAGCCATAGCCGCAATCCCATCAAAAAAATGACCGTTTCATCATTATATTGGGTAAAATTGAGACCACCTCTAGTCAGACTGTGATTTGGTGAAGTCCTCTCCAGCTAGCTAGTCACACTCTGCACTTACAAGACAGGGTCATAGCTGTGATCACTATTTTAGCAAGGTCCATTTTGCAGAAAAGTGACCTACATCATTTAGTGAATAAACTAACTACCAAATATGTCTATTACACCAACGGTCAATTTTGCATTTAGTTGTTTTTTTTTTTTACCAGATCATTGCTCCTCTTTTCACCCAACATTGTGGTGTACTTTTGCCTTTCACTTGGTCAGTTGATTTTCCAAACCCAATTCCAAAAAAGTTGAGACAGTAGGTAAAATTCAAACTGAAAGCAATGATTTATAAATGTCCTTTGACCTGTATTTGAACAAAAACAATGCAAAGATGAAATTATGTATTGTTTTATCACCTTGATTTTTGTCAATAGACACTAATTATGAAATTGATGCCTGCAACACATTCCAAAAATGTTGAGATCAGAGCAATTTAAGACTTGTGAACATTGTGAAATGTTCAAAAAACATTTGAAACAGGGGATGCAATCATGCTTGGGTATAAAAGAAGCATCCAGGAAAGGCCTAGTACTTTACGAGCAAGGATCAAGATTCACCACTTTGCAAACTGTTTAAAAATAATCAATTTAGGTATTTCTACAGTGCAGAATAAGATCGAACGATTGAGGTAATCTAGAGAAATCTTTGTGCATAAAGGAAAAGGCCAAAAACCACAAATGAACAAACATGATCTTCAACCCCTCAGACAGCACTGCATTAAAAACCAGCATGTTTCTGTAATGGATATCACAACATGGTCTTAGGAATACTTTGAAAAAACTGTTTTGTTAATTTGTTAATATATAAAATATAAAATTGTTAATGAACATCATCCACCACAAATGTAAGTTAAGACAACACTATGCACAGTGGAGGCCAAAAGTCACCCGGTTCCAGAAACGCTTCTCTGGGTCAGAGCTCATCTGAAATGGACTGAGGCACAGTGGAAATGTGTATTGTAGTCTGATGAGTCAACTGTTTAGAGTGTTTATGGAAATAATGGACAGCATGTTCACTGGGCCAGAGAAGAAAAGGACCATCCAAGTTGTGACCAATGTAAAGTTCAAAATCCAGGGTCTGTCATGGTAATGGGGCATAAGTGGGTAACCCTCACATTTGTGAAAGCATCATCAACGATGAGCATATTTTGGAGCACCAAGTGCTGCCTTCTAGATGTCGTCTTTTTCAGGGATATCCGTGCTTATTCCAAATTGACACCAAGGCACATTCTGCATGTGTTACAACAACATGGCTGTGTATTCAGAGAGTGCAGGTGCTAGACTGTTCAAAATGTGTATCTTATTAGGCTCAAAATAAGAAAAAAGTTCCTGAACGTTTGCACAGCTGAACATGAGCATATATGTACATATAATGAGTATATATGTACTAAACTATGAACTTCATAAGGTAAAGCATAAAATATTGTAGTCAGGTCAAACAGAATTTACTAATCACTGCTTTCTGTTTTACTAGAATTTCACAAACTGTTCCAACATTTTTTGGATTTAGGTTTGTATTTCATTTACCAACAGACTTGTTGTTTCTCTTCCTGAGCAAATCAGTAGCCTATTCGTACATCTTCTCAGAGAGCTGTAGCACGTCTTACCTTCCTTCAGAGGAACAGTTCCCTCAAAATGCTAAAAATAAAAGAGCAATGTATAAGAAACCACAATGTAAACATTCAGTTTGTGGACAGAGGAGTCAGACCCAGATCTGGAGAACTGAGAAATATAGGACAACAAATGTGAAAATCATGGCTCATGGTTGTTAACTTCAACAAGACTTTGCAATACCTCAAGGCATCATAGTCAGTATTTACACAGACAAACAAATCAGGTGTGAGTGGTAATAGAGGCCAGTGCAGAGCTATAAACCTCCAGACAGGGTCAGACTAGAGGGTCCATAACAGACACAAAAATCATAAAAAAGAATAAAAAAGAATTTAACTCTAGCTGATTTTGCGCACCAAGATATCCTTGGCAAACCCCAGCTATGGAGTAAAATATGTTACACCAACACAGTTAATGCTGAACATTAACTAAAAATGAAATTGTATTAATGATATATATTTTATTCTTCTGGGAATTATACACACCTACACCTGTTTTTTCAGTGTAGCCTTTTTACTAGTTCACATTTTTCAATGTTGTGCATCCAGAAATTAAAGTGCGATTGCACTATTTGCAATTATGCATATTAGATTTTCTGCATAATTCAGTTGTTGAGGTGTAAACAAGGTATTTCAGAGTGATTTGATGTATAATGTAAAATGATGTAAAATGTATAATTATAGAAAAACTCACAGACTCACTGAATTGTCTTTAAAATGGTGGTGATAAGAACCAGGGGTCATGGTCTCTGCATTGCAAATGTAGCCATTTTATTTACTATCTAGAATGTCCGAATAACCTTCATGTGTCTTCTGAGTTTTTATATGTAATGGTGATAATGCTAAAATCATGAAATAATATTTTCTTTGGGCATTGTTTTGCCTTTCAACACCCTCCACCATGAATGTATTTTAAAAAACAAGCAAAAGGTGGATTTTAGGCCTCAAAGCTGTTGTAAAATAATGTATCGGACATCAGGCGATGTATTCAGAACAATTTCATGTAATAACTTTGTAAATGAGCCTTTAGAGGCATTGAATGCTTTGGACGTCTGGTTCCCATCACCATCACTGTGAATAATTCTGACTCGGTAAGTTTCTAGAATGATGCATTTCACATCAAACCAGACTGAATGACTTTGTTTACATCTTGGCGATTCTTCATTTTAATTTGCAAGCAGTGATTTGTTGTATATTTTGTTTATTTATATATTTAGGCCTGGATTGCTTGGAGGTGGGATATAGCAAAAATGCAGGCCTTCTGGAGCACTTGGACTGGGATAATATGAATGAATAATAAATTTAAAGAAAGTATGAATTTCTCCTCTAGAAATGATCAACCTTGGAGCTTTCAGCATAGCAGTGGTCATCTGATGTCAAGACAACTTTGCTCAAATTACACAGCCATCATGAGTCTAGTGAGCACAACACCCTGTGGAATCTCCTACCAATGACTGATCTAAACAGGCTTTATGACCCATTAAACAACATCACAGAGAAATGTTGAAGTTAGCTTGGTGTAGGGTAGAGTGGAGCCGGCGCATTTGATCATCTGATCAAAGTAGCTAATTTTGCAGCCCGGTCTCCCAGTGGCTGCCGGCAAGGCCGTGTTTTGAGCGTTTCACTTGTGTGCCTCTGTTTCATCAGGCTGAACCCATACCTGTCGAGATCGATACCATCCTTGACTTCCAGAGGCGCGTGAAAGCATTAACATCTGTTAAGCATCGGCAGACATCAGACTCGCTTCTAACCACCTCTCTCATGCCTAATTACTCAATGGCTGTGTTCACCTTCCTCCATTTCCCTTTGCTTTCCTCTGTGCTCTAACTGGTCGAGGCACTTAGATGCACATTCAACCAGAAATGTCCTCCAAATGCACCTTAAGTCACAATATCTGTCACATTTTGAAACTGTAAATGGGATCAGGTGTCTATCATGCCATGATACCGCGCACGGGAGGCAATACTGAATTTTGATCAGACCGCCTAATAGGGTGATGGATTGCAATCTCACATTCTACCACAGGCTTGCAGTACCTTTGGCTTGAGTCCGTGGGAGGGAATGCATTACAGTGCATGCTCTGAAAGCTGTCAAAATGGAGAGAGGCTTCAGGCTTGACAGGTGGGACGCAAGCATTTTAGCTGCTGCAACAGTCTAACGCCTAAGCCGAAAGGTTGGGAGGTCACCTGGTGCTCTTCAGGTTTGCAAAACACAAGCTCACATCACGTTCACTCCTCCAGCCTGTATATGAGGCTATCTGTAAACAAGCTCTCCAGGAAGAGTCACCCTGGCAACAATTCACCCAACCTGAGAAGGCAAATCACTGGATTGACAGCAGAGTGGTTTCATTCACTGGGAGAGCTGAGGGAGCTGTTTAGTATGCGGCCCCTTACTCTCTGTAAATGTCCCCAGTCCTTCATCAGCCTGGGCGATATAAGCTGTGTGCCTGGATCTGGCTCGGCCTCCATCTCGTTCACTCTCTGTCGCCCTTCCACTCTCTCGTACTCAAGCATTCCTTCGAACTCTTCATGACTCTTCGCTAGACTGAAAAAAATGTAAAAGTCCTGCTGAAGGAGTGTCAGACAAAAGCGTCAGTAAACAGTAAAGGTATGTTTTCTCAATGATGGTTATAGTCTGTAACATTACAGTCATTTCATTTCTTATTTCTTACTGTAATTCAACAGTTTCATTAGATCAACTGGTTATTCTGACATACAATAGAGGAGAGGAGGGAACAACACATTTTGGTTTTTCCGAAATAATTTTAAAAATATTTAAGTTGGAATAATCATGTTTTTATACAAGCAACATGTACATTTTTCAAAAATGATGGGAAATGCAATGTTAAAATATAACCCACGTTCACTGCAACAGAGGGAAAGTTAGTTGTAACATTTGCTTGAAAAGTCTGATGAATTAAAGTTAAAAAAAATACATTTTATGTTGTAAGAAACAAGAATATTTTCCAACTACACTGCATAATATATTATCTATCTATAAGACAGACAGAGTGCCTAATAAATAGACACACACACACACACACACACACACACACACATTGAATTATATATGAAAACTGACATGAGACTGTGTCAAACAATGACATGACAGCAAATAAAAATAATACTCATCGGTAAAATATGGAACATTGTTTCTGAATAACCACAGCTTTACCAACTGATAATGTCAGTTTTGTTAAAATACTTATTTAAGACCAAAACACTGACATTTGAAAGATAATAAAGTAGAAGAAAGTCTCTGTTTTCAGATATTGTCTCTTTTTCATCTTAAAATCTGTGTAAACATCTGGAACAAAAAGACAAACCTGACTTTATTTGTCTTTGTTTACTAAGGATGCTTTAGTTGTAATGCTGTGTAAGAACTAACCCCGCAGTACAGAGGCTGTACTTAAGCATAGTCAGCACTGGTTATAAGCTTGTCACATGCTTCAAAACAGTGCTATGCTGTAGGCAACAAGATGCTTATTAAGATAATATAAGGTTGGATTTTGTGATTGACACAAACAGCTCAGTGACCGAAAAAAAATTGTGTTGAAAAAAATTAGTTACATGTACTAAAAACACTCTTTGTCACAGATTTATTTAAATCGCTGACAAATTCCTCTGAATTTTGGTGGGAGGCTGCGGCTAGGAAATGTGGTAATGTGGCCAGAAGCTCACGCTGCTTGACCTTCTATAACAACATAAAAAGTCTGTGTTAAATTGTGCCCCAAATTAGGTTTCTCCCTTATTTTGCCATAAAAATAACAATAACATCTATTAATATACATGCAAATGTCTGTAAAATAAAGGTGATCATTTGTTTTTGTGAATTCTATTTCTATAAATGAACATCTGCAGTGTTAAAATAAAGTATATGTATGTTTTATTTACATGCATTCAACCTTTAGGTTCCAAATATATATTGAGTATTAACTTTTTCAATATTTTGACAGCAAAAATACTTTTCTTACAGAATACTTTATCCTCTCTCCCTATTATTTAATTTCCCTTTTTTAAATTAATTATTTAATTTTGGTCCCAGGAAAACAGATGATACTATGTTGCCCCACAGAGCTTGGTCATCATTAGCTCTGTTTCCACTCGAATGTCCACTATGGAAACAAAAATTCTCAGTAAAATTTAGTGAATGTCAACAAACCCTAGCAGAAAAACTGCTTATTGATACCCGGAATGTAACGAAAAATTGCATTGGAATTTTTTTGTTTCCAAGAAAAATAACACATCTACACATACATTTAGTGTCATGTGACAGATTCCTCTCACGTGCCCCTCATAACAAACACAGACAGAATGGAGGAGAGGTTTAGCTGGACTGGATGCTGCCAATTTCCAGTCCTTACAGAAAGAGAAGCTTTTTCATAGAACTAACTTTTAGTAATAAAAAAGAAAGTAGTCCTTTCAGCCTTTGGAAATGGAAAATGCTCAATCAGCTCTATCAGGCAGAGAATCTTTCACATAACATTTGAATGGAAACTAAATGTAAAATAAAAATAAAATAAAATAAATGACAATAAAATAAAATTCCTTATCAGTGGGGAAGTCAGGGAAGCCAAAGGTACACAAGTTGTGACAGATGTGTAATTATGTGATTAACTGAAGCATTTTTATTGCTAAAAGTTAGTTTGAAGGACAAAAGCTGCTGGGAAGGAAAAAAGCAATTTAATTTTTTTTACATTTTTTTATTTTATTGCTCTGCAATCACAGAAAGTACATGGAAGCATAGGTATTACCCTATAGCTGGGAACAAGTCAGTACTATTACTATGCAAACGATAGAAGCAGCTTGTCATGTGTGTAGTGAGCAAGGAGGCTGGATGCTCTAGTGAGCACACTTTAATGAACGAAACAGACTATTAGAAACATCAAACACAAAATAACAAACTACAAAGCTTAACAAACACTTTGAGCAAACCAAACGTGAGGCAGTCACACAACAACTACACATAACAGAGTGACGAGTAGACCAGACAAACGCTGACTGAAACAAAGGGCTTGATATACCTACAATACAACAGGGAACACCTGGGAGAGGGAGGAGGCAGGGACTACAAACAGGTGAAGATCCTAACAGGGAAGGCAGGGAAAAGGGCGGAGCACAGGAACCAAAACAAAAACACAAGCACATGGCTAAAAAGCACATAGCAAGAAACCGACACAGGAACAAAGGGGAAACCGTGACACAGCTCTGCCTCTTAGTGTGTTTAATGGAGCAGCCGTTTCTTGGTTATTTGATCCAAACAATGAACCAAACAATGTTCTTTTTGCAAAATGCACCTGCTGCTTTGATGTTTTCAAGAAAGAGTCCTCTGCAGTGCTGGGTTAGTTACTTAAACAAGGTATTCCATCACTAATGACTAATCACATCACTCAAACAGGAGAAATCCCACTACCCATTACTTTACTACGTTACTCTCTAACACTCACACAAAGCTGTACCAGCTGGAGAGTTCAGTAAAAACCCTGATAGTCCTTTCAGTTTAGTTCCTTTAGTTGTTTATTTAGAAGGAAACAGCCAATCAGGGTAAACAAAGGCTTGCCACTGCCTCTGCCTTCAAACACATATTGGGTGTTTATCAGCCAGTTTATCATATTTATGAGAAATTTAATGTCCCTGTAAACGCAAAGCATGCAAAGCAACAAATGCTTAAGAAAAAACAGAAAGAAAGAAATCGAAAGTGTAGGTGAAACATGTCAAAGCACTTAACGCCCAAAGGGATAAAGCAAGGTCCTTTTTATTTTGGCTGTCCAGAAAATGGGCATTTTATAGAAAATAATATACTTTATCAAAGTATTTTTCAAAAAAAAAAATTTACAGTTTCTTTAAACAGGAAAATGACATAGAAATCCATATTAATATCATGTACAACATGTATACTTTATAAATGTTGATTTAAACATTCATTAACATGTTATGAAGTGTTTATGTAAGATGTTATGAATGTGTTATGTAAACACACCTCAAGTAAAGTGTTACCATATTTATCACTCTTCAAAGTAGCCTGTGATATTTTGCTTTTCTGATAGATTTTTTGGGGGGTTCTCCTCTGCTAAAGCTCTCCCAGTGTAGACAGTATAAAGATGACTTTCTACAACCCAGATCAAGTAAAAGGTTCAAAGCTTTCCAAAACATCCACATTTCGCAAATCGGCAAGTGTTTAATGTGGATATGCACATTAGAAGACTAAATATGACGAGCAGCAGCAGTCAAAACAAGTTTTTTTTTTAAACGCGATGCAACATCTACCTGAAAAAATCCACCAAAATCACAGAGATTTGAGGCCAAATGTATCAGATGACCACTGAGGGGAGAAGGGAGAAAAAGACATGGTCAGTCTAGAAGGAAATAAAGTTACAGAGAAGCACCTATAAAAAAGGAAATTACACAATGTAAATTTCATCTCATCCAAAAAGTGACAATAACATGTTTACAGGAATTTAAACTGTGATGTGTTGAACTACTTTGTTACAAGAACAAACAATCACAACACTGCAACACGTTACTTTGCACTGCATTACCCCAAACAATGGCCCTGGTTTTGCAGTAGTTAATGCACAGTGGAAATGCAAATATGCTGCCGGCTCCAGTACGTCACTTATGTTTGTGATTGCTTGTCACCATCATAAACACAGGGGGACACGTTGCTTGTGCGTGTGCCTGTGTCTCTATGGTAGTGCACACAGAGAGACAGAGAGTGTAAGCCTGTGGTGATATCAAAGCAATATCGCCTCCGATAACTCCACTATATCTATAGACACACATGAACGTTGAGGACAGATGCTCAGCTTTCCTGCTCTTCATGTGAGCATCACTGGCACAGTGTCTCTCTGCAGACCCTCCCCTTCACTTCTTCCTCTGATTGATGCCGACGGATGAAGCGTCCCTCTCTCTCTCTCTCTCTCTCTCACTCCCTCCCTTCTTCTGTCCCTCCCTCTCTCCATGTATCCTTCGTTCCCTCCCTCTCTCCATGCCTCACTCCCTCCCTCCCTCTCCCCCCTCCCCGCTCCCTCGCTCTCTCTCTCTCTCTCTCTCATCTCTGCGCTGCAGCCACACTCGCCAGATCTCGTTGGAAGGAGGAAGGAGGGAAACGCATGCAGGCACAGCGAGGAGAAAAAAAAGGGGGGGAAAGTTGCAGCCAGTGGCTGAGCACCAGCGCCTTATCGGCAGGCTCCCACCAGAGATGTAGGAGACTCCGACCCTGCCGCTTCCCGCAGCCTGCGAGTCGGTGCGTCCGCTGGGGGCCAGCTGGAATGACCCAGGTGAACGGGAGCACTCTGGAAACCCTCGGTGGGGCTGCCCGCTAGGAGCTGTTTGTGATCTCACCCCCCCATAGCCAAGCCACCCATCCACCTGCCCGCCTCAGCATCCGCTAAACCCACTCGCCGGCCACCCGAATAGGAGGCTATGATCCCCTGGGCTCTTATCAGCTGATGGATTCTGAAGCAAACGCCAACCCAGGTAAGACTTCATTACTGGCTCCTGACTCAACAGCTTTAACCTCTAGGGGGGGACCAGAATGCTCCGATCAAACAAGGCTGCTCTCCTCTGCGGAGTGCCTCCTGTCCCTTGGCTCTTGTTTAGATTTCAGCCATGCTAAGGGTTCAGTCAGTGCTTGTTGCTTAACGATGTTGGCAAGGCAAAAGCAGATCGAGTTGACTGTAGTTAAGTGTTCCTGAATGTGTTTAAACATGCTTAGACAGTCAGATGCCCATTATGAATTCCGCAAGGGTGCCCAGACAGGGAGACCAGCAAGTTCAGAGAGAGAAGTCATGCTCCCTCTCAGCCATAATCTTAATTAAGAAAGGGTAGATCTCGCCAAAGATCTGCTCCTCCAAAACGAGCGACTGAAAAATGTTCCCTGTTTCTTTGTGTCGTGAAAGTCTCCTTTTTGGTAAATGCAGCTTGGACCTGAAATATATAAACAGTTCCAAAGAAGGGATAGGAGGAGATTTTAAGTTGCGAATGGGCTAAGGTTCAGCAGGGGATGGAGGGGGGCTAACTGCAAGAGGTGGTTCAGTTTTCATCTACAGGTTCAGTGCCAGGAAAAGAAAAATGCAGAAAATCTATTGCAACCATAACTGCAACCGGTCTTAACAATCATCCACTTCTCTTTTCTTGAATTCACTGTCAAAGCAAAGACCCACAAATGATTCATCAGGTCTTTGGATATTGAAAACCGAGGCCATTCACATGCATGCATCATACTAGGCTGTTGTCAGGTATGTCGCTTTTGGGGAAATTCTGCCATGCCTCACGTCTAATATAGATTAATGATGCACTTAGTGAAAGGGTGAAGTGCTCAGTTGTTTGTTGATGGAATGGAATGCAAAGGAGGGCATGATTGAGCATTCAGCTTCATTCCCCGTTACCTTGGAGTTGTCTGAATGTTGTCTCTCCTTTCTGTGTAAATTTGCAGATCATTCAGTTTCGTAGCTCACCATTCAAGGCTGTTTGTTTCCTATAAACAATCCACCATGGCCAGTCCTGCTTTTATTAACCTTGTCAGAGCTTCTTGAGACCTTACCACCATGTAGCTGGTTACCAGGATGAATGGCACTCAGCAAAGTGGAGACAGAGTGGTGCCCTTGTGCCTCCAAGCTTGTTCTCCAATCTAAACCAACGTCATCCATCCACATAATATAGTTATTCTCTACTAAAGAGGATTGGTATGGCAGCAGAAGGCAGTACTGAAGGGAATTTAAGAGTCTGAAAGTGTGTGTACATGTTCGTTCTGAGGTGAAGGGGATCCAAAAGAGATTAGCTGTCTAACATGGTTGGCTGGAAGATGCATCACTAAGGTATGGAGTGGGGCCCAAACATGGTACTGAGGACACTGAAGTCCTTGGTGATACCCACAGCAGAGAAATTTATTATCGAGATGGCGTTTCTGAGGGGCCTTTAGTTTCCAAAGCTTCCCAGGTTGCATTCAGCTACATTCTGAAGAAAGTGATGAGGAGACTTGGGCTTGCCTTAATGCTTATTCCTGATCCATCAGGAGACGGGGTCTAAGAGATAGTTATCAGCCCTGACATATTCTCTGTGCTGATTGGGTGCCACATGGCCTAAGGGAGGTCAGAGGCTAGTCTAAAAATAGTGACATGACTTCAGCTTTTCAGCTTAATATGCCAAAGGAGTCAGAGGAAGAATGAAAACACGAAAGTGAGGCCCTTTTTTGCCTAAACGGGCTTTCTGTGCCGTTTTGAAACTGATGTTGTATACGATTATGCCGAGAATACCAGGAGAGTGGCTGCTCATTACAGTCTGATTGAAGTGTAGATTTGTTCCCAGCCAAAAAAATAAATAAAATAATGAAGACATGAAATCTGACATCATTAATTCAGTCACTGTTCCAGTAGTGCCTGATGACCAACAGCTACAAGGAAACCTAATTCATAATTCCCTGGATTGGCTTTAAGACTGAGCTAACACTGTGAAGGTGCCAGACAAAACAACATTGAGCGAGATGTTCTGTGCACCGCCATGAAAATGTTCAAAGCGTTTCTCCAGTCAATTAGAAAAGGACAGCCATATCAATAAGAGGTGATTTTTGCCATGCAGTGTCGTTGTGCTCCAGTCAATTGCAGGCTCAAGTTGATGCAAATGCAGTAAAGGCAGTTGGCACAGGCAAGCTGCACTGCAGTGGCACATAAAAACCCATTATAAAAAACATGCCCGCGCTAGATTAAACTAGCCGATTAAACCAATTACGGTGGAGGGGCATTTAAACAAGGCAAACAAGGCAACAAGGCCTGCATCACTACCATCCTTTAGGACACTTCAGCCTCGTGGTTAACTGCCACCGTTCCATGCCGCTGCTGATAATCATCTGCACAGCAGACCTGCTGCTTTCATTCTCAGTCCAGCTCTTTCCTACATAAAAAGCTGTTTGCTCTGCCTTCGGACATTTCAGCATGGTATTTTAACATCTTGATGAGAAGGTTTCTTTGCAAAATACTCAACAATATAGGTTCATAAATGGTCTTTGGCTTTAAAATGGGACATACAGGTTATGTGAAGGTTCTTTAAGTTTTTACACATTTGAAAAATGGTTCTGTAGACTCTCTGCAGCCCCCTAGTGGCCATTTCCCTAGTGAAAGTGAAATTGACTTTTTTGTTTTTTAAATAATATAACAAAACTAAAGATTTGCCCTGAACTATGACACGGTGTATGGAATATTGTGACTCTGTTGAGCTGCTAGCGAGCAATGATGTGTGCTAAGCACACCTGCAGCTGTCTTCATATTAAAAACTGCACAAAACTGCACATTCAAACACAATAAAAACACACTTATACATGTTGACATGCTTGCTTACCTATGAAGATGAAAATCCAGTTTGTATCTGACATTAAATCATATATATTTACATATCATCACTACCCAAAGAAAAACAAGTATCTCCAAAATAGTAACTTTACAGGAGAAAGCAAAACACTCTTACTTTTCAATATAAGTCATTGTAAAGAGATTTAATTCCAAGTGATTTTGGAACATTTCTATTGGTCCATTCATCATGAAATTTACATATAGCGTAAAGGACAGCTGGTTTGTTGAAATGATATAGAAAAATAAAAAAAGACAAAAACGGAGATACATGGTTTTCTTTGGACGATATAATGTTAAAATAAATTGCACAGTTCAACTCAGGGACCACAAAACAGACGGAAATAGATGTTATGGCTACTGAGGAAATGAAAAAGTTCTTCAAGGAGCCAAAAGTGGTTCCTCTATGGCAGGTGTTCATAGTTTGGTGACTTTATTGCGCAAAAACATCTACAAAACATGGCAATTAACTGCTGAGGTGAATCAGGTGTTCGAGTACGGAAATCACCATGCTGTGCTGGACACTGCTTCTCCAGGGGTGCAACTGGATACCCTGATCTATGGCATCAAAGAACGCTTGTTCGCACTTTTATTTTGAAGAGTGTACTGGCAAACCAGAAACAGATCAACCTCTTCAGCTTATTCCATATCTTGTGATTTAAGTGGTCATTGAACAACTTGAAGGTTGATAGTTTGGCTCCATAACCCAACCCTTTAAACTCTAAGCTTTTCATTCTGTTCCTGAATTTAATGCATATTATCCATGAGCTGCTATGTAGTTATGAGAATCAGGAGAGTCATAACCCTCCAACAGGTGCTTAGAGCTTAGAGGATTTAATCACAACTCTGAATAGTAACCAAAATGGACTCAGCAGTTGAAATTCTGTAGCATGTTCCGGGCATTTCGCCACAGGTTACCACGCTGGTTGCAGAACCCGTGGAGATGCTGTTTCAATGCTAGTGGCTCATGACGAACTCAGCCATGTCCATCTGGTAGCAAGCCCTCTGGCTATCATTATATGATGGACTGTCTGACTACATCACGCTTCTCAGTGTTTTTTTATGTGTTTTTTTTTTTTTGAGTGATTTCCATTTAGTTCCCATGGAAACCCTTTGTAACTCATAGCAGGATAGATGAAAACGCAGATACTGTGCTCAGAGAAGAAGCTCAGGATGAGAGTCCACCTACTCACTGTCAGAGCACTACAGCTCTCACCAGAGGCAAAGAGCAGCCACTCGCAGCGCACCAGCGCCACACATGCTCCCTTGTGCGGTTCCCTCGTCCAGGCCGCGGTACGGCTTAGCCGCTTGCTCGCTCTAATCCACGCTCGCCCGCTCCCCTCGCGCTATCTCCCTCATCTCCAACTCTCTGGCAGCAGGGTCACCTCTTCCTCGAGGCTACATATCACACAGTGTGAATCTCTAAAGATGAGTTTTTATGAGAAAAACACATATTTCGCAGCATTCACCCAGGCAGGGTGGAACAGGTTATAAATAATGCTATGTAAATATTGTCTTTGCATATGCTAATTCAGTTCCAATTTAAATGAAGCACTTTCGTTTAAGGTGAATATCCCGTTGGGATGTTTGGAATGGCAAATGTGGAGGTCAAGGTCTGTATTTGAAATTCAGTTGAATTGTACAGAGCCTGTTGGGGTTATTAGGCAAGACTGTGAATTCACAATTATGCTAATGTTTTAACGCTAAACTTGTGAAAGTTTCTAGCTAAATGGATTACAACTATCTGTTACTCCCCAAATTGATTCATTAGAACAGTAATTGTTCTCAGCATGACATTTTCTCATGATTCTCATGATTTCACGTTCTCCTCTGCAGTTCGCTGCCATTCTGCAAGGACTGTTTGAGGTTGAGGAGCTGAGAGAAATAGAGTGGTGGTGGCCATGCTGGGGAAGCACTCGAGAGCGCACTCAAACCCAAAGTGCGCTCGAGGGGAACTTGAGGGTCCAATAATAAAGGTTTCTTTTGATGTCAGCATTCTCCAAGACCTGAGGAACCGGCCGTTTATAACCCGACCGACAGCACGGTTCATACCGCAGCCGAGTGTCAAGAGCTCACTCAGACCCTGTTTGCTGCTTATTACTCTAACAATGGGGCCACGCGATATGAAATGGATTGCATCTCTCAACCCATGAAGATGTGCAAAAATATCGCCAAGAGCCATAAAGCTAATTAGACTATTAACTATAGCACCCTTAACGACCCTGCCTCAATCACCATCACTCTCAGCCTAAGACTGTTCAGAGCTGAGCCCCTGAGGCACGATGACTCACCTCCACACATTTTCATGTACAGTTGCCGCGAGTGTGTACACGGATCAGCTTCCTACGGCAAAATTAATAAGCCAAACAGACGCCGCTCCCGCTAATCTAAAGTGTTATAAAGCGCTAATCGTATATGAATATGCATGCCAGACCATATGTTACGGGTGTTGCATAACAGACGGAGTTCAGAGCCATTCCGTTTTTCACTAGTGCCAAATTCATCGGGGCTTATTCCCAAAACAGGCGTCACTGTGATCACTAAGCTTGGACGATAACTTACATTCAGTAATGACGTACCACATCTGAGTGTTTGTAACCATATAGCCGGCATTTTCCCTGAAGAGTTATAGTTACCATATAATTACAAACAGGGTTGGCGTCTACTTTTACAGCAGCACTTACTGCAAGGCAGTGTTCATATAGCTTACATAAGATCGTCATGACAACCTACATAAACTTACATAAACATTTTTTAATGTTTTTTGGGTGAAATGATGTAGCACATTGTAAGAACTGACTTTGTAGATTATTGTATATGACAATGACATAATACTGATGATATTACATAGTCTCAATCTTAGAGACGGTAGAATGAAACCAGACCCTCTGGTGCCCCTTTAACCACCCATTAATGATAACCTAATAATACTTGCTGAAAAGGTCTTTGTTTTGTTGAAGACTTGTTCTATTGATTCTTCACAGAATATCTGAACTGAACCAGAGGTAACTCCTCTGCTAAAACCCTGTTGAGATCGATAATGTATGTCAATCATAGTGTATCAGTTGATCATTATAAGATGTTTAACCCACGTAGATGCCACTGTCTGCCACATTCGCACAGTAATGATGCTTTTTTTGATATTAATGGCTGGATTATCAGGCTGACTAGTGTGGTGTGCGAATAGAATTACAGTAAACTGAAAGTTTCAAAAAGTGTTAACAGATTAAAATCATTTAAAACTGTAAACTTCTTTTTTATCAACATATTGTTGACCTTGAGCATTGGGTACCCCCAGGCAGTCACTTAGGTCAGCCATATGGTAGATCCAGCCATGCCCAGATTTCAGGACTGTTTAACTGCAACTATTAATAAAAATTATTATTTAAAAAAAAAATCTGAACTTTAAAACAATTTGAGCAGAGTAAAGTGCTCATTTTAGAGTTTATATTTTATTTCTATATTTTCTAAGCTGCAGTAGCTGTTCACTGTTTAAGTTAATGCTGTATTTTCTTTACAGTGATCCAAATTGCTTCTCTTGCCAAACCGACACTTCAGTGGTGTGTCACTAAAATAGGCTGAGGTGCAAACAAGGGTAGGCAGAGCTGTAGGCCAGTTCTAAGGCCCAAATATTGTTTTTTAAAATATATATTTGTAGATGCTGTATGGACTTTTGTACTGAATTAGTTCAAACTACGCCCCACAGTAAAGATTAAGATTAAGTATTAAGTAGATTAAGATTACGATTAAGCATTCAGAAACATATACATAAACATATTCACCATTTATACTGTACTTTCTATTGAGAGATGGCTGTCCCAAATCCTGACCCCTAAAAAATTAAAAAAACAACTTTTTTTATTTCTTTTAAAGTGATGTTTAAATATTTCATGAGCTTATTTTGTTAAATAATAAAAAATAAAATATTTGAAAAATGCTGTTCCACATTTTTGTATCCATTCCATATGTGGAGTCTTATTTTAGCCACACGCCTGCATTTTAGAGCAGGAAGTGAGGCTGCATCCCTGTCCCTCAGGGCCACATGGTGAGCAGTTAGATCCCATTGATTTGAAGCAAATGTGTCCCAAAGTCTGAAAATTCAGAGTGTAATATTAAGAACTGTCACTGCTGAAACACGCATTTTCTGCAATGAAGTAAAAAATTATGATTTTGTGTGTATGACTGTTCAAAACAAGCTTACCGAGGAATTGTTATTATTTTAATAGTGACAAAACAGAATATTCACGTTATACAACGTTATAACACATTGTGTTTGATGTGACCCCCCCCCCAAAAAAAAAAAATCTTCTAAAACAAGGCACATCATTCACGTTGTGACATGGTCTGCTTGATAGAAAAAAAAAAAGTAAAAATCAATTTTGCATGATGTCACCTTTTGCTTCACCCCAAAGCTAAAACACCTTCCCTCATACCGCATACCTGGCAAGCTCTGTCATATTATCAACATTATGTCACTGTGACACACACTGAGCTACAACGTCTGTGTCATTTCACCCCAGACAGTGCCATGACAAACTAATGTTAAAGCCATTTACCTGACACTGATGTTATGTCAGCTTGTCATTAAAGAAGTCCTTATGACAAATGATGCCTGTTGCAATAAGACTCAAATACAGGGTGATTCAAAAAGATTCATCTGATTTCAAAATGATTTATTTCACTTGTAAATCATTACAGATCAATGCAGTGAACTGTAAATGGTTTAAATGAGCATAAAGTTTATTATGTAATTGTACAAGGTCTCAGTATGAACCTCCTCCACCTGTACAGACAACATCAACGCCATAGTCAAACTCATCCATACTGGATTGAGCATGTCGGGTGTCGCTGCACTCACGGCTCTTTCAGTGCGATTTCGGAGATCATCCAGTGTTGTGGAACCAACGACGAACGCTCTGAGCTGTTGGAGCTTCACTGCCCACGAAAATCACACTGCACAGTTATGACGGATTCACTCTTATTGAAGTGGAGAACGCAGAACGCTTTCTGATCAGGGGTCTCATCTCCTCATTCTATGACCCCCTCTTTCAATTGGTATGTGATTGGTTCCTCAGCACCTCACGATTGTATGGCGCTTTGAAATCAGATGAATCTTTTTGAATCACCCTGTACTTATATAAGACTTTGTCATGAAGGGCTTATGTAGGTGTCATGTAGCCTTATGAACAGATTAAAGTGTGTCAATATTACTTAACAATTTATAATAACTATATTCCACACATGGTCAGAAAAAAGTTCTGTGCAGGTACATTTTTCATTCATCATGGAACGAACAATATAAATGTTTCCAAAGGTACAATAACAGTCTTAAGGTCTAACTGTGTACGTTGAGTTTTTCTCAGGGGAAAGACATATTTGTAGTTTTTCATAACCTAATATCTTAAAACAGAACAATAAAATAAAAAGACTAGTCAGAACAGGGTGCGTCGAGTCAACCCAACTTAAAAATGTATGATTGCAGTGGAATATGGTACAATACATTCCCTATTCTTCCCCCATTCCATTCTTTACCAGACTGAACATCTATATTGTGTAGTTATTTAGTTGATGTTTTTGAAATACACATGGATTAGACTGACATTGGCCCATGGCTCGGGATCACAAAGGGTCAAATCGCTGAAGGGGGCCAAATGCGAAAAATAAGAGGAGGAAAAAAGAAAAAAGTGCAAAGGATCTAGGCTACTCAAGTCCATCAAGTTCTACTCTCAATGTACTGAAATCCAGCCTCAGCTAAATCTTTAATCAGTTTTTCACAAGATAAAAAAAGGAAGGATGTGGGGAAAAAACATATAGACATATTTATTTAATATTTCAGCAGAATTTAATGGATTTCTCCTTTTATCCATCCGTCTGTTTGTAGTCTTGGCTGTCTACAGTCCTTCATCCTTGAGATTGTAGTTGGTTTTTGGAAAATACATGAAGCAATAAAGAAATACAATGAATAAACAGGAAAAATCAAATAACTACACTGAGAAACTTCGAAGATTTCTAAGAAACACCATCATATGCAAAAATGTAGCAAGAAAAAGCTCGAGGCTATGCTAATGATGATCAAACTCGATCCTGCACAGTTTGGTCCTTGGGCTTTTCTAACTCAGACTAATGATGCTGTGATTACAGACGGTACAGCACAACAGACATGGCTTAGTAACCTGGATAGATTTACATGTGACAGACAAGATGATCACAATTTGAGTTCTTTTAGGAATTGGATAAAGGAGCTGCTGTATTAACCGAGGTCTGTAAACCAAGTTCCTTGAATCAATGGAATCAATCGTCTTTCTTTCTCAGAAACAGGGACAGGAAAATAAGCCATGACCTGCATCCTTTGCAAAGGCAAAAGGTTGATATATATATAAAACATGCTATTCTAAAGCTTAAGTCTGTAAGTTGTCTAATGGTCTTTTTATGGTCTTTCTTATGTTCATTGTCCATTGAATGTTGGCCATTGTTCAAAGATACACCTTCAACAACCAAATCTCACAAAAGATTTGTGAAAATTTAAGCAAACATTTATGTTATCATTAGAATTTAAAAGAACAAAGCTTTGATCACTCACTCAACGCAGTGTAGTAATAAACAAACTTTATGTTTTGACTATATACAGTGCCTAGATTGTTCGAATTGAGTAGTTAACCAAAATGCTAACAAATGTTAATTTGTAGGACAGCATGGGTCTAGCTATCACAATATAAATGAGACCATGCTAACTAGTCTTCATTAGCTTTATGTGACTAGTTAACCACATTAGAAAACACCTTGAAGTATCTTCAGCCAACTCTCCTCCTGTCACTCTGTGCAATGCTAACCTGTTATCTGATGTAACACAGTTAGAAGTTAGCATTCTCCTCCAAGCGTGTTGAACTGTTCAATGATGTTGCATGCCTTCACCCTAGGAGGAGACATAGCTAGCAGGAGCCTAAATTAGGGAGGAAACTGAGGGTGAATCAAAAATGTTCTACCACAATTTCACCACAAAACAACAATTAGAACTGTCACAAAAAGCTTTTAAACACAATAAAAACACTTTCAGAAATGTTGACAAATCTAATTCAATGTGGAACATCCAGTCCGCCTCCAAATGGACCTCCAAAAATAGGTGAAAGAAACTGCATTTTATAGTCACTGTGAAAAAGAGTAAAACTAGAATTGAATTGAGTAGAATCTGACTGGCTCCAGATTCTGGAAAAATCTAAAAGAAGAGAGTAGCATCTATAAAAACCATCGTTGCCATTGCGACTCACTCCATATAAGGCCAACAAAGACCAGTTAGCATGGTCTCATTTTCATCCATCCATCAATTTTGGCTCACATTTATATCATCATTTGCTAGGAGGTGTTAAGGTGTATGCCCTGTTCTTTCAAAGGGTAGAGTTTATACCACTGTAAAAGAATTGTGGGACTGTGCAGTGTGATTGCTGAGAAATCCAGCCCAGAAGGATTCACTTAGGCAGGCTATTTATGCTGCTGCTCACGTACCACTTTGGAGCCAGCGAGCACCATGTTCTCAGACTTCATTTAGCTGAGTACAGCAATTAGTCTATTGACATTCAGAATTCAAAAATACATGATTCCAAAATAGATGTTCCATACGCACACAGCCTGCATCACGGAGCTACGCCTTCCATTTGATATATGGAGCCCCATCACTGTTAGAACGAAATGTAATTATTTCCATCCACAAGACCTCAGAGCACCTCTAGAAGTTATGCAATGTCATATTCTCAATTTGTTTACCTTCAGAGCCAGATGTATGGTCAGGAATGCTGCAGACCTGCGGCGTTGTGATCTGAGGGATGAAACATTCAGCCCTAGTGCAGTGTACGTCAGACAGCTGCGGGAATGCAGTGGTGACTTATCACACCAGAGTTTTCCAAGCTGCCATTAGGAAGAAAAACATTCCACCATCTATGAGGGGAAGCATCGCATGACACTGCATTAAGTGTACATCTTGATTTATGGGAGTTCCTGTTTGCGCCTGGCGAACGTGTGCATGTCAATTTATTTCCTGCCTTATCGCAGCTGCTGTCTCTGATCCCAGATGATTCCCGTTGTGACTTTGGTCCTGTGGCATCATTTGTATGGTTCAGTCTTAAGAGTTTCCATGTGCAAATCTGGCCTGCTGCACACTACCATCTGTCAATGCCTTCACTTCAGGGCCTTCTGCTGAGTCTCTACCTCCATTTACTCTTCAAGCTCTCTTAATGTTTGACAGACCAGTTTGAGATCCCTGCTCAGGGCCAGAGACACAGTCTGGACTTATTTTGAGCTGTTTTGAGAGACGCTCGACAGGGCTTTTGTGATTCACATATGAATACAGTGATTCTATGTGAATTATATATCCAATTCCCCTAGAAAGAAACAATATATGTCCAAGGCACCTGTTCATTATATCTGAAATCAAGGGTATTAATAGTGGGTTTGTCCCCTATTTGCTGCAGCAGCTTCAAATCTTCTGGGGAGGCTTTACATTCAATACTGGAACATTGCATTCAACCCCAAGAGTATTAGTGAGGTCAGGTACTGATGTTGGATGATTGGTTCTGGATCACAAATGCCACTCTAACTCATCAAATTGCCTTCGATTATGTTCCACAACTCCAGAGAATGTAGTTCTACTGCTCAGAAGCCCAGTGCTCTTATGCCTATTGTACCCCACTAGCCAAAGCCAATTCAGGGCATGGTGACCTGCAGCATTCAACTGGCAATGCTTTACTCTGGAGATTTTAACTGTGTGTGCAGTTGAACTCTAGTGTTAGCAAAGGATGCAGCTTAAAGTATCTGAATTACTAATTAGAAGGGTTAACTATATACTTTTGTGTATAAAATGGCTATTATAAGCAAGTTATTCTTTTTTAGGAGATATTTTTGAGGAGTTTGCTGATAAAATAATGCACTTGCTTAAGAAAGGGATATATCAATGGAAAATAAATAAAAAAACACAAGTTACCAAAACTAGAGTTGACACCAAAAAATCAGGAAAGCCCAAAACTGTCACCATCAGACAAACAGTTCTTAAATCTTTCATCATTGAGAGATGAAAACTAGATTGAAAAAAATCAAGCTTGACTTCAGATAAAAAAAAAAAATCCACAGGTATTTCTGTCCATCCTTCCAACTCAGCTGTCAAGACACTGTTACTGAGAAAACAAACAGCAAAAACAATGAAAGTGCTGGTAGAGGGGTCGCAACCCAAATGTTAAGAAGAGCCATTTAATCTTTTCCACAAAAATCAAACCACCTTGAGAGCCACAACATTTTATATCCATTTTACCATCTTGCCTGTAAATATGACTCAGTATGTGCTGATGTACTAGTATAGACTAAAAATATAATAGAAACAAAAGACTTACTTTGATCTGCTTTAAGCTTTAGATCAGCTATAGCCGCTTTTCTCACATCTCCAGCAGGAAACGTTTCAGCAAAAGTAGAAGAGTTTCCTGGAAAATGTCTCTCAACGTTTGAGTTTTTTAGTGTTTGACAGTTTCTCATTGCAGATTAAACAGCTGGAAACCAGCTGGAGTGATTATACATGCAAATAAGTCCATTCATCTCTAAATGCCTTTTCGTTAGCTACTAGCTAGACGAGACTGTTGTCTGTGTTGCTATGGTGACCAGCAGTCTGCGCTGATCTTCAGGGTTAAAGGGTGAATTAGCAGTTCTACATTAACTCCAGAGTTTAAGACCATTTAGTGTTAAACTGTGTTGAACGATCAGCAGAGCTTTATTTTACTGTAAAGGAGGATTATTTTATTTTTACCTACTAATCTGATTCAGCTGTGGAGCAACAGGACAGTAAAAGAGCTGCATGTGGCTCTGAAGCCACATGTTGCCGACCCCTGTATTAGAACAACAGACTGGCCGTCCCAGAACCGAGACCTCAGCATTACTAAATTACTTGGTTTGTGACAAACAGAAAATGCAACCAACTTCTGAACTTTGTGCAAAAATGTCCTTGAAGAATTCTTAAAAAACAGAAAAGGAAACATTTTCAGCAGATATTGAACCATGAAATTATTTAGAGGTTATTTGCACTTGCACAGAAGTTTTACAGAGCTGTAAAGAACGAAAAAAGAAAATTTTTCTCTAGGAAACTAAATTTAGTCTATATTAGATCTATATTATCACCCAGAGAACCCCTTTTGGTCCCTTTATTTTTCAGGGTTGCACAAAGGTAGTTGTTACATGACAAACACTTCTTAAATATGCTCATCAGTAAGACAGTGCAGTGCAGAACATAATCACACAGTCCATCACTCTTTCTCTGTCTCTTCGCTTCATTTAATGTCTCCTTTCATCGAGTTATAGCAATGCAAGGTCATCGACTCCTTAGTCACAAAATATGGGCACTGGGGCATACATACTCCTCTTTGCCCCATCAGCTATAATTGCATCATTCAAGTCTCAAGTGCACCAGAAACTGAGCACTGTATTTTTTCCGTAGGCTTTCATGTTGGCAGTGGAGATCTCTTATTCATACTGCAGAAAGCTCTGCTACTTGATTTTAAAAGAAACAAAATCTCAAGCACCTAACTCGCAGACAGCCAGATGACTACTTTGTCAAACAGAGAAAAGAAAGACAGAAAAAGAAGGAGAGACACTACTATTCCTCTATCCCACCCAGAAAGTCACCAAATTCTATAACACTATATTTAGCACAGTTGTGATATACAGAACCAGTCCCATTAAAAATATGAGGTATAATGTTATATACCATCTTAAAATATAATTTCCAAACTGGGGGTTCCTCAGACTACAAAGGGTTCTTCACACTCATATCTCTCTTTCACAAAAAATAGTTCTTTGAAAGGTTTTTTTAGAGAAGTAAAAGTGGTAGTAAAAGCTTTCTTATTTTAAAGGGTATACCTTTAAAATAGGGTATACCTTTGTCAATCAAAATGTCAATATATATGCTTTTCAAAAAATAAGAGACCAAAAAGATCAACTCCTCCATGAACCATGGACCTGGTAACGAAACCGTAAGTCATCAAAAAGTGATCAGACTTGTTTCCAGGTGACTTGAGAACTGAACTGGCTCTCGGACGGCGCAGTCAGCTGAGAAGAGAGTTATATACAATTCCCTGTAATAACAGATCCATCTGGGGTTTGGAGTATGGAGTATTGGCTATGTTCTCAATTGGCAGGAAGTATCTCTCTCCCTGTCACTTCAGAGTGGTGCTAGGCTGTCTGGGTATGGTGAGATCACACATACAGACATGGTCGGTCATGTTTGCCCCAAGTTTGTGCAGCTATTCAACAACAATGTCTGAAAACGAACTTAAGAAATGCTGTGACTGCTACACGTCAAGAAGGAAGAATAGGCGGCTACTGTGTAACGGAGGAGATCTAGATAGGAAGTAGAAATTGGCAATGACTAACTTTGTGTAGAAAATTTGATTAAGAGAACACAAAAGGAATTTACTCCAACATCTCAATTAGAATTTTATACTGTCTCACTTTATTTTAAGGAAATCACCTGGGGTATTATGGTCTAATTGTTTTGTTCAATGAAGCCCAAATTAGACACTTGAAAATGTTCACTCACTGTGCATTAGGCTTTGTTCATTAGAACATGTATTAGAACATATTAGGAGTTTTGTTTTGTGAAAATAATTGAAATAATGCACAATAAATACTTTGCTAAGACCTTATTATGCAAATTATTGAGCATGAATAAATCAATTAAACTCAATTAACATGTACTCAGTGTAACAGTATTTTTGCATATGTGTGTTTGGATATATTGGATATACATTTTTCAGTTTTTGCCCAAATTTGAAAATGCCTGTATCCCTTTACATCGTATGTAAATTTCATGATCAGTAGACCAAAAGAAACAGCCCAAAATTTCTTGGAAACAAGTCTGGTTCCATTGATTTACATTAAAAGCAAAGAATGTTTTTTTCCTTCTCCTGTAAAGTTACCATTTCAGAGACACATGGTTTTGTGCCAACAACAGTGATATACATAAACAATGACATGCAGAAAAATGTAATTATTTTAAAGATTTGAAAGAGTTTTTTTTTTTTTTGCAATCAAAATATCATGATACCATAACATTACGAAGTGTCTGTGTGTGTGTGTGTGTGCGTGTGTGTGTGTGTGTGTGCGTGTGTGTGTGTGTATGTGTAAAAGTTACTGATAAAGTGTTTAGCACTTTTTAACACACTTTAAATTATTACTGACTTATTACCCTCTTATTAGCTTTATAGTAATAAATTCTTGATGCCACCTAGAGTTTAAAATGAACTGACTTGCCAGGATCACTAAAGCTTGTGTAATTTGTCCACATCAATATGAAGAGAAAGCATGCTGTCTTACACTGATTTTGTGTGTATAGCAGCAAAGTGTGTGATCATGGATTAGTTACAGTATCATGCTCATCTAGTCGGGTGGAAAAGTGCCTTAAATCAAACCACAGAAACTTTGCTAGTATCCCTACAAAACAAACAACAAAATATTTTTTCAGATCTATTCAATGCAGCTTTATATAAAAGCTCAAAGGGAGTCTGGAGAAATTTATTTTCTGGATTTGGAGGTCCAATGTGACTCAGCAGCTCAAGATTGAAATGTCAATCAACCACTTTTAAGCAAAACTGGTGTTTTACATCTTGAAAGTCTAAAGATTAGCTACTGCAGCTGTAAATTAGAACTTTCAAGCATGACTCATATTGTAATGTGCAAGAGATGACATTAGCTGGAAAATGAGAGTTATTTGAGAAGTGCCTGGCAAAAACCTTTACTACCCACGTCTGAAAGCTTTTAAAGTAGACCTAGTCACAGGATTACGCACATCAACAAATGCCTCTATAAAGCGCTTGGAAATGTCAATGAATCACCCAGTGAAAATTACCATTACACATTAGCGTAGCACCATGCTAATGATCGCGCCGATTGAGCTTGACTTTTTTATTCATTGCTTCACACGGCCTCCGTGTCAGAGCACATACTAAACATTTGCTCCATCTGAACACATGAGGTTTGTAGGTTTGAGCACCACCATCAAGTTCACTGAGGGACTGTTTTTAAGCAATAATATCATCTGTTTTCAGAAGGTTTCTCAAAGTCAAAGATCGTATTTAATCATTAACACTTTCCCTATAAGTGTTAATGAGGGGGGGGGCACTAAAAATGAAAAACCTGTACTTACTGTTCTTTGTGCCAGGAAGTTAAATAAATTAAATAAATGAAGGGTGGTCTCTAACTTTTGCACTGTACTGTATATAATCATACGTTGGCCAAACTTGAAGGTATGATACTGTATACTGTTCCTATTAAACCCCTGAGGATCAGCCAACATGTAGAATTCTTTCAGAATAGGAAAGTAAAAATATCAAGTCCACCAATAATAAACTCTTCAATACTCTGCAGTATTTAGAAGAACAGCATGAATAGAATTAATCACTCATGTGGTAACATGACATTACTTGAATGTAATCTCCATATCTCATCTGACTGTTGCCGAGAGGCAGCTTTGCTTAAGTTCTAAATGTACAAATGTACTGAATGCATATTTATATGTGTACCCTGGCTTTCTAGAGTAACACTCCTTTTTATGTGTGAAATACAGAAAAAAGGAAAGAAACCACACATTACAACCTACTGGCCAACTGGTCACGTCCCTGGGTGAGTTATTGGAAAGTTACAGCTCAGGTTCTGGCCAGGTAGCTATTAGGCCACCACCCCGTGCTTTTGTAGAAGAACAGAGCAGAAGGATTTGAAGTCCAAGAGGACTGTGCAGCTGACCTACGGCTCCTCTGGTATTTTAGAAAGCGGTGAGTCACAGCCCGCATCAGGTCCTCGTCGGCCTAGGCTAGCTGATGGCATTTTATGAGGGCCGGCCTGCCACGCAGAAATGGCTGAGGGTCACATACATCGCCGAGCGTCACGCAGTTTTCATTATGATTAACATGAATAATTTGTGGCTCTGAAATAGCAGACCTTGAGAACAACATACCTTCAAGGCCATTAGGATTGAGCGAGGATGCATTGATTGCAGACGGAATGGGAATTTAAGTTCATTTTTAATGAAACACAAAGTGAGGAATAAGTGACATTCATGACCCGTCATTACTGCACAAACCGCAGATGCTTTTTTCTCTCAAAATTGAAAAGAGGAGAAATGCCAAATGCAGACAGAGACTGAAAACATGAGTAGTATTTTTAATGCTTTAACATAATGCAACCTATTCAAGAGGAAATTCATTTAAAAAATATCACCGGTATATTAGAACCAAGTCATTGTTGGTCTAATTGAATGTGCATAGCACTGATGGAAAAACAAATTGGTGCCTTTTTTATTTCTTGGCTGAAGAAATGCTTTAAAGGTACATTGACCTCATATTACTATGTAGAGCTATGCATGCAAGCATATCACTGTTGTCGGAACAAAATCTCATATCTCCAAAATGGTAACTTTACAGGAGAAGGAAAAAACCTACTTTACTGTTAATGTAAGTCAATGGAACCAGACTTATTTCCAAGTAATTTTGGGTCGTTTATTTTAGTCCATTCATCATGAAATTCACACACAATGTAAAGAGCAACAGACATTTTCAAATTATGCCAAAAACTGAAAAACAACAAAAGTGGAGATACAAGGTTTTCTTCCGACAGCAGCGATACGCTGAAAGATTATTGGCTAATTGCTCTCTGCATAAGTATTTTCAAAGAATAATATTAAAAATTAAGTTAATATTTTAAGGAAGGCATATTAGAGATGGTCATGGTCTTTGTTGAGTAAAAGCCCAAAATAAACACTGTTTTATTCAATATGCATTCAGATTTATACATGACTTGAGTCAGTACATACTTAGTAAATGTAAATCAATAATAATTGCATTATTACTTGTAGTAACGCACAATAAGCACTTTGTTAAAACATTATTATGCATCTCACTGTGAATTAATTATCATCTAAATTCACATCTTATTACAGTAAAATTGGCAGCATTCACTTCCTATTGGTTCTAGGTAGTGTCAGGTGACTTCTTGGGTGCTTTATAATATGGAACACATCTTGAAGTATTAGTGCTTTACTAAACTCTTACAAGCTCATAAGTATTAAACTGTATGAAATATGCTTGACACTATGCAGAACCTAAAGGAATCAGATGCAGCCAGGTTTACACTAATAAGATAAGTTTAGATGATAATTCATTCATAAAAAGGTCTTCACAAAGTGTGTATTATGATGCATTATTACAAGTAAATTGATTTTCTATTAAGCAGACCCCCCAGTTGTGTAGTAATGTAGGTTATAATGAATAAAGCTCAGTACACACAGTAAATAAATGATGTAGTCTGTCTAATATGGGAATTACTGAACAAAGAACAAGACTTTAATAAACCTTCAATGCATGTTACTTTAAAATAAAGTGATACCAAAAATCTTTCATTAAAAAATGTAATTTTTTGAGGTCTGATATTAAACCTAACTAAATTACCTAAATGCAGTTGGTCTCATATGCTAATATGTGTTTCATGAACATTTAGTCTTAGCTTTCTTTAGTCTTTAGTCTTTATAGACTTTATTTAAGATGGTGACGTTCATGTACATAAAATGGCATTGCATGTGGCGTCAATGTAACTGTAAAGCCATGACCTTCCAAGTTCACCTTGTATAATAATTGCTTTTAATAATTAGCCTAAATCTTGACCAGGCCATATAATGAACTGCAAAAGCTAATAGGGCCATTGAAGGATGTAACAAATGGGTATTTACTCAGTGTGATATTACATCGGGGCACACATTCAAATCTCTAATTCTTAAGTGCTGCACCAAGAAACTGTATTCATTAAGATGAGATCAAGCTGTGAGGCACAAACTATTTATGCGAGTAATTAACCAGTAATTAACACATTATTAACAGAGTGCAAGCAGCTTCAACAGGAGTCCTGGACTGTTTAAAATGTGCTTCAGTAAGAAACCAAAAGTGATCTTTTTTCCCTTTCCAACTGAGCTCCGTTCAAGATGATTCGAGCATCACTCCGTTCTTTGGGTTTGTGCAGAAGCCATAGCCATGTCATTATTCATGTCCACAAAGCAAATTGTGGGAGCAGCGCCATCTTTGATTTGCTCATTGTGAAGATGCCAACAAAGCCAAGATTCATTCAGGTGCCAACAGAGCAACAGAGAGTCTACTTTTCACAGTAGAGCTGTTTTCTTAATGCATATATATACAACCCCAATTCCAAAAAATTGGGATGCTGTGTAAAATGTAAATTTCATGACCACTTCATGAAAAACATTAACTCATTCCAAACTTAATGGCAGCAACGCATCTCAAAAAGTTGGGTACCAAGTGGTACTAATAAAAAACAGCTGGAGGAGCAACTTGCAAATAACTCACATGACTGAGTACAAAAAGAGAGAGGTGGAGTCTCTCAGAAGCAAAGATGGGCAGAGATTAACCAATCTGCGAAAAACTTTCAGAAAAATGTTCTTCAACGTAAAATTGTGAAGACTTTGGACATTCCACCATCTACAGTACATAATATCATCAAAAGATTCAGAGAATCTGGAGAAATCCCTGTACACAAGGCACTAGGCGGACGGTCAATATTGGATGCTAATGATCTTCGGGCCTTCAGGCGGCACTGTATTAAAATCAGACATGATTCTGTACTGGAAATCACTGCATGAGCTCAGGAACACTTCCAGAAATCATTGTCTGTGAACACAGTTTGCCGTGCAATACACAAATGCAAGTTAAAGCAGTATTATGCAAAGAAGAAGCCATATGTCAACACGATCCAGAAACACCGCCGTCTTCTCTGGGCCAGAGCTCATTTAAAATAGACTGAGGCAAAATTAGTCTTTTTGGAAACCATGGACACGGTTTCCTGCGGACTCAAGAGGAGAGGGACCATCCAGCTTGTTATCAGCGCACAGTTCAAAAGCCTGCATCTCTGATGGTCTGGGGTTGCATGAATGTCTGGCATGAGAAGCTTACACATCTGGAAAGGCTCTATCAATGCTGAACAGTGTATAGAGGTTTTAGAACAACACATGCTCCCATCCAGACAGCGTCTCTTTCAGGGAAGGGCTTGCATATTTCAGACAGACAATGCTAAACCACACACTGCATCAGACAAGAATGGGACAACATTCCTCTCCCAAAACTCCAGTAATTGGTCTCCTCACTTCCCAGATGTTTACAGACTGTTGTTAAAAGAAGAGGGGATGCTACACGATAGTAGACAAGGCCCTGTCCCAACTTTTTTGGAATTGGGATTATATATATATATATATATATATATATATATATATATATATATATATATATATATATATATTGTTCTGAGGCTAATTTACAGGTTCATTTGCCGAAGCAAAAGGAAAGTTCCTCTTATCTTAATGACTGTGTTTTCATGCTAGATATTTCAGTCTGTGTACAGGACTTGAAAATGGTAACAAATTTTATGAAAATTCCATGTAGAATATACTAGATTTCAGTGCTGGTGGTAGCAAACTAAGTGTAATCTTGATTATGTGAAAAATAACCAGTATCTGTAATTGGATTAATTTCTGAAAATAGTTGTAATTGGATTTCAGTTGCTTTTTTACAGATTACAGGATTACATTTTTTGTTTGAGCAACATCAACAAATAAATGGAGATAAATGGAGTTATGAAATACGGCAAGTTTGGGAGGAGGGCCAAGCCTGAAGCTCCGTCTTCCATCCAGTTTATTGTCTATAAACTTCTATCTCTTCTTTTCATTTTAAGGTACATTTATTTTAAGACTTAATTTTAGATCATGTTGTTTATTCAATGAAGCCTCAATTATACACTTACAAATGGTTTATTCACCATGTATTAAGACATTTATTATGCATTAGTACATTACTGGAGCTCTGTTTAATAAAAATCAATGATAATTCCATTGTTACTTTTAATAGTGTGCAATACACACAGCGCAACATGATGATTTTTCAGCTAAATCTAATTACATATTAATGTAAGATGCTAAGTGTGGTCCAAACTAGAAAACGGTAGTTGCAGAGTTTTACTCCAAAATGCTGTATATCCACTGGTAACAATTGGACATAATGTGTTTGGATATAAAGAGTAACAGCTGATGTTTGATGGAAAATGCATTTTTATTTCTCTACTGTTATAGGTATTCTTCATAATATAAGCATAGATGTGTCAATGTCCCAACAATTATTGAAAGTGGTCTGTACTGCGTTTATCAACAAAAGACTTCAGTTAGAGGTTATGTATCAGCGCAGTTTATTACATCAAGTAGTCGAATTTCATGAAGATTGAATTGAAAACGATGGCATTTCCACCAAGTTACAGTACCAGAGCTCAGCTCTGCTGCTGTTAAATCAAACCGAAGGTGCTGGATCTCTGCTCTGGTGCACTCCAGCCTGACTTTACCGCTGATTATATGTGATTTTAAAAGTCATCAAAAAGAGGAGGAGATATCGGGACATGTATACTACTTATAGACAAGATAGAGTGGGCAGTATTTGACCAGTAGTTGTATGGAAGCAAATTTTAATGAGGAACAGGGAGAAATACAAGATCAGAAACTAAACATCTAAACATAATCCAAAAAGTGGTCAGATTATTTTTAGATTATTAGTCATGTCGTTTGTAATCAGTGTTGGATTATATTTTCTCAGTAATCTGGACACTACAACAAAACAAAAGCACAATTTCAGAACGTATGTATCCACCTGTGTTTGGCACAACAACATACGTGCTGTAATTCTTTCACAACAGCTTCTCCCCCTCAGTCACATTGTGTTTTGTGCTTCACTGTAATATAATGACAATGCTGATTATGATTAGCACTCAAATGTAATTATCATCGTCTAATGTGTCATTAGATTATTGGTGTTGAAATACGCTGTTCTCAGACTGGTCGTGCTTCTTATAGGAGGCATACAACTGTTCATTTTTCCACCCGTTATATATCAGGTAGCATTTACATGAGAACTCATGATAATCCCATAAACCTTAATGATGGAGCTGCTGTGATATTATCAATGAAGCGCCAGGCTATTTTTATTTTAATAGCTAGGAGCAAATGCAAAATTGTGTTAATAAGATATAAATACTGTAGACGTATTCATGAGGGGCAACAAAAAGGGTCCACCCATTTTTTGATGTTTACAAAAAATGTCTGTAGGCTCTCGTGCGCGCTTTGATATTCTTATTCAAATGCAAGAGGGAGCGGCACTTCCAGATTCAGGGGTTGTGTCGGGTCTGCTTAGCCTAATGAAAAACAAGCGCATGGGAGATTGTACAAATGTAGCATAATGAGCATTCTGCTGCTGCAGTTCGATGCCATTAAAAGAAAGCGGCTCGTCGCAGGGCTAATTCTCTTCATTAAAATGATCAATGATAATGGGCTGGAGCCGTGGCAGGTGCGAGAGCACATCACACCGAGTTGTTCGCACACAAAAAAAAAGTTGAGTGAAAAAGTAAGAAGAGTTTGAAATGAATAATTTGAAGCAAAATCAATGAGAAGCGTGTCAGCTGCTGCAGTCTGGGGGGCCTGTGCTGATAAATTTGGTGATTAGAATAGTTTTATCTCACAATCTCACCGTGCGACTGGCAGTGTTTGGTAGATTACATAAGAAATGCAATCCAGTAAAAATTACAAGGGCAAATTACTGATTAAAACCATAACTGAGTGAAATTCATGCCTAAAAATGTCATTAGTAATGTGATCTCTTAGAGTACTTAAAATACACCCAAAAATACACCCAAATCCTTCTGTTATTGGTTTTAATCAGTTTTCTCTCTTTGATATTACAAACGCAAGTGAGTAAACCGAGTCAGTTGTGTTGTTTCTATGAAATTAAGCGAGTTGTAAGATTTTCTTCATAAGTGTTTGTTTGATCAGTGTAATGTTGTCAAGTAAATCTCTGTCTTACTACAGTACTTAACACAGTCGAATAGAATCACTTGATGTAACATTTTTACGTAAATCCAAAATTTAATTTCTGTATAATATATAAAAATAATCAGCCCACTTAATTAAACCTTACTCAGAGCAATTTAGCGTGATTTACTTGAATTTGTTTAGTACATATTACTCAACCAAGTATCTTAACTGCTACTTAACACAGTTGAGTGGGAGCACCTAACATTCAATTTTTCTGTAAATCCAACATTTATTGACATTGTTTTGGGGCCTTTTCTGATTTACACTGTAAAAAATGGCTGAT
This sequence comes from Colossoma macropomum, assembly GCF_904425465.1. Taxonomy (NCBI): domain Eukaryota; kingdom Metazoa; phylum Chordata; class Actinopteri; order Characiformes; family Serrasalmidae; genus Colossoma; species Colossoma macropomum. The sequence continues at coordinate 42,077,484 of NW_023494788.1, forward strand.
CAGATCTACCTAAAAAATTACTTCATGTAGAACCAGCTATTGAACTAGTTTTGTCCAACTTAAAAAAATACTTTGAGAGAATCTTTCATTCAAAATATTAATTTAGTTGAATAAACAAGTTAATTTACTTCCTTAGGCAGATCTGATGAGCCATTTTAGTGTAGCTGCTTTATTTGGTTTCATAATTGGTAAATTGTTTTCAAAAAATGCTTTCATCTTTTGTCTTTCACTGTAAAATCGCTCATCAGTTCAACCTAAATAAATGACTTTATGTGGTAACAAACAATTAAACTCATTTTATTTAACTTTGATTGAAAATATCTAGTTAATTTACTTGTTACCACATAAACTAATTATATTAGGTTGAACTGACAAGCCATTTTACAGTGTTTATTACCCCTCTTTTTTGGGAATGCTGCCTTTTACAGTCCCCTAAGCTCTTAATTAAAAACAATTGCTGTGGGAACTTTTGCCACACATTTACATTCAAAAATAAGCACAGAATCTGGACACACACACTTTGATACGTCAGCCTAAAGTTCAATTGATGATAAATCAAAATTTGAACATTTCAGTACAATTTATTTGGGTTTCACTGGAATGGAATTCTCTTTGGATCAAACAGTTTTCATTCATTAAAGTGTACTTTCATTGACTTTTGTCTTCTGAACATAAAGCAGTTAATTATTTGATATATTTTGAGTTTGTAATCCAAACTGGAGGTTATATAATGTTTTTCATTAGAATCAAATCAAAGTATCACCAGAAAGTTTGTTAATAACAGTAAATCCAGTCTTGTCCTGCCCTTTTTTGTCTGTTTTTCCCTTTTCCTTGTCTTCCTTCATGTCTCTGACCATGTGCTTCTGTTTTTGTTTTCCTGCTCCTCCTTTGTTCCACCCCTTTTCCATGCCCCCCACCTGTATCTCATCTGTTGCCCCGCACTGTAATTGTTCCCAGGTGTTTCTTGTTCATTTCCCCCTGTATTTATACTCCTTTTGTTTGTCTTGTTCCTTGCTTGTCATTGTTTGTTGTAGTGTGTTTTACAGATTCCCATTTTGCATATTCATTCCTGGTGGTTTATACTTTGTTGTGTTCTGTTTGTTCTTTATTTTGTGGTTCCAGTTGTTTCCTAGGTGATTTTCCAATTTAGCTTTGCCTTTGTTACTCTTTTGTTGTTGTTACTTTCATCATAGACTCCAATAAAGCTCCCAGCTTGCATCCTGCTTCCTTGTCTGCCTCATCTCCCACCCCATTACAACTCAAATATCTGTAGATCATCTTTAGTGGACCATCAAAATGAAGAATGACCATAATAATATGTGCATTGTTAAGTGTATAGGAAGATAAACACATAGCAGCACTGAAAATATAGAAACAGTGAAAAGCAACTGGTGTTTTAGAATCACAAGAACAAATGAAAAATGAAAATTAAAGGTTTGTTCAGACAAATGCGAAGGTTACTTGTGGGACAGCGTGTACGATCATCTGTACCTCCTACTGCGCAGTGACAGCCGTCCATGTTGAGAAAGGGTTGAGTGTAGAAATAGGTTTAGGTGCTGTGTTACAGGAAGGTTTAAGGTTAAGTTTAATAGAATGTTTCACACTCAACTTCAGGTTCAGTCGCATTTCATAGATATTTATGAAAATGAATATGAATGTTAGTTAAAGACTCAGCAGCAAAGCAGCCTTTACAAAGCATCTGCAGAGTCAATCAAAATAAAGTGTTACCATTAATATTTATTCATGTTATTATATTAGTACGTACTCTTAAAAAGATGATTATTCAATGGTTCTTTAGCAAAGACAAAAGTTTTGTATAGAACCACGAACACTCAAAGAACAGTTTGCATGCTTGAACGGTTCTTTGCATGGTGAAATGGTTCTTCAGATTGATGGAGAATGTGTTCTTTATGGTTCTATGGATCTGCTGTTGTTATGATGTAAGTTTGTAACAATAGAACCATTTTCAAAAAGTCCTCCATCAATCCGTATAACCATTTTACCATGCAAAGAACCAATTAAGCAAGAAAATGGTTCTCTGAGTGTTTATGGTTTTATATACAGCCACTGTCTTCACTAAAGAGCCCCTGAAGAACCGTCTTTTTAAGAATGTAGTATTTAGCAATTCCATTCGTTTCTCTCGAGTTTCTCTTTTTAGTGTTATTTTTCTTCTTTCGGTATTTGTACATGTCCTTGACATACTGTGCATAGGAAGAAAAAAATCTTTGACTTTGATGTCGGGGCCCCGTTCTCGCAGGATAAATGTTCAATTTTAGTCAGAATGTCATGCAGCCTTGTACTCCCTGTACTTTTCCTGTGTCACATACTTTTCACTCTGACAGGAGTGCAGAGATGCTGCATGAGCTCTGGAAGCAGCTGCACACTCAGGGTGGAGGTCCATGAAAATCAGGGTCTCGATTAAACTGGCGCCCTAAATTAAATACATGTTCTTTCATAAACTGAAGCCATTTTGCTCCCTTTGCAGACCCGGCGTGATCTGAAAGCTGTGTGCAGACTTACAGGTTGACCTTTAGAAAAAATTCTGGTCGAAAAAATAAGTAGCTGAGGAGAAACTTTGGCACTGTTAATGACAAGCTATGCTAAATGAAGTCTAATTAGACAAAGCAAAATATAGGAACTGATGAATACCTACTGATTACAGACTAAACACAAACAGTGCAGGTGGTACAGTGTTTCCTTTCAATGGACGGGCTTGTGTGGGTTCATCATTAGGAAATAAATTTAACATTTTACTTCAGTCCTGCTACGTAACATTGACATGACTATGTCATAAACGTGTCATGGCATATGTTATATGCTGTTTATGAGTTGCCATAGTAGATTACGTTGTGATAGAACAGTGTTATCCAGTAAATATCATAATGTCTGATGCTATAATTAGCAAGCGACATAAGCTGTCATGACATCGAACATTATGGCACCTGTATTAACAGTTACTGGTAATGGGAACATGACACTGTTATATTTCTGGCACAGTCTGTCATGACAGCATATAACATCTGCCATTACATGTTTATGGCATTGTTGTGTTAATGGTACTGTATGTATAATACAGTAGGTTAAATAAGGTCAGCTATAGAATTTTAAAATGCACATATATAATGCGTCCAACAGACGAAATAGGACGTTGTAAGATAGAATGGTTTTGGCTCACTAGCGTTTTAGCTAACAGTCTGATGTTAACTAACCAATACAAACCATTTTGTCATTGCTGACTCATTTCTAAGACCAGTTTCATGGTTTTTAATGATAGATTCACTTGAATGCACTGCAAAAATATAAAGAAAGAAATTTTCACTGTCAAAGAACTCTAAAATGTAACGGTCAGTACCAAGATTAAATGTGTGTAAAGTACATGTGTCAGGCTCCAGGCCTTGTGGGCCAAAACACAGCACACTGCCTCATTAAACACACCTGATTCAGCTCATCAGCTCATTAGTAAGGCCTTCATTAACTGAATGATGAGTTAGATGAGGGTAAACACTGATCTCCACAGTACTTTGGCCTAGAAGGCCCCCAGTTTGACATGCCTAATGTAAAGCATACATATACTGTATTTTAACACGTTTACAACAATAAAATGTTAATGATCACCTTTATTTCTGTATTTGTTTATTGTTATGATAGTTACTGTTACTATTATGGTAAAATATTGTATTTTGCACTTTTAACAAGATGATTCTTCAAAGGTTCTTTAGTAAAGACAGTAATTATGCAAAGTGTTCTTTGAGTGTTCAGGGTTCTATATAGAACCATTCTCTTTAGTAAAGAACCTTTGAAGAACGATCTTTTTTAAGTGTGTAGAATAAATAGTTGAGCAAATGAAGCTGTTGAATGACAGTAAAAGACAGTATTTCTAAGAAATTGAATGACTGATTTTACAAATTTTTTACCATCATTGAGAAAACATGCTTTTATTGGTTATTAATGTTTTTTTTTTGCACCTTGTAAATGCTTCACAAAAACCTTAAGGTTTAAAAATGCTTAATTCACTCTAGTTACTGCTTAATAAAGTCATAATGAGCAGCCAGTTAACTACCATCTACTGGATTGTTAAGGCTTAATAAGGGCATTAAAAGGGCATTATAATGTTAACCTATGCTGAAGTGTGACTGTTGAATGTTAAAAATGGGGTCATTTATGCAGTTTGCCCCTGGGTATTTCTGAAGCTGCAGCTGATATTGTGCTCACCAAGTCATCTCGCCATCTCTCATCTTAAATGTCCTGAATTGTATAGAGTTGAAAAGGAATGTCTGTCTTAAAACTATGATTGATCTGCCTCAGAGTGGGAAAAAATGAGGTAGTGTTCAAAACGCTGTACTGAAACTTCCCTTTACTTTAGATCATTTTATATCTTACAGTGTTCCCTGAAAGTAAACAGTGTCTGGGAGTGAAAATGATCTGCACTTTCTTACAAAACTTCTAATTTAATGAGAATGTTTGAGTTTACTTTATAACCGTGTATGAGCCCAATTACAAGTCAAAGCCTTTGTGAATACATACAGCAGAATTCCAGTGCTTAATAAAGACAGTGCTGTGATACTGACTGCTGAACATTCATTAAGTGAGTTCATAATTTCTAGGATAACTCGAAGCTAAATGATTGCAAATGAAGGTGGACAGAGTGGGCTGAGACGCTATCTGTGAAATTGGTCTCATGCACTGGCCTGGAGATTGGGATCTTCATAAGGGGCAGGAAGAAATTGACCGTCTGCCGTGAATTTAATTAGATGTCACATAGCCTTAACATATTGGGTATCTGGGACAAATTGCAGGTCACAAGGCCAGACTTACTTTACGTCTGGGGCTGAACCTGCTGGCAGATCCATACACGGAGCGTGTGGGGTGGCTCGGTCCCCTGATTTTCAAAGGAATATGCAGCAGGACGACCAGTGAGAGATTGCGCCGAGCGATTACCCCATGAATCCAAACATCAATACCAACTCCTACGGCTTCAATCAAGCTAATTGTGCCTGGAACAATGGTGTTTCACTGCAGCCCAGGTAGCGGCCTCGTATGCAGCCCTCCACATTTTCCTGAAGCACTCTGTTTCTAAATCAAGATCCGCAGCTGCCTCTGAGTAATTGTGCGCTGGTGGATTTCTGTTAAGAGCGCTCATTTGAATTTTTAATGGTGACACAGGGGTTGATAAATACTCCAAGCCTCTGGCGTCAGCAAAATGTTTTCCCCTTTCGACCCTCAGGGTACCGGAAACTGTACACTGGATGTCTGATTATATGAAAACTGACATTAGACACTGACTGGCATGTATTTTTTATTGTTCTTAGTACTCTGGAAAAGAAGTGATGCATTGTATTTACTTGATTCAAACAGGTACATCATCTCCACATGAATTAAATATTTTATCTGTCAAAACTTGTATCTCCAAAATAGTAACTTTCAGCAGAAAGAAAAAATATTCTTAAGTTCTATTTAAGTAAATGTAACAAAATTAAGCACGTAAGAACCAGGGGTAGAAGGGATAAAGTGAGGCCATTTTTATTTTGGCTGTCCAGAAATGAGATGTTTTACTAAAATAATGTAGTTTTTTAAAATAAAAAATGTAGACTTTTATTTTGGAAAATGTCTCTGAAAAATAGCATAGTAGTCTATGATAATAAGTGTTTATGTAAGATGTTATGAATATGTTATGTAGACACCTTTCGAGTAAAGTGTTACCCTAATAAATACATATACAAAGAAATACATATATATATTAACAAATACAAATACATATACATTATAACATTTCATATATATATATATATATATATATATATATATATATATATATATATATATAATGCATCATGCATATTCATATACTTGTACCTTATACAAACACATGCATTATCAAATGTTATCATTTGAATCAGTAACCATTTACTTAGTGATTTACAAATAATGAATAATTGTTTTAAATAACAGAAACTTATTTATTAACAATAGTTTGTTAATCACTATTTTGTTATTTCATGCTCTTAATTCAGAGGTAATAAATGATAAATTTGAATATTAATCATTTACTTATTTGCACAAAACAATTATAATCTTTCTGATTAACAATGCAATAATAACTTAATAGCACCTTAATAGCATCAAAGTAATTATGTACATCCATGTTAAAGTAATTTCTTTAATGCTAAGTTCATCATTATTAAGGTGTTTATATGTACATTTTTACACATCAATAATCATTGATTGGGCGCCCGAGTCGTGACTGAACTTCATATTGTTTTTAATACGAATCATCCTCTGATTTATTAACATACCATTATAAATGATTAGGTTTTTACATTTCAATATAGGAAGTGATTATTAAAGTAAATGATTAATAAGTAAGTAGTAGAATTTCTTAACTCATATGTATCAGTAATATAATTATTAACATTCATTAATAGATTATTAGATAATGATTGAGGTGCTGTCGTTTAGGGCCTGTTATAAAGTTGAACAACATTTTATTGCTGTTTTTCTATGTATGTCCTTTTAGCAGGTCCCTCTTGTGAGAGGTATAAAAAGAAATAGTATATTGTTTTTCTACAAACACATATTTTGATATAAAGTTTAATGTCCAGTATTCTGTAGCAAGTTATCCTTGGATTAATGTAACAGACTCCTGCATTACAGAACACAATCATTCAAAATGTTTGTTTACTTTGTGAATACACAATTTTTTGTTTGTTAATAGTGACAGTAGATGATATTTTATGATTTCAATGGATTTCACTGTCCAGTATACTGGACAATGGAAGTAGGCAATGAAATTTGCAAGAAAATTGACCATTTATTATCATCTGGATTACAGACCCAAACAAATAATGTTATTTCAGAAACACAGAAATGTTTTTTTTTTTCTGTTTATGACACTCGACTAGCATCTAACATATATGTATGTGAAATTACATAGAAATCAATTATTGCAATACTTGTTGCCAGTGTTTGCATGTTTTGGTGGCATTTTTTGGGGATGAGCTGATAAGATAAGATAAGATAAGATAATCCTTTATTAGTCCCACAGTGGGAAATTCTCAGTGTTACAGCAGCAAAGGGGGAGCAAGGCACTGAAGAAAATAAGTAACAGAGAATTAACAAGCAAGTTATTAACATTGTTAATTACTTAACAAGGTTTACAGTTTGTTACTTGTTAATATACAGACAATAAATAAATATATATATATATATATATATATATATATATATATCTTGTGGGAAAATAAATCAGTAGCCAGATTTGACTAAGGCTGATTGTCAGGTGTTTGAATCCCACCAATAGGTCTTTACCAGTAAGTCTTTACTGTGTGGGGACCGACTACAGCGAATCCCACTGGTGGAACCATGATTGGAAAGGGGTTAATTTTGTCCAAAAATCTTCTGGAGCTGTGGTTCAGTCCTGGTTCTGGAGTACCATTTTAGCGTTCCCCCTGCTAATGAACTAATGACTGAACTAATTAATAAGTCCCTCCTGAGCTGAACTGGGTGTGTTAGAACAGGGGCAACACTGCATGCTGAGCAGAGGTGCTCCAGGACCAGGACTCACTCGTTTAGAGGACATAATGAATCAGTTTGAACTCACTGGTCAATGTTCATCACCAGGGCTCGTCTTGTTGGTGTTTCTAAAGCAGCTTTGTGAAAGCTCCTCCTCCAGTCTGTATCTTCAAAACAGTGCAGAAACAGAATACACCAGCAGACAGATTATGTTTGTAATAACGCCTCCGTGGCACTGAGGAAGCTTTTTTGCCCCCTTTGACAATCGCCTCACAACTATTTGCATAATGTACGTTTGGTATTCTGCACCATTCCCTTCTTAACAAACCAGCAGTAATACAAAATGCAATTCCACAGACCAACAAACATGTTTGCTGATATTTATAACAGTCCAGCCCGAATGCCCAAACCAAAACCTGTGATGTGAGTCAAAGGAGCGTTGAGGCAGCCATATTCCCTACGCTAAACAATCGCAAGCCACCGCAGACATTTGCTGTCCGGCTACGTTCAATAACTGGCAAATGTATAATTCATTCGCAAAAGAACTTTGATCCATTCGTTCGCCCCTCCGGGCTCCCGCCAGACCCATTAACTCCTCAAGCCCATTGTTCACGTAGTCCCCTCAGTGAGCGATTGAGCACGAGTACTGCAGTCCAGCTGCGTGTCTTTGAAAGATCTCTTTCTCACATAAAAGACTCCAGAGAAGGAGGAAGGTGGAAGGGAGGGAGGGCTGCACCGCACTCGCGCATACACGGCTGTGTCAGAGTCAGTTACGCAACGCTAGGCCGCCGCTCACCTCGCTGCTGACGAGCTAGCGAAAGTGTTCAGGGCCCCTTTCAAAACGCCCACTCCGCTAATTACATTAGCGGCCATTAACGGAGTTACTCCATTGATGGATGCCTTGAAAACTGAGGTGCAGAAAGAGGGGCGAGTCATTGATTCAGTTTGGAAATTTGACGGGGCCTAATTGATGGGGTTTTTGCAACATAAGACCACAACTTCAAGCCCTCGCCATTAATCCCAAGGGCTGACTTGATCCCCGAGTGCTCTTCACCATGAGCTCTGTGGCTAAGAGCCTGCTGAGGAGATGACCACAAGCCTGCATCTCATTCACTTATCAAATACTTACCGTGCACTAGAGCCCATTGGTGAAACTGCTTACGCACAGAGCCGATGAGGTGATCCTATATTTTTAGTTAAACACAAAAGGGCATTGTGCTAAAGAGTCCTTTGGGACAGCAGTGAAAAACGGTGCAGGGTATTAGAATCGGTGTTGCATGTGGTTAATGCTTAAGGCTGGATTAGGAAAACACTGGAATTGTGATAGCTGACTCAAGGGTACATTAGGACTTCGTGCTGCGTTAGAAAATTGTCCCTTAGCCAGGGACGAGAGCGTCTCGTGGGATTACAGGCAAACGCTTTGCTCGCAGAACAATAGAGCTTCAAAACTGAAGGTCCCCCCACAAGGCTTTTAGTGCTGCTTACAAATAATGGGAAAAGAAACGAAGAAGGAAAAGCACGGGGACTAGAGGATGCAGAGGACTTTAACCCGATAGGACAAATGCAAAATAATGTGCCTGCCAACTTAAAGGTTTAAAGTACACCAGAAAGAAAAGAAAGTACACCAAAAGAATAAAAGAAAAGAGAGGATGTGTTGATGGACGGATGGATGGATGAAATAAATCTTCTTTTGTACCAAAAACAGACCATGACTGTCTGTAAAAGTATAAAAAGCCTTTATTGAAACATGGTAATATGTATAAAAATGTACTGACGTGTTGTGGCCTTCTCAGGCCTTCATCAGGACACAGAACAATGGCACGTCAATAGAAAACACCTGGGAACACCCATATATACACACAAGCTTCTGCCACCTGTTGGTCAGCAAAAAAAAGGAGTTGAGGGAACTACACTATGTACATCTTGGGGATTTGAGGACCTTTGTGTTATAAATGTGTAACAGCACAGAACATGCAAATAAACCTTTTGTATTTTCGGACCCCGGTGTGTCTTCTAAGGATGTAAGTGAATTATCAACTATTTTCATATCTTCATATCTTCATATCTTTCATATCTTTCATATCAATTTTGCATCTGAGGCCTAAATATTGAACCAGACCTTCATTTCGAGCCTGTAAATGTGATACTGATAAGCAATGATATACGTATAGCATGTCTGAAAAACACTGCACATAGTGTCTGAAGCACACTGACACCATATTGTAGCATGTTTTTTATTTTCATTTTAATCTTGCTACTCTTTTCATTTTAATTGAAAAAATATTACATAGCACATTTCTAGTAAGGCAGTAATGCTGATACTAGATATTAATATGAAATATTAATGGTTCTTCAGTGATCCTTATGCATTTTTTTGTGAATTTGCATAGTAATAAATGAAATGGTAATGCTCAGTCAAAGGCACATTCAGAGCAGCAGGTAAATACTGGATACTGCAAACTGGACAGTGAAATAACTGGTTATTTTGACTCTGTACTGCAGCTGTGCTGTACTCTGTACACTGGATTTGAAATATATAATATAATAATATAACATATGAATGTCAAAGAATTCCACCAGTTCAGAGTGGTTTGGTGTGAAATATGCCATTATAGAGAAAATTGCTGAGTCAGAATTATTCACAGTGGGGTGATAGGAACCAGACATCTGAAGACATCTAAAAGCTGCCTCACAGATAGTTATTGCATGAAATGGTTATGAGTACGCTGCCTGATGCTTGAGACGCTGCCTGACAGTTCTGAGATAAGCTTTTGGCTTAAATCGTGTTTTTTTAAAAGCCATTGGTGGTGGAGGGGTAAATGCAGGGTGTTGTAAGGCAAAATAGTCCTCAAAGAAAAAACAGATCTATTATTATTTTACCTTTATCAACATTACATATTAAACTCATATTTAGGTTTACTGGTCTTTTGGAAATAAAATGGCCATATTTGTAGACATTGTTGGAATTGTGTTCATTATCACCACCACTATAAAGAAATCTGGCTCAGTTTCTGTTAACTGCACCGCTTCACGTCGACCCACTCTGAATGGCTTTGTCTACATTTAAGTGATTGAATTATGATGGTAAATGTGGATAATCAGTGGAATTCCCAATTAAAGGGCAGAATGCCAGCCTTTAGTTAAGGAACGAACCATACGGGAATTAAAGACCTCTTTGTACTCAGTCCCCAAAGCCCAATTACTTACGACACCCCCCATTCAAGGATCACTAAGAACTACATAAGGTTATTTTTATTTTAGACTATCTTAAATATTGTTGCAAATCCTTTATAATAGATGACTGTGGGAAGTCTATGATCCATACACATCAGCAGGCACTGGGTTTATTCCCTGGTGACGCTTTACCAAGTACGAAACGTTGTCATCTGGGGAATATTGTATTTATCCTTGTCTTCAGTGAGAGAAATACATGCTCAGTGTGAGTCATTGTCCTGCTGTTCACCTCGCAGCACTATTCACTGAATTTTGATGAATTTGTTTGGATCTGGGCAGCTGCTTTATTATACACCAGAATTAATCTTGCTGCTGGAGCATTCCTTTAAACTTCCAGAAAAGTTCCTTTTTCCATCACTTTGGCTAATCTTCACCTTATCGCTCCATAAGACTTTGTAACAGAATAATCCCAGAATTAGCCTGTGTGCAAAGTTGCATGCAATAGTTTGGCCAACCCTGGACAAATGATGTTTTGTAGATTTTCTAAGTGAAAATAAGTTACACATCCTCTACAGAGCAGGTAGCACGGTGAGAATGGCCTGGGTTCGATTCCTGGCCAGGTGACCAGGGTCATTCTGTGTGGAGTTTGCCTGTTCTCCCCGTGTCTTCCGGGTACTCCGGTTTCCTCCCACAGTCCAAAAACATGCAGTTAAGCTAATTGGACATGCTAAATTGCCCCTAGGTGTGAGTGTGTGAATGTGTCTGTCTGTCTGTCTGCCCTGCGATGGACTGGCGACCTGTCCAGGGTGTATGACAGCTGGGATAGGCTCCAGCACCCCACCGCAACCCAGAAGGATAAGCGGTTTAGATGATGTATGTATGTATGTATCCTCTACAGAGCATAGACCTCTGCACATTTTAATGCATAATTATTGTTTATTTGCTGAATGTAACATATTGAGGAAAAAAGAAGACACAAATTGGCCTGGACCAAAGTTATGGCACATTTTAAACTGTATATTTTATTTTATTTTTTAATGATTAACTCTATAATATATGTGTATATATCTTTAACTCTACATTCTCTATACTCAATGCTCTATAAAGCTTTAACTCTTACTTTATGTTTAAATAAATAGAAAGTATGCTTTATATTATTATATTATATATTATAACTTTTCATATGACTGTACTGTGCCATAAACTGGCCTCTCTGATCTTCAGATGGAAGACTGGGTTTGAAATTTGCATCTTGTCATACACTTTATGAGGTCATGTGCTCTTGATCTGCCTAACTGTTTGCTTAATAACTGGTGGTTTTACTCAGCGATCCACTACTATGATCTTCCATTGCCAGCCATGCTGTTTACTATTGCTGAGCTCACTGGTGCATTCTTGCTGCTTTATTTACCAAAAAGACACAGCTAACATCTGTTTGATTTATTCTGATTTATTCTGCTTTACCACCATTGATGCATCTTTGGTCCTCATATTGAGAGATAACAGCAACAGACTCATGCAAATGTCACCTCTAGAGTCAGTTCCAGCTCTTTGGTCAGCTCTGTTGTGCATGAATTTATGATGCAATGACTAAGAAATGACTTAACAGCCAACTGTCTGATTATTTATGGTCCCATGAAATGGGCAGACTGAGTAAAAAGACTGTTTAACCCAATAGACACAAACAAAGCTTCAAAAGGCCCCATGTTATTATATACATTTTTCATTTATTTTATTTATTTATTTCACTTTTATTGGAGCATTTTCCAATCTCTTTCATCCCTTAGGATTGAACTGTTTTGTTGCTGGGCTTTTAAGACCGATATACAAGGGTGCATGAGTGGCTTGCAAATTGAAGGGGGGCATATCAAAGGAGGGCTCTGATTACTCGAAAATTAAAAGTGAACAGTTTGACATGTGCAATAAATTTATGCTGTGCCTTAATCACAGCGCCAGTTTAATAAGAAAGTGATACATGACCGCGACATTACCGGTACATGAAAGTCTGTAACATGACTGCTTAAAGAAATAAACAAATAACTCTGTGCAAAACTTAAAATAAGCTAATCTCCCCACTTTAAGTTATTCAAAATATTTTAATTGAAGCTGACACTGCATTTCCCACGTAGACGATGAGCCAGAAAACCAGATTCTCCAGAAGCCTAGTTCTTCAAACATCCATTTTCCAAATTGATAAATAGTCAAATTTTATCTTGCTTACTAAAATATAATTTAAAAAATGGCATGTGGAATACTTTCACTGCTGGGAGAAGGAAAAACACTCCCAGCTTTGAATGGAACATGTCCTTTTTTCATTTAATTTTGAACTATTTATATTGGTCAATTTATGATACATTTTTTAAGATATTGTAAAGTGCAGTGATTCAGGATTGGTGGAAGAAACATTAATACCCTTCAATACGCAGATGATGCAACATTCATAGCAGAAAATCTGAAAGACCTAAAGGCCCCTTCGAGAAGGGTTGAAGAACAGTGATAAGATGGTATTTCAGCTCAGTATGAAGAAGACTAACGTTATGACATCAGGAAAGGCTGCTAACTGGGCTCCTAAATGCTAAGTGGCAGACAGTTTTCACCTACTCTGATTAGTTATGCACAACAGAGTGTCCAGCACTCAAGGAATACAACAGAGAATGACACTCGACAGAACGCAGATCAAAAGATCTTTAAAAGATCTTCAAATGCAATGATTTGTATCTAAAACAAAGAACAGAACTGTCCAGGCTGTGGTCTTCTCTGTGATTCTTTATGGATGTGAAAGCTGGACAATAAACAAGCAAGACAGAAAACATGTAGATGCCTTTGAACTTTGGTGTTGGCAAAGACTTTAAGAGTTCCTTTGGGCAAATGGGTCCTCGAACAAATCAAGCCTCACCTCTCACTCAAAGCCCAGATGACCAACTGAAGGTCTTATTTTGGACATAGAAGAACCGATTCATTGGAAAAGACCTTGTCAGTCCACCATGTAGATGTAAAGTCAGAGACGATAGCTCATCTGCTGCTGCACAGTTTGTGTTGGTCATCCTCTAGTCCTTCATCAGTGGTCACAGGACGCTGCCCACAGGACGCTGTTGTCTGAATATTTTTGGTTGGTGGACTATTCTCAGTCCAGCAGTGACACTGAGGTGTTTAAAAACTCCAGCAGCACTGCTGTGTCTGATCCACTCAGACCAGCACAACACACACTAACACACCACCACCACGTCAGTGTTACTGCAGTGCTGAGAATGATCCACCACCCAAATAGTACCTGCTCTGTGAGGGTCCATGGGGGTCCTGACCACTGAAGAACAGGGTAAAAGGGGGCTAACAAAGTATCAGAGAAACAGATGGACTACAGTCTGTAACTGTAGAACTACAAAGTGCACCTATATAGTAAGTGGAGCTGATAAAATGGACAATGAGCGTAGAAACAAGGAGGTGGTCATAATGTTATGCCTGATCTGTTTATGTCGAAAATAAGACCTTCAGTTTGGTTATCTGGGGTTCTGAATAGCTGGTTCATGATTCCTCTGATTGTATCCATTTTTACATTGAATTCTTTCTTCTATGCCACAAATACAAACTTCAGTTTGGTTATCTGAGCTTATTTTGGACATTTTTTTTTTTTTGCTTGGAACCGCAATCATCCCTTTAGTAAGGAATGAAGGTGGGAGCATCATTATATGGGGCTGCTTGGTACTGGAGTGATTCATATCATCAAAATACATGGACTAATGTTCTGGGACATATAAGAGGAGAATCTGCCAAGAAACCGAATCTGGGGACAACATGGAGGTTTCAACAAGACAATGACCCCAAACATGTAACCAAAATGGATAAAAACTGGTGCTTGTGGAAAGAAAGTGAAGGTGCTCACATGGTCTGGCCAACCTTCTAAATCTTAAAGTGCTGCAGGTTGAATAAGTGGAGTCCAAAAGTCTGAACACTTTGAAAATCTAGGATTTGTCAGTTTAATCTTGCAAATAAACAACAAAAATAAAGTCTTAAAATTTTGAAAAAACAAAAAAATTAAAACGGAGAAACTTATCACAAGTAAAATGAAGAAATATTGGAAATTGTGCACTAGGCAAATTTCTGGATTGTTCAATCTTTTGTACAAAAAGCTCTTTTTTTGTCTCATTTCTTCTGTTGAAGTTCAAGTTCAGACAGATGGTGGATTTGATCTACTCATCAGAGGATTTTGTCACTGTTAGTGATCAGAGTCAGGCCAGCTCGAGTGTAAGCTGTCTTTAAAGCAAAAGGGGGACAAAATCTAGGAAATTCTAAAATGTAAATATGGAAAGTTTTCTACTTTTCACTCACATTGTCATGCTGATCATTTGTACAAAGTTGGAAAAGTATGCAAAATAAAAGCACAGAAGAGGCCTTAGATGTTTTTGAGCCCACTGTGGGTAAACATGTAGGAAGATCATAAAAAGAGTGAATTCAAAATTCAAAAAAATGGGCTGGTTTCACAGCTTAATTAAATAAAGACAGTATGGCCAATGTTTACATACTACATCAAACTGCAATTTCAAAAGTTTTTCATGTAATCTCATATAAAACCCGTCTCATATAAAAAAAAGATACTAATCCATTTGAAATCCATCGAGTCAAAGCAAAAAAACACTGTATGAACCACAGTCAGTCTGATATTATACACTTCACTGATATTATATGGAGGAATGCATTTGTTTGGAGATACTGAAGAGACAGGGCTAGAACACAACACTGTTCCTCAGGATTTGGCCGTGTTAAATCGACAAGGTCTTCGAAGTTTCAGCTTGACACGTGTGTTTGTGTCTGTGTGTCTGTGTTTGTGTGTGTGTGTGTGTGTGTGTCTGTGTGTGTGTGTGTGTGTGTGTGTCTGTGTGTGTGTGTGTCTGCCTTTGGAGCCCCCTTCACTGACAGGCCTACAGCTCTGGGGAAACGTCTTATTCCCATGTTCGGCTAGACAGCTGAGCAGGTCAAGAAAGTTCAGCCCAGTATCACACAGCGCTTTCAGGCAAGGGCACGAATCACAAACTCTCCATTTTTAGATGTGTCATCGTCTCTGTGGACAGTTTCAAAAAGTGAATCAATATATTGACTCAACACAATGGCTTTGAGTTGCTTGATAACAGACATTATTACACTGCGGTGGGGAAGTTCTGCTCCTGATCAAAGTCTAAGGGATCTATAACATCTTCACAGCTAACATCCAAAAACAGCATTCCAAACAAATTGTTCTTTTAACATGTGATTCCTAAAATTCCATTAATTAAAACTTCTGCATCGCTCAATCATTGAGATGTAAAGAAAGTCAAAGTGGTTTGGTGTGAAATGGTTCATTGTAGAGACTTCTGGGTTTTTTTTTTAGTGGTGATGATAGGAACCAGGGGTCACAATGTCTACAGTGCAAATACCCACCAGTGAGCCTACATGTGTCTGAGTTTATACAAGTAATATTGATAATAATAAAATAGTGATAAATAAAAAAAAAAACTGGGGACTATTTTGCCTTACAGCACCCTGCATGTACCTCTCCACCTTGAATATATTTTTAAAAATCTGTTTTAAGCGAAAAGCTTTTCATAAAACAATCAGCAAACAGTGTCTCAGTCATCAGGCAACGTATTCATAACAATTTCATGTAGTAACTTTCTGGGAGGGAAATTTAGAGGTGGACGTCTGGTTCCTATCACCACCACTGTGAAGAGTTCTGACTATCTTCAAATCAAACCACTCTGAATAACATTGTTTACATCATAACGATTGAACTATGCAGAAGTTTTGAAACATCAGTGGAATTCCTCTTTAATGTGCAGTCAGGTTGTGAAAACATAGCCAGCCTTACCTGGGTTCCACATAGCTGGACACAGCTAGCAGTGATGTGGTGGTTTTGTGAGCTGGAGATTTAATAAGTATGTCAACACTGTCCTAAATTATAAAGGAATGAAGACGAGTTTATTGTACATAGATTAGCTTGGGACTTAAACCACAAAGCACTAAGACATTTTCAATAGTAATGAGGGCACCACCGGCACCAAGCAACCTTTAAACCCACAAGAAACATTAGTCATGTTTCTACTCTCAGAATCCTAAACCCAACTGGCCTCAACAGACCGTAAAAACATCATAAGTCAGGCTCATGAACATTGGTTGCTGGCTCTGTTTGACATTTGATGTTTGGTACCAAAACACTCCAGGTGCAAACTGCAGATGGAAATGTAATTATGCACTGTGAACTAATAACTGATGCAGCAAACCAGTACATTCACTAAAATGAAGTAGTGACTTTGGGATCAGTGAATCCTGTTCAAAATACAAAATTATTGAAGACTACAATGCAGGTTTATTGCACACAGATTAGTTTACCTTTACTTAAACAAATTCAATAGTCAAATATGTTTTCAATGACTATTTTAATACGTTTTTACCATCGACAGAGTCAGTTGAGTGAATTTATAGCACAGAAGATCAAAGAGTAAAATCTGCCTGCTCTGAGAAACAGTTTATACACAAGGCTGACATGCATTGCCCAGTATTCCTCATATTATGGAGGGGAAATAAAAGTGGAAATGCATTCTAAAGAAGCATACCAGGGATATACAGCCGTACGCAGACTTTTGAACACCCCAGTAGAAGTATGTGCTGATTTTCTAAGTGAAAAAGTTAACATGCCCCATACAGATTAACAAATTGGCAAACTGCTTGTGCACAATGTGATGCAACCAGACGAATCAGATGCTTGCGGTAAAAAACAGAAAGAGAGGCTTTATTGTCAAGGGATTGGGCGAAACTCGTGGTCATGAAACAGGCAGAGGTCAAATCCAAAAAAATCCAAAGACAGAAAAGAAAAATCATAACAACCAGGCAACCAAATCCAAAGGGGCAGAGACAAGCAAAGCCGAAAAATTCCAGACAGACAAATCAGTAACGAGAAGAAAGTCAGAAAAACGCTCAGTAGCTCTCACTCGAAGAAGCAATACCTCACAAAGCAGCTCGTCTAAAAGCCCAGGCTTTATACTCAATCTAACAAGACACATGACAGAACAGGTGTACAAGCTTAGTATTCAGGAGAATGAGATCGATGATTGGAGGAGATGGTTCTGGAAGATGGAACTTGTGAGCATCTCAGAGCCGGAGGGATGCGTGACACACAACTTCTTTGCTGAGTTTAACATATTGAAAAGAAATACAACAGTAATGTGCCATAACTTTTACACAGACCATTTTTTCCCAAAATGAGTTCAGCAAATGAACAGTAGTGCATTAAACTGTGAGAAGAGTCTTCTCTGTACAGGATATAAACTTTTTTTCACTGATAAAATCAACTAGGAATGCATCGATACCACTTTCTCCATTCCAATACTGAAACCAATGCCTGATCCTTCAGTATTGAGTACTGCTGAGTACTGATACTAGTACTAACTCTATCTAACCTAACTAACTTAGATTGGGTTAACTGAACTCTGTGTTCCATGTCACAAATAAAACATGTCCAGCTTAACTGAATGGCATTCATTTTTTATATATATACTTAAGAATGTGTACAGATAAGCACTCAGTGGCTTCTCAGGTTCAGCAAAAATGGTGCTAAAAGTTGTTTCACATCCAAATTTCTCAAGTCATTTGTCTCATACATTTACTCGCCTCATTCATTCATACATACATCTCTGGAGCATCAGACTCTGCTGGAGTTTAGAATGTATTAGTAGTTCACACTGTCAGTGGCAGCGACTTTCAGCTTTTTTTGCTGGCTTGGTTGAAGCAACAGGCCATGAGACCCTGTTGCTGCGTAAAACAACGGACCAATGGAGGCGCACCCCAGGAGGAGCTAGTGGACACGCAAACCCGGCTAGCCGGCACCTATGCTAATGGATAAACCCAGGCTGAAGGCTACCTTTCCCCTCAAGAGAACCGATTGTTCCTACAATATGTCTCTCTTAATGCTCAGTAACAACCTGAACTAATGTGAACTCAGACTGTGACCACATGAGATGAAGGATTACTGCAAGAAGCAGCTCAGCCAGTCAAGTAAAGTAGTGTGGTTTACACTGTATGTTAATTGTCTTATTTGTGTTGTATCAGTGAAACTAATACCTTAGGAAACACTCCAGTGTATCACCCACTGCGACTGCCTTCCAACGAAATACTGCCAATCCAAACTTGGCTATGCGCATTTTTACTGCTGCGTGTCAATCCACATCGCTGACGTGTTATTAGCCTCTGTCTGCACATGTCAGTGCATGTGCGCTTCAGAAATTGCTTTGTGGTATCAGTCATAGGTATCAGCAATCCCACCACTGATACTGATACTGCGCTTTAGTGCCAGACAGAGATCAACTTTCATTAATTTGATTTCCATTCGTTTTAAAATGGCCACTAAGGACAAGTTATTCATTTTCAGAGATAGTTCTGAGGAGATTAGATGCATCAGGAGGTCCCAAAACTGATTTAAAAAATGATGAAAAGAAATAAGATTGACTCCTAACAACCGCGCAAAACCTGTTGGACCACCAAAACTGTCACCATCAATGATCACTACCTAAAGCTTTCATCTTTGAGAGAGAAAATCAGCTCAACTCGTACGTCAGATCTGAAAAAAATCCACAGGGGTCCTTCCGCTGTGAGAAGGCAAAGTGACGAGTCTGAAAAGATGTGTAGCTGTAGCTGAGAAAAGAAAAAAGACTAATCAAACTTAGAAGCTGATGGTGTTCTCAGAACAATGGACTGGCCACCCCAGAGTCCAGATCTCAACATCATTGAGTTTGGGATTACTTGGGTTGTGAGAAGCGGAAAAAAGGCTGAACTTTGGAGAAGCAGAAAAATCTTCCTTCAGATTTCTTTGAAAAACTCAAAGCAAGTCTCACAAACAGAATGGAAGCTCTAATACAGGCTGAACACTGAAATGACTGATATGTAGTTGTTGAGGCTTCTGCATAATTTTATTTGACTGCAAATTAAAGAAATTAAGAATGATTAACTGTAGCCAGTCCAGTGATGCAAAACATTGATTTATTACTGCTTTATTCATTCCAGCTAATATTTTTTGCTCCTTTTTTTAGAAAATCCTCAGATATTGCTGGATTATTAGTCTTAACTTTGACATTCCTAAATATGAAGGTTTAACTACGGAGTGCACACGTGGCCTCAAGCACCCCACGGTATCAGCAACGAAAAGCCAAAGTGCACATTTCTACATATCCACCTCCCGAGTCAGTGAGTCAGGGCGTGTGCACTTCACCCTGATTGTAAATTATCATTTTAGAAGAACAGCTCCTGATACAACCACAATGAATGTGGTGAGAAACTCTCAAACATGGAAGGAACATTGTAAAAAATTTAAACTTAAATGATATCACATAACACTAATCCACAGGAGACAGAAACAGAAGACAGCAGTTTGAAAAGGATGATTTTTGTCAAGCAGGGGGTTAGCCTCTCCTTGCATCACCCCTCAAAATGGGCCCTGCTCAAGATTTATCACACGGGTAATCTCAGGTTTACTGGTTCACACACAGAGAATACAGATAGGCATTATGATCAATTTATGGTTGGATCAAGATTCCTAAATCTTAAAATATAGTATAGGCTAACAAGCAATATCATGGGCCAAAACCTGTAGATAAAAAGATAAATAAAAAATGTAAAAAATACATACTAACTACACAACTAATAGGGATGTATTCACTGTTAGAGATTACAGTAGTACATTTTATGGAAATACATGTGTATCAACTTAAGTTTTCACTCAAGTGTATTTATATAAGATTTACCAGTATATTTTCTCTTAAGTAATTACGTGTATAATCGAGTGGATGTATTTACATTCATACGAACTGCTGTTTTTCCAACAAGACTATTCTGATTGTAACAGGAGACGTGTAATTACCTACATTATGAAAGTGACAGTATTACACAGGTCATACACTATATGGCTTTATTGTCATTTCAGTTCTATACAAGTACACAGTGAAACAAAACAACATTCCTCCAGGACCAACACAGGAACACAAGTGTGAGACAATACAACAGTGGCCAAAAGTATGTTGAGATCCCTCCTAATTATTGAGTTCTGGTGTTCAGATGTGATACCCACTGCTAACATATGTATACAATCAAGCATACATCATATATACGTTGTATTATACTACTCCAAAAGCAATGTTGGGATGACCAGTCTATAATTTCATCGTATCTACACAGAAACTGCCCACTTATTTTAGAGTGTAACTTTTACATAGGGGGTATTTTTACATGGGGAATAATGTGTTGTAACATGGCAACTTGGTAACTTGATCAAATCACGTGGACAAATTCCAATCTGTAGTTTCACAGTACCTACATAAAGATCAATCTTTAAAGATAATACTGTCACTTTACACAAGGGTTTAAGGCCAGAACTTTGGTTAGGGTACCATGTCACAACACAAGCATACTACTACAGCCAGCTAAATATTAGGAAATGTGGCATTTCTTGTGCAGATTTAGTGTTAGTACTCTCTTAATGTAGGTAATTACACGCCTCCTATTACAATCAGAAAAGTATTGTTGGAAAAACAGCAGCTGACCTTTTTACATATGTGTAATTACATAAGAGAAATATGCAGCTTCAGCTATGAAGATATGAAACTCGTGTAATCACATGAGCAAAAACTGAAGTTGATACATGTATATTGACATAAGCTGTCATACTGTAATCCATATGTCACAGTGAATTCATCATCAGTAGTTTGTTTCTGCTTGCATTGTTAATGTGTAACCACATGTTTTTATAATATATGCACCTACAGTACCATATAGGCTCACTCTCATAAACAATCCCCACAATTCAGCATCCTGAGACACAATTAGATACCTGCAATTTTTTCTTGAAGCATAAAAACCTCAGGATAATTTCATTAGTTGAGAAGATTTCAAATCCGAAGATCAGATTGCACAGTTCGATCGCCCACTAAAAAAGTGAGGCTCACCAAATTAATGAAAAAGCTATTTTTAGGTTGCCGCCATGTCGTTTGAAGCACATTAGAGCTCCCATGTTCTTGACACCTTATTTGTTTTTCGGATTTCAAAAAGTCTCTCTCATTTCCCCCCTGAGATAAGACGGGTGAGACATCTGGTTACAAAGAGGCTGTTCTGAGGAGCCGAAAAACTTCACAGGCGCGTTTAATCTCTGCCTCCTCCACCCCCATTAGCTCCGGCAGCTGTTCGTGTCTGCTACCTTGGTGCAGGTTCTCTCTCGGTGCTTGCGTCAGTCAGCTTGACACCGACTGGGCACGGCAACCGCCGCAGCAGCCACCAACTGCTCCTCATTTACCACGCACTGTCGCCTGCAGCCACAGGTTCACCTGGAGCTTCTAACCATCAGAGTGTAATACTGCCACACAGCTGTTTTGGAGACTTTGAGAAATGGTCTGAGGTCAATGTCAGAAGGGTTCAGGACAAAGCAAGAATCTTTTCTGCTTGTTTTTTTTTTTTTGCTTGTTTGTTTTGTTTTGTTGTTTTTTGTAATAAATAAAGACTTGCAACTTAGAAATGATTCATTTCCAATTCTTCAGGATTTTTTTTTAATTGCAAAGTTGACCACAATAAATATTGTTTTGGCAATGATACAGAATTATGCTGAATATTCAAATATGACTGGAAGGACAACTTGTAAAGTATAAAACAATACACCAAAGCGTTTTTATGTTTAAACATGTAAATGTCCAAAAATTAATGTATATATTTGTATGTAAAAGTTTGAGTGCCTCTGGTCAAATTACAAATTTCATTCATTTCAAAAAAACATTCTCCACAGAAAAAACACATTTCTGCACATTTTAATGCACAATTACTGTTTATTTGCTGAATTTTAACACATAAGAAAAAAAAAGACATAAAATGTGGCCTTTGCAAAAGTTACAGCACATTTTATAGTTCATGTTTTATTTTTTTCCAATATGTTAAATTTGCAAATAAAAAAAAAACCCAAACAAACAAAAAAACATAATGAAGTTCCCTGTATTTGTTAACATATTTACACTTTCCAAAAACAACAAAACACATAATTTGGCTGGGAGTGTTCAAAGTTTTGCATATGATTGTATAACTATATATTCTTGTCAGGACAGATGGATATAACTCAAATAAAAATGCAGATAATAGAACAGCAAAAAGAGCTAAACTGACCATCCTTATAATTAACCAGTTGTCCCAAAACTCAGATTGCAGTCTCAGTGGTGCTTATTTAGAGGTCTGAATAATGTAATAATGGCAGATTCCGGTTTTGTTTTTTTGTTTTGTTTTTTTTTACCACAGCTTTCTTAGAGTCAATACAATTCAGGATTGATTGGATCATTTTAGTGACGTCTCGCATTTAACTGTAGAAGTTCTACTAACAACCTATAATATCCATTAATCACTGGGACTTTGCAGCACAGCACACTAATGATGTTGTTCTGTTTACTCAACAGTTCAACCAAACGCAGAGAACCGTGTCCTAATATGTCCACGAAATGTCAGCACTGTTAATTATCGACAAGAAGATGAGATACAATATTTCATGCAGCACAAACATGCCAAGATCTGCTGTTTCACAGTTTTCGTTACAGCAGTAAACAATTCAGATTCATCTGATGTTTCTGAATTGATTATGAATTCTAGATTGATGACTGAATTTTTAAATATTCTAGATCTACTGTATAAAGATCTGTCTGGAAGCTGTTTACTCGAAAACTGACATTTAAGCCCTCCTTAACATGGATTATCCCCAGAAAAAGTGGGTACTGAATGTGAGGGAGGGCTTAACATCAAGCCTAAGACTGAAGCACCTGCCTACAGACACCTCTAAGCTTTGGTGTCAATTAAACACATCCCAGTCAACAATTTGTGCAGGATGTTCCTCCTCACGTTTCAACACTATCCTATCTTTTCATAATAAAGGTGATATAAGGATTCTTTGGAGTGATGCTATAGATTAATCACTTTTGGTTCATTAAAGAATAGTAACGATTATAGGAGTTTTTTCAGTTTTTGTTATAATGAATGAAATGAATAATGAAGCCACAGTTCCTGTTCAGAGCTCCATAATTCTCTCATAATATTGCTAAACACATCTGTTCTACAGAGAACACCTCAAACTATTAAACAGTAATCAATCTTAAGACTTATTTAGTTACATAGTAGTTACTCATTAATTATTAGAAATTTTCGGTAACTAATATGAAAACAATTTGTAAGTTATAGGACTGAGGAACTGAAGTAAGATACTGAAGTCACATACAGAAACTTTGAGTAACTGAATAACCAGCCTGCAGGTTGAGATGTTAAGCATCAAGCATATTAATGGATGTACTATAGCTGTGAATGGAGGTTTTGTCCTGCAGAGAAGATTGTAGTAATTTTAACCTCCATTAGGTATGAGGTGCTTGGACCCCGATGATTGCCACTTGTGATACAATTTGTACATGATTGCTTAGCTTTCATAATAGTTATGATAGTTCACAGAAATCAACGTGTTTGACAACAAAACTGTAGCTGACTGCCTTAGTTCAATGACATTTTATATATCAACCTTTTTACACCCTCCAATCAAAAGCTATCAAAGGAAAAATGTTTTTTAAAATGAAACCATTTCATCTGTTCCACAAAGTTTTCAGGTATCAGTATCATTAAGGCACTGAATTCCAGTGTTCATTTTATCCACTAGCTGTCCTGAAACCTTTCATAACATTACATCATTTATAAAAATAAACACTATGTCTACATATAAAGGGCTGGCGACCTGTTTCCTGCCTTTTGCCCACTGAGCACCGGGATAGGCTCCAGCACCCTCTGTGACCCAGGAGGATAAACGGCTTAGATGATGATTATGATAATGATGATGTATAAAAATGGACCATGATCTGCTGCTGGGAAGGAGCTTCTTCTTCTTCTGTCAAATGGAATTCTCATTTGTTGACAGCAAGGATCAAATTTGTTTTTGTAAAAATCAAAATTTAAAAGATCAAAATTTCAAGTGTTTTACATTCTCGCACATCTAATTTAAAGAAGTGCTCTTTTGAGAATCAAAGGTGGTTTTCCTCTGACTATGTTCCAAATAATCCTTTTTAAAATCTTTGTAAGTGTGAGTGAGCACCAATGCAGCTTACCTATCTGTGTATTTCTACTGCCAGCACCCAGAATCAATTGGCCTGAACGGAACATAAAATGTCCAAATAAATCACTGCTTACTGGCCCTGTTTGACATTTAACGTATTTAGACCAAAAGGGCAAGAATGACCATAGTGTTGTGAGAGAACATGACAGCGTCAAGCTTGTAACAATAGAAAAACCCTTTTTCGTGCCTGTATAGAACCATTTCAAGATTTTATAAAGAACCACATTCAACACATTCTCCATCAGTCTGAGGAGCCATTCCACCATGCAAAGAACCATTTAAACATGCAAATGATTTTATATGGAACCATTGCCTTTCCTAAAAAAAAAATATTTGAAGAACCATCGTTTGTAATTATTGTAGAGCTTGGGCATATGGGAAACCATGAATTTTGACTGGTTTTCCAGTCAAACATTAATCAGTTGTTCTGATTGGTTAATGCAGGTAGAACCTTAGAGCACCAATTTAGTATGTCATTTTCAAGAAAGAACCCCTTTTTAAATATATTCTCCACAATGCTTGTTTTTTCAAAAATGTCAGATAGAAACAACTCTAAGTGCATGACATAACATCTGCTATGACATGTATATGGCATGGTTATGTCATTGTTATGTAACTTTAATATTTCAGCCCTGTAAGTTAATGCAGTGCAGTAGCAGGACTGTGGATTTAGAATGCAGCTTCTTTATTGTGTGTGTATATTATAAATAAATATATATATATATATATATATATATATATATATATATATATATATATATATATTCATCATTCTAATACTTAATATTACAATTTGATTACGATTGGTACTTTCAATAAGTCATTACTGCTGATTGAAGCTATGAAATGAGCAGCTGACCAATAAACACAACACAATACAAACATTTCAACCTACAGTTCTAGAACCACAGGAACACTTACTTGAAACAGTACCTTGTGCATCTGGCAGGGAGATGAGATACAGGCTTTAAAATACTTCAGATGCTTTCGCTGAGACTTTGAATCGCCTTCCAGCAACACAGGATATGCGAGAGGCGGCCTTTTAATAAGACCTTCTACAGCACAGAAAGCAATTACTTGCTAGGGACGCTGAAACGGCACAAATCAATGATCTCACGCCAAGGCAACCAGTAGAGCCCCCTGTGATATTCTGCCTCATTCTGACTCCTGTGAACAGCATGCGCCCAGCAACCTGCTCTGTTCAAAAATCAGCATAGCTGCAAATAACACAGGCATTCTGGAATCTCCCTAACTCTCCTCAAGGTGGAGAAAAAAAAAACAGACATTTATGACTGATAGAAACTGCTCCATTATTAAATTTTCATGAAATTAGCAATTTTTGCTCAAATGTTTACGCCTCATAATGATGTTAAATACAACCAAACAGAGTCTTTTCTAAAATTTTATCCTGATATTTCCCTTAATGTTCGCAGTGCTCTTCTCTGCTGGACATGTGTGTCGGTTTTACTGAACACTGCCTCGGCTACTCGGCTACAGAGCGACAGGGCTGTAGGGCCAGTGCAGGTTTTACAGGGCAGCTTTATGGCAGAGACAGAGAGGCAGAAAGGGTGATGAATGAAGACTGAGAGAATGCTGAGCAAGCCAGGGGTAATTTGTTCGTAACCCTCTCACACTTTTTTTTAAACCCCCACTCTACTCCACCCCCCGCTTAGATTTATCACGCTGCAGATAAGAACGGCAGTCGCTTTGCATACCGTATTAGCCAGCTTTCTCCCAGCTGTAGAAGGAAAATGGAAATATTTCACAAATAGCAGCCACAAGCCTGTGAAAACAGAATACAGTACTGCAGATCAGAGGATGTTCCTTCATTTATTTCATTTCCAGTCAAAAAAGGCCATTAAGCACAACTTATTCAATTACAGTGTCAGAAAAGGACGTTTTTAACAGAAAATACAACCTTGGCAACTAAACTGAATACCAAATTTGTCAATTTTTAGTGTGTCCATCTTTTGCCTTTATAACAGCTTCCATTCTGTTCCGGAGACTTGCTGTCAGTATATCAAAGACATCTGCAGGGATGTTTTTCCACACCTCCGAAGTTCAGTATTAGGCCCAGTCCCATTTCTTATTTTTACCCCTACCCCTTGTTTTCAAGTGTCACCTTGCCCCTCAGAACTGAGTTACAGGGTAGTGGTTGAAGTCTTCCCTCTGAAATGGGACCCTCAAATAAAAAGAGCATCACTTCATTAACAGCTACCAGCGCTGCTCTGTAGGCGACCCTGCCAGTCTGCAGTGACAGCAGAGGAGGGTAAAGTTCAGCTCCTCACTGCTGGGCTTTAGTTATATTTAGGGCATCATATGATCTTCAAAGAGGGGGGCAATTAATTATGATCACCCACCCCTAATTCTTTGGTGATATGAAGCTGAAGTCATTTTTTTTTGCCAGCTTCTCTTTCGAATTTTCCACCTTAAATGGAGTATCAGTAACATACTGGTGCTTCAGGCGTCAGAACTGCTGGACTATTTAAGGTGGAATGGGAAATTTAGCTAGCTAGCTAACGAGACATTAGCTAGCTAGAAAATGAAGAAAAGGACCATAATACATTGAAACGAGGGTAAGGGCTCAGTGGTAGGGGAGAGGGGTGAAATGGGACTGGGCCTAAGAAGTTGGCTGCATTTTCTTCTTCTCATGTTCCAAACACTCCCAAACATATTCAGTGAGGTCTGGACTCTGATGTGGTCAGTCTGTCATTTGAGAACACCATCAGTTTCTTTGTTTGATTTGCAAATGATCTTTTTTGTCCATTTCCTCTTCTCAGTGATTCTTCATGACAGCTACACATCCTTTCAGACTCACAGCTTTGAGTTGTCTTCTCACAGTGGAAGGACAGACAGGAACACCTGTGGATGTGTTCCAAATCTAAAGCAAGAGTAGATTTAGGTGCTTTAGGAGCTGTTTATCTGATGGAGACAGTTTTGGTGTCTCCCAGATCTTTTACTGTTGTTGGTCGTCACGTTTTCTCTATATTTTAAATAATATTGAGCTCCAATCCTGACTTTGACTTTTTCCTTTCTATGCAAGTGGATTATTTTAAATCTAATCTCGTCATAAATATCTGATGATAAGGAGAACTTGTATTTTGTGTTTTGAGCCTAATGAACTTCACTGATATGGTCTAGTCTCTGTCTTAAATGTACTGTCAGTGAGCTGCTTTTGAAACAGTCCTGCATTTCCCCTGAATATGCGTAAAATCAAGGGCATAGAAGGCACTTTAGTGCAGGAGCGGTTTGGCCTGGAACCCATCCAAGTGGAAAACATTTTGGAGAAGCAGCATTTAAAAGCTTATTTTTGAAAAGAAAAAAAAAATGTGTCTACACTATGGTTGATATTTGGAATGGGGACGAGTAATCAGCCAGCTATTCAAGTAGTAAATTGCTATTCAAAACCAAATAGGAATATTTCTAATAAATATCTCACCTGAATCAGAGTTACCGTTAAATACATGATGAGGCAGTGTTGCCAGGCTACGTTTCCTATATCCAGAGAGTTCAGTGGATTTGACCAATCAACGTGGCCAAGAACCGTCTACTTTAACACAAATGGGCCATTTGGTTGGGCCTGTTGACTTTGCTACTCTCATATATGCAATGCATAGGTCACATCGTACCCTTCCTGGCAAAAACAGGATTTCCAAAACTACAATTAAAAAAAAAATATTAAAATGTACAGAGAAAACAAGACTCCTAGCAGGATGCAAGATCTGGTAGACCACCAAAAGTGTCATGATCAAATAAACAGTAACTTTCATTTGTGACAGACAGGAGAAAATCGAGCTCCACTCTTCTGTAAAAATCCACAGCTATTTCTGTTCATCCCTCCACTGAGTCCAGACATTGGCTGTGTTTGGAATTACTGGAATCATGAGAGGCAGAAAATACCACCAACTTCTAAGACTGAACATTGGAGATGTGGAAAACTAGCCCTGCAGATTTCTGAGAAAAACTGAAAGCAAGTATCTCAAAAAGAATGAAAGCTGTAATAAAGGTGAAAGGTGAACATACTAAATAGTGATGTTTAAAAATGTTATTTATTTGTTGATGCTTCTGTTTAATTTTCTGTTAAATATGTTTTCTGCTTTCTTCCTTTATGCTGAAAAATGAATAACTTGTATTAAATGGCTGTTTTGTCAGGAAATTAAATGAATAAAAGGTGGTCTGACTTTTGCACAATATTGTATGTAGTTAAAATAACATTTACCCTCATTAAAACTTTGGAGATGACATTGTGTGACGGCTATTTAACATCAGCAAACATCATTTACTGCTGTAATTAAGACGTAATTAGACACGGCTGAACTATTTAAACATCACCTGAGGTGCAACACTGGTATAGTTGTAGACTTTGGATCAAAACCTTGATGAGAAACACCAACGACAGCTAAAACTGTTGTTCTAGTGATGACTGGAAGGCTGCTTTTGGCAAACTCTAGGCTAAATTCCTAATTGGACAAGAGAAAGATGCATAGAGTAAGTCTTATTCAGCTACTTTACATGGCTTTACTATTAGGGAAAGGAAGTAAACATATTCTAACAGGATGGGACAAATATACTCATGCTGTTGTGGCTCTATGTGTTCTGATTATCACCTACATGTGGTCGACAGGGGTGCTTCAACCTGGTCATAGGTCCTCCGTTTGGTGTTAGTTAACATGGAACAAGGTGGTACATGGCTAACCATCAGCAGAACTGATGCCTAATGACACACAGAACAACACACAACATCCAGAAGCTCCAAACTTTTGTTTTAATGAGGGTGCCCACACCACCACCAACAGTCTCCAGCTTCTAGCACTACCATTCATCATTTCTTCATTACAGCATTAACTATAAACCAGACTTAGACCACCAAAAGCTATAGACAGTTATGGTTTTCTCAGATTTACTCTAAGAAAGTGGTTAGTTTATGTGCTTATTATCTTTTCTACCACTGCTAACATTAGAAGCCTGATCACACTGCATCGTGTACCATACGCTGCTGTGGTGCTTTTCCACAGTGTGTGGTAGTGTTTACTTTGTAAAACTTTTAACATTAATAATGATTATTGTTAGTAATCATTTAATCATCTTAAAACAAACAATCCCTTTTTCTGAATTAAAACACAGCAGAACTCTTCCAGTGGAACAATAAATAAACATAGCTTACTGTTCTCTCTTTCATCTCCTTTTCTTGGCTGAAACATCTTTGATGTCCAATTTCTTAATTTCACTCTCAATCCACATCATTACTGAAGAAGACAGCAGTCAGTCTAAAGTTAACATGGCATCCTGGCTATGGCAGCTAAATAGTGGGCTAGCTGATGCTGATGCCTCAGAAAGTAAACTCATTATTTTATCATTTTTAAAAGAATAGTCAGCTCCTGAAAGGACCTTTTTCTTTTTGAACATTTTGCTTGGGTTCTGTTCTCATACATTTTACTACATGTGCCTAGTTCTAGCTTTAAAGTCAAATGTATCTGAAATACAACTGCATAAGAGAGGATGTTTTGAATTAATCCAGCCAATCAACAGGTATGGATGTATGTGAATACATGGAGGGCAAAAAAGGGTAAAACTTTATTCTGAGTGGTCCTTTGTAGATGATTAATAAACTCTTAACAGATTATCAGTAACACATCAACAACATATCAGTGAAGCATCAGTAGTGAAGCAACTGAATACACTGAAGTAAATATCTTGTAGATGTTCTGTTAATATGTTACTTCCATTATGCAAAACCTAACCTTACCAACTTTACCCAACACCTAACCCTCACCCTGGGCCTAATCCTAACCCTGACCTTAATCTCAACCCAAAACCTAATCCTAACCCTCACCCTGGGCCTAATCCTAACCCTGACCTTAACCTCAACCCAAAACCTAATCCTAACCCTCACCCTGGCCCTAATCCTAACCCTGACCTTAACCTCAACCCAAAACCTAATCCTAACCCTGACCTTAACCTCAACCCAAAACCTAATCCTAACCCTCACTCTGGACCTAATCCTAACCCTGACCTTAACCTCAACCCAAAACCTAATCCTAACCCTGACCTTAACCTCAACCCAAAACCTAATCCTAACCCTCACCCTGGCTCTAATCCTAACCCTGACCTTAACCTCAACCCTAAACCTAATCCTAACCCTCATATGTTTTTGACATGTTACTGAGAACCAGTGAGGACCACTCTAAATAAAGTGTTACCCCAAAAAGAAAGTTCATTGATTTCAAAAAACAAAAGCCAATCAGAGGCGCTGAATTATTCAGAGTCTTGGGTCTCAGCCCAGGTAAACCGGCCCTGGTGGTCTGTGTTGAAATTGCTGAAACAAGAAAACAAAGAAGTCAACTGGTTTTGTTTTTGCTGATTTGTCAGCTGAATGGAATATAACCTCATGCATGTGTATTAGACTGAATCAAACGCCGGGACCCTGAATTACAGGTTCTAACCGAGATTGCTTTGGCTGAATATGAGATTTCTGTGTTATCAGAATTTCATGCTACTCTATAGTTACAATGTAATAAGACCAGAGCTGCTGGAATGTATTTTTAAGCAGAATGCTGAAAGCAAAGGGAGGGCCTGAGGGGAGTCTCCCATTGAGTGCTTTTTGCAGCTTAGCACTGCACGGCCAAAATAGCTTCCTGGCTTTCCACACACAAATGAGAGAGTGAACCCCTGGTATTGCTCACTTTTCTGTAGAGGAAATGAGGCTAGTGTTTGACTGGCATGTTGTCAGCAATACTTTGCTGCTTCTGTCAAAATATGGAAAAATGCTCCAGCGAGTCGCAGTAATGCACGATAACATGTCAGTTTGAATAAAATGGACATGTGCTACTTGTATAAACCTACACCTGTAGTTGGGCAGTGTCAGGGATATCACTGCCATGTGTCTGTGTGCAAGTCACTTTTGGCTAAAGCTGGATGTACATCTACACTTATAAAACCCCAGCAGATCAGAAAATAGAAAGGTTCTCCCAGTTAAGGTCAGACTTTTACAGGCTTTCTTGTCTTTTTGTTGTGAAAGTGCAGGCAGGTTGTGAAAACATGGACAGGTGCATATGATTATGTAGAGAGAGGGTACAAATAACGGCTACAAATAAGCAATCAAAATCCAAAATCTCACTGATATAACAAAGTTGAAACTGAACCGAGCCTTACTTACAAAAGAAGCAAAAATCACACTGGACAAATATGGGGTGGATTGACAATAAAGCATTTCAGTTTGAGTAGCAAATAAGCCAAACATGTTTGAAAATACTGGAAGGCCTTCGATCCAACTGTGACAATTAGAGCTAAACCTTCAATTCAGGCCATAAATATATCAAAATTCGGTCAAAAACTTGGTAAAAATGTCTCTGTAATGCTCATTTCTGCTAGCTCCCCTATGTGGTTCAAGTGGTATGTTAGTGTTCAACCAACAGCAATTGAAATGAACATTTCTGACCATTCTAGATCAAAAGTAGACATTTGAAAATTATAAAAGACAGTCTGTGTTTGACTTTCATCCCATCCACTGGAAAATCAAAACATGATTTGTTGATTCTTCTGTAAGTTCTTGATTATGTTGGTGGTTAATCTGTCATGTCAGGCCTTCAGTTCAGCTCCTGATGTCCTAACCAGTAGGAGAGCTAACTTGGCTGTACCTAGATATCACAGACAAAACAATCTGGTAGGATAATTTTCTGTTGGGCTTTTCTAGAATGTAATAACTTCCATCCAAAATGAATAATAAAATAAGAATAATACTACATTTTTTGCGGAGCTTAATTACAAGAAGCATTATGAACATGTAAAATAAAAATGAACTAAAAATGAAAGACATGAAATATTTTCTTTATTTCATAGAAATCATTCGACCTTCTCTAAAGGCCTAGAAGGCCCTGAGGGTTCAACACTGCTCCAATCACTCCAGAACTAGATTGGAAAGCGAAAGATTTACTCGTTTCCCCCCCAACACTACCCGCTCATCCATACCATCAGTCGCATCCAGTCGAGCTCTTGCCTTCGAAATTCACTTCCAATTATGAACATTTGTCAGAAGCGGCAAATCTGGGTTACAATTGGGATAAAAACCTGTAGAGTCTGCCTGGTATTAGCAAATTAGCACCCAGCAATGTGCAGAAATATAGCATAGAGACATTCAGACAAATTCTACAACACACATACACTCATGTTTTTCTAAAAGCAAAGGCAACCTTAACCAGTTTTGTTGTTTGCTGACAGATTATAAATCAGATGTAACTGTATGTAATAAAGCACATACCTATGTAATTACATTTAAATAGGATGATGAGACCTAAGAGTTGGGGTAAAATAGTACATTTTAAACGCGGATGCACTGCTGGTCAGACACGCTTATTATGTTGTCAGAAAGCTCCTTCCAAACTCTGGCAGTTCTAAAAGCCTGATCTGTGCTACTCCATATAGATGCATCATTCAGGCCCAACAGTGCTCTTCTAGCACATCCCCAGCAGAACACCACGCTCGAAATGAAAGCTTTGACCTTCAATAAAGTATTGAAATTCGCCTGAGTGCATTTAACTTGTCTTCCTCTGTGCTTTCTTGCTTGGACAAGTTCAAGACTGCGGTTGCGAAGTGCACAAAGAAGCCTGGCTGCCTTTACTAAACCCACACCCTCTTAAAGCCACAAAATCAGAGCGAATAGGCTACTGAGGATCCCGTGCCAACATCTAGAGTATATCTTGTAGCTAGATGAATAATTTGCCTTTGGAAATATTTATTCTAAGGGATGCTCTTACGTTCTCATGCCATAGTGGCATTCAGGCTTCAAAGGCACCCCAGTTACCGTCATCAATCATTAATGTAGCAGCCATAAAAGTATTATCAGCCATAAATGGGCATATTAATAATACAAAGCAGCTCTAACAAAGAACTGTCCAATCCGGAATTGGCTGGAATCTGTCTTAGACTTAATAAATAGGCATTTTATTGACACAACGGACGGCCATCTTCAGGGGAACTGATTGGGTCGCTGTTTCCAGCTCAAAGTATTGAAGATGATTTCTGCTGAGCAATGATCCGTTGATAATGGACAGCAAAGCATTCTGGGTGTATCCTGGGTGACCTCGGTAGATGGATCAGGCCTGAACTGCATTTAGATGGCTTCGCATCTATCTAGCTTCACTAATGCACTTCAGAAATCTCTGGTATTTTCAATGCCCTCTCAGAACGCTGGCCGAGAATACAACTGCAATGAGAAAGACTGGATAATCATATTACAGAGGGTTGCGCAACCTCCGTTTCCAGCAGTCTGCTTCATTTTTTGTCCGGAAGCTTTAAAAAAGTCTTTGAAAACTTAAATGGATTCTTAGAATATATAAAAAGTTTGCTTTTAAAGATGTGTGAAGACCACTGAATGGATTTGGGTGAAATATTTGATGCTCTTGCTTGTGTGAGTATTAACCTCTTTTGCTGCATGATTTAATGTATAGCAAACACTTGCCAAGAAAAAGGCTTGCATGTATAATTAGATTAAAGATAACATGTTGTAGACTAGCTTTCAAGGCCAAGTGGTCAATTCTCATTTCACACTGCTATTTAATTCAGCACTAAACTTATTCTGAGGCAAATTGTGCAAACTTGCTATGGGGTTGCATCATATTGCTGAGACCTGAGACCAAATAATGATGATATTACAACCATCTTGGCTGAGACTTGGCCTAGCTGCTCTCTGGGTGG
Source organism: Colossoma macropomum (assembly GCF_904425465.1). Taxonomy (NCBI): domain Eukaryota; kingdom Metazoa; phylum Chordata; class Actinopteri; order Characiformes; family Serrasalmidae; genus Colossoma; species Colossoma macropomum. The sequence goes on from NW_023494788.1 coordinate 42,111,988, forward strand.
GGCTTAGCTCCTCTCTCCTGTCATTCTAAAGTCTTTGGCATCTGACAGCTCACTGTGCAGTCAGTGCTCTCTTCAGTGCATGTGAAGCCCTATGACACTACATGAGCTGCAACACTATGGGACTGATGTTTTAAGCCATTTGTGCCCATTTCAGGTGCAAATCGGAGGCGTTCTGCCATGTGTTATGTACAAAACTGGCGCACAAGCCTCTTACATATGCACTGAATGGAGAGCTGTGCAAAACATGGTGGGATTATGCAAAAAGTGGGTGGAGATATTGTGCATTCTGCTCAATTTACTAATATTAGAGCAATTTGTGGTGTCTGGTATTGCATCAGTTTTCTTCTACCTTAAAAAAAGAAATTTGCAGTAGGGTCTCAAAAGGTGTGCTGTAGAGAGGCTTACTTTAATAACAGCTTGCTGAAACATGCTGAAAGAATGTCTGTGTTATTGTTTGGCAAACTTTATTTTCTGAGCTGGAGTAAAAGCACCCTGTACAATGTTTGAAAATATGAATATTTGTTTGAATGTATGAAATAACATCATATATTAATGCTGCTATTTCTTTGTCAGTTCACTTTTCTGTTTTGTCTCCAGCTTGTTGAGGGCTTCATTATTTCACTGCATCTTTTAAACCCTGTGCCTCACAAGTGAGCAGTTAGTAGGCAGGGCTACACACAGTTTGTGTGAAAAGCTCCAGCTTCAATCAAACGATAAGTTCAGGCACATTGTGGATGCATACTGCGGTCACATCAAGGCATATTTTGCACAGTGTGTGCTCTCGTATGTTCATTAGGCCCTCTATGTTTAATGATTTACTGCTCATCTAACACTTCCTCTAAAATCAAGGGCATTAACCCTTTATTGTTCTGCCCAACCATTTGGTAGAAGTGAATATTTAAAAAATTGTAGGGTCAAAACACCAACTGTTTTTATTATTGCCCCAAACAAATAAAAAAATAACCCATCATTCTTTTCTTGGTGAGGACATTAAAAGGGTTAATTATTAATAGGAGTTGACAGACAACACACACAAATCTATAGTTGCTGTCATGCATTAGTGCATAACACACAAATCCATGTTTGGTGTGGTATCAGTGCATAAGCTGACAGCCAGCAGAGATTAAGGCATATTTATTTTACTGAGTACATCATACAACCAGACTGAGCTAATAGCATAGCTAGGTTTTGTGCATTTCCAGCTGGTCTTGAACTATAGGATCATTTTGGAGATTAAAGGAGGAGTGAGCCCTGTTGATCCCTGTTAGATGTGTTTTGGCTGTGTTCTAGATGCACCAAACCCTTGATGTCATACTGTATGCAGTTTCGAGATTGTTTTTTCTCCATCAGTGACTGGTTTGTAAAATAAATTAAACATGGTGTAAAGGTGGCAAACGGAACCAGGTGCTCACAAATGAGGTTAGAGTTAAAAGCTTTAAGGCCAAAAGGACGATCCAAAACCGGAAAACAGAAACAGACAGTCGACAACCAGAGATCCAAAACTGAGCAAAGGGACAGGACAAAAAGCAGGATCATAAACGGAAAACAGGTCCTACACGTGAGGTTAGCAGACATGAGGAAACATTCGTTATGAACAATTAGATGACAATACTTCACAAAGTGAAGGTACAGACTGGTTATGCACACAGGTGAACAAGTGAAAGCGATCAGAAATCCAGAGAAGCTGAGCGTTGATAGGTGGAGTCCTGAGTCATGTGATTGGGCAAGGGGTTCTGGGAATTGTAGTTCTAGACAGCCGAGTTGGCTGTGGTTTCAGCTGGGTCGGAGGGAGACGTGACATGGATTTATTCCTTTATGTTTGCTAAATGACTTGTCAGCATAATTTTTTCTCAAAACATAATTTTTAGAAACATAAGATGTTAAAATAACAAAAACCCCAATTTTTTTTGCAATGGTCAGCGTATTCCTGTCGTGACTCTGTCCATTCTCTTCTTCGTAGTTTCTAATTTAGGGGTACCGGAGGTGGAATTGCATCTTAAAGGCCAGCAGCCGACTTTGTTCTGGTTACAACGGGCAGGGTCGTAGGAAATGGCTGAATACTGAATTACAATGTCCTAAATGTATTTAGTCACGTATTCCATTACAGTACATAAAAATTAATGTATTCTGAATAAATTTAGAATAAATTTAGAATACATATTGATAAGGCAGATGGGAATGACTTTGCTGTTATAATTTTTATTTAATTCACACTGTTGCTCACTATTACTGGTTGTTCCTCACGGTTCCTAGTTTTCTTTGTTGAACTCCTCTGTTAGCATGTTTAAGGAAATTTATTTGTAGTAAATTTATATGAAATTTACTTATTTCAATGAAGTTTCAAAATTCTCAGCATCATTTTGCCTCTCATTGCCTGCTTCAGTCCACTGTTTCTGTAATCCCACTGCCATCTCTTGAATTAAGCATAGATACTCAACTCCAGTACATCCCTGGTGCTTCAAGCTTATCACTTGAACATGTCCACTACTGAGGAGACTGTTCAGTTCTATCATCCCTCAAATTAAAATACTGTAACACTGAGATTAATAACTGCCTCATGACATCAATTCATCAGTCTACTCAGGCTTTAGCAGAGCTCGGTATTTGTAAGGAAGCTGTTTAATGAGTTCTTCTGTAGAGTAAGTAAGTAAGTAAAGTTTATTTATATAGCGCTTTTTACAACAGGTGTTGTCACAAAGCAGCTTTACAAGGAAATGAGCATTACAGAAAGAAGTCCGGGTCCGAGCCCCCATGAGCGTTGCCAGTGGCGACAGTGGCAAGGAAAAACTCCCTAAGAGAAACAGGAAGAAACCTTGAGAGGAACCAGGACTCAGAAGGGGAACCCATCCTCCTCTGGTCGACACCGGATAGTAAACATTGTTAGTATAAAGTATTATAGTACAAAAAACAGGGTAAAACGTGAAGGAAACAATTAATTTGAATAGTTCAGTTCATGCAGCAGAAGCAGCAGCATCAGTGGGGTCAGGTTGTGAGGGTGAGGTTTGCACGGTGAGCAGTGGCACCCGATCAAGGCAGCAGAGGCAGCAGCATCAGCAGCAGGATGGGCAGCTGTTCAACTCGGCAAAAGAAAGAGAGGAAAAACACAGTCAATGGGTGATTGATTAATTTGAATTAGTTTGAATGATTGATTGGTTCAGGTGAATAATTTTGAATAGTTCATGTAGCAACAGCAGTAGTATCAGTGGGGTCAGGTTGTGAGGGTGAGGTTTGCACGGCGTTGTACAGCAGGGGGCTCAATGTTGGTAACCCGGTCCAGAGGGCTGGCGAGCAGTGGCACCCGATCGAGGCAGAAAAGGCAGCAGCATCAGACGCACAGGATGGGCAGCTGTTCAACTCGGCGAAGAAAAGAAAGGAAAACACACAGAGAGGAAAACACACAGAGTTAGTTCTGTAATGGGTGACCGATCACAAATTACAGTGTTAGCAGAGACTCTGGCAGGTATAGAACTAACAGGGAAAACTAATTACCAAAGGCTTGAATATACAAGTAGGTTTTTAGCCTAGACTTAAAGACTGAGGCTGTGTCTGAGTCCCGAACATTAACAGGAAGACTTTACATGCCATGCTGTGATTTTAAAATAAATAAAAGCATTGATAGTGTTTCTTTTAAAGTGGTATATGTTGTTAAATTCAGTTGGTAAGTATTCTAAAAATGTAAAAAGTAACTGTATTCTAAATACAACCTTTTCAAAATGTATTTTTGACTGAGTACAGATACTCAGTTTCTGTATTCGGAGCACTTATTCCCAATAACTGAATTACATTACATTCCGACATCAGTAACTGGTTAATTTGCTCAGTCTAATTAGTAATATGAGCTGCATTGTTGATGGTTGTGGAAATGCTTCATCAAGAGTACAAACCACTGTTCATTTCTACTAATATACTTAGAGAGAGAGAGATTTGTGCAAATCATGAATACAAGCGATATGACACCATGAATATTATGATACGGATATTGAGGTAATACAAAAAAATCATTGAGGGTCGGCAGAGGATTAGCAGGAAAACCGTCTGAGACTGGGAGTTGTATCCACTGTTTTCCCATGGACAAAGTTACAATCTGGAGATAGTGACAATGTTTGGAGGCAGCAACATTATGACATTATTTGGCCTTCATACTCTTCAGCAGATGACAGCAACTTAGCAAGCAGGAACACAGGCAGGAACAGACGCCCGGGAAGTCCTCCCAGCACAGCGGATGAATACATTCATGCGACTGAAGGATGCAAAGGCTAAAGATAAAAAGTCATAAGCAGGTATATTTTGTCTGTATTGGTCAAAGCATGTGTGTACAAGAGCTGAAATGTGAAATAAAGTGAACTGTCCCTTTAACAAGGTTGTATTTTAGGTCTGGTCAACAGGACAGAGATCTCGCTAGTGGACAAAAGGACTAACAAATGACAAGCAGAGTTTGTGGTGTATCCTGACAGTGTGGTAATCTTGTGTTGTCATGTATGTCATGGTGTGTGTCTGAAAAGTGAAGCAGTCCAAAATTCAAGAGTTAAAAACCTTCACAGTGACCTGGACAGTAAAAGGTTTGTAGTATTTTGTGCTTTAAAACCTATAAAACCTATTCTTATACAGTCATATGCAAAAGTTTTGGCACCTTTGGTCAAATTAAAAGTTTGTTCAGTTACTGTTTATATGACGCATATAACACATATGGGAAAAATATGTGATAAAATGTGGGAAAAACGCCAGGTTTGTTCTCTGTAGAGGAAGTATTCACTTATTTTCCTCAGAAAATAACAGTGTAATTTGCCGTGGATGTTCCAACTTTTGCAAACGTATCTGTTTAGAAAACATCTGTATTTTGTGACATCCCTCCTATTAACATGCTTCAGATGGTCATAACAACTCATAACCAGCACTGTGACTTTTGATTATCATAAAGGTCTTTGACAGATTTTCAAAATAGATTATACATCCGTAAGGATGTATGTGAGGAAATGATAAAAAATGAAAGATACAAAATGAAAATGAGCTAAAGATAAGAAATGAATGGTTCACATAAAATTCAAAAGATTGCTTTATCTTATGACTGATCTTATGAATTGCTGGTGGGGTCAGGTGAGCGAATTGGTCGACAGTCACATTGAGTTCATGGTGTTGCAGGACATCACTGATGGAGGTAATTATTTTGCAGGGGGACAGCATCCCCTGAGCATTGCGTAATTTGAGGTGGTGAAATTTCGCACAATCCCAATCTGATTTACACCTCCCAGAGCCAGATGAGCCAGGCTGATAGCAGATAACCTAAAGCTGTTAATTAACCGCTGGGCTGTGGAGAAACCCTGGGGGCTCTGGCTGTTTTTTAGACCCCCAGGAACAGAATCAGAGCACGTTGCTCTGCAGCCTTTTTTTAAGGCTGAAAAGAGAGCTGGAGGAGCTACGAACCATGTCCGCTGCCTTTGGCAGATCAAATGTTTTTAGCTTTTTACACATTAGTCGAGGAGCTGCGAGAACTCAGCAATTAAAGCCCTCCGAATGCCTCTTACTATCTCTGTTAAATCAGCCTCTCAACGAAGGAAAAACTAATTAAGTTTCTACACTGTCAAACACAAATGCCTCGCGCTGCACTCATCATAGATTTGCCTCTCTCGTTTATTTCTACACAGGAATTAACAAAGACCCACCAAAAGTCTCGAGACGGAAACCTGCTATTTTGCTCTGACTGTATGTTGGCAGCATGTTGCGTTGGCGTTCGCTGCATATGGACGGGAAAAAACACGTCTGTGATATTAAAGTATAATCTAATTTGAGGAAGAGCATCTTGATGATTTCTTTGTTTCTTGGCACGATGTATTGAAGGGCTTAAGCACAGGATGAGGAGAGCTTTTTAAATCCGCTCTCACTGAAAGATTCCCATGCCACTCTTTGAGTGGGTTTGTTTTGTTGCCGTGGGTTTTCACTATTGTGCCAGTCTCTCTTTCTGTCTCTTTCTCTCTGTGCTCTCACTCACTTCCAGAAACAGCCAAGATCTCATAGTTTTGTCCTAAGAGAATTCCCTAGGCCTTCCTAGTGCTTTCCAAATAGGTTCATTAAAGATAAGGGCAGTGCTAGATGCTGAGCCCCAACAATAAAAGCAGGAAAGACCTCCAGCCTTATTCAGTTAACTCTAGCACTTGTGTGTTCCAGTATTACACTGCAGCTATACCACAAGCTAGAATGGCACCTTAATGCAGTAAAAGATCTATTTGATTTATTAAGAAAATAAAACCTGACTGAAAAACATGTGTATAACTGCTGTTATATCAACCCCTCAATTTTTTCTTTTCCTTTTTTTAACACTAGCTGTCAACATTGGTGGTCTAACTAATTAATTAATATACATCAATATACACTAAATCTGGAATCATTGTTTTCAATAATATAAAACCAATTTCTTTACAACACTTGCAATATTATAATGTGATGCTACAGCTAATTTGTAGGAAGCTGTAGAAATGATGAAATGTTAGGTGTGGCAGATAATGCAATGTACATATGAATGCAGAACACGCTACAGTTAGCTCACGTAGCTGAATGCAGTCCCTCAGCTCCCACTGTGTAGTCAGTTACAGTACATAGTAATGTTAGTCCAGTTTGATATCAAGGGGTGGTCATTAGATAGATATATGGAAAGAATGCCCTTCTTGGGGTTAGCCTTTAGCCTAGCATGGACAGCAGCAGCTTGCATCAGCTGCATCAGGCGACGCTGTGGTCTCAGGGCCTGGTCCCATCTGCTTCTGACAGCATGACTGACTGTAATAGTTACCAAATTCCAGCGGTGTCCAGCAGCTGTAGATGTATGACTGATTATATGGGAAACAAATATGAGACGAATGACTTCAGCAATTTGGATGTGACAATATTTAGCACAGGTTTTGCTGGCCTCAGAGAAATCACTGCATGCTTACATATACACACTATAGGTTTGATTATATATTGTTTAGTTCAGTTTTTACTATTTTGCACAAAAAAACTTTAGATTTACTTGATTTTCATTAAATATGGTTCTTAGTCAAAGTGAAGGGACTTCAGCTATATATACATATGTGTGTGTGTAGATAGATAGATAGATAGATAGATAATTGATCCCAAAGGAAATTTAGCAGCCAGTATCAGTCACACAACACAGGACAGTTATAATAATAAGGGTGATCCATCCATCCATCCATTATCTAAACCGCTTATCCTTCTGGGTCGCGGTGGGGTGCTGGAGCCTATCCCAGCTGTCATTGGGCAGAAGGCAGGATACACCCTGGACAGGTCGCCAGTCCATCACAGGACAGACAGACATACACATTCACTCACACCTAGGGGCAATTCAGCATGTCCAGTCAGCCTGACTGCATGTTTTTGGACTGTGGGAGGAAACCGGAGTACCCGGAGGAAACCCACGCAGACACGGGGAGAACAGGCAAACTCCACACAGAAATGACCCTGGTCACCTGGCTGGGAATTGATCCCAGGCCATTCTTGCTGTGAGGCCACAGCGCTACCCACTGCGCCACTGTGCCGCCCATAATAAGGGTGATACAATATAAAAAGAAGAATATATACAAAAATCTACAGGCATATATACAACTAGAAATATACAAAAAAATACAATAGATCTATCCTGAGATAAAATATATGTGAAATGCTAATAAAAACAGAAAGTATTGATTAGTAAAACAGAAAAAAAAGCATACATTTCATTGTGCCCTGTCACTGACAGCCTGTCCAGGGTGTTTTCTGCCTTCTGCCCGATGACCACAGGGATAGGGTTACCCACTAATACCCCCCAGACCATGAACGACCCTGGCGTTTGAACTTTACGCTGATAACAATCTACATGGTCCTTTTCTTCTTTGGCCCAGAGAACACAATATATAAAGGTTCGTCAGACCCCAGTACACGTTTGCACTGAGCATCAGTCCTTTTCAGATTAACTCAAACCCAGAGAAGTCAGCAGTGTTTCTGGATGTTGTTGACATATGACTTCCAGTGTGCATTGTACAGTTTTAACCTGCATTTGTGGATGCAGCAATATACAGTGTTCATTGACAACGTTTTTTAAGCATATTCCTGAGCCCATGTGGTGATATCCATCACAGAAGCATGCCAGTTTTTAATTCAGTACTGTCTGAGGGATTGAAGGTCACACGCATTTATTTTTTTATTTCTTGACCTTTTCCTTTTATGCACAGAGACTTCTTGGGATTCCCTGAACCCTTTGATGATATTACGTACTGTAGAGGGTGAAATACCTAAAATTCTTACAATTTCTGGCTGAAGACTTATTTTTAAACAGTTGGACTTTTTGTTGATGCATTTTTGGCAAGTGGTGAGTCTCAACCCATCCTTGCTCACAAAGGCCTAGACCTTTCCTGGACGGGTTTAATACCCGAGCATGATTACATTACCTGTTTAAGATGTAAGGTACACAAAATTGGGCTAATGTGGTCGAATTTCCTGGTTTTGCTGAGAACTCTGGCTGCAGCGTTCTGGACTAACTGAAGCTTGTTAAGGTTTTGGCTGGAACAACCAGAAAGCAGAGCGTTACAGTAATCTAACCTGGACGTGATGAAGGCGTGAACTAACGTTTCTGCATCCTGTAGCGACAGTGCATTTCTTAATTTAGCGATGTTACGCAGGTGGAGGAAAGCTATTCTGGTAATATTGGTAATATGCTCATCGAAGGCCAGACTGGGATCAATCGTGACACCAAGGCTTTTTACAGATGTGCCTGGGGCAATTGAGAAACTATGGAGATTAAGAGTAAACGTAGGCAGATTATCCCTAGGGTTTGTTCTTTGCATTTTAGAGTTTTAATTAGCATTTGTGGATGCAGTGATGAACTGTTTTCACAGACAGTGGTTTTCAGAAGTGTTCCTGAGCCCATGCAGTGATTTTCACTACAGAATCATGTCTGTTTTTAATGCAGTGCTGCCTGAGGGCCCAAAGATCACAACCAGCAAATACTGGTTTTTGGCCTTGTCCCTTACATACAGAGATTTCTCCAGATTCTCTGAGTCTTTTAATGATATTTTGTACCGTAGATGATGAAAAGCAAAAGTTCTTTGCTATTTTATGTTGAGAAACATTATTATTGAAATGTTGCACTATTTGATCATGCAGTCTTTCACAGAGTGGTGAACCCCTCCTCATCTTTACTTCTGAAAGACTCCGCCTCTCTGAGATGCTCTTTTATACTCAGTCATGTTACTGACCTGTTGCCAATTAACCACCAGGTGTTTTTTAAGCATTACACAAATTCACCAGCCTTTTGTTGCCCCCGTCCCAACTTTTTTTCAACATGTTGTTGGCATTAAATTCAAAATGGGCACATATTTTCCAATAAATAATAAAATTTCTCAATTTCAACAATTGATTTGTTGTTATTATACTATTTTCAATGAAATACAGGGTTTAAATGATTTGCACATCATTTTGTTTTCATGTACATTTTGCACAGCATCCCAACTTTTTTGGAAATGGGGTTGTATATGTACAAAAAATAATAATAATTTGATAAAAATGTTACATATCTTGTCTTTGTAGCATTTTTGTTCAAATACAGATCAAAGTAGATTTATGAATAACTTCTTTCTGTTTTTACCTATAGTCCCAATCTTTTTGAATCAGGTTTGTATATAAACTATACCATAAAACAAAATGTCAGAAATGTTATTCATACCGCAATGTCAATTAAAATAAAACTATGCATTTTGTGATTCCACAATATCTGAGGAAGCTGTTAAATGTTAAGTTACAATAAAAACAAACTTCCAGAATGTTGAAATGTGGAGATCAAATCTTGAGGCAGATAACTTATCAGTAAATTACTATAAATAGATGATTACAGCATGTATCATTTAGCAACCACACAAAAACTTAAAAATATAATCAAACATGTAAAAACACCTTCCAGTGCATAATTTATAGCATATCAATCTGCACTGTAATTAATCTACATTAATCTACAAGTGATTCCAAGCTTTTGAACACTAATTAATAACATTATTTTGCTTATCGTTATCATGACAGCAGCAATATAAAACAATGAAAACCCAATTTGACTTTACATAAATACAAATGCAGCCTCTGATTTGATATTGAAAAAGCACATAGAAAAGGCGCATCTTTAAATAAAAGGTACTAAATGGTCACTGGGTGGGCCTCAAGGGTACATCTTCAGTATCTGTATTTAGGTAACATAACTGTACCATATTCTATGGCAGCTATAATATTTAATGAGTACTACAACATTTGTCCTGAATCCAGCCTTTTTATTTTACTCTTCTGTTTTAAAAAATAGGCTATAAAAAAGGTACAAATACGTACCTTTCCAGTAGAAAAAACTTTAAGGTACACGATTGGACCTTCAAAGCCTTGTTGTATGTTTGAGGGTACATTTACATTATTTGTACCTTAATTAATGCAAAAAGAACGAGCACAGTACCTTTTTCTGACAGCGTACGAAGGAGAAATAAAGAAGGTTAAAACGTTTACCTTAAATGCCACATTTTCCGCTCTGTTGGCTCTTTATCCGTCTGAGGTATCTGCAGATTTAACACACATAAATGCAGAGGTAGAGGCATCATTCCTCTCAGAGATAAAAAAATTGTATTTAACAGCCTGACTGCCAGCACGGCCTAAATCCTGAAATCAATATGACAGCTTCAGCAAGACTTTGCTTCAACCTTCAGCTGCTAGGTCCAGTCAGAGAAGACTGTTTGGCTTAAAAAGTTAACGGCAAAACTTCCACATTCATTGGTATCGGTTTCCTCTTTGCAGTGCTTACAAGCCGTGGACTTCATGCCATTTTTGAATGCTGTCCATGCACTGACACGTTCCTGGGTTATTGGTATAATAATGCTTATGTTAGAGCTGCTCGACTAAATCCGCAGAGCTCTTTTTGAGGAGTTTTTCTTCTCCCTATGCTCCTGCAGCGTGCTTCTCGCAGATGAGCCACGAGTTTGGGCCGTGGCTTTATCTGCATGCATCTGCAAATCAATGCCTCTGTGAAAGGATGCGTCCAGAGAGCAGAAAATGTCTGCCCTTTTCAAGCGCCCCTCACCGCCTCTCCACTTCCATCATTTCTATCCCAGCTCCCAAGATCAATATATGTCTTGGCTAAGAAGATGCACTTTGAAAGAATAAGTGCATGGCCTGACCACAGAATATTTCGGTTTAACCCTGACCATAACTACTGTCACGAAGAGAGAGGACACTGTCTCCCAAACTGGGACGAGAAAAGACTCAAAGACTGTTACAGAGACAAAGCACGAAATGCCAAGTTTCAGCAATCAATCCAAAGCGTGATCAGACTTTGAATGACAACAGGATTTGACAGATCAGGGTAAGGTATGCTAGTAAGTTATGTCGATACACTGATGGTCAGAGCAATGGGAACCTTAAGGCCCTGACTGATGTGTTCTAAGACTCAGTTGATGCCAGAAAAGGTAACACTGCGTAATTATGACCCACCTCTAAGAATAGCTGCACTGATTGCACCTTTAAGAACTGTCAAACAAGTTTCACTATTCTGCACTGCACTCAGACCACGTATCCGAGTCAAAGCAGCTCTTGCAAACGGAACACTTACAGAATGTGGGCGTACGTAATTGACTCGCATTTTGCATCAGCATCAGCGTCCACGTCTCACGTGGTGCACTTGCCATAATTACATGGTTTGTTTCTAAACAGGCCTCACCATATGCCTATAGCTGGTGGAGCCCCCACAGGTAAGGCTGATCAGCAGGAGGCCAGCCTATGAAAAATTGTATATCAACAGCATCATGCAGCCCACAGTGAAAACACACTAGGTTTCAATGCAGAAAGCCATAATCAGAATCATGGCAGTTTTACGGCAACAACAGAGGCTTTCGAATGCCAACACTACAACAGGATTATAGTATGGAACTGTATTGGTAAAAAGTAGGTGCTTGTAATAAAGTGCGCAGTAAATATATATATATATAAATAATATATATATATATATATATATATATATATATATATATATATATATACACACACACACACATACATACATACATACATACATACATATATATATATATATCCCAATTCATATATAACCATAGGCCAATTAACCCTGTTATATCTATGGTGTCATGGGCCACACCTCACCTTCATAGACACCCTCAATTCCAAATTTCCCACTGTCTTTGCTATCTGTTTCCATGATAACAACTAGGAGTGTAACAATAAAACAGACACATTTTGATAAACAAATTGATGACATAATTGCAATAATTGAAATTTATTTTTGTTTTTGTTTTTTAATTTTTGGGTAATGGATATTATGCCAATCCATTTTGGTAGCAACATCAAGTTCATTCAGCAGTGCTGTGGCAGTTTGTAATGAGATAAAGCCATAACTGAACCAGCAAAGGCAGTAAAACCCTTTTTTTATCCTTTTTTAAATCTAACTTCTAAAGTGTATTAACTGATATGTTTGAGTGTATTGCCTGGATTTTGTTTGATTTGTTGCTGTAGTGATTACAAATGAAGGCTCAAATCTAAATGGCAGGGATTTCCCGCTGCGTTACTAGCACCTCTTTTGTAGTCCATTTTACGTTTAAGGCGCCTCAATGTAACTGCAGCAACGTTTATAGTGGAATGGAAAATGAGAAGGTGGGGATAAGAAGCTGACCTCAGCTTTGTATTGTGTGTGACTTTACTGTTTAAGAGCTTTGGCAACTTCAGTAGTCAATTTCATTAGTGTTTTATAAAATATCCCACACTAGAATCTTCTGAACTCTGGGGATATGCAGGTTATACAGATCCAGTCCACCAATTTAGATTCTCCTTGTTCTATTTTGCTTTTGGTCTTCAGCCTCCTGCAGGGCTGTATCTGCAGTAACGGTGATGAGACGAGCTCCATCAGAGCACAGTCAGAGTTACAGCTCGCCTACCAAACAGAGATGTGGCTTCTCTAATGGTGCAATTCAATACTATGAATTCCCAAAACTTTTTTTGTTTTTTTTGGTCATTTCCTTTGTTGCCTCTAAAAGGTGCTTGTTGAACAGTGCTTGCTGAAGGGATAACTGGCACAAGCGTTTCCTTAGAAGACATAAAACAAAAGTGCAATATTTAGATTAAAGTAAACTATAAGCTGCATCTCAATATTAAATTAACTGAACATTATGAGTTGATGTACAGTCTGATCATTTGTTTTTATATAAAGTGTTGCTCTTTACTTCTGGCTGAAGTGAGTTTACCAGATAGAACCCAAATAGAAGTGGTTTCTACAACCTAATAAAGGTTAATAGCTAACAATTTGCACATCACTGATGGAGATTTATTTGCATCGCCTGTTCAAAATTGGCAATTGAATCCTGTAGGAAGAAGTAGCTGCTCCTCATGTTTTCTCCACAAGGCAGAAGTTGGCTTCATATTCACCACCTTCTCATTAAAATTTTCCATTCCGCCTTAAATGGGGTAGCAGTAACATGTAACTGCTGCTCCAATTAAGGTGGAAGGGAAAATGAGAAAAATAAGAATTGAATAAGAAACTGGCTAACTTTAGCTTCATGTTTCTCCTCACTCTGGTAATTGACACATTTAGGCGATGTCTTCATAAATGACTTAGCGTATTTGAGATATTAGGACAGGTATCTGATCCTCGCATTCAGCAATGTCAGCCCACTGTCACCATTCAGTCTATCACTCTTTGCTCATAATTACTGTACCTGACTGAGAGACTTTGCCATTTCAAACCTCCAAACATCCTGGAACTGGAAAAAAACTGGTAAACCTGCATAATAAAGCTTTTTTTTACGTTCAAATGGTTGCTTTGATGAATATCATGGATCTATAGAAACCATTCCTGCATTTTATTGTATGAAATTTAACTGTATTTGACTCACAGCACATATTGTCTTGCATCCCTTATATCACGACACCCATAATAACAACATTGTTATCTTTGTAACTCACTCAAGATTTTCCAGAAGGTACTCGAGACTGTTGCATATATCATTGAAAGGGAGGAAACCCACAACCAGCAGGATCTCACAAATACACTTACCCCTGCCTATTCAGTTTAGAGCATTTTAGCCCCGCCCATTCACATTAAACTTATAAGGAATATTCCAGTCGGGACTGCTTTTTGAATGTGGAACAATAGAGGGCATCCAATTAAACCAGAGATCATTTACATATACAGTCACATGCATAAGTTGAAAATAAGTCACCAAAGCTCCTCACAGAGAACACGCTTCTGCACATTTTAATGCACAATCACTGTTTATTTGCTTAATTTAAGATATTGGGGAAAATAACAAGTAAAATGTGGCCTTTGTAAAAGTTATGGCACATTGTATGTTTTACATTTTATTTTTTCTCAATATGTAAAACTCAGCAAATAAGCAGAAACAGAAATAAACACTAAAATTTGGAGAAAAAAAGCCATATTTAAGTTTGTTCTCTGATGTGTTCATTTATTTTCTTAGAAAATCAACAAACATGTAATCTGACCACGGTGTTAAAATGAATGACCGTTTTTGATACATAAAACCACAGAAACATCATTGATCTGAAGGAAAAAATTGTTATCCATCACCATATAAAAGAAGCACTACGTTGTCTCTACTGTTGCACTGTGGTGTGTCTCAGTGCTTCTGAATGAAATTCAAATCTCTAAGGACTTATTATTGATTTGGTTCATTAGAGAAACAATACACGGCAACTGAAGTGTGAAGCGTATTCCTGTTTGTTTGTTTAAAATCATAGTTAAAATAAAAATCTATGAAAGTCAAATGTGACAACAGCGTTAAGAAATCACATAATTACCAAAGAAGAGAAGATTAAAAGGCAGAAATTGCTGCTTTTTGGCTTTGAAAGTGGCTTTTGGGAATCCCAGATTCTTTAACACAAAATAATTTAATTCCATGATAGACAGTGTTTTGTTTCTGTAACAATAACAAGGAAAATGGGATTTCTCTCCAGAGCTTAATCAATGCTGTACGTTTGCCACTCATTCTTTTCCTGGCTAAATGCATCAACAATGGAGTATTTGGATAATCACTCTCTAATTTGGCTACTGAACCAGTTGTGTTGTTCTGGACTTGTGCTTTAGCGGTTGGGTTCCGAAATCACCCATGAGCATATACTCCAATTCAGAGCCATTCTAACCATTTAAAAGCCAAACAACTGAATTATTAAGTGCGCTGTGTGCCAGCAAAGAAAGCACACCCAGCCATCTGAAAATAGGGGGAATGATAAATGCTTATCTTTTTCATATTTATCCTTTCCATTTTTATTTATAGCCCAATATATATGCTTATCTTTTTCTTCCTGCCTTATCTTTTGGAAGCATTTTGAGTATGTAATCTAAAAAGGAAATCTCAGGCATCTGCCCAAACCTTTTTTAATGTCTTTAATGCTGCAAAAGTAAAAGAACTTGGCTTGAATCACGTAAACACAGCAGAAAGACTGGCAAATAACATCCACGAGTGCTGCTTTAATGCTGTGGGTCAAGAGGAGGCTTTACAGAAGAGAAAAAGTATTAAACAACAATATGTCTGCATTCAGACAGTTTTACGTAATTCAATCCGCCTCTCAAAAGCATTTCTACAGCACTATAAATACTTGAGAAGATTATTAAATTCTTACTGCGAGCACGTAGCCGTTATGTAAAGATGATAAATTAAAAACTTCATTAATTATTTTATACATTTACCATCCACTTTATTGAAAAAATCTACTTTGTACTTCCACTTACTGGCTGTATATGAGGTCTACTTACCTTACAGATGCACTATATGGATGTACAATTACTGTATTATTAATGTTGTCAAAAAGTAGAGGTTTCTAATACAGTTAAGAGAGGAAAACCCTACCCTTGCATACAACTGTATATAAACTTAATAAGCTTTTTACTGTCTAGTAAAGTTACTACTTTGGAGTTTTGTTCCAACAGTGACATTTTCATGTACGCAAATATTGATAATCAGCTATTACGGTTATGATTTCTGTTGCCGTCCCCTAATCTTTCATTTTTAGGTATAACAAAGGTACTAAGTAAAAAATGTCTTAATATACTCTGAATTTTGCTGCATTTCACTGTAATAGCATGTTTTTAAGTAGGATAGAAAAGCCGTTCTGAGTATAAGTTCTTAAAGGGGCAAGAAGATCGTACAAGATACAAATACTTTGTTTTATTTTTTTTTTAAATTAGTTAATGCTTACCCCTGAATTAGCTCACCACTACAATATGGCTAATCATTTTGTAATTTTTAAAATATTGATATACTTATATAACTGCATGGTACTTGGATGTCTTGCTTAAGTTGCAAAGCTGAAGTCAGTTTCTTGCTCGCCAGCTTCTTGTTCAAATTTTCAGGTTCCACCTTATATGGTGCAACAGTTAGCGATATAGTTAGCTACATTTTGGCACCTTAGGCACCATTTAGGGTGGAACGAGAAAATTAAAACAAGGATCCTGCGAATTAAGCTGACTTCAGCTGCATAAAAAGTCAAACGTTGAGGGACATTTTACAAGAAAGTATTCTACTTTTGAGGAGAAGTTTCCTGCTGGAGATGCAAGAAAAGCAGCTGTAGCTGAGCTAAATCATTTAGCCTACACTAGGACATTAACACATACTGGGGCAGATTTACAGCCAAGATGGTGAAATGTTACTTCAGTAAAATGGACATGAAATGTTGTGGCTCCAAAGATGGTTAGATTTTCGTTGAAATGTGACAGAATAGCTCTTCTACACATTTGGGTTGCCGACCCCTGTAACAGATAGAACCTGCTGGGTGTTAGTGTGATTTAGTTAGAGTGTCTTGAAGCTCTCAGTCATGTATAATTACCTAGTACTTTTTGATTTGTAACTCACAGTTAACCAGCTAATACCTAGAACATAAAAGATACTGCATAAGAAAGTGTTGCCCTACTAGTTCATTTCATACCTAAACATGTTTCAGTTCGTGCACACATCAGTCGGCTTTCTGTAAGTTTGTTTTTCTCTTGAACTTGCTGGCACATCTGACAATGTTCTATACAACAATGTCCTGGGCGGGCGGGCAGGCGGGTGTGCTGCCTAAAAGGAATCTCTTTTTTCCATTAGCAACCGGAGATTGTTTTCTTTCACCTTTTGCTGGTTTAGAGCCCAAAGAGCTGACAGAGAGTAAATGTTGCCATCCACCCCCTACCTTTTTTTCACTTCACTTCTAATTCTCAGTAACAAGAAGGTACACATCCCAACTCCCTCTTCACAAATGAATGGGTGCCTGGGGAGCGCCACGCCTACAGGCCCTAATCTTCATCAAAAACTGATCAGCTTCTCTGCCCATCCTGCGATCATCATGGCTGTGGGAACACAGAAGCATCTGCCACGTACCCTTGAGATCGGGATTGCGCTTCAACTATTGTGTTAATTAATATGTTAAAGCAATGTGAAAGGGAGTCTTCCTCACTGTCAGACTTCATTAGATTCTCATCAGAGCTTGAGGTGTGACACGAAGTCGCTGTACTTACAAATCTGAACAATGTGTGGAAGACTTTGTTGACAATTAAACCTTTTTAACATCTACAATAAGAAGTATCAGTTTTTTTGCAGCATTTTGGTTCAATTTTGGCTTATTAGTTTTGGGAAACCGTCTTTAGTTCCTGAAGGTTATGAAGGTGAATCTGTTGGACTTTCAAAGCCCCCATAAATTAAATGGAATTCATGTCAGGAGACTGGTCAGGCCGTGCAAGTACCTCATTTTTAGAGACCAGTCTTGAGTTATTTTGGCTGCGTATTTGGGGTCATTGTCTTGTTGAAACATTTATCTTCTTCCTACATTCTTTCTTGGCCAATGAGATTAATTGTTACTCTAATATTTCCTGGTATATTACTCATTCATATTTCTTTCAATGTTGTGCAACACTCCAGCACAATCTGCAGAGAAGCAGCCGCATATCATGATGCTCCCACCTCCATACTTCACTGTGGTTATGGTGCTGTTGGGAACATACATGCTATCCTTCTGTCTCCAAATATGATGAACTGAATTATTGCTTTATGTTTGTTTTTCGTCTGACTTGATTACATTCTTCCAAAAGAGTTGTGAACTCTTGGAAGTTTCTCCACTGTTTTCGTTTGGTTGTTTGTTTGTTTGTTTGTTTTTGGCGTTTATGACAAATTACCTTACATACTACTAGGTGGTAACTCTAGAAAACACTGGAAAAGTTTATAATTAGTCTGTGTATTGATTTATCAGAAGTTATTCATCAAAAGATATTATTTGAAATTGAACAATACATTCAATCAAGTTTTATTATAATCCAGATCTATATTTTTACACGCTATTTTAGTATATGATCTTAATGCACACTAGAGCATATTTTAGTAGATACACTTATAGATTAAACCTTGTTCAAAAAAACATTTTTGCAAACAATCTGTAAGTTGTGAAAGGCCTAATTTTTGCATTCAGACATGATCTGACTGTAGCCAATAATCAGTATAAGTTTTGTCAACTTGCAATTCTCTTTCAACTGAAAGTTATTGCCAAAACTTCTAAAACTTATAATACAATGCATCTCACTACAGCTTTAATTGGACCTGAAATTATGATCTAAACATGAAAATACCCCCCAAACCAAGCTGACAATTATTATTATTCAGCACTCTGTGGTCTGGTTCTGTGAACTTGTGCCTGAGCTGTTGTTGATTCTGGACATTTCCACTTCATCATGATAACATTTACAGATGCAAACCCTCTAAACGTTCTGCTCAACCTTCTGGTAGAGCACATTGAGTCACTATATATGCTCTGATTTTGCCACAAAGTGCCATCTCGACAGTTTGGTAGATGTGAATATTTAAAAAAAATGATAATGATATTGCCCCCAAACAAATAAAAATACAAAAAAAAAGTCTGGTGAGGACATGAAAGGGTTAGAATGGGTGTCCACATACTTTTGGCCATATAGTGTATTTGAGGAATGATGCCTGAATCCAACATGAATAGTCTGGTCCCTTTAGGTTCAACTTACAATTTAGTTTTTAATTTCGTCTGTGTTCATAAATGAAAATTAATATGACCAAAAAATTGTGCACGCTCTTATATACACACAAGCACCAACCCTGGGACAAGCCTATGTAATTTAGATGGCATTGTCTCAATTATGTCATTGTTTAACAGCCTTTATCAAGGGATGAATGTCCAACCAAAAGACATGAGATTTTAGACAAAAATACATGTAACCAAGATCCCCACCAATATTCCTCCAAATACATCCCAAATAATTCATAAATACATCCTTTTGTTAAAAACATTATTCAACAGCTTGTCCATCTTAGCATCAGATGGGTTATCAGATCGTTGGTGGACCTTGACACTGAAACAGATTAAATTAATTTTCTGCTTGCATGTCAGAATTAACAGCGATCTGCTTGATGTGACTTGTGAAATTGAGCCTGTATTTACAAATATCAAACTTGTTGATGTCCCCTGACGCATTACCTCATTATAAACCTTCTGAAAATTTGTTGCAGTACCTAATGACTGCATGCCCATCAGATCCTGTTTGCTTCAGCTAATTAATTCCCTGGTTGCCTAGGTTTGATTTTGAAGCTTGATTTGAGGCTCTAAATTGAATATCTTTTGTGTCTTCACAGTGGCCCTATCTGCGAGCACAGAGGTGTTGTGGAAAAACATATCAAGAAAGATCTACCAGTCATCTGCTGCCCAGATCCCAGAGAAACCGTAAGTCTTGAGAGACATTTCTTCTTTTGTGAGCCCTGTTGAAGAGTTGTAGTGATAGTGATCTGTACCAGGAGGCAGGATGTACATGCTTCAGCACCCCAGATTTAGTCGTTGGTCATAGCGCTGTGTTACTCAAAAGCATAAAAATTCCACTGCATTCCATCCTGCTGTTCTACATGCTCATTTCTGCCATCACTTCCCACTTACGGTGCATTAAAAATGAGTCACACTCCTAACTGAGTGCACTGGACCAGGCCTTGAAAATTTATAGTAGCCTGCTTTTCCATGCAGAAGCTATGTTGCTATTCTGAGGGCCTTTTTTCCAACCCCAGATCAACCTCACCGTGGCCTGAGCTATCAGTGCCTGAAAGAGGTTCGACGATGAGTCTCAACAGATCAGAAGTAGCATCAGCTCTCAAGGGGAAAACTCTGTTGAGATCAGATGATTGGTGCAGTGCAATGAATGGGACTGATCTAGCAGCATGTGGTCTTTGCTTCAGAGGGCTAAAAGAGGGGAACGTGCCGAGGAATCTGTGTCTGCTGCTGTCGGCTGTCTCTGCATCTCCGATGCATCAAGGCCCTTTTTTGCATCTCCAACCAGCCATTGATTGCCAGCTTAAAAGGACAGATTTGTCACTTGCAGAAACAAACACCAATTCATTTCCTTCCAAATGCTCAGCGGCGGACCATTACGTCCCACGGCAAGCTTTCCCCTCTCTCCAAAACAGCCCCTTATTTGCACGAGTCGGAGGAGTGCCGCCAGCTGCATTTCGCTGAGGGGATTCAGTGCATAATATCTTTGAGGGAAGAGTGTACCTCAAGTGCCAGTTGCGGACACCGGAGGAGTTAACGTTGTGTGATCTGCCAAACCGGCAAAGGCTCAGCACATCAGGAACGCTTTATTAGAGGTGGGACGTGGGCAGAATGCTAAAGCTGAATGGGGGAGACCACCTAGTTATCTCAGAGACGTCTACAAGTTCCCCACTGAAAAGTAAGCTTCTGTGAAAGATTCCATCCTTGAAAGATCTTCGGGTGTCACAAACAATGTGATCAAAGACTCCAGGGCATGCCCAGATGTGTGAGTGAGTTGCTTCCTGCTGTGGTTGCATTGTGACAGTTGTTGGAAGCAGATAACGGTTGGTTCTTTCGCTGAACACGAGGAATGATTTTCTTCACTAGTCCACCCACACCGTCCCAGTGATGTTCTATGAACAATTCCCCACAGGTCTGCTTCATGCCAAAACGTTCAATCCACAGAACCCAGTCAAAGACGATCTTTACCCACCCGGGGAGAACGTTTAAGTGATCAAAACCAACAGTGTATTCCCCCCGACTTCTTAAGCTTCCCCTCTTTCACCCATTTCTGGTCTTTACTTGCATGAACGTGATCTGTAATAATCAGGTAGCGGGGTCTGCGCAAGACCACGTTAACAGCTACTGCAGCAAACCTCGTCAGCTGCAGGAAACCCTCTCATCTTGTCCCTTTCTCTGGAGGACCAATCTCTAAAACTCTTTATGTGCCTTTTTCAGGCTGGCTCCATGCACGTCCCAGCACAGAGGTGCGCTAAGCTTTGACATTCAGCTTCGGTTCCCCCGAGGCAGCCGAAGTCTGATGTGCTGACAGATTCGCAGTGGCTGTGCCTGGCTCTGATGTTCTGATAAAAAAGAGGAGAGAGAGAGAGAAAAAAAGAGAGAGAGTGAGAGAGCAGGAGAGACACTGCAAGGCTGAGAGGCTGTTTGGGATGTATGGAGACGAGTTCCCCCCCACCCCCCACCCCCAGAAGTGCATTTGCACAGTAATTTGACTGCTTACGCAATGACTGAATGGCTGTTTATTGATGTGCATTATTCCATCTCAAGCTTTCTCAGCCTTAAAAGCATTTCACTGGATTCAACTTAATTTACGCTCGTTGCCATAGCAAATAAATAAACAAGGGTGATATATGCAATGAAACTTCTCTTCTTTTTGGTTACAAGGATTGAAATACAGTAGCTCTGTCATTTGTGGTCTACCGCAGAGCTTTTGCTTTATAGTCACACTCAACACTACGACGTCTAACGCTGAGAGGTAGAACTCTAATGCACAAACCTTTGCGAGCTACCAGCAGAAGCTGCCTTGGAATAATTAAATAGTTCTCTGTAATGCAGAAATAGTTGAAATGAAAAGATGGATGCTGAGGTAAGTGCAGTTGCTGAGAATAGAGGAGGCTAAGGGTAATGGTTGTTGCTAAATTCAGAGGGTTGTGATGCCTTTTCAACCCTAAAAACCTGTACTTACAGTGGAAACACTGTGTTTGGAGTTTTTTTTTTTTTTTCGTGGCGCAGTGGCCAACCATTTGAGCCTATTTTTAGCTACTCTTGACTTCCTGCACAATCACAGGTTCACACCAGAGTGCAAGGTAATTTAGGGCTTCTGAATCCACCCTTGAATGACTGTCTTCACAAACACTGTCTGAGGATGTCATCAGGGGAAATGGACACACTGACACACCAGAGTCCCTAATGAGACAATCTGCAATAGTGGGAGACTCACTACCCCAGATTAATTACTGCATTTTCCTTACAAATGTTAATGAATCCATTATTTACGTCTGGGCTTTTCTTTTGAGCCATCTAATCTTGCCCAGAAAATAGGGATTAGACAAAACACAGCAGAGCAGCGCTGATCATGGCGGCGCTTGTTTGTGAAATTGGGTTTACGGGTTCGCAGTACTCTCTGCTGACCTGACAGAGGGAATGGAGCTTAAAGGGCAGGGGAAGTCATCTTTTCCCCAGGGAGAGCTTGATGTTGTGGGGTGAAACTGACCTCACTTTCCCTGCCCTTATCAAAATTAATATGTTGTTTTATGTTCTCAGTGTATTCAGAACACACAGGCTGAAATATCCAAACTTAAAACGTTACACTGATCTCATTATTATTATTGTTTTAGACCAGTGAATGTACCCATGACGTACAATACAGCACCAATCCAGAGATCACTCTTTATTTGTTTAATTTCCAATAAAATGACCATTAAGTACACACACACACACACACACACACCCACACATTATCTATGCCACTTATCCTTCTGGGGTGCTTCAGGGGGTGCTGGAGCCAGTGGTCATTGGGCAGAAGGCCGGAAACACTCAGACATCTACAACCACGCACACATTCACACCTAGGGGCAATTTAGCGTGTCCAATTAGCCTGACTGCATGTCTTTGGACTGTGGGAGGAGACTGGAGCACCTGGAGGAAGCCCACGCAGACACGGGGAGAACATGGAAATTCCACACAAAAAGAACCCTGGTCACCCAGCTGGGACCCCAGGCCCTTCTTGTTGTGAGGCACCATTAAATACAAGTTATTACATTTTCAAGGTACATATTTTAAGATGATTAGACATAAGGTAATTGTCTTGTAAGAGAAAGCAGGACATCAAAGGAAAATAAGTGAAAAACAAAAGGTCCAAAAGATTTAGAGAAAATGGGACCCCTAACAACTGAACAAGACCTTGTAGACCACCAAATCTGTCACTGTCAGACAAACCGTACTTATTTCATCTTTGAAAGATGGGAGAAAGTCAAGCTGTACTCTCACTTCAGATCTGAAAGAAATCCACAGGTATTTGTGTCCATCATTCCACACTGAGAAGACAACTCAATACTTTGATAGATATACAGACAGATAGATAGATAGATAGATAGATAGATAGATAGATAGATAGATAGATACATAGATAGATAGATAGATAGATAGATAGATAGATACTTTATTGATCCCAAAGGAAATTTAGAAGCCAGTTTCAGTCACACAACACAGCACAGCTATAATAATAAGGGTGATACAATATAAAAAGATGAATGTATACAACAACTATCTACAGGCATATATACAATATAAAAAAAAAAATACAAAAAATATGCAATAAAAGACAGAGCTACTGGAAAGGCCACCCACAGCAGAGCCGGAAGGTATGTGTCTGAAGGATGTGTAGCTGTCAAAAACCTGTGATTGAGAAATGGAAAAAACAACAAAATTTGCAAATCAAACAAATAAGTTACTGGTGTTCTCAGAACAATGGACTCCCCCAGAGTACAGATTTAAACACCACTGAATGTGTTTGGGATTACTTGGATTAGAAGCAGAAACACTGTAGACTGAATTGTGGAGGTGGAAAAATATCTCTATAGATTGATTTAAAAAGCTAAGTGTAAGTCTTCCAAATAGAATCGACACACTTTTTACAGAAAATCTCAATGTATACGTATTTTATATATATATATATATATATATATATATATATATATATATATATATATATATATATACACACACACACACACACACACACATACATACATATATATATATATATATATATATATATATATAGAGAGAGAGAGAGAGAGAGAGAGAGAGAGAGTTACTTTTCTGTTAAATACATGTTTTCTGCTTTTGTCAGCGCCAGTCACTGACTTACACAGCGCTCTATGTTATCTTCCCCTCCACCATCTTTAAAGCGAGCATCTTGAATGCAACTTGACTTCTGATGTGGTGCATTTTCAGTACATTGCATTTGTTGAATAGTTACGTGTCTGCAGGCTGGGCTACCACAGTCAACAGTCATTTTGCTCCATGGATCTTTAATCTGGCCTCAGCAACTGTCTGAGAGTTACACGAGTACAGACAGAAAAGAACCGTATCTAGATTGACAGGAGAGAGAAAAACTCCTGTTTCAGTCAGACACCAACTTCTCACACTCATTTGATTCACCTCTGCATCAAAGATGTGTTGTAAAGCATTGACATGAACACCCATCGAAAGGCTTTGCAATCTGCAGGAGAACAAGCTGTTGCTAGAAACAGTGCTTTCAGTGTGGATCCAAGCATGTTAACAACCAGCGTAATTCCCTCAGTCACTGAAACGGAACGCAGTGAAAATGTATCTGTAGAATAAAAGTGATGTACTAACTCATTTAGTCAGTTTTTGAGGTCCGTTTGCAGAGAATCTGTTAAGTAACCAGTATCAACCAGTGCAGAGAGCTCAAACTGAGAGCTGGAACTGAGTCATATCTGGATGACAGAACCATCCAAAATGTCAGAGTTTTATATAAAGAGCTGTTGTTAGAGAAACAATGATGGAGACATTTAAAAGTACGATTGCTTCTAAAGTTGTCTTCAGTAATGAGCTATTTACAATGCAATCACAGTGTTTCCCAACCACAACTTTGAGGCTCCTATGCAGAGTATATTGCTGTGTTTTCACCACTCTAGCACACCTGATTCAGCTCATTATCCTTCATGAAATGAGTGTTAAGCCCTGTTCGAGCTGGATTAGTTTTCCCAGAGGAGGTTCTGAAATGTAATCTGTAAAGGATTTGACCAGCTCATTCTATGTCTGTGTAATTTCCCCCCGAATGACCAGTAGCCTGTGCTGAGATGTTATAGACTCAGCCGTGTCAGTAATTAGATTGTTATTTCATTATCGTGAGGTTGAATCAAAGAGGGCTAGTTATTACTTATTA
Source organism: Colossoma macropomum (assembly GCF_904425465.1). Lineage (NCBI taxonomy): Eukaryota > Metazoa > Chordata > Actinopteri > Characiformes > Serrasalmidae > Colossoma > Colossoma macropomum. Next base: position 42,137,222 of record NW_023494788.1, read on the forward strand.
TAAGTATCACTTATCAGACCTTATAGATGTTGCATATTCATAATGGCTTAAAATCATAGACCTTGTCAGAAATGACAGTATCTGTCCATTTAAAACTATTCCAGCTTCAGTTGGTCTTCAAAGGGGATTTTTTTTTAAATGTCCTCATAATTAAAGTATCACTATGTAACCGAAATCATTCAGAGTGGTGTGATGTGAAATACGCCACTCTAGAGAAACTCAGCGAGTCAGAATTCACAGCAGTGGTGACAGATGTCTAAAGCGCCAAAAAGTTGTTGCATAAAATAGTTACAAATCAGTTGCTTGAGGCCTGAGATGTGGTTTGATGATAGTTTTGAGGAAAAAATTGAAAAGCAAATTTATGCTGAAGGAAAACCGTCAAAGATGAGGCTTTATTCAGATTCCTTAGTATTTTACCATTATCAACATTACATGTAAAACTGTAGGTTCACTGGTGATTTTGGATGGTAATAAAATGTCTATATTTGTGTTGTAGTCATGGTAACCCCTGGTTCCCATCAACACCACTTTGAAGAAATCAGAATTGCAAAGTTTCTCTGCAATACACCATCACATCAAACCACTCAGAATGACTTAGTTTACACCCTGTTTGAATTATATGGCATAAACAAAATGTGGAATTCAAGCCATAGAAAATTCAAATTCTTGCAGTGTCACCAGGACTGGCATGATGACCCACATTACAGTCAGGAGGCCAATGAGAGAAATTCAGAAGCTCTGAGCCTTTTACCTTCCACTAGTGCTGGGAGATATTTCTTCTATACTGGTATGCCAGTACTGGTGTCACACCATTATATTATTTAGTACTCATTATTTTCAGTTTCACAGATATTAACAGACAACAAAAGAATAAATCTTCGTATGTTTTCTATTCATGAGTCTGTCTGGCTAATATTCACAATACAGCGTAAGGTTCCTGTTGGTGTAATTTTACGAGAAGCAGAACCGAATAAAACAGTCCCAACTAAAGAAGCTATGCACGTGGTTTTAAGACATCCTTTAACATCAATAACTCACTAACTCTCAATCATCTTTATTAATGTAGACTTAAATATCATCTGATCAGCCTACCTACCATCTGTCCATTAAAATACAAAACACCTAAACACCACAGAGCAGCGCTTTTGAGCATATTTGTGCACTTGTTAAAAATGTTTTTACAAGCTTTCAAGAACAGTTTGCTAAAGATTTAACCTAAGATCTCTTTTCTTTTACCTGTAGTTAGGTTTTAAAATGAGCAGCCGTGAACAAGCAGGGTTGTGTGTGGGAAGTAAGCAGATCTGAGGGCACATGCAGTCCAACATTACCTCCACCTGTCTATTCTAGCATCAATGTGGGAACTACATGACGCGGTAGCCCGAGAATTTTCTCTCTGACCTGAACCACTTCACGCTTTGAGAACTGAAACTGACCTGAGTATAAAAAATGTTGTCTGAAACTGACCTGAACTGGCCCATCTATCACCCAAAATGCTGAATAAAACCTGACAGAATAGCATCAGATACAGTGTATAAAATATAAAACATAAAACAATAACAAAATATGCTGTAATAATCAACTGTCCAAAATTAAGGCAGTGTTTCAAACCTGCTACACTAATGAGCGCACTGCTAATGCTGGTGTACTATTTGATATACTATTTAATATGTTAGCATGTGGCTTGAGATGCATATTTTAAATTCTGCTTATTCATTAAAATAATGCATATAAAGTGCATCTCAAACACTTTCTAGTCTGGATTAATTTTTAATGCCGAGTTGTTCTCAGTGTGGAGCTTATAAAGGGAGATGTTAGCTTTTATCTGTTTAATATTCAAATTATTTCGGCATTTAGAGCACGTTAGACAAAACATGTAGACCATGCACCGAGGAGCACAGTGACTTTAAACATGGCACTGTCAAGGGATACCATGGGATGCCACAAATCAGTTTGTGAAATATCTGCCCCTGTCAACTGTAAGTGCTATTTTTTGTGAAATGGAAGCGTCAAAGCAACAACAACAAAATAATAATAATAATAATAATGATAATTATAATAAATAAACTATGTGTCAGGAGCTTCATAAAATGGGTTTTCAAGTTTGGTGTGGAGGAAGTCCAGTGACCTAAACAAAGACCAGACTTAAACCTTATTAAACACCTTATTATAAATATAATAATAAATTGGGTCATTGATTGTGAGCCAGGCCTTCTCATCCAGCATCAGTGCCTGACCTCACAAAAGCTCTTTTGACTGAAAGGGCTCAAATTCCCACAAACACCCTCCAAAGTCTTGTGGAAAGCCTTCATAGCAGAGTGGAGGTTGTTTTAGCCTCAAGTCGGGGTAACTCCATATAAACATGTTAATGGACAGGGGTTTGGAATGGGATGTCCAACAAGCTCGTAAAGGTGTGATGGTCAGGTGTCCGTATATTTATGGCCATATAGTGAAATGACATTTGAACAAATATTCCAAGCTCAAACTACTGAGCCAACTTCTGAGTGCAGCCTCCGGCTTGCAGACCTAAATAACTGAACCTGCTCTGTGGCAGCATGCATTGTGAAAATTCCTATTTAATTAAAACTAAATTAAAACTTTAGCTGAGGGCCAGTAGAACTATAGCCAGGAGACATGGCCATTATGTAGTGTAGGTTCTCCACTGTAGTAGAGAAGCCATGGCCATAGATGCCTTTGGCAGCTTTTTTCACAAAGCACTGGACAGACTCCAGTATTTGTCTTCCAGAGCAGCAGCGGATTAGCCATGGGGGTAATGTGATCTCGTGATTTCATTTTCATGTTTTTTTGCAAACACAAACAAAACAAATGCATACAAATATGGTTAAAGGTTTTGCATCATTTACACCAGATGTTCAGAGAAATGAATTATTCAACAGGTGAAAAAAGCTCTAAGCCGTTCATGCTTCATAGCTTCATAGCATATTCTGCTGCCGACTCCAGCAAAACTAAATCCAAAATACCAGTTTCCTCTGCTGTATTCATTCAGTTTCATTTGCACATACATACATACATACACACACACACACACACACACACACACACAAATTATTGCTGTTGTTGGAAGAAAACCTCGTATCTCCAAAATGGTAACTTTACAGGAAAAGGAAAATCCTACTTTACTTTTAATGTAAGTCAATGGAACCAGACTTTTTTCCAAGTCATTTCTTGGTGGTCCATTCATCATGAAATGTACACACAATGTAAAGGACAACAGGCATTTTCAAAAACTGAAAAACGTCTAAAAAATGGAGATGCAAGGTTTTCTTCCCACAACAGTGATTTTTCCAAGGAAATCTGCAGGGATATTTTCAGCACCTCCAAAGTTCAGTCTTAGAAGTTGGTTGCATTTTCTGCTTTTCCCGATCCAAATATTCCTAAACACCTTCAACAGTGCTGATGTGACTCTGGGGTGGTCAGTCCATTGTTCTGAGAACACCAGCAGCTTCTTTGTTTGATTTACAAATTTTCTTCTTCTTTTTTGCCTTTTTTTTTTAAGTAAGGGTTTCTTGACAGCTACACATACTTTTAGACTCACAGTGGAAGGATGGACCGATCTGTGGACTTTTTCAGATCTGAAGCGAGAGTGGAGCTTGATTTTCTTCTGTCTCTCAAAGATGAAGCTTTAAGTGCTGTTTGTCTGATGGTGAAAGTTTTGGGGTCTTGCACAGCTGATTGGAGTCTCTTTTTCTCCATATCTTTATATATAAATATATTTTTCTTAAAAATCTTTAACTTTAGCTCCAAGTTTTCGAAACTCCTGTTTCTTTTTAGTTTTTTTTCTCTCCTCATGCGAGTGGATTATTTTATATCCAACCTGCTCAGAAATATCACCTGAAAAAATTGATAACTTGTACTTAATGACTAATAAGTACTGGGGTGTCTTTCCTCTTTAACCATGTTCTTCTCTTGACCAGAATGAGTTGTGCAAATTTCTTTTCATTATTGTATACAATATCTTATGACTGGGTAGCATTGGAGCCCCATGTATGTCACTCCAATGTAAGACTCCCAAATGTCTAGAAACGACCGTGGTTATTAGGCAGGACAGCCTGAACCAGTTTTCTGCTTCAGTGCAGAAAATGACAATGTCATTGGTTTTTAACCATAAGCCATAAACAATCAGCAGCTTCGTTATTCATTGACGTTGCTGCAAACTGAAGCCATTACCATTGACTAGCAAGTCAGTGTGGCTTGAGAGTTCGATGCACATATCTAACCTGAAACTGACATAGCGAGAACCGTGTCGGACGATCTGCTGGTTGACAGCGGAACTCGGAGCGAGACAGAGTTTGACAGCGAGAGATACTTTAGGGTCTCTGCTCTGTTGATCCATGCAGGCAAACAGTTTATCCAGAGGGCTTCCAGTAAGCTTGCTGGATCAAATATGCGATCTTTTAGTCTTGTTGCTGGGGAAGTTTCTGGAAATGTTTTTGACTTCTACACCACAGAAGGTCTGTTCACAAAGCCAGAATACAGCAGGGATCAAAAACATTTGCCATTTTGTAGAGATTTTTCTTCTGTCAATAACAGACTACCTGCTTCTTGACTGCTGAAGTTTTCATTTTACTTTATTGCTTTGTCACTGAGAAGATTCAGAAACCACCTGCGTGAAATTCCATTGCTGTCACATAAATTGTCGGCATCTCTGCACTACGATATGAATGAACCAACTTCAATTAAATTGATTCATATTTATATATATCATATTCAGGCATGTTGGATTTCTACATGCTCATGTAGAAATTATTTCAGACTTTTGCTTTTGGTACTAAAAACAAACAAAGAGGAAAACATAATAAAAGGGAGAATGTAATATACAAGAAAAATGTTGGCTATCGTCCATTTAATTAATAATATGCTTCCTCACTAACACCACTTGCAAGCAGCATCATATCCCATAAAGTTCTCCAAGTTTTAGTTTGAATTATTATTTTTTTAAATTAACAATGTTCCCCTACAACCTGTTTCATTAGAAATAGCACAAAATGTACTTACACTCAATTATATGCTTATGTGACTGGCAAACGAAGCATTTCATATTTTAAAACTTTCTTTGTGTCATTATTTATAGTTTGACGTAAGGTTTCTCGGTGTACCCTTTTCCGCTCGGGTGCTGTGGAGAGTCAGTAAACACCATCGATCCTGCTCTTTTATTCATGTTCTTATTTTGTACTTTTGAAGCTGTAGCTTCAGCATCTCAGCATAGTCAGCCTGGTCTAGAATCCTGGTGAGATAATTATGTAAATGAGTCGATTACTTCAGCACATGCTACAGATTCCATCGTAGTAGAACCGTCTAATGTTCAGCACGTTCCTTTGTTTCCTTTAATCCGGATGATGCACTGAGAGTAAAGAAAGGGTAGAGAAACCTTCCATTTTTGCCTGCTATGTGCATGTGCAGCCATCTTCAGAGTTTTATGCAGCGAGAGTATAGCAGCTTTGTTTGTACAGTATTAAGCACAGTGAGGACTTATTCATTAAAAATAATCATAATTCATCAGGGAAAAAATTACGCTGCACATGCCAAAACCAGACCATTTGACTATACTGTAATCTGGTAATGCATTTGTGCCAGCACGTTTTTAGTCCTCTTCCCACAGTTTGAGGTGTTTGTATTTTTTTATCACTTGTCAACTGTTTCAACTGTTTAAGCATGTTTCATTTATTCAGTAGAAAGAGAATTACATCTTAAAACTTGAAAGGTTTTATGTTATTTGTCATGTTATGACAAAAATTCTGCAGCACAGTGTTGTTTCACTACAGAGCCACTGCAAGGCATTTCACTATAGTGCATAATATCATCAAAAGATTCAAGGAATTTGGAGAAAATCTCACACTGATTGCCCATGACCTTTGACCTCAAAAAGGACACTGCATTAAAAAAAACAACATGCACTCGGAAATACTTTGACACACCATTGTCAGTAAAAACACTGTTCATCACCGCATCCACAAATACTTTTAGTTAAGAGAGTTACTTAAGATCTGACTACACTTCAGAAACGCTGCTAACTTCTCTGGGTACAAGCTCATCTGAAATGGACTGATACAGTGGAAATGTGTATTGGGGTCAACATTTTAGATACTTGAGGGAAATAATGGACCTTGTGTTACCAGTGTAAAGTTTAAAAGCCAGGGTCTGTCATGGTGTGGAGGTGTATTAGAGCCCATGGCATAGGTAACTTGCACATCCTTCAAGGCACCATTAACACTGAAAGACTGTCTTCTAGACCAGAGATTCACAACCTTTAACTCGACACAACTGACCACAAAAGCTTCCGCAGCCCACAAGATTTTATCGACCATATGATTTAAAATGCAAACCAATATAATACAATAATCAATGTATCCTGTCAATTTTGCTTGATTATATAATAACACAAATCAAACATTAAGAAATAATGAAATAAAAACTGAACATTTTCTGACTCACTTAATGAGTTATCTGATGTTGTTTGGCAGCTATGATGACAACATGCTGAAGAAATGAAAGTTGCAAAAGAAACTGGCCCAGTTTAAAGGATTTAGATACATGTTTGTTTTGTTTACAGACCCTTTTTTCCTGTTCTTGGACACAGGGAGCCTAAAGGCCTAAAGTTCGACACACCGAACCTTATTTATTCATGCGCTGTTTCCAGACGACAGTAGATTCATTTGATCATGTAAATGATGAAAATGCGACATGATTTTATTTGCGCTGTTTGATATTTGCAAATTTCACTGGCAACAGGATCCATTTGTTCTCTGCTTTCTCATTGATGCTGTTAGCATCTCCAAAATCAGCTCAAACTGAGTTACAGACATTGAGCTGTATCTGAAAGCTCTCAGTTCTGGCCACCATTATTGGCACTTTTTTGTTATTTTACATAAAATTTATAATATCTTCATAAATAAACAGAAATGTACCAACTTTTTATATCATTAGAATATTTTAATGGATGTCTAAAGATATTAAACAAAAAATCCTGTCTTTTCAACATGAGGGGAGTGATTTTAAAGAAAAGAAACAATATGGCATGGACAGTATTAATGGCACCCTGTCCTAATATTTTTTTGCCTTACTTTTAGCAGCAATGACAGCCTTCAGACATTCTTGGTAGCCATGTACAAACTTCTTGCACCTGTCCGCTGGTAGTTTCTCCCACTTTTCACTGGGGTTGGGATTAGGATTCACTGCTGGCCAATTTAAAACAGTGCACTTTTTTTTGCAACCATTCTGTTGTGCTTTTTGATGTGTGGTTCTTTATCATGCTGGGGGACCCATGATCCTCAACCTCAACCTAAAACCTTTCTAAAACTTTCTTACACTAAGTAGCACATTTTGCTCTAAATGCCTTGGTAATCTTCCGATTTCATTATTCCTTCAGTTCTGCTGAGGCCTTCAGCGCCAGAGGCAGCAAAGCAGCACCCAACATTATGGATCCACCACCATGTTTGACTGTAGGCTTCATTTCATTTCATATTAACAAGTCACTGGTCTGCAGCGCCAGAGCCCTATTTTTGTTTCATCAGTTCACAAAACATTTGCCCATAAGGATTGAGGTTTGTCTAGGAATGTTCTGGCAAAGATCAGACATGCCTTCGAGTTTTTCCTTGGCCTTCACCCATGAAGTCCTTCTTGGTTTAGAGTGTGGTGTACGTTATGTTACGGTTTGAAACCACCACTCCAGATTGCTCCAGCTCAGCCTTTAGCTCTTTGGATATTACACATGGTATTTTCTCCACAGTTTACACCTTCAAAGACTTTCCCCATTGATTTTCCTCTTTGACCCACATCATAAGAGGTTCTTGATAGTTCCATGAACAATAAACTTCCTAATTACATTACACACTGTAGAAACAGGGATGGCAAGTGCTTTAGAGATGTACCCTTTACCGTTCTTGTGCTTAGAGATAATAGCACTTCTGATGCTCTCAGACGGCTCTCCTGCCTTCCGCATTGTGAAAAGGAATCAGGGAAAGTAAAGCGGCCTTTTTAAGCACTAAACTCGTCATTCACTGGTTAATCCAAGCCATGTGAGCCCCCAGGTGACTCTAATTTTCAGTTTATCACAGGTGAGTCTAATCTAGTCTAATCTGAATGGAATTCATCAATACAAATGCAAATAATAGTGTCAAATCCATATTTTTGTATCTATTCTTATGCTTTTTCCCCAGTATTGTTTTTTTAAACATATATATTTTTACTCTTGTGTATTGCTGTTGTGTGTTGAACATGAGTTTATGTTCACCAAAGATGTTTCACAACTCATTTTTGTTTCTGTAGATATTGAACATTACATACTTAAAATTCAGGGGCGCCAATTATAGTGGCCAAAACTGTAGCTCCTAAATGAGGTGGTGAAAATCTCCATGCTCCTTTTAGCTTTGCTAAATTGAAAGTACTCACTCACTGTCATCATTTGCCTGTTTTGTGAGGAGCAAAGTATCTCCCTGAAGACATTCTGCCCATTTGTTTATTTTTGTGGCACAATAAGGCTGAGTACTCACTGCTGTATATTCTTCATTTCAGTTTATACTTGTTTTACTCGACTGTCTCAATCTAAAATACAGCAGATGTTTCATTTGTAGGTGGTCCAGCCACCGCCAATACAAAACCACTGATGGATAAACAAAAAGTGAAATGTTTTACATGGACTTGCACTGAAAATTTAAACATAGAATTAGTCTAATAGAAGAGGTTAGTCTAAAAATGGTGTCCTTTTTTACAATTATTATTTTTGCAAATAATAAGATATATTTCTACAGATTGTTTAAAAAAATGCAGTTAAAAAACAAAACAGCTGCAGCCTCCTATTGGTCTGGGGGGGCCACAGCTCACAGGTTGAAAAGCATTGTTCCAGACAACGTCTTTATCAGGCATGTCGTTGCTTATTTCAACATGACAACCACAAGCCACATTCTGCACGTGTAACAACAGCATAGCTGCACAATCATAAGGTGCAGGTGCCAGAATGACCTGCCTGCAGGCCTGACCTGTCTCCTGTGTGTAGGCTTTGCATAGTGTCTTTGGAACTTTGATCAGAAGCAGATTACATGGTCAGCTGCAACCAAAATAAAGAGCTAACACCACGACCATAAGCTGGCAGACAGTGAAATATGCTCATGGTGATATTTTTTCATTGTGAATTGTGGTAGTGGATGTTTGTTGCACTGTTTTACCTCAAAAAAAATCCCAAAACGCATTAACTTTGTTAAATAAAGTATTAAAATATACATAAGATGATTTGCATATAAATAAATAAATAAATATACAGCTACTATGTTTACAATACAGATTTTTTAAAAATATTTTCTGTTGGTGCTGTTAGGAAAACATTGCATAAACAATAAAGTTAATGTTATCTGGCATTTTTTGCTCATAATAATTGAAGGTCTCAACATTTCTGGAGGGTGATGCATGTGAGAGAGAGCGAGAGAGAGAGAGAGAGAGAGAGAGAGAGAGAGAGAGAGAGAGAGAGAGAGAGAGAGAGAGAGAGAGGAGAGGAGAGAGAGGGGAGAGATTCAGTGATGCATTAAATAAGCTTTCCTCCAGTACGGTGCCGGGGGTTTTGGGAGATGATGGCTGATGTCTTATGCTATTTCTTAATTAAGAACGTACACCTCTCTGTTCAGACTCATATATATATACCCTCCTATTCCATTCCTCAAGGACAGTCTGCCACTAATTTGCACAGATATGACTTTTTCATTAAAACATTTCTTGGAAAGTAAATATGCAGTGTATGGTCACCCACTCCAGTTCAATTGATTTAAATGAGCTCAAAACCCCAGAGTCCTTGACAAGTAAGGATTGGCATGTGGGCACCATTGTGATTGTGTCCATGAGGCACAGTGAACTGGCATTGGCTGTTAAGACATGTATAAAGACTGCTACGTGTAGAAACCTGCTCACAGACGCCTGCGTTCAGTCCCTCCCCTGCAAACAGAAATGAGGTTCTTCACAGTATAATATGGGGCTCTGCATGAAAATCACTGCCAGATGCCCAGCAGATCAGCATTGAGCATCTGCCCATTATGTTCAGTCCTCATGCATAAGCCTGCAGTAGGGGAGGAGGGTGAGTGTGTTTAAGTGTGCCGTTCTCTTGGCAGCACTGAGATTCAGAAATAAAGTATTCAAATAAGTGTTTCACAAAAAACAATGAACACCACGAACACACTCTGAGCAGCTGAGCAACAAGAAATAAAAAGCCCAAAAATACAAAGTAGGAATGTATGTTCAGTACAATACATACATAAGCATCAGAGGACAAATCAGAGTCCGCCATTCTCTCTTCAGGAAATCGTTCCTTATTGAAACAGCAGGCAGAACTGGGAGCTACTACACACAGGAAAATGGGGGAAGGTCACCAACACAAAACCACAACCCAATGAGGGTAGAGTCTTTCAACACGATAAAGCACAAACACATCATAACACATTACAACTAATAAACAACAACGTTTAGCACATTAAATTTAACTGAATACAGGCTGTGGAGAGGTGCATGGCATTCTGGGAGTCCTCAAAGTGCTCCTCTCCACTCCTCCAATAGGCCCAAATCTTAAGCCCAGTGGTGGTGCCACAATACATTGAGTTGCCAGTTTATTAGTTTATTGTATCTACACTCAATGGACAATACCATGTAGGTATACTGACCATAGTCAATGAGTGTAGGTTTCACTGTACAATGTACCAACAATGTAGGTGTTTCAAGTAAAGTGGCCAGTAGGTGTACAGTGCACAGTTATACACTGCTGCCACATCATGTACATATATCTGATCAGCATTGTCCTTTGGTGGTCTCTTTCCATTGATGGACATGTTGTGTAACAGCAGGTGGGCTACCGTCAGTAACTGAATACCTACACAGTGCACCTGCATGGTAGGTGAACCTGAGAACCTCATCAAGTAGAATCATTACAACTAACTATAAGAATGTTTCCATATCTTTACCTTAATGTCTTCCATTCTTTCGGTTTTTCAAATAAATAGATTTTATAAATAAATTTTCACATAAAGTTCAGTCTTAGAAGTTGGTTGCATTTCCTGCTTCTCAAAATCCAAGTTATATAATGAGGTCTGGACTCTGGGGTGGTCAATCCATTGTTCTGAGAACACAAGCAGCTTCTTTGTTCTATTTGCAAATTTTCTTCTTTTCTATTTCCTTTTCTCAGTAACGGCTTCTTGACATTCAGACTGAGTTGTCCTCTCACAGTGGAGGGATGGACAGAAACACTTATAGGTGTTTTTCAGATCTGAAACAAGAGTGGAGCTTGATTTTTTTCTTAAAGATAAAAGCTTTAAGTGCTGTTTGTCTGATGGTGACAGTTCTGTTGGTCTACCAGGTCTTGCACATTTATTAGGAGTCCCAGTGTCTCAGTGTCTTTTAAACGTTTTTGTGAACTTCTATTTTGGAAACCTGTTTTTTCACTTATTTTCCTTTGACTCTCCAGTGCTAGTGGATTATGTAATTTCTAATCCCATCATAAATACCTCCTGAAAAATGAATAACTTGTAGCAATATAAAAACTGGTGCTTAATGTTTGCTTTGACTGGAAATTGAATAAATTATGTCCATTTCTAAATTTTGCAGTACTGTACATGTATGAAATGATTCTGCTACTCTACAACTTCATAGGTGTCAAATCATTTGTATGAAGCTGTAAAATTATGTAATGTTAGATGTATTCAGAGTAATGAACAGAGCTGTAGACAATTCTACAGTTGTCTACAGCTAAGCGAGAAAGCTGCAAAACACAGAATGAAATTATAATAATAAAACTTTTCCAAAAAAACTTTGAATTACTAAGTAAGACACTGTAAAATATCTAGTGTGTAGCTTAGAATCTATTTCAATCTTCACTGTATAAATCGTTATTGAATAAAATAACAGCAGTTATCAATATGATATGTGATTCTAAACTTCTGAATGGTAGTTTATATGAGCTAAAATACGAGAATGTCTCTGAAAACATAGGATGACTACCTTCCTGCATGTTCAGACAGTCTCTGAATGGGCCAGATGTAGAACTTACGTACTACAAATTCCACAATTCTGAATTCATGCACCTTACATTTCTGTTCCACAGAACGTAGTGCAGGAGAACATCTTGCTAATAACTTGTTACTAAAATTGGTTAACCTGTCATAATGCTAGCAGAACATCCCCTCAAATCAAATATAGCCTTTCATACCATACAGAAAAGGGCTGAAGGTGAAATGGATGTAAGCGCAAGTGCTCTTTTCATTACAACAAAAACACTGAGGCCCTGAACTAGACAATAAAAACTAAGAAATGCCAAAGAACATAGATAAATGGTAAACAGGGCAACAGAACTGAGAAACATAAGAACAGCAAATGTAACACAGCGAATCATAAGCTAACAAACTCAGAAACCTGATAAAGACACAAGATACAAGTGCTGCTTATACACAGAATCTGACAAGGAACTAACAACACACAGGTGGGAAACACTAATTAGGAGGGCAGGACTTGGGCTGAGACAAGTGTAACCACAGAGGCGACAAGGCTGGACACAAGTGCAAACTGCTTTTATTTAAATCTGATTTGACAAAGTCCAGAAACTGATTAGCAGAGGTGAGTAGAGCAGATAAGTCAATGGTGAGACAAAAGAGCAAAGGGAAAACAAACAGGAGTAAATCAAAAATCAAACACAAAGGAAGACAACCTAAAACCTATGGTGAAAAAATGGGCAACAGCAACAAAGTGGTCCAATGGGCAACACAACACCAAGCGACTGAGCAAACAGAGGAGTATGAATACACTGAGAACAAACAAGAAACACCTGGGAGTGATGAAAAGGCAGTGCTACAGACAACACAAAGGTGAGACAGACAACGTGGAGGCAAGACAGGGAGGAGACGGGTACGACAACGAAACCACGTGGCTAGACACATGAGGGAAGGTAAAGAAAAGCAGACAGACAAACACAGCAAGTGAAACAGGAGAAACAAGGTGGAGTGAGACAGGTTGAAGGCGAAGCTAAAGACAAACAGAGGAGAAGTGACACAGTCTGGGGAGAATCTGGCTGAGAAGACTGTAACACACCTTCACCTAAATCTGCAGCCTAGACTTTTTAACCAAATAAACAGGCAAACACAGCAAACCTGACCGTCAGTAAACCTTACAGTACTGAGCAAAAGTCAGAGACCCCCCTTCTTTTATTAAATTTCCAGTTAAAACTGTCATTAAGAACAAGTTATTGATTTTCCAGCAGATTTTTCTGAAAAGATTAAATATAAAATAATCCATGTACATAATAAAGTCAAAGGAAAAAATTAGACTTTACATAGAACTCCAAAACTGGAATTCAAAAAATGATAATATTTTTAAACACTGTGTCCACTCACTGTCCACTCTATTAGACACTCCTACCTTGTCAGTCCACCTTGTAGATGTAAAGTCAGAGACGATAGCTCATCTGCTGCTGCACAGTTTGTGCTGGTCATCCTCTAGTCCTTCATCAGTGGTGACCTCGGTAGTTTCAGAAGAATTTTTCATTTTGCTCCATTCATGAGATTAAACGTAGAAACAGCGGCGTTATGATAATACAGTAGTAGAATCAGTGGCGCAGCCACAGTATCGCAGGCCACCCAATCAAATGGGAACAGGTTATTATGCCTCTTTTTTATATGAAATTTGATTTGTTCTCTGTGAGCACGGTCACTGAATTATGGCCAATCAAAATCTGCCAAGCTCCGTGTTTTTTTTTTCTCAACCCTCCAATCACCGCTTATTAATTGTTGCTGTCCGCAATTACTTCAGTAATCAGTGCCTGTGAAGTTCGCAACTAGCATTAGGAGATTCAAAAAGCGATGAAACTACACAGCGAACAGGGAGAGGTTCTCAGCTGACCTCAGTACAGCTGTGGTTCAGCCATAGATTAATGCCCACTCTGTTTATCTCTGAATGAGACACTACACGGCCCAGAGAACCAGAGTAACTTTGACTTCTTGGGATGTCCAGCTATGCAGCACACATGCTATAAGCTAAAACATAACATTGCGACATTACGACAAAAATGTATCTGGCTGAGAGTTTATGAGCACAATCAACACATTAAGATTGTAAAATAAAAACCCTGTATGTCAGTTTTTGCTTGCACTGCTCGTAATGTTGCTGGCTAAATCAGCGAGCTTTAGTCCAGCTCCAGTAACTGCTCAGTATAGGCTACGGTCTCTGCAGTGGGCTAACCTATATTAGTGATTAGATGTGATATTAAAGTATATTGTGTTACCTACTCATAACAGACTACAGCCAGCATGAGAACATTCACTGGTAACCAGCATATTGATGGGAGCATCATGTAGCTAACTAAAAGAGAGAGAGAGAGAGAGATAGAGAGAGAGAGAGGTAGATAGAGAGAGAGAGAGAGAGAGAGAGAGGTAAATGAAACAAAATCAGTTTGAAACTATCGCTTGATTTAATGTAGGTTTTACATATGTTCAGATGACAATAAACATATAAATAAATACTTAAATGAGTAATTAAACTTAAACAGGGCAATCAAAGCCAAATAAGTTTATTGAACAGTAATAGCGGTTTATGGAAGAATGGAGGGATGAAGAAGGAACAAATGAAAGAAAAAGCTGCATAACAGTTATGGATACGTAAAAAAGGGGCAATGATTGGATAAAACAAAAACAATGAAAGGAGAAACGTATGGTTGCTGTAATACTTATATATGGCAGTTATTTTAAATCACAATCAGATGTAAGTATTATTTCTGCAAAATGGACTTCACTAAAATTCCGATCCTAGTTATGGCCCTGCGTCATAACTTCATTTCATAACTGTTTTGTGCACTTAGGTGGAGGTGATGTGTAGAATTGTTTGATAAGCAAAGCTTCAGCCAGAGTTATGCATGCACTGCAGAAAAATGAATGTTTCTGTAAGAAGGTTTGGCTGGAGGCGTCAACAGGCCATTTCGCATGCATTAGGACTCATGCAAAACAACTGTGCTCAGGCCGCTTCATTGGAACTGAGACGATGCCTGCTGAGACGATGACCTCTGAAAACACAATCCCTCCTTTAGCTGTGCTTCACACCCTGGGCTTAGCAACAGCAGGCACCTTTTCACTATTGAAAGCTGGCAGTGGCAAAAGAAATGTCTTGGCCTGCCAGGCTGCCACCCGCAAGACGGCATTTAATTCAGCAGGTCGGGCAAAAGGAGAGGTTCCTTAATCTTTCCTGGACATAAGGCTCTAGGAAATACCTTTAATTTTAACTTCTATTACATAGTTTTTTCACACTCACATGACTTATATACAAAATGCTTCTTCAAAGAATCTACTGAAAGGTTCTTTATGGTAGGGGTTCCCAAACGGTTTCATGAAAGGACCTACATGAGGGTGTGTTTTACACCAGGTGTTCTGAAAAGGAAGATAAGACCTAAACTCTTGAAGTGCCTAAGCTCTTAAAGTTTTTAGTCCCCTTTTACTCAGTATAATGTTCTTTCAATCAGCATTTTCAGTACATTTAAAAACCCCTCCATGAAGCAGGAGGACGGTTTTGTCCCGTTAGCTGTTGGTTGCACAGGCACTGGTTATTGTAAAGGTTATGTTAGCATGAGGCACCAGAATGCTACTGCTGCATTTCAGGTGGATCAGGAAAATTCCAACAAGAAACTGGCAAAAAAGAAGCTGACCTAAGCTACTGGAAGAGTTGAAGGCATGAAAAGGGATTAAAGAGATGAGTTGCTCTGTCTCTGATTGACAGGTGCATTAACTTAATTAATCTTTGCTGTTTCAAAGAATCAATAGGTCAGTATTGTTTTGTATTGTTTTCTGTTTTGCAGTAACCATTGTATTTCCAGTTTTTCCAGCTAGCTAGCTAATGTTAGTTACATTGATTGCTCCAACATTATATCATGGTATTGTCTGTACAACGTTTACGAAAAGGTTTTATGTTAATGAAGATCTAGAAAGTTTTTGTTTGCCCTGGCACAGCGCCTCCATGAATTTGGGGGGAAGGGGGGTGGGGAGCATTAAAGGGAGGGGTGTATTTGTTTTGCTGTTGAGAATCGCTTTTGTACCTGTGGCACCCAGCCACTCCCTCAATCAGTATCGGCTATTGGCCAATCATGAAGAAAAGTAGTCAAAACCGAAACCGAAAACACTGACCGGTCCATCTCTAGAATAAAGTATCTGTATAATTTCCCCAAATTACCCCAGAATTTCTGGATTGCAATGTTGTAACTTGAACGTTCACATCAGCATTAAGATTAAACAGCTATAAACAAACAAACAAACAAAAACAAACAAACAGCTACTTCTAGTTAATGCCAGATAGAATTCTTATTTGGCCATTATCAACAATGCTGTAGATCAGCAGTCCTGTACTGAATTTGAGAATAAGGAACTGTGCCGAGTCAAACTCCATATAAGCCGTTAGCCTTGTTTTCCACTTGCCAAAACCAGTGTGGCAGCTTGTTTGTAATGAAGGTGCGACACCAACACCAACATTCCGTATCAACGTGTGACAGCAGGCACTGTTCCTTTACTCAGCATGTCACATCACTACTCAGCATTTTGTGATTACTAGATTAAATTAAAGCCGTATGGAGACCACAGAAAGCCATAGTAGATGACGTGGGGCTGGAAGCCTTTTATCTCCAGCATAGTAACTTTACGGGAGAAGAAGAAGAAGAAAAACAAAAACATACTTTACTTTTAATGTAAGTCAATGGAACCAGACTTTATTCCAAATCATTTTGGGTCATTTCTTTTAGTCCATTCATCAAATTTACACACACTGTAAAGGACAACAGGTATTTTCAAATTATGTCAAAAGAACTAAAAAAACGTCAAAAATGGAGATACGAGGTTTTGTTCCGACAGCAGTGAAATGCTAACGGTCTGTTTCCTCAGCCAATATTACCAGTCTAGTCATTTTTTACACCCCTTATCTTTCAGCATACAAACAGCGAGCTTGTGAAGAGGTACTTAACTGATGCCAAGTGTGATAAATGATGTTGAATGTTTTTTTTTTTCATTAAATGCATGACTGTAAAAATGGACTTAAACTTGTTTATCTGCATTCTACAGCAGCGCTCTGCTCTGTGATGCACTGTTTCTAGAGTACGCTGGCCTTTAGGGCCCCTCAGCTGCCAGTGGGCCGCCTAACAACTTCTGAGTTGTTGCTGTACCGGTTCCCTAAGATGCTCAAGTGAAGGGAAAAAACAGCTGGTAAATCATGAAGAATGTAAACATCAGGAGCTGAAAACAGGAAATAAAAAGGGAAGTTGAGGAGAAAAAGCTTAAAGATAAAGCTTTTGTTTTTTGTGCTGTTAAAGTTATGCAATTTGTTTTGTCTTATATATAGTGGATCTGGGGTCTGTCTTAAAAAAGCAGGCGTTCTGACGGAGTTTCAGCTTCACAGAACCTAACAAACAGACGTGGCCAAGTCATTTTGCAACACTTTACTTTCTCGGGTGATCCAGGTGTAGTTACTCAGGCTGTGCTTAATCTTTGTACACACACATAAAAGTGTGACGTTTATGACAAACAGCAAATCACATGAAACATGAGGACGAGTCACCAAGAAAAGACAAAGAAACCGTACTACTTAAATATGTAGAACGTTAAGCGCTTATAACTGTAAAAAAGCAAAGCTGTCATCACTGCCATCAGAGTTAGACCCAGCTAAGCTTAAGGTCAGCTGGGTAAGCAAGCTTGTGGTATTAGTTGTTATTATTTAGCACATAATTTTATAGTACATCAGTTAGCAAGACTGGAGCCCCCTGCAAAATTCCAGGTTAGGGACCCCAAAAGGCTCGAGCTGGCCCTGCACTCTCAGAAAAAAAAGATAGTAAACTGTCACCGGGGTCTCCAGTATCTTTATCTTTATTTTGTATCATAATTGACTCCACACATCCTGTCTTGACCAGGCTTTTATTTTTTATTGTTCTTTTTTAAAACATTAGGTTATAAAAAGGTGCAGATGTGTTTCTTTCTCCTGGGAAAAACTTATTTAGGACACACAGTTGGACCTTAAAACTGCTGTTGCACCTTGAGGGCACACTTACATTGTTTGTACCTTGATGAATAAGAAATGCACCTGCACAGAACCTTTATTTCTAACATTGTGGTCAAAACAGAAGAGATGCCATTATATATTACCAAGTTTTATTACATTACGTTACTGGGAGGTCCATTCGAACAGGACTATTACTGAGGGAGCTCCACGCTCCAGAGAGTTATAAAAGGTTATTAGCTCTGGAATTATGACTTAGCAGATTGGTAAAAACTCTAGACACTGCAGATTCTGGATTGAGACTGATACCAGCTGTCAAAATCTTTTGCACTTCTAATGTCATGAAGCTCACAGCAAACAGCAGAAAAATGAACTCAAAGCTTGGAGAAATAATCTTGAAGCTTTCAATAACTGCAAAAATTCAAAAAGCATAATTGAACTTTGCATTTTTGTGACCAGTATGAAAAAAACACCTTGCTAACACAAGTGCTCACCATTGGTGCGACGCAGAAGCAGCATAGTTTTCACTAATGATTCATGCCCGTCTTTTAGATCCGCTCTTGTGAAAAACAAAAATGTGCACTGATTTAGCTAAATTCACCCCACACTGTGACCCACAGTTTGAAAACCATGCACAGTTTAATGGCATTCCCATTCCAAAGAACCCACTTTAGCACCTTTATTTTAGAGTGTAGGGAAGGGGACAGGAACGGAAGTGGAGGGGTGGGGGGGGTGGGGGGCAAGCAGGGCTCTGCTGATAAACGCAATTTACATTTCCCACAACCGGAGCCGTTAATTATCTCTGCACTCACAGGCTAATGAAGGAGTCACAGTTGCATTATGTGGGGTGTAGAGGGGGTTGTGTTAGCAGAATCAGCCACAGCAGCCCGGCCTCTGCTGAGATTCCTCTTGTCATAACACCTCCCGGCGTATCCGAGCGCCCAGTAGCTGTGGCTCCGTTCTCCTTGTTTATGCTCCGTCGTCATGCCGAAGGTTCACATGCACCACTGAGCACCGGCTGTCAAACGACGGCTACAAGAGCGAGAGCACGGGCCATGAGACATGTCAGAACATGTTCAGTTCACATTCAATATTCGATACATGTAAGTCATATTCAACGCATCACAACGCAGTTCCTCACTCATTGTCCTGGAAATCTGCAGAACTGCAGGGTTTGGTCTTCATCCTCCTCCAACACAACCCACGTCACCAAGACTTTCATCAGACACCGAGTTGAATGTGATGTCTGCAGGCAAAGAAAACATTAAACTGTGGAGTTCTCTGGTCTTTCTGGACCAAAGAGTGATAAACTACATTAAGCTATTTCATATACAGCATATTAATATGCATAGAGTGCCCTGCAGATTTATTGGCACCCCTGGTGAAGACAAGTTTATCTGTTTGATCTTACTCTGGAAATGCGAGAGAAATCACACTTTAATGATGAATTATGTTTAAAAATCCTTATAAAACAAATATTTTTGTTAGAATTATTGTAGCTGTTTAGTGCTGTGTGTACCGTCCCATTGTCAGAACAACAGCACTGAATGTTCTAAATGCTGGACAATGTAGGAAAAATGAACCTGAGGCCTTCACAGAAAATCTCTCTAAATCAGGGGTCTCGAACTACTGTTGGGGGAGTCATACGGCCCTTCATGTGTGCAATGTGTCCTTAAATCCAGCCTGCACAAATAACTTTTGCTTTATTTATTTATTTATTTATTTATTTGCAGTGAATTGATTTGCTTTGCCCAGCACAATCTAAAAATCAGATAATGCTTTTATTGATTGTTTGATCTTCACCTGTGTCCTATACCTGCGCCTGACTTGTGTTAGATGTGCCTAGTCTTGCTTTGTATGTTACACTGAGATACTCCTTGTAATTGAACACAAAGATATTTTTTAAACAGTTTATGCGTTTATACTACTAATAATACTAATACTAACACCAACAACAAGAGAAATTATTGGTAGTAGTTGTGGTTTGTTGTGACAGAAGAATTTTGAAAAGAACTGATTGGCGGTCCGAGGAGTTACCGCTGCGCCACCAAGAAGCACAGGCGAAAACGGGAAAAACACCTCAACGAATGGGAATAAAAAATGGCCCTCTGCTGGAGGCTGGCAGCACAGGCTATACACACACACACACACACACACACACACACACACACACACACACACACACACACACACACACATCCCTTTAGAGAAGAACCACTTGGCTGGTGGCTCTCAAGCAATTTTGTGTAAAAACATCCACCAGGGCTGGAGCGAGATCATCCACCTGACTCTCTTCTGATGCAGTAATGAACATGACCAACTATACAAAACACAATATAAAAGCCTTTTGAAACTAATACACAAAGTAGATGTTAAAAGGATATAAAAAGGCCCTATATTAGGCGACATATAAGCCCAGTAACATGTCATACAGAGTCATACTTTGATTACCTTTAACTGTAATTACATGGTTATGTTAATATTATATAGCAGCAAAAATAAGTCACAAGAAAGCAATCCCATCACTTTTCTGAAATAATGTACTTAATACTAATTGCCGTCTTAGCAGAGAAAGGTGTAGCTAAATACTTTGCTCTGCAGCAAGATATAATGTAATCTGAAAAAAGGTCTTATGTGAAACATGACAATTAATACAGAAAATGTGCTGCAAACTAATACAGTTGCTCCTCTTTTTTTCTAGCCCTTCTGTGCTACTTTAGTCTTTTTGCTGCTGTTGGTTTTATTGTTTAGCAATGTAAAAGTAATGCATACTGTAAAACACTGCCTGGTGTGTCAAACAACTCCAGATTCAGACACCAATTTTAAACAGGATAATACACTCTACAAAAGCCAGTAACTCACAAAAAACAATCATATTTAAGAAGGAAGCTGCCAATTGACCTCCATTCATTTCACAAAAATCCTCGTGTTGACATGTGGGAGAAAAGGCAGGTCAATTGCAGCAAGATGCCTTCATGAAAGCAATGTTGTCCACCCAAAGGCCCAGTGGGAATTCTCCCGATTACCCACTCCAGCGCTGGCCACTGGATGACTGCTACCAAAGCTTCTTTGTGTGGTCAGTGAAGTGGCTATAACTGCATATAGGGTCATATCCCCATAGTAAGTCATCGCATTGACTTGTGCCGCAGCTCTTAGAATTCAATTTCATTCAATTTATGTAGCACAACAGACTCAAAAGGGGAAGCAGTGGGTCTACGTTCATGCCGAGGTAGCTAGTTTTTTTTCCCCTCTGCGTCACACAGCTCCCCTCGATATTTCTGAGCAACAACATTATTGTAAGACAGCAGAGAGCAACACCAAATTTTGTTTGTGATTAATTTTCTAACACAGGGATTCACAGAAGTCCCTGTACGACAGCTTTCACAAGCCTTCTGACTCTCTCTGCATCTCTTTGATTCTTGTTCTCATCTGTATTGTATCTCACATCATTCGGAAAGCGCTTAAGGCAATTCTGACTACGGTTCTGAGATCATTAGGAATACAGATCACTATGTCCGGGACTTACGCTCAAATTGAACGTGGTGTATGAGAGCTGACAAGCCCGTCTCTTACTCATCTGGCCACCCACGCATTAACGTGGAGTCCAGTATGTTCCCCGAGTGTATTCCACACATCAGTTAAGATTTTCTCTTTATCTGTCACACCAGCGTGGACGGCCTACTGAAAGCATTGTCAACTTGCGACTAGCACGGTGCCGCTTAGCATCTCACAAAGCAGAAAGCTTCAAAAAAATGCTTGGTTAGTTCACAGGAATGGCTAAAGAAATGCAAAAAAAAAAAAAAATAGAAATTACAATCATGCTGCACGCTGGTTAAGACTTTCCCTTCATCTATCATGCTGTTCCTGATAGCCTGCTGAGAGAGCTGTCCACTGTCTGCTAGCATGGTGCCTTTTAAGTGAAAACTCACAAGGCTTCTTGTGGCTCCAGATAATACCTAAAAAATAGTAGGTATTGTTCAACATTTCAAAATTGCACAAATGACGAACAAAATTTTACAGTCAAGCTGCAAAACTGTGCCTCTCAGTTAATGCGCAATGTGTTAGCTCTATTGAGGAGATGGCAGACTAGTGCATATAACTTTATCCTGAGCCTTGGGTGCATTAAATGTATTAAAATCTTGAGGGCAGCCAGGCGTTCACTCATTTCCCCTCACACTGAAGGCTCAGACGCCAGACATATTAAGCAGCAAAGAAGAGCCCCAGGACCATCACTGCAATCATTACGAGACTATAAAGAGATATCTGATGAACAGTTAGATTCTCTTTTTTTTAGTTCACTTCATTTTTACTTTTATGCCTTCAGACGCTGTTCATCAGCCCAGCCTTGGATAATGAGGTGGAATTCTCCCAACAGAAGTTGAACCTTATCAAATGGTAGTAAAGGAAATGAAAGATGGACTTCAAATTAAAACAAAGTTATAGTGCTGTTAAGAGGTTTGAAGAAAGGAGCATATCCATACACTTCATGTTTCATATGCTTTGATGACCTTGAATTTTGGGCTATCTCGTTTATCTAGAGCCTATAATACCTTTTGTGTGGGTGCTGTTCACCACTGTTTCACCAATGATGGATCAAAGTATGAGAACATTGTACGTCTGCTTATCTGGCGTTCTCAGATACCGAATGGCTCTACTTTCCTCTTATCTTCTCAAAGCTTGAAACCAAGCTAGAGAGCTGCACTTTGTTGCTTTGAAATTAAGAAGCGGGGCTTTAAGATCAAGATCGATTTTAATGTCAAGGACACAATAAAAGGTGGCAATTTAAGACAACTACACAAAGGAATGAGTGAGTGCCGAGTTGTTATGAAGCAGCTGCATTTCAAAAAGTCTGCGAATTGATATTAACATTAGCAATTTAAATTCTCCTCCTCAGACAAAAGAATCTTATAAAAGTGAGCTATAATTTCTCTCTGGCTTGGTTTGTGAAAGTTGCATCTGACTGGAACATCAACAGACTGTGTTCTGTCTGTGCCTGGAAAAGCAGGCCTAAGAGGATGACTTGGTCTGAAGAATATAGCTGTTTGAGGAACAAGCAACAATCATGGAATGTAAAAAGCATAAAATAGGTCTGAAAACATGACAAAGGAGATTTATCAAATAGTACATTTCAGCAATATATGAAAATGACCAAAAAAGACAAGGCTGTCTACAAATCACCGTACTTGTACAAACTGAATGCACTCAAGAAATACACCACAGATTGGCTCTCAAGGATGAAGGAGCTTGAAAAGACGTTCAATGTAATGATGCGTCTTCACAAACGATGATCGGAATTGTCCGGACTCTGTTTTTTTTTAAGAATGTGAAAGCTGAGCAATAAAAAGGCGAGACAAGAAAATTATTTTCAGCAGCACAGAAATCAAATGGAGTCCTCGATCAAATCATCCCTGATAACCAAACAGAAGCTCTGTATTATGAGAAGAACCAACTAGTGGGAAAAGACTGGAAAATTATGTTTGGAAGACTTGAAGGTAAAAGATGAAGACGATGGCCAGCAACAAGACAGATGGATACAATCAGAACAAGCCTAAAGGCTCGAACACAACACAGGATTCTGGAAGAACACTGTTTCCAGGAGTTGGAATCACCTTGACGACACTTAATAATAATGGGTCATTCTATGAAAACGTCCATTTTTGTGTCTCTAGCATTTACAGATACATACATACATACATACATACATACATCATCTAAACCGCTTATCCTTCTGGGTCACGGTGGGGTGCTGGAGCCTATCCCAGCTGTCATTGGGCGGAAGGCGGATACACCCTGGACAGGTCGCCAATCCATCACAGGGCAGACAGACAGACATACACACTCACACCTAGGGGCAATTCAGCATGTCCAATTGGCCTGACTGCATGTCTTTGGACTGTGGGAGGAAACGCAGACACGGGGAGAACAGGCAAACTCCACACAGAGAGGACCCCAGTCTCCCGGCCGGGAATCGAACCCAGGCCATTCTCGCTGTGAGGCAACAGCGCTACCCACTGCGCCACCATGCTGCCCATTAACAGATACATTACACTTAAAAAAACATGTTAAGGTTACAATTTATTCATATTTTAAAATAAAGCAATGTTATTTTAACAATTACACCTTCTTGAGTCGTCAATTTAGCAATATTGGTTTTTAAATCAATCATCTAGAATTCCAACATCACAGAAGAGCTCATTCTCACAGTCATGTGTAAAGGCTGAGGCCATATTCTAAAGAAAAAAACATATTTTTCTGTAATTTTAACTACAATAATCTATACAGGACTATGAAATATACAAATTAAATAACAAAGAAAACAAATGACAAATAAATATTGTAAAATACATAATGAAAGTTGTCCCCAGGACACGTGTCACTGGTGTTACTGCGTAACAAAAAATCTTTTGTAATAAAAGTCACACTGATGACATCACTTGACTTCCTTTTACCTGTTTTCTGAGGATCTATGAAGAAAAGCTCATGGTGAGTCCACTGTGTCTTTCAGTTATCAGAGATTTTCTCATTTAGCTCATGATTTCATATGAAGCTTTTAGCTGAAGTCACTGGTGTGACCGACTTTATTCTGAGGTAATTGTGAAAAAATAGAACACAAATGGATTAAATTCCATATTTTAGTGGATATTCCATGATTGACAACATGTGGTTTGATGTTCTGTAGCAGTTATTTTGTAAAATGCATTGTTCATTAAAATGTCTCTTGTGTTCCTTTATTATGTGGAACACCAATGAGGATCAGTAACACCAGTGACTCCTATGGAGGAACAGAAAAGTGGACGTTTCTGTAGAATGACCCAAGTACCTTCCATTAATGTATTTAGATGCTACTTTGCAATGCTTTGGTGGATTATAATCCTGTGCCAGTAATGCCACAAAATGTAGTTCAACTAGATAAAAATGTACTCAGTCATCCAAGTGCATAAATCTACAGTGTGTATTTTTACCGTGTTACATGAACATTTGTGTACATTTAATGAGGATATTCCATGTTGTGTTTAATATGCTTTCAAACATTTTAACTGTGTAGGTCACACTTTATATATTTTCTATTATTGATACACAATAGGATGGTTTTAGTCTAGGCTTAGTCTTAGTCTGGGCCCTATATGTCCAGATAATTGCAGACACCTGTGCATTCAATGTTTCTCTCAAAACCAAGTGTATTAATCTGGAGTTTCTCCACACTCTGCTGCAGCAACGGCCTCTACTCTTCTAAGAAGGCTTTACACTAGGTGTTGGAACATTGCTGGGAGGATTTGATTGCACTCAGCCAGGAGAGCATTAGTGAGGTCAGGTGGCGATGTTCTGGATCACAAATGCCACCCCAACTCAACCCAGACTTAATTGATGGTATTCCATCATTCCAAAGACCTTAGGCCAGGGGTCAGCAACCCAGATGTTCAGAAGAGCCATTTTATCCTTTCAATAAAAATCAAAACCACCTTGGGAGTCACAACATTGAATGTCCATTTTTCCATCTTGTCTGTAAATGTGTCCCAGTATGTGCTGATGTCCTAATATAGGTTAAAAATATAATATATACAAAAACACAGACTTACTGTGCTCTGCTTTAAGCTTTAGCTCAGCCATAGCCGCTTTTCTCACATCTCCGGCAGGAAACTTTTTACTTTCTCTTGAAATCGTCTCTTAACATGTGTCTTTTTACGAGGCTGAAGTTGCTTCTCATTTGTTAGCTTCTTGTTCAAATTTTCCAGTTCCACCTTAAATGCTGCCTGAGGTGCCAGAATGTAACTGATGCACCATTTGAGGTAGAAAAGGAAAATTCGAAAGAGAAGCTGGCGAATAAGAAACTGACTTCAGCTCTGCGACTTTTTAGTGTTTCAGTTTCTCACTGTAGATTAAACGTGTCAGGAAACCAGCTGGAGTGATTATAAATGCAAATAAGTCCATTTGTACCCAGATTATCAGTGTTCCTCTTAAATCTCTCTCTTTGCCGTTTCGTTAGCTGCTAGCTAGGTGAGATTGTTATCTGTGTTGCTATGGTGACCAGCAGTCTGCGCTGATCTTCAGGGTTAAAGGGTGAATTAGCAGTTCTACATTAACTCCAGAGTTTAAGACCATTTACTGTTAAACTGTGTTGAACGATCAGCAGAGCTTTATTTTACTGTAAAGGAGGATTATTTTATTTTTACCTACTAATCTGATTCAGCTGTGGAGCAACAGGACAGTAAAAGAGCCGCATGTTGGCGACTCCTGTCTTAGGCTCATGTGCGGCGGCTCCAGAGTGTCCAATTTGTTTGCCAGTTCTTTCCTATGGAGATTATACAAGCTGTGTGCATAACTGAATACCTATTTTAATGGGGAGGCAAAAAGGAATATCAACAGACTCCCAGGGTCTGCGTGAGGGCAGGGCAGAACAGGTATTTGCCCAGGGGCACCAGAATGCTAGAGGCCATATTATGTTGCCACTTTAACTCTGTTTGTATTATAAGCTAAACATTATAGCGCTTATTATCAATTTATTATCAATTATTAATTAACCTGCTAACAAAATATACCCTTGTTAGAAAAATGGTTAAAATCATGTTTTGCTTAAGTGAGTGAAAAAATGTTTTTTTCTAAGATGAAACATATGAAAAAATATTTGTAAGCAGCAGCGTCACAGGGTGAATTAAGCAAGATTACTCGATTAACAAAATCATTGATTAAAATTTACCTTCTCTTTCTAAAAACATCCTGCTAAACACACATGGTTTGTTAAGCAACACGCTCCAGAAATTCCAAGTTAGGCATTTAGTTAAAACATTTACTGAAAAACTGCAACAAACAAAGAGTGTTATGTAAACGTCTGTTCAAATCTTCAGTTGTCAGTGTTTAAGCTAGAGATGCCATATGTAGTATTATGTTTTTTATCTTTATAATATATATATATATATATATATATATATATATATATATATATATATATATATATATATATATATATATATATATAAATACTATAGTAACACTATAGTTACAAGTAACAAACTAACCTTGAACCTAAGGTCACCATGCCCAATGCTAAGTTTCAGCTAGAAGGTAACTAGTGACTAAAATAAATTGGATTTTAAAAATCCTTATAAATAAATGTTTGTGCAATATAAATTGCTATATAATTATATAAAATTTTTATATAATTACATATTTCTATGTAACGATATAACAAAAACTAAACCTGTAGTTTAGTTAAGTCTCTGTTTTTCTGAGATACTTTCAAACTAGGGTTCTCCTGATTGGATCCTCAGTGGATCCACTGTTCACACATTGTTGCTAATAGTTTTTAGCCCATGTTTGGGTTTGTCAGTAGCATTTTCTTGGTATTGTGTTTGATGAAATGACTGATTAAAGCACATTTTTCTGTGTGTTTAGAGTTTACAGTTTCTCCCCACTGTGCCCGATTGACATACGCAGACACCGTGTCATCAGATCTTCCTTTGTCATCCTCTTTGGTTTAAACAGGTCAATTTTCCTGCCCTTGTGAAATAAGTAATTTTGCATGGCCATGGCGTTTCCCGCTGGCCAGCTGAACGTTCACATCCATTGGTTAGTGCATCTTCAGTGCGTCTTAAACTGCTCCCATCGATTCTCTGCCTGACTGGGCTCAGCGTTTTGTGTCAGCGATAACCCTCTGAGCTTCCAGTGAGAGCAAAAACAGAAATCATCTGTGCCTGGGCCTCGACGGCACGCCGCAAAACCATTTGCCTCACACTTCTCCGCTAGCCGGACTAAACGCGCTAATGAGATACTGTGCCTGTGCCATTTTGAGGGGAAGGCAGGGTTGCCGGTGTGGCTGTGCCTCACACACGCTCACCTTCATTAGCAGCAGCACGTGCATGAGAGTGTGAGGGTGTGTGCGCTTGTGTAAGTGCGTACGGGGGCCGGGGCCAGCCCCTGCAAGCCGGCCTGCTCAGCCTGCCAGATAATTGCACGCTGGCAGGCCAGGCACTTGGTATTCTCAGCACATGAACAGAAAACACACAGCCCAGATAAGGCTGCTGAAAAAGGCCATCCATCACCCCTCTGTGCTGCAACGGTATGCGAG
This sequence comes from Colossoma macropomum, assembly GCF_904425465.1. Classification (NCBI taxonomy): domain Eukaryota; kingdom Metazoa; phylum Chordata; class Actinopteri; order Characiformes; family Serrasalmidae; genus Colossoma; species Colossoma macropomum. The sequence goes on from NW_023494788.1 coordinate 42,165,279, forward strand.
GCAGTCTCTGAGGTTGCCTGGCCGAGGCTTGCAGGGGGGAGCATAGCAGCGCGTGGCTTCGTAATGTACTGGTGAGACAGCCTGAAATTACACTGCAGTGCAGGTCGCATTGTGTCTTGCCATGCGCATGCATGCATTATAACCACCAAAGACCAAATCTTCACCAAAGTGAAGCGTCAGTGTGGGTGCTGCTACGTACTGATTCCAAAATGTAGGCAAGACTGGAGGGCTGTAAAACTTTGTCTCAGCCTCTGTAACATAGTGGTTGTTTGTGCTGTACCTTTCAGTGTTTTATATGAAATACCCAAATTCGTCTGTTACAAATAGAAATAGTGGAGAAATCTACCCAAATTATTTCAGGTTTTCAATTTCAGTTCTTTGATTTTCCAGCATTATTGTAGTTCTTCACCAGAACCTCATCTGAATTGTTGAACATTGTCTTATTCACTAAAAGAGAAACATGTGGGTTAACTCAGTTTACTCTATACGTGTCTGACAGCAGGGAACACCACACTTTAATGTTTTGTGCAGGCACCTCATCCACAATTCAATACCAAGCCAATTCATAACCAGCCCAGAAGAAGCACCAGACATAACTAAAATATACGGCCCATTCTATGAGCAGCACTACTGCTGAACAAATACTCTCATGTTGGAAGCAGGACGATGAACAGCCCATGGACGCACATGATACAGATTAATGTTTTGTAGAGGCTTAAGCTATAATGAAAATGTTAAACACAGAATTGACATGAAATAAAAATGATAATATTATCTGATACACTAAGCTAGTTTTTATGACTGAGGTGTATCTGTAAGCAAATGTATTTGATCTTGAAGAACTGCCTGCCATGGGTTGTTGTGAATGATTGGATTTCTATTTACAGTCTCTTTATTCCTCCAGATTAGAGAGTCCTAGAAATATTTACTGGTGTAAATTTTACAGATTAAACTCTAGAGATCTGCTAACATCCATTCCTCACTGTTTGAACAAGCCTGGTCGAATTATATGCTTAGTTGATGAAGTGAGCACATTTTTACAGGGGACAAAGTTAAACATGACATTTTAATGCAAATTTTAGGGCACAATTTCTATTTTTGTGAACTGTAACTTTTTCACAGGCTTTTTAATTTTTTTTTTTTTCCTAATATGTTAAATTCAGCAAATAATCTGTAAATGTGTATTACAGTGTGCAGAAGTGTGTCTCTGTAGAGGATGTGTAACTTATTTTCACTTAGACAAATCAACAAAACACACCATTTGACCAGGGGTGGCCAAAATTTTGCATCAGACTGCAAATTCTTTACATGACCCTGCTCCACAAATACAGTACTGAATAGAGCTTTGAGGTAATCCAAGTCTTTCAGAGCACTAGAAACCAAATGGGAAATTTTAACATTGCTAAGTTAACATTATAGCCTAAAAAATGCATTTAGTTCATAGTGATAGCCAAACCAAGAGACATTTATTTTAAACAGACCATTCCAAGGCCTTTTCAAGGCAGCTGTTGTTATTCCACGTTATTTCTTTGCAGACTTTTGCATTTTTAAACCATTATACACTTCTAAGTTCATGATTCTATGATCTCTCCTACACCATCGTAAGAAAAACAACTCTAGACTTTGACTTTTCCGTCTTAGTGCAGTCTTGTTGAAATTCTTCTCCAGGCTTTCACCTCACAAAAGTACTATTTAGATGGGGATTTACATGGGAAAGTGAAGTAATGTAATTTTTACCAGTGTTTCTCATTGATTTTAGTTCCGTCCGGACTTGCCACATTCATTTTTATGGACTCAGGCTCCCCTGTGAGTAAAGACCCTGGAGCAAATTACCTACTACAAAAGGATCTATAGGAGTAGCCCCATGCTATATTGATCTATTGCAAACTGACATGCAAAACCTCCTGAGATGATGCTAATACCAATGTTAATGTAATACCAGTTGAGTGCAATATATCATCGCATTTCAATTCAGACAGCTGGGTGGATGTTTTAGGTAAACTAAATAAAGGCTAAATTAAAAGATTGACATGTTTTTTGTTTGGAGCTGTTTGGAGTGAAGGCAGGGCGTAAACTGAGTATCCCCTTTCCTCCCTGAAATTTATATTGAGATTTCTAATCCCATGTGCATCAGTCAAACATTACAGACATCCTGGGGTAAAATTATATTTCCCCACTTCTGCATGGAAAATGAATCCTGTCCAAACAGTGCTACAGAGTTAACATCAGTGTTCTGTCACACTGAAAGCATTTTTTTTCTAAAACAAATATTGTTTTGTTGAAAATTATATAAAGTAACCAAAGAACATTGAAGTTTACCAATGGTTAAAGTGACCAAATACTTTTTGGGGGCTACTGAATATCAACATTATGGCAAAAATATATCCTGGATATCATGTATTGCACCAGCAATTCCCCCAACCGTTTTTTCACCGTTTTGCATGGGCTTGGCTAAGACTGCATAAATATAACTCACTCTAAATTGAGATACTTTGACCAAAACATGTACACGATTTCTCATTTATGTTGAATGGAATTGTTTTGTAATGTCCAGCTTCTCAACAGTGTCTACAAAAGAATGCATTGTGGGTGAAGCATTGTGGGTGTAGTTACTGGGTAATAAATCTTAAAATTAATATCCGAGTATAAGCCTAGAGTTCAGGAGGTCAAAAAGTGGAGCTCTATTCTGCTGGTAGGCTTACAGTATGTTCTGACATTCCACATCCCCACATCAGTACTGGGCTTCCATGTCCTTCCAGGGCAGCCAAGCTTAGAACTTCAGCCCAACTCAGTGTGCCACCTCGAAGCTCAGTCACTATGACTTGCACTCACATTGTTAGTCAGCAGCAGGCTGGCTGCCAGTCATGCGTGAGGCTGAGGCTGATGGGGGGTCTGCCACCAATCGGAAAGGATGACTGGCCCCCTCCGCCAAGCAGGAGAGCTGTGAAGGCGACAGAGTCAGACTGCTCGTGTCACTCTCACTCTGGCCCCAGCGTGCTGTTACTAGCCATGACTTTGAGCAGGAGCCTGTGTCTTTTCAATCTGTTCTGCACTAGTGCTTCTATCACGCTATCGCATGCAGAACCCATCAAGCTCCAAATAAGATGGCTGATGGTGGCGACGCTCTGCCGGGGGAAATCCTCACTTCTGCCCGTGAGGGTGGATTCGTCCTGCGTTTTCTCGTCACTTGTCCTCCCTCGTTGCTCGGCCTTGTTTTTCTTTTTGCATACGTGACGTGGCCTGTGGGATGCATTTTTGAAAGATGTGGCCCAGGGTTCTAATTAAGGGGCAACTGAGGGGGTCCTGGACCTACCATTAGAATAAAGGGACCCCTCATAAGAGAGACAAAATTGATTGTGGGGGGTCCCCATGTTATTTCCTGGAATAAAATAACAGCATGGATACAGCACTGCAGTGAAAGTGCTTATAAATGTCAGGATCCAGCTCATTTGCATTCTATTTGTGTACATTTAATGGAATAAATATGACTAGTAATTAATATAATTAATATGTTTTATGAATGTATCACATTGTGATATTAGCAAACTGTGTTTCTTTTTTTAAGTTTGAAAGATATGAGATCAAAAAGACCATCTGTCTGTTCATCTAAAACACTTTTAATGTCTTTCCAATTGTAAACTTTAAGCCAAATGTGATCTGCTATTGCTTGTGTCATTCAGAGTTTAATTTAATGTAGTAGTGGCAAAATAATGGCAAGTTGACTCCAAATGTCTACGCCGGTGTGCAAATCTTCATTAAAAATAATGTTTTCACATTTTTAGACTGTGCACAGCACAACACGTCAGACGTGTGGTGTCTGAGTGTAAAACAGTTTATATTGATGCAGATATGAAGTTAAAGGGTTCTGTCTGGTAATACTTGTGAAAAACTACAGGGGTAAACCTCAATAAAATACACTGTGAAAATAGCAGGCATCAACATTTTGGTCACCACAGAGTCAGACTTTCCAGCAGAGGACACCTGGTGTGGTCAAGCATCAGCAGAACAAAATCACTGTGCATCAGAAATAAATAGGGGTGAACACACACTGTGCAAAAACATTAATTATGCAGACACACTTAGTTCAGTCCTGATGTCTATTTGAGAGCTGCAGGTATCTGAAGTAAAAAGTGTTTTTGTAGTTATCCGTTTTATGTATAATCAATGAAGGTAAGCTTACTTAATAGCTAGGTTTGGGTCGTTTTCCCAACATTAGCCAACATCTAATATCATATTTAATGCCAACACCAGCAGAAAACACTATTTGCAGGTCTCATGTGAATGTGTAAAAGAAACAGTTTTGCAAAAAATTAAAACCAGATGTAGTCGATCAGCCAAGACATGATGACGTCCAAATTTAGTTTCTTTAATTTAGCGCTAGAGCTGTGACACTAATGTTGCTAACAAACCCAACAAGTCAATAGTCACCAGAATGTTTTCTGTGAATACATGCTCAAAACTTCTCTTAATCCGCTCAAACTGCCTACAAGCCGAGTTGTCAGTGTAGTTCAGGGCAGAGTATCACTTAATGTGTGAGCTATAAAACTCACAGTGGAGCTGAACACAGTGATTTTAGACAACAGGTGCCGAATTCTGACTCTCCTTCATGCTCACCCACATTATGCAACCATATGGATGGTCCAAAATATGTTTACATATTGCTGTAATGCTGGAGATATAAATAGAAACAGAAACCATGGTGAGCAAGTTGGGAAAGGGTTTAGGGATGTATTTGTAGAAAAGATTTGGGTGATTATTGACTTCCAGTGTTTGTGAGCAACACTAGAAGTCAATAGCCTTGTAGCCTTGTCACTCCAGCACTCATGTAAAAAGCACAATTTAGACACTAAACATGTCCAGACTGATCAACTACTGTTTCAACTATTGTGTAGAATTGATTCCTTTAATTAACACCAGGGGCACTATTAGACTAGTTATAGTCTTCATCCTACACTGCTATGCTAGTGCATTGGTCTGCAGGAGTTATGTCGGCTGTTTAAATGCAATTCCCCTAAAACTCAGCTGAGGGAGCCAAAATTCAAACAGAGCATGCTAAGTGGACAAAGTGAAGTCAACATAGAATTAAGCCATTCATTCAATCATAAAGACAAAGAGGTCAAGTAAAATATTGCGTGTTATGATTGTGATACAGGTAGACTCGGTACAGCTTGAAGTTAGATTAAACCACTTTAATACAACAGAAAGGACAATAATAAATTCATACCAAGAATATTTTGGAAGAATATATATGGATGGTTTACGTTACCGGCTAGTAAAGCGTTACCGGCTAGTAAAGTAGAAAGCTGTTTGGTTCATGGTAATCCTTAGATGTCTAGAAATATATTATAGAATCATTTTGCTGTAGTATTTAAATGTAATTATCAAAGTATGAAACAGATGTTAACATACATTTCATCTTGTAGCAGTTACTCATTCAGAACCCTGGCATTGAGCTGCTGCTGCTGAAACACTGGTCAGGTTATTCACAGTCAGTGACATATCTAGAACTTCCAGAGGGTCTAGACTAATACTTCTCTCACAAAATTGGTCCCTCCATTAGATGTCATACTGTAATTCATTGATTTAGTCCCTAATTATGTTAGTGCGTAATCTGACACATTGGGATTTCAGTTCAGCTGCTGATGTCCTCACCAGTGAGAGAGCTAACTTGGCTGTATCTTCCTCCATACCACTGAGAAAAATGATCCTGATTGGATAATTTTCCATTGGACATTTAGCCCTTTTCTTTCTTAAATAAAATGGAGAGAATTACTAGTTTAAATACAGCAATCAGGATGATTCTATTAAACAAAAATTACCTAAAAATCTCTAGACGAGCCTCACTGATTACATGGGTATATAAGGAAACACCTTAACGAAAGCAAGGTATTGATTGAAAGTTTAGAATCTGCACTGCGACAGAATTTGTCTGCCGGTTTAAATAAGCTGTGAGTGAGAAGTAATTCAAATAAAATTAATACATATTTTTGTTATTATGGGCAATGACTGTCCTCTCTGACAAATGTGGAGCCCTGGCTCTGCTTCTTGTTCGCTTCTTGAAAATGTTTCTTCCGCTCTCGGCCATCGAGATACTACAACAGATCAGGAGTTAATGTGTCGAGTCTGCATTTAATTTGCTGTTTCATCAGTTGGATACGACACAAACTCCTGCGCGCGATGCTTCTCTCATCACTATTCTAATAAGGAGGACCTACTGTACCTCCACACCCTGGAGTGATTATGTAATCCACATCTATCTGTCATATATATGTAATTTACTGGTACTAAAGCACCCCTAATCTAATAAAGCACTGCCTCCTCTCGGGGTAAAGTGGACTGTAATGAAACCGAACCTTTGGGCATCTGCATCATCTGGGACTCAGCAGGAACAATATTTGCAGACTTAAGCCAGTTTAAGCAGCAACAGAGATTAACACGTTCTCCCAAATATATTACATGAAAAAAAAAACAATATTGATCCAGAGGGTTCATCACTGTCCTCTAGGGCCTTATTTATTGTCTAAATTGGATAGTACAGGTGTTTAGGAAGATGAAGGGATTCAGCAGAATCCCTATTTAGCCAATGTTATTGGTCAATATTTACACCTCATGAAGCTCCGTCTCCAGATTGACCAACTAGGCCCATAAACACTGCATTTTATCGTGAAGGGAATGTGCTGAGCAATTACACGATAAGAACCGTTTCTTAGCCTTGTCTCCTTGCATCAGAGTCATGGCCAGTGACCTGCAAAGACAAAGCCAGCATGTCTGGCCAGCGCTGTCCACACTCACTCTTTAGGCCATCAACCTTCTCCGCTTCAAGCCTGGACGTGTCTTTGATTTCCCCGAGGTGTGTGTTATCACTGTTTGCTGTGTACACACTTTTCACCAACCGAGCGTGACGCCTCAGAGGACATTCTCATTCTTTAAGTGTTCCTCAAGGTTGGCAATCACTAAACACACCTCATGACAGCAGTGGAGCATCTACAAAGTTTTAGCAGTGGGAACAAAAGGGTGGAGTTTGGGCTGGGTGGCATGTTCATGTGTTCAAGGCAATATGACACCTACATAAGCTCTTCATGACAAAGCTACATAAGCTACAGCTTTAAGGCATATTCATTAAGTGTCATAAGGGCTGCTTTTGTCAACGTTGATGACACAGCACATTAAAAACTGAGCGTGTAGCTTTGTGTATGTCACAGTGACAATGCTAATGATGTGGTACGGCTTAAACCTTAAACAGGAAAATAACTCACTTTAAACCTGAGGGTCACAGATCTACATTTCTACATCATCTGTCATTTCACCCCAGAAAGTGTTGACAACTTAAGTTCTACGGAGATCTGCTGGTGACATCCCATATAAATAAAAATAATGCATGGCCACGCCTTATTAACGCATGGGAATGAGATCCTAATGCATGGCCATGACTTAGTAAGGCGTAGGAATGAGATAATTAAGTCGTGGCCATGATGTCGTTCATATGCCTTACTAAGTGGCGGCCACGCATTAGGATCTTGTTCCCACACCTTACTAAATCATGGCCATGCAATAAGGTCTCGTTCCCACACCTTACTAAATTGTGGCTACGACTTAATTATCTTGTTCCCATACCTTACTAAGTCGTGGCCATGCATTTTTTTTTTATTTATACAGGATGTCACCAGCAGGGCTTCATAAATTTCAGAAAAGTCTGTCACCTGATGTCATGTCAGCTTCACATCAAAGGTGGCAACTGCAACATTTAGAAGAATGACGTCGATTGGAATAAGTGTTCATGAATGTTTATGTAGCTCTATGTCAGTTGCCATTAAGGACTTATGTAGGTGTCTCGTAACCTTATGAACACTAAGGTGTAATTTAGATTTTAAAATTTGCTTATTACATGTCATTTATCTATCAATCTAGGGTTATTTAGTATTTGAGTTTATCTGTCGTGTGTACGTTACACCTTTAAAAATGAATGTTTAAGTAGTAATTACAGTTACAGCCTACTTGATGTCTCACTAATCCTGTTCTAGAAGAACAAGCTAATGGCAGGTCATGTCTCACTCTCCCCACCTGTAATAACTTTCATCCTCTGGTTCCCAAATGAATGAGCTTTGTGTAAAGTTAGGGGGCATCAAGAGAGGAGAAAGTAAATAAAGTAGCACTAAGAACAGGCTAGAAGAATAAACTGTGGCACCAGCAGCCGTTTAAACAAATGTTAGCATTAGCTGGCTAGTTAACGCCGCTGGTTACAGAAAGGTCACCTTTCGATCAGTCGATGGTGGGGTCTCCTTTATGACCACACAATAAGTTTTTTTCTTCTTCACTGATCAGGTGAGATCAGTGGTTTGACAGAACATGGTTCAACATGATCATGTGATGCATTATTGGTGTTTTGATGGGCTGTTTCATAAAACTTTTTCCACGAAAGTGAGACGCTTGCAAATGTCACAGCTCAGATTCAAATAAGTTGCAGGACGCTTTACGTTCAACTCAAGTGCAATTTAGTTTCATGCTGGTTTCAGGCAACTAAAGTTGCATGATGATTTCATGCAACTTTACAGCCAGCTTAATACAATTCTGTGTCCTAATTTAGGGACTGAAATTGGAAAAGGGAGTGACTAGCACCCCCGTAGATCCACCTCTGGATCCTATGTATGGTTAAAATATACAAAGTGGTGCCTTTTGGTGTGAACATCCTACATGAATGACAGAAGTGCACCGGCTTGGGGCTCCTGGTCTGGTGCGACGTGACTGTTGACGGACAGGCTGCAGGCTGTGCTTCTGAAGAATTTCTAAAACACTTTTTGATGTCACATTGTCTAAAGCTTGTCATGACTCTTTATAAGCACGTGTGACGGGTAATGTCGAATACATGGCCTGTATCATAAAAACATCACACTAACTGCTCCACACACTCCTGAGCTTTCTCTGTGCTGTTGGCATTAACTGAAATAAATGCAGCCAGTTTGGCCACCGTCTCTGGAAAGACAGCAGGTGGTGGTGGTTATGTTGACTTATGTCACATGCTCATTATTATTATCCTCATTGTGAAACCTGAACTAATGCTCTGTCCTGGCCTAGATAGCGAACAAAATCTAATGACTGGCAGAAGCTGTTAAAGCTGTCACTACATACTTATCTTCATGCCCATCAAATAATTGCGCAATCTACTGAAATGCCTCACAGCTTCAGCTAGTGACCTACTATGACTACACTACCAGCTACTCCACAAACAATGCGAGATCTTTCGGTCTATACAATCCATACTTATGTAGATAAACAATGGTGCAATTAATCCATATAGGCTTCATGCTCTATCGTACTTTACAAAACAAACTATTGCCTACATTTCCTTGCAATAATGCTTGACGGCTCACAGGCGCACGTGAAAAGTGGCTTCTTTGTACTGTAGTAGCAGATTTAGTGCATGAGCAATATAATATGGATTCAAAAGTCTTGGGTAAATACAGAACGAATGAATTCCCTTTAACTTTAATATGCCTCTAAAATACGTGTCGGAATAGGTCAGCCATAAAAGAGAGATATGAGCAGGAATCAGCAATACATGCTTCAGGACTACATCAAATGAGAAACAGAATAATGAGATTTGGTTGTTTCCGAAAAAATACTTAACAAAAATTTTAAGAAGATATTTTATATACTTAATTCTTAGAAGTCAAGAGATATTACTGCCATTTTGCTATACCTTTCATATGTTATTACATAAATAAATGACTATTTGCATATTAAATTACATAAGGAATTAGTTACATTACATTTACCTTCTGTATTGACAGCTTTGAGTCTACAGGTCCAAATTTTTCTATTTGTTATGATGTTAATAAATGTAAAACACGTGAAAAATGTAAAGCATGTTTTTTCCTTTCCTCAAAACAAGACTATATGCACAAGAACTTTTCCTCAAGGTCAAATAATAATGAAACATCTCTTCTACGTGGAAACATGAATGTGGTGTGGATTAAAAAATGTACAATTCTCATCTCTGACAGAATTCCTCTGCTTGTTTCAGTGATTAACGAGTGAGAAATAATTACACTTGTTATTGTTGGCGATATCAGTGAAGTCTAATGCAAATGTGGGCTCCCGAGTGGTGCAGCCGTCTCAGCGTTGGCCTTATCATTGGGAGAAGGTGAGTTTGATCCCTGGAGACGTCACAGCCATCCACGGCTGGGAGTCCAAGACAGCATAACAGTCTTTGCTCATTCTGGGTGTGGGCTGGATGGCCCTCCCTCTCTCCCCATCACTCAGTGATATAATAGCCAATGCAGGCGTCTGTTAGCTGACATAACAGAAATGGAAGTTAGTGTTATCTATGCATGTTAAACTGTCCAATGATGTTGCATTTTTGCACTTCACATGTCCCGGAAGAAGCTTGTGCTAGTCTTCACCCTCCAAACACGGTCACATCACACAAATAGGGGAGACCTGGCAAGTGTGTGGAACTGGCCTTGACAAAAACTGAGGAGGAAACTGAGGAAAATTTAAGAACACAAATAAAAAACATTTTGAAAGATGGAGTACCCCACCCGTTTAACATCACATATCAAACCACAGTCCATAACTGTTCTGACAGACTGACTCATAAGTTTGTAGTGTTTTCTGTAGCTGTCATCATATCTTTGATTGAATGGGGCTTTACCTTCCTAATACCACTTTTGTTCTTGTATTTGATTTATTTTCTGCCAGTATATCTCATTATATAAAATTAGTTTCTGAACATGAAGCCTCAAAAAGATCAGCATTAAATTATGAACAACAACAACAACAACAACAACAACAACAACAACAACAACAACAACAACAACTTCAGATGTTAGGCTACTATGCTCTCTGCCACACTGTTGAAGCCCAAGGTCAATTGATCCATGTCCTGGTTCCACTGCATGGTCCAGTGATTGGGAAACCAATCTAAGTTCTAAGGCTTAAATCTACGGTTACATGCAAAGATATACTGGAACTGACCCCTGGTCAAATTACATGTTTTGTTGATTTGTAAAAACAAGGTAACATTCTCTACAGGGAACTTATGTATGGCATTTTCCTAATTTTAGTGCAGAAATTCTATTTGAGATTAACATATTGGGGAAAAAACAAAATATGGCACAACTTGCCACAGGCTGCATTTATATATATATATATATATTTTTTTTTTTTCTTCAATGCGTAAAATTAAGCAAATAAATGGTAATTGTTCATTAAAATGTGGAAAAGTGTGGACTTATTTTCACTCATCATTTGACCAGAGTTCAAACCAGTGCTCAACCTTGCATTCAGGTCATCCTACAGAAACATCCATTTTTGTGTCTCTAGCGTTTACAGATATATTACACTTGAAAAACATGTTAGGGTTACAATGTATTTATATTTTTAAAAATAATAAAAATTAGTTATTTTAACAAATCACACCTCCCGAGTCATCAATTTAGCATTTTTTGTTTTTAAAATCAATCATATAGAAAGCACCACAGAAGAGCTCGTCCTCAGTCATGTCTAAAGGCTGAGGCCATATTTTGAAGTAAAAACATGTTTTTCTGCCATTTTAACTGAAATAATCTATATATGACTATTAAATGTATGAATGCCAAATAAATATAAAATATGTAATGAAAGTTGTCCCCAGGAGTCGTGTCACTGGTGTTACCAAGTAAAAAATAAGTCATGCTGATGACATCACTCGACTTCCTTCTACCTGTTTTCTGAGGATCTATGAAGAAAAGCTCATGGTGAGTCCACTGAGTCTTTCAGTTATCAGAGATTTTCTCATTTAGCTCATGATTTCATATGAAGCTTTTAGTTGACGTCACTGGTGTGACCGACTTTATTCTGAGGTAATTATGAAAAAAAAAAAAATACAAATAGATTAAATTCCATATTTTAGTGGATATTCCATGATTGACAACATGTGGTTTTGGTACTGGTAACTCCAGTGACACCTGGATAGATAGGAGAGTGGACGTTTCTGTAGAATGACCCATATGACTGTATGTATGTAATTCAAAAGTCAAGGAAAGTAGACAGTACATTAGAACACCTACACATTTATTCAAGTAATCAATGAAAAAAAGAAACTTACTCATAAACAGACACTTACTGTTGTTCATTGTTATTGGCTCTTGTTATGGCCTCCTCCCATGAGAATTGAGACCTCTTCCCCAACCGTGAAGTTCTATCAAGTGACCAGAGCGCCTATTCTCATCTGATGGAGCCAACATCAGAAACATGCTTTCCAAATAACTGTACTCCTCCACCTTTGCGGCAGGAGAGAGGATTATTTCAAACGCAGGCCATTTTAGCCTGGCAAATCCCATAACTGAAGGGTTAAGTAGTAAAGGGTACAGTGCAGTCACTCGGCTTTATTGCTGCTTCAGACGGACGGAGCCAATCACACTGCCTTCACATGGACAGACATGGACAGACATGGACAGACATGGACAGACATGGACATCAACTGTGGTCACAAACAAGCTCAGTATCGCATCAAGCTATGAGAAAAGGAGCCCAGCAGAACGTCTGTGTGTGAGGTTTAGATGTTCACAGCGGCTGTTCAGTGCAGTAGCGTGGGGCTTGGAGGGAGTCGCTTTATTATTTTGCTGGTGAAGGTCGTGGTGAAGCGTAATTGCATTAATAATTGCCTGGATGAGTCAGAGGACCAGGGACTTGGCAGGAAATCCACTGCATATTGTGTGTAAAGGACAGGGAGGGAATTACTATTTCTCAAAATGGTCATGCCAATTAGTAATGGAGGAGAATAAATTCAGCACCTCATCTGAAAAGATCATGCCGTTGAAATCATTTAATTATTTGCAAATTAATTGATAGAAATATGATGGGGTAGGAAAACTGGGGATAGGCACTCTACCGCACAGGCTTTTTTTTAGCTTTATAGCCTGCTAGAAAAGGGAACTGTTTTACTGCTGGATTTTACAATGAAAATACATTTCTACAAGTTGCTAGTGGTTTCAAAATCAACCTGAAATCTCTTTTTTGTATTCATGCTGCTGCATTTTGTGCAAGTTGCAGAGGATGGACAATTTCTTAGGACACCCAGTCAAAAAAGCATTTTAGTAATCAACTCTGCTTGTAATAAATGCATGAACAAGTTTCTCAGTGGTGCTCTGTGATAGACAAAGCTGAACATTAGCCATATTTCCCAAATGATAAAAAGCTGCTTTAGTGACTGCATTTAACACGTGGGATAAAAACAGAGCATCTTTCTCTAAATTTTAGTACCAAAGATTAATATTTTAGGTTTCTTCTGATTTAACTGCAGAAAAGTTTGTGACATCCACTGAGATCCACTGACATACCTGAAACACAGCTGGGAAGGCTGTTGTTTTCAGCTTGTTTATTCATATAACTGGTCATATTAAATTCAGTTTGTCATATCATTTAAAAGATAGAATTCTCGTTTTTCTTCTTCCATCAAACTATAATTACTTTAGCTTTAAAGATGTCTCCTTATTTGTCATTGCACTAGTGTGCGGGAAGAGTATGGTGTTATTAATAATACTATATTTCACTCAGAAATATGTCACAGAGTGGAGAGAAAATGCACACCGGCTTTAACGCTGGACAGCTTCCTAAGCAAGGCAATACAAAACATTTTAACAAGGTTTGACTTCTAACACTGCAATGTCTGGGTTGAGACACTAAAAGAAGATATAAAAAATAAATAAATAAATAAAATCACACATTTCAGTTTTTGACATAATTTGAAAATACCTGTTACTCTTTACATTGTATGTTAATTTCATGACAAATGACTTGGAAAAATCTCTGGTTCCGTTGACTTACATTAAAAGTAAAGTATGTTTTTTCCTTATATATATATAAATAAATAAAATCACACACACACAAATAAATGTACAAAATCAAGCACATAGCCCTGTAATAGCCATAGCCAAACAGTTCAGTGCCTTTCAATGTGGAACTGTTATAGGATGTCAGTTTTGCCACACGTCAGTTTCTGCCCTGCAAGTGCTATTACTGTGAAATGAAAGTGTCTAGGAGTGGGGCTGCTGAAATATCACTTGTCCTCAGTTGCGTCACTCATTACAAAATGCATCTGGAGCAATTTTATGAAGCTGTCCAGTGGGAGCTTCATGAAATGTTTTTTAATGGACGAGCAGCTGCAGCTAAGATCAGCAGGCGCAATGGCAAACGTCGACAGGAGTGATAAATCACGATTCACAATCTGGCAGTCTAATGGATGAGTCTGGGTTTGGCGGATGCCAGTAGAACGCCACCTACCAGAACACAGCCACCTACCAACAGCAAAGTGTGGTGGAGGAGGTATCACGGTGTGCGTGGTTTTTCAGGGTTTTGCGTTCAGTCCTGTGGTTCCAGTGGAGAATGATGTTAAATGCTACAACATACAAAGACATTTTAGACAATTAACCCCACTGAACACCTTTGGAATGTATTGGAAAGTCAACTGTCAGCCAGGCCTTCTCGCCCAACACCTGTGCCATATAGAGTGTGTGTGTATATGTATGTGCGTGTGTATAATTACATTAAGTCTGCCCAATAAAATCAAACTGTCAAAAATAACACATTATATGTGGCCTGAATTATAAACTAATACATATAGAGTACAGTTTTCAATAATAAAAGGGCATTTAGGCTCAAATTATGTGGTCTTTTTTTCTCTACATAAAAGATGTGAGGTCCTATTATGCTTACTAGCTGAATATGTGGCTGCACTGAAAAGCACACTGTATAAACTGCTTCATATAAAGAGGTCATCAGGATATTACAGCAAGGTACATGTAGTTCATTAAAGCTGAAGTCTGAAGGATATGAGGATGGCACCAACTGCAGTAATTCGAAGCTTGGATTGCCCTCTCGGTTCCGTCTGTCTGTAATTGATCTATTCATTATAAAGAGATAACCTCTAGGCCTCAGAACACTGCCACAGCTTGTCTTTCCAAGCCGAGCACTATGCGAGTGGAGAGCTCCTTGCAGTGAACTCTTTATAATAAATGTGTACACAGCTGCTAATGAACACGAGCCTTAGCCTAATGTGCTAACACAGCATGTCCAGCAGTGCAGCCTCATCAGCTTGTCCAGACATGCACTTACAGTCCAGCTATACATTTAATTACATCCAGCTATACAAATGTACATAAATATGGTCACACACTTAGAACAAACACAGTAATCTAGTACCACAGAACTGAATAGTTCATTCTTACCATGTTTTACAGCCTCACATGCTAATATGCAACACTAAACATCTTCTGTTTATTCACTGCTTAAATTTTGGTCACAAAATGTACCTCAGAAAATAAGGATTCTGATCCCAAGTGGAATTTATGGACTCAGTTCCAAGTGTGGAGGGCGGCGTGGAGCAGACTGTAGAAAACAACAAATTCTGGATATTTTAGGCAATTTAGAAATCCTAGCAGGATTTCTGACATCTGGCAAAAACGAAGAACTTTTAACTAGAAGGGAAAGGTTTATTAAGAAACTAAGTTGGCTTGACAAAGCAGTTGCTGTGAAATGCCAGGGGGTTGCCAAGATGTTGCTAGACCATTGCTATGGTATCCCAGCTGGTTGCTAATACATGTGTATACATTGATGAGATGGTTGCCTTGCAGTTTTTCACTGAATTTTGCACCATCCTGTTACAGGATGGCAGGGAGGCGGACCCAAGTGCAGAGAGAAACACCCGTGAGAAAGGGTCTTAAACGAATTAATGAGGTGAAGGAGTGTGAACGGAGCGATTTTCCACTTTGGGGTGAGGTGGCTCAGAGCCAGGCTCGAACAGGCGACGTACTGAATAGTGGTCTGAGGAGGTACCATCGCGCCACCGGCGAAAATGGAGAAAAACACCTAAACGAATGAGAATTAAAAAAATGGCAGGAAAGGCCAGACAAAGGGGACGCTGAAAACAGCGTGCTCAAACAAAGGCTGAGATAGAAAAGTAAAATAAAAGAATCAGAAAACAAAACACTTCCTCTGTAAATATGAGAGGAAGATCAGGTTTGTGTTTCTCCTGTTTGTTCTTTGTGGAGCTGTTTTCTTTGTGTGTTTGGCTTGAAGCCGTTTCTTGTTTAAAGCCTTATTTTTTATCTTTTCAGTAGTTTTGGGGCAATTTATCTTTTTCCCAGTCCTCTTTTCTTTCTTTTTTTTTTTTCCTTTCCTTCTCTTTTTGTTTAAATACCCACCTGGGCTAAGTACCGTACTGGTCACCCCTCTACAAAGGTCTGACAAAGCGCTGCTGTTTGCCACAGCCTTAAGTAGAGGAGTCCACAGGTGTGCCAGGTTGGGCCTAATCAGCCCGAGGGCTTCTGGGAATTGGATTATGCTGCTGGTGGCTGGCGGAACAGGCTGGACCCTTAAACATCCATACTTCTGTTTTAACAAGATGGCCAGTCCCCACTGTGGAAAAGCATCCACAAACAACATGATACTGCCACCCCCATTCTTCACTGTTGAGAAGGCTAATGTTAGGTTTTCACCACACATAGCTATTTTGAATTTTGGTCTAAAAGCTCTATTTTTGAGCACAAAACCATATCTAACATTTTAGCTGGGTTACTCTGACACGTCCTGGTGATTTCAAGACATGCTTTGCTGTGCTTTTCTTCAGTAATGACTTGTTTCTAGCCACATTCCCATACAGGCCAACTGTACGCAGAGCATATTGATGTCATTGATTGGTGCACCTTCACTCTAGTCTCAGCCGCTGAACTCTGCAGCTCCTGCAAAGTGATTGTTGGCCTCTGTGGGGCTTCCCTGACAAGACCCCTTCTTAATCTGAGGCTGAGTTTTGAGGGATGGTCTTGTCTGGGCAGTGACTGGGTTATATGATGCAGTTGCCATTTTCTCACAATTGATTTAACAGTGCTTAAACACCTGGGTATTATTTTGTACTGTTTTCCTAGCAAGGGCATGTCTACAAGGTTGTCTCTAATTTCCTTAGTGATAGAATCGTCTTTGGTACTATTTTTTACAGATGTCCTTCAGATTCACAGTCTGACCAATGGTACCTAAAGAAAGGGGGTCTTTTATCCAGAAAAGGTGAACATTTTTAATGGTTCACAGATGGTTCTCCAATTGCAAGCTAATCATGTCCTGGTAAGGGCAACATCTTTCATCTCTGTTAATTTGGCGTTTCCACAGCACAGGAGTTGAACACTTATGCAAACAACTTTTTCAGTTATTTTTTTCTGTTACAGAGTAATTTCATGCATAAAACCAATATCACTTTAAATGAATTAATTTTGAGGGTCAGTCTTTTCAAATAAAATATATTAGCGCAAAATATCAGAGTGTCATTTGTAATCCAGACGGATCTGATGACTTTAAAGGGAGCTGAGTACTTTTGCAAGGCACTGTATATGATAAGGCATGTTTCTGATATACAAAACAAAGCACAGCAAAACTCTGTACCATTGTAGCAGTGTACAATGAGACATTGGGCCAGACAGCCTTGATCAGGTTTATGTCAAGTCACAAGTCCTCAGCCGCCCCTGTGTTACTCCCCTGACCAGCATCATCATGAACTGTGCAATTTAAGTCAAATTATTCTCCTGCCGCCAAAAACATCAGTCTCATGTTTTGAGCTGCCACAATCCAATCCATTCGGCTAAAAGGCAGGCGACAGCTTCAGAAGGCAAGCAAGGACTCACTTAGCAGCCATGGCTAAATGGACGCCATCTGGCAATGGCAGGGGAGCAATTTGTGCAGCACAGTGAAGAAGGTGAAGGGCTGCCATCTTCTAGAAAACGGCAGGCGCATGGTTGTGTTTCTGGCCCAACTACAACTCTATGTAGAGCCAAACAATAGCATCTCCTACTGAGGAGAGCGATACTTGCCACTGCTCCACATGAAAACTATGCATCATTGTATTGTAACTGGGATGCTGTTAGATCTGTCGCATCTATCGCCGCTGATAACAAAAGCATAGTGTAATTCAATATTAATAATTTAGTGCATTGAAAGAAATGGAGAAATTCTGTCAGAAATGTCAATTCCAACTTTTCATTCGATGCCACACAGAGCTGGAAAGGGACTTATTTTCACACCAGGAGTTACATAATGCAGACCAGCCCACCCCAAACTCTAACCGCATTTCCCCTGCTACACATTGACCTCATGAAAAACAACTTTTCCTAAAATCTGCACATTTTCATCTTCACTTCTCACTCTAATTTATTATTTATGCGCTACACTGAGATAACGAAGGTGGCTGCCTGGTGATAAAATGAAAACTAACAAAACGTTTATCTTCCATGTGACCTAATCATGACAGTCAGTATGCTGCAAATGAATGCTAAGTAAGTTCAGTTCAGCATTTTTTACTGCCCACATGCTCAGGTATGATTCTGCCATGGCTTCTTGCAGTTCTTGATGATGCTGTCCATCTTCCTGTGATTCATGTATGTAAATTGCTACCTCAGTAATGCATTTATATTTATAGCATTTGGCAGATGCTCTTATCCAGAGCGACTTCTAATTTGATCATTTTTACACAGGTAGGTGAAGGTAATGTTGGGAGTCTTGCTCAAGGACTCTTATTGGTATAGTGTGGGGTGTTTCCCCAGGCAGGGATTGAACCCCAGTCTACAGCGCAGAAGGCAGAGGTGTTACTCACTACACTATATCAACCACTAATGCAAAAAAGTGTCATGAACTCTGCAGAGCACTGTCTGTTGTGTCAGCCAGTACCTAATTCACACCATTGTGCTGGTTTTAATACATTAATTGCTCAAGGCTGATGTTTGCTTGTTATTTGAATTTCTGTTCCACCTTAAATAACACAGCAGTTGCACGTTAGGCCCCCTACTGCCATCTGAATGTTACTGCTATGTCATTTAAGGTGGAACAGAAAATGAGAATAAGAAGCTTCATCTAACCTCTATCCACTGTATGAGACTCATTCAGCAAACCAAGGCTGTACCACTTGAGGTGGGGGCTGCTGGTTTAACCCCTAAATTGGATGTATTGTGTATAGTTTGTAGTTCTAGGTGCTCTTGGGCTTATATGAGTTTACAGCTACAGTAAACAGCCCAAAATGCTAACAGACAGAGGTATGGACTCGAGTCAGACTTGAGTAAAGAATTTGATGACTTAAGACTCGACTCGAGAAAATCAAAATCAAGAAAGACTTGGGACTCGACTGTGACTACACAGTCGGTTAGTTTTCATTATCTTGACTTGGGTGTCAAGACTTGTGACTTACTTGTTATTTGCAACTTAGTGACTTGTTCCCACCTCTGCTAACAGCCCCCCAGGATTCCTCCTGACTCTCCTGATTACCCACTTTGGCTTTAATGCCATATTTATGTTTTTATGTAGAAGAGGTGATTTGATGAAGAGTTATTGCTGTGCATACAGTCTCATTTTGTAGAAAGAACAGAAAACTGTCCTTTACATTTTTGCCATATTTTACTAATATTTGTTGACATCGAAACAAATTACTATGCGATTAAATATGTAATTATGTAGTTCCACAGCAAAACAAAAGTAAGAGCTCGACTTCTAACAAATGAAAAGCCCCTTCTAATGTTTCAGGACATGAGAACCAAAGCATTGAAATAAATATTGACCTTTTCTAGACCACTGCAGAAGCACACTTCTGTCAAAGCGTTCACTTTTTTAATACGTTATTTTTACGCATCAGATCGTCCAGCGTTATGATGATGCAGTGAACCATAAAAAAGCTTGAAATCTCAGAATTGCATTCTTTTTATGATCACACTCACAGCATGTTATTCACAGCAGTAACGACTGTCAAATTTGCAACATAAACACCAAATGAGCAATGCTAGCAAACCTGTGGGTCCTTACCTTCAAAACTTAATCCACCTAATCCATACATGTGATCAGTTGAGCGCTCTATACGTCAGGCTGAAATAAACTCCTTTATTCTAGTCTCTATAAACTGTGTCAGTAATTCATACAATTAATCTGATAGTTGAGAAAAAACATAAGCATCTTACCTTTCAAATGAGACCAAGATCATGACTGTAACCCGAAGTATGTGGGAACAGGGCTCCTTTTACTTTGGGTCTGTCATTTCAGGCAAAAATGGGGTGGAGTTAAAAGGTTAAAGACTAACCATTAGCTTTTTTTCTAACAACACCCTGCTGGGCAGGTGCATAAAGAGAGTGGGATCTTGTGGAGGAGGGATTTCGGGGGGCTTTTGTGTTGCAGGCAGTGCAGAATGAATTGGAAAGAGTTTTGTGGGCCCTGATAGGAGGCAGCACAGCGCTCTCAAGGCTTTACATTGGTGTCACTGATAGGATTCCAATTTCAGCCCGAGATAGCGATCTGTCCTGGGCAGATAGCTGGAGGCAAAAAGGAGCCAAGCTAAATACAAACTCCATCTGTTTGTACCAGGAGGAAAACTACATGATTTGGCTGCTTGCAAGATTGCAGTGGGTCACAAAAAAGCAGAGCAGTTCCATTAGAAACGAGGAAATTCTGTTAAGTGTAGACATGATAAATGATGCTCCACAGCTGCTGCAACGCAGCTTACAAAGCTCTGAACAAAGATGCTGAACTGTTTCCTGTAGGGTTAAATACTCCGTACCATCAAAAATGAATCGGGAGCAGCAGCTTCTTTGTGTACCCATAATGTATAATGACATATTCTCTATTTATGCAGATGCGTGCTCCACGATGCACAACAGAAGATGTGTTCCTCCGGAGAGATAAGTAATTATGCATCCTTGTCTATGATAATAATGGGATTTATGGATTTGCTGAGAATGACACAGAAATGTGAGAGGAAATCCCTCAATCATAAAACTATGAAATCTATGTGATTCACTTCTGTGCATAACCATATTAAATTAAAGGCATTTCAAATGTCAAGTAAAGAATGCTATCAACTGGGGAGCAGCCTGGCCCTCCGGTACATTTAAAAAACCTCTCCTATCAACAACTGTAACACTTTATTAACTGGCTTATGTATTGTTCAGACCAGAGATGGGGGCTCAAGTGAGTTCCTCAAGTCACATGTTGACTGACTCACAATTTAACATGGACTCAAGACCAGGGTTCGTATTTACAACTTGTGACCAGGGACTTGGGGGCATCCCAGATTCCCCATAAGACAGACCAAATTTAACTAGGGGTGTTCTGTGTTATTTCTTAAAAAAATTAACAATTTTCTGACAAAATGAAAATGAACATCCTCACACAGGTGATGTTTTTCTTTTCTGTGCTGTCATGGTTTTCTTTAGGTTCCTCAACCTGGATGAACTGTAAACTCACCCAGCACAAATTAACCATACAATCTAGTGCACTGAGCCACGACGCTCCAGTCTACACTAAAGAACTGTAAATACTTTTAAACTGAACTATAATTTTGACTTCTTTGGGACTAACCCTGCCTTCTGATGACACTCTACACCGTCCAGTGGAAAGGGACCACAGCAGGACACTCTGTAGGGTCTTAGTTGAGTGGTAGATGATTCTTAGCACAGCAGCGGTGCCAACATGGTAGTGGCATTTCAGTCCATTGCTGGCCAAAAATATCCTGCCAGCAGTGGCCCTGCGGTTAGAAACTGACCACTGAGGAAGGGCTAGAGCCTCACTAACTCTAACTCAGCACGGAAAAAGGTAAAATACTGTCTGTAACTGCACTACAAGCTGTATCAACAAGGTCAGTGCTTAGGGGTGAAAGCTAACTGCCAATTCCGTCATGTCAGCTAACACAGTCATGTTGACTAGCATTCTAGTGAGTGATGGGGTGAGGAGGAGGGCCATCCTATTCACCCAGAGAGAGCAAGGCCACGGGTGGCTGTGAAGTCAATGGAATAAAACTAGCAATTTTACCACTGACAGAAAATCACAAATTATATGCAAATTACATTGGTTTTTAGGAGCTGATTAGTTTTCAGGGGTTCTTCCTGTTAACATGTTTCTTTCTGAGAGGTGGAGTAAAGAAAATACATTATCTTTTTTCAAGCAAGCATTATCTCAGGATAAGACTGCTTTTTTCTGAAATTTACAAACTGGTCATTGTGGTTTGAACATAGGGGGGTTGTGTTAAAGTGAAAGTTTTTATAGGAAGTTACTAGGCGTGGGAATCTCTAGGCACCTCACAATTCAATTCAATTTGATTACGATTCAGAGGCTGCGATGTGATTATAAAACGATTATAGATTCTATACAGCATTTGTTTTTTCTCACTGTGTGAGGACTTGGTACTTTTAAAGTAAAGTATTTGGAATAATCCATAATGAATTTACTTCCAATATCTTTTATTAATAAAACAAATGGAAGTGATGTGGTAAAAAAACTGGAAGACTCTCATTCACTGCTCTTGTTTGGAGCACATGAGATGCTGCAGCCACCCATCTGTGATAAAATGCACTGTTACGGTGAAATAAGATCCAGTGGCAGGGGGTGTCCACACAGCACATTACAGCTATTCTACCCGTTTTCCTTTTTTTTTTATTTTTTGCTTTTGTAACTTCAGTTTTGGTCTCATTGTAGAGAGTGGGGGGGTCACTGTGTCAGTAAAATATCTTTGAGACTGGACGCTGTATCTTGGCTCCAAAGCGTGAAACATATCGCAAAAGCCCTGGTTCTGAGAACTGTCATGCAGACTGCAGGTCACATAGCAACGCAGCCTTGCCTGGCTAGTAGCTATGAAAAGGCAAAGAGAGATTTAAGATGAACATTTTGAGACGAATTGACTTATTCGCGTATATAAGCAGCACAGTTGGTTTCCTGGAACGTTAAACCTGCAATGAGAGACTGTCAAATACTAAGTTGCGAAGATGAAGTCGCTTCTCTTTCGAATTTTCCTGTTCCACCTTAAATGGTGCCGCATTTACATTCTGACACCTCAGACAGAATTTAAGGTGGAACAGGAAAATTCGCACAAGAAGCTGGAGAATGAGAAACGACTTCAGCCTCATAAAATAGTCGAACGCTGAGAGACATTTTACAAGAAACTGTTCTACTTTTGAGGAAAAGTGTCCTGGCGGAGTTGTGAGAAAAGCGGCTGTAGCTGAGCTGAAGCTTAAAGTAAATCTGTGTTTTGGTTCATATTTTTAGCCTTTTATCAGCGCATACTGAGACATACTGGATGTTAAATGTTGTGGCTCCCGAGGTGCTTTGATTTTTGTTGAAAGGACAAAATGGCTCTTCTTAACATTTGGGTTGTGACTCCTGACCTGACCTGGCTTTTAATGCAGAAGATGCCGGTCGGATTTCTCACTCATAGAGTGTTTTTGTTGCGTGCCACCACAGACTGTCCGGGCGCTGCACTTCTGCACTTCCAAGTTCCGCCTTTTGCGTTCTGTCAACATTACGTTATCAATTAAAATTTAGAAAACTTATTTTTGACCTTTGTGAATCGATTCAGAATCATCCACGTCTGCATCGCGATGCATCTAAGAATCGATTTTTCCCCCATCCCTAGAGGTTGCTGTATGTGACTGGACTGTATGACTGAATTTTGACACCATCTGGCCTCACAAAATTATATCTACAGGAACCTCAGCAGCTTGTGAAGAAGGCTGTATTTCTAAATGCATGGTGAATGGTTTTTAAACCACAGTGTAAAAGATGCAGGAGATAAAGTCTTGACCTGTACCATCTCTCAGCCATACTTGCTAAAAACACGACTTGGAGTCAGAGCTCAAACGTTGGGGTTGGGGTTGAGAAAAAAGCCAGAGATGTTACGATTCATCTCCTCAGGTCAGATTGGGGCGAGCGAGCTCTGGTGCCTGGTCACAGCGTCTGTAAGAGAGTCTGAAGCCATCATTCGTACTGGTCATTTCATCATACCTTGCTTCCTGTCAAGCCTTGTGCAGTCGTTTCCATGGCAACACTCAGGCTTGCCAGTGCCCTTGGGATGTAGTTTCTTGACAGCATTCCTCCGTTGCCTTGGCTGCAAAGGTCGGCCTATTGTCGAACCGCTGTTTATCTGGGCGAGAAGCTTCTGCGTCCTCCGACTGACTGTCTCCAACTTCACCCTTTGTGTTTGGAATTGTTTTTCGCCATGAACCTCATTATATCTCAGTGTGAATTTACAGTCTGTCTGATTATATAACAGACTGCTGGTTCTTAAGCTGCAGGCCCACTAGAAAATTGCAGTTGCTGCTGCCTTATAAAAAAGGCATGATTAAGGATGGACTCAAACTCGATCACCAACAAAACCCTCCGTTTTTGTACAGTTAGTAGCTTCGTTAGATAACTCACCAACCATATGCAGTAAAAAGGCAAAAGTAAAGTTAAGTATTGGATCGTCATTTCTGATTTGACCTCAGCCAGATACCGTTTAGGCTGGCCCCCGAGAACTTTACAGAGCCAAAAGTGGTTCTTCTATGGCTTTGTGCAAAAAAACACTTGGGCACCTTTATTTTTAAGAGGGCTTATTAAACTGAATTCATCCTGGTCAATAATAAAAAAAATAAAAATAATAATAACAATAATTTATAAATAATAAAAATAAAGTTAAACAATTTAAACTCACTAACTCACTCCCTCATGTTTAGCAGTCTGAATATTCTCCACAGGGGGGAGCACTCAGGTAGTTGACATGCTTCACTGAAACAGAAAGAAATGGCACGAATCCACACCAGGCTAGGCTGGGGCTGCCACTCATCTAGGATTTTTCTTGATTTTTCAGGTTTTACCTGTCCAGGAAAAAAATAATTTCATTCCTAAGCATAAAATATACAGGAATCCCAACAATTTCATTTGTTCATAGTTGGTATAAAGTTTAATCTTTTTCCTTTTATCCAGCTAAACGATGTATACAAATAATGAGCTTGATTAGTTCAGATTATCTTCAACACAGAGAAAACTGTTTCAGAAAGGTGCGGTGCTGGTGACATGTTTTGTGGGTGAGCTAACATCTGTCAGCTTTAGACTGCATTGTGAGCATCGTTACCCAGACACTGAATTTAGTAAAACAACAAATCACTGATCAATAGTCCAGTAGTAAATGCCCACGTCTAAAGTGGAGTTACCTTAAGTGGTATTAAGCTCTTTGGTACATTCCACAGGTAACTTTTTGCTAGCATAGCATTGCAGAGAGACAAGGATGGTTGTCAAAAAGTACAAAGGATGATATTTTAGATAATATAACTTTCCATGAAATCTCCCCCACCAAAACAAACAAACAAAAAAAATTAATTGGTGCAGCAGTGCTTAGCCCAGGAGGTAACCTAGCAGTTAGCAATATAGCTTACTTGCCAAACATAAACAGTAAGAACACATACATGAAGAGAGTTATGCTATGCAATCCAACTTCCAATTAATAAACTAATTAATTATCTAATTTATAGCCAGTTGGAAATGAATATATAACACTTGACTTGACTCACACAAAATGTATGTGCTCCAGATGTCTGTTGCACAAAACATTCATCATAGTATTTGCACTTTTTTTTCTGGATTAAAAACACAACGGGACTGGGCTTTTACACCATTCAAACAAGCTTCATACTTCACAGCACATCAAGGATGAAGCTGTCAAAATGGGCTAAATTCAGTCAATAGAGATCAACTCACAGCACCTCTAAACCCTTTTCACTCAAACCATATGCACTCGAATACCTGCCATAACCCGTCTGACCCCCAGTTTCAGTGAATCATTGCTGTGTCTGGAGAGATAACTGGAGGCCACTCTCCTTCTCAGAGATATTTATGGGGTCTCCTCGTTAGGGGCACAAATTCTGCCTGCGCTCCACAAAACACCTGAGGCTTTAAGCAGCACTGACATGCATAATGGCACGCAGACATCACAGGCACTTGACGGATGACTTGCCCTTCGTGACGTTTCTGATTCGCTCTCCACTCCACAAGCCAAGCGTGAGCCAGCAGCACCGTGCTGTGAAGCGTACAGCTGCTGCATCCAGGACTTTCAGAAAACCATGGACAGATATTCTGCTGTCATTTGAAGGAAATCTTTATGGGGCAGCGCTGTGGGGTCAGGGGGTCACGTTTGGTAAGAAGGACTTGATGAAGCTGTGTGGGATGCACCATTAGGTAGCAGTTATAAATAACAGATTGGCCACAATTGGCATAGACATGTACTACAAATGATTCATGTGCTATTATTTGATTCCTGATTGTTATTAAAGGTAAACCTTCACATTAAAAAAATCATATTAAGATTCCAAAAAGTTTTCCTCTCTCTGTAAAACAGTGGCGAGCTGTAACTATTAGAACTGGGTCATCAGTTTGGGTCAAAAAGCACAGAGAAGATAATGATAATAATGCTATTTTGTTTTAACAGACCTATGAGATTCTAGTTTGTTAGCTCTAAGCTAACGGCAATTTATCAACGTTTCTTCATCAAATGCAGATATTTGAAGCTTGTAAAAGACGTTCTATGCTTTATTTAAAGCTCGTAGCGAACATATTAACATATACTTTACCTTCTAGCGGTTTTACACTGACTCCTTCAGTAAAGAGCTCCAGCGTAGAGCTGCTGCTATTTTCCATTCCTAACATCTGACTAAAAAGCACTAGTCAGGCTGCCACTCATACCAGCAGTCAGTGCCATATCTAGAGCTTATCTAGGCCTAGAATGATGATTATCTCTCACACAATTGTTCCCATGCATTAAAAAATCAAAATATGCACATTGTAATTTCTTAATTATGTTGGTGGTTAATTTGACACGTTAGTCCTCCAGTCCATATCCTGAAGGCCTAATCAATGGGAGAACTAGCTTAGTTGTAAATATCTAGATTCCATGGAGAAAAAAGTCCTAACTGGTAATTTTCCATTGTTGGAATTTTAAAGATCTCACTCTGTTTTTTCTAACCCAAATGTAATGAAACAGGAGTATTACTAAAACGCTTGCAGAGTTTTAATACAGTGCAGTAATGATTACATTACAAAACACTACACTAAAATTACACACATGTATGTGTTTATTTCACAAAAATCATTAGATCTTCTCTAATGAAGGCCCTAAAACTTCCTCAGGGCTGTAAAGTGAGCTAGTCAGAGTAACAGGCTTAGCCATCTTTTTTGTTTCGCTTAACAAATTAACCATCAGCAGAGTCACTACATGTCTGACCACGCTAACAACAGTACTGAGAAACAGAAGAGTCAATGGTCAAGATAATTAATTTTTTTTCACACTGAACTGAAATGTTGAATTTTTGTCAAGAAATTAGTTTTTTGTTTTAACATGTAAAAAATGTTTGATCAAATGTGAAAAAATATGTAATCTCGTAGAATTAAGTGTTAAAATGCCTTAATTCAGTTTATTTTAGTAAAACACATAACTGAACCAACTAGCAACACAATCATCACACTACTGTGATTTTTAAATGTTTCAGTACTGACAATTTTAGCTCATTTTGAGCATTACTTTAAAATGCCTCCCAGTGCATGACTAGCAAACAGCTTTGAATAGTTGTACACACATAAAAATCATAATATTTTTCATTAAAACCCTAAAAAAGTACAGAAAATGTGTTTAGGCTGTGACAAATCTTAATGTTCCACACTAATTTTCAGACTCTGGGACACATTTGCTTCAAAATAATGGGATCTAACTGTTCACCATGTGGCCATGAGGGACAGGGATGCAGCCTCACTTCCTGCTCTAACATGCAGGGGTGTGGCTAAAACAAGGTCACGCCCATGGACTAAAACTTTTGTGTTTTGGTAGTGCCATGGCAACTTAGACTACATTTTTTTTTTTATTTATTTAAAAAACAAATAACTAATAAATCTTAATCTTTAAAATTTAAAAAAATGACACTTTAAAAGAAATAAAATATACGTATTATTTTCTCAAGTTGAAATTTAGGGGTTATGGTTTGGAACAGCCACCTCTCAACAGAAAATACTCTGAAAATGATGATTTTGTATATATGTAGCCTATAATCTCAATCAATGCCTCACGTTTAAATTGTTCAAGACCACATCCTTGTAAATATCTAAGTTCTGAATACACTTTTTTTACAATACAATACATATTTTTTTTACTGTGGGATGGCAGTTTGAACTTATTCAGTAATCTTCATGCTTTGTCTATAAATTATTATTTTTAAGCTTGAAAAACACATTAGCAGATTTTTGTCCCTTATATATTGCATTAAATAATGTGGAATCATATTTTTATGAAATTGCTCAGTAATGCTAGATAGAATATGCCATGAGAACTGCAAAATTTCCACTGCTTCCTGTTCCAAGCTGGTCTCACTGCATTTGACTGGCACTGAATTATGGCATGGCAAGAGATGCTGAAAGCTAAATGGCACTGTACTGCACCACTCAGCCACATATGGGGTTCCAAATGGGACACCCATTAAAATACATGAACATGCATAGGCTAACAGGGAAAGCAAATATTGGCAGATGAGCTGCTGAGTTTTGGAGTGTTCTACAACTCACAGTCATGAAGGGGGTCAGTCAGTCTGTGAGAGCTGCCAAACCTCTTCACGTAACCATGTTGATTCTCTCTCTCTTCGCTCTCTTCTTCTTTAGGTGAATGAGTGCGAAACAGAGAGATCCTGTCGCAGAGAGACACCGGCCCATCCTGTCCTCTTCTCTCAGGGCATGGCCCAGGTCCAGGATGGACACCCAAAAGAATGCGACAGGTGTGCTGCCTAATCAACATTCATTGAATGTAAAGTGGGTTAGGAGAGCGTAATAGATTATGCAAGGAAGCGTCACCCGATCCTCTCACGTCCTACTTTACAATGCTGAAGAGCGTTCAGAAAATATGCACGATAAACAAGCTCATCGACACACTAATAAAGCATGCAGTGGCTGAAGCAAAGCTCTCTCAAATCCAAAACAGAGCCAGCTGTGACATGAGATAGAAAAAAAAGAGTCTGTGTAAAGCGACTCTTAATTCAGAGTAAAAACTCAACTCATATTTCCATTCTGCATCTGATTTTAATACATAACCAAGCATAGTTTGACCAAAACGCTAACATGTCTGACAACACAAGTTATTAGCGGTGAGCATCATCCTATATAGCGGTCACTGCTAAGAGTTCTATTCATTTTCCTTCATCATCTTAGCCCAAAAATGGTAGCATGGCAAGGAATCAGTGAAAGCTAGTTCTGCTAGCTAGCATGGTCCTGTTACAGGAATGGTTGGGTGAAAATTTAAGTTTACACAGTTTTCCACTTACCACAGATGTGGTCATCAGCCAAGACATGCCTGTTGTTCAAGGCTGACTTTGAAAACAAACACTGGAACTCACAAAAATCTTTTCTGTTAATATGTCCCCAAAACGTCTGTCAACCTGCCCAAAGCATATGCAGATCTGTTTCCATGTGGTTTAGGACACAGTATGACTTGTGAACTCTAAAAATGAACTATTAAAGCTGTAAAAATACACACACACACACACACACACACATATATATATATATACAAAATAATATATAGAAGACAAAATTCTTTTTTTTTTCTGATTCCTTGGGTCAAGCCAAACAACTTTGCAATTTGGACTATGTAGACCCGCCCACTTAGATTGTTTGCAAATTTGCATAATATGCAAAACCTACTTTTGCGAACTAGTCCTAGGTTTTTTTGCTCAATCTTCATGTATCTGGTATCAAAAAATTCAGAAGAGTCTGAACATCAATAATTATCAAAAACATGTTGATGTTTGTAAAAAGTATGGCTGCCATATACTAATTAACCCTTCTGACATAATTCATAATTTATTTAAAACACTATAACTCGCTATAACTAGTTTTCAGCATGGTTGCCTATTAGGCCTAATTGGGCTGATGCGTGCTTGGACCCTAAAAAAACTGTAGCTAGCGCAGCAGGCAGCAGCCATTTTAAATAAAAAGGTGTTTTGCCGATTACGACTCTGCATGGACCCCATGTAGGCATGTGGATGGTTAATTGTTAATTGCTAATCTTACATTTTCAAATCAAAGATATATGTTTATAAATAGAAACACAAAGCAAAAACTGCAAACATAATATAGCATCAATATACATGGGGACTTGGACTTTGGCTACACAGTGAGGTTTTGTTCATTTTTATAGCTCACAGTAAGTCCTACTGTGTATTAAACCACATAGACAAGTCTGCATGACTTTAGTGAAGACCTCAGTGTGCTTTGAGAGAAGTGTTGGGGGATGTATTTACAGAAAACATTAGCCTTGTAGCTCCAGTGGACACGAAACACGTCTCAGCTGAAAATTGAGTAAATTTGATTTCTCACTAAACCATTACTTTACCTACTAGCTTACATTTCATGTTTATTATTATTATTATTATTATTATTATTATTATTATTATGTCCACTACCCAGTAAGGCCAGGAAATGAAGAAAATGTTTTAATTGAATCAGCACTTTGTTTCAACTGACGTTTTTATTGAACAACACATAAACAGTATAGTTTTGGCTCAATCTGCAATTAGTTCACTGGTCTAACATCAGACCTTGTCTATTGTCTCTCCTGTGTTTTTGTTCAGCCCTGCGATGTTAGAGGAGAGTCAGGATGGTATGGACAGTGGTAGCCTGACCCCTGGCACAGCTCGACAGGTCTGCATCCAGCGCCACCCCATCCACGGCTTTGGCTTCATCGCCGGCAGTGAACGGCCTGTCATTGTACGCTCTGTCTCTGCGGGTAGGACACGTGTCTCTAGCAGGACCTGGGGGCCAGACTTCTGTTGTCCAGTGGGACAAAGCAGGTGTCTGGTCCACCAGGCCAACAAGTCTCATCTAATAAAACACTGACCACAGCTTTTTTTTTTCTGCTAGTCAAACTTTATTCAATAACATATTAGATTATTTGAAGTGGTCTTTACATTGCTTTTGTAATTGACCAGCATATGGCGAACCTTGCATCTTCAATTTAGTTGTTTTTTCCTTATATCTTACTTAATTTGAGAAGCCCAGATAACCTTTGAATTGTGTTAAATTTTTATGATGAATGGACAAAAAGAAATGTTCCAAAATTACTTGTCATGTTAACTTCAGACCTAAGAATGTTTTTCTTTCTCCTAATCTTATTTTGGAGATACAAGGTTTGGACCTGACAACAATGATGTACAGCAGCTATCGCTAGCTATGGGTATTAAAAAGGCCTGAACGAAATATACATGAGGCCCTTTGTACACCATTAACCCTCTCCATTCAGAAAAATATAGTCTACCGCTGCTTTAGTTGTAAACACAGATTGCTTGAAGAAAATTACATATATTGCATTCAAACTGTACCAGCAATGGAACACTTCCATCGTTCATTTCTGGGTTTTGAAAATCATTTTTATGCACCAAATCATCCAGCAATATGGTGAAGCAATATATCATTAGAAAGGAATTACAATGGTCTCATTTGCAACATAAGCACCAAACAAAGAAATTGCAGTGGGCTAGTGAACCTGGAGGAATAGACACTGATCGATTTAGAGCTCTATGAGTCAGGAGGACAGAAACTCCTCCATTCTAGCCTCAGTTACACTGTGTGAGTAATTCATACTATTATTCTAACTGTGGGGAAAAAAGCTGAGTGGCACACTTCCGCTTTAAAGCTAAAACACTGAGCGTGTTACCTTTCAAAGGAAATCAGGATCATGATGGTAGCCCACAGTCTGGCTTTGCCATTACAGGCAAAAACTTGGAAAAAAGGGGAGACAGTGAAGAGGTTACGTTTGTATAACATTAATATTCATCTGACCCAAGTGTGAGGTGCCTTCATGATCGAGTTTGAGAACATGAGTAAGGCCCAGTCCCATTTCTTCTTTTTACCCCTACCCCTTGTTTTAGAGTGTCACACTAACCCCTTGGAACTGAGTCATAGGGTAGTGGTTGAGATCTTCCTCTGAAATGGGACCCTCAAATAAAAAGAGCATCACTTCATTAACAGCTACCAGCGCTGCTCTGTAGGCGACCCTGCCAGTCTGCAGTGACAGCAGAGGAGGGTAAAGTTCAGCTCCTCACTGCTGGGCTTGAGTTACATTTAGGGAATCATATGATCTTCAAAGAGGGGGGCAATTATTTATTATCACCCACCCCTAATTCTTTAGTGATATGAAGCTGAAGTCAGATATTCTCCAGATTCTTGTTCGATTTTTCCCATTCCACCTTAAATGGTGCAGCAGTTACATTCTGGTGCTTCAGGCGTCACAACTGCTGGACTATTTAAGGTGGAACGGCAAAGTTAGCTAGCTAGCTATCGACACATTAGCATGCTATTAGCTTTTTTTTGCTTTGCTTGGTTATCGTAATTTTTTCATGGAGAAAATTCTCACATTTGTGGGTTTCTTTGGTCTCTTGTTCAGCCATCTTGCCAGTCTTTCTTTTTTTTTTCATAACACTCCGTTTGTAGTGATCCTCTGAAAAACCTCAGTTTGGAGGGCCATGTAGCCCCAACACTTCGCCTACCTCTCTATCTCAACAAAAATTGGGACAGCCTAACACTAGACGTGAATGCACAACACAGGACTAAGGGCTCAGTGGTTGGGGCAAGGGGTGAAATGGGACTTGGCCTAAGTGAACTCCTCCAGTCACTCGACAAAAAGTATATGCCTTCGGTATGTTCCCGAATTTCAGACGGACCATCCGACGGCAAGCTTTTTGCTGGAGATCAGATCCTAGCCATCAACGAGGAGCCGGTCAGCGACGCACCCAGGGAGAGAGTCATAGACCTTGTAAGGTAACATCCTTTACTGTCACCAATGGTAGAAAGGCCTTGTCAGGATGCATGACTGACTTTGCTTTATGTAGTTGGTATTCTCCATGTCTCCATCAGATAAGAGCATTTATTTCAGATAAGATTTGTCAGTTTTAACTCGCTGCATCTCAGTGCCCGTCCTCTGTTTCTCTTTCCTCTCTGCAGGCGTTGCAAGGATTCTATTGTTCTGACTGTGCTGCAGCCCCAACAGGTGATGATATCCATTCCGTCTATTATCTTCCCATGCAATGTTTTCAACACACAGGCTTTTTCACTTCTATACTAAATGCCATCTTTACGCTCGGTTCGAGGAATGGCATTTTATGCCTCTGTAATTTAGGAAGAAGCGCTGCGTGTGTACAATAGCATGCCGTGCTTCTTTTTCTGCCAACTTTGCCTAATTACTGAGCCGTGAGCATCCATGCATGTAATGAAACTTTAATGTGAACTGTCCCATTCATTTAGAAGTCTAACTGAATTACTAATCAAGTATGAAAACTTTTTTCATTTGTTTAATGTGGCTGTTCGCATAACCTCTCTTCATGTCCAAATGATACTGTCTACAGCTTTCACGTGACGTGACCGCTCCAAACAATGCTTTTGACGACTCTTCCCTACTTTTCTCTCTGTTTTTTTTCCCTTAGTCACCTAAATCTGCCTTCATAAGTGCAGCCAAGAAAGCTCGCCTGCGAACCAATCCCCCAAAAGTGCGCTTTTCTGAGCAAGTGTCCATCAGCGACCCAGACTCAGTATGTCCTGCTGCCTGTCACGCTCATCTATTCCCCAACTCATCTCTGTGTTAACGTGCCTGTGCTAGGGTCTGAAATGACAAGCACAAATATTTCACAAGGCACAAAGCGCACAAGCGCAGTCGCTGTCCTACACTAACAACAAGGGAGCAACTATAAATTATGTAAATGGTAAAAATTTGTTATGACAAGATCATGCAGTCCATGACGGGATTATTCATGCCTCCGAGTTCGAATGCTAATATTTTATTCGAGTGAATGGCCTTTGTCAACTTTGACAAATGTCATGTATCTGTCATCTCAGACCTTGGGACTAAACTGAAACTCCACTCTTCCCTCCCTCTTCATCCCATTGCATCAGACTGCAGGTCCATTACCCAAAGGGGCCAAGCCTGAATTCCCTCCCAGATAGTCGCCTCTCAGTGTAGACCCATTTCACCACACTAAGGAGCTAAGGGGAACCTTCTGAGCCTCATTTTCACCAACTTCCTCCTTTGCCTGTGAACTCTCGTATAAGGGGTTCCAGAGTTGCTCAACTCAGAATCTCTCAAGGATTAGCGCAGACACCAGATTGATAGATGTGAGCTTCATGAATAACATATGAGCTAGAAGTCCCTTTGTTCTATTCTCCAGGAAGAGGAATTAGGTTACATTGACACCAAACAGAAAAGGTGGTATCACTGCTTTAATGTACCTTACGCCAAAATTGAGCAGAAGCAAGTTAATGGGTATTGATTTCATAATGGAATTTTATAGGAAAAAAACGAAGCCTTAGATGAAAAAAAGAAGATACACAATGAACAGAAGGAGCTTGAGTGTGTATGAGTTCATAGCTGGAGCCTGTAATTAGGTGGAGATCAGAGAAGCAGTACACCCAACCACAACCTGTAGCTTTCCAATAACCGCTAATGTTGTTTGTAGTAGTCCATTCATTTGTAGCTTTTCATTAGCACTAAAGCTGCCATCCCCTCTAGCTGGGCATGGGTCGAAAGCACCCATGTTAACGTCTCCTTCCATGGATTATGTCCTATACAGTCTCATATCAGCCTTGCGAGCAAGGAAGAGTGAATACAACACCCTGCCCACACCAATTTAAAAAAGAGGAACGATGGGAGGGGCGTGCAGCTCTCCTGGGAGAAGAAGCTTGCTGATCAGGCCTAGAGGGCCCAAATCGGTAAAGATCAAACCACCTCACCTGAGCCTCCCCTAATCATGTCAATCCATCTCGTGCGATCAGCAAAAGGGCTGACAGGGGGGCCGCTTCATCCAACACGCCAGCTACAGCTCTGCTAGACGATGAGGGTGAGGGAGTGGGGTCAGGCTTCATAGTCATGTCACTTCATCTTTCTGTTCTCACCCACCATTTAATTCTGATGTTCTCAAGTCCAGAAGCATCACAGTATAATCAGGAACCAGCTCACTCACTGATTATGCCTCCATTCATCACATGGCCCCTAAAAAGACACAGTATTTGTGCATAATGGCAGTCATTTACAAAAGTATTGCAAAACCATGTTTATTTTTCATTGTCCATGCAAAAAGAGTAGAAGGTCAAGTAAGTTGAGGTACTGTATTATAGAGCTTTAAAAAATAAAATTAAAACTAAATGATCATAATCAAGAGATAATATCTTGTGAAAACACCCAACATTACCAGTGGATATTACAGTACTGTGCAATACTTACAGACAACCCTTTCTTTTATTTAATTTCTAGTCGAACAAAGTTATTTTAGCATCGGAAAAAACAGAAGACAAATCTTTAACGATTAAGTTGCCCAAAAGGTGGCCTGGACCATCCAATGGGTTTTATGGGCACATGCCCAGGGGCCCGAGCCACTAGGGGGCCCCCATGAGCATTTATGACTAAATTTAAACAGCTCTTTTGACTCAAGGTATGCAAAACAGCAAAAAATGAACTAATTTC
This sequence comes from Colossoma macropomum, assembly GCF_904425465.1. Taxonomy (NCBI): domain Eukaryota; kingdom Metazoa; phylum Chordata; class Actinopteri; order Characiformes; family Serrasalmidae; genus Colossoma; species Colossoma macropomum. The sequence continues at coordinate 42,200,560 of NW_023494788.1, forward strand.
AACTCTGAGGCTGATTGTAATTTTGACGCTTTCCACAACATTCCTAAATTTCCACTTTATTTTATCCTCCAATCATTGCTTAGCAACTGTTCAGCTATCTTCTATCACTATGATCAAACTTTAAGGTTTTTTTCACATTAAGATCACGTTCCTGTGAATGTACTTTGAATTTGAATCACCAGATATACAAAAGTTGTGTGTGAGGGATCTGTAAAAGAGAGATCTGATACTCTGAGAAAGTAGAGGATGCTGTGGGAAAAACAAAAATAAAAATGTCAGCCTGAGTCGAAGAAAAGTTACTGTGTCATTGTCAACAGTTAACAGTGAACAGTCCTCAAAGGTAAGATATAAATGGAAAAAAATATTTTCCACACCTGCTGCTGCAGAATTCTTTAATTTAGGATGCCTGACGGTTTTGGGTTTTTAAGTTCGCTAGTATTTTTGTTGTTGTTGTTGTTGTTTTTGTTTTGTACATCTCAGCTGTCTGAGTTTAATTTATGCTATCTTCATTGGGGTAAATGCTGAGGCTTGCTTTACAATTAAGTATTGCATTGGTTAACTTATGTTAGCATAAGTTAACATATGTTCTTGTTATGGTGTTCATAACCTTGTCATGGTTTTGTTTTAGCTGCAGTAGTGTATTGGAACATGTGCTGCACAGTCCTCATATAACCTGCTCTGATATCATAAAAAAGCCCTAATCACCATAAAAGGAAGCCAGGTAGGAGCCTTTCAAACATTTGTGCCCAGGACCCTGTAACCTGATGATTCAGGCCTGCAAAGAATATATCATTTTTTTCAGTATTTAGTGTGTCCCCCCCTTTCCTTTATCACAGCTTCCATTCTTTTTAGGAGACCTGCTCTCAGTTTTCTAAGAAATCTGCATGGACATTTTTCTACAGCTCTAAAGTTCAGTCTTCTTGGTTAATCTCAATTGCAGTAGATTCATCAGTCCATAAAACCTTACTCCATACCTCAGATGTTCTGTGTTCTGGTGTCAACAATCTTCTTTTTGTCTATTTTTCTCAGAAAAGGTTTCTCACATTTCCTTGCATCGTCTTCTCACAGTTGAATGATGGACAGAAAATCTGTGGATTTCTCCTATTTTCTTCTATTTCTCAAAGATAAAAGCTTTACGTTCATTTTACATTAACGGCATTTATCAGGTGCTGTTATCCAGAGTGACTTTTCATTTTACAGAGGCAGGTGCAGGTGTGTTAAAAGTCTTGCCAAGGACTCTGGTACTGGTATAGCATAGGGAGATGCCTGGGTGGGGATCGAACACCTGCCTGCAGCGTGGAGGAAATATCTCCTTTGTGACAAAGAAACTTGTAAGGCAGCTAAAGTGTGTTTGAGTAGTTGCTTGTGTAAATATTAGTGTCTCTTTGAAGGGGGTCGTAATGTCAGTAAGTTCTCTGAGAACAGCTTTTGTTGACATGGCTGTCAGTTGTTGCTTTTAAGACTGGAAGGAGTTAAAGTGGCAGTAGGGTACACAGAAGAAAGACTGGCCAAATTAAATACTGATAGATTTGATACTTGGTGTTTTTTCTGACACTGAAAGGGAACTTTTGACTGGAATTTAAATAAATTAAAGGGGGGATGTTGACTTTTGCACAGTACAGTGGATATCCTAACATGTTTTGCTGGCTGCCACCTATGACCCTTAGTAGATATATGAAAGAGCAGCGGAGTTTGTTGGTGTAATGATTGATAGAAAAACTGTTACCATAGCGCTTACACAACAACTGCTAGCACAGACCTTTAGGGCTGCATGAAAGTAATCAAGAAACCAGTGCTAAAGCTAATCCTTAAAGAGTGTTTTATCATGCATTATCTAGGAATCTCCAGAGGGCAAAAGCAAAATGGGGTAAAAGTCAGCAGTATAACTAAAATTCCCACCAAAAGGAGGACTAAGAAAACTGAACGAATTACACATGAAAAAGACAGAAAGATGCATAATGTTTTAAAACTCACTGCTTTTGAGATGTCATTAAAACCTACACATTAACATATATCTACCTATTAAGTCTACAGCCCTTTAGCCCCGCCCATTCTCTTTGAGGTTTTAAGGAGATTTTCAGCCTAAATTGGCGCAGAACAGGACAGCCAATCAGAACACGTCATTAACATATAGCTGTCTTAAAGGCACGGTCTGCTTTAGTCTAAGAAATGTTGAAAGGTTGGAAAATTTTAATGTACAAATGAATTATGGTTGTGTTTATTCACAAATCACACAAAACCTTATAAGTGGACCTCAGGAAGAGAAAATAAAATACACCACAGTGACAAACCGGCTATATATATTCAGACCTTAGATATTTACAAGGATTGTGTTCTGATCCATTTAAACCCAAAGAATTTATTGAGATGATAATAAGCTAAATATACAGAAAATCCTTCTATTGGTTGGTTGCTATCCCAAAAAATGTTTTTTTTTTTAGTTTTTATGTCACTACCGAAACATAAAGAGTTTTAGCCATAGGCAGAGACTGTTTTTAGCCACATCCCACATTTTAGAGCAGGAAGTGAGGCTGCATCCCTGTCCCTCATGGCCACATGGTGAGCAGCTAGACCTCATTATTTTGAAGTAAATGTGTCACGAAGTCTGAAAATCAGCATGTAACACTAAGAACTGTCACTACCGAAACACGTGGTCTGGAAATACGTAAACTTGTTTCAATTTTAATTGAAATTAACTGAATTTTAATTTTAATTTTAAAACGGTCATTACCAAAACAGAAGTATTTGTTAAAGCTTGGGCAGTGTTCTGATTGTTGATGTTTTGGTAGTGACAAAATAGAATGTTCCACTTGTTTTAATAAATTGAACAAAATTAAAGCACAACGTCACTCAAAACAAAAATTTTAGTCTAATGTCCAAGTCTGAAATAAATAGTATGAAATATGTTTTCAACTCTGAACAATTCTTATATATATATACACACATATATACACATATATACACATATGTATCAAAATACAGAAAGAGCCTATACATCACATGTCATGTTGGTATTTAATAAAGTAATGTCATTCTAGCTGAGTAGAGATTTGCTTTTGATAACTTGCACACATTTGGTCTCCAGGAGAATCTGGAATGGTGAGTGGAAGGGAATCAGTTGAGGTCCGTATAAGCAGCATGATTTCTTCCCTTGACACATTTAAAGTAAAACCCTTTGAAGTGAAACACACGCCAAGCACTCTGCTCTCCAAATAGGATCCAAAGGTTATCTAAGTATTTAAGATGCATTAGCCACTATTTCAGCTCCGCATACCACATTTATTAACAGTACGGATGGTATGTGACATAAACCCCCATCCAGACTAAATTGAATTACTCCTTTTTTTAAAAAGTCTCAGAAACAGAGGTAACCTTGAGACGAGCCCGTGCTCTGCAACGTGAACGAATTCAGCCCCAGTGTCCAATTGTGCTGGCAGCACATACATATTAAAAGGATGCACTGGAGAAATTGAATAAGCTGCTCTTTGATCGTTCCACAATGTACTCCCGCAAACTCCTAAAGCGGAGTTTTGTCCCTATTCCGTGCTCTCTAGTTCAATTAAGGCATTTGCCTCACGAGCTGAAACAGACCTCGCCCTTTTAATTGTTTGCAGACCGACTTCTCCCTCCTCATTCCTAGGTTCTCCATCCAATTACAGTTCTCATGCCCTTTTTTATTCAACCCTCTCCCCCTCCAACTTATCTAATTTCCTTACTGGACCTTTAAAGTACTTTCTGTGATGTTTCCTTCTTTCTTCAATAACCCTCGGGGTCCAGGAGTCGCTGACTGTAGGCATCTCTTTACTCTTTTCTCTTTCTTGCTCTCTGTCAGACCATGCTTAAGGACGACTCATTGCTACTGATACCAAATGTGTTGAAGGTGTTCCTGGAGAACGGGCAAATCAAGTCCTTTACGTTCGATAGCCGCACCACAGTCAGGGTGAGTGGAGCATGTTATTTTGTCATGGGACAGGTTTCAAATCTGCAAATCTGCCAATTAAATTAAATTGAATTTTTACGAAGATCATTATTCATTTTGTCTTATTCTGATATTAATCTGTTACCCATATCACCAGTCTTTGCTTTCATTTTTTTCTATTTGCTTTGCTTATTTGTTGCTTCTAGATTCCTTATTTTGCTTCTGACTTCTGGCACATTTTCACATCTTAGCAGAGGACTGTTCACCTGCATTGGTCAACTGATTTGGAGTGACAGGTCTCCTGATATGTAGCCACACCCATTCCACGAGGCGTGAACAGAGAATGTGTAGTGAGGAGAACTGCCACTCAGTAATGTCCTCTGGGTTTGTCAGACGCTAGAGGGCGCTCCTGAGCAGGTCCAAAATGAATGGGTTCCTAAGCCAAAATATTTCACCACTGCTGCTATATTTTGGAGTGCTGTTGAACTTCAGTTCAATTATAACAGTGCCTCATGTACATTCATGACATCAGCAGCTGTGTTCCAAAGCCGAGGTAGTGAGGGTCCTCAGTAGGACTGTCCTATGAAGAATCCTGCTTAGCAGCCTATTGGTCACACAAATGGATCAGTCCTAACAAGGCTGCATGGTGATGCCACCAGAGCGGCGCCAAACTCTAAGGGAACTGGTGAGAGAAAATGGAGCCCGTTGTGTTTTGTTTTTTGCTTTTTCATTTCTTCACGGAAATGGAGGAGATGTTCTTATGTAGTATGATAAACTACATATACAAATACTTCTAAATACAATACAATATACAGACGATATATGATATATGGACAAATGCTTTAATCAATCAGTGGTTTTACACTTTATAAGGTAACGAAGACGAATTCAAGGACGTGAACAACTTACATTTAAAACAAGCTCTGCTCCAACGGCTTCGTTTTCCATCATTTTTGTGGTGCTGCTTTTTTTCCTCCTCATCATTTGTGCACAGAGAACTGTGGGCGACCGAAGGAAGGATACATCAGTTGCATAGCCGAAATCACTCAGAACGTAAGCTGCATTTCTAGCCTGTATATGAAGGATCCTTCACTTTGGAACAGCCTGCTATGAGATAGCGGCTGAGAAATGCAGCCTAGGCTTTGCAATACAGCTAGTGAGTGTGAACCACTTTACTCAGCCAGTTAGCTGATCAGCTACCAACCAATCGGCACTCGTAAGCAGTAACGCCAGCGTCCTACAACCGAAAACCTGTTTGCTGCAGAAAAACAGGTAGAGGTAACTTTTTTTTAAGGTCCCACACAAACGGTTTTTAGCCGTTTAGCTTGTTTGTGCTGTAACACAAGAAAAGGGAAGTGGCCAGGCTCCCCGTAAACTGGCTCTGGTGTGAACCACCCCTAACATGGCAGAACATTGTACTGTGTGCAGTATTTCCAGAGAGGAATGCACTGACATGTCTAACATTATGAGAAATATGTCATATTAATCATGTAAGATATGCTCGAGGTCCTGCATCGCCTTGTAAACCAATTATTTTAGGTAAACTAAAATCTGAACAAAACTGTGCCACCTTTCGGGTTTGTAGATGATGGCACTATCAAGCGCTTTTGAGCGTGCGCTACAGGGCGAACTAGGCAAGCTGTGCAGTTGTTTTGTAACCTGCTTCTGACAACCTACAGCTCTGCACGGTTTCAACTAAATCCTTGTCTTAAAACCAGCTCTGTAATCCATTGATGAGCTGGATCAGGTGTGTTGGGGCAGGAAATCTGCAGTGCAGATTGTAGGTTGAGGGAAATAATATTAAGGTAGCACAGGTACAAACACAGTACAGAGTGGAAAATACCACTGACCGCTGCCAGCTATGAGCTGCTGCTGCTGAGTTGACAGATGTTTATGTTTAATCACTACAAAAGTAAATAACATGCCAGCGCACCCAAAGCAGCACCCAGTACGATGTGTTCTGCCATGTTGGGGTGGTCACTGCCTCACGGAGTGGGCGTGGCTTCATGTCAGAGGACCTGGCACCCCAAATCAGCTGACCAACAGTGCAGGTGAACACCTTCTTCTTAGACCTGCCCCCTGTGAAAATGTGGTAAAAGTCAGAAGCAGAAGAAGATTTCAGAAGCGAAAGAATGATTGCAGAGGCAAAAAATACAGGGTGATTCAAAAAGATTCATCTGATTTCAAAATGATTTATTTCACTTGTAAATCATTACAGATCAATGCAGTGAACTGTAAATGGTTTAAATGAGCATAAAGTTTATTATGTAATTGTACAAGGTCTCAGTCTGAACCTCCTCCAGCTGTACAGACAACATCAACACCATAGTCAAACTCATCCCATACTGGATTGAGCGTGTCGGGTGACGCTGCACTCACGGCTCTTTCAGTGCGATTTCGGAGATCATCCAGTGTTGTGGAACCAACGCCGAACGCTCTGAGCTGTTGGAGCTTCACTGCCCACGAAAATCACACTGCACAGTTATGACGGATTCACTCTTATTGAAGTGGAGAACGCAGAACGCTTTCTGCTCAGGGGTCTCATCTCCTCTCAGACTGAAGGAGCCATCTTCCACTGACAGTCAGACACTCTATGACCCCCTCTTTCAGTTGGATTGTGATTGTTTCCTAGGCGCCTGTTGGTTCCTGTAGCAAATACAAAATGAAAGCAAAGACTGGCAAAATGAGTAACAGATTCATATGAAAATGAGTAAAAATGAATAGTAATCTTTTTGAAAAGTTTGCTTTTACTACTTTTATTTACCACACATTTTCGACAGTCTAACTCTTAACATTTTGCTTGTGGATTTTATTATTTTATTGGAAACTTTTGGCACAATATGAACTCCATACATTCAGTGCTTGTTTAATGATTAATAAAATAACATGGCCGCCTGGAAAAAAGACAAAGAGATGATGAGAGTGCAATAACAATAACTGAACCCAGCTACCATTATTCCCTTTGGAGTCTGTATGAGCTGCCTTTATGTGCCCAAACTTCACAGATAACGGGTGATGAATAGCAGAGCATTTGCAGTTCATCAAATCCTGGTTTCTGAACTAAAAGCTCAAATCCATTAAATTCGTCATGAATCTGATTCCTGGTGCACTAATGCAATTAATTACTGATATTTAAATGGAACCAAACCTTGTCGATGATACATAACTGAAAGTAGATGTGAAAGGCCATTAGTGCCTTTCAGCTCGTGCACCAGGAGGACACCGACACCTCATAGCAGAGTCATTAGGCTACATTATTAGATTTTTCTAAATCTTTTCTCGCTCTGAAAGGGAGAGTAAGAATGAGAGGCTCACAGCTGTCTGGCTAATTACACCAGACGAAATGAAAATAAAATGCAAATCAAGAAATGTATCCAGCAGCTAAAGTCAATTACAGTATGTGCTATGGATGATCAGAAATTCAATCACATCAGCACCCAAAGGCTTTCTGTTTCTAATAGAATGGATGTCTAGGACTAAATGAAGGTCTATGGGACGTGGCGCAAGTACTAGTAAAAATCAAAAACCTTTAGGTGATGAATCTGACATGACGAATTATGATGAGAACAACATTAGCATTGAACTGAATGTTGATTTAAGCAGTAGAACACAGAGGGAGTGTGTTATCGCGAAATAACATCACGGCTGTGATTTTGTCGCCGTAGATCATCAGAGCCGTGATGTTATTGGCGATAACACACTCCTATTGTTCTATTGCTTTAATACAACAGTTAAATAAATAAAGTAATAAATTAATAAACTGGGCCGTGAACGCGGCGTTTAATATGTTTTAATGTCCGCAGTTCCTTCACCAAATTGTAGTTCCTTAACGAGCAGCTCGTTGCTACGTCAGAGTAACGAGCTCCGCCCACTCGCTGCACAGCCGGCAGTTCGTTCTCCAGCTCCTTACACTAAATTCCCAAACTGTCATCACCACTGAGCAGCTTTTCAGTCGGCAGCTGTGACAGAAGAATAGCTAAACAACCTGGAATCAGCCAGAAATGAACCCAACACCATTCGCCAAGCGTGTAGTCTGATCTTCAGAGTCTGACCAAATCAGACTGAGCCATAAAACTGCCGCAATATCAGGTTTAGCTCAGTTTTGTCAGTTTTTGCCAGATCAATATTAACGTTGTTTTGTTCCAGCCAGTCTGTAAAGCATCTTACAGCCCATTTAGTTTGGCAAATGGTGTTGGGTTCATTTCTGGCTGATTCCAGGTTGTTTAGCTGTTCTTCTGTCTCAGCTGCCGACTGAAACGCTGCTCAGTGGTGATGACAGTTTGGGAATTTAGTGTCGTCTCATCTTCAGAGTCTGACCAAATCAGCTGTCGGTCAAATGTGATCTTAAAAGTGTCCATTTTCTGTTTGTGGCAAAGTAAGAAGTAAAAACGTTCAAATCGCTTGAGCGTCTCCTACAGCTGTCACAGTCGTTGCTTAGCAACGGCGTCTCAGTGGAGTGATACGGTGTTTGTGAAAAACCTGTGATGTTATGATGAAATAACAGCACAGTTAGAACGCTGCTCAACCAATCAGCTTGCGTGGCCGGAACTAACTGTTGTATAATGTTGCTTGACTAACGATTAATATAGCGATATCTGACTTTAGAACATATGTACGAATGGCTGGATGTGGATTTGTTATGAAGGCATCCGCCCCCCAGCCGTGTGAACACAATGGCATTTTCATTGATTTAGCCTTTGGTCAATATTACCAAAACAGATTATCGCCATTTGAGAGGAGGGCCAGCACAACCGCCTGTCGACTGATGGTGAGTGGGCCTCTGTGACCCTCGCTAAATAATCCATGTCCCACTCCCAGGATTATCGTCATCAAACCACACATGTAATGGATTACTTCATATCAGTATGGCTCCACGGACCCCCACGATGTAAGCCATGTAACTCTGATCAAGTCTCAGCAGAGTGCCGAGTACACAATGTCTGCATGCCGGTATTAATGAGGGGGCCTCATTACTATTCCGAGACCTTTTCCTAAGGCATAGCCACGAGGCATTGAGAAGCCCTGCATATGTGTTTCTAGAGGAGCATGCTCGGGGCAAGCCCCAATCATTAATTCAATTGATTTCACTGCTGCATCCGCAGAGCAAATGTCAAATGTGTTTACTAAGCATACACACCCCGTTACCCTCTTTTCCACTACATTAAGTATAGAATATTTTATAAGGTCATACATGGTCAAGCTCTTTATTTGGTAGGTGACAAGTGAGTATTCATTACCATGGGCAAAACTTTTGAAAGAAGGTTATTATCAAAGGTGAAAATGAATAAAGGGGCATTCTAGCTTGAAACTAGCATTTAATGTTATTGATAGTGTTATTGTCGTGGAGCTCTGCAGGCCACAGCCTCATCAGATTTTTTGCAGTTTCAGCTGTCAGTGTTCTTTCACCACAATACCCAGCATGCGTTGCGCAAATATGTCATACAATCACTGGAGATCTCCCCAGTGCACCAGTGTAGAAACTTATAAATACAGACAATATTTGGCTTCTTAGAAGTGACGTTAGACTCAGGAGGCGATAGTGAACGAGGACAACTTTATATATCCTCAACTGAATTTTACAAGTTGAAAGATTCACAATTCAGTAGAAATTAAAGAGCCTTTGGTGCAGGCCCCGTCCTCGGTCCAGGTCTTGGAGCGTCAAGACCCTCACTGATCCTCCAGGATAGAGACAGCAGGGGTGGAGCCTACCCCCGGACAACCAAACAGGGACCCAACTGGTGGTGGTGGGGAGGAACATCAAAATGTAGGCACCCGAAAGACCAATAAATGATGCAACATCAGAGTCTTCCTCACAGATCTTTCGCTAAAGCTCCCATATATTCTGGTATCCTTCTGCATGAACCAGCTAGCAGGGGAGAAACCCATTTCTGACAGCCCACCCTCACGTATTCACCTTAAAACACTTATAGTTCCTCCCACCTCCTCAATACATCATGGAAATGGGGGGTTCCCAGTCTTTAAACCTAAAAATCTCACTCTCAACACTTCTGCAGCACCACAGTGGGAGATGAGTAGGTGGTTTCACGGCAGAGGCAGTAAGCGGTAAATGTATTTTGTCTGGAAAGCCCCTTTAAAAAACACCAAATATGTTTTTCTCCTCCTTGCCCTGCAACAGGATGTGATTTCCTCGCTACAAGACCGTCTCTCTCTACGCTACATCGAGCATTTCGCCCTGGTTCTGGAGTCCGGAGGGCTCGACCAGAACCAGAGACTGCACCTGCTGCAGGAGAACCAGCCTCTCTCTCATGTGAGTCTAATGCTGGTAAAGTTGCATAGTTTATCTGAAATTCTTCACAGAAATTCTTGAGGAAATTCAAATATTCATGTTCCACTATTTAATACACTGTTGAATAGCTGAGCAGTGGTGGAGTCACCATTTCAATTAAAAAGCTGGACTGTTTGAGTGCAAACTTTACCCAAAGTTTAGGGGTTATTTCTCCAGCCAAACGCCTTTGGGAAAATGAGAGGAAGCCAGAAACGCTAGAAATCTACTAAAGACAAGAAGCTTCAAAATGCTGAAGTACAGGAATAACACAGATGCTCCACCACAGCAGCTGAGGACTGCTGGAGTACACAAAAAGAAGGTCGGGTTTTCTGAGGGGTTTGATGCTTTAGACGATGCATTGTGTTCTATCACTTCAGGTCGTGCACAGAACCTACTTCCAGGGGATGAAGTGTCTATTCCGGATATGTTTCTTCCCCAAAGACCCAGCCGACTTATTGAGGAGGGACCCTGCTGCGTTTGAGTACCTCTATATACAGGTAGATGTTTTTTTGACCGGACTTGCTTAGAGACACTGCCAGTGTAGAATTACAAATAGTTGACGAACTAAAAGGACAAACCTGAAAACATGAGTGGAGAACCGTAACAAGAGCAGATGCTTCCAAATAGGTGAACTGCATGATACAATTGAGCATTCAACATTCTGTTTTTTTCTTCTGTATTGTGGTTGAAAGTAGTGGTGGGCAACATGACGATATTTTGTCGTTATCGCAATAAATTATGTCAAAATATGACTTTCTGGGGATTGTGGGTATCATAAGTAACTAACTGCATGTTTCATTACAAAGTGAGCATAATTAGACCAGTTTAAATGGATGTAGTGCAGTTTGTGAAACACTAAATAAACATCATTTTGGTTTATTATTATTATTATTTTTATCATTATTATTATTTATTATTATGTGGCACTACAGATTCTATTTTGCCTGTTCCTACTTACTAAATCTCAGAAAAAATAAACATCACTATGCATATTGAGTACCCTGAAAATATATTGAAGCATTATACAATATTTTTGCAACCCCTCGTTAAAAGCCCACATTCAATAACTATGACGCTCATGCATTAAAAAGTTAAGAGGTGAGGAACAACAGAGGAGCAACTGTTCGTCAGGTGACTGAGAATGTCAGTGCAGGCTGTGATCAGACTGTCCACAAGTGCATCCACAACCACATAGTGAGGGACATTATAGTAGAGTCGCAGTGAATAACCACCCCCGTTATAAAGATGAATGCACAGTGTTGCAAAAACTATACATACTGGTCTACAGAGATGTGGAAAAAGGTGATATGGTCAGATGAGCTCATCATATTTTCCACAAGTGGGCGTGTGCATGTGTGGCATACACCAAGAGAGTGGTAGAGGGGTCAATGGCTGTGTTATGCTGTGAGGGGCATTTGGCTGGCATGGTTTGGGTCCACTTCTCTCCTTAGAAGGAAGGGTCACTGTAAATTCATGCAAAGTTATTCTGACTGATCAGCTTTATGATGAAACCTTATTATCCTGATGGGAATTGACTCTTCCAGGATGACAGTGACCATCCACAGGACATGAGGAGTCACTTAATGGTTTGATGAGTATGAAAATGATGTAAATCATATGCAGTGGCCTTCCCAGTCACCAGATCTCTAATCAATTGAACAACATAGAGACGAGTTTGGACCAGCGTTTTAGGTAGTGCTCAACACCCCCATCAGCAAAATACCGACTGAAGGAATTTATTTTGGAAGCATGGCGTTCGTTCCCTCCTTTACAGTTCCAGAGATCTATAGAATGTACGCCAAGGTAATATAATGCTGTACTGGTCACTCATGGTGATCCAAGACACTTTATGTTGGATGTTCCTTTAATTTGTCACCTCTTTTCATATACACACAATGTCCAATCGTTTCTTATCTAACAGAGCCGCAATGATGTGATCAAAGAGCGCTTTGGAATGGACTGGAAGGCTGATGTCACACTCAGGCTGGCAGCACTCCACATTTACATCACAGTCTCAATAGCAAGACCCAACCAGAAGATCTCCCTCAAGCATGTGGAGTAAGTGCTAAAACTTTTTGTGGAATTTTCAAGCATCAAGAATCAAACTCTCATATGAAGCTGTTCTTCATGAATGAGAGAAACCAACACATACAGCATCGAATTATCTGCCGTGTATGGAGTTATACAGGGATATTCACTTGAAAGAGGCCCAGAATATTCTGCTGCAACTCCTGTTAGGATGAAGCAATCTGAAACAAAAAAAATACACTACATATCTTGGCGTATGTGTAATCGATTGCATTACATGCGATGCTACCTCATCGCTCCGACGCAGAGCATCCCGGCTTGTTCGAAACTCCGTATACTGAGGAGCTCACTGCACATTGTTTCGTTCAGATTGCTTCATCCTAGAGAGAGTTATTACAGAATATTCAGGGCCTCTTTCGAGTGAATCTCCCTGTTTAATAACAGAAAGGTTCCTCCTTCTAATTTAACACTGTATACATTCCTTTCTTTATCTTCCGTATCCTATGAAATGCACCCCACCACCACCATCCCACCCCAGCCCCTCTCCATTCCTCAGGCCGAGCCACCTCTGTTCATCAAGGGGGGTCTGGCTTTCTAGCTTAAAGCAGAAGCTGCTCAGAACTTCAGCCCAAGTTCTCAGAGTTCTCTCCCCCCTACAGTCATACAATCTCTTCTCATGCTACGACCATACAGTGAAGACATGATCTGAACAGTTGTGTAGTATCAGTCATATGTACATGTTTGCCACAGGGCGTTAAAGAACATAATATTCTTACCAACATCATCTAGCATGTCCACACAAGCCCTGACAGAAGACCTGTCTTATGTTTCTAGGAAAGAATGGGGTCTGGAACCTTTCCTTCCTCTTACCTTGTTGCCGACTGTCAAGGAGAAGAATGTCTGCAAGACCCTTTCCCAGCTTCTGAAGACATATCAACACCCCCCACCTGCTGGCAACAAGGTACAGGGCTAATGTGAAAATATAGTTGCCCATCGTTCTTAAATACTATGAATGTCGGCATCTGTAAATTCATACGAAGTGTAATATTAGTCCTCTTAAATCCACTGAATCAGCCAAAGACCACAGAAAACAGACTGCAAAATAAAAAGATACAGTAAAGCTTTAAGGCAAACAGTATGAGAGATTTGCTTAAATGCTTCATCAAATTGACACAGAATTTGGTTTCTAAACTTGCACACAAATGTTTAAATTGTAAATCCAAAGTGAACAAAATGGATGCGTTCCACCAAAGCCGATTTTGTGCACTCACCGATGCACACATGCAGAGACGAGAACATCAGGAAATCTGTAGATATGCACAAAAACTGCATTACTCACATGCGTCGCTTGAGAACAAACAGCTGCCTACAGATTTGATTCAAAGACACATAAAAATAATAATGTGATAAAAGGCATTTTCAGCCTTTGAATGACTTTCTTCAGTGATCAGCTGGTTAAAATGAAGCTATATTTACTTTTATTTTTATTTTGTTAATTTAATCAGCAAGATCTTCTGAGATATCTCAGAAGCACTTGTGGTATATATACATATATATAACTGCCAAGCAGAGCCATGCTTGAGTGCAGAACTAGGAGAGGATCTCATTGTGGAAACACATTGCCCCCTGCTGGCTAAACAGTTACTCTGATCTTGTCTTTTCTGCAGGTGCCGCCTCTTCAAGGAAAGTTACAGTACATGCGTGTGCTGAATGACCTCCCACCTTTTGGAGGATTGTTGTTTCACACAGTTGGACTGGTAACACTGATTTGAATAAATAAGAGTTGCTTGTCTTTAACACCATCTTTAAAGAGAATCAGTAATTGTTCAATTTGATTGAATGATGCATTTCTCTATTTTTCTCTTATAAAGGATGAGAAACATACAGCCACTACATTGTTGGTGGGACCTAAACATGGCATCAGTCATGTAATCGACCTAAAAAATAACCTCACAACGGTCTTGGCTGAGTTCAGCCGCGTAGCAAAGGTGCAGCTGTTCCGAGAACATCAGGGAGTAGCCCGGGTCGAGGTGGCTATTCTTGAAGGGAAGGTATGATACACAGCAACAGAGCAACGAAGTCACCGAATATGAATTCAGTTTTTCATATAATTTGAAATGTATAAAATGTGTCTGTTTGTTTGTTGTTAAATTGTTTAGCCCCTGGTCTTGTTGATGGAGTGGCCAGATGCGTCAAACTTTGCCTGTTTGATTTCTGGCTACTACAAGCTCTTTGTGGATCCCAAAAGGACTATCTACTACAGAACACCTGGTCAGTCTCATATGATCAAGGCAGGTATGTTAGTAGTCACATCCTTTGTTTTTAATAAAAAATAAAGGCAGCATATTGATCATACTCTTCTTATTCCATTGCAACTGTATTGTTCTGTACGAAGCCTTATTGATTGTCACAGTTGGCAAAAGGAAGCAGCCTGATATTTACCTGATTTGTGCATGACGACACTGTCAATAGTGTTGAAAGTAATTTGCTCTATACATGATCAGTAAATCATCATAGAACATAGCCTGAAAGGGCCTCAGGCTCTTCATGTTCCTCTGCGACTTGCATTGTCATGGGAATCATTCATTTCTTTCTGCTGTTCTTGGTCCTTCCATCCTCATCTTGACTCTCGAGCTCATGGATGTTTGAGTCATTTTCTGTTCCTAACTGAAATGACATTCAGGATTATTCATTTCTCTGTGACCCGAGAACATTTAACCCATAATATTCTGCCATACATTGGATGCTATCACCATCTACTGTGGTCTGCCAACGAGGATGACCACGACATCTCATGACATCTCAAAAGACTTCTCCATCTCTGAGACCCCCACAGCCTCTGCTTTTGCCATCTGGACTCTCTCCCATCTACCATGTGACTCCTGTCTATTCAACTCTTCTGACGATTCTGTCCTTCAGATTTCAGAAGCTCCCACCCTCATTCCCGCTCTGGGGCCTCTGCGTCAAGCAGCAGTCGGCGGGAAGAGAGAGAGGGGTCGTCCAGAGAGGCGTCGCAGAAGACATCAGCGCCACCACCATCGCAACACCTTGGCCTCTGTCATATCCATTTGAAAGAGCAGCAGCAGCTGCATGACCTTCAAATGCAGGCGGAGGAGCAGCTGGATATTAATGAGAACCTGATCTCCCAGGGACAGAACCGTTCACGCACCAAGTCTGATCCCACCCTCAAGAGCACTGAGTCAGTGGCAGAACCAGAGAGCCCCAATCACGATAGCTCAGGCTTCAGAGGCAGAGCCAAAACGATGGAGAACTCACAGCGTACAGGGAGATTCTTCTGTGACTCCTGCAAGGCAAAACTGAAGGCTGGGGGAGTGATGGCAGAGAAAGGAATGTCTGGAAAACTTGCTCTACAGTGCACAAATGCATGTTCTTCCCGTGATGGAGGAGCCGTTGATCTTACAGCCCTCCCTCCTCCTGGGAGTGAAGAGGACGAGGAGACGGATGAGGGAGGTGGGAAGTTGCAACCTCCGCCTCCTGCTATAGCAGCACCACCCCCAGGGTTTCGAGATAACAGCTCTGATGAGGACGACTCTAAAAAGAACCGAAAAGCTGCCGCAGCTGCTGCTGTTGCTGCCGCCAACGCAGCTGCAGCACCTGCGGGTCACAGTCAAGAGGACGTACCAGTGACACTGATTGATAATGTGGCAACCAGGACAGTGAGAGACCATGCTCAGGAGCTGGATGATGCGTTAGTGTCCACTCTACAGGCCCTGGAGGCACTAGCTGCATCAGAAGACTACCCTCATCATCATCAGCAGACTCCACAGACAGCAGGTGGACATACCAAGAACTTCTTAAAAAGTGCTAGACGTCCACTAACTTCTCATTGTATATATATAGCATTTTAACTAAAAAAAAATTTAAGGATGAAAATAAAAGAATTTGTTACAGGTTTGGATGTGCACCATATATTTGCAATAATTACAAATAAAAAACTGTTTAATCTGATAAAGTTCAGTAGTAATACAGTAATATATACAAAACTGCTTAACATGTGATTTATCATAGTCATTACAGTGGCATAGCATGTTCTCTAATCCTTTTATGTGGGGCTTCAGGTTTTTAAAAATGTTAAAAGTCATTTTATGTAACAAAAAATTAAAAGGTACAAAATTTTGCATCTTTTTCCAAAGATGAGTCAGCTGTCATAGACATGAAATTTGCAGCATGTTAAATGGGGAATACTGGTTTATGCTTTCATTTTCAAGTGGTCTTGAACTGCCTTAGCTACCCCAGTATTACCTTTTATTTCACAGTATTTAAGCATGGTAAACATAAATATGCATTTCACTGAGGTCATAGTTCAAATTCAAAAGCCATTATTGTACTGAAAACTGAAGGACATCTTCTAGAAATTCCTCATTGGGCTATGATTTAATACTATGTTTTTGCAGTGTAACCCACTTTGTTTGAGGGCTTAGTAACACTTCCTTTTTGACTGTGTCCTGTTTCTCATCTGTTACAGGGTTGATTGTTTTGGCAGCCATCACTCCAGAGTCTTCCCTCGATTCTGGGCATGAGACTAACTCATCGGAGCTGACTGATGTGTCAGAAATGGTGTCTGCCATGAAGCAGCATCAGAACCAAGCCTACCTTTTGGCCCACCACATCAACAAGGAGCGAATATTCAGCCGACGTGACTTTCCTTTGACAATCCCTGGCTGCACAACACAGGCAATTGGAGGAGGGGCTTTTTCCATGGGACAAATCCGTGGTGTCTGCCCACCGAAGCCTGTGATCCTTACTAAAACTATGCCCCTGAAAGTCAGTTCCAGTCAAGGGGCCACACCCTCTGGCACTCAGGTGGAGCAAAGTAAGACCCAAGATGTGGTAAAGAGTGACCAGGATGCAGAGAAAGCAGAATCAGAATCCACCAAAGAATGCTCTGCAGATGTTGTAACTGAGGAGTTGAAAGTTCCTGAGCAAGAGGGCATTTCTGAGGTTAGCAAAGAGGAGAGGTCACTATGTTCTAAAGAGGGTAAACTGAGCCCTAATATCTCTGAAAAAGACAAGGAGAAAAGTTCTGGGCACTCGACCCCAGAAACTACCAACAAGGCCTTACCTATTCTCTTGCCTGTGGACAGAACTGCTTCTGCCAAGATTTCCCCCACAAACATGTGCCAAGATGCCGAGACTGCCTCAAGCGAGACCAATAAGCCTTCTAGTTCAAAGGCCCTACTGCCAGCTGATGACTTGTTCTGCACCTGTCCAGTTCGGCCAGAGCCTGGGCCACAACTGCGACTAAAAGACCCGCAGGCCCAAAAGGTGGTAGTGTTCCACTCATCATCTCCTACTGATGATGAGCGACTCCGTGCCAAAGGACTACAGTTAGCCAGCAACAAAGAAAGCGCAGTCAGAACACCTGAAATAAACTTACCTAAACCTAAAGCCCTTCCTCCAGCAAAGTATTCCCCAAGTTTACCTGTGAAATTGGAAAGAAAAGAAATACCAGAGGCCAAGACAGAGGGTTCCAAGAGTAAAGTCTCTGCTGAACCACAGAAAAGCACTAAAAGTGTGCCCGTCCTAGTAGACACAACACATGTTTTGAGCAGTGGAGAAAAGGGTGCAACTATCCCTGGAGCAGAGTATAAGAAGCAGGCAAACAGCAAAGCCAAGTCGCAGCGCAGCGCTCCATTTTTGAGCATTAGGAATCTAATTTCAGCTACATTCCCTGCCCGTCTGCGGCGGGAGACAGATGAACGCCGTGCACAACTTCAAAAAGTGAGGCAGTATGAGCTAGAGTTCCTGGAGGAGCTGCTAAAGCCTAAAACATCACAGGGGGAGTTCATCCCCCAGGGGTCATCTCCCATCCCCTCGGGTACTCCATGTGCCTGCCAACTACGTACAAGCCCAGTACAGAAAGTCCCAGGCATCTCACGGGAGCAGCGACGTAGCTGTGACTGCAAGAGGATGTGTAGGGGAATGCGTCTCCCTGATACTCCAGTGGGTTCTGTAATGGAGCACAGAGGAAGAGAGAGGACCATTTCCCAAACTCCCCCTGCAAAGCCCAAATCTCCACATAGTCAAGGAGCCACTAGGCGACCTCAGACATTGGAGATCAAAACTACACGAATCCGCTCCACAAGTCTGGAATCAAGAGAACCCAGAGATACACCTTTGTCCTGTTTACCTACATGCACCTCTCGCCCAGAATGCATTGGAGCACCACAGTACAAGAAGCTACAAAGGAGATATAGTATAGGGGAGATTGACAACAATGACAGCACACCCTTGTATGCTGAGGTCAAATCTACCAAAACAAAAAGCTTGGAGAAGGAGATGGAAAGAGTTAGAGCGACGGGACTGAGACTCCCAACTCCAGTGGAACCCATTCATACTCAAGGCGGAGATGCCAAAAAGAAGGGAGTATTCTTTATACAAGGTGAAGAACTTCTTCGTGAGGGTCGAGAAGGACCCACAGAAGTTCTGCTTGGCTTACCGAGTGAAGACAACGAGGACAGGGAAAAATGTTGCTCCTTTTGTTTCTGTTATCGCAAGTGTGAGGCAGCTGATGAGAGCAGCGAAAAAGATGAACTGTCGTATTCGATTCCTCTCCAGGTCTTGCCTGGGATGCAACTGGATTCAAGAGCTATGCCTGTAGTCAGCAAGACACTGCAGGTGCTTGATGCTGAGGACTGCAGTGGAGAGGAAGAGGAAGAAGAGGAGGAACCACAAACTCAGGAGATTGACCTGCGGGCCTGTGGCAATTTAGAGACAAGCTTGGCACGAGTGCAGTCCCTGCAGGGAAAAACTTTCTGCCTACCTGATGGCTTTCTAAACGCACAACTTGATGCCAACGAGCTGCTTTCTATTTTACGTCAATGTGCCAACAGTCCCCAGATCGAGGGTGAACCTCGCATGCCTCCTGCAAGGTTGGCAGAATACAAGCAAGAACTTGCAGTCCGCTTCAAAGAGTTCAGGGCGTCGTGTAGACGAGTGGCAAGCGTCGAGAAAAGTCCCTCAAGGATGTTAAGTGCTGTCACGGCCAGCTTCCAGGTGTTGTGCAGCCTAACTCAGACATTCATTCGCTTGGTGAGAGGGGTACGATCCGAAACCCAAAGGCTACAGCTCCTACGAAAGGTAGAAGAGGTTGCAGTGAATTACACCCTGCTTCTTCGGGCGGCTGAGGAAGCTATGGGACACTCTAGCAGCTTGCCGACAAAGAGTGCAAGTCCACAACTCCCCACCTCAACCAACATGGGCTCTCTTACTCGCCCCATCAAAACTTTGCCCAGCAAGTAGAACTTCCTTTTTGCACAGGAGGATGTGACAGCTCAGCATGAGTAATGTTGTACAACACTCTCGGTCATCTCTTATTCATTTTGTTTACATTTTAACAGATCTTTCCATGGTTCACCATTACATAAAGGTCCATTACATGTTTACAGAGCTGTGCCAGCACCAAGTTGCTCTATTGTCCTTGCAGAGGACCTCTGAGTACCTTGCACTTGTTTGTGCCAAGGAGGGAGAACAATAGAACCATCCTTCACCTCCCTGCTGTATGGATGATCAACAGGGCTACTCACCTAAAGCTCTTTTACATACATCAGTGTCGTTGTCAAAAGACTTGTTTTGGACATGTTTGATTGTTCCCCTATTTAAAAAAGAAATCTGGGGTAATCATTTACACCATGTAAAAACTGTATCAAATATTGCAGAGGAATAATACAGTATCTCAAATACATGCCCTGGGGCAAAAATACCGCAGAGAAAATGTTCAGTAGCAGATTCTGTGAATTAGGTAGTGAAAGCGATGGTTATTTGGTGACGTGCTTGTTTGTACAATTTTGATTCTTGTGACATGAAATCGAGTACTCCCTTTTTGCAAAATCACAATCACGTGTTTGGACGTTCATCTCCACCAGAGTCTAAATTGCCTCGTTTGAAAAGGACGTGGATGAACACACTAGGGCCACTCACAAGGTGGTGGAAATGGAACACCTGCTCAGGGCAGACAATGTAGCAGACTTCCAAACTCACTAATGTAAATTCCCTTCAGGCAGCGTTTTCCACCATGAAATAAATCACGAGTTTGATCTTATGCCAAAAAGAAAGATGGAAAGGAAGCACCTCTGTCTGGGGGAACGCACAAACAGTGTCACTTTCACTTTCACATCAAATACACTAGATTAATTTAGCACCACACCTCGGGTAGCTGCAAAAAAAGGTTTCAGCAGGGATGAGCGTGAGAATGGAACCCGTACGATCCACACGTACCACATTTATCACTTAGCTTGAGGCTAAAATCAAACTGTTTCTATACATGTATAGATGTGACGATGGCCAAAAGGTTTTGCTTTTCTAAAAAACGTTATTTATGTTTAAAAATGTTTCAGCCCTATATTTAAGCTTCTCCTCTATATCCTATTTGAAACCATTACTGAATTTTCTTGTGTTGTCATCCATTGTGCACTCCAGAGAATATTCCAGAAACCCACAGAGTAGTTTTATATGTATTTTAATAAAATCTGAAAACGTCTGTCTCCTCCTCTTGCAATTTATGGTCTAAATAATCAAACTAATAATAGTCATAACTCCTCCAGCCATGCTTTGTTGTGAAACTGTAACATCTGACATTATCACTGTTCGGCCGTTTTGCATGTGAACCCCGAATCTTTTAACCTGAATTTATAAGAAGCGGACACTGTCGAGTCAACAACCTGCTGGATGACTGTTACTGGATGCGGATGAGTGTATAATATTGTTTAAATCAAAAGGGGAAGACAAAACTGGTGTTTTGAGGTGGGATTTTCTCACGAAAGTGTACTCTTCTCTATTTAACTTGTAAAAACACTGTAAAGGACATGAGATATTTGTGAAGCTTAAAAACCATTTTGAGAATATATTCAATACTAGCATCGTGAAGATTTATCCGAATCCTTCACTGTTTTGTAAAGGAAAATATCACAACTGTATCTTATAATTTATAGTAGTAATGTATCATAGAGATAAATAGTATCTATATTTTAAAGAGTATATTATAAATATACAGCATGGGACATGTTTATTTTTATAAAACACATTACGATGCTACAGTTCTTTATGGTTCCGGAAATAATTTTGACAACATTCTTCGTTATGGTTCGGTTGCGTTACCAAATATGGTTTGTCCCTGTGTTTCATTAGTTTTCTTTTATGTGTATGTTGTCATTTTAAGTTCTCTTGAGTTCCTGTCGATATGTTTGCCCTCACTGTGCTCTTCTGTCTGTGTGCAACATCATGTTTAAAAGCAATAAAGAAAACTAAAGTTCCAACTTTTTCAGCTAAGTTTTGCCAGTGGATTTAACTGTTATCTGTTCATAGCTCGACACACTTTTAATACAGCAAGCAGAGTTTTATGATGTTGTAGCGTAAAGTGAGGTCTTTCTTTAAAATGACGAGAAAAGAACAAAGAAAAAACTGAAGTTTGTTTTAAAGTGATGAAGATGAAACAGGTAAGAGGAGACAACAGGACCTGGAGGAAAGCAGTCGTCTCAAAGGCCCGTCCTGAATTCTGAATTACTGAGGTAAGCTTGTGTAATGTGTATGTGGTGAGGCGTGGGTGTAAATAAATGCTATTCCCCTTCTTTGCTATTCAGTCTCTTCTAATAAGTATCCAAGTATGTTTCAGTCAGTTACCTACTGCTGTAAAATTAGGTCCCTGTTGATTTTCAAGGGTGTGATGAGGTCATGAGTACACATTAAAATCCTCATAAAAAAACTATAAATTTATATATCCACACACATATTTATATATATTCACACACACATAAAATCACTGCTGTTGGAACAAAACCTTGTATCTCCATAATGATAACTTTACAGGAGAAGGAAAAAACCTGCTTTATGTAGGTCAATGGAACCAGACGTTTTTTCGAGCATTTTTGGGCCGTTTCTTTTGGTCTGTTCATCATGAAATTTATACACAATGTAAAGGACCACCATTTTCAACATATGTCAAAAACAGAAAAACAACAAAATGGAGATACAAGGTTTTGTTCTGACAGCAGCGAAATAGAAACAATGCGCAATATTATGTTTTTATGATGGACATTTCAGACCATCAGCACTGCTGTGTCTGATCCACTCAGACCAGCACAACACACACTAACACACCACCACGTCAGTGTTACTGCAGTGCTGAGAATGATCCACCACCCAAATAGTACCTGCTCTGTGAGGGTCCATGGGGGTCCTCACCACTGAAGAACAGGGTAAAAGGGGGCTAACAAAGTATCAGAGAAACAGATGGACTACAGTCTGTAACTGTAGAACTACAAAGTGCACCTATATAGTAAGTGGAGCTGATAAAATGGACAATGAGCGTAGAAACAAGGAGGTGGTCATTACGTTATGTCTGATCGGTGTGATTATTAAAGGGTGTATAATACACTCGCTGTTCAATTTGCAATACAGGTTCAAACTATTCACAACATTGTGAACAGAATTTGAAGTAAGTCAAACGATGACTGCACGTCTACAAACGACACTGTCAGAAGGCCTGTAGCTGAACACTACACTGGTTATGATGAAAAGGGAATTACTGATTATGCAATTTCTGCATAATTTAATATTAAGATGTAAGCAGTCAGACAGTGTTCTGATGTGAGACCCTCCATTCTACAGAGAACAGAGTCAGAACTGTTCACAGTGGTGGTGAGTGGAACCAGAGAAGTGTTTAATGCCTCTAGTGGCGCTTTTTCACCGCATGGTGCGAATCAACTCGGCTCCCTTTTGGTACCAGCTACTTCGTTTTCCACTGCAGACATAGCGCCCCCTCAATGTAGCTGGCTGTCACAGCGACACCACATGAAACTGCAGTGAGGCAAGACAAAAGACTGCTGAAAAAACAGGAGATTTTGGGTAAAACTACATCAGAAGACGAGGCAATTCTGGTTGATCAAAGGCGACACAAAACTCAAACTATCTAGCTACCTAATTAATCATTGCTCCGCCTGTTTTCCCCCCGTTTTGTATTCTAATATTTTATTCTAATGCTGTTTGCTATCCGCTGTGGTCCAGAGGAGGATGGGTTCCCCTTCTGAGTCCTGGTTCCTCTCAGTGTTTCTTCCTCTTACTCTTAGAGAGTTTTCCTTGCCACTGTCGCCATTGGCAACGCTCATGGGGGCTCAGACCCAGATTTTTCTGTAAAGCTGCTTTGTGACGACACCTGTTATAAAAAGCTCTATAGAAATAAACTTTGCCTTGACTTGCAGAGCTAAAACATTAACAGCTATATTGAAGAATGAATACTGTCAGCACTTTTGTTCAACTTTATAGACAGCAGTCAGACAGTAAAAGAAACCATGCAAGTCTATTTGGGTTTATTTTGATTTGATGCTGCTCTAGTAAATAAGTAAATAAATAAACTTTGACTCGACACAGGAGAGAACCCTAAACTACTGGCTAACATTAGTACGTGTGTTTAGGGTGAGAGTGACGATCCTCACTGAACAATCAGTAATCTGCAGTTTTTCACCATCACCTTTTGGTAGCGGCTCAGCTTGCCTGGAACCTCAATGGAGGGGATATCAAAAACAGTACAAAGTACCAGGTTTGCTCAACAGAAAACCAGAAGAGGCGAGTAGAGTCGAGTCCAGTTGAGCTGGTACCATGTAGTGGACAAGTGACTTAAAAGCAAGAACTAAAATGTGCTGGCCGATGCCGGTGACGTCGTTTTACAACAGTTCTGTCAGAAAAGTTTTAGGCCTGAGACACACAGTCGTATAGAAACTGTGAGCACCCCAATTACATGGTGTGTTGATAGCAGATATTATCACATCCTCTACAGGATAAATACGACACTTCTCTGCCAATTTTAGTGCACAATTTCTATTTACCTGCTGAGTTTGACATATTGGAAAAAATGAAAATATAAAATGTGCCTGCGATGGACTGGCGACCTGTCCAGGGTGTATCCTGCCTTCCGCCCAATGACAGCTGGGATAGGCTCCAGCACCCCACCGCGACCCAGAAGGATGAGCGGTTTAGATGATGTATGTATGTATGTATGTATAAAATGTGCCATAACTTTTTCACAGGCCACATTTTCTGTGTTTTTTTTGCCAGTATGTTCAGCAAAGAAACAATAATTGTGCTTTAAAGCATGAAGGAGTTTGTCTCTGTAGAGAATGTGTTAATATACTTTCACTTAGAAAATCAATAAAACCAACTTTTCCATATAACATGGCGTAACGATACATGCAAGGTGGTGTGAAGCAAAATAGTCCCCAAACTGTCTAAATCTGTAAGTTTCTCTACAGTGTACCATTTCACATCAGACCACTCGGAATGACTTCGTTTAAATCTCAACCAATAATTTATACAGAATTTAAAAAACAAAATCTGCAGAATTCCCCTTTAAAGCATTCAATGCAGCTGCATTACATCATATAATTAATAGAAGCAGCCGCTATCGGCCATTTTCACGACGCAGAGCCACGTTTTTGGACTGGAATGTACTGGAATGATGCTACATTACATCTCTAATAATTATACCTATATGTGTAAATGCAGGTCCACTAAAGCCAGTGTGTTTCATCTAATGTCTGATTTAACTAAAGGGGCCCAAAGGAACAGGTGACACAACCAGAGATGCACCACACAGAACCCTAATTAAAGTTCAGTCCCTGCTCAGCTCGTTTTTGTTTTAACTGGTCTACCATTCCCGGTCCAGCTCAATAATAAATACAGTGATCAGGCGTAACGTAATGACCACCTCCTTGTTTCTACGCTCATTGTCCATTTTATCAGCTCCACTTACTGTATAGGTGCACTTTGTAGTTCTACAGTTACAGACTGTAGTCCATCTGTTTCTCTGATACTTTGTTAGCCCCCTTTTACCCTGTTCTTCAGTGGTCAGGACCCCCATGGACCCTCACAGAGCAGGTACTATTTGGGTGGTGGGTCATTCTCAGCACTGCAGTAACACTGACGTGGTGGTGGTGTGTTAGTGTGTGTTGCGCTGGTCTGAGTGGATCAGACACAGCGGTGCTGCTGGAGTTTTTAAACACTGTGTCCACTCACTGTCCACTCTATTAGACACTCCTACCTTGTCAGTCCACCTTGTAGATGTAGAGTCAGAGACGATAGCTCATCTGCTGCTGCAGTTTGTGTTGGTCATCCTGTAGTCCTTCATCAGTGGTCACAGGATGCTGCCCACAGGACGCTGTTGGCTGGATATTTTTGGTTGGTGGACTATTCTCAGTCCAGCAGCGACACTGAGGTGTTTAAAAACTCCAGCAGCACTGCTGTGTCTGATCCACTCAGACCAGCGCAACACACACTAACACAGCACCACCACGTCAGTGTTACTGCAGTGCTGAGAATGATCCACCACCTATATAGTAAGTTGAGCTGAAAAAATGGACAATGACCGTAGAATCAAGGAGGTGCTCATAATGTTACGCCTGATCGGTGTAACTACCGAGTGTAATAAGTGTGTTCAATTAGGTAACAACAAACAGACAGACAGACAGACAGACAGACAGACAGACAGGTAGGTATGATCCCCAGTTAACACCCCAGTATTTAGTATTATGCTGAGTAGGCAGTAATTTCTATAGTGATAACGGCCAAAACACAAAGGCAAGGATTAATTTAGGCTTTTCTACATGTTGATCTTGCAATAAATTAAAAATTCTTAAAATAAAAAAAAAAAAAACTGTTGTGAGTTTCCCTCGTCTCTAAGCAGTCTACAACCGTACAAGTGAGACATGTTTAAAAAAAATAATCATGTTCGATTTACTGAATTCAGTGCAAGAAAAATACAATACAGGTAAGGCATGACTGCAAGTCGAAATCCAAAAAAGTTGGCCATGTGTGCACGGTTGCCAGTTACATGTGTTACACGTGATTATACATACACATTAAGTTTTGTAGTGGCATTCACAACCAAACAACCAAAACGCTTGATTTATTTCAACTACAGTGAACTCAACTGTTGACCAAGAAGGGGAGCCCAGCATATATCGGCAGAAAAATCTTCGGGAAAGGAAAATCGACTGGTTGGTGTTGAGAGAGAGAGAGAGAGAGAGAGAAACTCTGTCCAAGTGAACATTTAACTTTAACCTCTTATACAAAATCCACATGTTTACAGATGTGCAATGCACATGTAAACATGCAAACGGAGATCGTTTAGATGCCACAGATGACCTGCAGGAACCGAGAGCATGATTGAGATTGCCATAAAAAAAAAGTCAGGGTAAAATTCGGCACATCAGATGGTAAAACACTTGCTGAAGGAGCACAACACCAAAATGACTACAGGGAGGCTTGTTCAGTGTCATCCTGGGCATTTCTTTCAAATGAGAGCACATTTTAAGCATCACTTAGCCAATTAACATTGAGGACATTATTTACTTGCAGAATGTGAGCATGTTAGATACAAAAATATAAACATTTGAGACCCTGGCTGATCAGCGTTTTTCTTGCCATAATTTCATGGACAATGATAAAATGACAACGGTGACTCTGTTCGTCTAATTTCACACATATACACCGAACTCTGCCTGCTGTACTTTTGAGGGGATATCTGAAAACGTGTTACAAAAACCCGCAGGTTGAAGAGTAAATAACGATTAGAATGTTGCTGTAATTACCAGGCTACACCATCCTATTCCTCATTGTGTTCTGCAGTGTAATTTGGGCTCTAGCCCATGAGGTGGAGCTAGAGAGGGAGAGGTGGGGTGAAGGGTTACATCAGCGTCTCTTTGTGATGCCGCATTATGTGCTGGTTCTTTTCGGAGGGTCGTCTGAAACCCTTCTTGCAGTAGTCGCACCTGTGCGGATAGTCCTTAGTGTGGATGGAAATGACGTGGCGTTTGAAACCCGAAGCGTCCGCCGTGTTATACTCACAGTACTGGCACTGGTAGACTTTGCGGCCACTGTGCGTTTTCATGTGTTTCTTGAGTTCGGTCTGCTGCCTGAAGCCTCGCTTGCAGCGTTTGCACTTAAAAGGCAGGTCCTTGGTGTGTACGGAGAGGATGTGCCGGCTCAGAGTGAAAGGGTCCGAGATTTTGAAGTCACAGTGCCGGCACTGGTGCACTTTGTTTCCCTTGTGCGTCTCGGAGTGTTTCTTGAGTTCCGAAGGCCTGTGGAAGCCTTTCTCGCACACGTCGCACTTGTGCGGGAAGTCCTTGGTGTGCACGGAGATGATGTGGCGCTTCAAGTCACTGGAGTTGGTGCTCTTGTGCTCGCAGTGCGGACACTGGTGAGTCTTGTGGCCCTGGAAGATCTCCATGTGCCTCTGCAGCTCCTTGTCGTCGGCAAACGCCTGCGGGCAGTGGCCGCACTTGAAGGGCAAATCGGTGCCGTGTTTGCTTTTTATGTGAGTCTTTAGGTTGGACTGGTCAGCACAGCGGAAATCGCAGTGCTGGCAGTGGTAGGGCTTTTCGCCTGTGTGCGTCCTCATGTGCTTCTTGAGCTCGGACGGGTGGCGAAAGCCCTTGGCGCACTCCACGCACACGTGGGCAAAGTTTTTGCTGTGCACGGCCAACAGGTGCCGATTTAGCAGGCCCTGCTCCGCTGTCTCGTATTCGCAGTATTTGCACTTGTGGAGTTTGGGGTCCTTGTCACGCAGGATAAGCTTGTTGGGACTGAGGGGGCTAGCCTCCCGGTAGTGCCGCGTGTACTCCGTGTACTCGGGGATCTTCTCGTTCTTGATGATGAGCTTGTGGCTTTCCATGTGGTTGTGGAAGCTCACCTTCTTGTTGGTGGTGAAGTCACAGTCTGTGCATTGGTACTTCTTCTTGAACATATGATCCGGGTGGTTCTTCATGTGGCGCTTTAGAAACCCCCGTGACTTGAACTTCTTCCCGCAAATGTGGCAAGGATAGACGGTCAGCGGCTGGCCGTCCGGGCCGATAATCACAGCTGAAACAGAGGATTATTTGCTTTAACATCTGCATACAGAAAAACACGGTTCATAAAAAGACTGTCCACTGAAACTCGACAACTCGTACCAGTCTGGCACTGACGAGTCTCTCCCTTCCTCTTCTTCTTGATCTTCTGTTTGAGAGCTCGGCTCGTGCTGATGCTGTCAGTGATCTGCAGGTAGGGAGTGGCTGCTCCGTTCTTACTCTCTAATCGAGACTCCAAATTGTTACCTATGTTGAAACAGCAGTTCAAACATTTGCACTAATTATGAAAAGGCAGGTCACAGAGCAGGAGTGAGGAAACATTCAGTTTCAACTGTGAACTCACCGATCAGGCATAACATTATGACCACCTCCTTGTTTCTATGCTCACTGTACATTATCAGCTCCTATATAGGTATACAGGATACTATATAGGTGCACTTTGTAGTTCTACAGTTACAGACTGTAGTCCATCTGTTTCTCTGATACTTTGTTAGCCCCCTTTTACCCTGTTCTTCAGTGGTCAGGACCCCCATGGACCCTCACAGAGCAGGTACTATTTGAGTGTCTATTAGACACTCCTACCTTGTCGGTCCACCTTGTAGATGTAAAGTCAGAGACGATAGCTCATCTGCTGCTGCACAGTTTGTGTTGGTCATCCTCTAGTCCATCAGTGGTCACAGGACGCTGCACACAGGACGCTGTTGGCTGGATGTTTTTGGTTGGTGGACTATTCTCAGTCCAGCAGTGACACTGAGGTGTTTAAAAACTCCAGCAGCACTGCTGTGTCTGATCCACTCAGACCAGCACAACACACACTAACACACCACCACCACGTCAGTGTTACTGCAGTGCTGAGAATGACCCACCACCCAAATAGTACCTGCTCTGTGAGGGTCCATGGGGGTCCTGACCACTGAAGAACAGGGGAAAAGGGGGCTAAGAAAGTATCAGAGAAACAGATGGACTACAGTCTGTAACTGTAGAACTACAAAGTGCACCTATATAGTAAGTGGAGCTGATAAAATGGACAATGAGCGTAGAAACAAGGAGGTGGTCATAATGTTATGCCTGATCTGTGTACTTCCTTAAGACTACATGCAAAAATTACATACCATAAGCAGCAGCCCACGCCACAGGAACAAACGTCTTATTAGACGGGGAATCCTCCAACTGCGCTTCCTGGATGGCAGGAGCCTCATCCTCCCCAACAATCACCTCCATGTACACCTGGTCAGTCATCTCAGACACATCTATGTACAGAACATACAGCATTTTTAGATATGGTCTAACTTACTACTCAGTAAACATTTGAGTTTTACAATTACAAAGCAGAATTTTTTTTTAGCATATCAGTCCCCAAAATACATTATTTTTAAACATGACGGCAACAATGAACTACACACCTACAAGTACCGACTATTTTTATACTATGAAATGTACAGGCTGCTGAAACTGCAGAAACCCTCCGACACTGTAGAGGTTTGCAAGAACATGGGAAACGCTACGAGCTGAACGGTCTACCAGTCTACAAACATGCCTTGTTATTACCAGGCGCTCTATGGCTACACCATCTCCCTCGCTTTAACTCACTGATGTCCTCGTCTCCTTGGCTGGCGTCCTTCACTGCCATGTATACCATCTTCTCCCTGGGTATTCGGACCGTGCTTGCTGGCTCCAATACTGCATGCCCATTGGGGAAATCACTCTCTGCCACCACCTCTGTTCCACCTACACCAACAAAAAAAAACAGTCAAGGAGGGTTTCTGGTTTTCTGGTTCTGGTACTTGAAGTGGGGAACATGCAAAACCTAAAAAAAACTTCAAACAGTGTGTTTCAATTCCAACTATATTAGCAGAAGAAGAATATATACATATAGATAGATAGGTAGATAAATAGATAGATAGATAGATGGATTCAACTTTATCATTGCTCAGTACAAGGCAACAAAATACAGTTAGCATCTACCACAAGTGCAAATAATAGCGATAGTGCAAAACAGACAAATGTGCAATAACAGGCATAAATATGATGTATCTATTAAATATATAACTACATGAACAATATATACACAATTATAAATATATCTATGAATATGTACATGTATATATACACAATACTATAAATACAATATATATATACACGCTATGTTACGTACTGTTTGAGTAAGCAGTTATGAGTTGTATATAACAGTACAATTCAGAATATATAATCTGCTGTTGTTCCCAAGCATTAGTACCAAAGATATTAATGTATTCTTTTTGTGTTGTTCTCTGACAGACCATTTAACTGTGCCAAAACTAGCTAAAAGCATCAATCTGCCTTCGGATTTGTCATATTTTTAAAAAACGGTCACCTATTTCCACATCTTCATCCCCTTCAGCCTTAAAGATGTACACTTTGATGACCTCAGAACCAAACTCATCCTCCTTGGATCCATCGTCATCTTGGCCCACCTCCGCACTGATCTTTAATGGGGTGTCACCGATATCCAGCTTCTCTCCCACATCATCCACTGCAAGGTGAGGGAAAATTCAATTTGTGACTGTACTACCAGGTGCATCTGGCATTGTGCTCTACAGAACTATGTACTGTTGCTACAGCAGACCCACAATAAAATCCACAGATTATCTAATGAATTTATCATAATAAGGTCTCTGGCAACACCACTTATGTTAGACCTATAACGAAACAAAACTGCAAACAAACTGACCCACAAAACTAAGCCAGGCATTTGTATAAGGTTAGAATTCACTAACATGAGATCATGAGGTAGTCTTCAGATGTGCTCTTGCCATCCTCATCATCATCCTCGTTCTTCAGGGTAACGCTAGTAGGCATGGTCTCATGAGCCTGAATGACGGCCTCTGCATCGGTGACCATCACCTCCTCTGATACCAGCTCATGGTCCAGAGGACCGTCCTCATGCGCAGACATGAGGTCGGCCACGAAAACCTGGTCAGGTACCGTCTCCTCGATCAAGTCAGCAGTCAGGACATGATGGTCTGCATCCAGAGCCTCCTCGATGGCTACCTCGGCCCCCAAAATGGATTCAGACATGATGACGCCCTCTGCGGTGATAACATCTTCATGGCCAATGTCAGGCCCTTCGACCACTTCGGCCTCCAGGCCATGCTCCAACAGGATGCCCTCATCAGTAACCACATCCGATACCGACACTGCCTCGGGCACGGACACCACAATGTGCTCACCGTCTATGTGTGCCATGCCCCCGATCCCTGCAACTGTGGAGACAGACAACACGAGGCAGGGACAAAAAGACTCAGAACCAGCCAGGCAAATCACAGAATAGGCAACATGATGGGCTGGATGCAGAGTGAATATGCATCACACATCAAATAAGACATTAGAGATGCACATTAACATGTTTTATGATATGTTATGATAATACTACGAGTAATCACTATAAGTAGATTATTGCTTAAAGCAACTACTTCTCAGTGAAAACGGCAAACTACCACTTTGCAGCTTACCATAAGCATTTTGCCAGCCTGTGCAAAATAATTAGCTTTCACAACCTTCCCTTACCGAAATCTTGCATTATCATTGTGTGGGGCATTTTCAAATCCTGGGAGTGAAGCTCCAAGACCCCTCCACCTTGATCCATTTTTATGACTTCTCACGATGCTACATTCACCAGGGGAAAAAATGAAAGGAAAATAGAACATATTAAATAAAGCAACACAGAAGAATTCAGTTATTTCTAACAATACATGTGAGTGACATAAATAAACGTTATTAAAACCTAACAACAAGGACAAACTCGAGTTATTTTCAAAACTATAGAGTTAATAATTAGGTGAAAATGCACAAATATCCATTGCAGAATGCGATTTATCAGGCGTACCAGCCAGCATACCTTCACATTTGATGATTGTTTGTTTAATTCTTGTGAAAGTGCCAAATACGAAGCAACACTGTACTTGTGTCATCTGGGAGGCAGATTTCTGTAAAAGAGAAGAGGCCATCAGTGCAGGACCAATGACTGTATTATGTATTGCAAATGAAATACACCAGTTTTCCCTGTATTATCAGACACAGTAGTGGTCATAAAGTGCTGAACTCTACTGAACTAAGCAAGCAGTGAACTGAAAGGCGGTATATGTGCAGGTTTTTGGTCATTTAGGTAGTGGCGAGTCATGTCGACTGGACTGGTGCTCATAGAGAGTAAACCAGTCGCTTTGACTACTAAACAATTTAAATAGTCTGGCCGGCCAGTGCAGGTTAAACAAAGCCTGTGTATAAATGAAGTGCAACTGTATAAACGTACAGATGGCAGTGAAAGCTGTTTACTCCTCGCCACAAAGTCGTTTCAAACAGTGTGGAGGGAATTTCCAAAATGACGTAACGTCTCCGCCTCCGGTAAACACGGGACATTTTTCCAACTCGCCAAAAAGAAGCGGTTTTCGCAAATCTCACATCATTCACAAACCCACAGAACCGAACGAACGAGTTACTGCTTTAACTTCTGTGTAATTATTCACGAAAACCAGTTTGTTTATTTATTTCCCTCCTCTGGTCGTGCCGGTGTCTTCCCACAGCGTGCAGCGCAAATCACAGGAGATGGGAGGTTCGACTCAGTTTTGGCGAATCGATTCTTTCGAACAGTTCGTTCCAATGAATCGAATGTCTGATTCAAGTCGACTTCAGCCGCACCTCCTCCAGGTAAAACGAGACTCGGCTCAGTGAGCGAGTCCGACGTCGCTGCTTATTTTTAGGCTGATAGAGACAGACTGGATGCAAAAACTGCAAACACATAACAGTAAAGTCGACCGCCGACTACAGAGAGAAAGTGACAGCGAATTCAAAGATGTGTTTTCAGTGTACCAGGTACAGTGTTCATCTATAACTTAATGAGATTACGCTGTGAATAAATAAACACATTCACATTTTATTAAAGACCTTCAACCTACAACACGGGTATAAACACTGCGTAGCCCAGCGTTCCTGGACCCGGAGTCCCCGTGGCTGCACATTTTAGCGTTTTTCCTGATCAGTGCGTTAACACGCCTTTCACGGGTCGAGTATGAACACTAAAAGTGCGAACGAGGGGCGAAACCTGTGGCGTAAACAGTACAAACAGGCTGATTCAGCTGCGATTCGGCTCGATCGGCATACTGAAAAAGAACCGGCTCACATGAACGATTCGTTCATGAGTCGGACACCGCTAGAATCATGGCCATTGCGTGCGCGCGCGCCCCAACGCGGAGCCGTAGCTCGCCGTGACGTGATCGGGTCTGTGGGGTTAACGCAAAATTAACCGTCTTTGCTGTCGTTTTTTCCTTCTTCCTCTACAACCGAGTCACCGGCGCTCCTCAGAGTCGAACGCCGAGCCGGGACCCCCGAGCGCTGCCGCCCAGAAGGAGAGCAGCTGCGGAGCGGAACGCGCCGCGGCCGCGGCCGACATCTTGTGTTCCGCCATCTTAGTTAGCATCGGCGGCGCTAAGAAGCTCGGCCGCTCGGTGCGACGGTCGGCGCAAAACACTACAAAACCCACTTCCACAACCGCTTTTCCAGCCTGTGGTCATCCGAGCCTCACATATGTCGCCTACGCGCCATATTCGCCGCTCACTCGGGCTCTCCGAGCTGAAGGCGAGCCCCCCTCTTCCCTTCCCTGAGCTCCGTCCCGCCGGGCTCGGCGAGGCCCGCGCAGGCCGTGCGGGCCCGCGGCTCGAGTTTTCGTGCCATTCCGACGTCGGCAGAGATGTTTCGTTACCTGGTCGCAGGCTCCCTCGGGCGTGTTCGGCGAGCCTCCGGGGCTGGCGAATGTCTGTCGGGCGGTTTTGCTTTATTTTGCCGCGGTTGCGCCGCCGCGGCCTGTACATCCTCTGAATCCCCGAGCAATGTTTTTTTCCAGGCCTGCCTCGGCCAATCAGGCTGCGCGCTCACGGCGGAGGGGGGAGGGGGGGAGACAATGCGCGCGGCCTGAGCCCTGTCTGTTTACGTCACTTCATAGAGAATCACAGCGAGAGCCACGAGCCGCTGCAACTGATCGAACTTCTGATTTGCCGGTTTCAGCTTCGACTAAAATGCGTTTTTTGCAGGTTTAAAATGTTTAAGAACACCAAGCATCATTCAGCTTCCCCACACAGCAGTCTCAGAAACAGGTGGGCTTCAGAGCCCAGTGATGCTGGCAGGTTTGCTCCCAAATATACACAATTTTATAAACTAATATTTGACTTATGTGACTATAATAATAGAGTACATCACTAAACACACTGATGAAAGCATCTGGTTAGTTATACTGTTAAATGTAGACCTGTTTACCTCACTTTCTTACTTTTTTAACGTTTCCCCTGCATTTAGCTTCAAATCAGTGCCACTCAGGACACAATACCTAAAATATGAATGATTTAGGTAGCTTGTAAATATGGACTTGTTATATCTAATATTCCCAAAATATGATTTATTGCCATCATAACATGCAGAACATATAGCCATGCTTGATCTGCATGTATGTTTATTGAAAGTCCGTTACAATTACAGGTCCCGGTTTCCTGAGTCGGGCTATTTGAAGCCGTGCTCAGATAATCTCTAGTGTATTTTGCATACTGTTACTCCTTGATGATACAGGCATTCAAAAAATCTTTATTCAGACATACCCAGCGGGCAGTAGTGAAAAGAGCACAGGAACATAACTCCAAACACACTTTGAACCAAGAAGTCTTTGTACAGCAGTACCTTGGCACAGAGACATGACATCGATTTTTATAGCAAAATGTTTTCTTCTTTTTCAGATCACTCTTAGAGAGGAAAGAGGACTCAGATATTGCATTGTTGTGCCTCGAAAATGCAAGACAGGTATCCTTCTTGGCAGAGTACAACGCTTCACGCCCCAACTGAATAAAGTTTCCCACAGTTTGAAACAGTCCGTATGGAAACCATACACTTTTTTTTAATTTCCTGGAAGAACAAATACACAGCATTCACTTCAAGTTATTGGGGGGAAAAAAAGGGTCTAGGAACTCAATTCCAGACTTAGTAGTTAAAACAACGTAACGGATGTTCCATGTTATTACGAGACAACATACACTAAAATGCCTATTGTTCCAGCAGCTTCTCCAGTTATCATAAAAATAAAGCAGATCGACCATTTAAAAACAAAAATAATCACAACTTATTTAACAGTCTGTAGAAGCAAACTGTAATCTTGCAGTTGTTGCGTCATCTTTCCTCTGGCTAGCGTGGCAGTGGGGTAAGAGGATTCATGCTGTGGTAAAACGTTCTGGGCTTAGTGTGTTAGTGTCCTTCTGGTTCTTAGGGGGATCCATTCTGCCGTGTTATCAGAGGCAGCGGTGACTTGATTTTGATGTTTTCTAGGAAAGAGTGAGGGAGAACGGTGGAGGCCTCAGTAACAGCCATCCTTCCAGGAATCGTCTGCGATCGGAGCACAGGTCTTCGTCATTCCCAGAGACCGACTGTAAAAAGATGTTAGAGCAATAGTCGATTACACTTTTATTTACTGCTGAAAATAATTTAGGAAAAACAGCTAAAATCAGAGGCAGATTTTAGCTTATTTCAACTAGTGATGCAACAACACTATCAATTCTGATACTGTCAATCGGACATGACTGATCCACTTTCAATACTGTTCCTTAGCCATGCTCTTCATAAAATGAGTGTAATTTTATAAACCTTCTAGTTTAGTTTAATTATCAGTGTAAGTAATAATTTGGACAATCCTAAAAATAATGTTACTACAGGGAGATTCACTCGAAAGAGGCCCCGAATATTCTGTAATAACTCTCTCTAGGATGAAGCAATCTGGACGAAACTACGTGCAATGAGCTCCTGAGTATATGGAGCTTCAAACAACCCAGGATGCCCCTACATCGGAGCGATGAAGTACACGACAGTGTTCAGGCAAGTAACGTTCAGGAACACGGAGCGCCGCATCGAAATGTGTGACAGAACAGAGATTTGCATGTAATGCAATCGATTACACATACGTCAAGATAAGTAGCGTATTTTTTGGTTCAGACTGCTTCATCCTAACGGGAGCTACAACAGAATATTCGGGGCCTCTTTCGAGTGAATCTCCCTGTATGTGACCTTGTGTCCACTAAGGTGCATGAGCCTCTGGTGTATATTTATGTTTACTTGCAAAGGTATGACTCCACCTGAACCACGGTACAGTTTGCTGTCTCAGAATATATTTCTGACGAGATCTGTAAAGTCTATGTTTTGCTTGCATTTGCTATTAAAAATATTCTGTGTGAAGATAAATTAGAAGATTAAATGTACTTGCATGTGTATCATCATTTTTCTCACAGTTTTGCTAAAATTAGTAAGAAACAAACATTTCCCCACCTACCAGTGTGAGCACTGCAAAGAGAGACACTATGGTGTCCATTTTACTGTATGTTTTGTTTGGGGAAGATGGGGAGGAGCCTCCCTGAAGAACCGTATCAATTTACTGTAAATTTAATCCACATTTGTGCACGAGTTTAGCATGTACACATAGACCAACACACAGTTGGAGGAAACTGTCATCTGATTTTTACAGAATGTATAATTTGTGTTAGGGATGCAGCGATACTGATACTGCTAAAGGTCCGATACCATGCTTATTCACTCATACACCGATACCAACATTCCGAGAGCCGCTGTGACGTAAGCAGAGTCACTGCCCTGCTAACGAACAAACGCAGTAATGGTTTACAAAGGCTGCGTTCACACAGCAGGTAAAAGTGGCCCAAATCTGATTTTCTCACCAAATCTGATTCTTTTGTTTGTCTATTCAAACTATCTTTTAAATGTGATCTGTATGGGTCATCAGTCTGAACAGATCAGCTCCTAAACTGACCCACATGAGCAAAAGGTCAGAGCGTCACGCTGCTTCACGGCTCATCCAGAGGTAAACAATCACGACTGCTAACGAACGCCAGTCGCTCCCGGAGGATCAGCTTCATCTTCACCAGCATCTCAGGAGCCATCATGAAGCTGCACTGACTGACAGCTGGGCTCATCACCCAGAATGTGTTGGAGACGTAAAAAGGGCGCGGTCACTTCTTTGATTCGCCTCGTTCTCCTGCGGCCGCGTTCGGACATTTCTTTAGAAACCTCTTCAAACACGGAGGGTTCTGGATGAGTGTCTTCTAATTTTTTAGCACAGAAACATCAGCCTAAATGTCTCAGCAGCGCGAAATTATGTTAAATGTCGAGTTGGATTGACGTAAAAGTCGTGTGAATTCCGATCTGGCCGTTCAGATCGAGTCGCATTGCTGCAGATTGGATACGGATCGGATTTCAGTACCACATATGAAAGAGTCTTAAATCGGAGTGTCACACATGAGGAAAAAGATCAGATTTGGGCCACTTTTACCTGCTGAGTGAATGTAGCCAAAGAGACGTTTTACTGACCCCGAGACAGTCGGACACAGCGTCACTGGTCACTTTAAATATTCTGCCTTTGCAGAATCTCCCCAGGAATACACTAATAAATTTTAGCTTGTTTTAAAAACACGCACACACACTCGCACACACACTCGCACACACACTCGCACACACACTCGCACACACACTCGCAACTGCTTCCCCAATACGTTTGGAGACACTAAACAGAGGAGAAAATTTGAAAAGTTGACCTTTCTTACGAAAGTCCGTCTTCGCCAACTTTACTCTGCTTGACTGAATATAACCGTGAAGTATAAACGCCAATATGGTGATTTTGTCTGACATCAGCTGCTTTTAGCTTCTGAGCTCAGTCAAGATTTTAAATCTAAAACGTCTGGTGTTTAGAGGACATTCAACTACAACTCAACCAGACAACATAATATTCCCAACAAGACGTAAAACTCAAAACGTGAGCTCATCAGATGCGTCAGCCTCGTTCTTGGTCTGAAAAAGTGGTATCGATGCATCCCTAAGTACAATAAAAAATCTTAAATCTTTTAAATTAAACAATTTATATTGGACAGTTTGTGTTTATAATTTATTTTTTTAATACTTCTAGCAAAACTCCTTAGTGAAACTGTAGTGAGCAACTCTGTCTTTATGATGAAAATATAATATCTAATAGCTTTGGGTATGCTAAGCATGCTATGGGGGCATTTTGCCCCTTGTAAGGGGTGGGGGGGTGGGGTAATGGCAATGACCCACTGTAACATTAAAACATTAAAACTACACAGAACACATCTAAAAAGTATAAATCTGAGTTGAACAAATTGTTGTTTTAACAGAAGCAGCAAATAAAAGGTTTGTATTTATTATAATTTATATTTTAATGTTCGATAAAGGAAATAGTTTAGTCTAAAAGTTATGATTCACTGTCCTTTAATATGTGATTTTTAATTTAGTCAGTTTATTATCATTATGAAAAACAAGCTAAAAATAATATATAGGCTAAAGATAGTAAAAGCAGTGGGAACAGGACGCTTCAGTTCCCCATTTCAGAGAAGTCTTTTAGGAAGACATTCTTTTCCAAGCAGACAAACTGTAAAATCCCTAATCATTGCTGGCTTTGCGTACAACAAACTAAACAACTTCTGGGCACTTTGTACATCGCGAGGCTCTTTGTTTACAAATACGAACAGCTCATGAATAATTGACTGGGGTGAGTGATGGCAAAAATATGACATCACGATACTTCAAGATATTTTCACGATACACGACATGTAGCATAATTTTTAGGTTTGATAGGCTGGAACAGAAAAACTGCCACATTTAAAAATACTATTAAAAACTATGAACACAGTGACTTATGTTGAATGTTTTACTCGCTCTAAACACAATTTAACAGAACTAATTATGCTCTCCTTGTAAATGATCGATGAAACATGCAGTTAATCAGTGTTTAACTACTGATAATATTCATGATATGCTCAGAAAGCCATATTGCAGCATAATGCATCATAATGATAAAATATTGTCATATATACACGCAGACACGTGTCTATCGTGTGCGATTGATCTTTTTTGTATTCGCACAGGATTCATTTTTCAAGCATGTGCAACAATCACATTGTGAGTTCAGATATCAGAAGCAGTATTTAGGGAAAAAGATTTACTCTGTTCATTTCTAGTGTGTATGTGAGAGTTAATAGTTAACAGTTACCTCCTTGGGGCCTGGGCAAGCCTGCCTCTGGAGGAAGGTGTTGCAGGTGCCACGCCTCTGCCTGGAGTTTGCTTGGGCCCAATGGCAGCAGTCCTACATGCTGCGTAAGCTCCTCCGTTCGCAGGCCCCGGAGACTGCACTCTCCGCACTCCTGCCGCAGGACTTCCCTGAGTTCCGGGGGGCCCTTTCGCATTTTGTCGAACTGCAGCCATGGAGCCCACTGGGCTGAGAGCTTTCATGGGAGCCCGCAAGGAGAGGGGTGACTGGCCACTGCCTCTCATTCGGCTAGAGGATACACCTATGGGAGCAGGCAGTTACTAACAGCTTTAGTGGAGGTTACTGAGTGAATAGAAACATTTGAAAGACCCAGTCAGTGTGATTTGAATAGTAGTTCAAACGTGCAAAGCTGCCATAAACATATAAAGTAGCTAAAGCAACACTTTTAAATTTTATTTATTGGTTTGAACAGAATAATCACGATCTATCCTCATTAAGGCATAAATCAGTTTAGATATAAAAACATCCTGACTGAGGCCTTCATCCCTACAAAAACATCATATAATCTTTTAATGAAGCACTGCTGTGAAAGTTATAA
Source organism: Colossoma macropomum (assembly GCF_904425465.1). Taxonomy (NCBI): domain Eukaryota; kingdom Metazoa; phylum Chordata; class Actinopteri; order Characiformes; family Serrasalmidae; genus Colossoma; species Colossoma macropomum. The sequence goes on from NW_023494788.1 coordinate 42,240,322, forward strand.
TAAACAATTGCACAAAAACAAAATACATTCAGCAAAATTCAGTTTCAAAATGATCCATTAGATGGCGCCAGATCACCTGTAAATATGATCTTGGTCTCACACTTTCTCCCTCTCTTATTTCTCTCCCTGCAGTGTGTCATACAAAGCCAGTGTAATTTCAGATTTAGCCTGAAGTTGAGTGGTATTTCAAATAAGCTGCAGATAAATGTAGTGCATGATATTCAGGCTAGAAACAAAAAGGGCAGGTGGCAATAAGGCAGGTGGGTATTAGTAGAATCCAGTGGCATCTTTTGGGAATTGGAGAACAGGTCTATGGTGGAAGAAGAAGAGGAAAAAAAAAAAACCAAAAAAACCAAAAAGCTCCTCTGAAAAAGTATTTATTTGTCACCACACCGGCATAAAGAAATTCACGGTGAAAGCCTGTACTCACCCAGTTAAAGGCATGGGTATTGGTGTTTCCAAGGGAGTGAGGTGAGGGTAGAGAATGGTCCACCTAACCTGAGGGATTAGGGGTGAGACCAGGTGAGGGTGAGACAGCGGGGTGGGGGTACCGACCTGTGGGGGACTGGGGCAGGCGGGACATGCGGTTGCCTGAACTTTGCAGGTTAGCCTCCATGCTGCGGCTGTTTCTGACTGCCTCCAAGGAACGAAGGCTTGTGCGCGGGGCCAAGTTAGGCATGCTGTGCCTTAACTCCTCTGAAATCCACACACAAACACAGAGTCTGCTTTACACACACACACACACAAACACAGAGTCTGCTTTACACACACACACACAAACACAGAGTCTGCTTTACACACACACACACACACACAAACACAGAGTCTGCTTTACACACACACACAAACACAGAGTCTGCTTTACACACACACACACACACAAACACAGAGTCTGCTTTACACACACACACAAACACAGAGTCTGCTTTACACACACACACAAACACAGAGTCTGCTTTACACACACACACAAACACAGAGTCTGCTTTACACACACACACAAACACAGAGTCTGCTTTACACACACACACACACACAAACACAGAGTCTGCTTTACACACACACACAAACACAGAGTCTGCTTTACACACACACACACACACACAAACACAGAGTCTGCTTTACACACACACACAAACACAGAGTCTGCTTTACACACACACACACTGAAAATATCACCACTCATTTAAGGTCTAAAAGGAGAACGGCTACATGCACAGCCTTTTCCTTTCCATGAGAGAGCAGAGCTGAAAGGCAGTAAGTTAAGTGCTGCAATGACAGATCACATTTCAAATGAAAACACATGCCGTGCCAGAGCGACACTGAATGTAGCATAATAACAAGTGTATCTGTGCGCTGGGCTCAAACCGGCTCTTTTCAGCAAATAAACTTTACCATTACACTAAACCAGTGGTTGTGAAATGGGTGCTCAGGGTCCAGCTCACAGAACAGTCCATCTGGAGGCCCCGAAGTCTGCTTTGAGAACACTAAATGGTCAATTACTAAACACACATTCTCAGCTCAAAGACTACATTATCCTGAACTACTAGTTTGTAAAAATGCTTCAAACTTCATGATTATTCTCAGTTTTCAATTTAAGGTGTGATGCAGTAATGGTTACTGTCACAACGAACCTGTGTCACGTTAAAAAGAGCTTTTTATAGAATTAAATTTGTTCTTTTTTTTGTTATTTTAGGTCTGCACAGAAAATACTAATGTGCAGTTGTGATGTAAGTAGACATTAGTATTTCATTATTTTTATTTTGCACAGTAGAGACTAATGCGGCTGTCATAATCATAACATTTCAGCTGATAACTGATTGTTGGGCATTTTAGAGCTCCAAGTTTTCATGAATCCCTCATGATGTGCCTCAATGAATGCATTTACTGTTTTTTTTTCCACCTTTGTCCAGAGCGACTTACAATTAGATCACTTTACACAGGTAGGTGAAGGTAGCATTAGGAGTCTTGCCCAAGAACTCTTATTGGTATAGTGTAGAACCCTAGTCTGACCCCAGACTGAACCCCAGTCTAAAGCATAGAAGGCAGAGATGTTACCCCCGACACTACACCAACCACCTGCATCTAAAATAACTGACTACATTACTGGGCTATTAAGTAACTACAGTGACAGCCCTAGTGACGGGTGCTTTTGTGTATTTTTTGCTAGTTGCTTAAAGGGCAGTCATGGGCTGGAGGTTAGGGAACCAGCCTTTACTGTATGCCTGCCTGTACATGTAATCATCTTATGTCAATCTATTTTAGAGGCTCTAGGTTACCTTTTGTCATGCCAGTATTTTTAGACCACACTTTTTGATACTGAACATTTTATTTTGAAATACAAAAAATATTATACATTCCAAAAAAGATTATTTATCTGCATCAACGTTTTTCTTATTTTTAAAACTCACATTAAAAGACTGCCATGTACTGTATGTCATAACTGACTTGTAACAATCATAGATAATATATTTAATATGGCAAATAAATTATAGTCATTATATGTACTCAGTGTGATGTGTGTGTATCTTATGCTATTTGTTTGTCTTTTACTTTGATGGATAGAAGCATAAGTGATGTTTTGATGCCAAAAGCGTTTATAAGCAGGGCGCGTTCCTTTTTTCAAAACAGTGTTTTTGCACAATCTTCAGTTACACCTTCAGCAATAAGAGAGGTCAGGGAACCAGCCTTGTGACCAGAAGGTTGCTGGTTCGATCCCCTGAGCCGACAGTATGTGACTGAGGTGCCCTTGAGCAAAACACCTAACCCCTAGCTGCTCCCCGGGCGCTGTGGATAGGGCTGCCAACCACTCCAGGCAAGTGTGCTCACTGCCCCCTAGTGTGTGTGTTCACTAGTGTGTATGTGGTGTTTCACTGCACAGATGGGTCAATTGAGGAGGTGAAATTTCCCTGTTGTGGGACTAATAAAGGTCACTTAATCTAAAAGGAGAGGTAAGTTACATTTTTGTTTACACAGAAAGTGCAGCACAATCAGAGGCGCTGCATTTTACTCGTTATCTCGACTCATATAGTCACTGTGATCTCACAGCTTTATCAAACGTCACATTATGTCCACTTTGTGCAGCCCTGCTGCAGACACGGAAACTAAATGGCTACTGTGCTTCACAAGTTTCTTCTGTGCATCATAATAGACTCAGTATGAATGTAGCTACAAACACATGTGGAGACAAATTTCATGATGCGTTTTGTATTCAGAGTGTTCATTCAGGAAATGAAATCCTGACGCTAAGTCTTTGTGAACGCAGGACTCTTTATGAAATAGGTCAATATAACAGTTCTAAGTATTACACCTGGATAAATCCAGCCCACAGAAACCTCTAATTTGTGCCAACTGATCCAGCTTGTTATACTACATAATCCACATACAAACAAACCTGTATGATCTGTAAACACGGCAGTTCCGGTACACAAAACCTGGATCTGCAGGAAGGCCTCAGAACATCTTAACAATTAGAAATTTTAGCTCCACTGCACAAAGCTTAAATGACAAACATCTTACAGGTGGTAGTGTTTATCTCAAAGATATAGAAGCAGATAATAACAATGGCTTTTTTCCAACAATGAATAATGCATCACTGATAGGAGGCACAGTTAAACTAAGTGCTGATGGTCAATCAATTATCTAATCACCAGATTTAGCTGTTTGGCTAGATAGAAAACATCACAGTTAGCTCACTCGAAAGGCAGAGGACATGGATTTTTTTTTTAATATTATTAATTCACTTTTCAAGTCAATAATCAAGTCTTTTAGCTCTATTAGCTGTGAAAGTCATCAACATATTGTTAAATCAGAAGTATTACCAAACATCACTGAAATGACAGTAAACATTCTACAATTTCTCGTACACGTGCACAATACCAGCGAATCACAGGCTCCTGCAGTACTGGAGAAAACTTCTAAGAAGGCTGCGCTTTCTAAACCACTGGTTAAGAGATGCTCACGCCAGCATCTCTACCATCCACACCACAAACCACAATAAAGAACGAAGCAGTGCTGGTGTAGTTGGTGCCCCAACCAACAGAACAGCAGGAACAAACATGCGCAGACACACTTGGTTAAATACTGACTATACTTTCACAAACTCTAAGACCAGAGTCTCCACTGAGCCTGGCAGTTGGGCGTTTTCTCTATTAGGGTAATTTAATGTGGTTCCAGTGTTATGATGCCAGTTCAATGCGTAGCAATGTCAGCTTGCACGATGCATTATTTGTATTTTGACTCTTTAAAAATCGCAATTCAGAGAATCCAGGGATTTTCGGGGGTGCAGGGGGAGTGGCGGGCCTATACCTATCGGTGTAAACATACTGTTTAACATAGGGTGCAATACAGTGTGTATATATATACACACCCATCAGGCAGAACATTACATTACAACATCCTTGTTTCTGCGCTCATTGTCCATTTTATCAGCTCCACTTACTATACAGGTGCACTTTGTAGTTCTACAGTTACAGACTGTAGTCCATCTGTTTCTCTGATACTTTGTTAGCCCCCTTTTACCCTGTTCTTCAGTGGTCAGGACCCCCATGGACCCTCACAGAGCAGGTACTATTTGGGTGGTGGGTCATTCTCAGCACTGCAGCAACACTGACGTGGTGGTGGTGTGTTAGTGTGTGTTGTGCTGGTCTGAGTGGATCAGACACAGCAGTGCCGCTGCAGTACTGTTTTATATGCTATATTTATTTACTATAATGCTATAATTCTAGTGATAATGCTAAATTTCATCAGACCATCAATGAGCAATTCTATGTAGTTTTAGCATCAAACTAACAACTGTGTCTGTTAGTGTTTTTTTGTTCTACCAAAACCACGGACAACTAAAATAACAGACATTTTGCAACATTTTCGTGCTTTACATGTTGGGTCTTAGTCTCTCTACAGTAGCACCGTTCACAGACTACAGTCGAGTCTTCAGCAATTATGATGATGTCTCATTTAAACCTTTCAGACTCAAATTATGTTCCAGGGCACAACAAATATTCCTATTCTAAAGGCATAAATGAACCAAAGGTTAAGGATTATTTACAGATACTGTTTGCTAGCTATTTCTGATGCTTGTTACATTGCATCCTTTTTATTATTAATAATAATTATTAGTTATTATAAGAAAACCTGAACACAGCTTTTGATTTGTTTTGCATGTCAAGAATGCAGTTCATTACAAGGAGTAAAGTGATATTTTAAAACACTGCACCTTTAGTTACAGTGCTTTTGAGACCACTGCTGTGCCTGTATGCACTGTGTCTGTACACACGATGCCTGCAGCGTACGCTCAGTGTACACACATGCGCACAAGTGCTCTGGGTATTGCTATTGTAGGTTTTGTGAATATGTAATAAGGTTGTGCAACAGAAACGTAACAAACAAAGCAGTGTAATAATTTTGAATGACTGATTTTCACTTTGACACTGCTGACAACATTTGTTAGGGTGGTACTGGAAAAAGTGCCGTCTGGGGCCACAAACACTTGTCCCGCTGGCTCATTTGCAGACAGTTATCTGATGATTGTTAGAGCCTAACTTATGTCTACCATTAGCTACACTTAGGCCAGCAAGGTACCGTTAGTCAATCTAGCACCAGGTAGTCGAGCTCCTGATCGTTTTCTCCTTGGGTAGCTCCATCACTGAGGCTACGTTCACACAGCAGGTAAAAGTGGCCCAAATCTGATTTTCTCACCAAATTTCTGGGCTTGGCCGTTCACAGTGTCTTTTAAATGTGATCTGTATGTGACATCAGTCTGAACAGAACAGCTCCTAAACTGACCGACATAAGATCAAAAGATCAATGCTTCACGCTGCTTCACGGCTCATCCAGAGATAAACAATCAATCAAGACCGCTAATGAACGCCAGTCGCTCCCGGAGGATCAGCTTCATCTTCACCAGCATCACAGGAGCCATCATGAAGCTTCACTGACTGACAGCTGGGCTCATCACCCAGAATGTGTTTGAGCCGTAAAAAGGGCGCGGTCACTTCTTTGGTTTCGCGTCCTCGGATTCTTTAAACTCTGCTTATAGACTTTTAACTGTTCTTTGGCGCTGCAGCCTCGTTCTCCTGCGGCCGCGTTCTCCTGCGGCCGCGTTCGGACATTTCTTTATAAATGTCTTCTTTAATAACAGTCTTTAATAATTATTTGTACCTAAACATCAGCCTAAATGTTTATGAGTCTCAGCAGTGCGAATTTATGACGAATATGGAGTTGGATTGACAAAAAATGTCGCATGAATTCCGATCTGGCTGTTCTGACTGAGTCGCATTGCTGTATATCGGATACATATTGGATTTCAGTACCACAGATGAAATCAGAATTGAAAATGAAGATTCAGTGCATTTCCTGCTGTTCACACTGACACACAGACACACTTCTGTGTCACATATGGAGAAAAAGATCGGATTTGGGCCACTTTTACCTGCTGTCTGAACAAAGCCTAAGCGTAAATAATGTAATTCAGCAGCCAGTCAGGTGCTGTTCAGAGAAAACACTGATCTCAATCAGTAAATATTTACTCTGTGGTCATACTGAACATGAATTTAAGATCATGTCCTACCCTCACTCTTGGCGAACTTGAAGAGTTCTGGCCCGGAGCCTTGGAGGGAGCGTCTGGGTGTGCGAGTGCGAGGTGCCGCCAGGCGGCTGTACTCAGCCAGTGTGCTGGGCGACAGGCAGCGGGGCGAGGCGCGAGGTGAAGGGGAGTAGCGGTGGAGACGCTGGGGCAGAGACGAGCAGTCGTCCTCGCCATCCTCCAGGCTGTAGGAGTCGAACTCCTGATCGCTGTGCGTGCCCCGTCTCAGAGACTGCAGGGAGGCCGTGGAGCTCCGCCGCGAGGCTGATGCAGAGCTAGAGGCGTAGTCCTGCCTCAAACCTACAAACAGACAAGGACATTAACATCACACTCATGCTCTATTTGGAGCCATAAAAAATATACACAACATTCCCCTCCAAAACTCCAAAGTGTCGTTGATCAGCCAAGCTTAATTCTTCACTTCTGTGCTGCAGCTTAAATGCTAAAGTAGTTAATATGTAATGGAAGATAATAACCGACCAATTTGCATCATGGAAGGTATGCAAATGGAATGCATAAATCAAGCCACACTAGCTTTCAAAAAGTCCTTGAGTAAGAAGTCTCACTTGTGAAGCTGCTTAAGTGATTTTTGGCACTGTAAGACAGTGATATCTATAAAACTGACAAAAAGGACAGAAAGGTAGCAGCTGCCATCTTGAAGCTTGTACTTTTCCCTTTTTCCCACATTTTAAGCAGGTGGAAAATTGTAAATTTGATTTAACAATCCCTTCAAATTTCACTTGGCCTTTGCTCTTGCTCTGACAGAAATCATCATCATCATCATCATCATCTTCTTCTTCATCATCATCTTTAACCGCTTAGTCCAGATAGGGTCATGGTAGCAGTTGGGAGAGCAGAGAATCCCAGACGACCCTGTGCCCCACAACTTCCTCCAGCTCATTCCAGGGGACCCCAAGCCGCTCCCAGGCCAACCTGGAGATATAATCCCTCCAGCGGGTCCTAGGATGACCCCAGGGTCTCGTCCCATTAGGCTGTGCCTGGTACACCCCTACTGGGAGGCATCCAGATCAGATGCCCGAACCACCTCAACTGGCTCCTCCTGGATGACCGAGCTCCTCACCCTGTCAGTAGAGTGTAGCCCACCACCCTCATTCCCGCCTCTTGTATCCGTGAACTCATTCTTTCGGTCATTACCCACAGCTCATGACCACACGTGAGGGTGGGGATGTAGACTGACCGGTAAACAGACAACTCCCTCTTCACCACTACAGTCCAGTACAGTGACCGCATTACTGCTGCCGGCTGCACCAGCCTGTGGCCGATCCCTCTTTCTATCACTTGTGAACAAAACCCCAGGATACTTACACTCCTCCACCTGGGGCAGCTCTTCTCCCCTTACCTGGAGTGGACATGACATCCTTTTCCAGGCTAGGACCACGAGCCTATATAAGGAGCCTGATTATGCTAACCATGAACTTTAGCACCACTAAAAATTACTTGCACTGCGTAACAAATTTGCAAGCCCAGTTTGCTTATCGAGGAGTGCTTCTAAAATTAAATAACCTTTGTAGACCCGTGGAGCTCGATTTGCATTTGTCATATAATGGAAATGGTGATGAGATAGACACTGCAGGTCTGTGGGTTTAGGGGACTGAAGAAGGTTCACACTCACTCTCCTCTTGTAGCCTGGCCATTATCTGTACATCGGTCAAGTCCTGCAGCTTGTAGCCCATAGAGATGGAGTCATCTGACGTGCTCAGCTCACTGTCGATGGAGGATTGTGAGCTCAGTGCAGAGTGCATGCCCACGTAACCTACAATCACAAAACATACAAGAACAGCAGGCCTGTAATTACACTCGAATTCATCTCTAAAAGCGCACACACACTGACCGCCACAACACACTGGAAAACACAGAGGAAACAGCCAAATAGGGTGGGATCAGTCAGTCAGAGATTAAGGGGAAAAATAGAAATGCAGACATTGTACCACCTTCCTCACCAACGGTTTAGTTTTCAATACAGTTGTTTTTTTTGTCTTCTGTAACACTGAGCTTTAAAAGTGGGATTAATTAAAGCTGTTCAAAAATCATTTAAACAAACTATGACAGTATTTAAATAGTAATCAGGGTCATCAACAACAAGTTTTTTGGGCACAATCACCCATTATAAGTTAAGTGAGCCTTATTAGTCCCACAACGGGGAAATTTCACCTCTGCATTTCGACCCATCCGTGCAGTGAAACACCACTTGTACACTAGTGAAAGCACACACACACTAGGGGGCAGTGAGCACATCTGCCCAGGTTGGTTCCCTAACCTCCAGCCCACGACTGCCCCAGAATAGTAGCAAGAAAAAGTATGTGAACCCTTAGGAATTACCTAGATTTCTCCTTACATAGGTCATAAAATGTGATGTCATTCATCTAAGTCACAAGTACAGACAAACACTACGTGCTAAAGCTAATAACGCACAGTTATAATTGTTTGTCTTTATTCTGCACATCCGTTAAACACTCATAGTACTGGTGGAAAAAAGTAAGACAATGCTTAGATTTAATAACTGGTTGAACCCCCCTTGGCGTAATAATCTCAAGCAAGCGCTTCTGGGAACTGTGGATCAGACCTGCACAAGATTCAAAGAGAAACACTGGACCATTCCTCCTCGCAAACCTGCTTCAGCTCAGCCATATTCTTCAGCTGTCTCTCGAGGTCCTTCCACAGCACCTGTATTGGGTTAAGGCCTGGGCTCTGACTGCAAAAGGCGGATTTAATTTTCTGAAGCCATTCTGTAGCAGCTTTACTTCAATAGCCATGTTTACATGCAGCCTAATAATCCATTAATAATCCAACTAATAGCTCAATCAGAATAGAATATGACCAAGTATGCACCTCAATGAGAACAGTCTAGTCCGATTGAGGCCATTCGGAATACAATCTCTATCCGACTGATCGAGGTGGGTAATCCTGTAAATAATCCGTTAAATAGAAGAATAATATCCGTGTAAACGCCTGTATCTGATTACATTCCCTATCAGAAAGTTTAAGTCCGTTCTGATCATGTTCGTCACGTCATAGTGAAAGTTTATACCGTTCAACATGGCGGAGCAGAAACTGGTCTGCAGAGGAGACGAAGTTTCTGCTCTGATCTTTAAAAGACGGCGGTGGGACGGACGTCCAGCTTATGTGTCTCAGAACATGACGTCTTCCTCTCGGCCTTCTTTAATAAGGACATGTGAAGGACGTTTTCCTGAGTCTGACACCATTTTAAAGCAATTAAAAACACAAGCGCTGCTCACTGCTGCTCATCTCACTCTGACTGGACTCACGTGATGCTGGTTGTCATGGTAACGTCTACAATAAGCGGTTCTCTACGCATGAGCGTATTTTTGGATAGGATTACTTGTAGGGAGCATGTAAATGGAGATTTTCTATCAGACTGTTGAGTAGAGTGAGAATAAACACCTCAGTCTTAACCTGTAATCGGAATATATTTAATCGGATTGGGAAAAATCTTTGCATGCAAACACAGCCGGTGTTTAGGGTCCTTATTGTGCTGCATCATCTACCTACCGCTGAGCTTTTTTTTTTTTTTCTTCATCGAGTATCCTGCATTGTCCCTTTGGAGCGATCTTGGTTGGGCACTCAGTTCTAAGGAGAGTAGACACAGTATTATGACTACTCTCCATTTTGACATCTTGAGAACAGCAAATTCAACATGTGAGTGGTGCGAGAGGTTTTTGTAAGTCAAATTAGTTCTAACCCACACTTCCAATCTCATTTTACTGTTTGGACTACAGGGTTGCTAACTCCTGACTCCAGGACTCAGATACCTTTTCCAGAATACACTGTGAACATTTGAACAATATTCAATACAGACAAGAACAATACACATTTTTGTGTCATCAGTTTAAACAGACGGTGTTTGTTCTTTACTGTAACATAAGTAGACCAGACCATATTTTAAGAAGACTTTATACATAAACTCAGGTCATTCCAAAGGGTTAACATACTTTCTCTTGCCACTGTATTATTACTGTGCCATAGACATTAAAAAGCACCTAAATGCATCTTATCTTTATTTTCCAATTAAAAGGTTGAAGGGATAGGAATTATGATGTGTGTCGTCCACTGTAACACGTAATTTGGATGTTAATATATGTACAAAACTACTACTTGTCTTTATATGAGCTACTTTAGAGCAACATACGGAGGTGGCCTATTTCCATTAAGAAATAAAACATTCCTCCAGGCTTCCTTTAATTACTGCGTGACATTTTCTTGTCGAGCACGAAAAGAGGCTCACAAATTTCAGAACTGTCACAAATGATATGAGCTCACATTCATAATGATTCATAGCCAACAGTGTAGCTCACAGCTTTAAGACACCGTACCCAGCAGTAAAAGTGCAAGACTCAGTTAAACATTTACCTGTTGGGCTGCATAATAATCCCATTACGGTTATATTAATACCCACTACTGATTAGATAAACACTACCTATTATACAATAAGAGAAAAGGATATTTAAACAAAAGTGTAGTTGAATAGCAGACCACACCATGTTTGGTTTAGATTTAGTCCTTCATTTTTGTGGCCAAAAGACAAAGACATTTATTGAATAACGAATACATGTGTTTGAAACTAAAATCAGAAGTCCGCTGTAAGATAACAGTGTGAGTACAATAGTAAAAGAGGGGTTTAGGTTACAGGTTTTCTTCAGATTACAGCTTGCAGGGAAAAATAGTGGTAATAATAGGTACTATTCCACTGATACCTTTCTTGACAAACCTGTCTGGATGTGATATTTACTCTGTAAATACAAGCGTTGCCAACAACACACGCATGCAAATGCAGGTAATCATGGACTTGGCTCACTTGTTGAAAGCTGAAATATTTACCACCTCATGCAGAACACCTGAGCTTAAAAGCCATTGAGTGCACACACAAGTGGACACACAAATTGGTGCTGGGTGATATGAGCTCAAATCAATATCACGATAAAAAATATTCAATTAATCCCTCATAGTTCACTGACCAGGTTTATACTGTAAATATGCTCTGCATGTCTTAATGTAAATCATCGGAATTCAGGCGGCTTTTACATCAATTCAACTCAACATTCGTCATAATTTTGTGCTGCTGAGACCTCAAACATTTTTGGTGATATTTCTGTACAAAAATTATCCGAAATGTCCGAACGCGGCCGTAGGAGAACGAGGCTGCAGCGTCAAAGAATAGTTAAAAGTCTGAAAGCAAAGTTCATGATGGCTCCTGAGATGCTGGTGAAGATGAAGCTGATCCTCCGGGAGCGACTGGCGTTCGTTAGCAGTCGTGATTGTTCACCTCTGGATGAGCCGTGAAGCAGCGTGACGCTCTGATCTTTAGTGCATGTGGATCAGTTTAGGAGCTGATCTGTTCAGACTGATGACCCATACAGATCACATTTAATAGATAATCTGAACAGCCAAACTAAAAGATTGGATTTGGTGAGAAAATCAGATTTGGGCCACTTTTACCTGCTGTGTGAACGTAGCCTTAGCTTCCATGTCACGGACTGGACGTGGGAGTCATGTGATACACGCGTGGTAGTAAGTTTTTAAGGGGACAGTGCATGAACACACAGAGTGGAGAAAGGATTAACAGAATTAAAAAAAATCTAAATAACCGACATGGGCAGGATTGCGTCGGTTAGAGGTTCTGAATGTCGGTTTCGATTACTTTCCGATTAATTGCCCAGCCCTAAGACAAATCACAACAAAACATTAAGAAAAAAAAGACACACTGTAAGGCTGTGTCCAAAACCCATAAGCTTATTGCAGAGCACACAAATGTGTGTCTGTGGTGTTTTCTCATGTTTGCAGAGAGGGAGGCTGTGTGTACAGTAAGAGGTGGAATAAAAGCAGGTGAAGCGTCGTGTTAACATCATGCCATACCTGAGCTGCCACAGGTTAGTAGGGATTTGTTAGTTGATTTGTGGTACCCAGGAGAGAGCAGAGGGGCGCCTGAGGAACCAGCCTCAGCTGCTGAGCCTGCCGAGCTTTGAGATGGGCTGCAGTACACGTTCCTCCATCTCGAGGCTACGGGAGAGAAAAGGGAAGAATTAGCATAAAAATCAGCATCTGCATTAGCATTATATGCGCAAGTCCTCCAGGCACAACTTTCCATTACATTAAACTGATGAAGTGTGACAGATCTTATAATTCAAAGCACAACTAATGTTTTGTAACTGCTGTCCTAAAACAGAACATACTTCCTTCACAGTAGTCATTCCTCACAACTCACAGGCTCATTTATTATGTTTTCCAGTGTATTTTATACCGTCGTCAAAAGGACTGAAACTGAGATGTGTCTTTCGTATAGACGCCGTGATTTAGGTCATGAATGCTAGTCGTACTAATTCCTTTCTGCTCACGCGATCGTGTGAGTTCATGTGATGAGTTATATAATACAGATGCACCAAAATTAATTAATTAAAAATTAAATAGGCCAACAAAGAAATGTTATAGTCTTTGTAAATTTACAAGAAAATTCTGGTAAAAACTGATTGGCTGTGTGAAACTATTTCACAGTTTCTACAAGGGACTTTAGATAAGTGACTTATAATCTGTGTCCATGTCGAGTATCAAGAAAAGGTACAACATCCAAGAACTTCTCCACTACAGGTTTGATACCACTAGGGCTGCAACTAACGATGACTTCCATAATTGATGAACTGGTTCATTATGCCGTTACTAAACTGGTCTAATGACTAAATATTTCATGGTATACATAATATTCCTTTCAACAAGGTAAAAATACAAGGATTACACACGGATCTTCTAAACCGGACAATTAAGATCAGCAACGCCCTCGAAAATGATATTTACCTCAGCGTGAAATGTGCAAGAACAAAAAAGAGGAAAAAGCAACAACACGTGAACAAATATTACATCCAGCACCTTCCATCTTTGACCACCTCCAATTGAAATCCGTTCACAATGCATCCTGGGGGCGTTTACATCTGGCTTTTCATGCAGTCAAGCAAAATTCGAACATGATTTAATCACCAAAAACCTTATTATTAATTATATGTTAATGTAAAGTCTAAAGAGGCCCAAAATTTGAGTGCTATGCAGGCAGTGCAAGAATGCAGGACAGGCCATTTGATAGCATAACAGACAATGTTTAAACTATGGAATATGATACCTGTAACAGTAATTGCTGTGCCACTCCTCTGGAGTTGTTCCTTTACAGGACAAAAATGTGCTTCTGTACCATCCTCCAGCTGCCAAGCGGGAGGAGGTACAGAAGCATTAAGTCCAGAGTTCCGGTTCTGAGAAAGTTTCTTCCCCCGGGCCATCAGGCTGCTGAACAGCCAGTAGTGCTGGTGTATCAGTCTATAGGCCTGTACATTGGAATAGTGCAATACTAGTGTATATTGTGCATGTGTGTATATTTAGAGTCGGTGTTTATACTTTACCATACTTTGTCAGCCCCCTTTTACCCTGTTCTTCAGTGGTCAGGACCCCCATGGACCCTCACAGAGCAGGTAGGTGGGTGGTGGATCATTCTCAGCACTGCAGTAACACTGACGTGGTGGTGGTATGTTAGTGTGTGTTGTGCTGGTCTGAGTGGATCAGACACAGCAGTGCTGCTGGAGATTTTAAACACCTCAGTGTCACTGCTGGACTGAGAATAGTCCACCAACCAAAAATATCCAGACAACAGCGTCCTGTGACCACTGATGAAGGACTAGAGGATGACCAACACAAACTGTGCCGCAGCAGATGAGCTATCGTCTCTGACTTTACATCTACAAGGTGGACTGAGAAGGTAGGAGTGTCTAATAGAGTGGACAGTGAGTGGACAGTGAGTGGACTCCAGCAGCACTGCTGTGTCTGATCCACTCAGACCAGCACAAACTAACACACCACCACCACGTCAGTGTTACTGCAGTGCTGAGAATGATCCACCACCCAAATAGTACCTGCTCTGTGAGGGTCCATGGGGGTCCTGACCACTGAAGAACAGGGTAAAAGGGGGCTAACAAAGTATCAGAGAAACAGATGGACTACAGTCTGTAACTGTAGAACTACAAAGTGCACCTATACAGTAAGTGGAGCTGATAAAATGGACAATGAGCGTAGAAACAAGGAGGTGGTCATGATGTTATGCCTGATCGGTGTACACTAGTATTGCACTATTTCCAATGTACGGTTGTACAGTAATCAGTTATGAAATAAAACTATGTACTGTTGTACACATTCTGTATGTGCAGTTAGTAAATCTGGGGTAGATAAATAAATGAGATGCAGGTTCACAGAGGACAGAATATTGGTATAGAAATCTTCCAGATTATACAAGATATGGATAGGAGATGTACAACATGTCAATCTATATAGGTATAGATCATATTTTGATATAAATAATAAATAGATAATATATTTCACCATTTTAGTTCAAATTGATCGAATACTAGTTATGCTCGTTCTGGTATTCAACAATAACTACACGACTGTAAACAAAGCCGCCTAGTCTGGGTCCCGAGGTTGTGTGTAGGTGTTATCTTGTTACCACATGACGTACTTTGGTCCAGGCGGCTGATGAGCGTCCTGCAGGCCACCTCAGTCTCAGGACTTGGGTGATCCAGCACCTTCCTGCACCATTTCAGTGGAGACTCTGGGCCCTGCTCTGCCAGCACCTGCTTCTTTGGTGACACATACAACCTACAGAGGAGAACAGGACAGGAACCAGTTGAGCCAGTTTGTTCAGAGAGAACAGGGCTGTAGAAAGCAGATCTTTTAAGATATGCATGACTGACAGTGTGACAGAGCGTGAAAACACACCTTAATGATTAGCACCCAGATCAAATACACATCTGCTTTCACTAGTGAAGAATGAATGCTTGTGTTTACCAACAGCCAGCAGAGCCAGCACCGCCCAGCCCATGATATGAGTCTTTGCAGACAGACTGATAGTGCTGCCACACCAACAATGCAGTGTTTTCTTTCAGAGGTTAAACTGAGCTGGATCTGCGGTTACAGACCGAGATGATGAGCTGAAAAGTCAGTGCCTCAAGAGACATATCTGTATAGAAGAGAATGCTTTAAGCCAAAATTCCTGAATAGCCTCATGCCCAAGACTGATCTTGGACAGTTTAAATAATTCTTAAAAAGTTAGGAAAAAGCATAACCACAATTTAAACACTCACACAGCTATTTACAGCAGAAGATTCGCTACTACTTTGGACAAAGACTGGGCGATAGGGATGTGCAACGATATCCAAACCCACAGTGATCCAGAACATACTGCAAAACCACCATTAACTACTTCACAAAGATCTTAGATCTTAAGTGCTTCTTAAACTAGAAGCATTCTATAAAGAAAAGTGGGTAAAATCTCTCAAAGATTTTTTGCTCAAATCCGATCTCTCTGACACGATGGTTCACACTCGTTTAGGTCAGTGATTCGAATCTGTCATTAATGTGACGAACCGGCGTCCTGAAATGACCCTCATGAGCTCATCCTACTCAGTAACGTCACGTGAATGAATCTTCATCATCAGCACAAACTAACGAGCAGAACGAGCTTCGCTGAGAAGATCATTAACTCTGATCAGCTCTCAGCTTCATTATTAGAGCGAGACGAAGGAGAAAAAGGTGAGATGAGCTGCTTTTCCACTGTTTACAGGCTTTAACCTCTGTTCGGCGCTGCTGCCATGGTAACGCTGAACGACGGAAAAAAAGCGCATGAATTCAGATCTGAGCGTCACATTAAGGTCGCATGGCCACGAATCGGATACGTATCCGATCTAGGACCACACATGAAAGTGGCTCAGGTCGGATTTGAGCAGATCAGATTTGCGTGTCCACACAGCCCTGAAGACATCAGATCTGAGTCACATTAGGGCAAAAAAATCAGATTTGTGCCACTTCAGCCTGGTAATGTGAATAGTAGAAAACATAGTGATACAAATTTCCGGTAGTTTTAACCAGTTCTCTGAAGATCTGTGCATTTTCTTGGCCATCACTATGAATTAGGCTCATCATCCAAACCTCACAGGCTGAGCCCAACCCTTAAACACTCGCGCTCAAGATCTATACCCATCCGCAGAGGATGGTGACGTCAGAAGAGCGCTCCCTCCGAGCTGTAGGATTAGTGTCGCTCCGATGCAAATACCCAGTGAATCAATAAGTGGCTTGTGAGTATTTGCATCCTTCTACTGAGAGCCAAGTTCATTAAATGCTTCAAAAGCCACTGTGTGGGTGAATGTTGGTGTCGACACAAAGGCCTGCTCTAATGGCTCATCCTCCCTGTTGGAGAGATACAAAGGCACTAGACTCCCACTGGGAAGAACAATAATATGGACTGTAGCATTGAGGTCACAGATCTGGTTTGAAAGGTAGGTCAGTGGTGCTGACACTCTTAGCCTTTAGTCAGGATTCAGAAGCAGAACTAGATGTACTTAATAACGAGCCTATTTCATCTGTTTGTACGATGTGAAAAAGACTTCTTTTTGGTCATCATTTCTTTCTCTTCAGTCCTTATGTGAGAAAACAGGATCACATGTGTTCCACGTCCAGCCAAAGCAGTTTACCACCCAGCCCAAAGCAGATTACACCGTGCCCTTAAACAGATTACAAAACGTGGTCATGTTAACCTCATCCGTCGCATATGGCCAGACTACTAATGCGAAACTGAGAACAGGCTATCGCTGCTTTGGCAGTCCAGCCTCGGATAAGCTGCTAATTGGCCGTCAGAAACACAATGTGCTACCTTTGTACAAATTAGGTCTGTGCGCAAGGAAAGACCCCCAAATCCCAAACCAGCCTAAACCTCAGCACTGATGCAGCCTGGGACATATTAGGCAACTAAGAACCAAACGAAAAAGCTGGATTACTTGGATTAGTAACATTCCGCTACTGATCGCTTCTAGTAATCGTGTATTCATTAAATAAAATTTAGAGTATGACTGCAATCGGTCAAAACACTGCTCTTCTGACCATACCACAGCACACGCTGAGCTGAATGTTCGGTTATGATACTATATAGAAATTAAATTCTACAGCAGCTTGCATGCTGTGACATCAGACTTGCTTTAGAACAGAGGTCACTAATAGGTGGACCGCAGTCCGTGTCCGGACTCAGACGCTGTCCTGTGCGGACATCTATTATTAATCTCTTATTTAATTTCAATAGGGTGGTCCTATTTTAATCAGCGTAACTTTTCTAGCCTTACGGCGCCTCTTTTACGCCCGGGAGACTCACAGATCAATCGCATATGTTGTAAATATCACACGTGGCGCTACTCAGCCAATCAGATCTGTGCATTACGATGAGCACTGAGACTCGAGTGAGTGACACACACAGGGGGACGAGGCGAGAAACAGCAGTCGGAGAAGAAAGTGAGTCAGAGGGAAGTTATTTCACGTGTCGTGCTCTTCAGATGATGGAGGAGGGAGAGAGAGCACCAAGTGTGTTGTCCAGAGCGGAAGTCAGTCGCTGGTGCGAACACTGGCTGAACATTACGAAACATCGCTGTAAACGTCTGCGGGAATTTCCCGCGAAGTAAGAGTTAGACTTGCAGGAATCGATATGCTTTGCTGTTTTGTTCCACTAGGTAGAACATTTTGTGCACTTTGATGCCTCTTGTAACTGCCATTGATATATTCACAGCATTCGAGGCTGAAAGTGACAGTGTCTAAATACAGGACATCAATTCCTGTTCGTTTACTCCTCAGCTAGATTGGTCTAGTGTTCCCCCTAGATTTGCATTCAGGCTGGGTGGTAGAGCCTTTGTGTTTTAGCATACTGAGTATAAAATGTTACTGAGAAGATTAAACTGTGCTGTCGTTTTTATATTATACATTTGCACACAGTCTTATTTTAGGGCATTACCTAGTGCTGGGCGATATGATCTTAAATCAATATCACGATTAATTGAATTATTTTACCTCGATTACGATTAATGAGCAATTATTTTGGGTTTTTTTTTGCCCTGGTAGTTCACCAACAAGGTTTGTACTGTAAATATGTTCTGCATATCTTAACGTAAGTCGTCTCAACAGCCAGATCGGAATTCACGTGGCTTTTACGTCAAACCAGCTCGACATTCGTCATAATTTCGCTCTGCTGAGACTCATAAACATTTGGGGTGATATTTCTGTACAAAAATTAGAAGACACTCATCCAGAACCCTCCGTGTTTGAAGACATTTTGAAAGAAATGGCCGAACGCGGCCGCAGGAGAACGAGAATGACTGCTGTTCGTTGGCGGTCGTGGTTGTTTACCTCTGTATGAGCCGTGAAGCAGCGTGAAGCTCTGTTCTTTTGCGCATGTGGGTCAGTTTAGGAGCTGATCTGTTCAGACTGATGATACAGATCACATTTAAAAGATAATCTGAACAGCCAAACAAAAAGATTCGATTTGGTGAGAAAATCAGATTTGGGCTACTTTTACCTGCTGTGTGAATGTAGCCTTAGCTTCCATGTCACAGACTGGACGTGGCGGAGTCACGTGATACACGCGCGGCGGGACAGTACATGAACACAGAGTCGGGAAAGGATTAACCAAAAAAAATAAAAATAAATAATAATAATAATAATAATAATAATAATAATAGAAATAATTGACAATGACAAGATTGCGTCAGTTCGAGGTTCTGAATGTCGGTTTCGATTACTTTTTGTTGAATTGCCCAGCCCTAACATTAACATTATATGCAACAAAATTATTCACATTACTCCTGTTCAAAGCCAATCAACAGCTGATTTAATGGTAGGGGAAACACTGAAATATTTATGCCTGGTAATGCATATTGATAATCGATAATGCATCGATCCTGAGTTGATACTGGCACGAATAATGCCTTTATCAAACAGACCAGGTAACGATCAAACATGACCAGCACACAGTGCGTACGGTACTTTAGTCTCCAAAGGCAAACACCAGCAGTAGAATGTCGTACTGAAGAGCTCAGTGACTTTACGAATGGCATCGTCATCAGACGCCACTTTCGCCACAAGACTGTTCGTGAAAATTCTGGCACTGCTAGATCTGCCCTGGTCAACCGTAAGGGCTATAATAGCGTCTTAGTGCAGCAAGAGCTCAGCCACCAAGCTGTAGACCTAAACTCACAGCGCGAGGCTGCTGAGTGCTGAAGTGTGTAGTGCATGATAATCGCGTATCCTCTGTTGCATCACTACAGAGTTCCAAACTCCCTCTGGAAGTAACCTTAGCATAAGATCTGTGTGACTGGAACTTCATGAAATGGGTCTCCATGGCTGAACAGCTGCAAACAAGCCTAAGATCACTACACACAATGCCAGGCACCGCTGCAGTGGTCTAAAGCACATCAGTGGAGTGATGAATCAGCTTCTCTATCTGTCAGCCTGATGGATGAATCTGGGTTTGGAGGATGCCAGGAGAACATTACCTACCAACATGCACAGAGCCAACAGTAGAGTTTGATGGAGGAGGGATGATGATCTGGGGCTGTTTTTCAGGGTTTTAAATTATTCCAGATTTGCAGCGACAAATTACGGAGGCCCTTTCCTCTTCCAGCATAACTGAGCCCCTGTGCAAAAGTGAGGTCCATAAAGACATGGATTAGCAACTTTGGACTTCAGAGCCTCAACCCCACTGAACACCTTTGGGATGAACTGAAATGTGGATGGTGAGCCAGGCCTTCTCATTCAGCAGTGCCTGACCTCACAGATGCTCTTTTGACTGAATGGGAACAAATTCCCACAGACACACTCCAAAACACTAAAGAGCCACAAAGTGGGAAGGGGGGAGAAGAGAAAGAGAAAGAGAGACTGGAATCTTTGCATTTCTACTGAAAATGCAAATTGATAGGCTATATGCAACACAACAACACACACACACACACACACACACACACACACAAAATAAAACAGAAAAACATTCCCAGGTGCCCAGTTAGAGAAGCCTGGTGACTCGCTGTCTAAGACACCTCGGTCACGAAGGGCTCTTACTGCGCACACTCGCGCACACTCGCGCACACACACACAAACACAAACACAAACACACACTCGCACACACTCACACAGCTGGTCAGTCACGCAGAGCAGCGCCTTTAGAGAATGACGCTGGGCAGAACGGAGGAGACTCCCTCTCACAGCGAGAGATCAGTGAGGCGTGCAGTCACACCACCGCTACGCTCTCATTACGCTGCGAGCAACACGGATCACAGCAAATTACCTCCCTATTTTTCTGTGCTGAAGTACAAAGCTGGGCAGAAGCCCACACTCTCCATTAAAACGCTATTTACAGTAAAAAACTACAGGCGAGATAAACACCGTCGTCTTCAGCGCAGCAGAAACGCGATGCTGAACATTACAGCTGTTAAGCCTGAATACGGTAGAGCCAGATGGAAATATTCTTTGGATGATATCAAAGGTCCACAGAAAACCTACAGTTACATAAACTAAATATTTTATTTTACCTTCGAATTATTTTAGTTCTGTTTGTAACTGTTTAAGTTGAATATTTTATTTTTCTATTTATTTTTCCACTTTACATACTATTTTTATGTATTTCTACTCATTTTATTGTTTTTATTATAGTTTGACTGTTTCTTCTTCTTATTATTATTATTATTATTACATAATTTTTATTGTTGTGTTTCTTTAATATTTTTAAATGTTTTCTTTTATTATTTTATCTTTACTTTGTAATCTTTATTTTAACAACCTTAATTTGTAATGTGTTTTAAACTCTTCCTGTGGCTCTCGGCTACACTATAAACGAGGGCCCCCCTCAATGTAAACCTGAGCTTAAATAAAGAAAAGAATGTAACGAACAGAGCTCACCCTGTCAAAAGGTGACACGAGGTTCTTGCAGGGTGTTTAGCCCTCCATAGACCTCCTTTATGTCTTTGTGTTTAGCCCATCAACCTAGTGGGCATTGTAGTCAGCGATCAGTACGTGTCTCAGATAAAATATGCAATAGCCGTAAGTACAGCGTAGGTTTATCTAGTAAACTGGCAAACAGTAAACATTAAGATGCACGGACCCTTTTTACTCTGTTAAATCAGCGTATTAATGCATTTTTACACTCCTAGTCAAATAAAGTTTTTTCTATTTGTGTTTCTCAAAAATCTGCTTGTAAGCATAAATGATTTAAACACTTTTGGGGATTGTGCAGGATTAGTGCCTGCTTTAAAGACCAAATATAAACCATCAGTAAGTAAATCAACCGTATTAAACATTACAGCTGCACCATATTTCACCTGTAAACCATTATTGCAATACTGACACAAGTATTTAGTATGCAAATCAGCCCCCTAACCAATCACAATGTTTTTTCTACTTTGTGCTGTGAGCATCTTGACCGTGAGTGTTTTTGAGAATATTTTAACCCCTTACAAAGCCATGGACCCACCGGCGGCCCAAAGTTTCACTACACACTTCTGAAACCTAAGAAAAGCTCCATTAGCTTGCACTGAAATCCCTGTAGATAATGAATAATAAGCCTTAGTACAGGGGCGTCCAATCTTATCCGCAAATTGCCGGTGTGGCTGCAGGTTCTCACTCCAGACGAGCTGGAGCTCACCTGATTCTCACTGTTTAATCAGCTGATCTCAGTCTTCAAGCTGCTGATCAGGTGACCTTCTGCTTTGTTGGGAGTGAAAAACCTGCAGCCACACCAGCCCTTTGTGGACCAGACTGGACACCCCTGCCATAGTAGGTAATAAGCCTGGAATTTTAAGGGGTTAAAGAGTCAAGGTATTCATGTCATCCTGTAAATGTACATGATTTTGGTAATGCAGGCCAGTTTTTGCCACATCACCAATTCACCAGTGCATTTTTAACACACGACAAAACGTATCATAAATATAACACAGAGCAAAACAGGGCGTCCCAGAAAAACTGACATCATTTCGTAGTCTAATAACAGCCAATTCTCCCTCAAATGATCTCAAATTTTAACAAAATGTGTAAAAACTAATCAAGTTTCATTTCTATTTTTTTTTTGAAGAATGGCATTCACTAGAAATGAAAAGGCATTTTGTTTTTGTGTGTTAGAATATGCTCGAACACAGTCAAACGAGAGTGTGCAGTGGCATTTTCGAGAAAATTCAATAAAAATGCACCAACTGGAAAGCAGAATTTGGACATGGCACAAAAAATTCAAAGAGGAAGGCTGTCTGTGCAGGACAAAGGGGTCTGGACGACCACCAGTATCGGAAGATCAGCTTTGTGAAATCGGTTCTAAAATCTACATCCGTCTGAATTTCTTGTTCGAATTTTGATAAATAAATCTTGTACTGTTCAACATGAAGCCTATTTAATTTCGTTTGCCAGGACATGTAGTTACTCAGACACTCACATCTCAAATGATGTCCATTTTTTTGGGACACGCTGTATATTTACTACAGCAGAATTTAGTTTGTATCAAGAAAACCTATTAAATAAAAGTCAGATATAAGAAACATACCAGCTGTCTTCATCCTCAACACAGTCCTCCAAGTCGAGCACATCCACCTCGTCCAGAGCAGACTGGTCCATGCCCACGTCGCTCCCGCCGAGCGTCTCTGAATCATAGCTGTTGGGAGAGGGACTAGCCTGAGTTTGTCCCTGCGTTTGTTCCAGCCCTGCACCACACGGAAGACTCAAGAACCGTCCCGGCTCCTCCTCTTCATCCTCCAGCCTCGCAGCTTCGGGGAGCGGAGACATATCTTCACTGCTGCTGCTGTGAGGCGGGGATCGCTCAAAGTCTCTGCCCGTGAGGCTGCCTCCATCCTCGGGCTGGACAGCAGAGCTCGTGATCTCTTCACACAGTGTCCTCTCGTTTATGTTGCTGTTGGTGCCCCTGAGATGATGTTTGTTCCCTCTGTTCCGCAAGCTTTGGTTCTGAACCTCCAGTCGCCGCACGAGCTCCTGCAGCTTGCGCACCTCCTGCAGCTCCACCTCGGCCATGTCCTGCTCCACCTCGAACCCCGGCTCTGCGCTCGCCATGAGCCCGCTGGTGCTGCCATTGTCTGCCTGCTGGACCACGTTCCCACTGTCCGGAACCACCATTCTCCCACACTGTGGACGGTAAAGAGCACACAGGTGTGCACCGTTACTCATTTGTGGCAGAACAGAGGCTCAACAAGCTTTTAGCCGTATTGGACACACCTCACCCCCCTGCCTGCTACACTGGATAAACGGAGAAGCTGATTCAGGTCAGACTGTTCCAGCTGCGCTGTGTTAAAGAGCCGTGTGAGATCTTTCTTACCCACTGATATACGGCTCTACAGCCAGTCTCCTCACTGCAGAGACGGTACTGATCTCCTGCTGTCTGAACTGAGCTGAACCCCATCACTATATCTCCTCTCTGTTAATACTCACTGTGTAATATATCACAACTGCTACTGTGATGACTCTCACTGCACACTTTACACTGTAAACACTGCTGCATCTCCTAGTTAGTTAGTTATGTCGGCATTCATTGTGCTTTTAGTACTCAGTGCCTGCTCTCATGTAAATACAACAAATCTGTCTCATATGCCACGTAAATATGCAAACATATACTTTTATTTTATTTCTCTTATTTTAACTTATGTCTATTTTTATTTCTATTTTTTAATTATATGCATAGCATATCGTCGCTGTCCAATGAAAAACATGTATCTCCATTTTTTGCGATTTTTACTTTTCTGCATCATTTGAGCTCAGCAGCTGTCCTTTACATTGTCTGAAAACTTCATGGTGAGTGGACCAATAAAAATGCTCCAAAATTGCTTAGAATAAAAACTCTTCCCATTAGCTTACAGTGAAAGTAAAGAACCTTTTTGCTCTCTCCTGTAAAGTTACCATTTTGGAGATACTTGTTTTTCTTTGGACAGCGACAATATGCGAGTTTATGTGCAATTATATAGGGGGCCCCAAAGAAACTGACATCATTTCGTAGTCTAACAACAGCCAATTCTCCCTCAAATGATCTCAAACTTTAACAAAATGTGTAAAAACTAACCAAGTTTCATTTTTAATGTCCAGTTGAAGAATGGCGTTCACTAAAAATGAAAAGGCTTTTTGTTTTTGTGTGTTAGAATATGCTCGGACACGGTCAAACGAGAGTGTGCAGTGGCATTTTTGAGAAAATTCAGTAAAAATGCACCAACTGGAAAGCAGAATTTGGACACGGCACAAAAAATTCAAAGAGGAAGGCTGTCTGTGCAGGACAGAGGGTTCTGGACCACCACCAGTATCGGAAGATATCGTCAATCAGCTTTGTGAAAACTGCAGTTCCCTTCAGGATCAATAAGCTTCTATCTATCTATCTATCTATCTATCTATTAAAATAAGATCATATGCCAAAAAGTCTCTCTTACATGATCATAAGAAGCACTTTTCTTCTTTCAATTTTAAATATAACACAAGCATGAAAAGATACAGCAGACACTGCGCTCAGAAACTTCAGGTGCCAATCAGAAAATTCATTTAAGGCACTTTGTGGAGCTTTTTTGACCAAAGCAGCTCACTTCAGCTTAATGAAAGACAGGTACAACAGTGGCCATCAACTTGAGACAGAAACAAAAGGTGGTCACCTTGGACCATCAGTGCCTCGACCTTTGCTGCACACATGGAAGAGGCCTAACTTTGGACTGAAATTCAATTCAACTTAAGCCCCACCAAAGACATTCCTGCTTATCTGGGCACAGAAACCACCTCTCAAAGCCACTGCTAGTGAAGTGTCGCCCTAACTACATAGTTGACTAATCTACCAAGTACTCAGCGCTAGCAGCGGAAACTAACGCAGAACTTTCCTCTCCGAGACTGAAAAACTCCTGATATTCCTTTTCGGTGCTACTGATCACAAAAACCCGTGGAAAGGCAGGCAGTTACCCTACTTTTGTGGGTCAAGGAAACCAACATTGCTAACGTTAAAACGAGCCGACCTAGTGTAAAACAGGGCTCTGGACGAATATCAAACGATATAAACCTGCCTAGTTTATTTCTTTATCTAGAGATAACTTACAGTCGGAACACTGAGCGCCGGCCCTGTGCATAAAAGCCCGTTTCTCACAATATAATTAACTTAAAACGGAGATTCCGGTCCAGTTCCAAAAGCCGGTCACTGCAACAGAGCAACTGCGGTTTAACCAAAGCTTTTTATTTGAAAAACGACCAAAAAACACTCGTTTACGTTACTACACTATTTTAATACCGTGTTAGCTGCTTCTGTTCGGACTGACGACCTGAGTTTCATATCTATCCGTTGGTGTAACGCTATAAACACAGCGTCTGATCTCGGGCTGCTGCAGAAAGGCGAGAAGCTTTGGATTTCACGGCTATTTATGAATTTTGTTGGGTCGGTTTTAATGAAGAGAATCATAAAACACGATAAGACCGAGTCGCCTCGCCTGTTTAGCGAGCAGCAAAACAAAACCAGGCTAACGTGGCTGGCGGAGCCGCTGCGACCCGCGGGGTCCAATGACTCCTAGATTAGCTCGTTAGCCGCTGCACAAGCCACATTACAGCACCTCACCTGCCCAGGTTCGTCCAGGTCTCCTGTTATCGGCGGCCCAGCTCCGACATTTAAACCCAAACACGTTATTGGATCATCAGCCTCCCGTTGCTATGCGAGAGACTGGCTAGCAACCGTCGGCTGCTCGGCTAGTTAGCTTTCTCTCCTCTCGCTAACCAGCCAGTTTGTTATCGAGCGGAGAGTTTGACTGACACCAGTTGAGCCAATCAGACTCCAGCTCCCGCCCACTGCGGTCGCCCGCGCGCCCTACTTGGCGATGTAGCCCCGCCTGCTGGACGCTTCGAGTAGCGTGCTCGGTGTTGGTCCTCCAAAGCTGCAATAGCACTGTTTATACAACAGGTGGCAGCAGTGCTTCAAGTTCGAACACAGCGCGTTTTTGAGCAACGAGGACGATCCGCTCTGAAGTAAACTTGCCTGCGTCCCATTCGCTCCTCCACTAACACTGTTCCCTACTTCCTGCTCCCTTAGAGCTCCACGGCAGGGCAGGGCTGCTCAGTCCTGGTCTTGAAGATCTACCAGTCTGCATAGTTAAACACCAAATCCAGGTGACCGATAGGCACCGATCAGGCATAACATTATGAGCTCCTCCTTGTTTCTACGCTCATTGTCCATTTTATCAGCTCCACTTACTATATAGGTGCACTTTGTAGTTCTACAGTTGTTCTTCAGTGGTCAGGACCCCCATGGACCCTCACAGAGCAGGTACTATTTGGGTGGTGGATCATTCTCAGCACTGCAGTAACACTGACGTGGTGGTGGTGTGTTAGTGTGTGTTGCGCTGGTCTGAGTGGATCAGACACAGCAGTGCTGCTGGAGTTTTTAAGCACCTCAGTGTCACTGCTGGACTGAGAATAGTCCACCAACCAAAAATATCCAGCCAACAGCGTCCTGTGGGCAGCGTCTTGTGACCACTGATGAAGGACTAGAGGATGACCAACACAAACTGTGCAGCAGCAGATGAGCTATCGTCTCTGACTTTACATCTACAAGGTGGACTGACAAGGTAGGAGTGTCTAATAGAGTTGACAGTGAGTGGACACAGTGTTTAAAAACTCCAGCAGCACTGCTGTGTCTGATCCACTCAGACCAGCGCAACACACACTAACACACCACCACCACGTCAGTGTTACTGCAGTGCTGAGAATGATCCACCACCCAAATAGTACCTGCTCTGTGGGGGTCCGTGGGGGTCCATGGGGGTCCTGACCACTGAAGAACAGGGTAAAAGGGGGCTAACAAAGTATCAGAGAAACAGATGGACTACAGTCTGTAACTCTAGAACTACAAAGTGCACCTATATAGTAAGTGGAGCTGATAAAATGGACAATGAGCGTAGAAACAAGGAGGAGGTCATAATGTTATGCCTGATCGGTGTATGTTGGATCTGAATTCTCCAGGGTGGTAGATCTCCAGGACCCAGAATTGGCCCCCATGATGCGGTTGAAAGTAACAGCCATTGGGAATACGTAGGGATGTGTTATTTTCAGGAGCTACTTTTCTGGTTCTTTTATCCAAAAACAATCTTGCAACAACACAGCAATGCTGCCATTTACCACTTACAGTTCAGTTAGCAGGAACGTAGCCTGTTATATCCCAGTTCAAATTGTTTCTTTTACTGCAGCAGCTGACTGATCTTGTAGTAATTTAAAGATGTACAAATCTATGGGGTGTTTGCACGTATAAGCTTAGTGTGATGTAGTTAATTATTATCTTGCTACCACCATTTTTACCCATTTCATTTATTTATTTAGTCTCACGGAATGGGCAGGATGTTTGTGCTGGAAGTATGCAATCTCATCACAACATCCATTCACTGGCTATCATAGTATTTAAATCTCAGAATCCCGATGAGCTGGAACGTCATGGAACTTTACAGCCCAACCCCGTCTGCCTTCTGACTCTACCCTCTTCTGTTTGTAATCTTTTGCCTCTGTCCGACTCCGGCCTGTACTGATTATGCTGTTATGCTGTTTTCCCTTTAGTTGTGTTTGAATATACACAGCCCTCTTTTTGGAGACACATAGATAAATATTTATAGTTCTGCCACATATTTACTTATTAGTCTTTACTAGTCCAGTTCCTGTTTGTTCCTTAGTTCCATGTTTTCCTACTTCCAGTCACAATCCAGCCCTCCAGCCCTGCCCAAAAAGACATCCTAAGTCCTGCAGTGCTTGTCAAAGACCCAGTCCCATTTCTTCTTTTCAACCCCTACCCCTTGTTTTTGAGTGTCACTTTGCCCCCCTGGAACTGAGTCACAATGGGTAGTGTTTGAAATCTTCCCTCTGAAATGGGACCCTCAAATAAAAACAGCATTGCTTCATTAACAGCTACCAGCGCTGCTCTGTAGGCAACCCTGCCAGTCTGCAGTGACAGCAGAGGAGGGTAAAGTTCAGCTCCTCACTGCTGGGCTTTAGTTACATTTAGGGAATCATATGCCTTCAAAGAGGGGGGCAATTATTTATTATGAAGTCAGTTTTTTTTTCCGCCAGCTTCTCCTTCGAATTTTCCCGTTCCACCTTAAATGGAGCAGCAGTTAAATTCCAGTGCTTCAGGCATCAGAACTGCCGGACTATTTAAGATAGAACGGGAAATTTAGCTATCTACTGAGACGTCAGGCTACTATTAGTGATTTTTTTATGCTTGTTATGAAGAAAAGGACTATAATATATTGAAACAACATTAAACTAAGACAATACAATGTTTATCGTAATATTTAAACAGAAAATTCTGACATTTGTGGGTTTCTTTGGTCTCTTGTTCTCCATCTTGCCGGTTTTTCTTTTTTTTCTCATAACTCTCTGTTTGGAGTCTCTGAAAAACCTCCGTTTGGAGGGTCATGTAGCCCCAACACTTCGCCCCACCCCTCTGTCTCAACAAGAATCAGGACACCCTGGATGAAAACATGCAAAACAGAGGGCTAAGGGCTAAATGGTAGGGCCAAGGGGTGAAATGGGACTGGGCCAAAGTCATCAGGTCAGTTTTTTCAGCAACATGAAGATATAGGGGGCAAGGGACCTCGAGGCTGATAGGTTTTAGCGCTGATTACATTTTTAAAAAGCTTGCCCAAACTCACAGCACATGCTTTGAAAGAATGCACTTGTGGGCGGAGCAATTGATGCTGAAACATCAATCAGACAGATCAAGTTGAGGAATGCCAGCTGTGGAGCAACTGTGGTGAACCAGTATTGTTCCTATCTGAAATAATTATGATTTCTTGTTATGAATTATGAGTGCTCCTACACCTTTTTAATATGAGAGCTCCAACACCTTTCAATATGACCCCAATAACAATGGATGAGGCTAGTATGTCGGAATGTATGTGGGTGCAGGAGGTGTGGGCTGCTCATGTCTGTGCATGTCAGTGTCTCCAACATGTTGCAGAGTCTTTGCCAGATGCTCTTGAATGATAGGCTATGGGTTAAAAGCCGTCGTCTTAGCAAGAAGAACATTTTTATGAATAGCTCTTACGATGTTCCACCCACACACAAGTTGATAAGTGCACATCCGCAGGGGATTTCTTCTCTGCGTTCATTGTTTTTCCCATTTGGACATTATAACAACTGCAGAACGTGTTGCACCTTTTAGCAGCTTGACAGATAAAATGCTAAGGTGAACTGCAGTGTTTCAACACAGCCTGTTCAATTCAAGCCTTGGGTTCACTACACGACTTTTAAAGTCTGACCAGATCATAACAGACTGGGCGTCTCACACTATCAGACTGGTTTTTGCAGACTGAAATATTGGGGATCCTCACTAAAAGATTAGGGGTCACACACTACTCAACTTTTCAGCCGCTGCTGAACCGAACGGAGCTCACTGAACCCACTGAACTCACTGAACTCTCGCAAACTCTCGCGTTCTCCCATTACTGGGAGATGCAAATAAACAAACGTGGAGCTGCTGCTGCTGTTTTCTCTGACACAGTAAAGAAGCAGCAGGTAAACATGTCTAAATGAGGATCATCAGGATTTAAAAATGTGGTCAGTTTGGTATTTTCAGAGTTTTAAATGTAAACTCAATTCTGCCTTAAACTCAGCTGCATCTTGTTGCATTTTCTTCTTTTGCGCTCTCAGTTCTCATTGGCCGTTGGAGGGGTCTGTTTAGATTGAACTGTTGATCAGTTTATGCCTCTAGATTACGTTGGGTCAAAAAATCAGACATGTCTGATAAACTCCGACAGGCCTGAAACACGATTGGGATGCAGTAAATCTGTCTGCGCTGCTCACACACGACTCACACAACTGTCGTCTCCGACTGACCCAAACATCTGCAGACTAGAGCCGACCAGCTCAGACTCAGCCAGACTGAAAATTGGGGCTAAAATTGGGGTAAAAGTTGTGTGGTGTAACTCCAGCTTTAGTGAGTTAGTGTTACTACACTGGGCTGGACTCCAACCTGGGCCAGCGGGGCCTCTGGTTTCTAAGAGCCTCAGGGCTCTTATTTCTATTTTGAATATAATATATACATCGATGGATTGATAGCACTTCTTATTATGGATCATTAAGTCATTGGGACATTTTTGTAATTACACCAATGAAATATTTATGGAATATTTAGTATGTAAGTGACTGTGCTGTAAATTGTATGTTTTACATTACATGTCCAAAGGTTTGTACACACCTACATCCAACGTTTCTTTTGAAATCAGGGGTATTAATAGGGAGTTTGTCCTCCTTTACTGCAGTAACAGCTTCTACTCTTCTGGGAAGGCTTAACACTAGATTTTGGAACATTGCTGTGAGGATTTGCTTCCATTTGGTAACAAGGGCATTAGTGAGGTCAGGTACTGATGTTGGATGGTCAGTTCTGGATCACTCCAACTCATCCCAAAGGTACTGGTTGGTGCCCCATCACTCCAGAGAACACAGTTCCGCTGCTCCACACCTCAGTACTGGGGAGCCTTACACCCCTCTAGCTGACACTTGGCATTGGGCATAGTGACTCATCCGGCTGCTCCAGACAAAAGTAGTACTTAAAAAGTAATTATATGTGTCTCAATCTGTCTTCTTTCCACATTAAGTTAGTCCATATCCTGATATGTTGTCTGACTTTAGAACAGTCCGTAGCAGCATGAGGTCGATCTTTTTTTCCTCACCCTTTGTCATGCTTGTTGAACTGATAAAGCCGTGCTGCGGGCTTTTACGCAAGGAATTACTTTGCTCACAAAACATGAACGGGGGCTTACAAGATTGCATCAGTGATGGAAGTGATTCCATCAGTTATTTAAAAGTAAAGTACACATTTTATGCCCATGAAATGGCCCAGTGGCCTAATGGATAAGGCATCAGCCTCCGGAGCTGGGGATTGTGGGTTCAAGTCCCACCTGGGTCGTTGTTTAAGCAGCTTTAATTAAGGTTTCTCAGGCCAGACATTTAAAGAATTTCCAATGTTGACTTACTTGTGGTTGGTATGGTTTAGTGGGTAACATCTTTGCCCTTTACGCTGTAGACTGGGGTTCAATCCCTCACCTAGGAAAACACTATACCAATAAGAGTCCTTGGGCAAGACTCCTAACTCTACTTTCACCTACCTGTGTGAAATGATCAAATTGTAAGCTGCTCTGGATAAAAACGTCTGCCAAATGCTATAAATGCATAGCTTCAGTTACAGTAGACTGCTAAGCTTTAGCCTTTATTTTAACAAGAAGCATTTGGTTGTAAACGTGATTTATTAACACTAATAAAACCACAGCAAGAACAAAATGAGCTCCTGAGCAGAAAGCAGAGGTGTGTCTCAGAGAGCCGTCTAAGAGCTGCAGTTAGAGTACTGCTCTTTTTTCTGGCAGAGTCTGAAACTGAAAGCAGCGTTGTTTACTGCTGCTTTCTGCTAGTTTTTTGCAACTGCATTAGTGTATACACAGAGAATTATGGGCTGCCTTCAAAAAATGATGTAACTGAGAGGGAACAGCAGCCAGAGATTTTACACAAACATTCAATTCAGATATGACTGGGTGCCTCACTGCCTCAGAATACTGTGTGTAAAGGCAGCGTCTATTATATTCAGACACAATCATTATTAAAATCACTCCAACAATAAAGACTCTAACAATTACAAAAAAGGACACAAAGCACACTGTAGGCATAAAAGGGTAAAAAATAATCGTGAAAGTTTGGTGAAATGGTCAGAATTTCCCACTTATGTGAAAAGGGCTTGAGCCTCTGTTGTCTGCTTAAGGGGGAGATGAGTTCCCTGTCCCACTCGCCAAAACCACATGACCTCGTGATCCCTGTATCTCGAAATTTATCCAGAGAAATTGTGTAACAACATATTAGATTTTTTCTTAATAACCAACAAAATACAATTTTTGTTATGGAGATCATTTCAAGGCAGACTAAGGTTTAATTGAAGGTTAAATAATAGATAATTTGGCTAACTAGGGAACAAAGAAAACTGCTCCTGAATGAAGAGTATCTAGCTCTTGCTTGTGAGCTGAGCCAGTTTATCTGACTCACAGAAAAGAGCTGGAATGGCCATCACTAGTTGTCATGGTGATATGGCCCAATTAATAGTGATCCACCATCGTGAGAAAGAAAATCCAGGATTAAATTGAACTAATTATCAAAGCAAGACATCATGCTTTGTGAGAAGCCCCTGTTCCATTTACAAAGACGATATTTACTGATGAATGCTGTGTCAGTACACAGTGGCCACAGTGGCCCCACGGGATACACTCATAAGCCCTATTTGAGCTGGATTAGTTTTAACAGAGGAGGTAATGTAATTTGTGCATGACTTGACTGGACAGTTCATACAGCATAAAGGATCTGTGTAATTTCCTTAAAATACCCCAAACAGCCCAGATTGAAAATTCATTTAGGAATTATGTAACAGGCACCACTTCATATAATAACATGTTGTGTGGCTAAATGGCTCATAGACTAGCATTAGGCTAGTAAAGTGGGTTCATTCAACCTATCAAATGCTGCCCAACAGGA
Organism: Colossoma macropomum; assembly: GCF_904425465.1. Lineage (NCBI taxonomy): Eukaryota > Metazoa > Chordata > Actinopteri > Characiformes > Serrasalmidae > Colossoma > Colossoma macropomum. The sequence continues at coordinate 42,273,275 of NW_023494788.1, forward strand.
CAGAAAACACACCGCGCTGCAAAAGGTACTTTCAAGATATTTCATGTTGTTGATTTGTGTTCTTGTCCTGAACTTGAAGATTAAGGACTTTGATCATATCAAGCTCCATTTTAGCTGTTAGCCTTGTCTTTAGGTCACAAAAAAAACCCAATAAATTTGCCGTTTTCTATTAGCTGGTTTATCACATTACTGTGATGTCGATTCAAATAAGGCTACTATTACTGAGGGAGCTCTGAGTTTGGCGAATTATAGACCTAAAACCTATAAGAATAACTAGAAGGGAAAAATCTGTCAACAAACTATAAGTTAGCTTGACAAAGCAGTTGCTATGGGAGCCTACCTGGTTGCTAAGGTGTAGCTAGGCTGTTGCTATGATATCCTAGATGGTTTCTAAAGAGTTACTAGGCCATTGGTATGGTATTCTAGGTAGTTTCTAAGGTGTAGCTAGGCCATTGCTATGGCATCCCAGGTGGTTGCTAATATGTGTGTATACATATGTGTGATGTAAATGAGTCTGTATGTAATGTCTATGAGGGTCATGGTGAGAGATGCCCTTTGTGACATCATTTGTGGCAGTTAGATATGAACTTTCCAGCATTCTTCAACATTCCAACATTCCTTTGGGATAAAAAAGGTGTTTACAAAGTATATGTGTGGTTATAGCTCAAAAACCACAACCCATAAAAATGTGATTATTATTATTATTATTATTATTATTATTATGGAAACCCGCATTTTGTGAAGGAAACACAGAATGGTTGCGCAGCTTAAATGGTTTCCACTTCCTGCTAGGTTGTTGCTAGTTTCTATGGTGGTTTCTCTGGTGTTGCTAAGTGGTTGCTAGGTGGTTGCTGTAGTGTTGCTATGGTATCAGTGGTGGTTGCTATGGTGTTGGTTGCTAGTTGGTCCGCTAGTTGGTCCGCTAGTTGGTCCGCAAACTTCTATTGCTACACGGAAACCGTGCATCCGATCAAAAAGCTGTATACAAGCCAGAATCGCACAATCAGACCGGACAATCTGGAGATGGAACAGTGTTGATATCTCGAAAACTGTGGGATGAGTTACGTGGCAAAAATCCAGCAGGAAAATTTGAATAATTGAAGAGAACAGGAATATAAAACAAAGCCCAAAACGCAATTTGCAATGTGCAAACATAACAATAAGGAAAAGAAGAAGATAACGAAGAACAGTACGTTGCTTTAGTCAAGCTAAATTAGTAACTGTGATTCTGTTCAGGTAAATTCTAACATTTTGTTGCAAAACTGCTACATCATTTTTGCCTTTAAAACATCCCAGAATTATTGCTTTGCTCACTTCATGCTAAATCATAGGTTTATTTTATCTATCTGCACATATGGACACCTTATCGCACATCTGGACACTCCACACCTGGACACTTTATTTCAGTACCAATATCTGCACATATTTATTCAGTATTGTCATTATATGCTGTTACCTGCTCCTCTTTGTACATTTATTACTGCACTGCCTTCTTATCTCAGGACAGATCTTATTGCATATTTTTGTATATTTCTATTTGTATATATGCCTGCCGACAGGTGTTTCTGTATATATTCTTCTTTTTATTTTATATTGTATCACCCTTATTATAACTGTGCTGTGTTGTGTGACTGAAACTGGCTGCTAAATTTTCTTCGGGATCAATAAAATATCTATCTATCTTATCAAAGAACCTTTACAGTCAGAATAGAACTTAAAAGCACCACCATATTTGAATAGTGGGATGGATAGAGGAAAACAGCAAGGCTGCAAACTTCCTGCTCAACCAGTACTTCGTGTAACTTTATCACACTGTTTATGTTCCCCGGTCATGCAATTTCACTCACGAGGTGAACATCAGTCTTTTCTCCTGACAACATTTTGACAAAACCTTACATATCAGTGCATTATGTAGTAAACAAAATCCTTCCAAGCATTTCCCAAAAACTGCAGGCATCTGGAGCTTCATTAGAGCTCTTATGTTCCTGGGAAAAAAGGTCCTCCAGCTTTGCATTTGCAACTATTTGCACGTAGCCCATCAGATCCTATCTGGCCAGACAACCTGTTCCAGTTATTCCGCTGTAGCCTGTGAGGAACCTCAACCTACCCTGTCGAGATTAGATGAGCATAAGCTTCAGAGATCTTCACTGTCCAGGCATGTTTAGATATTTCAGTGGGCTGAGCTGCTGCACGTTATATAATGAGGTCAAAGAATCACAGAGACAGTCACTTTACATGCTGTTACATATATACAGAAATGAAAGTCTGTGCTGTATTTAACTGGACGTATCTCGGGTTTTGATGTAAACAAAAGCTGTTCCTTAAACATGTCACATAGTTTCCGCTCTCGCTCACACAGATCTCCATCAGAACGCATTTCTCTTTCTCTGCCTACATGCAAAAACATGCTCCACTGCAGTCGTGCCCAAGCATGTCAACTGCTGTGAAACAGTCCTGGTTGGTGCAATGCTTTGGCTACATTCTTCATCCCCCACAGACATATTTTTGTGTGAGTATCTTTGTTTCCCGATGTCCTCACAGAACCATCTTCACTGACTCCCTCAAGGCTACACCAAACGCTCTGATAGGCACTGACATATTCAGTTTGACACCTTTTACCCAGCAAGTCAGCTTAAGGAACTCCAGACTGTCTGAGCATGAACACGGAGATCTTTGAGGCATGGGAGCGTCAAAGGCTGCAACGTTTACATGCAGAGACTTGTTGCTACCACTGAGTGTCGGCTTAAAGCCTTCAATAAGAAAATCTGTGCGTATCTCAACACAAATGGGTCATTCTATGGAAACGTCCATTCGCGTTTACAGATATATTATACTCTAAAAACATGTTAGTGTTACAAGTTATTTATATGTATATAAGTTATTTTAACAATTACACCTTCTTGAGCCCCAATTTAGAAATATTAGTTTTTGAATCAATCATATAGAATTCCAAGACTCACAAAAGAGCTCGTCCTCACAGTCAAGTAAAAAATATTTTTCTGCCATTTTAACTGCAATAATCTATACATGACTATGAAATTTATAAATTAAATGACATAAAGAAAACAAATGCCAAATAAATATTATAAAATATATAATGAAAGTTGTCCCCAGGGGTCGTGTCACTGGTGTTACCACGTAACAAAAAATCTAATAAAAATGTAATAAAAGTCACACTGATGACATCACTCGACTTTTTCATTTAGCTCATGATTTCATATGAAGCTTTTAGCTGAAGTCACTGGTGTGACCGACTTTATTCTGAGGTAACCGTGAAAAAAATAGAATACAAATGGATTAAAATTCATATTTTGGTGGATATTCCATGATTGACAACGTTTGATGTTCTGTAGCAGCCATTCTGTAAAATGCATTGTTCATTAAAATGTCTCTGGTGTTCCTTTATTATGTGTAACACCAATGAGGATCAGTTACACCAGTGACTCAAAAAAAGCAGTGATTAGTATTATTATGCAGCCATGCTGTTGTAGGATGTGCAGAATGTGGCTAAACATTATCATGCTGACAATGACGTTGTCTAAAAGGCAGCGTTTCGCTTTACAGGAGAAGGAAAAAACCTTTACTTTTAATGTAGGTCAATGGAACCAGACTTCTTTCCAAGTAATTTCTGGCCATTTCTTTTGGTCTGATCATCATGCAATTCACATACAATGTAAAGAACAACAGGTATTTTAAATTATGTCAAAAACTGAAAAACGTGATATGTTGCTGCAAAATGTATTCATCTTTCAGTGTTAATGATTCCTTCACAAATCAATCAATGTCACTATGATAAATCATGGATTTCAACTGCCTTTTTAACTTTATGCTGGTAACAGTGTGGGTGGTCAATCTGAAAGGTTGACTTGACAAACTACAACTTTTACACATTACAGTACTCCTTGTCTTAAACATAACTGAACCATAATCCACTGAATGATATGTTCTAAGCTGTACTGACTCCACACACCCCGTCTCGTCTCCAGGCTTTTATTTTACTGTTCTGTTTAAAACATTCGGTTATGAAAAGGTACAAATACGAACTTTTCACCTGGAGAAACTTATTTAAGGTTCACAATCAGACCTTAAACCACTGTTGGAGCTTTGAGGGAACATTTACACTGTTTGTACCTTGATGAACGAGAAATGTTCCTGAACAGAACCTTTATTTCTAACAGTGTATGACCAAAAAATAAAAAAAACAAAACAAAAACAAAAACACTGGGCCTCATTCACCAGCAGTTCTTAAGCAGAAATTTCTTCTTAAACCCATTTATGCAGTTTTGACGAAGACTCTGACTCACCAGTGTTCTCTTATCTGAGGTTTGTTCTTAGGTAAGAACAGAATCTACACACACTCAAGAGCACAAAGGTGAGAACAGTTCTGCGCTTTAAGAACACGTCATGAATCTGACGCAGACTTTTTATTAGGATCTTTCTTAAGAACACACTTAAGGTCAAACTTAGGAAGATACTGAAGAAAAAGGACCAACGACACTGATAAGGTTAAACGTCCTACGCTGTAAAAAGTGTCTCGTCAGATCTAGCTAAACATATTACTTCATGTGGGAACAAGTAAATCAACTAGTTTAATTCAACTTAGATAAATATTTTAAATCAGTGTAATTTTTGAGTTGAATCAAACCAGCTCGATTACTTGTTCCCACATGAAGTAATATTTTCAGGTTGATCTGATGAGCCACTTTTTACAGCGTGACTTTGTACTGCTTTTGTTTACATGCAGCTGAAGTGGACTCAAATCACTGCTTTCTACATTTCACATACTGTTCCAACGTTGTTGGCATTGAGGTTTGTACTTATCAAATAGGCGTTGTTTCTAGATCAGTCTAAGCTTGAGTCTTAAATTACACTTCGTGAGAGGCTCCCTGCTTTCGCTTGCAATTGGAATTTTTTCTTAGTAAGTAAGAAAATATCCCTGCGAATGTATTAACATTATAGACTTTGCTATAATATATATTTTGCCACACTCAGCTTCAAATTCATCAAAGTGTCTTCCCTGGTATGAAGAGCAGATGTTGTATAAACAATGATTTGTCAGTTTTCCTTTCCAAACTATCTTAAACCCTTTAGTGGTTCAAACAGGTTTGAGTGCTAATATTACAGATGTCTAGGGTTTGGCGATATGCCCAAAGTAGCAAGGTGTCATAAATACTGGCACAAATATTTACATGAGGTAGAGTTTTCTGTAAAATAAACCAGCTTAACACTTAACCCACTTAACTACAAGGGCCTGTACTTCAGCTCAGTTCTTCATTTCATAGTAGCTACTCAGTAAGTCTCTAGTTACTGAATAATAAGTCTTAAGAGAATTAATTGAAAAAACAAGCTAAAAGGGTTAACGGATTAATTACAAACCAGCAGAGAAAAAACGCTGACTTACCTGCTGATTAACATTAAAGGAAAATAATCCTTCATATGTTTGTCTGAGTTTATGTAATTAATTTTTAAATGACAATTTTCCAGCCTCTACTTATCCTTTATGCTGTGCTTACAAGATGCCGTTAAAAAAGACATTGTTCCGTGCATCATAGCAGTGACCGATGGCGGGATGAAGTCAGGCAAATGTTGGCATGGCGACAGCATGACTGGCAAAAATTGTATATATAATAGAGGATACCTTTAGCATAAGACGTATGTCTTATTCCTTTCAGCAGTGCACATTGTTTATTTAAGAAGAAAACAGGCAGGAGGACTCTGCTCTTTACATTTTGTTGTTTAAAACTGTGTTTGCCTGGAGACGTTTGGCATCCATGGCTCCCAAAAAAATCAACACCCGGTTTATTTCACTGCTGCAGTTGATGGCAACAGTGTTGGAAAACTAAGCTGAAGTGCTGTGGTTCATCGCTGTTCCACTAAAAACAATGGAGTATCCAGTTTACCATTGACCACCAGCACGTGAACGCAGCATTGGACTCATATATGCAAAAGACCTCATTTGGAAAGCAGTCTGAGCTGAAACACTCCTTATACCTTCAGCCTGAGTGGGCGGAGCTAAACTGCTGTAGGGTGAAAAGGTGGATTTATGTACAGTCCAATGCAAAAGTTTGGACACTTCTAGTCAAATCACATGGTGTGCTGATGTTCTATTTGAAAATCTGTTAACACATTTCTGCAAGAAAGAAATATGGCATTTCTCTGCTAATTTTAGCACACAGCTTCTATGTATTTGATTAGATTAGATTAAGTGACCCTTATTACCCTTAGTGTCCCACAACGGGGAAATTTCACCTCCACATTTAACCCATCCGTGCAGTGAAATACCACATACACACTAGTGAACACACACACTAGGGGGCAGTGAGCACACTTGCCCGGAGCGGTGGGCAGCCCTATACACAGCACCCGGGAGAAGTTCAGGGTTAGGTGTCTTGCTCAAGGGCACCTCAGTCACGTACTGTGGGCTCAGGGGTTCGAACCCCTGGCTGGTTCCCTAACCTCCAGCCCACGACTGCCCCATTCAACATATTGGAAAAAAATGAAACATAAAAAAAATGTGTATCATTCCTTTCCCCAATTCAGCAAGTAAACAGTATTTGTGCAATAAAACACACAGAAGCTTGTTCTCTGTAGAGCACGTGTGCTTTTATGTTACCTTTCCTCAGAAAATCAACAAAACATGAGCTGGAACTTTTGGACATGAGTTGATTTTCATGTCATCAAAAAACAATTTAAATTGAGCTATTTTTTCAGTTTCATTTCAGTATATGTGGTGTATGGACTGAAAGAACAGCACAATCTGAAACTTTCACAGTGTTTACAGTTAACATGAAACCCACCTTTAAAAACAACGTGTGGGATTTTCACATATCCAATATTAATAAAGCTCTGTATTCAGCGCTGGGCCCAGTCTGTATCTAGAGAAGTCCTGAGCTGAGAACCGTCAGGTTTTCATGTGAAAGTTCACTCTAACCACACCCTTTGGCTCCAGCCTCTCCTTTCGATAACTGCTGGCGGGGAGAGAAGCAGTGCAAGGCGCGGCCCTCGCTCTTATCAACCTTCCTGAGGTGATTTAACGTCACGCACAGTGGAATAGAGTTCTCACCTGCAGTGCAGCTCTGAATGTCCAGCCATGGCAAACCAGCCCACTGGTGATGAAAAGTAATGCACTGAATGGTCATCACCGACAATCATCAACACAATAATTGCCAAAAGTCAGTAAAGTGAAAGACAAAACTGCTGAAGTAACACATTGTTCATATGGAAACGATGACGATGTGTGAATAAAGTAAAGCACCACTTTTTTTGGTTCATGTTGAAGATCAGATCAGTTGAAGTTACCCAGCTCTTCTCATAGGTCCGATCAGAAGGCCGTTAGAGTTTATAACACTGACACAATAAAACCCAGTTATTTTTATAAGCTAACAGTAAGATTAGGTTTGGTGTGTGACCTCGTTTAGAGAGACGAGTCGACATTTTCTGAGGAACAGTGCACTCGCGCTCACTCGCGTAAAACATGTTCTCTTAACTACATGAATGAGAGAGAAATGTTTCACATTATTTGAATCTGTTTTTATTACTGAGGGTAATACTGTACTATTCTGTTACTGATTGTCTACTGCAGTGACTTATAAACAGCACAGTCAGTGCAGCCGTACATGACTGTATACAGTAAATCCATTAGGAAATGAAACTTATGTGCTCAATAATTTGCAGTACTACTTGTTGAAAATCCATAAATTTACTGTTTTTTTCTTGTGGGAAATTTGTATAAATGAGCCATTTGATGTCTTTGCATCTGCACTGTTCATATCCAGAACGTCTCATATTTCAAAAGTAGTTGATTAAATCTAACGGCAGATAATTTGACACTTGACGGATAATCAAGTATTTTCTTTTATCAAACATCTGGTTACAAAAAAATGTGTATATTTCTTTGTTCATAACATCTGAATCTCAAATTTAAATAAATACAATAATTATTAATATGACTAGTTAGTTCTAGTTTTGTATATAAAGATAATAACTTCCTTTTGTATACATGAAAAACGTCCATTCTAAACTTCACTCCACCCATTTTTTGAAGTCTTCTTTGAAAGAAAAGTGAGCAAAAAACACCACAATTTATAGTTTTATTTATTTAACCTAGAAATCTATTCAGCAAAACCAACATAAAATCATAATCCGTGCTGCTCATGTTACAAATGTGTTACTATGAAATAACGAGGCACGACTATACGGTGTGTTTTAAAACCTTGTTTATTTTTTTTTTTTAAACAAAAATATCATTTTACATGTCATTTATAGAATAACTCATCCAGAATGGTACCCGATACAGAGACTGACATGGGCGTAGTCGGCAGTTAATCTGTTGGTGGCGAGAGACACACACTGCGCTGTGCTCGACTGCTCGACTGCCCCCATGTCATCTTTCTCCACTCTCAAGGATTTAAGATAAAAAGTTTCATGATATCCGTAGCTGCAATTATACATGGCTTTACAACTGCTCTCGTCGGCCCCTCTGGTGGGTCGCCTCCTCGACCGCGGCGTCGCGGGAGACTGCGATAAGATTTAAACATGGGGTTCGGAAATGCAGAAGGTAAAGGTGGTGATCAAGTGAAATTCTCTTAAAATGGAGGAGGGTAGAGAAAAAGGGGGGGGGGGAGAAAGGGATGCGAGGAGCCGTGGAGGGTGGGTTTCATTTCGTGGCCTCTGCAGCCCTCTTCTCTTGCTCAATGTCTGTTAAAAAAAAGGGAAGCGTGTGTAAGAATGACGGTGATGCAACAGCAGAAACAAGCAACTCTGGGATTGTCCACGATCCAAAGCTGCTGGGAAAGTCACAAGAGCACAAGGCAACCTGGGCGTTACTCACTGTAGGATATGCAAGTATGATGAGCACATATGAGAACTGTTTGTGTTCTGTGAAGAGAACCCTCTGACTGTTACACAAGCACCACTGTAACCGCCGTTCATTCAGGCTTTTTAGAGCTTTACTCAACCGAGGAAACTTCTGCATTCGAATGTTAAGAAACAGTTTTTAGGATCACTGAATTACCTTCTGCTCTTTTGACATTAAATTCAAAGTATGGGAAAAACCAAACTAAATCTTCGGCACCTACATCCATCACCCAGCCTGTCTAACTCTTCTGGCACTCACAGCATGTGCAGGTGTCTTTCTTGTGTACGTTTCAGAGGCCCAGTTTCCCAAAAGCATCTTAGCGTTAAGATTATCTCAACTGGTAGAGAGAGTGTTCTGTGTGGTGCTCGCTCTATCATTCAGGAATCATCTGTATGTTTCCAAGAAAGCTATCAGGAAAAGCCAGCTCAGTCACCTGACTGTGGCCACTCTGGTCTTCAAACAGCTTCTATGGTTCGTAAAGCATATCATCTCTCCATGTCAGTCATTTGATGTTATCTAGTTTATGCAAAGCTACGCTCTTATTTATAGGTGTTGATTTTATTGTTCCAAGCAGGCATCACGAACGCGGTCTGACCACTTTCACTCTTCTATATGGTTCGGTACGTGTAGTGTGCCGTGGTTCTAGTTTGCCATTTTATCTGAAATGTAGAGAATTTCACCACTGAATTAGCATTAGAGCATTAGTTATTCATTGCTCATTTGCATGTCCCACCTCTTATAAGACTTCTCAGGATCTGGATCTCCAGAACATTTATCCATATTATCTATGAATTTGTTAATGCAAGCGAGTTCTATTAAGTCCTATTCATCTGAGAACAGTACAGCTCCCTGAATATCATTCTAGAGCACCTCAGCCAGACATGCACTGAGGAAAGGGTGTGTAGTATTAATAGAAGTGGCTGTGGCTCAAAGTAAGAGCCTCTCCACACTACAGTCTTCTTCAGCTGTCCTGAGGAAGCTTAGAGCTTAACAGCATCAAACAAAGCCAAAGGGAAATTGGCATAAACCTCCTCAAACAGCTTTTCTGTGTCATAAATGCTACAAGTAGGTTTACGGACACACGATACTGAGAATGGCATAAAACCTCCAACAGCTTCTATCAGATTCTGTCACATGCAACTGGCTTTCAAAAGCCTAGAAAGTGGATTCCTTTGTTGCTGAAGTGACAGTGATTGACACATCTGCACTACATTACTATTATCTTGTCCTCTCCATCAACTAACACGTCACTGTGCTCTGTAAGATGAGCGGAACTTGTGTCAAAGCGGATGATGTAGGGCAAAAACTCCTGAAGGCCACCCCTGCATTGGATCTGCAGTCTTCTGTTACCTTCAGTGGTCAAGGCAAAACTCTCAAGGCAAAGAAAAAGGGAAATATTTGGCCCAATAACATTTCCTCTTTTTACCCCTACCCCTTGTTTTCGAGTGTCACACTAACCCCTTGGAACTGAGTTACAGGGTAGTGGTTGAAATCTTCCCTCTGAAATGGGACCCTCAAATAAAAAGAGCATCACTTCATTAACAGCTACCAGTGCTGCTCTGTAGGCGACCCTGCCAGTCTGCAGTGACAGCAGAGGAGGGTAAAGTTCAGCTCCTCACTGCTGGGCTTTAGTTACATTTAGGAATTATATGCCTTCAAAGAGGGGGCAATTATTTATTATCACCCACCCCTAATTCTTCAGTGATATGAAGCTGAACTGTTAGTATTAATAAGTTACACTGTAACAACAAGTTAATAAACAGTCAATCATCTAACAGAGACTAATAACAGGATCAAAATACTCAACATGTAACACAAACACAATCAATAAATAATCTCTTTCCTCCTGGTTCTGAGCCAGAGATAACTCGAAAGATCTTCCACAGCAGTACAATTAAAGGACATGCCTTTCTATATTTTGATTCACTATCTTGGCCCTAAGAGGCTGCAGGTGAAACAAGGACAAGCAGTAATTTCCACTGTTTACTCTCAGTTCGTTCTCTATGCGCCAACTACATCACATATCGCCTCTTACGATCTGCTGTTTGTTTTCCTCTGCCGAGTTCACACAGAGGTGTGTGTGGACACGGCTCACATGCTGGAACAATAGGACATGCTAACATTAAATGACGCTACCAAACCCGCTTACCCTCCTGGGTCGGAAGGGTGTTCTTCTCCGCCGTGTTCGTCTTCTTTAGACACTTCTTGTCGAAGTTCTGGACCTCCTGCTTGACGGGGTTGTCGCTCATTTTGGATGTTCTGTGTGGAGAGAGGCGATTTCAGTGAACAGTTTAAGTGAACTGGAAGAAATTCCAGGCATTAGGCCGAGGACTGGCTCTGTTGGTTTTCAGGACAAACATTTCATCCTCAGTCACTGTCTGTAAACAAGCTAACTTTGGGGGTGAAAACCCTGGGAAGACTGGATGATTCTTATCTTGAAGTTCTAAACCCAACAGGTAGTCAGACTGAGCGTGTTCAGTGAATGTACTCAGGTAAAAAATTCAAGATTGCCCTTCATTGCCTCCAAAACCAAGTCACCTTTTTTACCTGTTACTTCACGCCCTTGCTCTTTTCTACTGACTGTCTGGACACGTAGCCCAGCCCCACCCAGCCCTGAAGTTAACTGTACATTACACAACACCTCCTATCAGTGAACGGAGTTAGTTTAAATCCAAACACTCAACAGGTGCCAAAAAATACACTGCAGCACAGCCCCTTCCTGCATCTGATTTAATTCTTTATAACGTTACGTCGTTGCCAAAGGCAGCAAATTATCAAAGTAAGAAAAAAGAAGTAGTTTCTGAATCAAACCAAGGGAAGTGGCTGCAGGAAACTGTAACCTCTTCATTCAGTGCAACCTTTCTTCTCTCATGGCGTATTATTCAGTAGATACTGTTCCACTGTGACGACAACTGTCGCTCAGAACGCTCTGGAAATGCTGTTCACTCCTAAGACGTGTTAGATTAGTAACTAAAGATGGATCAGAGAATGATCGCTGACACAGAGCTATCTGAGTGGTGGGAATATTAAGGCACTGACTCATGAGCACACAACATTTCACCATTAGAAACCTGCAGATGTCAGAACTCAGATTCACATAACTGACTGCAAAGCGTTGATCAGCACTGGGCACTTTCTGGAAAAAAGCATTCCCACTGCTCATCAACGCTCCCAACAATGTTGCCCACGTTTGCAGCCGACACAAAAAGGCCACTGTTGCGCTATGCAGATTTGTTGCCGTGCGGGACGTTGGGCGCCAGCTTGATGCAAATGCAGTCTTTCTAACCCGACTCTTCAGCAAGGAAAAACAAAACACTTATTATCATGTGAGTTCCTTATCTGCGGGTCTGCAGGTGCCCTTGCACAAGAGCTGGGTGTGGTGCAGGTGGAGAAACACACAATGGACCTGGTGCGTGTTTGAAGCCAAGATAAACACAGTAAGAGATTTATTTGTCCATCCTTGCCATAATTAAGCAGTCTTAGTTTTGTCCGGTGTATTAAGAGAGGCCCAGAGTGCATTTAGTGCACATAAAGAGGGTTGAATCACCCAGAATCTCCGTGCCTCACCCCACCTAACAGCACTCAGCAGTTGTCAAGCGGTTAACAGTTCCTTCATGTAGGTTTGACCTGTCCTGGTCTCAGCGCTGTGCCAGCGGCAAATTAACTGTACTAAAAAGAACTGGCTTACCAGAGATAATGCACTTATAATACGCTCGATAAGGCAGACAAACGACAGACGGTAAAATGCATCTTAAGTGTTGATTCTGGCTAAGCTGGTGGAGAAACTGACACCTATATCACACATATTTATATCATTTGCAGTAGAAATGCAGTATTTAGGCTGGAAATTATAGCCTCGCTAAAAGAAGCGCTACTTATTTGAACAGATATGTTTGTAATATTACATATAGATGCGTTAAAATAGAGAAAGACGGAAAAACAGACTGATATCCACAGATAAGAGTAACTGAATGGCACCAATGTGCACAAAGGAACGCTGCACAGTTCTTGGCGTTCAGCCCTCGAGTTGAAACCGTCGTGTTTTCCCAGGTTTCATACAGAAATAGCCGAATAAAAATCGTGGGATTAAAAATCTAATCCCTCAGACTCAGCAGGTCTGGAGTGTCCTGTCTGAGGTGAACGTACTGGGCAGAGTACCTGCATAGCGCGAGCTGCCTAGCCTCCCCTCACCCCCCCGGTAGCGCTGCCTCTGGAATCTAGGCTGAGCGTAACAGTCCGTGTGAAACGGGCGCGCGCAGCTACCTGCGGTCGACCCGTCTTACCTGGCGCTGTCGTCGCTGCGAGGCCTTCACGAAAAGTCGTTCTGATGGAGCTGTGCTGTGCTTTAATCCGCGGAAGACGCTCGGTTTAAATAGTAAATCACGCCCTGCTCGCGCTAGCATGGAGGCGAGCCGCTCGCGCTCATTGGTCCAGTCTAAAGCCGTCCACCTTATCGTTGGAGAAACACACCAATACCCCCCGCCCTTTTACTGCGGGAGCACAAACCACCGCTGGAAAACTGACTGTGCTGCGGTCTCTTCGTCTTTAGTGGAGTTTCAGTCACTCAGACGATCAAATTAGAATAACTGCATTAATTTAAAGCCCAACAAAGAAAAACAAACAAACCTGCTGTTAATCTCCTTTCGGCAGGGCGAGTCAGGTGAATTTGCTGCGGTGCAATGGCACCATCGTGTGGCCAGGAATTGTATTGCAGTAGATAAAACTGTTTAAAGTGTTCAAAATAAATTAGCGGAGATAAACTTTTATCATTTTATCTTACACAATTTTATCTTTCATAACAATCTTTATAACAATGTCTAAGATAAGCTTGTGTTTGTATTTTATTTATTTTGCTTCACAAAAGTGCAATAAATGCATAAATTAAAAAAGAAGACAGACAACAACAAAGCTGGTTCTGGGTGGGAGAAGAGTGCAAATACAAAATATTAAAATACTAAGAACGGGGTTAAAGCAGACACATTAATAAAATACAGATTCGAAATAGTAACATTTAAATAAGAAATAAACTAATGACGTTTTTAAAAAAATAAAAAAAATAAAAGTGGTTTAATATTTATTATTCACTGTAAATCAGCAAAATTATTTCCACTGAGGCGCCTCACTGTCATAATACGTCTCACTTTATTCATATAGATGCAGAATTTGTTTCAGGTTATAAAACAAACAAACAAAACCTCCATCATTCCCAGGTATATCTGCATCCATATAACCTGTATTTCCACTCACATAATCATTCATATGTGACCTGATAAAGTCTGAAGTACAGTCGTGGCTACAGGACAGTGACAGATATAAAATCCTCGCCTGGTGGAAACTGGAAACCGTTACTAACTGTAAACTGGAAAATTCCAACGATGGTTCAAACTTTATAAAAAGTGCACAGTTTTCCCGTAACAGCAACTTAGAGGTGGGAGGAAAATCGATAGTACAACATTGAGATATTTTAGTTATGAATACTTTGTCTCTGTTAGACTGATACCAGGATGCACTTCTGTCTTGATCCACAAGACGGCGCTGTTTCTTTCTTACACTGTGTTCACCCGCCACTGTAAACTGCTCTGGATGAGGATGCAGATAAAGCCTGTTTGGAATGTTGTTTATCTACTTAACCAATTTAAATATCTGCTAAACATGTAAACATAACGAAGAAGTATTTTTAAATGTTGATTTATTAACAAACGTAAAATTTCACAAAGCAGAATCTTCAAGTATCGGAAACAGAATTGAATCGTGGGATTGTGGTCGTATCGTATTGTGGTGGTGGCAGCGATTCCCACAGTAATGTAGCTGATCGGCCGAGACGTGTTTAGTGTGGAAGGTTCCCTTGTTTTGTGCTGAAGCTACAAGGCTAATGTGGTTAAATGTGGTTTAGTCTTTAGTCTGGTGAGCACCGTGCAAACTGCGTGACTGGATTATTCTAAACGTGCCTCAAATCACACAGTAACTTCAGTAGTTTGGTTTGTGTTTTTGACATACAGCTAATAAGACAGGGCTTCTCAACCTTTTCCACCTCAAGGCCTTTTTATCACTAGAAAGCTTGAAGCCCACAAGGAAACAAAACGGCTTTGCTTAAAAATGACATTTTTGGGAAATTTTCAACAGTGTTATGTGTGTGTGTGTGTGTGGTGCAGTGACTCCTGCAAAGTGTGATGTGTATCAGTGAAGATGAAATATTAGCAAAATATAGGTGTGAGTGGACATCTGGAAGGACAGGTGATTCTAGAGGCAAAAAAACTGACGAAGCTGCCTTTGTGGTCTGTTACTGTGGGGCTTGTATTAATGTTGTAAACTGTCTGAAAACATTTCATATTTCTTTTTTATTGTTAAGTATTTTTTCACTGATATAGTGATAGGCCCACTACAAACTACTGGCCCCCCTCAGTATAGGTCCCAGGACCACCAAATGTGCTTCGCGCCCACTTCTGGTCCTCGGCCCAGTGGTTGAGAAACCCTGCATTAAGTGTTAGCCACACTAGCAAAGCTAAAGAAGCACATTCAGACCAAACGTGTCTTAGTTACTGACCACAGCTGAGGTAAAAGGAAAGTTGTGTTTTATCCTTTTTGCAAATTCCATTCAAGCTTTTAGGTATTAATATTGATTGTGATACTTATGGATTATGGACACATTTAAAAACCTACACATCTACAATAGGACTTAGCTGTCACACATACTGATTGCATTATTTGGTGCATAGAAGTAACTTATCCTTACAGGTTTGTGTCACATAACATAGACAAAACCCCAATAACACCTGAGTGCATCACTTAATCTGGAATATTGATGGATTCAATTGATGGATACTTTTTTCCTTATTTATAGTTTATATATTAATATTGGTACCGTGCTCTTAATGACATATAATCAAACAAGTTACCTTTCTAAAAAGCTTAAAATTACTTTTACACAGTTTAAAGGCAAAAATACACGCAAAACACCGTCAGGGTGAACCTCTTAGAACCGCAGTCCAAAGACATGCAGTCAGGCCAGTTGGAGATACTGAACTGCCCCTGTGTGTGTGTGTGTGATTGTGTATGTCTGTCTGTCTGCCATGCGATTAACTGGCGACCTGTCCAGGGTGTTTCCTGCCTTCCACCCAATAAGCGCTGGGATAGGCTCTAGCTCCGCCCCCAAACCCTGAAGGACAAGTGTCTAAAATGATGAGTAATAGTGAGAACCTCAATTGACTGAACCCTGGATTTGTTTCATGGAATACTGTGAAAGTGGGACACCTATACTGCCGAAATTAGACACTTAATTTCCTTACTCTCGGCCCCTGAGGTGACAGGGTGGTATGTTTTAATAAGGCCTGGACACTAATTAATATATCAAGGCCATAAATTAATATATTGAGAAACATAACATGTAGCCTCAATATATTCATTCAACTGTAGATTCATATATTTAAAATTAATCACCGTCTCACCACACAGGCTCTGTACGTATGTTTGCTGATATCTGGGTGTCTGTGGGAGAAACCTTTAGATTAAAACTGTCCAGCTGGCTTTGTGGTTCAACAGAAACCAGGCAGGTTTTTTTCTGAAACAAAATCTATACAATCCTCTGAATCTCCTTTTGACGAGGTAGAAAACCTATTTTGGCCAGAAGTTACTATTAAACATTGTCATCGTTATTGTTAACATGCAAACTAATAATGAACTTTACTGTATCCTTCCATAAACCCCTTACATGACATGAGTGGGTGTCACAGTGTGTAAGTAATGCTATTGGTTTTCGTGATCCTGGTTTATATATGGATCGTGTCACACTTCAGGAATGACATCACAAACATGAAACCCCACCGCTTTAAAACTTTACTTCCAAAAGATGAACTCAGTTATGATTTTTGATCACTGAAGTATGTACACATTAAGATATGGAGGATCAAGCTTAAGTTCCTCTTTTACCTTTTCCCATTTTACTAACATTCACCCTAATGAATTATTCCGCCACCTTCAGATCAATGCTTCACAATCCACTTTTTACAGCGCTAAAATATAAAGAGATACAGGAAACACAGTATATGGCAGATATATGCTCATCTGTGGAATCAGATTTTTTGGTATATATGAATATTGACTGATCCCTGAAACCTGATAATCTTAATTTTGGAGGCTGCTCAGCCTGCACGCCTCTCCAGCTGGTCATATATGGCTGTGGTGATGCCCCAGGTAACGCAGGAGCGGAGAATGACCAGTGAGCCTCCGCGGTACAGCAGGGTCAGACGGCACTGCCTGGCCTTCCACAGCTGCTGCCCGCAGGCCCTCAGCCCCAGCTTCTCTCCACCAACCTGGGCCTGCATGTTGGCCACCAGCACGGACAGAGGGTACAGAGGCAGGCTGATCAACATGGAGTTGACCACGCCAGAGAGGAAGGAGGACGCTATGGGGGAAAGGCCACGCTCCTTTAAGGCACTCGTCACTGGATCCTTCAGGCCAAAGTAGAGGGTGTTTCCTAAGGCGTTGCGGGCAAGTATAGGCAGCAAGGCTCGGTAATAGCCAGAGGCTAACGTTTCGGAGCTTAGTCGGACCAGGATGCTCCTGAGAGTGGGCAGGCTGCGGTCATTGCTGCTATTCTGCAGTATGTTCTGCACGCGCTCGAAGGGGGTGAAAATCAGAGCCTCAACCACACCCGTCCCGAACCCGGCCAGGGCAGGAAGGGCATTCCTAGGTAAGACTGAGCCAGTCCAGAGAAGCTGCTGTAGGAGAGTGTCCTGGAGGCCGAAAAGGAGGGTCCCATTGAGGGTCTTCATCAGCAGGGGTGGTGCCACGCCTCGGTACAGCTTGCGCGGGCCCTCCTTATACAGCTGCGCCACCGCCTCCCGGACCATGGTGTTGTGCAGCTGCTGGCGGAACACCGTCTTGTAGACGGGGAAGGTGATCACGGTGGTCAGAGTGGAGATGAGGCTGGACGTCCCACCGTGCATGTAGCTACGGAACCAGGCGGAAGGGCCCGCGACTGCTGGATCCTGATCTCCATCGATGTCTGCAGGAGTCCGCCCCATTGCTCTTCTCACACTGGTGTACAAGAAAAGATGATCAAGTAAGAGTGCATGCTAAGGATGTTATAGGAATGTTTATAAGGACTTTCAAGAAACAAAGAAGTTTGACCCGACAGCCGAGTCACACCCGATGAGGAAAAATGAAAATGTTTGCAGGATATTCTGATTTTTTTATTGGATCACGTTAAATACGTAAAGAAGTAACATCACTGGACTTTGCATTGAAAAACATCTGCAGAGGCCAGTTAAAACACACACACATGTAAACACATATATATATATATATATACACCGATCAGGCATAACATTATTCAGTGACTTCAGTGGTCAGGACCCCCATGGACCCTCACAGAGCAGGTACTATTTGGGTGGTGGATCATTCTCAGCACTGCAGTAACAGTGACGTGGTGGTCCTTCATCAGTGGTCACAGGACGCTGCTCACAGGACCCTGTGGCTGGATATTTTTGGTTGGTGGACTATTCTCAGTCCAGCAGTGACACTGAGGTGTTTAAAACTCCAGCAGCACTGCTGTGTCTGATCCACTCAGACCAGCACAACACACACTAACACACCACCACCACGTCAGTGTTACTGCAGTGCTGAGAATGATCCACCACCCAAATAGTACCTGCTCTGTGAGGGTCCATGGGGGTCCTGACCACTGAAGAACAGGGTAAAAGGGGGCTAACAAAGTATCAGAGAAACAGATGGACTACAGTCTGTAACTGTAGAACTACAAAGTGCACCTATATAGTAAGTGGAGCTGATAAAATGGACAATAAGAGTAGAAACAAGGATATATATATATATATATATATATATATATATATACATATATATACATATATATATATATATATATATAGAGAGAGAGAGAGAGAGAGAGAGAGATTTAATATTTCTAACCATATTTTAAACCATGTACCTTTCTTGCTGTCCTTCACTGAGGATGTCTGTCCTTCCAGCATCACTTCTCAGCGTCTTGCTTGACGGTCTCAGAGCAAATATCACTATGAAACATACTGGTTTTACATCAGTTCATAAGTTTATGTTCATCACTGCTCGCCGCTCCAGTTAAACCAGTGAGTCCTGTAAATCTACCATCTTATTCCGTCGGACTGTCGGGCGTTTTCTCGAGCACTTGTTCTCTCGCCCATCTTCGATTCACTGGTGGTGGGACCTTCTTTAGCTTCTCTATGACGAAGCCGTTGCGTCATCAATCAGTCGAGGCTGAATGCTTTTTTTCCACCTGTATTCCGACAAGCCCCGCCTCCTGCGATAGGATTGGCTTGTAGTTTCCTTCTGACAAGCAGGATTGGCTAAAGATTTCTACTTGGTTCGTTACAAGCTGATCTCGACGAATCAGCAGCCAGTCCCCGCACAGGAGGCGGGATTTACCGGAAAACGGGCGGGGGAGATATACTCCGTTATAACGGTGAACTGGCGCCATTACAACCTGCTAAGTTCAGTTAAACAAACAATGCAGCTCAATGTAAAAATGAGCAGGACTAGATAAAAATACAGACATCAAAGTAAAATATCATATTTTATTTTAACTACAAAATTCACCAATTTCTGCATAAATCCTAAGCATAATTCACTTGCTGAAATGCTGAAATGCAAAAAGGCAGAGTGGTTTGATGGGAAATGCTCCGCTGTAGAGAAACATACTATAGATATACATACAACGTGTCAACGGCGCCGCCATTTTGGGGCGGTCTACATCGCTGCCGGACTGCATTCAGTACCATTACAGAGCGGCAGGTTAAGAAAGATACTGTCCGAAATTACACTATTTCAGGAATATCACTCTCAGAAAGTGGGATAGGATTATATAACGGAGGGAACGCAGTGATCCACACTCATGTCTGTGTGATGTTTGTGTAGATATGGCCGTGTGGTTAATGAGGCACAGAGAACCTGTTGATGTGATTGTTTTTATATTAAGCTTATTCCATTTAATAGTCTATTCAGGGAATCTTAACTTTATGTAGTAGTTATTTATTTACACTGATGGTTAAAGCTTTGTAGCTATAAGTTATAGCATTCCTTAATCCATGTAGATATTAAGGCAGCTTCTTGTTTAAGTTGTGGCTGATTTAATCCTGAGACTCATCATCTCATATCAATGCAAGTGGATTTGTTCACAAGCGGATCTTGACCGCTCCAACATGGCGGACGCGCAGACGTATCCCCTCAGATAGAGAACAGACAACGCGGCATCTGGCGATGTAAATCTACGAAACTTAATAGGTATTCTTGACATTCAGTAATAAATACTACTGTATAAGCAACATCCAAGAGATCAGAAAACTGTTAAACGATCTAATGTATTAACTTTATGCACGAAGCCTTTAAAGGCCTCAAACGCTTCAGACATCGTTATCCCTCCACTGAAATCATTCATTTTACTCACTAGCTGACTGGATCTGAACCCAACTTGAAAATGTTTCTGCTTAACCACTTCATTGAGATTCACTGCCTAAAACATGGTCATGCTAAATGTGCAATTTTTCTTATTTTTGGAGGAAAAAAAATAAATAAATAAATAAAAGGGTGAAAAGTTTACATCTGGCATTTAAATTTAAACAATTAAATTGTATTTAATGAATTTGATCACAGATCCTGGCAGCCGTCACTGCCAATTGCCACCCATTTCCCTCCAGATTAACTTGAATGACATATACATTACTACATAACATGCTCCTGGTCATCAACTGAAGCTGAAATACTGGTATCAAGTAATGTCCAAAAGTAACCAGACACCTTCTAATTAGTGAATTCAGCTACATGCATCCATTGCTGACCCAGAGCGTGACGTAACCATGTCCAATGACGAGCATCAGCTACAGGGGAATGAAACTCCCCGAATGAAGCTGTGGAAGAGTGAGACTGCAGTGTCTGGAGTGATGAAGCACCATCCAGAGTGAATTGGAATGGTGTCTGCAATCCAGAACTACTCTTCCAACAGTACCTAAACTCAGTAATGCTCATGTCTGAATGCAATCAAATCCATACAGCAAATGTTCCAACACCCATCATAAAGCCTTCCCAGAAGAGTAGAAGCAGTTACTGCAGCAAACAGGAGGCCAACTCCCTATTAATACCCATGATTTTATACATGTTGACTGAACAGCTGTCTACCATCTTCGTGTATATTTAAATTATGCAAACCATGTTTAATAAAAGTCAACTCAAGCAAAGTTCTTTGCTCTTTGTCACAACTCTTTAATAAGAACACATTTAATAATATGAAATGGATTTTCCAACCAAAAGAAAACACATATAAAAGATGGATCCTAAGAAAAAAGTGTGACTTAATTATTTCAGAAAAGTCATACAAATTTCTTAAAAAAGGAAAGAAAACGAAAGAAAGAAAAAGAAAAAAAAAGAAATGAAAACAGCAAACAGACTCTGTCAAGGAAGCTCCAGCCTGCAGAGACCCCGAGCTACAATCCTCAGCATTTACTAAAATGTACGCCAATGAAATCAAAAAAATAAACCTCACTCACAGGTACACACATTCCGCAAACAGGCTGCTGGCATCAGTGCCACCTACAGACCTCGTTTTCTGTCAGATTCAAATTAAGCCCCAATAAATTAAACTGTAACAAGTCATCGTTTCTAGTTGCGGTCAGTATGCTGTAACAAAAAGATGGCTGTGAGACCCGGAACTCGGTCCAGAGTCTCAGCTTCAATGGAGAGAATTTACAAAGTCTTGCTAGAATCCTGAACTACAGATGAACGCTCCGGAGGAGGGAGGGGAGGGGAGGGGATGGGTGGTGTGATTTCACTGGAGGTTGATTCTCTTTGGGGTAGGATGAAGTGAGGTCTCAGCACGATACTGCTGCTGAGGATTTGGGGTCAGGCTCCCATTTTTTTGGTAACACAGCAAATAGACAAAGCACCAAGAAGGCAAGGTTACAAGGGAACGTGGCTGAAGAGATAGGAGACAGATTCGCCGTTGTGGGTCCTGCGAATAGCCTCAGCTAGGATCATGGAAATATCAATGACCTGGAGAAAGACAGAAGGAAAAATGATGATCAACAGAGATGGCATGATACCACTTTTTCTGTCCTCCAATACTGATACTGATCCAATGTGATTTCTTTAAAAGATACTGAACTTTACAATCTAAAACACAGCTACCCCACAGGAAACTACACAGCTAACATCACATTACACAGTGCAAGTGTGCACTATTTCAGGCTAGACTTGTCGCAGAACTGGATCCGATTCCAGCCTTTTCTACTGATATTGGTCCAATACGTAGCTCTCTTCATTATGGTGAAAAGTCTATGCCAGTTGACCCGTTCAATGGCCAGGGCCCACAGACGGGCCCAAAGTTTTATTACTTTTACTTCTTTAATCTAAGAATAGCTCATCTAGTTTGCATTGAAGTCCCGGTAGTTGCTAAAAGACGAGCCTCAGTAGGTTATATAAGCCTGGGATTTTAAGCGGTTAAAAGCCCTGTAATTATGAAGCAACTTACATTTTCAGAGGACACATTTATTTACGCCTTTATTTATTCGCCTATTTATTCTAGAAAAGTAACATAAGCAAAAATATAAGCTGAAATCAGCTAAATATGGGATACTTGTTTTAGTATACTAATATCAACCTGCCAAAATGTAGATACAGTACTTCGTCAAATAAAAGACTACCCTTTTATTTTAATCATTTCCAGTTAAAACAGCCATTGAGTACAAGTTAATAATTTTTCAGCATCAGCAAAATAAGCAGAACATATTTAACTTAAAAAGACTATTTTTGAAGATATCTGCAGGAATATTTCTCCATGCCAAGTTGCATTTTCTGTTTCTCACGATCCAAGTAACCCCAGTCCACTGATCTAAGATCAACAGCAGCGTCTTTGTTTGATGTGCAAATGTTCTTTTTTTGTTTGCTTCATCTTCTCAGTAACAGCTACTTGCCAGCAACACATCCTTTCAGGATCTTAGCATTGAGTTTTCTTCTCACAGTGGAAAGATGGACTGAAACATCAATAGATTTCTTTGGATCTGAAGAAAGAGTGGAGTTTAATTTTCTCCTCTCTTTCAAAGATGAAAGCTTTAAGTACTGTTTATTTGATTGAGACAGTTTTTGTGGTCTACCAGGAGCTGCACGGCTCGTATCTGTCAGTGATCTTTTAAACTCCACTTTTGGAAACTCCTGTTTTTTCATGTCTTTTACAATTCCTTATGTACACTAATCACCTATTATACTGTCTATTATATCGACCTCCTCAGAAATATCATCAGAAAAAGATAAATAATATATATTTAATGGAAATTAAAGAAATGAAGGGTGGTTTATGACATTTGCACAGTAAAAAAATGAGGACAATGGCTCACATTTATCAATAGTTTAGACTGTAAGTGCTGATCTCAGAGAGTTTTTGCTCATTTAAACATCTTCGTAAGGGAAAAACTGACGTCTCGCCAGTACTAATCCTGATAAAAAAAATGGTGACCCAATAATCCTGAACTAAGACAAATCTCTACTTCTATTAAGGACGTTGGCATCTGACCTGTATTTTAGGACAATGCTTCATTTTCTCCTCTTGTGGAATGGTGTTAGTCACAACTACAGCTTCAAAGCAAGCATTATTGATCCGCGAAATGGCAGGACCAGAGAAGATGCCGTGGGTAAGGATGGCGTAAACCTTGGTGGCGCCTGCTGAAATCAGCCTAGAAAAACAAGAACGTGAAAGTCAGAGAGGCGTAACTCCTCCAGCCCTCGGATCAATAATAGACATCATTATAATTCCACATGAAGCTGGTTTGAGGAATAACTACACCCTATTTGACAATATATAAAGTGAATTACTTGTCAGCCGCATGGCAGATGGTGCCACATGTGTCAGCCATGTCATCAACCAAGATGGCCACACGGTCTTTCACATCCCCCACCAGGACCATGCGATCCACCTCATTAGCCTTTTTCCTCTCTTTGTGAATGAGGGCAAAGTCAACATTTAGCCTGTCTGCTATGGACGTGACCCTGCCAGCGGAAAAACACATTTTAGGTGCAAACTACGTCAAAGCAAGAAGAACAACAACATCTACGCGGTACAGCACACAGTTAAACGCCAAAGCAAACACACCACACAAGTTTTCACACTCTCGCAATGCAATGCATACATTTGACTGACGCATAAAAATAAGCCATGCAGACCTCTTGGCTCCTCCGGCGTCAGGTGAGACAATGGTGCAGTTCTTCCATTCAGGGATATTCTCCTTAATCCACTTTAGCACAGCAGGCTCTGCATACAGGTTGTCCACAGGAATGTCAAAGAAACCCTAAAAACACGCCACAGTAGATGAACAACAAGGAATGCAAGAAATTTCAAACACAAAGAAAATTTTGAGTGAAAAAACAACAAAAACAAGCCAACAATGAATAATTTCAGTAGTGATGAAAATGAGAAATAGTGATCTAAAAGCCTGTTTCCTTCACTTCTGCGCAGTTCAGCACAGATGCATTCAAATAGTTTGAGCAGCAGCAGATCAACAGTGAAAATGGTGGTCGTGTGAAATGGTTTCACAGTTTCTACGAGGGACGCAAGAAAAACAATTTAGAATCTCTATACATGTTGAGAATCAAGAAGGGATTGATTTTGTGGCACATACTGTAGCTTAGGATCAAAAAAAAAGTTTTAAACATTTTAAAAAGTTTATTTTATGTAATCTCCTAACTATTACTACTACTACTATTAATATTAGTAGAATAATAATTTTGTACGTAGTTTGACCAGAGGAGGATGGGTCCCCCCATGTGAGCCTTGGTTCCTCCCAAGGTTTCTTCCTCAACTGAGGGAGTTTTTCCTTGCCACTGTCGCCCCTGGCTCGCTCACCTGGAGGATTTACATTTCATGTTGAAACTTTGTTCTAAACGGATTTCTGTGAAGCTGCTTTGTGACAACATCAGTTGTAAAAAGCGCTATACAAATAAATTTGATTT
This sequence comes from Colossoma macropomum, assembly GCF_904425465.1. Lineage (NCBI taxonomy): Eukaryota > Metazoa > Chordata > Actinopteri > Characiformes > Serrasalmidae > Colossoma > Colossoma macropomum. Next base: position 42,298,116 of record NW_023494788.1, read on the forward strand.
GATTAAACTGCATTGATTGTAAGATCTTTTCAATTTTGAGTTTTGATTTTAGCTTCAGCCAAGATTTTCATTTTGGTGCTTCACAATCAACACCAGAAAACCAAATCAAAGCACAAAAAAGTCTAAAAGCTAGTCTGTTTAACATTTGGGGATTTTGAGACCTCTCTGGTGCAGGGTTCAACAATAACACTTGCCCAAATGCCCAGGGCGAGTAAAACGCAATGTCAGGACCCCAGACTGTTAACAGAACAACGTAACTGAGACCAAACTCAATTCACATTAATATTTAACCTCTCACCACATAAAAATGGTCTTACTGGATCGTGCGTCCAGTTAAAACAAACCAGTGGTTTTATTTGTTGACAAATAATGTCAGAGTGAGGCGCACAGGAAGACGTTGGCGAAAATGTCTGCGAAGCGAAGTGAGCAGTGAAGCAGATTCCAGGTTGACCAAGTTAGTCACTACAGTAGAGAGAGACTCTTCACCGACTATCCACAGGAAATAGACCTTCAGATTAAAAATGGGCTGGAACTTGGTAGCCAGTATTGAACCGACATGGCTTGCAGAACGTAATGTAATATTTGCTTACTGTTGTGTGCAAATGCTACCGTTAAGATTACTGATACCTTTAGTGTGAACTTATTTAGAATAAAACAGAAATACAAATCAGTTAAATACAAATCAGTGGTAGGAATTTGAGCAGTTTTGTTAAAAATGTTTTATTTTAAGAATAAATAACCTTTGCTAAATATATGGGTTTATGTGTGTTTACTTATAACACTAAAATACAAAGATTAGTTCGGGACAGTGAATTTCCAGGTCGTATGCCCGACTGGGCAAGTTGGAAGAAAAGTTATCGTCGAACCCTCTGGTGGAAATGTAACTGCACGCAGTGGCAGGCATTCATAAAGTGTTTTAAAGTAGGAGTGCTAAAATTTCTGGACAATGCAGTACGTAACTATTTTAGCAATAGCAATACTTCTGACGCAATAACTAAACAAAATGCTGTGTCACCAAAACCACTTCACTTCACACCGAGCCTTTGCTGTGACTTCTACACTGAGTTTTCACTGTGACAACAGTGTTCGCAATGGCCTGTGTTCATACAGCTTCAGGAGTGCTGATTTAGGATCAGGTTCCTCTCTTATTTACTTTGACTGTATTGACTGGAACAGATCCTAGATCAGCTCTCCTACTCTGATAAGCTTTGTGAATACAGGCCAGTCTGTAAAGTCAGCTGTGCTTCGGAATGTTTTGACTGCAAAAGCACTGAAAGTGTATTCAGTAAGAACTCAGTCAAAACTTGGTGAAGGACGTGTCTTCCAAGGACACAAGTAAATTATCTACTACTGTCATTATGTCTTCATCAGTATCAAGCTATTTTGTATTTAAAACCTAAACATCGAGCCAGACCTTCTTTCGGAGCCTGTGCATGTGACGTTAATACAAGAAGACATATGACATGGTGAGAAAAACAAACCCAGCAAAATCCAACCAGACACCTCTGACTTTTAAATGACTATGGGTGGTACGGGGTGACTCACAGCATCCTGACTCAGCAATGCTACTTTTTTCAATTTTAACAAAAAACCTTACAGTGCAGCTTTAAAAAGCTAAATTAAATCGTAGTCGCATCCAGCAGGGACAGACTCTGTGTGGAGAAACTCACCTGTATCTGAGAGGCATGTAGGTCCATGGTTATGATATGATCTGCACCTGAGACTGAGAGCATGTTGGCCACCAGCTTGGCAGAGATGGGCGCCCGGCTCTGCAGAGCGAGAGGAAAGCACATTAAAAGGTGAAGGAAGGCTTAACAGAATAAACTGCATCAAACACAGCAATACAAAATAAAAGGCATCTCAAACATAACTGGGGAAAACAGGTAGAATAAGCTCCTTCTGTCCTCTATTAAAGTAATGACAACTTCTAAAAGTGCATTTTGGAAAATTATCTATAAACCGGTATAAAAGCGTTATGAAGGATACCTTGATACTTAATGATAATTAATATGTTCAATGCCATAACCAGTGATAAGATATAATAACCAGTGACAGATCCAAATAATTCTGGACAGTTATCTGTTAAAATTCTACAAAGAACTGTAATCTGTGCCCTAATATTAAATATTAAAAGTTATGCAATCCTGCAATAGCCTTTAGGGCTGAAATTTCTGGATGAAGCAATATATATTTCTAACAAAGGTAGTTATTATGCTGGCACAACTTTAGCTAATTCTGGACCAGTGAAATACCGCAATACATAAGCAAAACGATGTGTTACCAATATCACTTCACTTTACACTGAGTCTTTGCAGTTTTCACTGTGAAAACAGTTAGGAATTGTGTACAGCTATGGGATTATCTGGATTTCCACATCAATAGCTCCTGAGATGTGATTTGGCCTTCGACTAAGTAACAAAAATAAATAAAAAAACAGTCTAATTTAATAAAACAAATGCAACATTTCACATGTCTTTAATGAACAATACTTCCCAGAAGTTTTTCTTCACTGTATTCACGATACTGAAACATCTAATGCTTCTGATTAAGACTTGTAATTCACTACATATCTTGTTGATGAAATAATAGCTCCCTATGTTTAAACCTGCATCTTAATCATTAACTGGCAATCAGCAGTCCTGAATATCAATTTGCATACAGTGCCTTTCATCCTCTGACACTGGTGGATGGTTAACTAAGGCCTGATTCAGTAGCTACTGGCGAGATCCACGTCCGACCTTACCTTGTCCTTTTTGTCCTGGCGGGCGTAGGGAAAACAGGGGATGACGGCAGTTACGCGGGAGGCCGATGCAATCTTGCAGGCGTTAATCATAATCAGAAGCTCCATCAAGTTGTCGTTGATCTCTCCGCAGCCACTCTGTACGATGTACACATCCTCGCCGCGGACGCTCTCTCCGATCTCCACACTGGAGCGGCAAACAAAAGAGCACCACCAGAGTGACATCAAAGGCCAAGCATATGAACCACAGTGGCAATGTAGGTTAATCATAATGGTTACATGCATTTCATAATTCATATTCAAGGCTGAAAAAGGTCATATTTGTCTTCTGTGTTGTGCTTTGAAATAATGGAGTGATGCAGACCACATAAACAAACCAACCCACAGATACATCTACAACTTTTATAACTCTAATCGCAAATGTGACGGCACAGTATTTTCACAATCCAGGTAACAAAGCAGAGATTACTTACATATTCAATAAACATCTCTTTATAAACACAAACACATATAGAACTGTGAACTGAAACATATCTTCCTGAATAACCCTGCAGCACTGATTAATACGATGTATGGTGGTCAACAAAATGAAAATTCTATTCTGGACAAAACTGGCTACACTGAACTTCGTTCTGCTGAATTATTTAAGTAATTAATTGAAGAATAAATCAATAACTATACGTCTGAGCAGTTTTTTAGTCATCCTGGTTACCGAAACGTATAGCAGTGAGCTACAGAGACCTGGCAACCAGACCTGTGGTAGTCAAGGTAATAGCCCAGTTGCCTTGGCAGACTAATACTAAACAAACCCCAAACACACAACAAAGTGTTTCTCTCAATGGATCATTTATACGCCATTTTAACCAGGAGTCAACTTAATCACACTTTGCAGCTGTCTACGTAAACCAGTGTCCCAGATCTTAATGTTTACAGGGGAACTCCACCATTTTTTCCCAAATTTCTGTATAATTCAGTGGTTGAGATATAAACAAAGTCATTCAGATTGGTTTGATGTGAAATGGTTCATTTGCAAACTTGCAGACTCAGATTCCTTTAAAGTGGTGGTGATAGGAACCAGGAGCCCTGATGTCTACAATGCACATATAGCCATTTATTCACCATCAGTAATGACCAGTGAACCTACACGTGTCTTCTGAGTTTTATATGGACTGTTGTTGAGAGTAAAATAGTGTTCAAATTGAAAAAAATGAGTTTTCTTTTTCTGGCTACTTTGCCTTAGAACACCCTTAATGTCCCCTGGGTTAAAATAAAAGGATTAAAATACGTTTTAGACAAAAACCTCGTCATTAGTCTACCGTAAAACAGTGTTTTAGACACCAGGCAGTGAATTCAGAACCATTTCATGTCAGAACTTTCAGTAAGGGACCTTTTGGACCTTGAAGGTGGACGCCTGGTTCCTACGAGCATCACTGTAAACAATTCTTAAGTTTCTATAGAATGGCGCATTTCACACCAAATTAGTTAATTTATTGGCATAGTAAACGTTTAATTATTCAGGAATTTTGAAAAATCGGTGGCGTTCCCCTTTAACGGTAGTATTTCCAGTGCTCGAACACGTTGGCGCCTGCTCGTGACATGCAGGTCGCGTCCCTGAATCACTGAACGTTTCAAAAAGACCCAAAGTTTAAGAGAAAAACCCTCAAAGAGTTTAACGGGGTTTGATATGAAAGGAGGCTAAATGGCCGCTCATTTTTCACTTATTCCTGTCAGAAAGCCCGGCCTGTTTCTGCTGCCTCAGACACCAACACGGCGCGGCGCTTCGCCACAAAACTTCACACACACTCAGCAGCGGAACTCGGTAAACGACTCGCTGCGTTTTTCACAAAATAAAGACCGATGAGGATCAAAACCATCCGCTAAACTGTTAAACAGTCTTCCAGTGAAACACGCTGCTAAGCTCGCTGAACGCGGGTCTGAGGCGATCTGTGCTGCATTCTGGGAGTTGTAGTCTTCGCAGCCCCACGTGGAGGGACCGACTGCACTACCTGAACTACAAGTTCCGATGGCGCTCGAAAGCCAGCGGCGCTCGGGAGACCGAGCTGGCAGCCAACGCAGCAGAGTAACAGATCTCGAGATCTCACCATGTTTCCTGGTTGCTGAACTTCTTCGTGACGACCTTGCCCAGCTCGAGCCCGAGGCGGTCCGCGATGCGTTGCGACAGGTCCTGGTGGGAGCTCCCGCTGAAAATCTTGATGTTCGGCATGTTTTCACGCGATCCTGCGGCTCGTGGTGCGCGCGACAAAGGACGACGGGGCAGAACGGCCTTCGCTCTGAAGGAAGCGATCTCCGCTCGAGCTCGAGGAGCCTGGCTGTGTCGGTGAGGCGCTGCTGCCCGGTGCTGAACTCCCCTGCTCAGCTGAACGTCTTCCCTACCTTTCCGCCATAGTTGGTCTCACGAGTCTCCCGATGGCGCGCGAGATCACATGCGAGCCCTGCCTGCTGACGTCACCTCGTCGCTAACGGAGAGCGTGTCAACACGCCGAGCGCGCAAACTGCGTGGATGAAGCCCAGTTAGGGAGCTCAGAGGGGCGAACACAGGGGCATCACCGCTTCAGCGACCGCGTTTTAGGGCCACTGTTAATAAAAATACAAATAGGAGACAGATAAAGTCGTGATATTTTGAAAAAAAGTAATATTTCGAGAAAAAAAGTGTACTGTAGGGGGGCTGCCATAACGCGTTGGGGTCTCGGTTGCTGTACTGTAGGGGGGCTGCCATAACGCGTTGGGGTCTCGGTTGCTGTACTATAGGGGGGCTGCCATAACGCGTTGGGGTCTCGGTTGCTGTACTATAGGGGGGCTGCCATAACGCGTTGGGGTCTCGGTTGCTGTACTGTAGGGGGGCTGCCATAACGCGTTGGGGTCTCGGTTGCTGTACTGTAGGGGGGCTGCCATAACGCGTTGGGGTCTCGGTTGCTGTACTGTAGGGGGGCTGCCATAACGCGTTGGGGTCTCGGTTGCTGTACTGTAGGGGGCTGCCATAACGCGTTGGGGTCTCGGTTGCTGTACTGTAGGGGGGCTGCCATAACGCGTTGGGGTCTCGGTTGCTGTACTGTAGGGGGGCTGCCATAACGCGTTGGGGTCTCGGTTGCTGTACTGTAGGGGGGCTGCCATAACGCGTTGGGGTCTCGGTTGCTGTACTGTAGGGGGCTGCCATAACGCGTTGGGGTCTCGGTTGCTGTACTGTAGGGGGCTGCCATAACGCGTTGGGGTCTCGGTTGCTGTACTGTAGGGGGCTGCCATAACGCGTTGGGGTCTCGGTTGCTGTACTGTAGGGGGCTGCCATAACGCGTTGGGGTCTCGGTTGCTGTACTGGTGCCGGAGCTCCACTCACTCCTGTCTCTCTGTGGATCATTTTGATCATCATTCTCACTGTCTGTGAAACTTCATGCCCTCTTTGAATGGGGGGAGATGGAGCCCCGATAGCCGTGTAGACGACCCTGCCTGAGATTCTCCTTCAACAGCACAGACAGACAGTTTTCTCCGAGTCCGTCTGGTTCTTTGTTCTAGATAAACACAGTTTCCTGCTCAGCCGTTTCAGCCGGTTCTTATACTAATAACAGGCTGGTGCTGATGTGCAGGAGAGACAGGGAGACTGAGTGTTTCTTTATGGGTGAATCGATATGAAAGTAGAACTCCACCAACTCACCGACCCTCATTTAACACGAGGAGGCGCTGCTTCACTTTGCAAAGCCTTTGGCCACAATATTGACCTTTCCTGGTATTAATTCCACTTTAGTGTCGTAATTCTACGACTTTGTTCTCGAAATAGTACGACTTTATTCTCTAAGACTACTATTTTTATCTTTATTAACAGTGGCCCTAAAACGCCGTCGTACAGCGGAGACTGATGGACACTGCAAAACACTCTGTACACTTTGATACTTTGTGTTATTTGTGTTATTACTCTGAATTATAAATTGTGGTGGTGGATTTAGGTTCAAAGCTAGTATGCTAAACCTGTCCCAGTCATGGAATTTTAGATATACATCTCATATAAATAACCGCGTTAATGATTGTATTGTTTCTTATTTTGGGCACACATTAAAGTACGAGCCCAAAGTAGCCAAACTGGCTTACCTATCTAGCTTTTTAGTTGTAGATAATTAGGCTCAGTCCTATTACTTATTTTTACACTACCCCTTGTTTTCGAGTGTCATGTTGCCCCTTAAAGAGTTACAGGGTAGTGGTTGAAGTCTTCCCTCTGAAATGGGACCCTCAAATAAAAAGAGCATCACTTCATTAACAGCTACCAGCGCTGCTCTGTAGGCGACCCTGCCAGTCTGCAGTGACAGCAGAGGAGGGTAAAGTTCAGCTCCTCACTGCTGGGCTTTAGTTACATTTAGGGCATCATATGATCTTCAAAGAGGGGGGCAATTATTTATTATCACCCACCCCTAATTCTTCAGTGATATGAAGCTGAAATCAGATATTCTCCAGCTTCTGGTTCAAATTTTCCCGTTCCATCTTAAATGGAGCAGCAGTTACATTCTGGTGCTTCAGGCTTCAGAACTGCTGGACTATTTAAGGTGGAACGAGAAAGTTAGCTAGCTACCGAGACATTAGCATGCTGTTAGCAATTTTTTATGCTTGTCATGAAGAAAACGACCAAAATACACTGAAACGACATTAAACTAAGATAAAACAGTGATTGTCGTAATTTTTTAACAGAGAAAATTCTCACATTTGTGTTTTTTTGGTCACGCAGCCATTATTCCTGTTTTCATATCACTCTGTTTGGAGTCTCTAACAGTTCACCCCACCCCTCTATCTCAACAAAAATCGGGACCCCCTACACCTAGACATGAACACAAAACGAAGGGCTAAGGGCTCAGTGGTAGGGGTGAGGGATGAAATGGGACTGGGCTCAAATGAGGACACACACGGCTGGTGCTCAGAGAAACAAACATTACTCACTGCTGCCCTCTGAAGGTGTTATAGCACAAAGTGAGAACTGTAACTGTTTTCAAAAGACGCTGAAAGTGTCACAGTGAATTCGTTTTTTGCTTTTTTTTTTGTTTACTGTTATTATATTCCCCCGATGGAAGTGAAAGTGAAAGCACACTAATTCACATTCTGTTTGTTGCAACGTAGACGTGGGATTGTGAAAGCTAACAACTGTGAAAAAGTAACTGCAGTCATCTTAAATAATTACAATCAGCTGATTATGTAATAATTATGACAGGCCTATAAGCGAGGTGATGTTAGCACATACACGTTACACAAAGTGACATATTATTGATTAAATGTCTGAGGTACCTCTGTCAGTTACTTCTACAAAATCAGCTCCTGCGAAATTAAAAAGATCCTCACTGAATCTAGAATTCAGCCACCTGGATGTGGGGAATGATACTGGTGGCAGTAGAGCTCACCTCAGCACCGTGATGGTGGCGTGCTGATTTCAGTGGGTACATTACCATGATTCCGAACGCTGCTGTCCAGATTTTACACATATGTAAATACCCTTGTTTTTTCTGTGTTAGGGAACATCTTATGTTAAGTATTGATTGTAATGTATTGTACTACACTTATGTATTGTATTGTATTGTATTGCACTGCTCTGTGTTTAACTCTGTTCCTTTTTCTCTGGGTGTCAATAATGACTTTGATTCTAGCAGTGTCTGAGCTCAGGACTGGCTTTCTCTCTAACCTATTGGTAACTAGCGAAGATACTTTCTCTGGATAGACAAAGCACTTTTTGTAAGTCGCTCTGGATAAGAGCGTCTGCCAAATGCTGTAAATGTAAATGTAAATGTAAATGATATGTTCTGCAAACACTGTGAAAGCTTCTGAACATACATACAGTTCCTAAATGTTCACTTCACAGCCTGTATAGTCCATATATCACTGTTTTCAGAAGAAACCTTGTATCTCCAAAATGGTAACTTTACTGGAGAAGGAAAAACCTACTTTACTTTTAATGTAAGTCAATGGAACCAGACATTTTTCCAAGTCATTTTCCAAGGCAAACTGGAGATGGTAAATTGCCTCTAGGTGTAAACACATTTGTGTGTCTGCCCTGTGATGGACTGGCAACCTGCCCAGGGTGTTTCCTGCCTTCTGCCCACTGACTGCTAGCAATCGGTTCCCGTGACCCAAGAGGATAAGTGGCTTAGATAACGTGTGTGTGTTTCAGACTGGGTTTATTTTTGTAAAAGAACAAAATTTTGAGATTGTGCTTTTTGTATTTGAATCGTGGTTTCAGTGCTTTCCATTTGCTGTCATTGTTGCTGTCACCAAGGGGGATGGAGACGTAACAATGACAGCAAATCTGCAAGATAATTTTAAATTAGGACAGGGACTCTAAAGTTATCTGGAGTGCTAGATTAGAACCTAATTTTGCGCCAGTCCTCTTGTATGACACCCCTGGTCTAAATTTAAACTGTCCTAACACTTTAAGGCAGAGGTTAAAATTATACACAGGTTATTATTATTATTATTATTATTATACATAAATATATAGTGTGTATAATATGATCTCCTTTTCTTATGATCATTATCAGACTCCTCATGCTGAAAAATACAACAATTCACAAGGGTAACTGAGAATCAATAAAATAAATGAATTACTGGCAGGGTTGAAGGAACAGCAGTCAGTTTTTAATCCTAGCTGGGACATCAGCAATGCAGCAATCACAGTTTTTATTTTTGTAAAATAATTGCAGTCTGTTAATGTGTTTTGTCAGTAATATATGCTCAAAATATGTTCAGAATGTACCTTACAGGTAAATGATGATAATTTAAGACTTTTAGGAGAAATTTGCAGACGTGTTATCGGCCTACTTAACTGGCCAGACTGAGTGCAGAGTGGCCGTTACTGAAAATAACATAAAAATAGACTGTAGAAATCTACATGTTTGACTGAGAGACCTTACAGTTCTAATTTTAGGTCTGGAATAAAAGACCACCATCACTCAAATGTGCTAGTCAATGTGCGAGTTGTTTGCCTTTGTGAGATCAGTTAATGGGTAGGAGGGAAAGTTCGTGTCCTCAACTAATCAGTAATTCACCAAGCATTTTTCAACAGTATGATTACATGAAGGAATTCCTGGAGAAAGTGAGACGAGATTGAATGAATAATGAATAGAGAGATCTTCATCAGTTCATGCCCAGGGGAACATGTAATAACAGTATCTCCAGTCTTTTGTGTTCAGTGAAATGGAAAGTAGTTACATAGGCAATTAAAAGTCTTTCATCCTGTGTTTCTGTACTATATCTGGCCCTACATCCCGCAGCACTGCAAAGGCAGTAGAGGAGCACAGGGTGCAACCTAACATGGGCTAAAATGTTTATGTTAAACAAGTAATTAAACAGATATAAGTACAGCTTTCAGTCTCCTCATGTTCTCATAGCAGTCTGCAGATTTTGACAGACATCTAACAGTCATTTCTCAGGATTGAGCCTAAGACCTCATGGACCTGGCTTGTAACTAACTAATTGACTGACTGACTGATTGACTGACTCACTGACTGACTGACTGACTCACTGACTGACTCACTCACTCACTCACTCACTCATGTTTAGTAAGCTGAGTTTTCTCCACATTTTATCTAAATGGCTTTTGGTGCTTCGTAAGGTGCTATTTTGAATCAGTGACACTGCAGCTGTGTTCCAAAGTCTAGGCTGCATTTCTCACCTGCTACATCATAGTACACCTTTCCAAAGTGAAGAACCCTTCATATACAGCCTAGAAAGGCAGCCTACGTTCTGAGCCTACGAACTGATGCATCCTTCCTTCGGTTACCCACAGTTCTCTGCGCACGAATGACGCAAAGTTAAAAAAGCAGCACGGCGAAAATGACAGAAAACGGAATAGTTGGAGCAGAGTTCGTTTTAAAATGTTGTTAACGGCTTTAAATTCGTCTTCATTACCTTATAGAGTGTAAAATGATTGATTAATTAAAGCATTCGCCCAAATATTGTATATCATCCATATATCGTATTTTAGTCTGAAGAATTTGTATATATGAAGTTTATCGTACTACATAAGTTTGTAGGTGTATTAGCTACCATGGTAACAAACACAATGCAATGGGCTTTATTTTCTCTCACCAGTTCCCTCACTGATCCGTCTGTGTGACCAGTAGGCTACTAAGGAGGAGTCTTCATAGGATAGTCCTTCAGAGGACCCGCACTACCTCGGCTGCAGCCTCGGCTTTGGAACACAGCTCGTGTGTCTTTGTTGTAGTTAACATTTTCATGGTAAGTGTTTTAGATTACTGACCTTTGTGTATAAGTCATAATTAATATATATATATATATATATATCAGTTTAATCTTTCTGATATTTGTTGTTATTATTGCTGTGATTATTGCTGTTCTACTTTGTGAGCAAAAATACATTCGACACTGTAATATATTGGACTAAACGGGGTCAGTTGTGTGCTGGAGGTTAGGGAACCAGCCTTGTGACCGACAGTACGTGACTGAAGTGCCCTTGAGCAAGACATCTAACCCCCAACTGCTCCCCGGGCACTGCGGATAGGGCTGCCCACCACTCCGGGCAAGTGTGTTCACTGCCCCCTAGTGTGTGTTCACTAGTGTGTATGTGGTGTTTCACTGCACAAATGGGTTAAATGTGGAGGTGAAATGTGGGACTAATAAGGGTCTTTTAATCTAATCTAAAATCTATATTTTTAAACACTTAATAAGAAAGAGAGTTATTATTTGCTTAACTGCCTTTGGATGTAAACGTGGTTATTGTACTACAATCTTGGGCTACAAGTCCATCCAGAAGTGTGTAGAACCCGTACTCTCAGTGTTAGATCTTTAATCTATGCTCTATGTGCAGCAACTGAGCTCATACTTACAGATATTGCAGAGTAATGTTGGGACAACAGTTCAAAATTAGTAGGCTACAATTTGGTGACCCAACATCAAGCAGAGTAGTTAAACTATTACTGTGTTAAGATGGGGCTTTGCAAACTCCAGAGGGATCAAGCTCAGTTCAACCTCTTCATTATAAGGACTACGCTTGAGTTTGCACTGCTTGGAGTCACAACATTTCAACAAGCATTATTTTCGGAAATCCTGATTCGATCAGAACTACAGCTAATGATCTGGGGCCTTTATCTCCTTATGTACATAGCCACGTAAAAAATCTTGGCGTTATCTTTGATTCGGCTCTTAAGTTTGAGAAGAAAATAAACGCTTTAAACGATTTTTTTTAAACGAATTTGAAGTTTTATTATTTGTTTTTAAAGCATTGCATGGCTGGGCTCCCAGCTGTATCTCTGACCTCCTCTGCTTCCAGTCCACCTCACCAGTTCTACGGTCTTCTTACCAGTTGCTTTTAGCCATTCCACGGTCTCGGATGAGACTTAAAGGCGACTGGGCGTTTTCTGTAGCTGCCCCAAGACTCTGGAACAGTGTTCTGCTTTTCATAAAGGAATCCCCCACAATAGAGGTTTTTAGGTCAAATCTAAAAATCCATCTATTTTCTCAGACTTTAGAGTCTTTTTGATGATTATGCGCTCAGTGTCTGTTCTGTCTTGATTGGTTCTGTGTTGCCAGTGTAGCTCTTCTATTTTATTTTGTTTTATTTTATGTTTTATTCAATTTGTTTTGTATGCATGTTGTTATTTCTTTTTTCTTGATCAATTTATTGTATAGTTTTGATTAATTAGTAGTGGTTATTTTAATTGACATTATTGTGCAGCACTTTGGCCGACACTCCTTGTCTTTTAAATGTGCTATAGAAATAAAGGTGACTTGACTTGACTGTCCTGTCAGTAGTCCACTAGAGGTCAGTGTTGAGCCATAGAAACATATTATACGTTAACGTTATTACGCCTAGAGAAGTAAGGAGTGTTAATGTAATTAACAGGTGGTCTGACATCTATCAGAGAACCAGAACTTTTTGACCCATTGATGCCCAAAAACTTTATTAAACTTTTTATTAAAACTAATTTTTCATGATTTTAGGAAAAATGCCACGTAATTTTTCTGAGAAAGTAAATGAAAGTGGTGAAACTGTATGTGTTTATACTTTGTATGAACATCTAACCTCTTTTTAATTATTTATTATTTAATCAGTAAAAGATATGTTCTTCAGTGGTCAGGACCATTCTCAGCACTGCAGTAACACTGACGTGGTGGTGGTGTGTTAGTGTGTGTTGTGCTTGTCTGAGTGGATCAGACACAGCAGTGCTGCTGGAGTTTTTAAACACCTCAGTGTCGCTGCTGGACTGAGAATAGTCCACCAACCAAAAATATCCAGCCAACAGCGTCCTGTGGGAAGCGTCCTGTGACCACTGATGAAGGACTAGAGGATGACCAACACAAACTGTGCAGCAGCAGATGAGCTATCGTCTCTGACTTTACATCTACAAGGTGGACTGACAAGGTAGGAGTGTCTAATAGAGTGGACAGTGAGTGGACACAGTGTTGAAAAAGACTGTTTATAGTATATTACAGCTATTATTATATTATTTTTGCAATTTTATTAGGTGAAATTGTTCCATTATACTGGTAGATAATTTTGCTTGTTAAGAAAAGCAAAATTACATGGAAATATAGTGAGTAAAACAATTTCTAGCAAGTAAAAATATCTAGAACTCAGTTAATTGACCCATGGTTTTTGTATGTAAACCCACACAAAGATTTTAAGTGGACAATGGAGCAATTTTTTTTTAGCATATGGGCCTTTTAAATCTAATATAATCTTACAATCTTCTTACAACAATCTCAAAATAAAATTATTAAAAATATTTGAGGTGTAGACGGTGCAACTAATTTAAAATTGGGCATCCAAGCATCCCATTCCAGTCTTTTGCCCAGAGACCCAGAATCATTAAATCCCACCTGCTGGTGTGTTTACTGTAAAAAGCCATTACATTTTAATGGAACATTTCTGGAAAAGAGGAATTTTGTCTTTTCCAATGAAACGATCAATCATGCAATATATGCCCAGGAAAATGAACTGACAATGTTCAAAAGATCAGTATTGATTATAGGATGACTTTATTACCCTACATACATCCAAAATATCACTTTATATTTCATTGTTAGCCAGATATTCTTGATTCAGGCAAACTCAGAGAATATATGGACCAAAGGAAATAATAAAAAAAAAAAATCATCCCAAAGGGATAAAAAATCATCCCGTGGACCAATTGCTTGGACAACTGGGTTAACTTTCAAGCTACATTAGAAGGGAATTCCACCAATTTTTTAAAATTTCTGTGTAATTCAGTCTTTGAAATGTAAACACAGTCATTCAGAGTGGTGCATTTTAGAGAAAGTTACTAAGATATCTTACGGTGTTATTGATAGGAACCAGAAGTCACAATGTCCGCAACACAAATATAGCCGTTATCCAAAATGAGCATACACTCATCTTCACTTATCTTCTAAGTTTTATATGCAACACTAATAATGGTGAAAAAAACAATCAAACAAAAAAACATTTAGGCCAAACATTCTAGTAAAACTACCATAAAGCAGTGTCTCAGGCATCAGGCAGCACATTCATAATCATTTCATGTAATAACTTTATGTAATGTAGCCTTTAGAGGTGTTGACCTCTTCAGACGTCTGGTTCCTATCACCACCACAGTGAACGATTCTGGCTCGGCAAATTTCTCTAGAACGGCGAATTTAACATCAAACCACTCTGGACGACTTTTGTTTACATTTCAACCGTTAAATAATGCGTAAATTTGGAAAATTCAGTGGGATTCTCCTTCATAACTGGGCCTTTTGCCAAAACAAAGTCACACATCCCATCCCACACATGAACTAAGGTCAAAATGTTATATATTTTAATGTTAATAGCACTTTATTGAGAAGTTTCAGCGCTATATTTCCGTCCTCTAGATGTCAGTGTTGCACCTTAGAGAGACTTTCTTGCGCTTGGTGTTTTTAATGCGGGCCCAGTGGGATTAATTGACATCAGCTGAAATAAAACCACAAGCATTCTGAATTGAATTTACCCGGCACCAGCCTGGAGGGATGTTTCTAGAAACTCTTTATTATGGTGGTCAGAGCTCTTTGTTGTGGTGGTCAGAGCTCTTTGTTGTGGTGGTCAGAGCTCCGTTTACTCGAACGCTCCTTGTTTTCTCTGCTGACGCTGATTAGAATGAAGCCTACTGGAACGCTGTGGTCGTGGCGTCACACGCGCGTGGGCGTGGTTTAGCGGATAGAGCGCTGTGGCAGTCGGAGCTGCGCGAGAGCGAAGCGGAGCGGCGCGCGGGGTGGATCGTCCCCTCGGACTCCTCAGTTATGGAAGGAGCGGAGCCGGAGCAGCGCGTGTCCTCATCTCTAATCAGAGTATCCCTCACGGTCGCCCATGCGAGCGAAGTTTCACGCGTTTAAGCGGGGAAATGTTTGTTGACCGCGGAGATGGACACAGTTAAATGGGAGTGGGGCAGAATGTAGACAGATTTCTGTCTGAAAAGAGCGACAGAGGACGTTTCTAACCTGCTGTTTCCTTTCACTCCTTCCTTTCCTGAAGGACAGTTTGTGAAGAGGAGCTGCTTTTGTGTGAGTCCACTCAGGATTGACCTCGAGCCTCTGTAAGTCTCCGTCCAGCTGCTGGCTGGAAGAAACTCTTCTCATAATATAGATAAATTCCTCAGCTCGGTGTGAAGTTCAGTGCCGGTTAGTCACCATAGTGCAGGCTTCCTTTGCAGGGTCTCTTTGGAAGGAGTTGGGTTGGTTTCAGCAGCTCATTCCTCTCTCCGCCATGGCTCTACCCGACAACTCCAGCGGCGTTCCGGAGGAACTTTCCTTTCCTGAGATTATTGAACTAAATGTCGGGGGCCAGGTGTACATAACCCGCTACTCCACCCTTACTAGCGTGCCAGACTCCCTCTTGTGGGAGATGTTCAGCCAGAAAAGCCCTAAAGGCTTGGCTCGTGACACCAAGGGTCGCTTCTTTGTCGACCGAGATGGCTTCCTGTTTCGTTACATACTGGACTACATGCGAGACCAGCAGCTTGTCCTGCCTGACCACTTCCCTGAGCGAGGGAGGCTGCAGCGGGAAGCCGAGTTCTTCAACCTTCCAGAGCTGGTCAAGCTGCTGGCCCCAAAGATCAGCAAACAGAACTCTCTGGGTGATGAGGGTTGCCAGAGTGACCCTGAGGAATCGTCGCCCAGCGCCGACGCCGCTCGCAACCTGGCCTCTCTCGGGGCGGCGGCGGCCGCCTGCTCCAGCCTAGTGTCCGGCAGCGGGGACGGCAAGCGCTCCGGCTTCATCACCATCGGCTACCGGGGGTCCTACACGTTGGGCCGCGACAGCCAAACAGACGCCAAGTTCCGGCGGGTGGCTCGGATTATGGTATGTGGAAAGACCTCTCTGGCCAAGGAGGTTTTTGGGGAAACTCTGAACGAGAGCCGGGACCCTGACCGGCCCCCAGAGCGCTACACCTCCCGCTACTACCTGAAGTTTACTTTCCTTGAGCAGGCCTTCGACAAGCTGGCTGACGCCGGCTTCCACATGGTGGCCTGCAACTCGACGGGGACCTGCGCCTTCGCTCACGACCAGACGGACGACAAGATTTGGACCAGCTACACTGAATATGTGTTTTACCGTGAGTGAGCTCAGAACCTCTGTTCCTGCGCCTCCACCCAGCCTCCCGCCTCTCTCTGAGACGGCGCTCCCTGCAGTAGATGTAGAAGCTTCTAGATTACCACCCCAAAACACCTCCATCCAGACTCTTTCCCTCAGCAGAGCCCTCGCTGTGGTCGACCACTCCCCCCCTTCGAGCTAACTGTCCCTTCTAACCGCAGCCCTCCCCTCAGCCAGAGACTGCTCCCGATTCTTGTGTAACCACCTCTAACGTTTCTGGCCTTTGTGAAGTACAGTGTCGTACTCTTTGAGTTCATTTTGTGGTGTTCATTTGCTGTTAAACTGTTCAAAGTGACAAAAGGGCCAGTTGAAAAGGGCTTGGAAGAGTCAACCAAATAGTCGGACGTCTTTTAAAGCTTTCCGGATTGTCCATCCCTAATGAAAAAGATGCGTTCTTCAGTCAAGCCACATTTTGAAATGTCTTTTGGGACCAAACCTTTAGAAAACCAGCACGTAGACACGATAACCGCATCAGCCGTACAGTAAACGACAGGCATGTCGCTCTGAGACTGCATGTAAATAAAGTACAGCTGTCACTAGAAGATAGAGTGATGTTCTACGTTTTAGCTCTGGTCAGCTGACAGTAACAGTCTTAGGAAGAAATGAACCTTGTGTCATACTATTTTATAGTACTTATAACTAGCAAATAGTGTTAAAACGAGAAGGGAAATTTGCTTTGCTGCCAAAACGGGTCAGTAAGGTGAGTGACAAGGAAAGAGGAAGAGCCCATGAGAGGCACCAAAACAAAAGGATTAAGACGTTGCCTGAAATCTGCTCAGAAGGAAAGGCTGGTGAGATGTATTGATAGTGACGTGGAGCATTCAGTATTCTTATCGCCTACACTGCAAGGGGAGATATTGGGCACTGCGTTAGAATATATGTTGTATTTTTTTTATTATTATTTTAATTTCTTCAGCTGGTTTCCAGCCAGACTGTTTAATATGGCTTTATTGAAAGATAACAAGCTGTTTGGTTTCCTACCATGTGTGTACATGAATCATGGAAAATCACTTTCCAGTCTTTCCTTATAAGGATCCGACATGTGGCTGTGTAAGCAAACCTTTTTTCATTACTAACTGAGTTCAGTGTCAGTGCTTAGGTTTTGGTTGCACAAATAAAGTGAGAGTCATTCAGGTTAATGTGGCCCTCATGATAGCAGAACACCAGACATTACGTGGAGGATAAAAGGTTATGATTGTGAAACTTTAGACAAAAAAGAAAAACGTTTTCAGGTACACCCTCAGGACAACCAGGGCTTTGCACAGCAGTTGTTACCTCAGATCTTAAGGACAGAATTGTACAAACTGTTAAGGCACGAAATACAAACACAGCTCTTATCATAGGTATTTTTCACCAATCGCCCTCTTCAGTGGATCCTGGCCAAAAGTTTGCTATTGTTTTATAAGCCGAATGGTTTACGTGCAGCCATTCGTCGAAATGACGCTGAACCTTTTACTCTCATTTGAAGTTCATGTGAAGCATTGCGTGTTGTAAAAGGCAACGAAATGTCATTAACCAAGCATGAATAAAGCAGCAATTATGGAAGATGTACTCTGTGATGAATTGAACTGATAATCTTTCATTTGTGTATTACCATCATAAAGCTCGGGAAGCGCGTCATCTAATCTCAGATTTTCAAAAAGAAAATAAATTGTTTGGTTAATAACTTCATCAAAAACACTGAAAAAAAAGCAGGTGCACCTCTGTTCTCCCTGATACTGTCTGAGGAGAAATGCCATTTTCTTGTATTTTACCAAATTTTTATCAATTACTTTTTGCTCTGAAACAGGGTCACTTGGGAATTATCCTAACGCTGCTGTGTGGCGTATGTGTATCACTGAACTGGAAGGCATTAAAGCGTTTTCATCATGCGTGTCTCCCCTGAGCGCAGTTCTCCTCCCAGCGCCGAGCACAGTCTCCTTCTCTCGCTCGTCCGCCTTCTCATCTTCCTTTCTCTCTGTGGCAACTTCAAAGGCTGACCAAAGACAAGGCCAGAATAGAAACCAGGGCGAACGTATAACCGGCTCCCTCAAAGCAGATTACCCACCCTTGTATTGCTGTGACTAATCTAAGTAATTAACCTTCGGATTAGACTCTCAGGTGGCACAGCGAGAACCTTAAAGTTTCCCTCAAAAATAGTAGAAATATTACGTTTGTTTGGCTTCGCCTGATGGGCACAGCGTAGCGTCCCTTTGAAAGAGGAGAGCTTCGTATTTGAAGTGTCTTATCTGTCTGAGGAAATCCTCTGCCCTAATCTGAAGGCTAAGATGGTGCGGATCCATGATATAATCTTATTTTCATCTGCTTTTCTGTTTGCCCCAAGTGCAGTTTATTCATCGGGAAAGGCTTTCGCTATGAAGAGGTTCATATATAGTGAAGTTCATATTCTGAGTTCATATACAAGACTAACTGTACATTGTTTGGAAATGCAGTGAACACATAGTTCATTACAAATAAAGGTTCCTAAATAGTTCTTGTCTTCTGATTCTAGAAAAGCTGGTTATCAACCTCTACATTATGCAGAGGGTTTTAACACTTTAAAAAGGTTCCTGGCAGTCAGTCATATCATTTACAACTATGGTTCTTTTATACTGCAGTCGAAACCAAACCATGACTGTAAGCGCAGGATGTTGCTTATTCCATACAAGAATCACAGCCCTGCGTAATCTCCTCATTTCATCATTTCGTGGAGCCATAAGTAATTGGACAGTTGGCTGCTCAGTTGTTTCTTTGCCAGATTTGTTCTATTACATCATAACTTCATGGTCAGGAAAGCTAACAGTAGGTCTGGAGTCGTTTCTAGATGTGACATTTCCATCTGAAGTCTGTTGTTATTGTCTCTCAAAAACCAAACGTCTCCAAACTCACTGGGTACTTTACCTTGGACAATGACTTTGATATGCTACTGAAGGAACTACGTACTCAGCTGGCCAAATCAATCATCTGACCTGAACCCCATCGAGCCTCCATTTCACTTACTGCCCCTTAATCAGCCTCCTGAAACAAGCAGGAACTGAAAATAGCTGCATTATAGACCTGACAGAGCGGCGCCGGCCTCCAGGTGATATCTCTGGATTGCAGACAACAGGCAGGGATCGATTGGTTAAGGACTGGGTAGGATTTGCAGGTTTCAAACATTAACAAACAATTTTATTTACGTTAATTTGTCCACTTATCTACGGCCTCCTGAAGTAGCTACATGTTTAAAAGAGAACATGATTCCTATGTGGTGTAAATATTCTCAAAAAGCTGGAATTTTGCACTTAAATCTCACTTTAATGTCACTTTTTATTTTTAATGAATGTGCTGGAGAACAGAGCACTGCAGAACCGCATCACCACCCAATTACTTCTGCACTGTAAGTGAAAATTCTGACACTGATATTTGAGGAACTGTTGTATTCAGCATTGAGTCTCCACCTACCTCTTAACTACGGGTCCAAAACTATAAATCAACATACATATGCAGAGGTTTTGGCGCCCTGGTCAAATGATGTGTTTTGCTGATTAACACATCATTTACAAAGAACCTAAATCTGCACATTCAAATGCACAATTACTGTGTTTTTGCTAATTTAACATACTGGGAGAAAACATAAAACATTAAAGGTGAGCTGTGCAAAAATTTCACATTTCATGATTTTGTGTTTTTACAGCACAATGTAAAAAATGCATCTTAAATTTGCTGACATAGCGTGTTTTGTTACCTGAATAAAGAATTAATTTTAGGTAGTTGAACAAAATTTGCCTTAGTACTCAAAACTTTAATATCCGTATTTTGTGATTTAACTAATTTGTATTTGTGCCTGAACTAAAAATTTTAATTAATTTACCACCAGATAGTCAGTTAACAAAACAACAACCTGAGTCCTACATTCTGTTCTGTCAATTTATTTTCTGCTGTTCCATGAATTCAGAATTGTAATCTAGCTTCGTTACTTACTTTTTACTCAGAGCAACAAATATTCTTCACAGTATTTCAAAACCCAGTTTTTTAAAACATTTGGTCACTAAAATATCACCTAATATAATATTGGTCACTTAAAATATCACCTCTAGGGCCTCTAGGGCACCAACTGGCATAGCCATCTGAGCACTTGCCTCATTATCAGGAGAATGTTGGTTTGAACCCCTGTGATGCCAGTCCTACTGGTGGGGAATGTGTGTGTGTGTGTGTGTGTGTGTGTGTGTGTGTATATATATATATATATATATACACACACACACACACACACCCATATGTATGACATTTCTTAAAAAGTACAAATAAATAGAAATTTTGCAGAAAAAAATGGCAGAAAAATGTAAGACTTAATAATTTACACTTTGAACAGAATTTGATGGGGGCACAAAAACTTTTGAGAACTGTATGAAAAGTCTTTCTTTTTGGCCAAGGAGGAAATAAAAAAAAGATATGAAGTATGCATGGAAGGAATGAAAAATTAAACATATATTAAAGTCTCACTTTCACTCATTGAATTATAGAATATTAAAGTGAATGAAGGTTTAAATATGCCTGAGTTAGTCAAATCAGCCGACTGTAGAAGCTCTTTATCATCATTAATATGTTCTACATTCTTCTCTGGTTTTGTGAAGCTGGAAGTCTCAGACAGATTGGTGTAGAATGACAGTAATGTTTATAATAACATTTATTTATTTATATTTAGACTATGTGAATCTTGTAGTCCAGGAATAGCTGCTCCTTTATTAGCTGCGCATTAAAAATATCCCAGCACTGTGCAGTTTTATCATGTACAGTGCAGATGATGCAATTCCAAGTTATTCTGGTTCAGGACACATGAATGTTTTTCATCATTGCCACTGTGAGTTCAGTACAAAGACGCTTCTGTGGCTTCAGGCTAAAGCTCAGTAAAGTTACCGTCGTCCTGATGGGAGCACGTTTGGATATACTGGGTCAGAAAATTACAGATTTCAGCGCTGGTTCTTTGAAGACTGATGTGGATAAAAGCCAGAGTTCATATTTTTGTATTTTATTAGGTAAAATTCCATTGAATACATTTTAGGAACTACACCAGCATTATTGGCCCAGTCAGTGTGATGCTCTGTGTGACTCTGACATAATTAAATCTGTTAATCAAATCTCAGCGCCGTGGCTGAGCTGAGTTTCAATCACGTTCTGTGTGTTAACTCGTCTTCCATCTCTGCCTTTTTCACTCCCAAGAACACAAAGACTTCAGTATGGCTGCGGTTTAAGCTTCAAGTATCCAGTAGGAGGTTTTTCAGAGCTTCGACTGCAGGGTAATGACATTTAATAAGACCCCATATTCATATCAGTACAGTACTGTACAATACAGTACTGTACGAAAGTCAGAGGTCACCATTTATTCATTACATTTCCATTCAAAACAGCCATAAAGTACAAGTTATTCATTTTATAGAGTCTGAAAAGGCAGAAAACATATATTTAACAGAAAATTACACGGAAGTTTCTACAACTAAATATAATACCAGTAACGTCTTCTTGACAGCTATACATCCTTTCAGACCCACAGCGCTGAGTCGTCTTCTCACAGTGGAAGGATGGACAGAAACACCTGTGGATGTTTTCAGATCTGATCAGCTTGATTTTCTCCTCTCTCTCACAGATGAGAGCTTTAAGTGCTGTTTATCTGATGGGGCAGTTCTGATGGTCTACCGGGTCTTGCATGTTGTTTTTCATATAAGTCCCATTTTCTATATACTTTAATAGTTCTGAGAATTATTTTTCATTTATTTTTCTTTGACATTTCTTTTCATTATGCAGGTTATTTATCTAATATCTAAACTTCTCAGAAATACCTTAAAAAATGACCAACCTGTGATCAAGACTGGTAAAAGGTTTTAGACACCAGTAAATCTGAGGTAAACAGCTATTTATCTGGGTGTGTAGTTCCTCAAAAACAATAAAACAATATTACAATAAATACAAAGGATATAATTGCAGTAATTAATGATTTTTTGTAAGTCATTGTTCATTTAAAGATTTCCACACCTCCCCATAAGGAAACCTGATATTAATTACAGTTATCATCCAATACTTAGTTTGGCAAATTCTGGGTTCGTTATGTTAAATCAGGGCTGCTGTTGATGGAATTTGATCCAGGAGATATTTAGAATTAAACTTTGTCCTTTAAAATAGCTCATAAGATATTAAGTACTTTTTTGAAAATTATACATCTCTGCTGTCGGAACAAAACCTCGTATCTCCATTTTTGTCGTTTTTCTGTTTTTGTCATACTTTGAAAATGCCTGTTGCTCCTTATATTGTGTGTAAATTTCATGATGAATGGACCAAAAGAAACGGCCAAAAATGACTTGGAAAAAATTCTGGTTCCATTGACTTACATTAAAAGTAAAGTATGTTTTTTCCTTCTCCTGTAAAGTTTCTATTTTAGAGGTTTTGTTCCGACAGCAGCGTATATACATTATACATATAAAAACAGAGAGTGAGTGAGTCCATACATTTACTTCAAGATGATACTATGCAGTGATGTACTGTGGAGTAATAGAACCTGAACTTGCTTAATTATTGTTTGTTCAAAATCACCAGTTTATTCAGTTCTAAATCTGTATTCCTTATTTTTAAAAGGTAACCAGTATAAATGTGTCACTGTGTATTTTGAGTCAGTAGGTTTTCAGTTCTTTTCTAAGTACAGAGACATTACTGTCTGTGATAATCAGCCAGATGCTACAGATGTGGCTGACAGAAATTTGGTTGAAAAATGCTAGTTTTCCTTCAAGTAGGACTCCAGGTTGCCTTTGTGAAAGGCGGGTATAATGCTGTACTTTCGTGAGTCCTGCGAGAGACACACTCAGCCATACCTGGCGTATACGGCTCTTTCGCCAGGAAAGTTCTTTCAGCTGTAAAAGCTACGTCGTCTTTCCTCTTGTTAATGCTGTTCTCTTCGATTGGATTCGGTTTCCTGACCTGTTCTGAGGCCAGATAGGTCACAGGATTGCTCCCAAGACACCGAGGCGGGGAAACAGAAATGGTGTAACATGGCTGAGTGCTCTGTACACTCCTGAAAATCAAGGTGTCAAAAAGGGTTCTTTGGAGCGATTCTATGCACTTTAAAAAGGGGCTTCTTAAGGCACTGAAATGGACGATGAAACATTTAGCTGTTGTTGGAAGAAAACCTCATATCTCCAAAATGGTAACTTTACAGGAGAGGGTAAAAACCTACTTTACTTTTAATGGAAGTCAATGGAACCAGAACTTTTTCCAAGTCATTTTGGGTCGTTTATTTATTCAATTCATCATGAAATTTACACACAATGTAAAATGGAGATACAAGGTTTTCCTCCCAAAGCATATTTAAATGGTTCTTTTGCATGGTTAAATGCTTCTCCATGACAGAGAACCTCTTATATATAGTTCTTTAAAGAAGAAAAATGGTTTCGTAGAGCACCAAAAGGTTCCACTATCATTAGAAGTCACAGGGTGTAGAAGAAACACTTATGGTTCCCTAATGAACTGTTCAGTGGATGGTTTATGAAGAGCTGGTTTTGTAAATGAGATGTGAGTATCCTGAATATTTTTAAAGGAACAGTTTGACAAAATATATAATTTACATGATTTTTCCACTTTTCCACCCCAAATGCAGTTAGTCAGTCTGGACATGTCATCCAAATGGCATGGCATCCAAATTTTGCTTCTTTAGTCTAGAGCCAAAGCCACTAGGCTAATGATGCTAACAAACACTAGAAGTCAATAGTCACCCAAACTGTTTCCACAAATCCATGTGAACATCATATATTTTCTTCAAATAACAGTAAAAATATTAATGCCATTTTGCTACATAAACATGCAGTTCAACATTATTTACACATTTAAGCTAAAATTGGTGCAACATTGTCATCTGCATAACGTCCTGCTTTCTGGTACTATTGAGCCTCTGGAGGCTGGAGCGCCGGGGCATGTTGTAAAATGTCTCTATGTAGGTGTGCAGTGTTAATGCAGTGATAACTATGGCTTACTTACTGTAAGTCAGTCAGAAAACCTACCAAAGCTTTTGCGCTCCATTTTGCGAAAACAGAACACAGACATCTGCAGGTAGCCTAAGGCCCGAAAGCGAGGATGCAAACGCAGACGCTTTGAGCTACGCAGTCGGGGCTTCGCACGTAGTTGCGTTGAAAAATGTGTCACGACGTGTTTCATATCGCAACGCAAGCGTGAGCTACAATCTGAGCGTTACAGCAAGGGGGCGCTATTACGACAGTCAAGCCTGATCAAGCAGCCTCGCAACGTCAGCGTGTTTCTCAACTGCCATAGCAGATGAGGTAAAGCAGCTCACTCTCCCCACATTTAGCTGTTGAGGCTGTTAGAATAACAGTAGATCCTCTCTGATTTGTACTCTAGCGCCCCCTTCAGTACTGAGTGCTTTAACCACCACAGCAACGTAAGAACGTGTGAGTTTGTACAGAAGGACTGAGCGTCTGCAGTGCTTTCCTGCGTAAAGTATGTTTCAGCTCTAATACAGTAACACCGATTTGCTGCTTTTGGCAATAAACCACAAACTAGCAAGAGAGACGTTCAGTAAAGTTACCATGCAAAATCTCAGAGTATAGAAGTAGAAGGTAAATGTTTTACAGATGACCCCTCAAATAATGAATCTGAGGTAAGCGTTGTCCACTTTTTCTCCATCTTTGCTGTGCTTACTTACTGTCATGCCATATGTAGCTAAGAAAATGCGGTCCTCAAATTCATAAATTTGGACACAAAGCATGTCTAAGCTCTTTGATTATATTTGTGTTTAAGTGGAAAATTGTGGAAAATTATTTTTTTCTGCTCGGCTATCGCTTTACTGCTAAAAACATGACATTTAATGCAAATTAAATGTTTCTCCTGGGAACCATCCACTACTGTACACAAGTCAGAGATCACATTTCAGTTATTTGAAAAAAGCAGAAAACATACAGTACCGTGCAAAAGTTTTAGATACCTGAGAAAATTATATTGAACTGCTTACGTGGCCTGGACCAAAGTTTTACTACACACTTCTATAACCTAAGAACAGCTCAGCCACTGAGGCCCCTGTAGTTACTGAATAATAAGCCTGTGATTCTAAGGGGTTAAAAAGCGATTTACTTGGACAGTAAGAATTTATTTCCTCAGAAATACAGTAATACAAGAATGAATACAAATAATATCTTGTGATTTCATGTATGATCATGCGCCTGTTTAATTCCAGCTCTCTCCTCATGGAAGCGTAGTATTACTTGTATTTATCGTCCCATACCTGGTTTGGCTTATCAAAACTTCATTACACTAAATCAGGTGAGCTGGTGATAAAATATAATAAATTCATGTTATGGCTGGTGGCATTGAGGAGAAGGAGAATTCGTACAGTATGTATGTTTATTTTCATGTATTCTAATGTTATAAAGAGTTTTTACTGGCAACAAAACACTTACTGCCCACATAAGTACCTATATGTACCTGTATCATATAAGCATGGTATGGCATTGCTTGATGCCTTGTATTTAAAATAAAGGGGTCACTATATATATATAAAAGGCTGTATAAAATACGATAGAAAACATAATAACTGATAATCCAAAAAAGGGTGGAATGTTTAAAATATGGTTTGTTCATTGTAGAGGCTCAATTTTATATATATATATATATATATATATATATATATATCGCTGCTGTCAGAAGAAAACCTCTCTATATTTCATAGTTCATAGTTTGAAAATGACTTTTTATGCCGAAAGGACCAAAAGAAACGGCCCAAAATGACTTGGATAAAGTCTGGTTCTATTGACTTACTTAGTAGTAAAGTAGTAAAAGTAGACTTACAGTAACAGTAAAGTCCTTTTCCTGTAAAGTTATCAATTTGGAGACACAAGATTTTCTTCTGACAACAGCCACATATGTATATGTATATGTGTATATATATATCTGTTCAGGAGACTTGCTTTCAGTTTTTCAAAGAAATCTGCTGGGATTATTTTTCCACACCTCCAAAGTTCAGTCTTAGAACTTGGTTGCATTAAGTTTCTCACAATACAAATAATCCCAAATGCATTCAGTGATGTTGAGGTCTGGACTCTGGGGTGGTCAGTCCGTTGTTCTGAGAACACCAGCAGCAGAATAATGAACTTGTACTTAACGGTCGTTTTGACCAGGTCTTAGATGAATGAAGGTTGGTCACTAACTTTCGCACATACTGTACATACAAGCCAAGAACTATTTACAAAACAGGCTCTGCAGGCTTCACTGTGAAACTGCTCCACTGAAAATAACACTGCAGTGATACATGCTGGTAATGAATAAAGTCACGCAGACCAGCTTCACTCTGTAAAGGAGTCGAGTTAAGTGAGCCGCGCTGGGTTTCATTCATTGTTAACCGTGTTATGGAGCGAGTGCTCCTTTAAGCTGGCAGCATATGTAATGTGTGGAATGCGCATGAGAAATCCTGTCGGCTCAGTCAGCCTAAATTATTCCATTACGGTTTCACACTTTCTGTCACGAGAGCAAACAGTGAGGTTTTGCACATTCTCACGATTTCATTGATTCACAGGCGCAGTGGGCCACTGAGGGGAGAAGTAGAATTACCTGTGTAATGTCTGTAGCATGGAGGTGTCAAAGTCTTGTGTACTGAGAATTTTATTCGTATTGAGTGGGCGTAGGGATGTCAGAGAGAAGCTCTAGTGTTGCCCTGTACGAGAAGTGGGCCGACATACATTATACAGCAACTGCTGACTCCTATCACAGTCAATGGTCCCCTCTGAAAATAACAGTAGTGAAAACAACAACAACTCTGCCGTGGTAAGTACGATATAAGTGACGTCTTGGTCCGTCCTCAGGAAGAAAAAAGAAAGACAGAAGAAAAAGGAAAAATGTGTTGAAAAAGTTGATTAAATATCAGGTAAAAAGCAAATTTCCCACTTCATCCCACAGCAGCTCTGAATGCAGCCCAAACAAAAGTGTCTGCCTGACCATTTGCCAGCTCTGTATAAACATGCAGTCGGGAGGTGCCGATTTTATGGTATCAATTTTGGAATGTGAGAATAGAATAAAATTGATTAAAATATTAATTAAAATTTGTTTGCTCTAAACAGCTTAGTACTGCTCATATTATTCAACATCAGCCTGCTCAGGGGCAAAATTAAATTTTCATAGAATATTTCTGGGGAGATTAGATATACAGATAGATATACTTACATAAGGAAGGGGGTAAGGCAAAAGAAAATAATAATAATAAGTGAAAAAACAGCATTTTCCCATGATTAAAAGCAACAGAGAAAATTTGACTCTTAACAACCATGCCAGACCTGGTAGACACCAAAACTGTCCTTATCAGATAAACAGTACTTAAAGCTTTAAATGTGTGAAACAGAAAATGTAACTCCTAAGACGGAACTTGTGTGACAGTGTTCGTGTGAAAAATATCTCTGCAGATTTCTGAAAGCAAGTCTTCTGAAAAGAGCAAAAGCTGCAATAAAGGCAAAGGACAGAGGCATTAGGGCTTTTAAGTTTAAGTTACGCCTTATTAGTCACACAAATTCACCACCGCATTTAACCCATCCATACAGTGAAACACCACATACACACTAGTGAACATACACACTAGGGGGCAGTGAGCACACTTGCCCAGAGCAGTGGGCAGCCCTATCCGCAGCGCCCGGGGAGCAGTTGGGGGTTAGGTGTCTTGCTCAAGGGCACTTCAGTCACGTACTGCTGGATCAAACCGGTGACCTTCCAGTCACAAGGCTGGTTCCCTGACCTCCAGCCCACGACTGCCCCTTAGAAACAGAGGGAATCGAACCTGTGGTGGTGAGAGCGCCGAATCCTAGCCACTAGACCACCAGAAAAATGTTCTGTCCAATATGCGTTTCTGCTTTATTCCCTGACTGGAAAACTGAAAACTAGATTGCTTAATGTACTTAATGGCCATTTTAACTAGAAATTCGATAAATAAAGTCTCTGACTTTTGCACAGTACTGTACAGCGTGCTATAACGGTGCTGAGTAGTGTGTACACTCTCAGCAGACAGAGTTCTTTATTGTACCAAAACAAATGTTGTATGATTTGCAGTGTTGTCCTGGTCCTGGAGACCCACAGCTCTGCTCTGAACCATTTTAGTGTTTTCCCTGCTCCCAAAACACCTGAGGGACAGATCATGGTCTGATTAGGCTCCGGGGCACGAGCACCTTGGGAGGCTCCAGCACTGAAAAAAAAAACATGAACTATGTAATAAAAAATGTAATATAAACCAAATTATTGATTCTCAATATACATGCAATACCCTATTAATTCCTGCACAGTTATAAATTTGCATATCTGAATAATTTTGAATACAGTGGTAGTGTATGAACTAAGGGGCTTTCATTTCATTCAGTTTATCAAGATGTTCAAGAGTTCTTTGTTTATCCAATTTTTGTATCTGCAGTAGATTGTCTTCAGCTGCCTCAGGGCTCGTGGTTAAGGCTTTCCTAGGCCTCTGCTATTTGGTCATGCTAGGTCACTGGCCCCACTGGTCCGGTCAGTAATCCATCCCTACCTGATCCAACGAATCAGCTCGTTAACAACCCCTTACTGGGTTGAGGTAAGTATGTTAAAGCCGGGAAAGCACTAAAGCATGCAGGACTGGGGGCCTCCAGGACCAGAGTTAGGAAACACTGATTTAAACCACCACATGCAGCAGGTCTTCTATCATAGAGAAGAAGTTAACCAGGCAAAGAACTGGTTATGGATTCAAAAACTTGGTTAAGTATGTGTCTTTTGAGCATGTCAGTGAAATGTCTACTAGGCCTAAACACTGAGCCACACTTTCTTTCTGATTCTGTATGATGTTAATATGTAAAGGTGTAAGACAAGGTCCAAAAAACTTTGAGGAATCTGATATTACACCTGACTTTTAAATACAACAAACTTAAAAGTGTTTTCTCTCCTGACTCAGTAATTCTTCTTTTAATTAAAAACCATACAGAGTGCAGCTATAAGCTAATTTAAAACTGTAAAAATCTTCCTCCAACAAATTATAGAGTATTGTTTTGATTGCCTGTAATTAAAGCAGTTATATTTGTATACAATGTATAGATAAAAAATCTTAAATCATATCATATCGAATCAAATCAAATCAGGGTCAATTTTGAGATCATCTCACCTTAGTTTGATTGGATAATGTTTACATGTTTGGAGCAGGAAGGCAAAATTTAACTGATATGTAGCTTGTTGGTTGATTGTTAGGGTAGCTAGTTTGGTAGTGAGATTACTTTCTAGCTGATATGGATGAGTGATGCTTTCTGAAAATTATAAAATCATTAAAAAACTTACGTCTATATTTTATATATATATATATATATATATATATATATATATATATTCACTGTAAGCTTCTGTGCAACAGCAAACGGCATATTAAAGTGTTTAGTGCTCCAGATATGTTCAACACGGTTCCTTCATTTCCATAACAATGGTTTACAATGGTTTTCAACCTGTAGGCTGAGACCCCCGGTTGGTCATGGTGGTACTGCTAGGGGGCTGTGGGCCATCTGTGTTTAGCTACAAATATATAGATATTTAAGCAAATATTTTTCTGGCAAAAATGCTAGTTATGTTTACATTTTCAAGTTAATGGAAAACGTTTCACTTTTCAATCGTATGGAACTCCGTCAAGAACAAATGGTTAAAAGGATCTTTAAAGGAAACGTACCAAGAATGAAACCATGTGCGGCCATCGTCCATGAGCCACGTCAGACGGAGAAAATGGAGAAAATCGAGCAAAAACCAAAACAAAGAAAATACAACAGTGAGTAGCTTGAGCTGGAGTTCATGTGTGTGAGAACTGAAAATGAGCCGCTCCCACTCTGCTGAATGTTCGGAGGTCTTTTCAAATGAAGCGCTGAAACCCAACAATTTACACCATCATTTAGAAAAACTAATACTTAATCAATAACTTGTGATGTTAGGTTAGTTTTCAGCTTTCCTGTCTTCAGCCTTTCCCTCAGCCTGGCATCCAGCGCTCGGTAGCTGCCAGACAGGATTAGCTGTCTGATTAGGTCAGAAACAGATGATCTGGTCAGTGTGGACGGTGAGTAGCAAAAGGCAGAGATGCCCTGATGTTTTAAACCATTTCTTAAAGAACCGTATTTATAAGATGTTTAGATCCGGTACTAAGTGCCTGGTTCAGCGTTAGGGTTAGTCGGGCTTATATAGTGCTTCCCTCTTAACACTCTGGCCTGGAACCTCATTGTCACTTCGTACAGGAAGTGTGGGGGGGGTTATTTATAGGTGCCCGGGCGCCGCGCCAGATGTGCACCTTATTGCGTGGCTCTTCAACAAGGCTGCTCCTCAGTCACTTAATCCCTCCATGGGATCTCCACTGAACGGTGTGGAGGCAGGCAGAGGGCACGCCACTCTCAGCGCCCGGGGGGACGGGGGCGGGGTGCTGAAGTGGGAGTTTTTCTAATTAAAGGAGAGCCGAAGGAGAGAGGGCGAAAGCGATCCGCTGTGGGGACGGGCTGATCGGGGTGACCTGAGATCTTTCATTCACTTCTTTCCATCTCCTCCTCTCTCTCACTCACTCTGCATCTCCCGGCACTGATCTTCCACACTCTCTCCATCCTGTATCCTCCCCTCGTCGCCACCCAGCGCTGCAGGCTTCAGTGAAGTAACGCGTGTCTGTTTAATCCACGTCAATCAGACCTTTCTCTCTTTCTCTCAATGCCTCTTTCTTTTTTTCATCCTCTCTTTTCTTCCTTATTGTCTTTCAGTTTCTCTCTTTCCTTTCTCTTCCTCCCATTCTGTCTTTCCACTCCTCCCTCTCTCTCTCTTTTTTTGATACTTTCTCTATTCTTCTCTCTCTCTCTCTTTCTTCTCTCAGTCTCTCTTTATCATGTCTTTTTATCCCATCCCTCTTTCCTTTCTTGCTCCACTCCACCCTCACTCTTACCCCTCTCTCTTTCTGTCTTTCTTCTTTCTCTCTTTCTCTCTCTCTCTGTCTTTCTCTCTCTCTCTCTTTCTCACTCTCTTTCCTATCTCTCTCTGTCTCTCTTTCCATTCTCTCTCTGCTCCCTCCTCTCTTACTTTTCCCCTTTTCATCCCCACTCTCTCATTTCCTTTCTCTCTTTTTTCTCTCACCCCTTTCTCTCTTTTGCTTTCTGTTCCACTTATTCACTCACTCCTCTCTCTCTCTCTCTCTCTCTCTCTCTCTCTCTCTCTCTCTCATCTTACCCTATTCTCTCTCCATGTTTCTTTCTTTACTTGTTCCATTCTCCTCTCTCTTTCCTTCTCTTTATGTCTATCTTCCTTTTCTTTCTCCATTCTTTATTCTTCCTTCATTCCCTTTTTTCTCTCCTTTCTCTGTCCATTCCTCTCTCACTGATGCCCCTCCACCTCTTCTCTCTCTTTCCCTCTCTGTCTCTCTTTCTCTATCCTCTCTCTTTTTTTCTTTCCTTTCTCTCTACACCCCCTTTCTCACTCTTGCTCCCACTCTTTTTCTTTCTTTTCGTTCTCACTTCCTCCCGTCTCTTTATCTCTCTGTATATCTTTCTTTTGTCTCTCTCTCCATTCCCTTTTTTCCACCTTCCCCCTCCCCGTTTTTCTTTTCTCTCTTTCTTCTCTCTCTCTCTATTCCCCCTCACTCTCCTTACCTTTCACTCTCCTTTTTCTCTCCACTCTTGCCCCTCCCTCTCTCTTTCTCTGTCTCTCTTCATTTCCTTCTCTTTCTCACTCTCCTCCCCATTTTCTTCTCTCTATCATCTCTCTTTCTGTTCCTATCTCTCTCTCCCTCTCTCTCACTCTGTCCCTCACTATCTGGCTCCTTCTCTTACTGTAACCGCACCTTTCTTCATGCAGAAGCTGCACTGTGTGCCAGCAAAGCTGAGCTTAATACAGTTTTGCCCCTAAAAGCGCTGAGCTGTAATTACAGTGCAACCATTAACATTGTGATTAAAACCATCCCTGACAATGCAGCGCCGTGAAACAGGGCGGGCCAACGGGAGCGAGTGCAGCCGGGGCCTGCAGAGCTGAGGGAGGGAGGGAGGGAGAGAGAGAGAGAGAGAGAGAGAGAGAGAGAGAGACGGTGCGGAGTAAGGATCTTTTTTACTTTGCGCTACTGCAGCAGAGCAGGGAGTCACCTTCGCCATCTGCCCACCCCGGGGTCTAATCTTCACTCTAATTATCAATAAGCTCTGGAGGGCTCTGTCCTCAGTGGCCCGACCCAAGCAGATTTACAAAGCTGAGCAGCTGCCTGTTGGCGACGGGGCTAGTGGGCCACGACTGTAACCTGCTACAAAGCATGGGGTCAAAAGTTGACCCACACAGCACCCCCCACCCCACCCCACCCCCCATACACAGCATTACTGTCATTAGAAAAGCTTGTAATTTTTATAACATTTGAAAATGCCAGCTCCCCTTTACATTACATAGACATTTAATAATAAATAGACCGACAACTCCATTTGTTTTTATTTATTTATTTATTTAAATCCCCTTTTACGGCATTTAAAAATGTCAGCTGTCTTTTACATTATATAAATATTTAATTACAAACAGTATTTCAAAAATCTATCTATCTATCTATCTATCTATCTATCTATCTATGTATCTGTCTGTCTGTCTGTCCGTCCATCCCTCCGTCTATCTATTTGTTAACTAATATTACGAATTTTTAAGTAACACTTCCTATGACCCGTGTATTTATAATACTTTATAAATGCAATTGTAAGGCATTATATGGCATACATAATGTCTTATAATGGCAGACATAAGCGTGTATAATTGCTTATAAGTATAGTTACATGCATAACACCATATAAAGTAAAAATATATAACTTTATAATGTCAGGTATCACAATGCAGTATAATATCTGTTTATAAGAACACTGTAATCATCACTGTGTAATGCACTGTAACACACTATTACACACTATTGCACTATTAAGGTTTTAGTATATTAGCAGGCAAATATGCAGACAAACATTTGTTGGGAGTAATCATGTCCACCCCTGACATCTGGGAGAGACATCAGGCAAAATAATGTATGGAGTGAAACAATAAGGACTGGTTTTTGACTTTGTTGCTTGTGTTTTTTATATGTACCATAAATTTGATAGAGTTGTTTATTTACTGAATAGAATGTAGCTAGAATGTAGCATTGAACTAAATTGTTAGCACAGTGAGCTGCTTTATGTTAGCCAGTACATAACAGCAGTGAATGGCAGCTGCCTCGTTTAGGAATATAGTTAATGTAAGCTAAGGTAAGCTTTTCTAATTCAAGCCTTAAACAGTTCATGAATTTGGATGATAGAGCAGAGAGACATATGGACATGGTATGATCTGGATTATCAGATAGATGTGATAATCTTACTGCGATTAAAGCTTGTAAAGAGCACTCATAAAGCTCTGAAACCTCTGAGAAGTCACACACTCTTGCTTTATAAGGGCTTATGCATGTAATTAACTTCTTAAGAAACATCACGCAAGCTTGTGCCAGGTCTTATAATGTGTTATGTAGGCTATATAACACCTCATAAATGCATTAACAGTGCATTATGAATGCAGGTTTTCATCTGAAGTGTGAACTTCAGAGATATAAAGCAACAATATGCAGGAGAACACAGCTGTTTGTGTACGAAGCTTATTAGCAGGATCACTGTTTATTTTCTTTTTCTTTCTTACTCTCTCTCTCTCTCTCTCTCTCTTTCTCACACACACACACACACACACACACACACACACACACACACACACACACACAGTGGACGCTTGATGAAGACTGGCGTGTGTATAATTCCTTGGGAATCTATCACGCTACGGGCAGCTGCCACAACACTGCACAGCACCTTAAATAAGGGACCTGGGGAGGAAACACAGAGTGAATCAAAAGAGAAGTTTTGGCACAGAGGGTCTAATTACCCACTCCATTGTTTGCAAAGGCAGAAGGGAGAACACAGACAGCATCACCCAGATGGAGCCAAATAAGTAAATAAATAAATAAATAAATAAAAATACTACAAAGTAGCTGTATCTCCATCTGCTCTTATTTCTTTTTTAATTCTTATAAAATTCTGTCTGTCTGTCTCTCTGCCAATCTCTCGCCCCCCCCTCCTGTATGTATGCATATGTCTATATTTATATATAAGGTTTCACAGCAAAATGCATTATAGACCACTTTCAATATTTTTTGTATTTTTTCATGATGGACATTGTTGGGAGTGAGCTTTACATTTACAAGAAATATCAATGCTATATTATGATTATTACAAACCTTATTATAGAAATAGATATTAAAAAGTGTTTTCCATTATATGTCAGCTATTATTCTTTTTCAGGAACTCATTATATCCAGAATTGTTACTTGTGTACATACGGATTTATAGCATTACACACACATGTTACATGGCCAAAAGACTTGACCATCACACCTATATAAGTTTGTTGGTCTGAGAAAACCTTTCACAAGATTTTGCTGTGTGTCTGTGGGAACTTGTGCCCATTCAGTCAGCATTTGTGAGGTCAGACGCTGATGTTGGTCGAGAAGGCCTGGGTCATTCTACAGAAACGTCCACTCTTTATCTGTCCATAGGAGTCACTGGTGTTACAGATCCTCACTGGTGTTCCACATAATAACCTCAGAATAAAGTCGGTCACACCAGTGACTTCAGCTAAAAGCTTCATATGAAATCATGAGCTAAATGAGAAAATCTCTGATGACTGAAAGACACAGTGGACTCACCATGAGCTTTTCTTCATAGATCCTCAGAAAACAGGTAGAAGGAAGTCGAGTGATGTCATCAGTGTGATTTTTATTTCACACGAGTGACACGACTCCTGGGGACGACTTTCATTATAAATTTTATAATATTTATTTGGCATTTGTTTTTTTTATGTCATTAAAATCATACATTTCATAGTCATGTATAGATTATTGCAGTTAAAATTTCAGAAAAACATGTTTTTACCTCAAAATATGGCCTCAGCCTTTAGACATGACTGTGAGGATGAGCTCTTCTGTGGTGCTTGGAATTCTAAATGCTAAATTCATGACTCAGGAAGGTGCAATTGTTAAAATAACTTATTGTTTTATTTTAAAATATAAATAAATTGAAACCCTAACATGTTTTTCAAACACAATATATCTGTAAATGCTAGGGACACAAAAATGGAAGTTAGAATGATTCGCCTGGCTCACAATCGACATTCTAATTCTTCCCAGAGGTGTGGAATGAGGTTGAGGTCAGCAACCAAGTCTTTCTGAACCTTGCTTTGTGAAAGAGGCACAGACATGGAACAGAAAGTGTAACTGTATAAAATGTTTTTTGTGCTGTAGCATTAAATTTACCCTTTGCTAAAACTAACCGGCCTCAACCCTGAAAAACAGCAACAGCCCATTATCCCTCCTCTACCAAACTTTACTGTTAGCACTATGTATTCCTGTATGTAGTGTTCTTCCGGCATCTGCCAAACCCAGATTCAGTCATTAGACTGTTAGATAGTGCAGCTGATTCATCACTCCAGAGAACTCGTTTCAGCTGCTTCCGAGTCCAGTGCTTTACACCTCTCCAGCCGACACTTGGCATTGCACATAGTGATCTTAGGCTTGTGTTGATGCTCAATTAAGGAAGCCTATTTAATGAAGCTCCTGACGCAGAACTTGTGCTGAGTTTGCTTCCAAAGGCAGTCTGGGACTCTGTAGTGAGTGACACAACAGAGCATGGGCAATATAATTTTAGTTTTTTTAGCTTTCACCAGATAACTTACATTCCTGTTCAGTGCAGACAAACATGAATAGGTGCGGTCAAGATCACAGTCTATACAAGTACAAATATAAACACTGTGGGTCTTCATCTAATGGGCCAGCACTTAATCCTTAAGAGCAGATTTAATTGCATCCCACGACAATATTGTAGCTGATTGCTTTGTTTATCATTGCAGTAGTTGCTCAAGGGAGACAATATCAGAGTAGAGTAGTAACCATTGTTGTAATAGACGCATATTCGGATTAAAATAATGTATAATAGTCTTTTAGCAGCAGTTAGACCTGCAAAGATTAATCATTTTTGAGAAAGTGTGAAAGTGAAGAACCTATCATCATTTAATAAACAGAGACATGGATTTTTGTTAACAGGAATTTCAAGCATATAAGACAATGTGGACAACAGATCTCTAATCTCACTGCAGTCCCAAAACATATGCAGAAAAGTGCCGACGGAATCGGTGTTGCAAACTGTACAATAAGGTGTGGGAACCCTGCCCATTTTATTCCATAAGTATGGTGTGGAGTCGGCCCTGTGTATACATTTATAAAGAATAAATAATGAGCGAGATCCATTTCCACTTACATGCTATTTCTAATGTACAACAAGATTTATCTAATATAGAGCTGTAGATATGAGGTACTAGTCTCTGTTTACAAACCCAACGGTTAAACCATTCAGACATCGGATGTGAGGAAACTGAACTGTCCCAGGGAACTCTCCACGCCTTCATGGCAGATCTGAGTCTAAGACAGAGAAAGTAAGAGGTGCCGGAGACAGAATTTTTTTCTAAATGTTTTCTTTTATGTCTGAATATGTACAAAATTCAGAAATGAATAAATACCAGGATAGATGATCTTTAATGCTTCAGCCATCAGTGGTGCTGATCTGTTCATTTGTGTGGCCTACAGCTTCGTAGCTGAGCTGTTGTTACTCCTAGACACTTCCATTTTACAATAATAGCCCTTAAGTTGACTGTAGCAGATCTAGCAGGGCAAAGATTTCACAAACTGACGTACGGCGAAGGTGGAAACCTATGACAGCGCCACGTTCACTGAGCTCTTCAGTACCACTCTACATATTACACACACAACCTTGTATCTCTATTTTTTTGTTTTTCAGCTTTTAACATAGTTTGAAAATACCTGTTGTCCTTTACATTGTGTGTAAATTTCATGATGAATGGACCAAAAGTCATTTTTTCCAATGACTTGGAAAAAAGTCTGGTTCCATTGACTTACATTAAAAGTACAGTATGTTTTTTCCTTCTCCTGTAAAGTTTCTATTTTGGAGATACGAGGTTTTCTTCACAACAGTGATATGATGTAAACAAATTGTCAGTACACTAACCTGTGATGCCAAAATGCCAGTTCTCAAACTGAATGCATACAGTACGTTAATGTTTCTCAACGTTTATCTTTTCAAAGCACTTTCTTAAGTCATTGGGGTGAAGGAGTGGGGGGACATAAAAAAGGACTGTGAGGCTCCACGATGATGAGGCGTAACCATAGAGACAATAGGCATAGTTTTTACTTTGAAAAGCTTCCCACATCCCACTCAAGGTTACCTCACAAGGCTCTTAGCCAGCGAGAGCGAAACTGAAGATCTTCTCACATGGCTCTCCAGGCGTTCATTTACGCAACCGAGCGCAGGGGTGTCTGCTCCTGCAGACTGGAAACGCTCTGGCTAAGAATGTGGTATTGTTCTTCACTCATTTCCAGGCAAAATTGAACGTAAGAACTTTGTATTGCCACAGGAAGTCAAAGCAAACTGAGTAACAGTTTCATTTCACCCCTTAAATGGCCAGGGCCAATCAGCAGGCCCGAGATTATACACACTACTATAATCTGAGAACAGCTCAGCCAGTTTACTGTAGTTACTGAATAATAAGCCTTAGTGTGTAGTCAGTCTGGGATTGTAAGGGGGTAAAAATGTGGTACCAGCTACTACAATGAGCTGTACTGATGGGTTAGATTCTGTATTGTGACGTGGTGGGATGTTTCTGAATATGGTGGGGCCTTAAGCAACACCTTAACTGGGGACCCCAACACCTCAGTAGATATCAGTTATTATTGTTGTCAGTTACAGTTTGAAACCCCAAATAGATTGTTGTTTCCTATAGTTTTAGTCAGTCATGACAGAAAGAAAGAGACACCAATCCAAATTGTTTTCAACACATCTTCACTGTACTAAGATCATTTGATGATTTATGCCATAACAATGATTAATAGTCCTTTTTTTCTTACTAAATATCATCATATTTATCATTATTGAGGATTTTGCTAAAATATACATTCTGGAATAGGCAACAAAGTTCAATCTCAATACTGAATATGTATGATATTATTATTTCTATTAATAATTGTATTTATTTTTTTTAATATTGACATATAAAGCATGCAATGTTAAGGTAAGTGTAATTGCAGGTTTACTTTGTACACAGTTTTACACTTGAATTGCTCTATGTAAGCTTTAGCCACTTGACATTGTATATATATATATATATATATATATATATATGTATATATGTATATGTATATATATATATATATATATATATATATATGTGTGTGTGTGTGTGTGTGTGTGTGTGTAATATGTAGAGTCCGAGCGCTCGTGGAAGTTATACTCAATTATTCAATTATTCCTAAACTGTTCTAACCACATAATGTGTGCAAGAACACTTCCCCACTGCCCAAGTCATCCGCTTAATCATGCTCATGTGAGCTGCAACGCAGATTGAGTTCTAGTGTTTATGGTAATTGTAGTCCATCAGGTAACACAAACACTAAAGAAAAATACAGATGTTTGTAAACAATGGGCTCAACATGCTCAAAAGTTGTTTAATTTGCAGCTGTAATGCCAGCAACAGAATCACCTTCTGTCCTTCTTTATATGATATTTAGTCTGTTTTTTTATAATAATAAGCTGATTAACTAAAATCTTTAAAATCTTCCAAGCTTTACCTTTGGGTAGTGAACCATTTCCCTTCCCATTTAAAAATTTTTGACTGCCACCATACATGCATTACTGCTGGTGTGGGTTTCCTCACGCTCAAATATGCAGAAAAAACACTACTCAAATGCTAACAGTGCTCCCTTGTGGTATTTCAGAATTACTCAGGAGAAAATGAATTATCTGTACATTTCCTAAAATGAAAATTAAAATGCAAACCTTTAACATGCTTTCCTGTTTTTTCACAGTTAAAATGACAGTTTGTTCCACTTTTAGAAGCATTTTATGTAGTTTTAACCTTAGTGATGAAAAAAACTTTAATAGCGCCAATAATACATACTGATTTTTTGACTGATTATACAGCTCTCAGCAAGTAAACATGGTATGGGTTAAACA
The DNA here is from genome assembly GCF_904425465.1 of Colossoma macropomum. Lineage (NCBI taxonomy): Eukaryota > Metazoa > Chordata > Actinopteri > Characiformes > Serrasalmidae > Colossoma > Colossoma macropomum. The sequence goes on from NW_023494788.1 coordinate 42,337,504, forward strand.
TACGATGATTCTTTGTCTCTGGTTCACAGCGCTATTCTGATGGGAAACTATCATTCTGTGAAATTTGAGTCAGAATTTGTGTTGAAAAGTTTTGTATATCTTGGATCATTGATGTTGAGAAGCAGCCATTGACAGCACTCTCTCCACACACGATTGTAAATGATGGCCTGATCTGGTGACACATTAGTTTTGCTAATAGCAGTAATCATGGTGCTGTGAGAAAAAAAATGTGCCACAGACAACAGATGGGCTGCCTGATTAAAAAAATGCAAAAGATGCTGGAGAGCATGTTCATATTTTAGCAGAGTGACAGGAAAATGGAAGAGTATTTTCCTCTTTACTCCATAAGCCTCGACAGAGAATTGTGGCCCATCCCCCCCCAACCTTCTCCTTTCACTAGATAATTCCACTGGCACTCAAAATCCCCCCACACACACCCACGTCTAAAGCCTGCAAAAACCCACACGCTGCCATTATAAGATTCAGAGAAAACGAGCGCTTGAAACTCGGCCTCACATTCAGCGGAAAAATGCCGTCGGCCTATATTTACAATGCCATTCAGTGGCTTTGGAGATACGCATGAACGCAACCGCCGCACTCTCTCTGTCTAACTCACTGTCTTCCTCCAAAGCTTCCAAACAAAAAAAGGAGCCAGAATTACTCCTGAAATGAATGTGTGCACTGTGTGATCCTCACACCTACACACTCACCTACACACACTCACAAACACACACTCACCTACACACACTCACAAACACACACTCACCTACACACACTCACAAACACACACTCACATACACACACTCACCTACACACACTCACATACGCACACTCACCTACACACACTCACCTACACACACTCACAAACACACACTCACATACGCACACTCACAAACACACACTCACAAACACACACTCACCTACACACACTCACATACACACACTCACAAACACACACTCACATACGCACACTCACAAACACACACTCACAAACACACACTCACATACGCACACTCACCTACACACACTCACATACACACACTCACCTACACACACTCACATACGCACACTCACATACACACGCTCACCTACACACACTCACATACACACACTCACATACGCACACTCACAAACACACACTCACATACACACACTCACAAACACACACTCACCTACACACACTCACCTACACACACTCACATACACACACTCACATACGCACACTCACAAACACACACTCACATACACACATTCACATACGCACACTCACAAACACACACTCACATACACACACTCACATATGCACTCTCACATACGCACACTCACATACACACTCACATACGCACACTCACATACACACTCACATACGCACACTCACATACACACACTCACCTACACACACTCACATACACACACTCACATATGCACTCTCACTTACGCACACTCAGATATGCATGGACGCCGGCCAGCGCTGCAATATTCTATTCTCCTCCTGCGTGAGACGAGCCGCTCTTCCTGCGCTGGTGTCGACACACGAGCAGGTTAGAGTGGAGATGAGTATCCAGTCGAGTGAGGGCAGGAGATGTGTTAGTGTGTGTGTTTGTACAGTCGGATGAAAACACGCCACCGCTTCAACAGGAACGAATCCTAAGTGCCTCATCAAGGCTGGGGGCCGTACTCCTCCACTGTCAAATAAATACAAATAAATAAATAAAAGTTGAAAAGTGCAGATGCTGTCTAAAAGCATGTAAGAGATTTCAACTGATGAAAAATATTTCTTTGGTCTGTTATTTTACTTTGCTTTGAAAACAAGTCTAAAAGGTTAACATTGGACTCTCGCTTGGTCTCAGCACTGACTCATTCAGTGATTTTTGTGTGGATCATTGTTGAATGGAAATATTAACTGTTGGAAACATTGTGGACTCATGAGGTCTCGATAAAGCGACACATTTTGATTTTTTAATTTGGTTGTGAAAAAATATTTTGGTAAAGCTTTCTATGAATGTCACCTTTGTAAGCATCTATAAACACATTCATAACATGTTATAATGCATTCATAAGGCATTATAAACATGGCTATAAATATTTATGAAAATGCAATACACGTTATAGCCATGTTTATTATGCATTATGAATTGTTAACATGATACATTATAAGTACTGATCATAACAAATTATAAGAGCTCATAAGTTGTATTTGTCCGCTCTAAGTAAAGTGAAGCGTACTGTACTAAAGCCTCCTCCAGTGTTCAGAGTGAGGCTATAAGTTGAAGTATTTACTGAAGGATTTACTGAAACACTAAAACATTCACAATAAAGCACATTACAGGCTTCAAATGTCAGAGTTTAAACTAGAGCTGCCATCAGTGTTTTACCCAATGTGGGAAAGGTAATGTTCACCACCGTTAGCTTGGTATTTGTCTTTACTTTACACTCTCCAAGCTGGGACTGACTTCTTTGGCACTGACAGTATAACATGTTATTAACACTATTTATAATGCATTATATTAACAATTCATAATGTATAATAAACATGGCTATAAGGTGTAATCAATTTTTATAAATGTTTATAATCATGTTTATAATGCCATATGAATGCATTATAACATGTTATAAACGTGTTTATAGATGCTTACAAATGTGACATTCATAGAAAGTGTTACCGATATTTTTAACATTTAATTTGACATCATTTCTATCATAGTTTAACAAACCTTTGAAATTCCACCACAAACCACTGGTTGGGAAACTCTGACCTAGAAAATCAACAAAACATGTTATTAGACTGAAGTTTCAACTTTTGCATATGGATTTGTGTTTCTAACTGTTACACAGTGATATATTACACTGTGCTCAAGTGATCTATAAGCTCAGATTTAGCACAAACTGCTTTTCTAATATCCGTTATAACAAAATAGTATGCTAATATGCAAAAAAGGGATTTTTGTTTAAAACAAACCAAGGAACATATACAGAACAAAACAAGTGGAATAATTATTTTCCATTTTCATTTTTTTCCATTACCAAATGATAAAGTCACTATAGACCTAATCTCTTTATATGTACAGGGCTGATTATTTTTATTAAGTACACATCTTGAAGAAAATCTTGTTTTTCTAAAGTCTGATGTTAAATGTTTTGAAATCTTGAAAAGCTGCCAGAATTCGCTAGTCATGCTTGAACCTGCTAACACTATGCCAGTGGTCACGTTTTCAAAACAAAAGCACTGCAGTGTAGGAGGGTCTGTACGGCCAAATCCCTGTTTTGACTGGATCTGCTAGAAGGTCGATTTGATCCTGTGTTTGGCTAAAAACGTTGACCAACGATGACTGCTGAACACTGATCTGTATACACTGTAATCTAATAGGCAGGCGATACAGATGACCTTGCAGATGTGGTGTAGACCAGGCCTGGGATTTCAGAGGGATGTACAACACACAGTACCACACGAGGCTTATTGATGGAAAGCTCAGTTGTCTGATATCTCAAATGGTTGTAAAGTTATTTAAGTTTAAACACAGCATGCAGGTGGTGACGTTCAGTCTTAAATGGTTAATCAAAGAAATAATTTGACCTGAACAAAAACAGTAAACCATACGTTACATTAGCTAAAATACTGACAACAGTACATTCAGAGACTTGGACTTTGCCTTTTGGTCATTAGTATTTGCCTGCAAAGTAGAAGAAAGCATGACGACGTTTACAGTACAGTACAGTAAAATGTATCAGCAGGTAGAACTGGAACTTTCTGTGTTTGTTCGTGTCTGTCACTCTGTAACAGGCTTGGATCTGCCTTTATTGTTGGATGCACTGTGATTGTTTTTTGAATAGGCAGACGCACATCTGGACACTGCGAGTCTTTCTCCTATATATTTGTTTTCTTTCTCAAAAATGCAAAATTAGTAAATGGTTAAACTGCTTGTTACCACATTTTTTATAGTGTCTGAGATGGAAACAGTGTCTTCAAACTCCTCCTTATCCCTTCTTATCACCGTATACCAAACACTTCACCCGCAACCAACTGTCTTCCTTCACTCTCTTTGTGAGGTAGACCTCCAATCCTCTCTTCCCAGCCCAAACTACGCTCACCTCAATCCCAGTGGCCAGCTCACTCTTAGAAGCCAGGCTGATCCCAAAGCTGCTCTCGAAGCGCTTTCTTTCTGTGCCAGCTGTGCCAATGACAACACTTTGATAAAATGAACAAAAAAGAGGAGAATGCAATCAAGTATTCCGTGTGAAGTCTCCCTGACCACCTAGAATCCGTGTTCAAACGGAGCTTCGGCCCATTGGGAACAACCCCAGCCTCTGTGCCACTGCATACTTCTTCCCCCTGTCTTCACTCGTGTTCATGTTGGTTTGGTTTCAATCACAGAATAATTCAGTTCCTTATTTTTCACGTCTACAAGCCTAATGAAATCAACACACGGCACAGGATGTTATCGTTTGTTCAATGTCAGCGGCTTGACTGATTCACTTTAGTTCAGCTGCTGTACTCTATTGGTACCTAAGTAGTACCTCAGAAGCCTAATAGAAATTCTGTCCTGTTGTTTGCTCCGTCAAGTGTTCCTGACTTTTTTCCCATTTTTAACCATTGACTATTAATGGTAAATCCAATTCCTACATCCCTTTGTTTGTCTGTTGACAGGTGGCAAAACACCATGCCCACCAGATGTATGTGACCCTGAAGTTCTAGAGAAGCCAGATGATCAGCCAATAGAGGACCAATGCCAGGACATTTCCGATGCTGACCCAGACTTGCAAGACGTGCCTCCGCTGGACCCTGTAGAACCTCTACCACCCCAGGACAGCCCTGAGCTGCCACTCCCCCCACCTCCACCCCCAATTTTTGATCCTTCAACGCCGCCTCCCAACCCTCGTCCCAACCCCCCTCTAAACCCTCCCCTGAGCCCCCCTCTGTTATCCACCATCAGCCCTGCAAGGCCCACCACTCTGGCCTTGAAGACTCTGCCCCGTCCTGTCGCCACCAAGGAGAACGGTGGACCCCTGGCTCAGGATCCAGAGGAAGAGGAGAGGAAGATGATGGAGGAGGAGCTTAAGAAGTGCATTGAGGACTTCCGCAAGATCCGCATCCCCAAGCTGTTCCCCGATCGCAAGAGGACCTGGCAGAATGACCTTCTGAAGAAGTACAATGCCTGACTCTCATGCAACCAGATGCATATATATATATATATATATATATATGGTGGCAGAAGCTCATCGTTAAATTCTACATGTTCTTTACTGGTGACGTCCTTTATCAGTCACAAGAACTATTAAGCTGAGATCAAAATCTCCTCAAAGCGCTAAAACAACAAGCTTGGAGATGCAATCAAGAGAGATTGTGGAAAGACTTAAGGTAGTCAGTCTGGTTTGTGAGACAGTCTTAATTAATACTGTGAGTTTGCAAATCTTTGATGGTCCTGATTTTTATTTTTAAACCTGATGCTACTTAACAACCTTGATTTCTTACTTTCCAGAGGGGTTGGGGTTTTAGCAGGAGGGGTTGGGAAGTATGACTGACATTGTGCTGATTGTGGTCCATTCCGACTGCCATTCGCTGATTGCAAATCATCGCCGACAGCTGAGTAGATGGTAGTATCGCTGCAATGAAGCTAAATAAGGCAAATATATTTAAAGTGCTATTAAATGTCTGCATGTCTACACTGAACTGATTAAATTTGTCACAGGACCGTTGTACAGATCGTAGTCATTATGAACACTGTTCCCCGTCGCACTGTCTAACTAAACATCTTCCATTAAAACTCCATAATCCATTGATAAAAAGATGGTGCTGTCATAGAAGAATGGGCTTCGATGCATTTCTGAAAATAACACCACATTTATGTGACATTAGAATAACGTTTCAGAATGCAATCTCTTAGAGTGTGAGAGCCTGCAGTGGTTGGATCGATCACCCTTGATTTTTGTAAAATCGTTCACAGCAGAATAATTGATGCAAACTCATTATCTCACAGCAAAGCAAATGAAGGAGGCTCATTATTTCACTTCCCCAAGACTGAAAGAGGAGGCAGTAATTGGCCCAGCCATATTTGCTGCACTTTTACTAAACTAAAAATGTAGTAAATCTTGGTTATTTGATTTCACAAATGTCTTCATGTTCTTTAGCAGTCATTCTCTGAACTGGCCAACAGACACCGCCCATGCAATCTCTTTCCATTTTAATTATGGAAGTGCCATATGTCAGATTCAAAACCCTGCAGGCCTGTCCTCCACTTTCAGACACTGATTGTTGTTGTTGAGTTTCACTGAAATCGACTTCTTACTTGTACACTTTGGGTACCAACAGAAAGGTGTTGATCTGCCGACCACCACGTAGTAAGAAACAGTCAGCTGTTCCTCACTGTTGGAGAAGAGGAACTTAAGGTTAAGAGCCACAGGCAAGCTTCAAGCTCAGTGCAGGAGGACCACCCCCAGGAGAAGGCTGCTCACTAACTCAGAAGTACTGAAAAGAACTCCTTTCAAGGCTGGCGGAGAGGCACATTCTGATTCCTTTCCAAGCGCCTCAGAGAACGTGAACTTTCCCATCTCTGACAGTCAATCAATTGCAAGATCCACTGTGCTTCTCCGATACTGCAACTCATCAGTAACTATTGCCTCATCAGCTTGTTTCTTCCATGACAGGCATCAAGCACCGGTTTGTATTAGTATGCTGGCTGGTCTCCCAGCGCAAAACTGGGTCATTAGAGAAAAGTACCATCTATCAGCGGTCGGCTTCAGAAGAACAGCATTGAGCAAGTTTCACACACACAATCAATAATGCACAGTCAAAGACCAACACTGTATGTATATGAGCCCCACACACCTTCACAAACTGTACATACAAGCAATAATCAGCTTATTGATTTTTTTCATTCCTTTCTGTACATTCAATTAGTGGACTGCCCTGAACTGCAGGGCTTTCTTAAACTATAGCGCAAAGCTTCCTAGCACAGCCTTCAGGAATGCCTGTTCATGTGTACATGTACACGCACTTTAAATCACTTCAATTTTATTTGTGTAACTTTTTTATAATAGACTTGCCAAAGCAGCTATACAGAAATCCAGGCCCAGACCTGTCAATGAATAGTTTGGTGAAAAATCGAATTTACACATTGTCCACGTAGCCCAGATGTAGTCGATCAGCCAAGACATGTTTAGTGTCTAAATTTTGCTTCTTTACTTCAGCACTGTAGCTACGAGGCTAACATTTCTAACAAACACTTATAATCAACAGTCACCGAAATCGTTTCCATAAATACATCCCCAAAACTTCTCTCAGCCTGCTCAAACCACACCAGCTCTTTATTAAGGTTATGCACATTTGATGATGTGGTTTAGGAGCCCCTTACACTGTAGACTGGGGCTCGATTCCTGGCCTGGGCAAGCACATCACAGTATATCATTAAGAGTCCTTTGGCAAGACTCCTAATGCTACATTCACCTACATCTGTATTATGATTAAATCGTAAGTCACTCTGTTTAAGGCTGCCTACCAAATGCATAAATGTGAAAAGTAAATAGAGAACAGAGCACAAATGGCTGTTTTTAGCTACACAGTGAAGTTTTGTTCATTATTATAGATCACAGTAAATCAAAACCACATCATTAAGTCTGTGCAACCCTAACAAACACCTGGAATTGCCCTTGAGCAAGACACCTACCCCCCAACTGCTCCCCGGGTGCCGTGGATAGGGCTGCCCACCAATCCAGGCAAGTGTGCTCACTGCCCCCTAGTGTGCGTGTTCCCTAGTGTGTATGTGGTGTTTCACTGCACGGATGGGTTAAATGCAGAGGTGAGATTTCCCTGTTGTGGGACTAATAAGGGTTAATTATTAATTTCAAAGCAAAATTTGGAAACCCAAAATGTCTTGGTTGAGTGACTACACCTGAGGTAAGTGGAAATTTGTGTAAGTTTGATTTTTCTCTTAAATATTCCTTTAATGAGCAAACTGAGAGAGACAGTGGCAGGAAAAAAATCTTCTTCCACAAATCCTTGGGGATCTTTTCCTGCCACTGCCTCCCTCAGCTGGCACAAAAGGACAAAAAAGGTTCAAAAGGAGAACCTATCCTGCTCTAGTCAACACCGAGCAGTGGGATTAGGATTCATTACACGTACCTCTCACCTGGATCAGGCGCACAGAGTGCTGAAGTACACGGAAAAAAAACATAGAGTGGGTAGGCATCACTGTGAGGTCCATCGCCCAGCCTCGAGCCTTCAAACACCAACGGTAACAAAGTCAAGAAATCCATCAGATGAGCAGTGACTGCTGAGTCAGGGTCTTTTGAACTGACTACAGAGAATTCACTTTGTTTTTTTTTCTTTTTTTTTGCTGACACCGAGCATCAGAAACCTTCAGAAGTCCGCAAACTATTTGCATCTAATTGTTCTGCGGCGTGTCATCTTAAAATTCACCAGCCAAGTCAGTTCTTGGATTGCGTCTTAGATCTTTCGAAGCGGGAACTCATTTGTACCTCAGAAGCTGCCCACTTTTTGCGAGAACTTTTTCAGATCACAAAACTTCTGTGGCTCACGTACTAGCATATTCCCTATCATTAGGGATCTAACGAGACCCCTCGGGGTCCAAACCGTGTTTCATGTCACTCCGAGACCAATTACACGTCTTGGCGTACATAATGTGAGATGACTGCGGTCATGATTTGCTACAAATAGATACAAGATAAGGCAGAAACTTTGACGGTTACAAATTATATCTCTCCATTAGACGATGACGCAACGGCAGTCTTTACTATCGAATCAGCACGTTTAATCAGCGGCCCTGGAATATTAATTCCTAGAAATGATGAGACAGTGACAGACTACATCCCAGTCCAGTACAGAGGAATGGAACAGTCAGGGTTAATGTTTTTGTGGGGGGGTTAAAATCCACAAATTGTATGAATCTGATTGTGAATTATGTGTAACAAACCACCCCACCCTCCAAAGAAGGGACCACAGTCTGGTGGCTGTATAAATAAGGTTCCTAGACCTTGGCACTCATGGGAGAGAGAGAGAGACTGAGAGAGAGAGAGAGAGAGAGAGAGAGAGAGAGAGAGAGGGAGAGAGAGAGAGAGAGAGAGAGAGGAGAGAGAGAGAGAGAGAGAGAGAGAGAGAGAGAGAGCTGGGATCCAGTATAATGAGGAAGACTCTCCTTTTCACAGCATCACCAGTTCCATTTGCATCATTAAAACCTGCTCTCTAATCCTGAGCTGCTACTTTAATCTCCTATTTCTGCTCTCTCTCTCCCCCTCTTACCTCATCAATCAGTCCCCTCCGTCGGGACCAAGCGTTCCCTCTCGCGCACGCATACACAAACTCCACTGAATAAGCCTTTATTTTGCAATCTATCTCATAAAAGAAATATGAAGCACATTTTCTATCTGTGGCAATGCTGCACAGACAGCGCATCGATTCAGGGTTTGCAGCAGACGGGCCGGGCTTTCAAAACCAGAGAACCGAATCAAACTATTCTGCTGAAATTTTAACACAGCGGTGGTGTCGTCTGCCAGTTATAATCCTAACTGCCACTCATTTTAATGTTATGTCGCTCTGCAGCTTCGCAGAATGAACATTTGCTTGAAAGCACTGAAGAAAACTCTCTTGCTGTAATCCTTTCCTGTTTCATTGGGCGAATCCTTTTTTTCTTCTTTTGCTTTATGAATAGCAATGAGTCCCCTACTGACTTACAGTGTTCGGCAGGCAATGCCATCTGCCGTCGGCGCTGCGGCCTGGGTTGTAGAGCATGACTTTAATGGGCTTTAATCTTCAGAGCAGCAGCCAACACCAAATGGCTTTAGCCCTGGCACCGGACACTCGAGCGGGGCTGCGCTCAGGGAGGCCGCGGAGGTCACTGAGGCCTGACGGAAAGCCAGCAGATATCATCTTTGCAGGGACGTGTACAAATGTGCCTCTTCATTTCACGCTGAATTCCTCTTCTGGACCTGCTTTACCTTTTCGATTTGCTCAAAGGTTTTCGGAAATTAGCAAGAAAGGCAAATATTTGGGTTCTGTTACAAAAAATCACTCTTATTTGACGCTATGACTGCCATATTATGACGATGAGTGAGAACAATGAAATATGTCACTTAAGAAAGAAAACTGCTTTGGCTAATGTGGAAATATAAGGAAATACATCATTGAAAACATTTAAGCCTGTTTTGAAATCACTCATGAAATAAAACTGCTTTTGCGAATGCAGTTATTTCTGACTGTGAGCAAAAAGAATCAAATACACAATGTAAAATATGCTTAAGTGAATTCAGTGTTTTAAAATCACTTAGTTCACAAATTGCAAGCAAGCTCTATACTGTTATAAGATGTTTGACAGAAAAATGATGAAATACATCACTAAAAAACACACTTAAGTGATGAGAGAAAAGTGCTTTTGTGAACGCCTGCAGTTATTTATCACTTTCAGATATTAAAAAAAAAAACACCGCATAAATTAACACACTTTATTTTAACCATATGGAGAAAAAGGACATACATCATATTAAAACATGCTTAAGTGAATTTAGATGATCTGCTATAAATTCAACTCAGGAAAGAAAACTGCTTTGGTGAATGTGTGCACTTATTTGTGAGTCTGAGCAAAAATAATTCAATCTATCAATTAAAACATGCATAAATTAATTTGTCCAGTATAATTTAAAATAACAGTTTGTGTAAATTGACAGTTATTTATGAACAAAACATGTCACTTAAAACACGCATGTGAATTTAGGTGGTTCGTTTTAAATAACATACTTAAGACATTGCAAGAAAACCACCGTGTGGCAAGAGTTATTAGAACCATGAGTTCTAAATAGAACATTTCATGCTTAAATGGTTCTTTGCGTGGTGAAATGTTGTGTATATAAAAAGTTGTATATAAAAAATATATGTTACAAGCTTGACATTGTAACAATAGCAGAGCCCTTTTAGGTGCTAAATAGAACCAAAAGGTTCTATATCGAACCCTACACAATATTTCACCATGTAAAGAACTATTTAAGCTTGAAGTGGTCCGACAGAAAACTAATGGTCCTGAATATAACCCTTATCTTATTTAAGAACCTTTGAAGAACCATCTTTTTAAGAGCGTAGGTGGTCTGTTTTAAAAAGAAGAATGAAAGAAGATGAAATACATACAACGTATTTAAGTGAATGTCCATGGTCTGCTTTAAAATAGATCATGAAAGGAAACAGCTTTTATGTATTTTTTCAGTTATTTGTAGCTGTGAGCAAAAATAATTAACTATACCAAACTTAAAACATGCTCATTTAAATGTAGTAATCAATTTTAAAACTACTGATTGATGACATTGTAAGAAAGTAGTTCTGTAGGAATTTGCAACTGTGAGCAAAAAGAATTAAACAGATCTCTTACAACATGCTTAAGTGAATTTAACTTTCTTTGTGAGCAAGAAAAATCAAATACGTGACTTAAAACATGCTTAAGCGAGTCTAAGTGGTCTGATTTATTTGTAAATGCGCAAGAACATTAAAATATATAAAATATATCACTTTAAACCTGCCTAAATGTCCTAATGCATATAATATGAAGACCGCAAACAACTGCTGTTGTGTACACAGAGTGAAACGGACCATTATATGGTATAAACAAAGCATGTTTGGCAGCAGGTCAGCTGATGTTGACCTTCATCTTGATGTGCTGTTCAGTTTCTTGTGGATCATCAGTAAACAGCGTCCGCCCCCTTCAAACCTGAGCCTTCTATTCAAGCTTTCACCGTTCATTCTCATTTCATTTCATCGTACGTGGGTGTCGTCAGGTGAGAGAGACAGAGAGAAAGACAGAGAAACAGGGAGGCTTATGTAAATTATACTGAAAAAATACCCTGATAATCCCAATAAATTAGTGGAAAACATTTACTTTGAGACTAGCTGAGAACCAAATCTCCCCGGGCAACTTCAAGAAAGCTTTTAGACAGAAATTGGCCATTAATCTTACGGCCACAGGGCTCCCTACTTAATGACTGCTTTAAACGGAGCCAAATCTCACTCCTTCGTCCCTTGTTACCTGCTGCCTCCATCAATAATACAACAAAGAAGTGCCCACACACACCCACACACACCCTTCCTGCACTGGTGTGTAAACTTCTCCCTTTGATGCGAAAACAGAAGGATTCACTGCCGGCACATAAATAAAGTGGATCATGCATTTCTCACTCGCGTATGTGCGGGACATGGGGGTTATACATCACCTCCTACAAGTCGAAACACAGAGAGGCCCATAAGGAGCAGCCGCTTCGCTCAGCTACAGGCTTTATGTTAAGATTAAGAGACGGCTGAACAACCATGCACTGCTTAAGAAAGTATATCAAGGGCAAATCCATACAGCAAGTCTAGACACCAAGAAAAAAGGGAAACCAGCAATGGAACAAGAAATACATTCTATACTGCATACACACCATCAGGCAGAACATTCTGACCACCTCCTTGTTTCTGCGCTTATTGTCCATTTTATCAGCTCCACTTACTATATAGGTGCACTTTGTAGTTCTACAGTTACAGACTGTAGTCCATCTGTTTCTCTGATACTTTGTTAGCCCCCTTTTACCCTGTTCTTCAGTGGTCAGGACCCCCATGGACCCTCACAGAGCAGGTACTGTTTGGGTGGTGGATCATTCTCAGCACTGCAGTAACACTGACGTGGTGGTGGTGTGTTAGTGTGTGTTGTGCTGGTCTGAGTGGATCAGACACCACAGTGTGTATAACAGCTAAATCTAACACCAGGTTTTTCAGCATTTTGTGTGTTTACCCTTTGCCTTTATTACAGCTTTCATTATTTTTAACATGAGACTTCCTTTCTGCTTTTTTCAAGAATTCTACAGGGATGTTTTTCCACATTTTCTCCAAAGTTCAGTCTTAGACGCTGGTTAAATTCTGCTGCTTCTCACGATCCAAGTAATCCCAAACACATTCAATAATGCTGAGGTCTGGACTCTGAGGTGGCCAGTCCAGTCCACCAAACACCTGCAGCATCTTTGTTTAATAGGTACATCTTGATTTTCTCAGCAGGGCGCTTGGGGTTGGTATCCTGCTGTAGATGAATTTCTTCCCAGTCGAACGTTTTCCAGAGTGTATTGCATGTATTAACCCTTGTGTGGTGTTCAGGTCTGTGGGACCCATTTTCAGTGTTTACCAAAAAAAAATGATGATATTTATTATTATTTCAGCCTCAGATTCTTGGCCTTTGCTCATTTTCTGTGAAGAACATATAAAATAACCCATTTTCAGTGTCTTCACTCTGTTCACCCCCCACACATTTATATTACACATGTGGTGTGGAGGTGCTGTGTCCTTCACTCTGTTCTCCTCCTACATTACCTGCTGTTAGTGTGTGTGTGTCTGTGTGTGTGTGTGCGTGTATATGTATGTGTGTGTGTGTGTGTGTGTGTGTGTGTGTGTTTGTGTGTGTGTGTGTGTGTGTGTGTGTGAGGGTGGGCAACATCGACAAGCTGCTGACTGGCTACAGCTGCTAAAGGAGAACCCTACGCTGGACACTTTTTAAACATCTGGTATTTTTATATAAATTGTTCTGGCTGTATAGATTTAAAGAACAATAATGTGGTGGATCCAGCAGACCACTGAGTAACAAACACATCAAGGGTTAAAATTAGTTTAAATCAGCATTTATGATGCCTTCAGTTAAAAACAAAGCAGATGTTGTTGTTCATCCCCAGACTTGTACTGAACCTCCACCATGCTTGAGTGTTCTTAGACGATTCAAGGGATCCTTCATTGCTTCGGTGGTGTAAATACTGCCTTTTACTGCTTTCATCAGTTCATAAAAACCCACTCCACATCTCTGATGTTCAGTTCTGGAGTTCTAGTGCAAATGTTCTTTTTTCAGTAATGACTTCTTCACAGCTACACATCTTTTCTCACAGTGGAAGGATGGACAGAAACATCTGTGGATGTTTCTCAGATCTGAAGCAGCTTGATTTTCTCCTCTCTCTTGAAGATGAAAGCTTCAAGTGCTGTTTATCTGATGGGAACAGCTTTGATGGTCTACTAGTCCCATTTTTGTCTGCATCTTTTAGTAATTTTTTGAACTACTTTTATTTTCCTTTTACTTTCTTATTCCCTGTGCAAGTCGAACGTATCTAATCTCCTCAGAAATACACTCCTTTAGCTACTTTAGCAGGGGTCCTGACCATTGATGAACAGGTTAAAGAGGGTCTTACACGTTATGCAGAGAAACAGATGGACTACAGTCCATAATTGTAGAACTATAATGTGGTAATAAGACAATATGGTACAACATGGCACCTGTGGGGTAAGTGGACCTGATAAAATGGACAGTGAATGTAGATACAGTGTCTAACAAAGTGGCCACACTTAATTTATCAGCACTTCTAGTTTTAAAGTATTATAGTATTATAGTATAACAGTATAAATTACAACCCACTGTAGTTTCCTGGGTGAACACAGTACTTGCACTAAAAGTTTTATGTTTAGCTTTATGTATTGACGTCACATGTTGACTCAATATTTAGGTCTCAAATGCAATACCAACATTATTCAGATGAAGATATGATGACAACAGTAGATAGTTCACTTTAAATGATTTACAATCACTTTAAAATGCACATTTCCACCATTCTAATCCCCCAAAACGTACATAGTGTGGTTTAAATAGTAAAATGTGTCTAACTGTGCCGAGTCATATCAGTGAAAAACACAGAAAGCAAACATACTAATATAAACCGGATACTTGGCTGACATATAAAGAAGCATCTCCTCTCTCTCTCTTTCTTGCACACACCCTTTGTCAGTGTTGCATTCTTTATGATAGATGAGTTGGTGCAGCATCTGCTGCGTCCAGGATGTTCCTGCAAGTCAGCAATGGGTTCGCAGCCAAACTCATCATTTATAACCTCCTGCAGATCAGCTTCTTAGATCTTGTAAGTGGGATCAGCTGATAAAACGCACTAAGAATGACAATAAAGTTGTAAATCTTTATCTTTGACACAACTGCAAAGTAAGAGATATAGGATGCCTCTATGTGGGGGCAGTTACCATCCCCAAACACACTGAGAGGCCCAACACATACCCTTCCAGCAGCTGGAATCCAGAACACCATGATAAGTTGAAGAATCTCAGCTGGATGGTCATCTCTCTGGCAGTGACCACCGAGCAGCACTCACGGACTGCGGTGGTGTGTGACCATTATGTTCTTATGAACTCACAGCCTCCTCTTGTTTGTGTGAGTGAAGCCTAATAAAGTAAAAGACTGTCTAAATGTCCAAACACATCCAAATTCCTTTTCTTAATTAGAAAGTTCATTGACTTCTTTTAATTACTCTAATTGCACACGCACAGCTTGTATAATGTTTATAGAAAAACTGTGCCGATAGAATGGGACACTGTGGAGAAGGCCTAATGATTTCTGAGAACTGTGTCTGTAATTGTGGTTCATATGTATTTAATAGAATAATCATGCTTGCTGTATTTAAACCCTAAAAGTATTGCAGAGCTACTCTTATCACAGTGTTAGTTTTGGTTGGAAACAAAAGGGTTGAAATCCTGAAACACACACTGAAAATGATCCAATCAGGATTTTTTGTTCTATGGCTTCTGAATAGATATGGTCAAACTAGCTCTCCCATTGGTTGGGCCTTCAGGAGCTGAACAGAAAGCATTGCACATTAGATTAATTATCAACATAATTAGGAACTGAAAGAGGCAACAATCAATCATTTAGATTTCCAAATTGCAAGTAAGTTTCCCAAATGATTGAAGGCACATATTGAAGGCATTTGAATGTATTAAGCTCTAGATAGTCTAACCAGGTTTCAGTCAGCTGTTAGAAATGCAAAACATTGGCAGCAGCTCTAATCCAGGGCTGTTTACTGAAAGAGTCTCTGTAAAACTGTTGCATACAGGGCAAAATATATGATGATGTCTGTTATAAGCTTTAAATAAAACATGGAATGACTTTTAGATGCTTCAAGTGGCTGTTTTTAATCAAGAATGGCTATAAATCCAGCCATGTTGGTGAGAATCATCATTAGCTAATATACTTTTAGAATATCACAGGGACACTAACAGAAATAAATATTGTCGTTATTGTTTTGCCATTTCTGGGTTGAATTAAAGGCGTAGCTGTAATAGTCATGGTTCCCCACTGACATGATCCTAAGGTCATCATGCTCCACGCCAAGCATCAGCTAAAGGAGCACAGAGTTCCCCAGCTTTGAGCTGCAGAGCAGTGAAACTGAGTTTACTCTGGAGTGATGGAGCTCCATCAGTTACCTCAGGGATGAGTTGGAGTGACTGAATGGAGTCAAATCCTCACAGCAGTTTCAACATCTAATAAAAAGTCTTTCCAAAAGCTTTTATTAATGTTTTGCACCACTGGAAACACTATTTTGGCAGTAAAAGTGACTGTTGTGAAACGAACTGCTCTTTTGCACCTTTGTGTCTTTGCAAATGCGTTTATAGGAGTTTCATATATATTAGGAGGAAATTATTATAATGAGGCACATATTCCAGTTTAGCCCCTGTGAGACTTAATTTGGAAACTAACTTGACTGCAGTTGTTTGTACAGACACATTTGTCAACACTCTTGATGTGATGAAAAAAAAAAAACTTTAAATAATTTTTGTGTACCTGTGTCTTCTGTATGTGCTGTGGCAGTAATGCTGTCACAGCTATTCATTGATGCACTACATGTATCTAAGATGTTAAGCTCAAAATCATACAGTTCAAAAACAAACAAACAGGCATGCAGTGAAATTAAAACAGTCCTGTTTAAGTGATGTTTAGATTCAACAGGACTGGCAGTAATCAAGCTTGGGTGTGTAAGTTTAATAGTTTAATTGATCCCAATTATCAACTAAATTTGTTTAACTGGTTGTTTAAGTAACTAAGGGAGCTATTACTTTTTCACACGGGGCGAGTTGGTGATGGATAACATTTTTTCTTTAATAAATGAAATGTTCATTTAAAAACTGTGTTTTATGTTTACTCAGGTTGGCTTTATCTTCACTGTAAAAACAGGATGTGATGTTTTTAAAAAGTAAATAACCTGGTTGAGTTTACTGAACTTCTATTAGTAGCAGTATAACTGTGTAAATAGTAGTACAATAATCTGTGCTTTACATTCTGTTAACTTATTAAGAACTCAAAATGTTAGAATATTGAATCATTTTTACATTAAATTTAGTTTAAAACACTTAAGTGTGGCAAATATGCAAAAATATAAGTAATCAGGAGGAGCGAGTACTTTTGTTTTATGTTGAAATAATGTCTTATTTTCTCAAAATAATTTTGTAGGATGTTGAAATAATCACATACTTCCTTGACAGGTAATAATAAGTCAAAATAGTCAAACTGTTGTGAAAATAAATCGTTATTTCAGCCTAATGAGTCGGTGGTTTGAACCTGAAACAGAAGGATACAAAGTTTATTTTGTCCTGTTTGCTGGAAATGGGCTTCACCATGTGAGACAAACATGTGGTTGTACTGTGCTGGTCATTTGTTAATTACCGAGTTGTGCCTGTGTTCATTTGCATGGAAGTTATTGGTTGAAAACCCACCAGATTGGTCACCTCCAACAGCACAAAGTGTAATTAGAGCCTCACTTAGTAAGTCTGCCCCCTAGTCTACTTTCACAGTGATCATCCTTTCACTCTTGGATGTGTTGTAGTGGAAAGCCGAACCAAGGAATGTGTACAACGGCAGTTTGACACTGTAAAGCGATATGAATGTTGTCTCCTATAGGTTGATGTTAGAGGAAGGATATGGTGGTGGTGCGGTACCACATCAAAGGGAATCTGCTAGCATGCTGGGTGGCACTCCGGGTTCCTTTTCAGTACCATGGACAGTGGTCGAATGGCAGTCAGTACTATTTATAGTGGGAAACGCACCCAAAGCATGATCGCTCACATTCTTAGCTCCCCAGGTGTTTCACAGCAGCCTCAAAAGGGAGATCACTGAAGGCTGACATTAACTTCCCCTGAATTCATTCAAATTAGCCCCCCCAGAGTAGCTGAGACACGTGCATGTCCATGTTGGGAATAGATCTGCATGTGAAACTGCTTTCAGTGTGCTAATACACACTATAATGCCAAAAGTATTTGCTCGTCTGCCTTCACATGCATATGAACTTGAGTGACATCCCATTTATAGGGTTTAATATGATGTCGGCCCACCCTTTGCAGCTATAACAGCTTCAACTCTTCTGGGAAGCCTTTCCACAAGGTTTAGAAGTGTTTATGGGAATTTTTTACCATTCTTCCAGAAGCGCATTTATGAGGTCAGACACTGATGTTGGGCGAGAAGGCCTGGCTCGCAGTCTCCGCTCTAATTCATCCCAAAGGTGTTCTATCGGGTTGAGGTCAGGACTCTGTGCAGGCCAGTCAAGTTCTTCCACACCAAACTCGCTCATCCATGTCTTTATGGACCTTGCTTTGTGCACTGGTGCGCCGTCATGTTGGAACAGGAAGGGGCCGTCCCCAAACTGTCCCCACAAAGTTGGGAGCATGAAATTGTCCAAAATCTCTTGCTGAAGCATTAAGAGCTCCTTTCACTGGAACTAAGGGGCCGAGCCCAACTCCTGAAGAACAACCCCACACCATAATCCCCCCTCCACCAAACTTTACACTTGGCACAATGCAGTCAGGCAAGTACCGTCTCCTGGCAACCACCAAACTCAGACTCGTCCATCGGATTGCCAGACGGAGAAGCGTGATTGGTCACTCCAGAGAACACGTCTCCACTGCTCCAGAGTCCAGTGGCGGCGCTTTACACCACTGCATTGCGCTTGGTGATGTAAGGCTTGGATGCAGCTGCTCGGCCATGGAAACCCATTCCATGAAGCTCTCTACGCTGTTCTTGAGCTGATCTGAAGGCCACATGAAGTTTGGAGGTCTGTAGCGATTGACTCTGCAGAAAGTTGGCGACCTCTGTGCACTATGCGCCTCAGCATCCGCTGACCCCGCTCTGTCATTTTACGTGGCCGACCACTTTGTGGCTAAGTTGCTGTCGTTCCCAATCGCTTCCACTTTGTTATAATCCCACTGACAGTTGACTGTGGAATATTTAGTAGTGAGGAAATTTCACGACTGGACTTGTTGCACAAGTGGCATCCGATCACGGTACCACGCTGGAACTCACTGAGCTCCTGAGAGCCCCATTCTTTCACTAATGTCTGTAGAAGCAGTCTGCAGGCCTAGGGGCCTGGCTTTATACACCTGTGGCCATGGAAGTGATTGGAACACCTGAATTCAATGATCTGGATGGGTGAGTGAATACTTAATATAGTGTATTTTCTATCTCTATATAAGAGAAGCACCATGCTACCCATATTGTTGGATGCACTGTGATAGTTTCTGAGTGAGCATGGACCCCCTTTCAGAACGGATTATGTGCTTATCTTAGTGTTAAGATAATATTCCTTTGCATTTATTTGCTTTTTCAAAATGCTAAACATAATAGATTCATTTTAGCTTTGTTAAGTCACATTATTAATATATCACAGTAAAATTGACATCATTATGTTACTGAAGTACGTTCATTAATGATTCATATATTTCTTTCTTTACTATGAACAGTAATGCAGATGCCAAAACTGCTGTGAACACCGGCTCCTCCTTCTCTCTCGCTCTTACTTTTCAGTGAAAGAAAGAAATATTTTATAGATTTTTCTCATGGATCTCCAAAACTCATGAATAAAATCATTCCTAAGCTCTTGACTTCTAATCTCTGTCAGCATTTTTGTTTTGGCCTGAAAGGCAGAATCCTCCACAGACCCTCACAACAAGCCCTCCAATTATGTCAGTTAATAGAATGTGTAAGTGTAAAGTGTAGAAAAGCACCACTCGGACTCAATACAAGCCATCTAATAGACTTATTTAGGCTGTTGAACAAGCTTGATAAGGGAAATACTCTAAATCCACTGATAGGAGAGGCCCCGTCATACAGATAAGGACAATTAAAAACTCTCTGGAGTTCATTAAAGTCATAAATTAAACACAAATAAATCTATGTTGAATAATAAGTTGTTAAATGTTGTTTTAAAGAAAGTTCTAAAAATGCCATAGGAGCATCTCTAACCTCTCCGCTCATTAAGAATGTGAAGATGTATGAATACGCATGATTACCCAATTGTAAATGCCTTCTAGCTGCCCCGTTTCTAAACCCCACCCCTTCTGCACACTACACTGGGCGCGATTCATAAAGCTCAGTGGTAACAGCGCCACGTCATACACAATGTGTGTCCTGGTAAATAAGAACTACTCATAAAGCCACTGTGGTGCTGATTAGCGCAACGGTGTCTTTTAATGCTGTGGTATTTTCATCTGTGTGCTCGTCAGCTAATCAGAACCAACATGTAAATGAGCTCATACATATTAAAGACCCACACCAAGTGAAGCTCTGGTTGATGCCAGAAGAAACAAAACCAAAGAAACAAAGAAAGAACAGAGATATGAATTTTAAAGGAAGAAGTTCTGACAAATAACAGTAACCTGTTTGATAAAGATACTTTTAACTTGAATCAAGAAACAAATTTGCTTTGTTAAAAAAATATGTTTATAAAAAGCACGTGTGTGAAATCTTAAAAATCCTAAATCTTAAAATTCAATTATTAATTTAATTATTATACAATGAATAAATAATTGTAGGAATTATATTTTAGCATGTAAGACCTCAATTTCTCAATTAAATAATAATAATGATAATTTTAAAATTCATTATAAGTATCATCATTTTATTAGCACAAATGAAAGTTAAATATTTTTTACAATTAAAAATTATGCTAAAGTTCTATTTACTATGATAAGCTGTTTTAGATTTTATTTTCTGTTTTTCTTGATCTCAAAAATTCAGTTTACATGTGAAAATTTAATTTCAACTATTAAATATTTAATTCTCTATATCAGGAACTTGATTTGCACATGTGAAAATTAAATATTTAATAGAAAATGTGTTTTTGCCAGCAAATATGTTACATTAATTATAAATTCTTCTGTACAATGTATTGTAAATTTAAAAACTTGATTTGAGTCTTTATCCTCTAAACTTGCCTCAGTCTGTGAGCTGGAATTGCTGGTGGTTTAGCCTTTGTGCTAAGCTAATGTTAGCCTCTAGTGCTACAAGGAAAGAAACAAAAAGTTCCTCAAGCACATTCTCTCATGTTGAATAATAAACTGTTATTATATTAATAAATATCTTTATTTATAAAGGGTTCGGCGTCCAAGCCGAGTCCCACAGTGTGGGAGTCCAAGCTGAATAAATGATTTTTCTGGTAATATTCTGTAAGACACAGTGTGTAATTATGAGAGTGAGAAACAGACGTTTGGACCTGCTGACAGTAAAATGTGCACCTGTCGGGAATTAATACATATCACACATTGGCATATTACTTAAATTACAGGTCACTCAGAGGGGAACCCTCAGGCTTTCTAGGCCTTCAGAAAAGCTCTAATGAATTCTGAGAACTAATGAACAGGTTATAAAAAATCAGGTTTGGTTCTGTGTTTCTTCCCGACCCTCCCAAGTATCGTATAGATCTGTTCAGTTCCATCAGCAGCACAACTGATTTAATTAATTAACGGACTGATCAGCCAAACTAGTACTGGATGACTGGATTGGGTAACTACAGATAATACTGGGCTGGAAATTTGGAAATATAAGCAAAGACATTAAGACACATAAAATCATTAGTTTCTTTGAAAACATTATTTGTATTTGTTCTAATAATAGTGTTTAAATTAGAATATAAGTTTCTTGAGTGCCTGAAACTTTTGCACAATGTTGTATATGTTAAAGCACCATTAAAACCAAAATTAAAACCATATTCTACTAAAATAGCACAGGAGCATTCATAAACCTTAACACTCATTAAGAATGCAAAGATCTATGAATATGCATGATTATACAGATTGTAAATACCCCCTGGCCTCCCAGTTTCCAACCCCACCTCTTCCCTTCAATGCCAAGGATGCAGTAGTGATGCACAACTTTGGGTTTTCACCTCAACTCAACCCAATTTTAACCAAGACAGAACCAGCTCCAGGATAAAGTGGAGATTAAACCATCCAAACCTAGTTTACCCCATTTTTAAGGAGCTACAAAGTTTATATGTAGTGATATAATCAAAATTCATCAGGTAGCTTGACAAATGATTACAGCTGACTAACGTTTCAACATGTTTATGTTCTAAGAAAATCATTACTGTAGGAAAAAGAAACAATTTCCAAATTCTTCTTTAATTCTTTGAAACTTTTCATTCCAGGGCAGGTGGGTGTTCTCGTGTTCCTCTTGTTTACAGGGCTGTTGGCTTTGTATTCGACAGCTAAAGGTGTTTTTACCTTTGGTAAATGGGAAATTCAGCCTTCTATGTTTGAACAGACTGAGCATAACAGAAATACATAACATTAATAATCAGATAATAAACTACCAAACAGATCATCACTAATTAAATGTTGAACCATAAGTTGAACAACTATTTCTAAATGCTGAACAGTGCTACGGAAAGCTAAGCAGAGCTGATTGTGCTAGCACTAGCTTAGCAGGCTAATAACTTAGCTCAACACACCACAGAACAAGTTAGATTCCGTCTTCACTATTATACCAGTCGCTTGACTTCACTTGCCAAGATTTTAATCTTTATCCTCTAAACTTGCGGATATCGAACTTTCGGTCTAATGTGCAAGTCTTAGTCTTGGTCTGCTCACTAAGCTAATGCTAGTCTCTGATGCAACCTGGACTGTATAATGGAACAAGATTTGCATGGTTAACTGCTCAACACACAAAACACTTTACTGCCCCAAACTTCAGGTTTTAGCCCTCAGTTTTTGTCAGTGAAGCTTTAGTAAGCCAGAGATTAACCTTTGTTGTGAAGCATTAGCTTCTGGTGCAGTGTGATGAGCTTTATCTGCTACCAGGACATTCATACACCAGATATTTATTAAATACACGTGAAATGTTAATTTGACACTGTCATATTTGTAAATATCACCTTCACTTATTTAATTTAGCTAACTGTGAACTGCACAATCTAAACATTTCACACATTAATTTATTACACATTAATTTAGCTCGCTACATTAGAGCATAGAGTTTCCAGCCAACATGTCTCGATCCTCTCATTAGCTTATTTTAGTATATTAGGCTGTGATTGAGGTTAAGCTCACTCACAAACAATACAAAATGAAGCTGCTATGTAGAGCCCCCAACATAACCTGTTCAGATGTACCAGAAAAGTGTTTTTTAATAGAAAAATGTGAACTCTGTTTAAACACCATTTAAATAACAATCTGTATAATCATAATAAGCCATTTAGTTGACTACTTAAAAGTTTTTGAGTGCAAGGGGTCTTTAATGTCTGAGGAAGGATACAAGTGCAGGATAGACATTTTATTTTATAAAGCGTTTTTCAAAACTCAGAGTAATCCAAGACATCATGAAAGTCACAGAACAGGAATGGGCAACATATCCAAGAAACAAAGACGAGGGAAAAACAACACTTTATTTGGATGGTCCACTGTAGATGCTTTGTAAATGCTCAGTATATCTTTAAGTAACATTTAACTAAATTTCCATTAAATGCAACTGAACTTCAAGTTCAGTATGAAAGATTTTATTAAATCTATTACTAATCCTAACCCGACCCTAATCTTAAGGCAAAACCCACACCTACTCCTAGCCCTAACTCTAACCATAATGTTGTTGATAATCAACTGAATGTCACCAAAAAGATTTTAGTATCTGTAGAGCATCTATTGGGGACAATCCAAATAAAGTGTGACCAAAGCATAGAACTATGACTTGTTCAGAAATGCTCAGCAAACTATGTCAAAACCATACAAACCTAAACACAAATGAATGGGCCTAAATGTGGAGACCCACAGGTGTAAGCAGTGATGACAGGGCATCCAGATCCAACGATCCAGAGCTAGAGCAGTGGACTTTCCCAGGAGGGGGAAACCAAGACAGCCTGTTACAAGCATCAAATAAAACACTTGAAATGTCTTTTACAAGCTTCTGAGGTTGTGTTCAATCTAAAACAGCCAAATAATGTCTATGTGCACCAGTGTTACCTTAATGCTAGCACACTACTAGAAATCCCACAGTATCGCTAGCAGAAATGAGCTGTTTTCTCCCCGTGTTTTTGACCAGGTTTTGACACTTTTGGCCCAAACTAACCTCTAATAGTCACAGTTCACCACTGAGGGTTGTTAATGTTGGAAATCCATAGAACAGATGCATTGTTGTTTTCTAATTTAAATGAATATTTAATTGTTTAGGTGTAAAATAGCAGTAGGTCATAGCCAGACTGTAAACGTTCTCCATCCTGGGGTAAGAAGTCATTGAAAGTCTTGTCAGCGGCACTTTAAGATACTTGCATTATCTATATGGAAACAGGAGCCGTAGGCAGATTGTGAATAAAGTGCGAGTTCTGCAGTGTCAGGCTGAGTCACTGTGAAGCGTTGGCTCGGCGCAGTGCGCTGAGGGGGCTCCAGGAACTCAGCTGGCTCATACATCATATTTGCTTCTATACAGCACCTTGCCGGCCCCCGTGTGCCTTCAGGGACACTCCTGAATTACAGATCCACTGCAGCAAGCGCCTGCTTTTCATCTGCCACTCCACAACAACTACTGATACAATCAGAACCAATCGGCAGAAAATCTCAAAGTGAAAAGTGCTTGGAATGCTGAATTTCACGGAAGGCTGTCTCGCGGAGTAATATTACATGATTGAGAACAAATAATTTCATGCGCTGCCAGCAAAAACCAAAATCAATCACAAAGCGATTCTTTTACTGAACCAATTACAACATAGTGTTCTAATAGTATCTTGGAGATCCTGGTGTAACACAGCCAAACTGAGAAGGATGCATGTGGAAATGAGTGTAATATGAAACAGCATCCTAAAACTTTGGCACATGAGCAGAATACAAACGTAGTGATGGCTGAACACACTTTCATAAATGTGTTCAGTTACAATACATAACAAAATAACACATGATGATAACATCTGTCTGTCTGTCTATCTGTCTGTCTGTCTGTCTGTCTATGTATCTATCTGTCTATATATCTGTCTGTCTGTCTGTCTATCTATGTATCTATCTGTCTGTCTGTCTGTCTATCTATGTATCTATCTGTCTGTCTGTCTGTCTATCTATGTATCTATTTGTCTGTCTGTCTGTCTATCTATGTATCTATTTGTCTGTCTGTCTGTCTGTCTATCTATCTATGTATCCATCTATGTATCTATCTGTCTGTCTGTCTGTCTGTCTGTCTATCTAGATTAATTTTGTTATCTACACCAAAAGTCTGTAGACACTTGCTCAGTTCCTTCTGAAATCAAAGGTATTAATAGGAAGTCTTTCCTCCTTTGGGGCAGTAAAAGTTTCTCCTCTGCTGAGAAGGCTTTACACCAGATATTTAAACATTGCTGTAAGGATTTTATTGCATTCCTCCACAAGGGCATTAGTGAGGTCAGGTACTGATGTTGGATGGTCAGTTCTGGATCACTCTAACTCACTCAAAGGTATTGGATGGAGCTCCATCACTCTGGAGAACACAGTTCCACTGCTCCACAGGTCAATGTTTGTGGGCTTTATACCCCTGTAGCTTGGCTCCTGTGTTACTGCTCCAGAGTGTCCTGTGCTATTAGCAGCACTTTTCTATAGAAGCTCTGTGTGCATAATGAACAGCTGTGTCAGCAAAGGGGGCACCTCAAAGTAGCTGAGCTTATTAATTAGAAGACGTGTCCAGATACTTTTGGATGTACTGTGTATGTGCATACACATAATCAAGCCTATTGTTAGTCTGGCAGGGCCAGACGTGACCTCGGACAGTGTGGACGAGTGAGCCATCGCCCCCAACTTTGAGCTCAGCCTTCACAAAGCATTGAATTGCTATGGAAACTTCACAATCTGTTTCTTCCAACCTCACACTCTTTTTGTTCTGTTGGTTAATAAGTCTACACACCCTCCCACATTTAGCCCAAAATATCTCACGGTTGTCCCGTTCTCAGCACCGGCCTATTATGAAATAACCAGGAATAAATAGATTGAAAGCTGTTACATATTATGGTGCTCATGTTATGTATTAAAAGTTAATTAATAAATTATCATAATAGATCACAATGGCTTTAAAAAGTGTCCCCCTTAACCTAGCATATTTAGCCAAGAATAGTTTACCTAACAACTTTAAAATATGTATACTATCTTTATACATATTTATACATAATTATTCACTTGAACCAATCAATCATTCAAACTAATTCAAATTAATCAATCACCCATTGACTGTGTTTTTCCTCTCTTTCTTTTGCCGAGTTGAACAGCTGCCCATCCTGCTGCTGATGCTGCTGCCTCTGCTGCCTTGATCGGGTGCCACTGCTCACCGTGCAAACCTCACCCTCACAACCTGACCCCACTGATGCTGCTGCTTCTGCTGCATGAACTGAACTATTCAAATTAATTGTTTCCTTCACCTTTTACCCTGTTTTTTGTACTATAATACTTTATACTAACAATGTTTACTATCCGGTGTCGACCAGAGGAGGATGGGTTCCCCTTCTGAGTCCTGGTTCCTTTCTTCCTGTTTCTCTTAGGGAGTTTTTCCTTGCCACTGTCGCCACTGGCGACGCTCATGGGGGCTCGGACCCGGACTTCTTTCTGTAATGCTCATTTCCTTGTAAAGCTGCTTTGTGACAACACCTGTTGTAAAAAGCGCTATATAAATAAACTTTACTTACTTACTTACTACTTTAAAATGCACCATCAGTGGTTGTTTATTAACTGATTGAAAATCAGCGCACAGCATGTAGAGACATACTCCAAAGAAGACCTCTTCACAAACACTGTTTCTGCTGCAGTCGGGGTAGACCGATAAACTAAAGTGATGATCAGCAACAAATCTCAGCGTTACTGAGCTCCACTAAAGCCTGAGTAGACTGATAAATCAATGTGATCAGTTATTAATCTCAGTGTTACTGAGCTCTGCTAAAGCCTGAGTAGACTGATAAATCAATGTGATCAGTTATTAATCTCAGTGTTACTGAGCTCTGCTAAAGCCTGAGTAGACTGATAAATCAATGTGATCAGTTATTAATCTCAGCGTTACTGAGCTCTGCTAAAGCCTGAGTAGACTGATAAATCAATGTGATCAGTTATTAATCTCAGCGTTACTGAGCTCTGCTAAAGCCTGAGTAGACTGATAAATCAGTGTGATCAGTTATTAATCTCAGTGTTACTGAACTCTGCTAAAGCCTGAGTAGACTGATAAATCAGTGTGATCAGTTATTAATCTCAGTGTTACTGAACTCTGCTAAAGCCTGAGTAGACTGATAAATCAGTGTGATCAGTTATTAATCTCAGTGTTACTGAGCTCTGCTAAAGCCTGAGTAGACTGATAAATCAGTGTGATCAGTTATTAATCTCAGTGTTACTGAACTCTGCTAAAGCCTGAGTAGACTGATAAATCAATGTGATCAGTTATTAATCTCAGTGTTACTGAGCTCTGCTAAAGCCTGAGTAGACTGATAAATCAATGTGATCAGTTATTAATCTCAGCGTTACTGAGCTCTGCTAAAGCCTGAGTAGACTGATAAATCAATGTGATCAGTTATTAATCTCAGTGTTACTGAACTCTGCTAAAGCCTGAGTAGACTGATAAATCAATGTGATCAGTTATTAATCTCAGTGTTACTGAGCTCTGCTAAAGCCTGAGTAGACTGATAAATCAATGTGATCAGTTATTAATCTCAGTGTTACTGAGCTCTGCTAAAGCCTGAGTAGACTGATAAATCAATGTGATCAGTTATTAATCTCAGTGTTACTGAGCTCCACTAAAGCCTGAGTAGACTGATAAATCAATGTGATCAGTTATTAATCTCAATGTTACTGAGCTCTGCTAAAGCCTGAGTAGACTGATAAATCAATGTGATCAGTTATTAATCTCAGCGTTACTGAGCTCCACTAAAGCCTGAGTAGACTGATAAATCAATGTGATCAGTTATTAATCTCAGTGTTACTGAGCTCCACTAAAGCCTGAGTAGACTGATAAATCAATGTGATCAGTTATTAATCTCAATGTTACTGAGTCAAAAATAAGCATCAGTGATGTTTCTTTTGTTATGCTTTTTGTTTCATTTGGTGTGTATGTCTTCTAAAAGTATTCTTTAAATAGGTACAAAGTAACTGCATTTTATTGCCTTCTCAAAATGTGAGGTGGACTTAATACAGAATTTCTGAATACTTGCTTTCAGTCACATCCCAAATCTGCACACACACACACACACACACACACACACACACACACACACACAGAGCCATTACATCTGTCAACCATTATATCTGAAGGGTTATAATTACACCATTATACCACAATTATCACAACACTTCATAACATCTTGAACAAACGCCTCTCAGTGCAGCAGATTGAATCTGGTGGCAGGAAAATAACACATGCTTGATAGCATTTGTCAGACTAATGAAACGTCGTTAAGCTATTTCACATGCTGACTACAATTGAAGTTTATTAGCTCCTGTAATATGTTCATTTGTGGGGAAGAGTAAGGGCCGAGTCGCAGGCACTGACTGAAACTGAGACAAAGTGGGCCTAAAGGAAGAGACGTTCAAGGTGTGGCCGGGTCTCTCTAATGCATGGACGTCAAAGCTGGAGGCTAAGATGGTTTCCTAATGAGCTGATTATTCACCATTAGGTCTCTGGCAAACAAACGATCGAGCCGAGTTTGAATTAGCATTAGATAATACTGTCCTCTTAATGGTAATGTATCTGAACGGCCCGTCACCTCGGCCCTGTGTCTTATTTAACATGCACAGCGGCCACTGTCTGAAATCCAAGTCCATCAAAGGGAAGAGAATGTCATGAGTAAAGCTGGCTTAAGTAATGCTCTGTGTTGCTCTTGGGTTAGAAGTTCGGTCCATTCTGATTCATCCAGCTTCAGAGAAGGTCAGAAGAGCTTTTTAGACACTTACATACTAATGAGTCAACGATCGTGGAAATGTTGAATGAAGGGTAAAGACTGTTTTTAACTGTGACCATCTGAGATGCTGAAGATAAAACCAAAGTAAATAAATGAAGTTAATTATGTTACACATTTCCATTCCGTCAAACACAGTAAAGACAGCAAATCGCTGTTGTCGGAAGAAAACCTCGTATCTCCATTTTTGTCTTTTTCAGTTTTTATTATTTGAATTATTTGAAAATGCCTGTTACCCTTTAAATTGTGTGTAAATTTCATGAAGAATGGACAAAATGAAACGCCCCAAAATTACTTGGAAAAAAGTCTGGTTCCATTGACTTACACTAAAAGTAAAGTAGTTATTTTCCTTCTCCTGCAAAACTACCATTTTGGAGATTTTTTTGGAGGTTTTCTTCCGACTTCAGCGACATAAAACACAATTTATTTAATGTCAATTAGTTCATTTTTTGAGTGGCACATTTTCATTGCAGCAGAAATTATTGGTGTTTCTATCAAGAAAGTGACCTTTCAGTGCCATTTGGGAATTTAATTCACTTATAGTCCTCAGTTGGTCATTAGCTTTGAAATCTTACTAATTTAAACCTTGTGTAATCATAACCTGATTTAAGAGGCCTGCCTCTATATTTGTTAAGCACATTCCTGTATTTTTGAGACAAAACAGGTCCCAAAAGACCTATTAGACAAAAAAAAATCCTGTCCATTCTTGGAAACACCTGATGCAGTGATCCATTTCAGGCAGTCTGAGATCCCATTCGCAGCCCCCACTAGGCTCACTGCAGTGGAGCAAGTGTAGGCTGCACTGCAGCCGAGGTGTGAATTAGAATGATTTATAACCCGGGTGCCTGTGATCGGAAAGTAAACAGAAACATTCAGACCTCAGCAGAATCAATCAGCACCCCAGGAGCCCGCTCTTCCATCACCCTGCTGAGAGGCTGCCTCAGCGCTAAATGCTAAACACCTAGCCTACTGCTGCGGGGAAATTGATTCTCCAATTGAGCTGTGAGGAAATGTCATTATTTTAATATTCCCCACTAAGTCACAGCTCTGACCATGTGGCTTGTGAGGACATTCATCATTTAAGCACCAAGCATGCAATAATGAAAAGCCACATTAACTGTTCACCAGAGCTTCCTGCTATAAATTTGCTCAGAAAGTTAACCTCATTCATGGACTGAACTGTGCGAAGGTTCTTTTTCATCACATTCTTATCAAACTTCTGTATGACTGTAATTAGCTGCACGACTATAAACCAAAGTGTGAATTCCTAACCTGTGAAACTTCCTGGCCTGGTACTCATACTGGCCTTGACAGTCCAGGAGGTGTTGGCGGCCTGCTTGTAGCTCCAAACGCTCTGTTTTGTGAGCCACAGCAAACTTGCTAAGTCAAAAAGGAGATTGTGATGGAGGATCTAAGGAGGAGTTCAGCAGATAGAGGCATTTTTGTAGATTAATAAAAGCACCAGATTAAAAGCAAGATATATAGAACACAGCAGCAGTAGAGCTCACCCCCCCCCAACCACCCCCAGCCAAAAAATCTCCAACATTATAACCCTATGGTCTACATTGTTAGTATACTGAACTCCTTACCTGCCTTTCCTACCTAGTCTGTTCTCATATCTGACATTCTGTATAGCCCCACATCCAGTAAACACCTTCGACTGGCTTTGATTAGCATTAATTACTGGTTTATCTCATGATCTTTCCTCTGTATAAGGCTGGTTGGTTGGTTGGTGTAGTGAGTAACACCTCTGCCTTCTACGCTGTTGACTGTGGTTCAATCCCTGCCTGGGTAAACACCCTACACTATACCATTAAAAGTCCTTGGGCAAGACTCCTAACACTACTTTGCCTACCTGTGTAAAATGATCAAATTGTAAGTTGCTCTGGATAAGAGTGTCTGCCAAAATGCCGTAAAGGTAAATGTAGGCCTACTTGTGTCCCCCCACTATCCTGTGCTTAGGCACAATATCTCCTATGTAAAAACAAGGAAACAGATAATGTTGAATTTAGTATAGTCACCATGTTTTCGGATGTTATGTAAAGCACTGCTGCTGCATCAGGACATATATGCCTGCAACGTGACACTGGTGAGCAATTTTAGGTATTTGTTGACTGGCTGAGGTTTTATTGTGGGTCCTAATTGGGATGTGCACACATTCTGACACAGAAACACATGCAAATGAAATGTGATTGAATGCAATCAGTCAGCGCTGAATAGAGTTAGACAGAGCTTCATTTTCGTAAGTGCTTTATCTCTCTCCCTCATTTTGTCAAACAATGCAGCAAAGTGAGTTTGCCGGAGGCTGCAGCGGGGAAGAGAATGGAGGGGGGTGGGAGCAGGAAGGGGGGAGATAGATGAGCTGGGAAAGAAGGTCTTCTGCTCCACTGAACTGTACTGGTACACATCTGTCCCTGCCATTGGGACCACCTCATGCAACATATTGGTTCATTGAAAGTTAAGAGAACACCAGGCTGCAGGAAAAAACACCATTATTCTCCTTTCTGTTCTCAACAGTTGTACAATACTGAGCATGAAAGGTTCATTTCACAGTGAGAGTGACAAAAAACAAGTCAAACTGTCCCCAAAACTGCACATTTCAGCCCCTCAGAAGTGAACTGTGAGGTACAGATTGGGCTTAAGTCCATTTTCTGAACAAAATGTTTGATCTGGCTTTAAAACTGTTTGGTCTGGATTTAAAACTATTTAGTCTGGCTTTACAATTAAAGCACTCTTTGTGTCAATAACTGGTTAAAGTAAGATGAGGTGTCTTGCTGTGTTTTCACTACAAAGCCAGACAAAACTCATGTCTGTGGCAGGACAGGATGAAATACAGACTGGAAAAGTAAGGTGTAGCCAACACAGTGAACAGGAGGAAAGATTAGGCTTCCTCTACAGACCTCCAGCCATTTCCCTTCTCTGTGCTTAGAACGAAATTAAGCAGTGAATATCACTCTGAGAGGGGTGATGAGTGGATATGAGTGCAGATGTAGGTAAGGAGCAGTATTAGTCAAGTCAAGTTTATTTATATAA
The DNA here is from genome assembly GCF_904425465.1 of Colossoma macropomum. Taxonomy (NCBI): domain Eukaryota; kingdom Metazoa; phylum Chordata; class Actinopteri; order Characiformes; family Serrasalmidae; genus Colossoma; species Colossoma macropomum. Next base: position 42,369,508 of record NW_023494788.1, read on the forward strand.
CACTTTTTACAACAGACATTGCCACAAAGCAGCTTTACAGAAAAACAAAAATCCAGGTCTGAGCCCCCATGAGCGTCGCCAATGGCAACAGTGGCAAGGAAAAACTCCCTAATTGTAAGAGGAAGAAACCTTGAGAGGAACCAGGACTCAAAAGGGGAACCCATCCTCTTCTGGACCACACTGGATAGCAAACAATAACAGCAGAAAATAATGTATCTACATATTAGCTAGCTACATCAGCCACATAATTCAGGAAAATAATCTCCCCCATAAAAAACCTAAATAATTACCAGTCCAACAGAAAACTAGCAACCCTGGCATTCAGCTCCCTCAGGTTTTACCACTGTTGGAAAACCACACCGATGTTCACTCTGGTTCAACCTCTTGCTTTATCCAACCTCAAGTCAAGTCAAGTCAAAGTTTATGTATACAGCGCTTTTTACAAGAGGTGTTGTCACAAAGCAGCTTTACAGAAAAATCTGGGTCCGAGCCCCCATGAGCGTCGCCAGTGGCGACAGTGGCAAGGAAAAACTCCCTAAGAGCAAAGAGGAAGAAACCTTGAGAGGAACCAGGACTCAGAAGGGGAACCCATCCTCCTCTGGTCGACACCGGATAGCAAACAGTGTTAATATAAAATATTAGAATACAAAACGGGGAAAAACAGGCGGAGCAATGGTTAATTAGATAGTTTGAGTTTCTGCAGCAGCAGCAGGAGGGTCAGTTCATGCAGGTGAGGTTTGCACAGTGTTGTAAAGCATGAAGCTCAATGGTGGTCAAACCGGTCCAGAAGTTTGAAACGGTCCAGAAGGCTGGCAAGCAGTGGCAATCAAAGCAAGGACTATTAATTTGAAAAAGCAAGCTTTCCAGTGTTCTCCACTATAACCAATAACTATCTCACTCCATAAACAAAAACACTGTTCTAGCCCAGTAGACATCATAGCAAAGCTGGCCATGAATCGAAAGATCTGATTCCATTTCATTACAACCAGATTTACTTTTGGAGAAAAAGTGCAGTGCCAGACTATTTTATCAGATTATGTAATACACTTGACTGATTAAATTTCATTTAGACATGGACCAAATCACTGGTTATACTCAGTACTGTGCAAAAGATTTAGGACCAGAGAAAATGAAAAAAATCATATATTTTAAAAGATATATATTTGGGCTATAAGAGTTTGTTTGCTCAGAAAACACCAATAAGTAGATAATTTATGTGTCAGTGTTTTCACGTAACTATTTCTAAACCTCTCGCTGTTGCAGCCCAGTAATAATTGTAATTATTATTCAGTACCTGATTTGCCTGATGAATCTTTCATTACATTAGATCAGGAATGCTGGTGGTGGATTTGAACAAATGCTGGGGCATCAGGAGAAATCTGGAACAAAACATGCATTCTTCTATAACATCTCTACTACTTTATTGAAAAAAAAAAAATCATACGTTAAATTTTCATTTTTTTGCATTTATTCTAATGTCATGTCAAGTTTTCACTGAGAAAAACACACTTAATGCTGAGATAAATGGTTTTAAGACTTTTGAAAGTACTGTATGTGCAGCAAAAGCAGGAATATGAAAATGTATATGGACCATTCTATCAAATTAAGTGTTCAGACCTTAGATATTTACAAAAATTATGTTATGATCTATTTTACTATTTAAACCCAAGGCATAAATTGAGATTATATATTATATGTATATTGTAGCAAACTAAATATGTACAAAATCATCATTTATAGGGTACTTTCTATTGAGAGGTGGTTGTCCCAAACCCTAAAGCCTGAACTTCATCTTATGAAAATAATTCATATTTATATACATTTTTTCATTGTGATTCTTTTAAAGTGAAGCTGAATGAAGATGTACATTCATTATGTGTTTCATAATAAATTTAAAACAATAAAACTTTTAATTAAATATTAGTGTATTTTTGGTATATTTCATGTTATGTTCTTGGAGCAGTTTTCTAAAATCAATAAACTTCTTGAGACCGTGCATCACAGTGATTTCACCACAGCTGAAAGGTGGTCCACCTTACCTATAGGAGTACATTAACCAGCTTTCCATCCAGCTTTTGATTTAAATGCAAATTAATAATACGCGTCTGTAATGCTGCATTTCCATCAGATCTGTACACTGTAAAAATTTGAGTTATTTTCTTGTTTACTGAACTTCAGTGATTTTTTCGTTATACGGGCTGACGTTCTGTTTTAGCACCAGAAGAAATGCTTAGTTGCACCAAGAAGTATAACCACTCAAAACTGTCTGAACATTTCTTCTTTTACATGTATGACTCTGTATAACAGTTACAGTCTGAGCCATGTTTACAGAAGCGCTTGAATGTATTATTAGGAGTCTTGCCCAGGGACTCTTATTGTTGTAGCATGGAGTGCTCACCCATGAATTAGCCTGCCATATAGAGGGTAGTGGTGTTACCCACCATGTTGCACCATGGGTAATGATGTTGATATTTGTGCATTGTGTAGTTTTGCATGGTGAAAAGACAGTCTCCATACTTTTGCAAAATGGCAAAATGGCGTGTTTTGTAATATTCTGCCTTACTAAAAAATGTGTTGTTGACAATTTAAAAAATAATAATTTAATCTGTGTAATATAATCTATCTATAATCTATCTATAATCTAAAAATTATTCAAGGTTATTACCAGAAATTCATGCAGTGACTTAGCATGCTACGTTGGCAGACGAATTTGGATTAAACTGATGAGATATTTTTTGCCAAACTTCTTTTCATTTAAGAAATAAATTATTATCTAGAATTATAATATATATGCAAGAAACTTAAAACTTATAAACTTGACAAAAATGAATAATTCAAACTTAAAGTTGAGTTTATATAGGGTACAAGAGAAAAAGCAAGTTTACAGAGAAACTTTAATGCTGAGCAACTTCTCATTGCTGTGTAGTTTAATATTATGCCTTTATTTTACAATGCAAGAGCATAGAGACAAAACATATCTGATATTATAATGACTAAAGATCTGTGGCAGGTATCTTTTGTGTCTTTACCATTGAATATCACCATTTTTTTCTTGGATAAGAGAAAGATGTGTTTTATTTTCTACAATAGTAAACTGGTTCCTGTTATGTTTCATAGTTATGACACGGCTGTGAAAACAAAAAACATGTGAGGGAGCACATTACTTTTTATTTGTTTGTTATCTTATTCATTTGGCATCATAATTTATTCTTTTTTACCAGCAAAAAAAATTTATCCACATCAAGTGAGCATACAAAAATGTTTTATGATTTTATTCAATATTAACTGTCTCCATGAAGTCTTTTTTATCCAATCTGTAAAATATACATGTTATTATGTTAAATACACAAGTCTAGCTAGTGTTGCTGGGTTTTTACACATATCAGTGTCACTGATTTCCAACCAAGAGCAGCTCTGTGGTCAAAAACTGAACATTAGTGCTTTGCTCTATTTAATAAGGGAAATAAGCAGCTACTTAGGGCCCCATGGCCAAAAGGGGGCACCCTAGTAACTTCTGGGTTATTACTATAACACTATGTTGTCTAAGATACTTGAATGAGGGGGGGAAGCAACTGGTTACTCATGTCTCAAAAAGGAACGTACGCATCCAGAGCAAAAAGGCAAAGAATTAACAGAAAAGATAAGGAGAAAGTAGGAAAAAGAAATCGTACTATCTAAGTATGAAGAAAGTAAAGCAGTTATACCTGTAAACAAGCAACACTGTCTCCACTGAATGCAAAGAAGGTTATCAGTAATTTAAGCTGTTAACTTAGAACCCCAAACAAACACCCAGTCATCAACAGTACACAGCCTAGCCAGATATAAATGTATTTAATTTAGACGGCTTGTGGTCGTCATTGTTAGTTAGAGCATAATTTTACAGTACAACAGCCCCCAAAAAATTCCTTCTTAGGGCCCCCAGAAAGCCATAGCTGGCCCTACTGACCATTGATGAAGGGCTAGAGGGTGGTTAACACAAACTGTGCATCAGCAGAGCCTTCGAAAAGTGGACGGTGAGGATACATGGAACAAACGGGTCATTTGTCCATTCCAACTCAGACCATGATGTGTGTCAAATTGGCTCAGCTTTGAGATCAAAGTATGACTCTGAAAAGAAATAATATTAAGTGCTCTTCACATTGTAACCTCCCAGCCACTTCTCTTCCCTTCATGACATGAACAACACAAACAGAGGACCCATAAATGTGATTGAGCTGGCGCTTAGGTGATGCGCCTGTCTGTCTAAAAGCTCCTGTTCCAGCCGAGGATTACAGCTCCATTCTCTGCGAGCAGAGTGACATTTACTGCTGCAAAGCTGTGGGAGGAAGCCAAGCTTTTCACTTGAGCAAATGCAGTATTAACCAGCATTCAGGTCACTGGGAAGGCCTACATCTGCACCGAATTTCATTGGTTATTCCGATGCCACTGTAGACAAAGTGGACGACTCATTCATTAAGATTCATTTTAATTAAAGATGCGTTTTTAATCAAGGCCGTTTCTCGTACAACTACGCGATGTGATATTTCACGCACATTCCGAATATGGCATTTTTATTGGATTAAAAAGGATAAAATCAGATTAAGACAGCGACAGGCATCTCAGTGAAACGAAACTGATATAAACATGTATGCAGCTGATGCGAGGCTGGCTAATATGGGGACGTACACTACGCGCTGCCCCAGGCCTGTAACAGTATCCATGATATCCTCTTTGTAAACAAGTCTACTCAAATCTTGGATTGAATTTTTTTTCAGCACAGATTTAACAGGTCAATGTTTTTTCACTGTGCTTTCTAGTTTACTTCAAATTGACAGCACTATTGGCTGTATGTGGAAAACAAGGATTATACCCTTTCTTTTACATGAGATAGAGATGTATGTCCAAGTGAAAATCCCTGAGGGCCAAGCTCCACTAACTCCCCATCAGAGATGCTGGATTATCTCTGCAATCTGCTGGAGAGAGTAGATTTCCTCTCTTCTTACACACACACACACACACACACACACACACACGCACACACACACGCACACACACACACACATATACATACACATATACATACACATATTGTCCTTCTAAACACACAAGGCAATGATTTGTTCCTCTGAGAGATGACGGCAGCCCAGACTGTAATTAGGAGATAACCAGAAAATAAATGCACCTGGGCAATATCCATTAACGTGGGTTACCTCACGTTACCTTCTTGAAACAGTACAAATACCTCATCTTTTTAAAAAATCAAATATGAGCAGCTTTCATAATATAATGTATTAGTAGCATCTATGATTTCTGACAAATAGTGAGCCAAATAATCTGTATACACGTAGCTTTGGGCCCCTTAACAGCAAACAAAGCAATACATCAAAACTTATTCTACACCTTTAAACGAAAAAGGTGCCACTAAGTGTTCCTTCAGTGACGCCATAGCAGGGACACATTTGGCTCTCTCAAGAACCATGTTTGAAAAGGAAATCTGTGAATGTGAAGAACCATTTAAAGGTTTATGGAACATTCAAGTAATGTAAAAGGGTCTCCCTTTACATCATATGCAAACGTTTGGGCACCCCTTGAGCAAACATCAACACATTTAATGCACAGTTACTGTTTGTGTTGAATTTAACATAACTAAACTAAATGAAAACATAAAATGTTCCCTGTGCAAAGGTCTGGCACATTTTATTATTATTATTATTTTTAATATGTTCAATAAGCAGAAATGATTGTTTGAAATTGACAGAAAATGACAATGTTTATGTTTGTTCCTTTGTAGGGGTGTGCTAACTTATTTTCACTTAGAAAATCAACAAAACAGGTAAACTGACCAGGGGCGGGCAAACATTTGCATACAGGGTTTTTTTTTGACTGAATCTCAATAACAAAAAATACCATTTAAATGTCCCTGAACAGAAATGTTCTTCAGGGTAAAAGTGGTTCTTCTATGAGCACAAATCCTCTTTGGCATCTTTATTTTTAAGACACAGGAGGCTATACAGTGTAGAAAAGACTCTGTTGTATTTTTAATGAACAATAGACATTATAATATCCCTTAGGACAGTAAAGTGTACTGTAGTAAACACTATTCTAAAGCCTTTTCTTCATATGGGGGCTGTGCTTTAGAGTGACTATATCACAGTTGAGCCAGGACAGGAAGTGGAGTACGGCCTCAAACAGCTTACCGCTTTTATAAGGTAGCAAAGAAAATAAAATATTATAAAGGATTCAAAAAATGATTTAATTTACTATTCATTATAATTGTAAAAGGCAAATTGCCATTCATAATATGATTAACATGCCTCTCATCCAATCACAATGAACTTGCAGTGAGAATGTGGGAGCCAGTAAGACAGTCAGAATGAATAGGCTTAGAGATGTAATAAGAGATGTTACAATAAATAATCTTAAAATTAGTTTTTAAGTGTGTGGCTCATCTGAAGGGGCAGCCTCAATTGCTTAAACCTCCTCTTTAAAAGACATGAAAATCCTCCACTTTAACATGCCATGACTGATAGATTTGTATTGTTAGATTAATGTAAACATAATTTCCAGAATCTATTAATTAATTAATTTATTTATTTACTTATTTATTGAAATTGGCCTTTTGTCAATTCTCAAACATGCATGTCTGCACTGAACATCTTATAAAATAGTTTTTTAACGTACTTCTCTGTAGGCTTCTACATTTTACTTTGTGTCACTGAATGGTTTTTATCTGTTAGCACAAGTGCTACAAATGCTAGCAGGTGGCCTGAGCTGAAGGTGTGACAGACATAGCAACAGTAACTAAGGGAGGCGGGACTTTAGCAAATTGTCATTTTGTATTTTAAGCAGTGTATTTTGTAGGCAGAAAGCTGTGGTTGCCAAGCAACATAATGATGAAAGATTATTCCATGAACAGTGTGGTTTTTAATAACAGTGCATTAGAATTCATTTAAATGTGAACATGATTCAGGCAATCAGGTTGTAGAACCATAACTATCATTTTAATTAAAATGAGTTTAATTCATAGTAACATTGGATACGACGCTCAAAGGAAACCACGACATGAATTCATTCAGGAGCATCAATCAGAGCACAGGAATCATCAGTGAATGGAACCTATAACACAGTGGGAGTGCAGACACACACACACACACACACACACACACACACACACACACACATATATATATATATATATATATATATATATATATATAATTTTCCACGACTAAGATTAGAAGCCTATAAACGTGAGGAATCCGCTCTTAGACTCCTCGATGAAGACTCCCACACTGACTCTAAATGCTGACCTCCCACTCTATGATGCATTATGGGTAGGCTCACCAGCCCCCCTACACACTGTCGTTAGCTGTGATCTCCCATTCACACAGATTCGTGCTCCTACATGGATTCATCTCTCCTTTGATTCATTTTAGGCGCTTGATCTTACAACACATGGCTTTTATTATTACTGTAGGGCCCTCAAAACATTTGTGCTGTATGAAAGATCTCATTTTCTCCTTATGGCACTCAGACAATGCTGACATTCCTCAATATAACGGGACGTGAAGTCCTGACTCCATGTCTTTTGCTGTGATGTACTGCCGTGCTACAGAGGTTCAATTATGCATCACCACAGGCTTTGACTTAATTTCGTGTGTCGTTATATGCCCATGTTAGTCTCCACAGCTGACAACTCCATTACAGCCTGTGCAGAACACTGAACATCATCACCCTCCCACATAGAGCTCATTACCGAGTCGGTACAAAGTTCAACCCCGTCGGTAACTGAATTAAAGTCATCAGCGATTCATCCGTGTGCTCGTGTGATGAGCCTAATTGCGGAAATTCGAGGTTTAACCAGACGTGTAGCTACAGGCCTGAGCGCTGAAGACTTGAAAGGATCATATTTCCTCTAAGGCCTTATTCCTGTTTGCCGAGTCACCCCATGTTGAACCTGTTGCGTTTAGCCCTTTTTTTTTTTTGCTTTCCTTTTTCTGCACATCCAGTTGCGTCAGCGGTCATCAGATGCACAGGATGTGATGGTCCACTGAGGTTTAATGAAAGGCACCAAACTTTAGATCCAAATCTTGAAAAGTCTCAGTAGCAACACTTCACAGTACGATGCAAAGGTTTGGGCATTTTTGCAAAACATTGTCAGAATTTATTTTCTTAGTGAAAATAGATTTTCTAAGTGCTCTACAGGGAACACAGTTCTGCACATTTTAACACACAATTACTGTTTATTAGCTGTATTTAATGTAAAAAAAACATAAAAAGTAGACTGTGCAAAAGTTATGGTACATTTTATATCTTAAGCTTTTGGTGTTTTTTTCCCAATACATTAAACTCAGCAAATAAATAAAAAACTTGTGTACAAAAATGTAAAAATACCATAGTGATGTCAAGAAATTCACACACTTATGCTTCATTTACAGTTTTTTACAACTGCTATGAATTTTCAGTACTGGATTCTCTTTTTCAGAACGTTTCACACTGTTAGCACAACAACACTCAGTTTGGACCAAACAGTTCTTCCCTTACCTGAATACAAAATGCATGTATATAAACTCAGTTTCCAAGATTATAATTTGTTTCTCACTCAATTTCAGTCTTTAACAGAACTGTGTGTTTTCTATACAGTGTTACAAAACCGTTACACTGAACTCCAGAATATGAAAACAAACTGCATATCAATTAGCTAAACCATCTACATCTCAATACTATAACAGCTCAAAAAATGATAATGGTTATAGAGACAAACTGCAGACTGAATGTGTGTAAACAGGCAAGTCACAACCAATTCCCATCTGAGCTGAAGTCCTACTGTGGCGCTGACCATCTATGAAAAGGCGCCTGAAGTTATTTTGCTCATAATGGACAGTTTATTGTAGCGGACAGCCCTTTATAGGTCCAGCACATAATGAACAATAATAAGCAAGAGAGGACATTAGGTGTGATGTGGATGAGAACATGAGGCTTAATGATGCAGACACAAAGTGAGTGTTTATATTATCTGTGGCTTACACTGTTGCTCTTTGTTAGATCAGGTAAAGCACTGCATTGCTCGGTTTCTATTGGTTTGTTTGTTCCTATACGGTACAGATATACCTGTCCATTATAATGTTTCAGTTCAACCTAAAAAATCATCTGGTAACGACCAATAAGACTGCTTTTATTCAACTCACATACTTTCAATAAATCAGTGTAAAATCTAAAAACAATTCTGCCCTATTCCACTTTTTACAGTGTTGTTTAACATGATCATGATATTGATGAATAAGCAAATTACAATACACAACAAAACTACACAGCAAATAACTATTTACTACTCAATACATTTACACAAAATAGTGGATCTACTTTAATGCCAGCAGTGTTTACTGTATCTGGCGTGACTGTGTTGTGATTGACTAAGAATTCCCATTGTTAGAACAGTGGTGTTGATGTTTTGATGGAATTTATGCGGTAATGATAGATAGATAGATAGATAGATAGATAGATAGATAGATAGATAGATAGATAGATAGATAGATAGACTGAGACTTTACGGATCCTGAAGGACGTGTTTTAGTATATGCAGAATCACGCTGCATTGAACCTGTCACTGAAAAATACTTTTTAGTGTTTGTAAATAAACTGTAATCTATTACACATCACAGGTTATTCAAGAGTAAAAAGTGAGTATGAAATATGTAACATCCAGCGTGTGGCTCTAATAGTTGGGCATTTTGGTTTTATTTATTGCTATCATTTGTATAAAAGGTTGCATTGGCGGAGACGTCATTTCACTCAAGTCTCTACTGTGTCATGAATTCCAATTGATTCCACTCAGTTAATTCATTGTTTATCGTCTGCTGTTCCACATGTGAATGAAGTAAATATCTTTTACTGACTGTCATTTAGGAATTGAAAGGCCTTGTTACTTGGGTCCTCATGTTAATTTCATTTTCACAGACATGGTTTGTATTTGTAGTGACTTCAGTGTCATAGCCTGCTGTGGTTAACGCTTAGAGTGTCTGTAGCACTGCTTCCTGTTGTAGCATTGTTCAATGCTAAATCTGTGGCTCTTGAAGTTGAAGATGAGTTGTTTTCTGTTCATTTTACAGCCAGAGACATTCTCACAGATAAGTGCCCTCACACTGACCACTACCTGTGCTGCTGCCTTTGTTATTACAAATAAAGAAGGTTAATTCATGGGCTGTGACCAGCGCTTCAGAGGAAAACAGTTATAATACAGGCCATAGGCTTCCCTATCAATATTCATTTATTCAGCACTATTCCGGGGTTGTTGGGGGTACGAAGCAGGAGGTTTAATGTCTGAAGAGGTACTGGGCTGTGAAAAGTTTGGGAACCACTGCTGTAGAGAATGTGTTGAAGATGCTTATCTTTCATTTAACTTCAAATAACATTCAACTAAATATTTACTAAATTAACCTCAACTTTAATCCTAGCTCTAACAGTGACTGTAACTCTAACCTTAACTCAAAACTTAAACCTAACCCTAGTTCTGGTACTAATCCTAAACCTAATCCTAAAGCCCTTGAGAATCAATTCAGTTACACCAGATAGGTTGCTAATTATCTATAGATCATCTAAGTGGGATGCCGACTATGTGAATATGAGAGGTGTGGATTATCCCGGCCCAAAAAACAGAGTAGGTTGTCACACTGGCATGAAAAGTGCTTAAACGCAGCTTTGGAAGCGCAGAAATGTTAACCAGTACTTTTAGTTTTTACCCATGTGCCCAAATCCAATTATTATACATGGGCCAGTGCTTCATCAGTGCCTTCGACAAACAGCAGCATGGCTTCAATGTGAAAAAGAGAAGATTCTGTAAAAAATGATCTTTTAAGTACAGTTTTATTGGTATGCCATAACGTATTACACACAGCTCTGGCCTTTTGGCAACAGATTTCACAGTCAGCCAGTGACGTCCACGGACCTAATTTGCATTAATTCGATACGATTCAGTGGAATCCAAGTTAACCTCCTGATAATATTTAAGAGGCTCAAGATTCTGCGCCATCTGTCAAATGACACATTGTTGCATAAGTGTTAGCAAAGTGCCAAACCGCCTCAGTCAAGGGGATGTCATTTTGAGCCTTGGGTGAGAAATCACTGTATGGGAGAAAACCAAGCAGCACTCCATCTGTGTTCACATGTCAAATAAGCAGGTCGTCATACTAAGCGTAAAACAGTGAGTGAAAAACAAAACAGTGAAGCAAAAAGACTGTCGTGGTAAAGGTGTCACGATCTGACGATATGATTTAACCCCTAAAATCCCAGGATTATTACATACTAAGGCTTTTATTCAGTAACTACAGGGACTTCAATGCAAACTAGTTGAGCTATTAGAAGTGTTATAAAACTTTGTGGGCCCTGGCTGTTTAACAGGTGTTAATATGGCTGAATAGTCAGCATTTACAGTACTGTTAATACTGTAATCTGTGATCAGACACTCATTGCAGAACTGACTCTCTGTGTGTTTCCTTTCTTTGCCGAGTTGAATAACTCCCCATCCTGTGTGTCTGATGCTGTTGCTTCTGTTGCTTCTTCTGCCTTGATCGGGTGTCACTGCTCGCCAGCCTTCTGGACCGGTTTGACCACCATTGAGCTTCACGCTGTACAACACTGTGCAAACCTCATCCTCATGAACTGACCCTCCTGCTGCCGCTGCAGAAACTCAAACTATCTAATTAACCGTTGCTCCACCTTTTTTTCCCTGTTTTGTATTCTAATATTTTATTCTAACGCTGTTTGCTATCCGGTGTCGACCAGAGGAGGATGGGTTCCCCTTTTGAATCTTGGTTCCTCTCAGTGTTTCTTCCTCTTGCTCTTAGGGAGTTTTCCTTGCCACTGTCGCCATTGGCGACGCTCATGGGGGCTCAGACCCGGATTTTTCTGTAAAGCTGCTTTGTGACAACACCTGGTATAAAAGCTCTGTATAAATAAACTTTGACTTGATTTAGTTAATGGTAAAAATGTAAACAGCAGCCTTAAAGGTGCTTTAGGAGATGGAGAGAATCATTACATGTGAAGGGGTGAAGTTAGATGCAGAATTAGCAACGTTCCTCCTGATGTAACTGTTTCAAATGCTGACTTTAAGGAATCATAGAGCTGAATCTTTAACACTTAGAGAGCCAGTTAAAGTGTTGCTTTGGGTGAACCACCTTTGTAGAGATGTAGGCAATGCTGGTCAACAGCATCAAACTCCCGTGCAGGTAATAACGCTAACTAGCTAACACAGGTAGTGATGGTTGGCTAAAAAAATTGTGGGAGCTCATTACAGAGAAAAGCTGGACAGTGAAGACGCTCTTGCAGCAGCAAATCAGCATGAACCCTCTGCCAAGTGTTGATAGGCTTGTAATTTTGCTGTCAAGCAGCTGAATTCCAAAGTGGGCAGCACCACGTGTGCTAAAACAATCACAGACAAAGGAAACTCGGGAGTTTGATGCTCGTTCAGGCCAAATGTCACTGCTATACAAAGAAGCATTTGGTGAGAACAGGGAAAGCATGATTAGATGAAAAGTCTCTCAGAATGAATGAAACGTAATGGTCGTCATAATTTACCAAGCTGAGCAGAACTGCAGGCGTCTCCTGACTTATATTTTTTAGTTAGGTTCCTAAAAGCAAGCAACCCACCCTGAGATAAATTAGCCTGCAGCCACAGTATTCACTGTTGTTAACAACTTGTGAAAGCTATGAAAAAGGATCACACTAAAAAGGTCTTTCAGGACATATTTTGATCTCCTCTCAAGCAACATTAGCATAATGCCATAATTTTATCATATGTATCTAAATAATGAAGAAAAATAATACCATTAATAAACAGCCTACCTCATAACTAGAAAGTATAGTCATCACAATGCTGGATCTTGACTCATTCATTTTTAAGATGTAGATTTAATGTAAAGGATACACTCCTCCATTAACAATGTCACTCACTAAAATCAGTGAAAATCACATTTCTCTAAAAAATGAAAGGGGGGCAGCGGCAAAGCAGTCAGCACACTGTCCTGATACATCACAAACAAAATAAACCACCGGGGCAAAATAGAAAATAGATTAGTCTAAATTATGAATCCATAAACATATAACAGTTGATGAGTACTGACCTCATCAAAGATGATGAGACTGTGTCATCAACATCAGAACAAATCACTCAGAAGCTATTTCAATACCTGAGAGAACTCTCATCATAAGCCGTGCTTTTATTTATTTATTTATTTATTTATTTATTTATGAATGAACTGAGCAATTTTATTAAAACACAGAAGTGGATCATTTTCCATATTTTAACATGGGAAACATAGTAAATACTCCCCTATAAAAACAAAAAATAATTTATTAATTTATTTATTTAAGCAATAGAACACAGAGGGAGTGTTATCGCAAAATAACATCACGGCTGTGATTTGGTCGCCGTAGATTAGTCACGATAACACACTCCTCGAGTGTTCTATTGCTTTTATACAACAGTTAAATAAATAAAGTAATAAATTAATAAACTGGGCTGTGAACGCGGCGTTTAATATGTTTTAATGCTCGCAGTTCCTTCACCAAATTATAGTTCCTTAACGAGCAGCTCGTTAATACATCAGAGTAATGAGCTCCGCCCACTCGCTGCACAGTTCGTTCTCCAGCTCCACACAGACCAACACATTAAACTTGTTTCACACTCAGTTTTTTCCTTGTCTGCTTGTTTTCTTTTGAATAATAGCCAGTCTGTAAAGCATCTTACAGCCCATTTAGTTTGGCGAATGGTGTTGGGTTCATTTCTGGCTGATTCCAGGTTGTTCAGCTGTTCTTCTGTCTCAGCTGCCGACTGAAAAGCTGCTCAGTGGTGACAGTTTGGGAATTTAGTGTCGTCTCATCTTCAGAGTCTGACCAAATCGGCTGTCGGTCAAATGTGATCTTAAAAGCATCCGTTTTCTGTTTGTGGCAAAGTAAGAAGTAAAATCGTTCAAATGGCTTGAGCGTCTCCTACAGCTGTTGCTTAGCAACAGCGTCTCAGCGGAGTGATACAGTGTTTGTGAAAATACAAACGCTTCTCAACCAATCAGCTTGCGTGGCCGGAACTAACTATTGTGTAAAATGTAACAATATACAGCTTGCTCCATTATTATTAGTAACTTTGGTAAAACTTTGAAAACACTGAAAATTTGTTGTTCTATTTTTGTGTCATCTGATCTGTTTCCAGTCAAAATAACTGTAGTGGTTAGTGATACCCAAGCACTTATGTTTGCGATATGATAGTAGAAAAGGCTTTATCCTGGCCTGTCATTTGAATGCTATGCAGGTGGTGTCTGTTAGTATTAAAGATTTAACGCTACAAATCTCCACCAAATCTTCAATCACGATCCTTAGAAAAGTGTAACCATCCTCCTTACTGTGAACACGCACCCTCTTTCAGACAGGTTCACTACAGCTCTGGTTGTTTAAACTTTATAGTTATTGTCCCAACAGGGTATTTTGTGTATTTGTATTTATGTGTGTTTCTTCATATTTATTCCCCCAGGGAAACAGGGTAGTCATGGATGACTGCTTAATAGTTCCTGAACGAGTGGACTACAATGGTGAACATGCTTCACGTATTCTGTGCATAAGAATTTCTATGAGCGACAAATAATTGTAATGCATGTGGCTTTGGTTCGTTTTCTTCAATTAACCTCTTAACATTCCATGTTTATTTCATACAAAGGCTTATTATTCAATAACTACAGGGACTTCAATGCAAAAATAATGGAGCTCTTTTTAGGTTACTGAAGTGTGCAATAAAACTTTGGGCTGCCAGCAGGCGTATGACTTGTTAAGGGGTTAAAGGTTAGATTTCTCATATTTTCAGTACGAGAGGGAGATAATCAAACACGAAACATTTTTCACCTCTTTTTTTTCAGTGGGTGCCAATAATAATGGAGCTCACTGCATTTTCATATGGTATATTTTTCAGCAGCATCTCAATCCAACAGTTGACCTCTAGACTTACTACCAGCAATGAGGAATCACAGGTTGAATTAGTGTATTAACTGTATTCTGAGAACAAACTAACGGCTCCCCCAGTTTCAGCTTTAATCAGCATTGCAACCACTAATGAAGTAGTTTCTTCTGAGGCAGCACATTGTGTTCCACTTCTTTTTTCCATTTGTATTCGAATGCAGCCTCTCCTTTTCAAGCAACAGCATAAACCCATGAGTGCTCCTTCTGAACCATTTCAAATGTGCCATTCATTTTTAATGAAGTGACCCAAAATCGACAGTTAGGAATTGGGACGGTTTGCCCGGCATTAGGCCAACACAACCAAGCAAATTTGTCGCAAAGCGAAGCTATTTTTTATCAATTGAGGTAAAAAAGTCATAACAGACTTTTGCTGTTTCCCATATGCATCCCAGTAAATGGAGCATGATTATTCCATTCCTTCTGAGACTCAGCCGACCAACTGTCCACGTGAATGGACAGAAGGCTTTCACTACTGCCAGGTTTCCTTATCATTGCCTAATCTCCCATATCCACGGCACCCATTCCCTAAAGAGCTGCGATGGCATGTTGACAGTCTTTCTGCAAATTGCTTCATGACAATCTTGCGCCAAGATCCATATCCAGAAGATTCATTTCAGCTGTTTCATTAGGTTTATTTAATAGTTCTTTATAAACAGGGGAGGTAACAGATTTTACTTTACCTTCTTGTAGACCAAGTGACTGGGAATGGTCCAAGAGACCACAGTCATCAGTCTCACTAGCTCAGAGCCAATAGTGCTCCAGCAGTGTAGCGCCTCTAGGAGACAGCCTATTTGTTCTGTTTAGAGGATCTGTCTGCTCCAATGGATCTCACACAACTTGGCTAAATATTAAGGGAGTGGAATGCAATGGGATAAGAAT
Organism: Colossoma macropomum; assembly: GCF_904425465.1. NCBI lineage: Eukaryota > Metazoa > Chordata > Actinopteri > Characiformes > Serrasalmidae > Colossoma > Colossoma macropomum. The sequence continues at coordinate 42,385,366 of NW_023494788.1, forward strand.
GGAAAGTAGTAAGAACTGGACCAGGAGCAGCACAAAGGACAAAGAGCCCTTCACACAAACACGCTAACAAATATGTGTCAACATATTTATGACCTGAAAACATAGAAGTTGGAGTTATCACTACCGATAACAAATCAGTGGTATAATTCAATATTATTTATCACTCATAGTTCATTGCAATTCTGTCAAAATCCATATTGTAAACTTTCAATCAACACTGCGTTTGTGTTTACCTTCATGTTATTTTTCTTTTTCAAAAAGTAGAGGGGAGATACACCATCCAGAGTGGATGAAATCAGTTATTTGAAGTTGTTCTCATTGCTGACACAGCTTGTAATTCCATAAAAAAGCACTGCCAGTAAAATGAGATGCTCTGTAGCAGCCACACATGAGCTTAAGGCTACCATGCTACTGCCAAGCTTTGGCTACAGGCTGTAAAGCCTGGTGTTTGTGATCCAGAACTCATTGTGCATTTGTATCTGAACTCATTAAAGCTCTTGTGGCTGAATGAAATCAAATCCTCATAGCAATCTTCCAGCTAGTTGCCATGTGTCAAACACAAGGCCTGTGGGCCAGATCAGGCCCGTGGCACAATCCTATTCGCCCGCGAAATTATTTTAATTCTCTATCAGTATCAGCCTGTTTCACCATAAGGTGCACTACAGTCCCCAGCATGCACTGCAACATAGTATGCAATCTGATCCCCTTCCTCGAACAACAATTCATGGGGCCAAAAAAAGAAAAGAATCCTTCAAGCAAATAGGCAGTTTTAAAAAACTACCTAAAACAATTTATTTTTATTTAGAATTATTTTTAATAAGTATTCAGTGTCTATTTTACTGTTGCTGTTGGCATATTTTGAATAAACAATGGCTGGTTTGGGTCGTGGCAAAATGTTAAGTAAAAATGAAATGAAAACACAGCTGGCCCACAGATTTGCTGAGATTTTTTAATACGGTCATTTCAGTGGTTGAGTTTGACACCACTGATCGAGTGTAAAGCCTTCCCAGAAGAGTAGAGGTCAGAAGAGTAGAGGCTGTTACTGCAGGAAAGAGGGACAGCCTGCCTATTAAAGTGTAATTCCACTGATTTTTTTATTAAATATACAAGCACAGTTCGATCAAAGTTGAAGACTGATTATAATCACGACCCCTGGTTCCCATCACTGCCACTGTAAAGAAACCTAAATCAGTAAGGAGTTCCACTTTGACACCCTTGATTTCAGAAGAAACATCTGATAAGCAGGCGTTTACCAACTTTTGGACATATAGTGTATTTACTGTGGATTGAATTTCATTACAGTTATCACCTGTTCATATCACGGTTAATTTGCAGCAATAAAAATCTTGTGTTTGTCAATTGTTGATATAACAAAAGGAAAAAATGTACAAAGTACACATTCAAACCTGTCGCTACAGAAAGTAAACTGAATGTAATGTAATTCCTTCCTTGTCTGTGTGATTAAACGTGTATTTGTGTAATTCCATGTAAATATTATGGCAAAATGACAATAATAACATCTAAGAATGAAATCACTAACAGTGGATTACTAACTGATATTGTCTCCACTCTGAAACCTCTTGCAATGACAGCACTCAGCATTGCAACACTCCTCATCACCTGTCTGCAGCTTCTCTCTCATCCTGAAGCTTTTTTCCCACCAGTTTAAAGTCAGGTGGACAACTTGCCAGATACCATGCCATTCACATCTGTTTTAAACCTGCCAGGTGCTCCTTACTCATTCCTATCCATCTTGGTCTGTGGGGGTGTGACGCAGTGGAGATTTATCACCTGCGGAAGGCTCTGTCTGTCCGCCCACCGGCTTTAATGCTGTCATCTGCCAGACAAACACAAGTTACCAAACAAAAACAGGCTGAACTTCAAGAGAAAAGGCTGGTCTTACAGTAGACTGTGTGAATGTGAGCTGACAGACCCTGTGCACAGTTTATGGACTTCAGAGGTTCCTGAGCTCCTGGCTCCAATGCAAAAGAAGAACCGCTCTTGGTTTCCCAAAGAATCATTCAATGATGGTTCCTTAATTCCTATGTAATTCAATCACTGAGATATAAACAAAGTCAATCTGAGTGGTTTGATATAATGTGCATTATAAAAACTCTTTATAGTGGTGGTGATAGGAACCAGGGGTCATGCTGTCTACAAGGCAAACATAACCATTTTATTTACTATCTAAAATGAGCAGTGAACCTAAACAAGTGTTCTAAGTCTTTAAATGTGATGTTGGAAATAGTAGAATAGAGGTAAATCAAAAAAATAAGTTTTCTTTGGGGACTACTTTGCCTGACAATGCTCTGCATGTATCTCTTTGCTATGAATGTCCTGAGCTGTTTCTGTAGAGTTGTTAACAGCCTGTAGCTCGTCTCCAAGCTCCATATCCAGTCAAACGCTGTTCTCCAGAAGTCCACCTTCCCCTAGACAGCTCACACCTCGGCTCCTATCAATAATTCAGGCCCTCGGCTCAGGCAGGGGCAGCATGCAGGTTGCCCTGGTGCTTTGAACAGAAGGGCAGGCCACACTCGGCTCTCAAGCTGGCATTAATTAAATCCTTCCTCCAGACCCCCATTGGACACGCTTCCCTCCCACCGCGACGGCATTCATTAGCCTTCTCTGCCCAGCAGTGTCCTCCCCTCAGCATCATCTGCAACACTTCACTACCAATCACACGTCCACCGTAAACAACAACCGAATGGACCCCACTGTAGCTGGGCGTACAGTCACAGAAGGAAAGCTAGTGCCAATAAATATCCGTCACATTCCTCGCGTTTATTTTTAAACTGTGCACATTATCAAAAGCCACTGATGACTAACCAAATTGTTTGCTCGCTAGCTGCTCCAGTTGGAGGATACGAGGCTTCGGGAAGGCGGGTACGCATATTTTCATTCTTGGCATCCCTGGTTTGCAAATATTTGTGTGCAGAGAGACAGACGAGCAAGTCGGGAATGTATCGTTGAATCTTTCCTGTCCTCTCTGTGTGCAAATAACCTCAGCAGCAGACAGAAGCCCCTCCTGTCTTCTGCTGGATGACTAATGTGGAGTTCATCTGGAGCCAGCAGGCACCGTACTCCAGATTTAAGGCAAAGCATACTCACCTCAGGTTTACTCTCTCTCTCCCTCTGCTACATGTATTGATTCTACTCTACTTCATGTGCAATAGGCTGTTCGTTTTATCCTGAGGCGCATGAAGGAGAGCTCCAGCAGCACCTGAATAAACTCTCGTTTCTGCAGCGTTTGCCGGGATAATTTACCTCAGTGTCTGATTTTCTTCACAAGGCCAAACTACATAGCTTAATTCAAAAAAAGCCAGGACAGCATGCAAAATACAAATAAAACCAGAAAGCAATAAATTATATAACCACTTTGACCAGTATTTAAAAGAAAACAGTGCAGCCTTATCAACTTAGTTGTTTTATTCTGACATCGCTCTGTTGTTTTTTCTGCAATATGTTCAAAACAGTTTAAACAGGTGATGCAGTCATGCTCAGGTGTTAAAGGAGCATCCAGGAGAGGCCTTGTCCCGTATGAGCGATGATGGGTTGAGGCTGGGTTGAGAACAGCTTGACTAAGTGATCGCCATGTTTTTATGTCTTCCTCCATCTATGGTTCATTATATCATCAAAAGATTCAGAGAATCTGAAAAATCTGAACTGCTGAAAATGACAACTGAAAGCCCATGACCTCTGATCCTGCTGATGGCACTGCATTAAAACTGGCATGGTGATGGATATCATCACATGGATTCTGGAATACTTTGACAAATGACTGTGTTTAAACATCCACAAATGCAGGTTAAGATCTACGATTCAGCTCTATGTCAACAATGTCCAGAAATGGGCTTTAGCTCTCTGAGTTCAAGTTGATCTGAAATGGTCTGATGCACAGTCTAAGTGTGTATTGTCGTCTGATGAGGCAACCTAGCAGATTGTTTATGGAAATCATTGTGTTCCCCAGGCCAAAGAAGAAAAGGACAATCCAGATTGTTACCAGGAAGTTCAAAAGCCAGGGTGTGTAACAACATGTGCTCCTTCAGAACAATGTCTTTTTCAGAGACGTCTGCGCTTATTTTAATATGACAACACTAAGCCACATTCTGCACATGCACATATTCAGAGAGATGCTAGAGTGGCCAGCCTGCGGTCCAGAAAATATGACAAAAAGGCCTCATATGGTTGCACAGCTGAAGACTGTAAGAGCTGAAGAGTAAATTTACAAAAAACACATAAAAGTTCATAAGATAAAACATAAAAAGCAGTATTTTGTGCTCTTTTGAATTTAATACAGGTCAAACAGAGTTCACTAATCACTGCTTCCTGTTTTTATTGGAAGTTCACATACTGCCCCACATTTTCTGCAGTTTGTATTTCTGATGAATTAGATTAAACCTACAATGTAACCTTTGGGAAAAAAACATCTGAAATCTTAGAATTTGTCTTTTAGACATAAACTGGAGGTGACGCAAGCCAGCAGGTACTTGATATTAATTGCTGTTAGTCTGACTGCATTTGCTCAGAAGCTTCCATTGTGGTGGATGCGTAGGCTGACAAATTACAGAATCTATTTTGGTGTCGGAGAATGAGGAGCAAAGCCTACCGTGTGATTACTGTCATCTCTGCTGATGACGGCGACTCCTGCCGTGAGATGGATTGCAGGATTCATGTACTGTGGAGGGACTGAGGGAGGGGGTAGAGAGAGAGAGAGAGAGAGAGAGAATAAGAGAATGCCCAGAAACATATGCGCTGATGAGTAAGATGTAAATCAGGCGAGCTGATGCATCACTGCACATCATTTAAGGTGTTGACTGGAGTACGCAGGCTGTGGTGTTCCTACACTGCAGACTTGCTCGGTTCAGTTTTGGGTTCGTGTTGTGTCCTGTGAAACAAAATAAAATAACATAAAAACAGAACAGAATTCACATCTATTCCAGGTGAACCACATTGGAATCACATTTCTTTTTCCAATTCCAGAGGAACATAAGCAATTTAACATGTTATCATAATTCAAAAAGGCCCATATTCTTTATTTTCTTCAGTCTTATTTCTGCTCTAAATTGCACAAAGTTTAATGAACCAAACCAGTTGTAATTCATTTTTATATGACCATTTTTCAGCCAACAGAAACAGAAAATTCTGTTTCTGTTAGAGTTCCTTTAATACTGATGTATGTAACTGACCTCTCTTTCCTGTAATGTGTCGTATTGAAAAAGTAATCAAGGCTAAAACACTCCTTATAAACTCAGTGTGAATAGACTGAGCTAAACTGCTGTAGGTTGAACAGTGGATGTATGGAAGGTGTTGGTTCATATCTGTGGAGCGGAGAGTGAACAGCGCGTTTTGAAACAGGGTTTATAAACTACATCCAACTCTTTTGTTTGAAAAAAGTGAAGAAAGTTCAGTTTTCCATGAGATGGACTCTTTAAATAAAGTCAACATGTTCACTACTTGGATGAAAAATCGTCCCATGGACATCACCAGACGCTGGGTATCTTCTGCTCCGCCAGGCCTGTAATGCAGCCGTTTTCAGGTCAGAGTTTAGTGGCCTGTAGTCTCGTGTTCAGTGAGTGAAACGCGTGTTCAGTGCGGTTCAGACTGGGACTCGGCCAGTGAATGACATTCTTGCTGCCAGGTGAGTTCTGACGTATTTATTTGGGAACTGAACAGTTAACCCCTTGATGGCCAGGGCCCGCTGGAGGGCCTAAGGTTTTATTACACGCTTCTATAATCTAAGAATAACTCAACCCAGCATTGAAGCCACTATAGCTACTGAATAATAAGCCTTGGTATGTAACAGGCCTGGGATTTTAAGGGGTTGAACACATCTGTGCCCTCCAGAGTTCATCCCGCGGTTATTAGTGTCAGCAGTAAGTGAGCCAGTTCCACTGGTGGCCGTACATGGCCATGTTATGTTTCATTGCCGAGGTGGCTTTGGATCATTAACACTTAGATCATCAACTTTTCTTTCTTCCATTCTTTACCCTGCCTCTTAACTCCATAAGACTGAGTTCCAGAATCGTACAGGATTTTTAAAAATACTTTTACACACTGCTTAGCTGTTCTTGAGGTGTATCAGTGGTTGTCATGGTGGTAAATCTTCCGTGGTAAAGTGTTCTGTTCAACCGTTTTCTTGTATAATTCATCAACTACGCTACTCTTCTGTGATCTGCCAGGCTGCTGGTTCAGCATCAGTGGACCAAACAATTGATTTTTACAACACCTAATATTCTGGCTGTGTCTCTGGTTGATTTATTCTGATTTCTTAGCCTGTTTATGGCCTGGAGCTGACACTTCTCTGATCCTTGCGTTGAGAAACAGCAGCAGAACATGCAAATATCACATCTACAGTCAACTCCAAACCTACTGATAGTTCTTTTATCCATGAATTATTGATGTACACACAATTGGCCAAGAAACAACTGAGTAAGCAACTGACTGATGTGTTATTGCACCTTGAAATGGGGGGCTCTTATGAAGGACTGTTATTCCTACAGAGGGGAACCCTCAGGGCCTTCTGGGTCTTCAGAGAAAGTCTAGTGATTTCTAGGAACTTCCAAATACATGTCTACAATTTTAGGTGACTTTTATTAAATAGAATTATCGTGCTTGTTGTATTTAAACGCTGCATGCATTGTAGTTCTCCGTCACTGGTTCAGCCAATTTAGATGTAAATACCATTCTTCACTTTAGTCGCCGTCAGTCAGGTTTCCATCCAGCTGTTGAATTAAATTCATGTGAAGAACTAAGATGGCACAATAAATGTATGCAAATAAGGTTGCCTTTCCATCATCTCTGTATCAGACAATAAAGCTCTAAACATATTGTCTAGAAACACACCAGAAATTCTCTGGTAGCAGCTTTGGTGGCGTCGTACTGTTTAGTACTGTACGTGCAGTTTGAGACGCAGCCGATGATCTTCCTCTGCTGCTGTTTGTTATCATCAGATGAAACAGAATATATTTCTTTCGTTGTTTTAAATTTCAACCTAATCCAAGTGTGAAAACTTTTTTGTAATATTTAGACTTTGGAGACATTAAATCCTCTAATGTCTCCACTGTAAGTGTCTTTATTTATATTATTCATAGTTTTACTGTGGTACGCTGACTTTAAGACCACCTCTCTGAGTCATAGGGCTGCCACAGATGCTGTGTAAGATGGTCACAGAAAGGTCTTACAGCAAAGTGAGTGGCTTTATAAGGCACTGCCTGGTTTTAGCCTTCATCGAACCACACATTACAGTCAGCTCACGGTGAGCTCAGGGGTCAAGCCTGGGTCAGCGCAACAGCTCAGGGGGGTTGCTTTGTAGCTTGACTTTATTAGCATTTAGCACTCAATCTCAAAGGGAGTAAGCTGCAATTACTCATGCTCCGTGTGCTGCCGGCGAGCAAAAACAGTTTTCAGAAGCAGTTCAGATTAAAACAGCTAGCAGAGATGCAGGAAGGGTTCTGGGTATTATTAGACCAAAATGCTGGGAAAGAGCACCTGTTCCTTTGACATGGCACCATGACTGACGGAGAGATAGGCTAGTGGCTAGGAAGGGTCAGTGGAGGGTGAGGAGCGATCGCGTGTGTGGCTTACTGAATACCGAGGCAGACGCAGAGTGTGTTCTAATGATACACTGTGTATGCACAGCGCCGGCGCCTTATCTGTGATTCAAGCCAAAGCACTACGGTGACAACTAGATAAAGGCTAATATTTGTCTACTTGACTGTGTGTTTGCATGCGTGATGGGGGAGAGAGAGAGAGGGAGAGAGAGAGAGATCCACTCCATCCACTCAATGCTGTTTCCATGGTCACAGCAAGAAAGCTATCAGTCCTGTCCTAACAGCCGTTTGCACCTTCCCCCCACACAGTCATGTACGACTGTGCTTACTTGTTCCTCGTCCTCAGCAGCACAACATGACCTTTACATTCTTAGAGAACATTATCTACATTATCTATAGGCTACATCTGCAGCATAGGTGAGACAGTTACCCTCATAGTCACGGCCTCCAAGCTGTGTAAATTCACCGATGTCTGTTAGTCTAATTCTAAGACTAAAACCATTAGAGACAACAGCAATTTATCCACTTCTGTTTTTCTTCACTGTAACTAAATCCTCTTATAATCATAATAGTTAGTTAATATAGAGCCAGATATTTTATGTTTACTATACTTGAAATTTGAACAGCTAAACAGTCTTTCAAATACACACACAAAGTCAAAGGCAGTCAGAGAGAGAGAGAGACTGATAGAGAAAGTGTTCTGCGATGAGCTGACAGATCAAATAAATGTACCTGGGGCCGTAATTAGGATCAGAATAACTGTATTACACCAACTTCTCCTTTAGATTTTTAATGTTTTGTACCACATTGCTCCCTTTCTACCCATCCATAATTGTTCTGTACCTCTTCCTTCCATTTGTTCACTTCCCATCCCGCCATTCTTCCATCACCTGCTATTACTGTTCCATGACTCCAGTCACCCAGTTTAATTTGATTCAGTTTATTATTTCATTATTTAATTACCTGTTTATTTTTAGCCAAAAACACATGTTGAAACCTGTATTTCGCTGCTGTCGGAACAAAACCTCGTATCTCCATCGCTGTTGTTTTTCAGTTTTTGGAAATGCCTGTTATCCTTTACATTGTGTGTAAATTTCATGATGAATGGACCAAAAGAAAACAGCCTTAAATGACCAAATTTACCAAATTTAAAAAAAACAATTCAGCTTAAATATATAAGGATTATGTTCTGATCTGTTTAAACCCAAGGCATTAAGTGAGGTAGTACTAAACTAAATATATACAAAATCACCATTTAGGGTTCTTCTGTTGGGAGGTAGCTGTTCCACACCCGAACCGCTAAATTTTAACTTGTGAAAAATAATACTTAGACTTTTGTATTTTTTCAAAATAAATTTTTTGAGATATATGATTTAAGTAAAGTTGAAAGACTCATCTTCATCATGAGTTTAATGAGTTTATAGTATAGTAGAAAGCAGCTCTGCTAAAGAGTCTTAGTCCATAGGCGGAGTCTTATTTTAGCCACACCCCTGCATTTTAGAGCAATTAAATTGTTTAACATTAATAATGTGCAACATTAAGAATTGTCACTATTGAAACACATTTTTTCTGTAATTTGTAAACGTTTTTGTGTGTTAATGAAAAATATTATGATTTTAGGTGTGTAAAGCTGTTCAAAGCTGTGTTTGCTGGTCACACACTGGCTAGTGTTTTTGACTTATGCCCAGAATGAGCTAAAACTGTCAGTACTGAAACAATCACTACTAAAACATTTGATAAAGTTTCAGTAATGATCGTTTTGGTAGTGACAAAATGGAGTTGAAGTTCAAGACCAAAATTTGCAACATATATACATTTTAAAATATCTGTTTATTTGAAATTGTAGCGATTATGTCCAGTAATTTCAAATTTCTCACCCCGGTCGTGGTTAAAATGGGCTACTCCATGCTGCTTTGTGATGAAACATCTGCAGGGAGATGGAAAGCTGAGCCAGGAAATTAATTATAATCTACATTTTGGAGAGGAGGTTCTTCTGGGTGTTGAGAGGGAAAATCAAAGTTATCCAGGTGCAGCAGAGAAACACAAAATAAGAGAGAAGAGAGAAGAGAGAAGTCGCTTCACTCACAAAGCTACCTTTGTTTTTTGAGCCTGAGTGCCAGAGCCCTGAACAGGCTACACAGACCGTTAGTGAGGAAGGTCAACCAGGTTACTTCTCTCAAAATGTAATGGGGAGTTACTTATCACTCCCTGTAATCTCATCACTCATCACATTACTGCTATGTTACTAAATTATCTCACGATTATTAGCAGATAATTTTGCTTGTTTCATGCATATTCATTAATGATCTGCCAATAAAATGAGATCATTTTACTTAATAAAATTACTTAAGTAAAAACAGTCTAGAAATAAGTTAAATAATCTTTCATTCTCAGCCTCAGTATAAGAGATATCAGATACATTGACTACACTTAGAATGATTTCACTTGCCAGGAATATCTTTTGCAGTGTAGATGGTTACATCACTCGGGAGCCCAGAGCCTCAAATAATTTAATAATGTGCTCTTCTGGGAAGGCTTAACACTAGATGTTGGAACATTGCTGTAAGGATTTGATTGCATTCAGCCACAAGAGCATTAGTGAGGTGAGAAACTGGAGTTGGATGATTAGTTCTGGATCACAAAAGGCTCTCCAACTCATCCCAAATGTACTGGACGATGCATCACTCCATAAAGTGCAGCAGTCCACTGCTCCACAGCCCAGGGCTTATTTCAGCTATGTGAGTAGTTGAATTTTACTCCCTGGACAGTCCCGGTGCCTTTCCAGAACTTTTTCTGAAAAAGTTAGTGAAAATATCAGTTTTTTCTTGGTCATAGTGATCTAAGGGTAATTACAGTGTCAAAAGTTGTATAAGTTCATTAATTAGACACAATTACATGAGAAATAAAGCATAAAAAAATTAAATAACTGAGTTGAAAGAGTGAGATAAACAGTGAGCTATTAAAAAAAAGAGATAGCAAACTGAGATAATATGAAAATGTCATGTCTCATTGATCTCTAGATCTCTAGCATGTCCCAAACCTCAGACATAGTCAAGCTAATGGAAAGAAAACAACTGATAAATGGAAAATAACTGAAATCTGGGGGGAGGACCACGCCTGAAACCCCTCCTCCTACCAATCTAACGCCCTGTAAATTCCCATTTCTACCTTCTGTTTTCACAATCCCACCCACCATCCCATCTCCTCCCAGATCCTCTGTCCTACATTAGTGCTACCACAGTTAAAAGGGGGGTCCGGCCTTCCGGCTCCAAGCAGGAGCCGCCCAGAACTCCAGCCCAGTTAGAGTTCTCTCTCTTACCACCATAAGTTAAAAGCAACGTCTGAACTCGCAAATTAGGATTATGTGCAGCCAGTGTTCAATCATATGTTCACTTCTACCTCGCATGATATAAGTGTGGCAGTACTCATTAAAATATCAATAGTGGATGTATATTAAAATGATATATATCAGATAAAGTAATGTAGCTGTACTGTAACACATTTTACCCTCTGCCCTTTTGTACAGCTCAGATACAGACATCAGGCATTCTCATTTTCGGGTGTGGTCGAGATCAATGGTTCTGTTCATGTGAAAAATTACAGCAACCATAAATGTTTATAGTTTAATAGAAACCACATTAACAAGTCTTTTAGATTTTTACACAGACTGTTTATGTGGTTTTGTGGATACCTTTGCACATTTAGTGACTTTATAAACCCACAGCAGAGGATTCAGTACAGTGAGTTGAGCAAAGCAATTTTGGCCCAAACACAGGCGGCGATGTAAGGCCTTAACTATTCATTGAGGCCCCAGAAACAGATCAGTTTGCACGCTCCTTATGATGTCCTGGGAGCATGAATTATTTAAAAGCCGCCTCTGTTTACTCTCCGAGTGTATTGCTCCCAAGATGTAGAGTTGATAGCGCCTGTCACATCGCATCAGGGTCAAGGGTTCACATTTTCAGACACGCAGGATTTAACTGCCGTCCCCATGTGACCTAATTGACTTTTTAACCCTTAGAAGAACAGATTTAGGCTTTTAGCTCTGTTCTGCTGCAGTTTTACATTCTGTGTGGACAGGTTTGAGTCTGCACTGATTTTTTTTCATTATTTCCAATGCCCAGAAACTACAAAAACAGTTTTTTTCCATAACCATTCTAATGTATTTTCATCAAATTCAAATAAAATAACTTCTACTCACAAACACACAATGTAATATTAACTGAAAATTTAGAATCCGCACTTTAGAGAGAATTTCTCAAATCTCTGAAATCGTGTGTCATTTTGTAGCTGGAAACCTGCCCATATAAGGACTCTGAGTCTAAGCTGGTTTTACCTACGGGAAAAAGTTATTTTTCTGAGCTGCTGCATTCTGGATGAGTTGCAGAGGCTTGATGGCCACATAGGAAGACCAGCCAAGAGCGAGTTGCAGCAGTCAAGCCTTGAGATGACTGAACTCAAGACTGAACTAGCACCTGGGTGGCCTCTTGACTGAGGAAGGGTCGAATCCTCCAGATGTCGTACAGGATCAACCTGCATGACCGAGTCAGGTTCACGATGTGAGCTGAGAACGACAACTGACCATCCAGAATCTCACACAGACTTCTTGCATCTTCAGTCGGAACAATCAGAGAGTTCCCGAATGAGATGGAAGATCATGATGAGGACCTGTAGTCGCAGGGATGAATAGCAGCTCAGTCTCGCTAGGATGGAGCTTCAGGTGCTGAGCTGTCATCCATATAGAGATTTATACCTCTTATTCTTTGCTACTATGAGAAAAGAGTGCATTATAGTGAGCTTACTGTCAAGGGCGTGTTGATGAGGACGTGACTGATAAGGCAGAAATGCTTTACCGCTAACTAGGATACGTACTCTAGCTGATGTTAGCTCAGTCCAGAAATAGTGAAAACATATTTCTCTGACAAAATAATATGTTGGTCCACTGAGGACAAAAGACCTCAAGTAGAAGAGGACAAGTTCTCATAAACATCCGGCGTTAGCTGCAGTCTAGCTCATTAGCTCATCTGAAGAGGCAGGTCCTGCTACTCGTCTGGCACAAAAACTGATTTCTCTCTTGTTTTTCAATAATAACACGTTTTTACATTTTTGCCTCCAAATACTGGAGCTATCATCTGAAAAGTGAGCCTCAGTCAGTGTTTTGCTTTTTTCTTCCCATTTTGTTGTTGCTTTTTCCTTCCCTGCGGTTAACCAGGTATCTGCTCATTAACTCTTGGTCACCCCTAGAAAGATCTTATGTTTAAAAAAATCAAAAGGATAAAGACTGAATCTTTTCCCATCTTACTGCCTGATCATCTGCACCATCGGTCACTTCCAATCAAGCTCCTGACCTTCTGATTCTCAAATAATGTGTCAAAATGAGGAAATCAGGCTTAAAATCAGCCAAGAAATAAATTGTGCCCCCGACACAATCCTATCCAGCCCACAGAAGTATTTTAATATTTTTATTTTGATTTTCTATTATTATTAGCCTGTTTCACAACGTGCTGCACTACAGTACCCAGCATGCACTGCAGTGTAATGTGTACTCTGACTCTCCTACACCAACAACAGTCTAAGGGACAGCGGTCACGCCACAATTCTACACAATTCCACACCAGTCAGATCACCAAACACACTACATTTCAGCTGCAGTTTAACCAACATAAACACTGAACATCCGCTCAGAAACTGAGCCCGAGCATTAATGAGCCTCCAGCAAAGAAAAGATGCCAGGGGTCTAAATCAAGCAGAGAGGTAGGTTTAAAAGACTGAGCTCCTGGGGACGTTTACATTTTGAATATTTCAATTATTTATGTAATAATTCAAAGGCTACTACAAGTGTCTGTATTTTACTGCTGAAGCTTTTGCGTATTTTGACTAAACAATGTCCAGTTGGGGTTACAGCACAACATTAATAAAAATGAAATAAAAAAAAAACATTTTTTCTCCGACCCACAGATCTGAGGAGATTTTTTAAAATGGCCCCTTTAGTGGTTGAGTTTGACACCCCTGAGGTAGTGCATGCCCAGTTATACCCAAAGGTCCCTACTTGGACACATCACCGACTACAACATGACAACAAAACGATGAAAAACAATTAGCATAATATCTGCTTAGCTACCGCACACTTTTGCTGTCACCAGCGATGGCGCTCATTTATCATTAGCCTTCCTTATCTTATGAGCCGTTCCCCTCCCAGCAGATCCTCCACATCCATCTGTGTACTGTAAACTCTGACTAGGGGGGAGAGATAAAGCACGGCCTGCTTTTTCCGCAGCCCTGCTGTGCTCATTCTGGGTGCCGTGTTTGTTATTGCTGTTGCTCCCATGCTGCCTCTGCGCACACAGGGGGCAGAGAAGCCGTGAAGCTGGGGCTAATTGCTCCCTCTCATGCCCCCTCTGAGCCTCAGCTGAGGCAAAGAGCACGACAGCGCAGTGCTCATTGCCATAATAAGGAACAGCTGCTCTCGCAGAGTGACGAAAAAGAGAGGACGGCAGGGAAAAAAAGAAAAAAATGCAAAGGCTTCACGAGCGCAGAAGTGTTTATCTTCCGCAGCCCCGCCGCGTCCTCGTCCAAACCGGTCGACAGATTCTTTCCTGTTTTTCTCCCCCTTCTTCACCCTGTAAAGTACACAAGAAACATTCTCCACATTTCTCCTCTTCTCTCTTTTTCCAGCTCCCCTTCCTCCCTCTGTGTTGAATTTCCATTTCCCCCCGAGTTCACGGAATGCCAAAAAGCAGCAGGCCCTGTTTTTCACGCAGCTTTTGTCCTCACTTTCAAAAGCATGGAGATGAATCAAATTTCCATGAGAGAGTGGAGTTCTGAAAGGCAAATCAGACGCTGTTTGTTTTCCCTCTTCTCTGAGCTTTCCTCTGGAAAGGGAGAGAAGAGGAGGGGAGGGAGGGGGGCCAGGAGAGATGCTGATACGGTTTGTGGACTTCAGGCCAACAACAACAGCACTCGTCCTGCTGACGTCCATGGGCTCTTGACCCACAAGAGGATCAGTGTCCAGTGCCTTGCGGTAATCCATAAACATCTCCAACAGAAACATACAGCCGCGCGGCCCAGCCAATCCGCTCTGCACATGGTCCCCTTCAAAAAATTGGATTATCTCTCTGGCTTTAGGGCCACTTTCCTCAACTTACCTGGGGAAATAATAACTTTATTGCATTATGAGAATCTCAGCTTGTGCTCAGGCCATAAACTTCATACGGCTCTAGAAAACTGTGAAGCGCTTACATATACAGTACTGTGTAACAGTCAGAGACCCTTCATTCATTTATCTAATTTGCAGTTAAAACAGCCATTAAGTACAAGTTATTTAGTTTTTCAGATGAGGTTTCTGAGGAGGTTAGATACATAATCCACTTATATAAGGAAGAGGAAAGTCAAACTGTAGTTTACATTTTAATAGAAATTGGGAAAATGTTGCTCCTAACAACCATGCAAGACCTGGTCGACCCCAAAACTGTCCCCATCAGATAAACAGCACTTAAAGCTTTCATCTCTGAGAGAGAGGAGAAAATCAAGCTGATCAGATCTGAAAACATCCACAGGTGTTTCTGTCCATCCTTCCACTGTGAGAAGACGACTCAGCGCTGTGGGTCTGAAAGGATGTGTAGCTGTCAAGAAGCCATTAAGACCGTTAGCTTTAGAACAGCAAAACTGGACATCTGAAGTTTTATGAACTGGTGAGTGTAAATTTGTATTTGGGAGTATTTGGATCATAAGAAAAAGAAAATGCAACCAACTTCTAAGACTGAACTTTGGAAAAGTGGAAAAACATCCCTGCAGAATTCTTTGGAAAACTTGAAGTCTCTGAAAAGAACTGAAGCTGTGATAAAGGTTCACAATCAGACCTTAAACCCACTGTTGTACCTTTGAGGGAACATTTACATTGTTTTTACCTTCATGAACGAAAAATATACCTGCACAGAACCGTAGTATGAGGGGAGACTGATTGAGGGAGGGGAAGGAACTCAGAGAACTTGGCCTGGAGTTCTGGGCGGCCTCTGCTTGGAGCTAAAATGTAGGATCTCCTTTAACTCTGGTAGAACTTATATAGGACTGAGCAACAGGGAGGAGATGGGGTGGTGGTGGTGGGGATTGTGAAAACTTCATCATGGGCTCTCTGTAACTCCATTTGTTGAGGCTTCTGTGTAGTTTTCTGTTAAATATTTGTCTCCTGCTTTTTTCCACGTGCTGAAAAATGAATGACTTGTTTTTTTTGTTTTTTTTAAGGCCGTTTTGACTGGAATTCAAATAAATGCAGAGTGGTCTTTGCTCAGATTTAAGCAACGCAGGCTACAGTGGTTACAGTGGGCCTGTGTTTTATTTGTTCAGTTGGTTCTTATATGTGGACTGCGGATAACAGCGATGGACAAATTATTACAGTCAGATTTTCAAAGCAAAGAAAACAGATCACGCACAGTGAGCCGTAAGCCAAGGGGTTTCAAGCAATCTTCTCTTTACAAGGACCTATATTTTTCAAAAGGTTTTCAAAAGAAAAAGAAAACACACCCCCAGGTGTGTCTCCTCTGTTGAAATTGAAATGTTGTGTGTTGTGAGGGGAACAGAAGCAAATTCTCGTTCAAGAGAATCACAGCCTCGGCTGCTTTAAGCTCCAGTTCTCACACGCCTTTCTCTCAGGGGACTGAACCTGTCCTCAGCTCATTCAGGTGTGTGACGGTTCTGAGGACCACACAGGCGCCTTTTAACAAACATCTTAAAACAGGCAACCGTTTTTTTGCCACCAGCGAAATGTTTGATAAGCTGCGAGTGGGAAACAAGTAGCTGTGATCCAGCTACAACCGAGAAGGTGAGTCCTCGATAGCACTGTTCCTGGTTTATAGTGTTTATATGTTTTAATAAGTGGATCAGTCCTCTGACGCTGCTTTATGACATCATCAAAAAAGAGTTGGCATGTGAGCTCTACTAAGAAAGTAACTTAGAAACCTGATGTGAATGACAGAATTAGAATTCAGAACCATCAGCCAACTGGGGCTGCTCAGGGGCACTTCAGTCACGTCCTGTCGGCCAGGGGGATCGAGCCATCGACCTCCCGGTCACAAGGCTGGGTCCCTAACCTCCAGCCCACGACTGCCCTACCGTGACTGATAGAAAGATGGAAAGGATAACGCAGGTGTGAATGATGTGATGTGCAGAGCAGATACCACTTTGTTGGTAATTAAACTGTCCTGCAAGTTAAAAACTTGTATTTTGTTCCCCAATTTCAGCTATTTTTGTATACTCATCATGTTATTGTTTTAGATAAAAAATAAAAAATACAGACAAAAAATAAGACAAAACTTACAAAGAGTAAACACAAAATACAGTTTCTATAAATGATTATTCATTTATTGAAGGAAAAACGTCATTGAACACCAGCTGGCCCTGTGTGAGAAAGTAACTGGCCCACTTAGCAACTCAATCAACCAATTAACCCAGTTTAGTTGACACCCAAACTTAATTACTGACAGCCTTTTGAATCTAAGTTCATTTAAATAGAACCTTTCCAGCAATGTGAAGTGACGGATCTCAACAAGCAGCACACTATACCACGAACAAAAGAATTTCTGGAAGAGATGAGAGAGAACGTAATTGAAATATATGGGTCTGGGAAGGATAATGAAGCTGAATCTAAAGCTCTAGGACTCCAGCAAACCACGTACCAACAGTAAAACATGGTGGTGGTAGTGTGACGGTGTGGGGATGCTTTGCTGCATTGGGGCCTGGACAGCTCCAAAATTCCTCCACAGCAATGTGAAAGGCTGATTTCCAGTTACACGGAGCAAATGTTGCTGCTAAACTTGGCAAAACCAATTAAAGTTTAGGTGGAGGAGTTACTTTTCACAAATTTGCTGTATTCAAAGGGTCCTTTGAATTGGATCAGCATTTCATGACACAGCAGTCATGAAATGCAGCCTCTGGTCCACAGCCTAGCTTTTGACATGCATCTAGTGACTACATTAAGGCCTTTACACAACGAGTGTGATTTATTTGTGCAATTTAATGGGACATCAGTACATTTTTGTGTATAACTGATGATATTGTGCACAGCAAATGTGTATTTTCAGATGGCAAAAATGCAGTAGTATTTTAATAGCGCTCTAATTTTTGGAGGACAACCAAGATGATGGATTAGATGTCCCAGCAACTAGAACTTTTTGACAATGTTTATCTTCTGCTTTGTCACAATTGGTGCTGAGCTTGCACCTTCAAAAGCATCTTAAACTGATATACAGGCATCCAGGCTGCACTTATAAAAATGTTGCCCTTGGATGAGTATGTAACTGCTCAGTGTCCTTATTTGTTTTGTTTTGTTTATTTTTTTGTTTTTTTTGTAAGGAGCAAGAAGATCTTTTTGTATTCAAAAACATTTCAGCCATTTTTTTTTTGTTTGTTTTATGTTCGTGTTACAAATAATACAGTGGAATAAAAAAAAACGTCTAGTTTTGATTTGAAAAAATTGCTTCTGAATATTTGGCATTTATTTGTGCTGCATTGGGTGTGTAAACACTTTTACAATTACAGTGTTTCAGATAACTGAACATGCTTCATCCACAAAAGCGCTGTTGCAAGGTTCAATAAGTCTGAACACTGGAAAAATCAATCGGTAGCGCTCAGTTTTTGGAAAAACGTGATTTATTCAAATCAGACCATTTGTTTAGAGTCGAAGGGTCAAAGTGTAACATGGAGTTTCTGATTTAAATGTTATTTAGCAGAGTTAATATGTGGAAGCTAACTGAAAGCAGGCAGGCTGGAAATGACAACGACATAGAATTTCACCGACTTCACATCAAAAGAGGCAGAAAATCTACATTTAAAAATATACTATGTAAGTTTTGGGGATTTGGAGACCTCTCTGGTGGAAACATGTAGTTGCATTCAACATGTGGAAAAACATTTTCTACCGACGGTTGTGCCTCAGACTTCTTCCCCGAGTGGATGAATCTGATGATTGTGAGTGCAATAAAAGAGAATTCAAAATAGATCTCAGTCTAAACCTGGTGAAGGAGCATCTTCAGAGAATGTGAGTGAAGTATGTACTGTTGTTATCATATCTTCATCAGTATAATGTTGATTTTGCATTTGAGACCTGAACGTCAAGCTGGACCTTCTTTTTGAGACTGTGTGAAGTTAATATGTAAAGATTTATGACATGCTCTGAAAAACTCCTGCATTTTTACACTATTATTTCAGGCTTTAGTGGGTGACTCAAAGCAGTTCATGCTCACCATATGTTAGCGTGTTTTTTTCTCCTGACTCAGTGATGCCACTCCTTTCAATTTTAACAAAAACTGTACCACATCATCACTTTAAATAACTATCATCCTCCTGCCATCCCATCTCATTAACTGTTATCAATCAATGACTACACAGGGAGGAGGCAGAGTAACAGTAATGCAGTCCTAATACACCCAGATGACATACTGCTCTGGCTAGATATTCCAATATTGAACTGGAAATGTCTCTGAGACATCCTGCAGTGCGGTCATATCAGGAGGCACACTTCCACACATTTTACTGCACAATCACTGTTTACTTGCTGAATTTAACAGATTGAAAAAAAATGAAATATAAAATGTCATTAAACAAAACATAAAATGTGGCCTGTGCAAAAGTTTTGGCACATTTATATTTTATGCATCATATTTTCCAATATGGTAAACAAATAAATAGACATTTTGTACTAAAATATGCAGAAGAAATGCCATATTTAAGTACCTGTGGATGACGTCTTAACTTATTTTCACTTAGAATATCAACACAACATGTCATTTGATCAGTGGAGTTTAAACCTGTAAACTGGTACCACAGGACGTATACAGTATACAGTGTTCTACTCAGAACAGAGTGTGTTGTTCTGTCTTTGCATGGGCGACACCTTCATTATAACACTTGTAGCCTTGCTATGACTGACGCCCCATTTAAGCCATAAGAAATTGCATTTCGGCGACCATCCATTAATCCTCGGCGACCCACCTGGGGGATTGAAAAGAGTGTTGTAAGCATTAATCAAAAGCTTGTCACCCTAAAATGGCAAAGCCGGGGGATAAGCTGTTTGTTGCCTGGCTCATACTCAAAATGCATTTTCCACCTGGTTTAACGTTTTTCTAAAGAACCAAGCCAATCTCTGCCGTTAATTGCGCTCAAGACTCAAAAGCTGTCAGTGTTTCCTGAAACAGGGATTAACTTCAGCATGTGAAAAATACACGGATTTAAAGATTACTTCAAACTCAGAGTGCTTTTTTCGTTGATGCATAAATCTGCCAACTGGCCACGTCTTCTGAACTTATAGAGGCTTCGAGACGCGTTTAGGCCAAAGCAGTTATTCTTTTTATTTTGTTTGGGCAAAAGGGCGTCCAGTTACTAGTCGTGCCAAATTGCCTCGTAACCTTTTCCTCAGTGCGAGAGCTGACAGTTTTTGCAGGAAGGGCCCAGTGCTTTGTTTAGCAGCCTCCACAAATCATCAGCTGAGACGGAGGCACTGAAGGAACATAGAGAGGCGAGAGAGCACTGTTTGGTTTCTAAGCGCTCTTCGTCACCGACCTGACAGCTTGGACTGGAGGGCATCACAACAGGAAGGTTAGCTGCTAATTGGGCTGAGACATTGAGGAAGAGAAGGGAAGATGCATAGGCCAATCACCAGGAAGCGCTAGTTGCAGAGAGCGAATGCCGCAAGCTCCAGGTCTGAAATCAGTTTTGATGCTCGTGAGGGGTGTAAAAATGCACCGATGCATTGCGATCGAATGACCTGAAAGGCATCAGTTTTGGATGGTAGACTATAGTATTCAGTAAAGTATGTGTGTTTTTGTCCAAAATAAAGTTATCTGGCTATTTTCAAATGTAAAAATAAACTTGGTGTGTTATTTCTCATTTCCTTTATTCCTACTAAATAAATAGTAAGTAAAAAGTAAACAGTTCCTCCAGCTGCATTTGTATATTCAGTACCAATATAATAGATTCTATGCACTGAATAGTTTTGTACAGAATAGAATTGAATTGATGTGAGGTCAGAGATTTACACCCCCAACGTGCTCAATGTTCGAACATGCACAGCCAGGTCAATAGTTGGACGTTGGCAAAGTTATTATTTTACCTTTCTACTGTAGCATATTGGAGCTTAAAAATGAAATAATGAATATGAACTCAAAGCTCTAATTTGAGGGTTTTACCATCCAATTTGGGTCAACAGTGTAGGAATTACAACCGTTTTCATACACAGCCCCCAGGTCTAAGGGGCTCAAAAGGACAGTCCATTGGGCCATTGTCCATCTGGACTATAAAGCACCATCTATCCAAGCAGCAATCCATCTCACTGCTTTTGTCAGCAGTCACATCATCAATAAATACCCAGGAATCAGTTCTATTGGCAGCCATGCCTACCTCCACCATGCTTGACAGATGAAATGGTCTGCTTTGGATCATGAGCAGTTCCTTCCCTCCTCCAAACTCCTCTCTTGTTGATCTTTGTCTCATCTGTCCATGACATGTGGTTCCAGAATGTTTAGTTTTTAGGAAAACTCTGATCTCCAATTGTTCTATTCTCCCCCACACTTGTTTTCCATGGTGTTCCAGGTCCTCTGATGGGTTTGTTTTAATCTTTCAGCCTAATGATGGTTGCTTCACTGGTAGTGACAGGTTGTTAGACTTCATATTAAGAGTTAACAGCAACAGACTCTGAATGTAAATGTCACGCTTGAAATCAGCCTTACTTCTCAGTGGAATAATGAGGGAATAACACACACCTGGCCATGGAACAACTGAGCCGCCAACTCTCAATTACTTCTGAACCACTAAAACTGGGGGTCTATGTTTAAAAATGGTTGTAATTCCTACACCAACCACCCCATTTGCATATAAATACCTTAAATTAAAATTATCAGTGAAAATCAGTACTTTGAGCTCATATTTCAACTCCAGTGTGCTGTCGTAGAGCTAAAGTAACAATAACCTTGTCGACGTCCAAATATTTATGGATATCTAGCAGTGCAGTGAGAAGATGACATGGAAAAATGTCAGCTCTCCATGGTTAAAAGGAGGAGAACTACATTCAATTGCCACTTTATTAGAAACCCCTGCCTTGTTAAATCCCTCCACTTTGCAGTAGCACATCTGCTAATTCACAGTTTGTGTTAGCCATCCTCTAGTTCTTCTTAAGTGGTGAGTTTCTGACCACAGAGCTGCTCTTAGCCGGATATTTTTAAGTGGTTGACCAAACCAACAGTGACAGTGATACGTGTAAAACCACAGCAACACTGCTGTGCTTTATGCACTTATACCAGAGCCCCACACTACCACACCACCACCATGCCTGTTTCACTACTGTGCTAAGAAAGCCTGCCACCCAAATAAAACCTATTATTATTATTAAAGCCAAATTGTGACAACAGATAGAACTGTGAACATTTTCTATGGCCCTTAGATAAAGCATTATGAAGTTCATATAGCTGTTTATAAGACTTAAGCTGTTACATTAGCAGTATTACATCACTGTGATATTCACTGAGCTATAAAGTGAGTTGTTATAACCTGTTATGTCTTTTTACCCAAAAAGTCTCATAATACAACCCAATCTCAGAAAATATCTGTCATCCTCCATAGGAATTTTGTCAACTTGACATCAACCTTGACAAAAGCGGCCTTTGTTGGAATACGTCTTTATAAATGCTTGTTTAGGTTTAAGTCAAATGTCATGTAGCCTTATGAACACTGAACACAAGGTAAAGTGTTGCCACTGTTTCTGATGGACTACATGGTTGAAAATATGTGGGCGACTGGACATCACATCCATATGTGCTTGTTGAATCTCATTCCAAAACAATGGGCATTAATATGGATTTTGCTCCCCACTTTGCTCCTAAAACAGCCTCTACTTTTCTGGAGAGGCTACATTTTGGAACATGGTTGCAAAGATTGGCTTCCATTCAGTCACGAGAGCAGTAGTGAGGTTGGGCACTGACAGTGTGGTTGAGGTCAGGGCTCCATGCAGGCCAGTCAGGTTTTTCAACACCAAACTCAGTGAACCACATCATTTCGTGCACGGGGGGGCACTGACACGCTAAAAACAGGCCTTCCCCAAACTGCTGCCACATAGTGGGATGCCCACGATTCTCTAGGACAGGGCTGCAGGAAAGTGTTTCAGGTAAAAGCAGCATATACGTGAGCCGAGCGATGAAGTCATCCTAAATTACTTGCATTTTTCATATGAATTTTTTGCTACTTTACATCAAACAGAATGTGTCATACTGCGCTATAATGGGATTGGCAATCAGATTCTTGACATGTGGTGCATTTAACCCTGGAACTGACACTGAGCGGGAGAGAAGGTTGATAAAAGTTATTAACACATTAGATTATTTTTTAAGTTTAAAAACAGTATTAGGCTGCTTTGGGAACTGAACTGGCCTCTATCCCTGTATAGCAGGGGTGCACAACTCTGTTCCTGGAGGGCTGGCGGCCAGCACAGTTTGGTGATTTACCTACTCAAACACACCTGATTACATTTATCTGTTAATTGCCAGATTTAACAAGTGTATTTGAGTAGAGCAAACTTCAAACTTTGCTGGACACTGGCCATCCAGGACCGAAGTCGTGTACCCCTGCCTGCCAACACTTCACTGCTGTCGGAACAAAACCTCAGATCTCCGATATGCTAATGTTACAGGAGAAGGAAAAAACATACTTTACTTTTAATGTAAGTCAATGGAACCAGACTTTTTTTTCCAAGTAATTTTGAGTCATTTCTTTTGGTCCATTCATCACGAAATTTACACACAATGTAAAGGACAACGGGCATTTTCAAATTATGTCAAAAACTGAAAAACTGAGAAAAATTGAGATACAAGGTTTTCTTCCAATAGCAGCGACTTTCTCTCTTTGAACCTCTACCTGCATGTGTTTTAGCAACACACCCCCAAAAGCAGCCAGCTATTGTCCAAGGAAGCAATTCAGCTTGCTGTAATGAAAATATAACATTAACCTAAACAGTGCGCGGCTAATGCAGATTTAGAAAATATATAAATAAATATACAAAAATACTCCACTCTAAAACGAGCATGCATGAGTCTTTGTTACGCTCAAATTATTAAAAAGTTCAGACCTCTGTGTTATTATTATTATTATTATTGTTATTATTATTATTATTATTATTGTTGTTGTTGTTGTTGTTTTTAACTGTTGTAGTCCTGAAATTAGGGGGTGCTGTAGCTGTACCACACTCAGCAACCCCACTTCCCGTGTCCCTGCTTTAGAATGTGTTTTTGTGTTTAGCCCCTCACTGGAACTAAATTGAGCACAGCCCAAACCATGAAAACCCACCCCAGACCATTATTCCTCTACCACCAAACCCAGATTCAGATGGTGAAGCCTGATTCATCACTCCAGTAAGGAGCTTCCACTGCTGAGTCCAAAGGCAGTCTGCTTTATATCACTCCAGCTGATGTCTTGGTGATGTAAAGCTCGTGTGCAGCTGCTCAGCCATGGAGACCCAGTCCATGAAGCTCCCGACGAACACTTCTTGTGCTCACGTTGCTTCCAGAGGCAGTTTGGAACAAAGCAGAGGACGCTGCCTCTGAGGACAGTGATTTTGCTGATGCTTCGCTGCTGTTGCTATTAGATGTTTCCAGTTCGTAGTAACTGCACCAACAGTCAACTGGAGCAGCTGTAGCTGAGCTGAAATGTGATAAAGTGGCTTGTTGGGAAGATGAGCATTATTTTACAGCCACTTTTAGTCACTGAGCTCTTCAGTGTGACTCATTCTACCGTCTATATAAATTACATGGATGTACGATTGTTTTATGGACCTGTTTGGGTGAGACTGAAATAGCTGGGCCCACTAATAAGAAAGGGTATCAACTTTTGGCACCTTTTGATGCATAAACTTTTAACTTCTTTGGTCCTCACAGGAATAACATCCGTGTGCAAAAAGTGCAGCATTGAAACGAGCTGTACACACTGAATTTATCACAGACCCCCTTTTCGCATCACCATTTCAGCTGACAGCTCCCTTACCGTCACTCCGTGCGCCAGCACAATTAACAGCTGAATGATTCTAAAGCAACGGGCTCCAGTTCTCCACCTGCACGCAGCAACAGGGGCCCGCAGGGGCTCCAGCTGGTCCTCTTTGCTCTCGCCACTGATTGGAATATGAATAGAAAAATTATGTGCCTACTAACTGTGTGGACGTAGCCCTGCTGTACAAGTTCCACTGCAGCAAATGAGAAATAGAAACAAATATGGGGTCAATTCAGCAGCGATCCTCACTGTTCCCACTGCAGTCTCCCAAAGGAGAGTCTCAAACATGCACTAGAACCCCTGATTGAATTACTTCTGAAAGACTAAACTGCAGAGCCATACGCTGTGAATGTCTGATTGGTATTACTGGCTGTAAATTGAACTCCTTTAAGATGTTTGTCTTTCTCTAGAATCTCAAGCTAAAACTGCAAGCATGAGAAGGACCAGAGGCCATTCTAGGACTGTATAAATGGGGTGGCCATTGGGAGGTCAAAGGTCCTTTAACCTGTATGACCCAGAGAATGCTTTTGGCTCAAAATGACCCAGAAAGGAGACCTATTTCATTTCTTCCTGCTTTATTTAGACTAACATTATAACACTGTGATCAGATGAATGGTTCTTATTCAAATCTTCATTCAGCCTTAAATGGCACAGCACCATTTAAGGTGGAACTTCTGCCTAGGCATAATCTACGAGTCCTACATGCACTCTCTCTCAAATACAGTCTGTCTTTCACACACAGCTATAAATAAAAAAGTGTACGTCATCGATTCTAATGAGCGTCACCTGTGGACCTGGTAGACCACAAAAGAAGGACTTTGAACTTTCAACCTTGAGAGATAAGAGAAAATCTTCCGTTCTTGTTTCAGAGCTGGAAAATCCAGGTGTTTCTGTTCTTCCTTCCACTACGAGGAGAGAACTCAACATTAAGAATATGAAAAGATGTGAGAAAAGAAAATAGATAAAAAGAAAAAGTGCTGCTGGTGTCCACAAAACAGTGGACTGGCCCCCCCAGAGTCCAGACCTCACATCACTCAGTGTGGTGGGGATTACTTGAATCATGAGAGGCAGAAAATGCAACCAACTTCTAAGACTGAACTTTGGTGGTGTGAAAAAAATATCCCTGCAGTTTTCTTTGAAATACTGAAAACAAGTTTCCCAAACAGAATGGAGGCAAAAAGTGGACAGACTAATAACTGAAAAATGTGATACTGAGTTGTTGAGGCTTCATGTTACCTGTTAAATACAAGTTTTTTGCTTTTATTGACACTGGAAAGTGAATAACTTGTACTTAATGGCCATTTTGAATGTAATTTTTGCACAGAACTGTATTTCAGAAGAATCTAACACGAGCCTCTGGATCCCCTTTCTACAAGACGGAAAACCTCTACTGGCCAGTTACTGTTAATGAACTGCAACTGTTATTGTTGACAAGCAAATAATGAACACAACAAAGAGACTCACCCATAATCCCACTGAAAATGACTTGAGTGGCTGTCTGAGTGTACCAGTACTACACTGTCCCACTCTGCAAAACCACTTACAATAAAACATGTAAAACGAATAGAATTTTTTCTAGATTTTATACTGTACTGTACATCCCACTTCCACATATGTAACATTTTACCTCCTTATAACCTTAATAGGACTCATATTGCTATGCCATTTTACTTACTCCTGATTTTCAAGATCCTGGTTTAGAGTTGGCCCCTCCCCCAGACATGACATCACAAACATAGAACCCCACCAGTCTAATACTTTACTTCCAAAGGATGAGCTCAGTTATGATTCTGTATCACTGAAGTAGATCTTGACTTCACTGTTTATGGCCCGACGTTGTCATCTCGGAATCCCACAAGGCTAAAAAAGTGAGCTACTCTACAAGCTACAATGATGTAAACAGCTTCGTTGTATTGCTTGAATAACATTCCTGCATTAAAGACAGACGCTAGTTTGAATGTTTTGACTGAAGAAAATGGTTCGGCCTTGGGGAACATTCTTCAAGCTCAGGCCCATAAACGTTCATCTGGTAGGAGAGGAGAGACGCACTGCAGCGAGGCGCTAAAACACTGGGCTGGAAATCCATTTCAGACGAATCAAAAACACCAAGACAACAACTGCAGCTCTGAGGGCCTAATATGGGAAACTCTTGGGACGCCTTAACTGGCCAGAGAGACAGATGTGGAGAGTGGTTGAGTTTCGAGGCCTTTTGTGTTGCCGACACTCCAGTTGCCGCAAGTATGTGAAATAGAGGCAAAGCAATTCAGTTCAAAAGGAGCTACAGTTGATTGAGTTTACTTTATTTATTTATTAATTTATTTATTTTGCAGCTGCATGAAGCAGATGGAGATATCACTCTGTGACAGAAATGACACCAGTCTCACGATCTCCAGCCAACGTGTGTCTAAAAGGAAAAGGCTAGAAGGGAAGAGACGAGTAAAAAGAAGCTCCTCTCGAAAACATCACCAGGCTCGTCGCCCAACAGTGCCACTGCCAGCTAGTTTCGAAACTGAAAGTAATTACAACTGAACAGACGTCTGAAAAGGAGCATAATGACGTACGACTGCGTCAGGAACACTGAGAGGAGCTGCTCTAGACTGGCTTTAATCCACTGCAGTCAAGCACTATCAGTCAGCCAAAACCAGGCCTCGACACCACTTTGCAAGGAGGGAAAAAATGCTGATGGAAGTAATAATTCAAAGAATCCCTTCCATCATAAAGGCCAGATATTCAAATCAGCATGAATATTCAGATAAGCTTCCAATAAATACTTTAAAATCAGCTATAAATACTCTAGAAATGTCAAAGATGCCATTGTTTTATTATTTATCTGTCCTCAAGTTCTTAGAACTTAGAAAACAGAAAGCATTTTAGCATGCTGCCTGGCTCTGACACCGAGTATTAAACATAAATGAGACCAAAGAAATGATTCCTGCAGATGGAGTCTCAAGACAAATGTAGAATGAAGAGAAGAGAAAAAAGTCTGCTTGTAATTCCTTGTGCTTCATCATAATTCTGCAGTTGCTCGAGATTCAGGGACACAAAGACCTGGCAAAAATAAATAAATAAATAATTAATTAAACCAACCCACTGAGAGGCTGTTTACATGTGGTTCATCTCATTATCCACACAGAGTACACTCTGCTTCACTTACTGAGCCCAACGGTTTATTAGAAACCTTGTCCCTCCACTCAGTGGCCACTTCAGTAGGTCCACTTCGGCCCTATAGGTCCACTATAGGTGTACAGACCGTAGCCCATGTGTTATCATGCACAATTCGTCAGGGACTCTTTATCCTGATCATCATTACTCAGTTTCAGATACGCTGTTGAGCAGATATTATTCTGGGTGGTGATCATTCTCGACACCGCAGTGACTGAGAGTGGCATGGAGCCTGTATGAGTTCATCAGTCTAAGAGGTGTTGCTGGGTGTCAGGGTTGCATTGAGAGTTGTTAACTACCCAAATATGTTCACTGTGTATAGAATACAACACATAACTGCTCACTCTAACAGTGCATAACATACCGTATATATGTTGTATTCATAGTATTATGTGTATATATACATGTATATATCATTCATAGATATATTTATAATTGTCCATTCATCCATCCATCCAAATCTTCCACTCATCCAACCATCCAGATCTTCCATCCATCCATCTGTCCGCCTACCCATCCGTCCATCCATCCAACCATCCAGATCTTCCATCCATCCATACATCCATGAGAGGCTACGTGTCAGTTTTGAAACATAAAGCGCTGACCACACGCTAACTCTAACCACTTGAGTATGCATGGGCTACTGTCAGGGGTGGATCAGGGTCTTGCAAAGCCTGTAAACTGTAAACAAAACAAACAAAACCAAGAACTGAAAAGTAAAATTAAGCAAGTGCTTTTCTGTGAGATCTGAAACACGTCCTTCTCTTTTACTGCCAAACCGAGCCATAAAGGTAAACTCAAACCCAAACTACCACACATTATAGAAAACATCCCATTTAAAGCAACAAATCCCTGAGTCGATAACGATATGAAACTTGGCGGCACCATTTCTTCACTGACTAAATTATATTCATTGGCTTTTCTTTCATCTAATGTTTACATCTGCAGTGGAAGGTCCCAAATATTTGAGTCCCCCCGAGGCCATGTAATCCACTCCCTGGCTACAGTCTTTTAACACTGGCCTCACGGTGGCCTTATGAGGTCAGGGTTTCTAATAAAGTGAACTGTCCATCTCAGTCAAACCCATTCAGAGCACTGAAAAGCATGACCCGTCCAGGAAAACAGCGTAAAAGTCATTTCAGTTCAGTTCAGTGGGGGAGACACCTTAATTTTTAGGCACAGAGTTTTAACCTCACTAAAGGCAACTTAAAGGATGGTAGATAAAAACAAGAACATAATAATTACCTAAAAAGACATCACTGCTTCACCTCCTGGGCAAAGCCTTCTGGTGTCGTAACTCTACACACAGCTCTGACACTGTGCTGGTTTAGACTAATTGATCTACGCTGCTCCCGTGGTGAACGTTTCTCCTCCGCCCAGGGGTGATTCTTCATTACGGCAAAATTAAACCTCAACCCGACGCCACTAATCACAGCGTCTCATTTCACAACAAAGAGTAATTAAAGTGGGCCTGTGCTGGATTGTCCTGAAGTAGCAGCCGGACGATTCCAATATTCGCTCCTACGCAGAATTCATGAATATATTCCATCGGGGAGGCACTCGCGGAGTAATTGCACTCATACTTCTTGAGGGTGTCGAGGATCACTCAGGCCATCTGTTTTGCAGTGGGGCTTAAAGGTCACATACATTTTTCAGGATCTGAAATGTCTTCTGAAGTGACGGGACTTATGGTTCGCTTCTTGACTGAAAATGAGGAGCACAAACATTCCTGACTCCTGACTCCAGAAAAGTGTAGCTGTGGCAAGAGGACAGAGTCAGGATAGAGTTTCAGCCATTCATGATTGGTCATGCAGTGAATAGTTGGTTACCAGCGGCCGTAACAACGAGGCGTCCCTCGAGATGATGTGAGGCAAATAGTTCCTAGGATACTGTGTTGGGTGATAGCAAAGAAATGCTGTATTGCCATCTAGTGGAATAGAAAGATTATGGAAATTATTCCAAGATCTCATTCTTATACCATATACTCAGGTGATGACAACAGAGAGATGGTCTTGCGAAACATTTGTCAACTCCTCTTAAACAGAACTCTTCTACAAAATAAGATCTTACGTAGACGTATAACGTCCTCAAGTCTGGGATACTACAGTTTTCCTTTTCCTGCTTTCTCCCTGGTGTCAAGTGTGGAGACAGTATTGCATCACTGCTATAACCATTAATAACTATGAACCGGATTTCAATTCATAGCCCAGATTTGAGTCAGTGGCTTTGCATCACTGCACCTCTCATAAGAGTAGCATGCAGATTGTTGTGAAAACCATCAGCATTAATTGATTACAAGCCTTTTTTAAATCTCTTGTCTTGTTGGGAGACAAACTGTAGCTTAGCCGTGACCACAAAAGGAAAGAGCAGAGAGTGGATCATCACCTTTAACACACAAGAGTGCAGTTAAGGTGAGAGAATGTGAGCTACAGTGGAGCCTTCAGGCCGCTGTGCTGCAAGCAGTGATGCATATCAGCTTCTTTTGTTGTGGCTTGTGCACAGGAGCAGCGGAAACCTGCTTAAGTAAGGGCACGAACGCAGTCTGCACTCTGGCATGTCAGCAGCAAAACACCGTCCTGCTTACTGATCGGTTTCCTCTTTCCATCTTAGCAGTCACTCCTTTCCATTCTGACTTATTGCCCACGGCTGCGTGTTTTTCCTCTGAGCTCTACAAAAAGTGAGTCATTCACCACCATCACACGTACGAGGACGCCGGCGAAGGCAGGAGGGTGAAGGAAGCACCACGGCTCATAAATGAATCGTAAATTATAATTTTATTTAGCATAAT
This sequence comes from Colossoma macropomum, assembly GCF_904425465.1. NCBI lineage: Eukaryota > Metazoa > Chordata > Actinopteri > Characiformes > Serrasalmidae > Colossoma > Colossoma macropomum. The sequence continues at coordinate 42,415,885 of NW_023494788.1, forward strand.
TTAAAATTATTACACTGTTAGTTCATTTATACAAATGTTTTGTTATAAAAATGACAATTTCGACAAAATCAAGTTCCCAGTGTATAAATGTAGTACCATACACCATAGCAGGCAGACGGAGGCGGCGTGGGGCCTCGTCTGTTCAATTCTGACAGCATTACAGTGAAGAAGGGAAAGAAATAACAAGGAATGGTTCACCAACAGACAAGTCGCTCTCAGATTCATCCTTTCCACAGTTTTCAGTTCTGAGGGCTTTTCTCTCACAAACACCTCCATGACAATAACAGATCGATCAGTGAATTTGGTTTTTGTGGTATTCTATCCAATAAAAAGGCAAGAAAAGCAAAAATAAACAATGGCTTATAAAGATATTTACTATTTTTTTAAAAATTACTCACAAAAGAGCAGGTCCATTTACTCAATAAGAGAAATCTGACATCTTTGCATCCAAAGGCACTCTTTGGCTGTTTTGTAGACAAAAAATCAAAAGTAAAATTGCAAAATAAAAGCTATTAAGAGTTGAAATGCACGTCTAACCGTTACAACAACTCGGAGACCTTGTCGCATACAGAAATGTGCAACATCTTTTTTAGCATGATGCTGAGAAGGAAACTAGGTGCCCCTTCAGCATTGAAACCACAGTAGAGTTCAGTCATGTCAGTTTTGCATTTGTATCTGCCACAAAACCCGAGATGGCGATCACACATGTGCAGGCGTACAGGCATCACATTTCCAGATGATTAAAACCGAAAGGCAGCCGCCTTCATCACAACCACATTACACTTAGACTCGCCTCTGAGATGCAAAACACTCTGACTTACGGTTAAGCTTATGTAACGCAGTTTGCCAAATATTAAATCACTGTCTGGACCGAGAGAAACAGATCAGGGGTGTTTTAGGGATCTAAACCAGACAATAAACATGATTTTGGTTGAGTACAAAAGGCACCTTTTTCTGTTTAAGGCAGTCACTGTGAACAGCGTCTCCGCAGCCCACAGGTATCAAGCATTTCAGAGTGTAAAACAAAAAGGCACAAAAACAACTTTCCTGCGTTCATATGCTCTTATTATCTGTGTTAGAGCCAAAGACCAGTCCAGTTATGTGTATTCTGAATATTCTGGTGTAACCAGGTCTCGATATGGTGATATCGGTATCTGCAAACTGCAGCAGTCTGCACATGCACTGCAAAGTCATTTACTAATACCTCAATCAAGAATTGACATTTCAATTAGTCAGTAAAAAACAGCTGGTGTCGATAAGCTTCATATCCCAAAAGTTACATGTCAGTTATGATCATCCCACAGAACCTGCATGAACAAGAATATTCCTCTAATTATTTTCCTCAAGGAGTAAATGTTGCAGCTTTATGTAAATATATAACGCTGCATGCGAATGGTTCCACCATATGGGGGCTAATGCCTGTGACTAAACCGGGTGTAAGTGCTGGGCAGATATGATATGTTAACTGTAGCTGTAAAATATCCAGAACATCCACCCAGTCCTGCAGCGATGCGTCATGGGAATGACACTGCGCTAGACACTGAGGGTTCCGACCGGAGCAGCCCGGATGCCTGGTGCTCAACCTCCGGGCACAGGGGACAAACGCTCCATTTACTTTCATGGCTTTGTTCTTCCGTCCCAGCACTGCGGCCGTTACTGAATCGTGTGCTCAGTCATAGGCAGAGGGCACACGGGAGAACCTGTAACTAGGCAACGACGTCGGGAAGCTTCAGATATTTATAAAAAGACAGGCAGGGACTTTAAGGACAACTTTAGAAATAGATCAGGCATTTAGAATTAGGCTTACGAGGCCACTGCAGGTGTGTCAGTAAGGCATTCCATAGATCTTTATGGGTAAATTTTTTATGCATAAACGAAAGAAAAAGGCAACAGGGAAGTTTGGGCTACAGACTTATGATAGTCTGATAACAGTACAGTCATTTTGACAAGACTAGACTAGACTTAGCTCCGCCAGGTACTGTCATACAGCCTCCATATACAGTTACAGCCTTTTGTGTAGCCCAAACCCACTGTGACCTTTTGGATAAGGCACATATTTTAGAAGCCCATCACACCAGACTGAGACCCGACTCAGCTAACATGATGACTTCCTGGATGTTACACTGGCAGTTGTGAAATACAATGCATATCAAAAAGGTTCTGGGAAAAAAGCTCGTTCTCAGGTATTTAGTTAAGAATCAAGATCATGGCTTATTGCCAATAGAGCCCGGATCACTTAACGGTCTTTTCTCACTGGCATGTTGTTTTTGCACCGGGTGATAATCAGAGCTGGATTTCTGAGTACATTAAAAACAAATATGAATGTAGAAGAAGTGTCATGTCAGACAGAAGGAAGAGCTCTGCTTCTCTCCTCAGAGGCTGCTCAAGTAATCACTGCCAGCTCAGGCGACCGTCATCCTCCACCACCGGGCCAACACGGGTCAGAACCTCAACCAACCTCATGTGTATTGCTTTATATTTTATTAGCGGAATATTTCCATTTATGTTGCGTTTTCCGTTTTCCACAGTCACTGAGGTAAGTGCAAGCGATCTTGACAACCACATCGTTCCGAGACGAGGAAAGAGGCCAGAAAGGAGAGTGGTTTAAAAATCAACAGGAGCGAATGGTTCAGTTACAGCGAAGAGCGCATACTTTGGTGACTGCAAAACACAAATCAGGGAGCCAAAAACAATACGTAGAGTGGTTAAAAAAAAGAGAGAGACGTGAAGGAGGAAAAATGGCTATCGACACCAGGATCATCCCATGTACGTCTGTCCACCGACTGCTGCGTGTCCATTTCCACTGGCAGTCTCCTGGGGGAGCAAAGCGACTACAAAAGCACGCACTTCTTGGAATTCTTTTTGGTGACTGGGTAAAGCACGGCACGCACCGCTTCTGCAAACACTTCTCTGACACCTTCCTGGAGCAGCGCTGAGCACTCCAAATACTTAACCGCATTAATCTGTTTGGCCAGCGCGCTGCCCTGTTGGTGGGTGGTGGGTGCCAGGTTCTGCTCCTTCAGCTTCTTCACGGTTTCGCTGTCAGAACGCAGATCCTTCTTGGTGCCCACGAGGAGGATGGGCACGCTGGGGCAGTGGTGTGAAACCTCGGGATGCCACTTGTGTCGAACATTAGCATACGAGGAGGGGCTGCCGATGGAGAAACAGATGATGAAGACGTTGGTCTGTGGGTAGGAAAGCGTGCGCAGGCGGTCATACTCTTCCTGCCCCGCTGTGTCCCAGAGGTTGAGGCTGACCGTGCGACCGTCCACACTCATCTGAGCGCTGTAGTTGTCGAACACGGTGGGGATGTACTCCTCCGGGAAAGCATTGGTGGTGTACGAGATGAGAAGGCATGTTTTCCCCACAGCCCCATCGCCAACCACGACGCACTTTATCGTCTGCATCCTTCTTCAGTCTACAGCAGCAGGGACACCTACAGTGCATAAGAAGACCTGAATCAGTCAACTGCACTTTTAACTTGTTATAAAAATACCTTTTTAGCTCACACTTAATTGCCATAGAATTAACTGTGATTAGCAAGTGTCTTTTTTATTAAAAGTACAAATCTAAAGTAGCCAAACTGGCTGATTAACTATCTTGCTTTGTAGCTGTTGATGCTTAGTAGCTCCAAAGTGACCACAGACACAGCCCGAGTTCAAATAAACACAACTAACCGCGGTGCTCTGCATATATCACAGACCAGAAACTGTGTTTTATACTTTCTTATTCATAAACATGACATATGAAACATGAATATGAAAGCTAACAACCAAAGAAAATAACTGTGGCCAGCTTTAATAACTGTGATCAGGTGATTATGTAATCATTCTGACAGGTCTAATACACTTAAGTAAACTTTCATATTAGAAAAACTATTTTAGCACTTGTGAAAAATCAATCAGAAACTGGATTCACAATTCAGAATAATTACAACTGTATGCACCATTTTAATACAGCCAGTTACAATCAGGCAAAAAACTTAATATAAAAAAGCTTCACTTTGGCTTCTAAATCAAACTCTTCTCATGTAAACATAAAAAGAAGTTTATAAAGTTAGTTCGTCTACACCTTGATTTCTCGATCACGTGGACAACAAAAAGCATCGTAACTTAAATAAATCTGGACGCTGTTAAATCCTGCGATGCTTTTATGAATGTAAGACTTGTAACGTTGGGTTAGTTACTCGATAACGTTACACAACTCAGCGCACCTAAAGCACAAACACCGTTTGTTTGTTAGTTAGTTAGTTTGTTTGTTTGTTTGTTAGTTAGTTTGTTTGTTAGCACCGTGTTTTATTCGAGGAATTCACTCCGCTTTATCAAGCATATTAAAAACGGGCAGATATTACGAAGAAAAGACGCTGCAGTTGGAAACACAGTCAGCTTTCCACAGCAGGAAGTTAATCGATTCTCAGCTAAGTTACTTCAAGTTGAAGCCGAATTCAGGAAGCGGAGTGTTCAGCCCTCCACCCAGCCGGCTAACGCTCCGGCTAACGCGCAGGATCCCGGCCAACCCTGCAAAACTACTACCATTACCGCGAATCTGACAGCTCAGAATAACACGATTAACGTGTACACAGCGAGCAGTCCGCGAAGACGACCGTCATCCTCAGCCCGGTAGAGCGCTGAAGCCGGAGAGGTCCGACTCCAGTTACCCCGACGCTGGTTACTGTTAGCGCGGCTACCAGCGCCAAACTACCAGCCCCAAACTACCAGCCAGTCACGTCTTGAAAGCACCGCCGCTTCTCATCGCTGGCGAACCTAATTAAACCTAATTAAACATTTGATGAACAAATCATACATTACTAACTGTGACTCCGCGAACAGGAGACTGAAAGTGCGGGATATGGGCGAGTTAGCCGAAGCTAAAAGCTACACCCGCCTCAGCTACTCACCGCCGCGCTGCGTTAGCCGAGCAGCTAGCGGGTCTAGAGTAGCTCTGAGGCTAACTGGCTAAATCACTTCGTTTCCGGTCAATCCGAGGCGTTTAAAGCGCCGCCGCGGACTGTCTGCGCGAATCCGTCTGTGATTTACTTAACAGCCCATTTAACACAACCCGAGAGAGCCGAATCCCCCATACAGGGTCAGTTTAGCCAAACCTCTCACCGCCTCAGAGATCCTCCCGCGCCTCTCCGACCAGCGCTCAGCACCGCTCCCACCGACCCAGCCGCGCTTAGTGCGAGCAGACGTGCTCTTCAAAATAAAAGTCCAATGTTGACATCAACGATTCAGCGGTTACAGTATTTACATTAATTTACCTCTTATTCTCCAGGGTATATTTTGGTTTTTCCATCTGAATTTACATGACCAAATCGTAAGGCAAATTATTCAGTAACTGCATGAAATAAATGTAATTTTTATTTTATTTATTTATTTTTGTAAACGCTCATCTCAAATTAACAGAACGTGTTTTATGATTATACACATGTTGCTATATGCTTACAATTTACTGCCGAAAGCCAAAAATCTTAGACACTTTTTGTATTATTTTATAAAAATAATTTTTACAGAGCAGATCACTGAAGAGACGCCATCTGAGATCCAGTTTGTAGCTCAGATTTGTGGAAAAATGGGTTGACTTTTAGTAGACAAAAAAAAAAAAATTGAGTTCAGCTTCTTTTATTATAAAGTTTTAAAATTATATCACCCATCTATTTGACTGGAAAGAAGACAGTTACAGCTCTCATACGACACCCACCTTTTGAATGTAGCTTATGAAATATGAAAGTTATGAAGAATATGAGGAAGTCCGTTTTGGAACCACCGGCGGTCTGGAGGTGTTGAAGAGGTTTGCTTCAAAAGTTTGGTCATTTTTAAAAAGGTATAGTTGAACTATAAAGCCATATGTTGTTCTGCAGAGCTGAGCTGATATATGTACGTATCTATTTTTTTTGCAATACATTCTTTGTTGCACTTCATAAAAGTTTGTGTTTGTATTCCAGAAGTTGAATATGTGCTAAGAAGCTGAAGACAGTGGCACAAAATTTTAATGTTATTTTTTGAGCTTTGTTTCTGCAGAAAGAAGTCTTAGTATCTTACAAATTAATCTCAGCACTAAACCGGGAAACTTCGTACCAGTAGCATAAACTGTCGGGCAATGAGATCTTACAAACCTTATAATGAAGATTTACAAGGATATAGAAAAAAATAATTAAATGTAAAAATAAAACATATAAGAATAATAAATTGGACTAAAAGTTATTGTGACTATATAAAACATATTCTGTGTAAATCTCTTCATTACATCGACATTACATTTTTGCTATTCCGCCCTTTTCTATTTTTCTCTAAAAATGTCTGTTTTCTAATCTGTTCCGTTAATAATTCTACACTGTCAGAAAATACTGTACCTTTCAGGGTACAAACGTTGTTGCTGTGGTGGTGGTGGTGGTGGTGGTGGTGGTACCCTCCCCTGTCTATTTAAAAAAACGAAAGTATTAAATGGGTATAAATTTGCACTGTACCCCACTGATTTTTCAAAATTTCTCCTTGATTGGTTGAGAGCCATTCTGAGTGATTGGATGTGAAATGGTTAAGGTTAAATGGTTAATTGTAGAGAAATGTACCGACTCACATTTCTTTACAGTGTTCATAACCATTTCATGTAGTAACTTTTTGTGAGGGAGCTTTTAGAGGTGGACGTCTGGTTCCTATCACCACCACTGTGAACAGTTCTGACTCGGTAAGTTTCTCTAGAACAGAGCGTTTCACACCAAACCACTCTGAATGACTCTGAACCACTCTGAACCGCTCTGTTTACATCTTAACCACTTAATTATGCTGATTTTTTTTTTTTAATTGGTGGAGTTCCCCTTTAAGGACATTTTAGGGTACATCACTGTTTGTACCTTGGGACAGTGGTTATCAGCTCCAGGCCTGGCCACCCACTGACCTCCACAGTTTCAACGATTTCCTTCCCAAACACACCTCATCCAGCTCGTCAGCTAATCAGCAAGCCATTCCCGAGCTGGACCTGTTGTGCAGGGCAGGGTCCCCAGGAGCTGAAAACCACTGCCACAGGGACAGAAGTTTAAAAATGGACTTTTATTTGACACTAAATAATTAGCTTTATTTGACATTAAAAGGAAAATCCACTGATTGTTCAGAATGTCTTCATAAATAAATAAATTAAAATGTAAACAAAGTCGCTCAGAGCGGTTTGTAGATTCTGCAGTTCAGATTCAGATTTACCACTATTTTACCATTTTCAACATTAGATATAAAAACTCAGAAGACGTGTAGGTTTCCTTCACCACCACTGGAAAGAAAATCTGAGCACCATTTCACATGAATGACACTGTTTAAATCAGGGGTCTTTAATTAAAACTCAATAAGGTCCAGTCAGAGAAAATTTCCTCAACCAAAGGTCCGGAACATCATAACATCTAACTTGCACCATGATTCAGTGCTGTATACTGTTTACTGAAGTAGCCTAGTAGGTATATCAACATCTTATACAGTCAACAACTGAGTGTCAAATCAAATAAAGTACAATTCAGTCATATTTCAATAAAGTACGATTCAGTCATAATTCAATAATATTTACTGTCATTTTATTTTTTTCAGAGCGCAGCATGTAAAATAATCACTTTCTCCTCCGACTGCTGTGTCTCGCCTCGCCCCTGCACAGATCTGATTGGCTGAGTAGCAACACGTATGATATTTTTAACGCATGCGATTGGTCTGTGAGTCTCTCGGGCCGCTAAACCGGTACAGTAATGACTTGAAATGAATTAAAAAAGGACCACCCTGTCGAAATTAATTAATTCTTCATAGTTTATCGGTTATAGGTCCAGGTCCGCATAGGACAGCGTCGCGGTCCGCCTATTAGTGACCTTTGGTTTACACATAAATGATTGAGTTCTGGTGTAATAAGTAATTGTGGGTACTCTTATTTTGTAAAATACAAGAATGTTCGTTGCTTACTGGGCGATGTTGGCCGGCGCTACTGAAAAGCACCTGAGATGACAGGTGAAAACTCCCTGCCCCTCAGATCTGAATACGGGAATGTTATAAAAGTCCTCATAGGAAAGCTCGTCCACTCGGCGGCCTTTCTGCAGCGCCGCCTGGCAAATATTTACAGCCGTACAGGACCGGAGTCCAATCACTCTCAATGGGGAGAGACGAACCAACTCGAACCTTTCTCCGGGAACAGACGTCATGCTGAGCGTTACGAGCGCACCCTTCATTTCCCCGCATTGGCGCCTCTCCGCCTCTACAGCGTCTGTGGCGAGGCTCGACCTGCGGAGCGCCGCCTGCTCCGCCTTCGCTGCAGACGAAACATATGAAAAACTAAAATCATCGCCACAGCCTGAAGTTCATCACCTTAAAATAAAGCTAACTGGGTTTAACCTCTGTCTGTTGGTTTATTGGCTGAATATTCACCTCTGTTAGACACGAACATGAAATAACTACAGAACTACTCACTAAGGCCGTAAATCCGAGGAAGGCGGCCGGTTTGGATGATCAGTCAGCAGAGTTTACTTCACGTTTCCTCAGTGTGGCTGTAAATGAGCTCCTGACCAAAGTCCACTTTTAATAAGCTTGAGCAGGAAGCTTCTGCTGGACGAGGCAGAGCAGGCTAAAGCCCGGAGTTCACGCGTTCAGGGCTAAAAGCGCGATAAAGAACCAAACACGGAGTTTCGGTTTTCTGCTGTTCACTCGGTCACAAGTTCCCCATAGCGCTGCAGGACAGTGAGGACAGTGAAGACAGTGAGGACAGTGAAGACAGTGAAGACAGTGAGGACAGTGAGGACGAGGTAAAGGGGAAAATCTCAGGACCGGATTCTGCAGAAGAGCTGCTCTGAAAACGGGCCGTTTTGCCTCGCAGGTTGAGCTGAACTCGGTTCTGTCCCTGTCTGTGTGTCAGATATGATCAGCCTGCTCGCTGCTTTATGTTTCTGTTTGACTTTCAGTCCCACCGAGGAGGACCAGGTCAGTCTGTCATGATTCCAAATCGATCAATCAAATAAAAGTCATCAGCCATCGGTCTAAGCATGGTTCAATGGTTGATAATAATAATAACAATAGTAATAATAATTATAGTAATGATAATAATAATAATAATAATAGTAATAATAATAACAGTAATAATAATAATAATAATAATAATGTCATCACTGTCCAAGATTCAAGACTTTATTGTCATAAGCAAAGAGAAACAGACCGAATGAAACTCTTACTCTGCGCGACCTTCCGGACTACAGCCCACTACATAAACAATGAGTACTGAGTAAAAGAAAAGCGCAGTATTAACGTGAGGGAACGTAATGGGTAGCCACGATTTAGTAAGGTGTGGGAATGAGATAATTAAGTCGTGGCCATAAGGCATGAGAACGAGATCATGCCTTAATAATCTGTGGCCAAGGCTTAAGTATCTCATTCCCACGCCCTACTAAGTCGTGGCCACGACTTAATTATCTCTTTCTCACACCTTACTATATGGAGCCCTGCTGGTGACATCCAATATAAATAAAAATAATGCATGGACACAATTTATTAACATGTGGAAACGAGATCCTAATGCATGGCCACAAGTTAGTAAGGCATGAGATAATGAGAATGAAATAATTAAGTCGTGGCTATGACTTAGTAAGGCGTGGGAACAAGATCATGCCTTACTAAGTCGTGGCCATGCATTAGGATCTCATTCCCATGCCTCACTAAGGCGTGGCCATGACTTATCTTGTTCCCATGCCTTCCTAAGTTGTGGCCGTGCATTATTGTGGGGTGTCACCAGCGGGGCTCCCTAGACCTGAGAAAATATACAATAAACATTACAGACAGTGCAGTCTGTTTGTCCGGAGCCCCTAAGGCCCATGTGATGAACACAAGGCCCGTGGGCCGGTCAGGCCTGTCACACAGTGCTCACATTCCAGCCCACAAAAGTATTTCAGTTTTCTGTTAATGTTACTCCAGTTTCACAGTGTGCTGCACTACAGTCCCCAGCATGCACTGCAACGTAATGTGCTCCAACTCTTCTACCCCTTTCTTTTTAAAATGGCCCTTTTACTGGTTGAGTTTGACACCCCTGCCCTGAGGTGATATAGTGATTATTTTTTAATAAGGTGTGGCCTCGAATTAATATATTGAGGCCATGAGTTAAGCTTCTTATAACTCTTGGCCTCAATGTATTAATTTATGGCCTCAGTTTGGTAATTTGTGGTCATGCCTTATTAAAAATAATCACCATGTCGCCTTGGGGGCTCTGGACGTTTGTGTTTGTAACTATGACAAATTCTAACATGCATAAAACAGCCAGTCATGCCTGTTTACTGTGTTTTATAAGAGAACAAGTTTTCTGTACATGCAGAAATACCTTTGTAGTCAGAATAAAAGTTAAAAAGCGACGGTAACAGGAGGAGCGTGCAGAGACATTTACCATATCATTGTAATATTCTACTGCTGTTCCTACTACTATTACTATCAGTACTACTTCTACTACTACTACTACTACTACTACTAATAATAATAATAATAATAACAGTAGTTGTTAATATCACGTTTTCCAACCTTGTTCCGACTGTCAGAGTGTGTACAGGTCTGTCGCCGCTCCAGCTCAGGCCTATTTTGCAGAAACGTTTGATACAGACTCGTTGGACAGGTAATTTCCTTCTTATTACAGAGGTGTTTTAAGGTACCTGTCGTCCTTTATTTGCCCATGTTTTATGTGTAATACTCTGTGTTCATGGTGAAGAAAGTGGGTGCTGTCCCGGGCGGTGAAAGAGAAGGATGCTGACATTCATAAATACGATGGTAAGCATGGTGTCTGTGCATCTTTCCAGTGCAGCGTCTCAGTGATGTGAAAAGCTTGTGTGAGACTGTTTGATGATAATAACACTGAAGCAATGAAGCAAAAGGAGACGTGTTGCTCTCGTGTTTCCGTTTAGGAGGGTGGGTTGTGGAGGAGCCTGAGAAACAAGTGCTACTAGGAAACAAGGGCCTTGTGCTCAAATCTCCAGGTCGCCATCACGCTATAGCTGCGTACCTTCGCACGGTGTATCACTTCAGAGACAAACCCCTCTTTCTGCAGTGAGACGTTTCAGCCAGTCTTCATTTATTATCCCTCCAATATTCATACAGGTCCTTTGACTGAATGTTTGACTGTGGATTCTTCACAGGTATGAGGTTCACTTCCAAAAGGGGATCGACTGCGGTGGAGCCTACATAAAGTTGCTCACTCATTCGGATGATCTCCGCTTGGTATGATAATCTGATGAAAAGTGTAGTTTACCACAAAGTACGGACAAAATCAGACAACAAGATGGACCTTTATTCCATTTTTATAGATAATATTGTTCAGGATCAGAAAGTCTACTTGAGTTTACTGATCAACTCAGCATAGTTTGAACTGGTAATGATTTGCACATGCAGTTTGCACCCTGTTAATTGGGGGATAGAAGTTTCCGATCCTTGTTAGCTAAATTAGCTTTGTAGCTCCCAAGCAAAGCTAAAGACCCAAACTTCAGAGTAAAACTGTGACTCCATTTAACCAACATTACACAGTTAGACACAAAGGATACATGTGAACACATCCATTCTGTTTTGTTTATTTGTTTATTTATTTTTTTCTTTTTGGAAAATGATTGTAGAGTCAGTTCAGTGACGTCACCCCATACAGCATCATGTTTGGTCCAGACAAATGCGGCAGTACTTACAAGGTGCATTTCATATTCCGCCACCGGAACCCTCGGACCGGGACGTACGCGGAGAAGCACGCTCGGCAGCCTGAGACTGACCTGAGCGACTACTTCACGGACCTCAAGCCTCATCTCTACGCTCTCAGTAAGTCTCAGCAAGAGTGACCGACAGGCCTTAAATCAGCAGCTATCGATGCAAATCCAGTAGGGGGGGCCGAGGGGTCAGGGTATTTTTATTAAGCATTTTCAGTACAAAAATAAACAAACCAACCAACAAACAGACACAAAGATACACAATTACTTAAATTAAATTAATCTAAACAGGGTCCTGTCCCAGGCTTTTTTGACCAAGTCCAGACCAGGCAACTTCAGTATCAGCCTTAACTCAATTCAGTCGGTTTAGTATCAAGACGTCCACAACAAAGAGCAGGAATGTAGATCTTATCCCCTGTGTGGTGTTCAGGTCTGAGGGACCCATTTTCAATGTTTACCAAAAGAAAAAATGATGTGATTTTATTATTATTTCACCCTCAGATTGGTCTTTGCTCATTTTCTGTGAAGAATATATAAAATAACCCATTTTCAGTGTCTTCACTCTGTGGTGTGGAGGTGCTGTGTCCTTCACTCTGCTCTCCTCCTACATGGCCTGCTGTTAGTGTGTGTGTGTGTGTGTGTGTGTGTGTCTGTGTGTGTGTGTGTGTGTGTGTGTGTGTGTCTGTATGTGTTTGTATATGTATGTGTGTGTGTGTGTCTGTGTGTGTGTGTGTGTATGTGTGTGTCTGTGTGTGTGAGGGTGGACAACATGGACAGGCTGCTGACTGGCTACAGCTGCTAAAGGAGAACCCTACGCTGGACACTAGTGATATTTTAAACATCTGGTATTTTTACGTACGTTGTTATGGCTGTATTGATTTAAAGAACAGTATTGTGGTGGGTCCAGCAGACCACTGAGTATCACACACATCAACACCACACAAGGGTTAAGTGCCGCTCGGTTCTGCACAACATTTCAAAATAACTTTCTTCTCTACTGTCAGAGAAGCCATTACGATTTTCTTTTAACTGGGTTTCAAGTTGAGCACTGAAATGTCTCAGAGCAGAAACAGAGCTGGATATCAGGTCTGCTACTAAAGGAGAAGAGAAAACACGGAGAAATGTTCCGAGAGCATCTGCAGAGCATTTAGAGCAAAGTTCACCAGTGGAGAGTTATATTTGACTGCCTGGTGAGGGGTTAAATCAAATCTGTGTGCAAATTTGTAGTGTATCAGCTGATGAGCAAACCTTTTGGAATTATGTGTGTTCAGTTGTCAAGCAGTTCATTTTTTTTATTTTAATTCTATTTTGTACATATATTCAACAAATGAAAATATATTCACACTAAAAATGGCATAAAAATGTCATATTTAAGTTTGTTCCCTCTAGATTTTGAGCTAAAAAAATTTCAAATTAATAAAATGTCATTTAACCAAGCGTATTCAAACTTTTGCATACAACTGTATATTAACTGAAGCAACTGCCCACTGGTTTTTACTATAGGTGTATTTGGAGTCATTTTCTAGTGTTTTCTAACTACAGCGAAAACCATCAAAATTATTACCGGTTATAATCGACAGTTTTATACAGATGTTTTATACAGATGTTTTATACAGATGCTTCTAACCCAGCTTCTGGAACACACCTTATTTTCAGATTTATATCCAGACAACACCTTTGAAATTCTCATTGACCAAACGCTGGTCAAACAGGGGAGTCTGCTGGAGGACATGGACCCACCAGTGGTGCCTCCTCGTGAGATAGAAGACCCAGAAGATACAAAACCCACCGACTGGGATGACAGGCGCCATATTCCTGACCCCACAGCAACAAAACCCCACGACTGGTATGTTTAAAGAAGAAATGCAGATCTACTGTCAGTGTTTAGATTCAACAGCTTTTCACGGAGCTCCAGTCTGAAATGCTACAGATCCAAATTCTAAACTAAAACTAAAACTGGACTCTGCAGGACAAAGCAAAGTCACTCAAAGAGTTTTTGACCAGTGAACCTACACATCTGAGATTTTATACAAGATTTTAATGCACACGTGACATAAACGACTTTTACAAAATACATTTTAAGGCAAAACTTTGTTGTTGCTATTTTTGTGTATTGCTACATTCTGTGAGGGAGCTTCTGGACGTGGACGTCTGGTTCCTATCACCACCACTGTGAACAGTTCTGACTCCGTAATTTTCTCTAGAACAAAACATTTTATGCCAAATCACTCTGATTCACTTAGATTACGTCTTAATTTAATTATGCAAACATTTTGAATTCCATTTTAATATATGGAATAGAGATGTAAATCTTACAATAATTTGATTAAATTATGATTCTTCAGAAAACAACGAAATCATGAAACCCCAACTTTCACAGTGGTTCAGTTTGATTCCATTATTTTGGGCAAATCAGAGAATGTCTTTAAATGCACTAAATACACACATTAAACCCACTTCATTAAGAACTCTTACCTTGTATCTACTTTCTTTGTCCATTTTATGAGGTTAACTGACCACATAGTTTCACTCTGTAGTTCTACAGTTACAGACTGTAGTCCATCTGTTTCTACTTTCTTTTATCCTGTTCTTCAGTGGTCAGGAAGCCCCCAGGACCACCACTGAACAGGTATTATTTGGGTGGTGGATCATTCTCAGCACTGCAGTGACACTGGCGTGTGTTAGTGTGTGTTGCACTGGTGCGAGTGGATCAGACACAGCAGTGCTGCTGGAGTTTTTAAACACTGTGTCCACTCACTGTCCACTCTATTAGGCACAACTGCTGTGTGGTCCACCTGGATATTGTTGGACAATTCGAATGAGAAGCGACTTCAGCTTTGTGACTTTTTAGTGTTTGAGTTTCTCACTGCAGGTTAAACGTATCAGGAAACCAGCTGGAGTGATTATAAACACAAATCAGTCCATTCATCTCCAAATTATCAATGTTTATCTTAAATCTCTCTCTTTGCCGTTTCTTTAGCTACTAACTAGGTGAGATTGTTATCTTTGTTGCTATGGTGACCAGCAGTCTGTGCTGATCTTCAGGGTTAAAGGGTGAATTAGCAGTTCTACATTAACTCCAGAGTTTAAGACCATTTACTGTTAAACTGTGTTGAACGATCAGCAGAGCTTTATTTTACTGTAAAGGAGGATTATTTTATTTTTACCTACAAATCTGATTCAGCTGTGGAGCCACAGGACAGTAAAAGAGACGCATGTTGCCGACCGCTGGACTAATACAATAAAGATCAAAGGTTAAAGGTTAAAGTCATTATTGTCTCAAAGTGTCTTATTAGTGCCTTTTCTTTATTCACCACAGGCACCACAGAAAAACTCTGAAATCAGCCGACTGACTGTATGTGTAATAACTGTACGCAGGAGATAATGTAGGGAAAGTATCAGTAAAGGTATGAAGGCAGTGATGAAGCTCTGTCTCTGGTTATTGGTTATCGCAGGGATGAGGAAGCCCCTCGGCTCATTGCTGACCCCACAGTGCAAAGACCTGAAGGCTGGATAGAAGAGGAAGAGCCCTTTGTCCCAGACTCAGAAGCTCAGCCTCCACATGACTGGTGTGTAAGCCAGCTTCTGAACACATGACACGAGTCATGAGTCAGGCCTCTCTCTCTCTCTCTCTCTCTCTCTCTCTGTCTCTCTCGCTCTCACTCTCGCTCTCGTTCTCTCTCTCTCTCTCTCTCTCTCTCTCTCTCTTTCTCTCTCTCTCTCTTTCTCTCTCTCTTGCTCTCTCTCTCTCTCTCTCTCTCTCTCTTTTAATCTCCATTGCCCCAATCCACGAAATTAAAGAACTAAGTGGATTCTCTCTCTTTTCAGGGATTCAGGCTGGCTTGAGGCTAATAATGACCTTTCTCGCTCATTTTTGCCAGATCAGTTCATTTTGTTGATTATGCCATTTTATCAGTATTTTTAGATAATGTTTATTTTCCTCTCCTTACTGGTTTCTTTCTAGAACCCTATTATGCAGCAAAGGAGCAGCTATTTCTGCCTCTTAACTTCCTCCTTTTCTTTAATAGCATGATTTTTCTGTGCTGTTGTCACGTTACTTTGATATGCTGAACCAGAGGTTTTGTTGAACCAAGTTTTGTTGATTTTCTAAGTGAAAATAAATGAACACTTTCTCTACAGAGACACACTTCTGCACAGTTTAATGCACAATTACTGTTTATTTGCTGAATTTAATGTTAAAAACGTTAAACATGAAATGTCACCTGTGCAAACACTATGGCATATTTTTCTATCTCGTTTTTTTTTCTATATGTTAAACTCAAAGCCAATAAACAGAAATCGTACACTAAATTGCATATTTTAGTTGTTCTTTGTAGAGAAAATTTTCACTTAGAAAGTCTACAAAACATGTAATTTGAGGGTGTTTGAATGCTTACATACAACAGAGCTAAATTAGTCCGGAGGAACAAATCAGTAATAAGCCCTTAGTGATCTGAACTCTGTTCTGAACGTGTTCACATGTGGAAATGATCGCAGTGCATCCAACAGTAAATGCGTCGTGCTTCTTTTATGTAGTGGCAGTAACCTGTAGCACACAGGGAGCACCAGGTGTACATATTAATCCGCTTTACTCTGCCTAACATGGGCGTGCTTTGACTCAGCTACTCTGACTGTAGATTTTAATGAGTTAAAGAGAGACATCACCAGACGACACATTCGGTAAGATATTGTTAAAAATAACTAAATTGCTAAAAAAAATCCTTGGTGTAAAAATGAAATCTCAGGGGTTTCACTTCTTCTTCATGGGCTGAGGGCAGCTTTAGCCTAATAATGAGCTGTTTTAGTCATTTGTGCTCCTTTTTCCAGTTGATGTCATTATTCTTTCTCCTACAGGCTTCATTCTTCAGTCTGACTTTGTTTTTCATGCCATTGGCTGAACAGGTCTGTTGAGATGGACGGGGAATGGGAGGCTCCTCTAATCGCTAACCCTGCCTGTGCCGAGGCTGCAGGCTGTGGGTCCTGGAAGCCTCCCATGGTGCCCAACCCAGCATACAAGGGGAAGTGGAAAGCACCTATGATTGATAACCCCAATTATCAGGTAGACTCACACCGCATGTGCTTATTAATAAACACGGTACTCAGTGTAAATCTCAGGGATTAATAGTGAGATGTGTCTGATGTTTGTATTTATTGTGGTGATTCAGCCAAAATTTTAATTTACCCAATTTTCCCCTTTCCTAAATGTGGTCAATCAGCCACAAAGTTTGGCCCTTTAGTTTTGCACACGAGCTATAAGGCTAATATAGCTAACAAGCAATGGAAGCTTAAACTTCACCAGTTACGTCACACATTTGTCTTAAACTACTGTTAAGTAATCTCAAATAGATTCGCTTATTTGGTTTATGACGGTGTATATAAACATACTGTTTTATCAAAAAACTGATAAAAGTCTGTGGCACAGTTAAAAAGTAGTAGTAGCCTGAATTTTGGCCTTCCCCATGTTGGGGCAGTCGTGGGCTGGAGGTTAGGGAACCAGCCCTGTGACCAGAAGGTCCCTGGTTTGATTCCCTGAGTATGTTATTCAGTGTTATGTATCTGGTGACTGTAAGCTTTTGTTATTTCTCAGCTACTTTAACTGTGTAGCTCCAGTGCAGAACTAAAGAACCTAACCTCAGATACCGTAGCAGATCGACTGAACTGGAAGATCAAATTGTAAATTTGATTTTTGGCAAATCTCTTTAACCATGACTCAAAATCACCTCCCGCTGGTCTGTGTGACAGGGGAAGTGGCAGCCACGGATGATCCCTAACCCAGCGTACTTTGAGGACCCTCAGCCCTTCAGGATGAGCCCTGTGGGTGCAATAGGCTTTGAACTGTGGTCCCTTACTGGAGATATGCTGTTTGACAACATCTTGCTGTGTGACAACCTAGAGATGGCCAAACGCTGGACAGAGGACACCTGGGGACAGAGAAAGACAGTAAGCTTTCTTTGGATGTGACACACTGTAAAGCAAGTCAGTCTTTAATGCCACATTACTTCCAACTGTACTCACACATTTTTCGTGGTCTTCCAGCCGGGGATTCTGGAGCGGCTCCTGCTTGCCACAGAAAAGCGTCCCTGGCTGTGGGGCTTGTACGTCTTCACTGTGGGACTTCCCATCATCCTCTTTGTCAGTTTAATGTGGCCTGATAAGGTAAAACCTTGTAACAATAGTGATACGTGTGAACCTTCGCCTGAACATTAACAACTAATTTTACCAGTTATCTCTATAAGACTGTGTATGTTCATATACATACTGGTCACTTTATTAGACACACCTACCTACAAACAGATGGGCTACAAGCTGTACCTATACCTACAAAGATCACCTACATTATACAGTGAAGGGAAACAAGTATTCAGGTACTTTTGAGATCTACCACCCTGGAGAGTTCAGCTTCTACACACCTGACTCTAAAATTCTAAAATTCTCTGTTATGATTGTTTTGGTAGTGATAAAATGGAATGTTCATTAATTTATTATAATAAAATAAGCAATAATTAAGGAATAGGGCCACTCAAAGCAAGAACATTTTAGTTTAAAGTCCAAGTCAGTTTAAAGAAGTAAATAAATTTATATTTTTATATACACTCTACACTCGTTGTCCTTGTATCTGCACTCTTTGTCCATTTTATCAGCTCCATTTACCGTATAGGAACACTTTGTAGTGCTACAGTTATGGACTGTAGCACTGCTGTGTCTGATCCACTCGTACCAGCGCAACATTCACTAAGGCTACAACCACGTCAGTGTCACTGAATGACCCACCACCCAAATAATACTTGCTCTGTGGGGGTCCATGGGGGTACTGACCACTGAAGGACAGGGTAACAAAGTATGCAGAGTAACAGATGGATTACAGTGTCATAGAGTGGCTATTGGTTATTGACTTTAGACAGTGTTAATATGTGACATGTTAATATGTGCTTACCAGCGATTTGGCCCCTCGACTGAGGACTACTATTACAAAAAATCTGATGAGCCTCAGCCAGACAGTCCCCAGGATCCAGAGGGCCACACTGCTCTGAATGACTCTGGTGAGAACACAGTTTTGTTAAACATGGTATGACTTGCAGTGATGGCTGTTGATTTTATTACTGACTGTTGCTTCATTATCTACCATTCAAGGGGCCAAGGTCAAAACTGGCCCGAGAAAAAGGGAAACCAGGAAAGCACAGAAAAAATCAGACCTGGAGTTAAAGGTAATTACATATTTTAAAGGATAATGCAAATTTCCAAACATTTGAATGGCCAAAACTTGATTTCATATATTTAAAACATGCATTTTTCCATTCATGTCAGGAGAACTCAGACTGAGTCCTTCAGCTCTCCTGGGGAGATACTGGACTAGACTTGAAGGAAGCCATAAAAGACTGGAGCTGCGACTTGATTCAGTTTCAAAATGTCAAGGACATCACAAGTCATACAAGAAGGAATGTTCTGATTTGGTTATTCGTGAGGAAAAGTGCACAGAAAAGTTCAATTGGGATGTGATTCCTAAGCCTGAAAACAGTAGAAGCTAATCAGTTTTGGAGCAACATTGGAAATTAAGCGTAGAAAAAATAGCCATTATATTGAACAGGTGTTATGGGTACAATAAAAACAGGGCCTTAAAATTGAGACCGTAATAAAACCTATCCTGTGTTTTTACTGGTGGCAACTTTCAGTTCCTTCTGCAACTCTAATTTACTGCTGCGTGTTTTGCCTAGACATGCAGAGTTTAAGGACTGATGGCTTTACAGATGTTCCTTTACTGTATTTATGGTCATCCGGACTGGACCATGCCTTAATGGGGTTAAAACACTACTTGATCACTGGATTACTTGATTTCAGACGAATGCTGCCTACTCGAACATGAAGAGTTTTATTCAAAAACACTATATATATATATATATCTGTTTGTAACACTTTTGGCTATAACAGGTGTTTAAAAAGAATAACAGCTGATGTATAATGGAAAAAGATTCTAATAAAGAAGGTATAAATCATAATATAGCATCATTGTTTCTTGTATGTGTGAAGCTCACTCCCAACAATGTGTATAATGAACAAAGAAAATCTTGAGAATTTTAGGTCTATCGTGTGTTTTGGAACGAAATCCTTCTTTGACTGTTCTTTGAAAGTTAGCAAACATTTAACGTTGTGAATCACTTGAAAGCAAGTAAACGCAAAACTATACATCACAAATGTTAAGATAAAGAGCTTATAATCCAAATCTGACTGAATCTGATAAAGTCTAATTAAATGAATTCAGATCTGTTTAGTAGTTTCTTGTGAACCAGAAAAAAAGCTGGAAGATAAAATTCCACATTTCTTCCAGAATCGAAGTTGCTCTCCTGAGACGGCTTTACACTAGACCTTGGAACATTGCTGTGAACAGGTACTGATGTTGGTTGATTAAGTCTGGCTTGTAAACAGCAACTCATTCCAAAGGCGTGTAGTGGACATTCATCAGTCCTGAGTTTCCAGTTCCAGAGTCCACTGCCGGCCAGCTTTACTCCAGTCTCTGGATCATGGAGAGCTCAGGGGTCACATTACAGAAAATTCTTAAGTCTGAGATCATATCTTATCTGCTTTGTTGTCATGGCAACTTCAGTTAAGACTGAGTTTAGGACAGAAGCCATTAATGAGGAGACGGAGCTGAACGTGTTTATTAGGAGGAGTAACGTTAGCGCACTCGGCTAAAGCGTTTGGGAAATGGAGACTGAAACTGTGGAGCGGCGACGCTCTGATAAACAGCAGGGGGCGCTCTCACAGCATTTACTACTTACAGTACATTAGTAACGGTAGCTAACATTAGCTGTCTGGCTAACTAACTTGATTACATGTTTACATTTCAGCTGTGCGCGTATGGTCGGTTGCTAGGTAACAGACATGACAGTCGACTGTCGACTTTGATCAAGGAAGTTAACATTTCCTAACTAGAGATAAGAAAAGATGCTGTAAGATAAGATATGATCCTTAAATTAAGGTCAGATTTGCTTCTGTAATTCTGGATTTGTGAACAATCTTATCTTGACCTGTCAGATCTTAAGTTGAGACAAAAAGGTAGGAAGTTTTTGTAATTCGGCCCCAGGTTTGTATCTGATTGCTCCAGCGTGTCTGATCACACAGTCAGTGGCCCTGGGTGCATTTAAACCTCCATATCCCCAATGAGTGCGTCTTAAAATAGCCAAATTCACTAATTAAGATCAAACACATTTCAGGAGCATCCTCTGTGTGAAAGCGCTCTATGTAACAAAGCCATAGATCATCTATTTGTTTATTAAAGAACCATTTTGGTAAATTAGGTGTGCATGAGGAACCTTCAAGGTTCTATTTCAGGAGTATTGTTTACATTAAACTGATGCCCATAAATATGAAATATCTTGCACATCCTATAAGCTCCTGTGATGACCTGCCAAGTTAAGCAGCAGGTATGTTTCAAATCAATTTTTAAAACGTATTTTAGAACACTGCACTATGTAAACACTTTAAAAACACCATTTTATATAGAGAAAAGAAACTGAATGTTCACTCATTTCGGTGAGGTGGGGGGGTTCAGGTGGGTCATCCTCACTGGCCAACTTTGGACATCCCTGTTCTTACCAATTAGAGGTTTTTCCTAGAACCGTAAGTTAGATTAAAAACCATTTAGAGACCTTTATTTTTTAATTGGCCATCCACCTGGGGTCACTGCGTAACACTTAGTGACAGGTTTTTGTTGATACTTGGTTGTGTCATAACACTTTCTGTTAAAAAGGTGAATTTTAGTGCCATTGTGTCCATTTAATGGTTCATCTCCTGTTTCTAAAAGCCTCCATTTCACATGCAGTTCTTAAAAAATTGTACCGGATATTTTAACCCTTAAAATCCCAGACTTATTACACACTATCCATTATTATGGCTGAGCTGTTCTTGTGCTGTAGAAATGTGTGATATAAATTTGGGCAGACTGCAGTGCAAACTAGACGAGCTGTTCTTAGGTTATAGAAGTGTGTAGTAAATCTTGGCCCTGGCCGTTTAAGGGGTTAAAGTGTGGAGAAACATGACCCTCGATTATTGGGATTCGGTCAGTCGAGCTACATTTCCATTTGATGAGGATCGCTGTCGCACAGAGCTCTCAGGAATTATCAGCATCTTTAGTAAATATAAAGAATGTCTTTGTTTAGTATCATCATAATCTCACATACAAATGAGAAACATCAAATCTTTGGTGAGAAAAATATTCAAAGGGAAACATTTATGATGAAACGCTTGTAAAGGTGATGAGTGAATTAACTGCTGAGGCCAAAGAGTTATTTGCATTAATTTTCTGTGATTCACACTGAAAGAATTCAGCTCTCTGTACTTTCACTTTCTGTTCCTTGTTATTTCATCTCATGATGAGCTTTCATAAACTCCATATTAACCCTTAATACATAATACAAAAGTGTTAAGATTTCATATGACTTTATTTTCTTAAATCTGAGCAATAATTAAATAATTACATGATTACTGACAGCGTTATGGCAGGAAGCAAACATAATATGTAAAAAGTGCATTGTTTAAAGAAAAAAAACAATTAGACTGATCAAAGTAAGAGAAAAACAAGTAAAAATCAACCAGGGAGATGGATTATCTCCTTTCCTTCACTAGTGCATACCAGGCCTTCATGCCTTATGCTTCTTCTGCAATACTAATCTCATTACTGTACACCTGCATCTGCAGTTGAGCTCAATATGAGTCAAGGCATGTACGCAGTGGAACATTGGCAAACATACTGTTATCCCAACTGAAAGCTTTGCAAAGGGCATTAGAATTAATGTCAAATCCAGTGGGAGGAAAGGGGTAACCAGGGCTGGATACATCAGATTTTAGTTTCCAGAAAAGCTTCATAGCCTTAAGGTAACCTTAACCTCAAACTGTCTCTAACTTCATGCAAAGATCTTATAGTTTTTTTGGCAAACTCACATCAGACCAGTTATTAAGGTCAGTATTCCAATACTGCCACCATCACTGTAGACAATAAAAGTCTATAAAGAAAAAGACACACCAGAGAAGTGACTGACCAGATGCTTCTAACTTCATATTTAAGGGCTTCTACACTACATCGACATTAATCAAAGAGTATGTGTGAATAAAGTCAGACGCCTTTAGATGTTTTTGCTCACACTAAACCAACAAAGCTGCCAAGTGGTCAAAGTACTTATACCATCCAGTCGTAAGTCGTATTAGAATTTTGCGTTGGGTGTTGATTTCTCTCAAACACGTATACAAAAGAAGGGAGAGTGAAAACTTGTAAATGTGAGATTCACACATTCATTAATACATTCTGCTACTGATTATTTTAGATTGTTACTTTTTGTGGTAATAGGTGAACAATGCTACATAAATATGACATAACTATGCCATAAACATGTCACAGAAAATGTCACATGCCATGTCAATAACCAGTGATGGTGACACTTATATTACTGAACACAACCTGTCATGACAGCATCTGCTATGACATGTTTATGGCTGTGGTTACGTCAGTATTACAGGGTTCAAGTAAAGTGTTAATATTTTTACATTACATTTAATAACATTAATGTGAATCAATTTTCACTGACGGGGGAAAATCATTAATATAATATGCCTCATTCACTTTAAGACAATAGAGTCAATTTGGATACTGTGTGCACAAGTTACTGACCACAATCTTACTAGTGCATTCAAACACCTGTTCACCTCTGTAAATGTTGCTCAGTAAGTATGAAAACGTGCCTTTGCCCACAAGGATCTCATGTAAGAACTCAACCATATGTCATCATCAGACTCTAAGATCTTAATAGTTCTACTTCATCAAGCACAACTGCATCACAACGTAGGGGTAAAGAGAACTAACTAGAGCAGAATCGTGTTCAGGTCTATCGTGTTCCATGAAACACGCTGCTATATGGATCTGAACACCAGAGGAATCTCGTCAGGATGGAGGACACGTTTGAAAAAGGACGTCCAGGCCGTCCCGATTCCTCTGTCTGTAAGGCTACAGTCATCGTTGAGAGGAGGAGGCTGACAGAGGACAGGTCAGGAATGCCTGATAAAGGGATGGGTGAGTTCAAGTGGTGTGACGGTTCTTGAGAAAGTGGTTTGTTTCCCTTCCAGGCTTGAGAGCGAGAGGGGAGGGGATCTACTTGGAGCTCAGCTCCAGCTTCCCCTTCTACTTCTTCCGGCAGGTGGGCCAGCTGAGCCCTCCGCAGGCTGCAGACACTATGATGTACAGGACCACCTGAGGAACAAACAAGAAAGAGACTGAATGTCTGCAAAGCTTCGGCCCAAATTATGAACATTTCTTGCGTTTTATCGTGTAAAATACAATAAAAACAACAATCGGATTTGTTCGTTCTCTTAAACCTTTAATTAACTGACAAAACTACGAAGAGATTACTTCTAATGTTCTGGTTCACCAACTTGATTGTATTTGGTAAATATAAACAAATTTTGAGTTTTACAAGCTGAAGCTGAATGTCCTCTAAAGCAAGATACACTCTGTGATTTTAGAAATCTTGTTCTTTGGTTCTTTGGTGACTCACACTGTGTGTTTATATAGTCCATCGTGTTCGGGCGAAGTCTACGATTTATATACGCTCACTGTATGAAAATGCTCCGTAAAGCTGTTTCATACAAAATAAAACACTATGCCGAGTACTGAACGTACAGAAACTGAGCAGCACTGCCAACACCGAGCACTGAAGCTTAAAGTCAGGCGTTGATGTTCATGGTAGGACAGTACGGTCTGTCTACAGCCTGTTTTATAAAAGTCAAAATGACTGTATTAAATGTTTACACTCCGCTATTCTACTCAGTCAAACAGAGTAAAGTCTGCATAGACAGACTCTGATAGGAAATGTTTGGCTGGCCTCTATGGCTACGTTCACATTACCAGGCTGAAGTGGCACAAATCCCATTTTTTGCCCTAACATGACTCAGATCTGATGTTTTCAGAGCTGTGTGGACACAAATCTCATCTTTTCAAATCCAGCCTGAGCCACTTTCATATGTGGTCCTAGATCAGATACTTATCTGATTCATGGCTGTGTGACCTTAATGTGACGCTCAGATCGGAATTCATCTGCTTTTTTTCCCACTGCTCCATCATTCAGCGTTACCATGGCAGCAGCGCCGAACAGAAGTTAAAGCCTGTAAACGGTGGAAAAGCAGCTCATCTCACCTTTTTCTCCTTCGTCTCGCTCTAATAATGAAGCTGAGAGCTGATCAGAGTTAATGATCTTCTCAGCGAAGCTCGTTCTGCTCGTTAGTTTGTGCTGATGATGAACGTGATTCATTCACGTGACGTTACTGAGTAGGATGAGCTCATGAGGGTCATTTCAGGACGCCGGTTTGTCACATTAACGACAGATTTGAATCGGATTTGAGCAAAAAATCGAATGTGAGCAACAAGGCTTGTAGTGTGAATGTGTGTCTCCTGGGGAAGCGGCTGTGATTGTGTGTTTAAAACGCTCTAAAATGCAGAGTCGTACGTTCATTAGTGCTGCAGCTACACTCGGCTTACGGCACACAGTATCAGCGGGTATCGGAATGTTGGTATTGATGAATTTTTCTAAGTATGAGTAAAGGCGCACGGTATCGGCCCAATACCCAATACCAGTATCCATTTATCCCTAGTAAGAATGTAAGTTACTACAGTACGTTACGTTCTTGTCATATCTGTTATGTTCAGCAGTGTTTTTTCATTCAATAAAGCCTAAATAAGCCATTTTTATATAAAACTCAACGCTGTTTGATGTTTTCAGGATCTCTATCTGCTGCTTTATAGTTGTACTTACAATTGTTACCACTACAATGATGAGTGTTAATTTCAGGTTCTTCATACACATGGCACGGGCGAGGTTGCGGCTTGTTGTTTTGAAGGTGACAGACTGTTTTGTTAAAAGACAAAGAAAAATAAGTTAGACTGCTGTTCTGTTGCACCAAAACGCCAAAACACAGTTCCCTAAAGAGATACTCACTGAATCTACCAAGTTCTCAGTCTTGTCGATGAGAAGTTCCAGCTTCTCCCCTCGCTGTGCCACCAGATCTGCAATGAGAGAAGCGTTCACTCATCATCTGTAGGAAACATCTAAACCCTGTATCAGAGGGTTCGCTGAGCTGGATACAGAGTGAATGAACTCTCACCGATGTTCCGAACCATAATGCCTTTCAAGTCGTCCACCTGCATTTGGGTCTCTGTCAATCTCTCGGATCCTCTTGGGTCTGAGTGATGTTTCTGTCATAAGATTGAATAAAATATTTATAATATTTAAACGTATATACACATTAGGGACAAACTGTAATCAATACCGATCAATAAAAATCAGCTGTTATTAAAACTCCGCAAATTTATCAGCATCAGCGGAAATCCTGCTGATAGAGCAGAGACGTCTCTTTCAATGGTGAATAAGAAAACCACATTCAGGAAGGTGATGCAATTTAGACCAAACAAACATACTGATGCCACCAAAGTGTGCTAATAACCAACTTTGTGAATATTTAGCTCATTTTATATTGATATTATTTAAGGCTTTAATTTTCTGCCTTTTATTTGAGTTTAAGGAATCTGAAGTCGGTTGAATGTTTGATAAAATAAAATTATTCATGGTCAGAAATTTTACCTCCTTAAAATCAGTATCGGTTTCCACAGCCTGGGGTCTCACACTAGTCAGGTACTCTACCACTGCTACGCTTAGCCCTACTAACTTTCCGTAATTAGAAGTTCATTTATAACTGTTACAGTCGCACTAATTGCACTCTTTAAAGCCCAAACTGCTGTAGGACCTGTAGCTTAATAAGTTCACAACTCACTTCATGCTCACATCATGAGACATGAGACCAGCATAACCGCTCTTCTTAGTTAAAACGCGACCGACTAATCCTAAAGCCTGACTGACCCACTTCCCATATAATACCTGCTCCCCTGATCCCTTTCTCTACATGCCTACTCCAAGAATGTAAGATATCGCCTTATAGCATGAAACCATAACAGCACACTGTAAAACCCAACTGCACATCTTAATGAAGAATTAAGTTAACACAACGTAAACACTACAGAAAGTTGGAGTAAATTAATCTGAAAAATTCTAATTAACTCAAAAATGAATTGCTGAGATAGTAACTCAGTCATTTTGAGTAAGACTGTTTATTTTAAGTTGAGGTAACTAGTTAAATGTATTACATTCACTATTTTTATTTAACTTGACTTTACATGCAAATACAAACAGGCCAATTATGGGTTCAGAAATTTAGAGTGGCTTAATGTGATAAACAGCATAAATGTTTACATTTAAATGATCTGGACTTTTGTGATTTTTTTCATAACTGTATTTTGATGATTTCAGACTTAAAGAGCCGATCAAATCGGATCTTTAAGTTGAATAAACTTATTGCAGTTTAGACTCTCAGCTTTACCTGATAAATGTTGGGTCAATGCAACTTTCTTGAGTAAAACTCACATCAGTCCTCTTGGCCTAAATTTATAAACTTTTGTGAGTCATGCCAATCAGTACTGATCAAAGATCAGTGTTGAGAAAGCAAAGTTAGTTCCTCTCTGCTGATTGTGGTTCTGCTGGGGATCAATGCCACAGAGACTATATGTGTATTCTGGACTGTACTGTCAGTGTTGGGAGAGGTGGTCTGTGGTGACATTAAGGTGGGCAAGACCTTGTTACAAATGTCTTTGATCATCTCTTTGCAGTACAGTATGAATTTGTCAGCCTAATGGTGAATTTAATTTACAATTACTTAATTATATTAGGTTAGAACAGCTTAAATGTCCCCAATACTCAATCATTTTAATATCAACAAAACAAATGGAGTTAGTACGATTTACTTAAGTGTAAATGAGATATCGAACTTGAAACATTTGAGATAATCAGTTTCCTCAAATCATTTGAGTTGACTTAACTCATCGGTTTCTACAGTGCAGTTTAAGTCAATGATCAAATATAAGAGCATTCGAAATACATACAGTTTTATAGAGAAGGAGAATTTAGTCAAAACACAACAAAATGAGGAATTCTCTCAAAAGCCCCCCCCCAACACACATTTCCTAAAGTATCCTGGGACCACAAGGAGCGTTTCTGACAGGCTCACACACGCCACTGCCATTTCAGGCCTGTCAACTGGGAAAACAGCCGATGCCGGCGTCACTCAATAATACAGCTAAGTCGGCATTTATTAAAGCTGATCTGCCACATTTCGTGAGGGCTGGATTCTTTTCCAGGCAAGAGCATGTTTGCATTTGTAGTTTGGTTCCTAGCCCCGGTCCTGGACTATTCTCCATCCTGCACTTTGTAGCATTTCCCTGCTCCTAACACACCTGATCCAACGAAGCAGTTAATTAGCAAACCCTGTCCGAGTTAAAGTGAGTGTTTTAGAATAGGAAAATGCGCGTTGCATTTTAGTTCATTTTAGTTTTGCTTGGCGTTCACACTGACATATTTGACTCTGAACCAAAAGATGTAAACAAACGTCTTAAAAAGTCACAGCTGATTGGGTGGATTTTATGACATAAATTTGGTGACAATAACTAGAATAATATCCAGCGAACTGATCCATGCTGTTCTCTGGCTTAACCCAGGTTCTGGGTTTTACGTATGTCCTGATAATCCAGAGCAGTAGGTCATCAACTGTCATGGTTTTCCCACAACGAAATAACGGAAGCCAACGTTCCGTCGCGTACTCAGTGAACCATCTGCAGCGCTATTATTCGAATACTGACGTTGCTCGAATTCTCTGCTACTCTGAAACACGGGCGCCTGAATGTGAGCGCGTTGCCAAGGGTGCACTTTTAAGTAACATGACTGAGAAGGCAGAGATAGCGGGGCTGTGTCAGTAACTTGGCTTGCTGCTCCTGCTAATGTCCAGCTGGGTCCAGAAACAGGGAAAATATCTTTCTGACAAAAAACATGTTGGCACATCGTCCACTGCAGAGAAAATACCTCATGTAGAAGACTTTAGGAATGTATGAATCTTCAGCATCCAACGTGAATCTAGATGGCTCGGTTAGCCCGTTAGCTCATCTAAAGGCAGAGTCTACCTACCAGTGTTCCTCGGCTGTGTTTGAATACTAAAATATATTCCTGTGTGCTGATATATTTCTGTGCAACAGCAGCACTGTGACCAAAAAATGTACGCCTGCCACTGTTGTTCCTTCTCTGTGGTTAACTGCTTATCTGTTCATGAACTCTTACTCAAAATGACTCAAAATACGCATCACTAGATCAAATCAATCAGCCTTGAGGGTCTAACTAATCTTATAAACCATCAGAACTTTGGAGCATTAATACACCATACGACTGATGCGTGCAGTGATGTGTGTGGTAAGTGTGTAGAATGGCTTTCAGCATGTCTGAGCCACATTTTAAAACTGAAAGAATCTGTTCTTTAATTACCAATTCAGACCACATTATGATAATACTACTACTAATACTACTACTACAAATAATAATAATAGTCTATTTATACAGCACTTTAATGCTGGTGGCAGCTCAAACTGTGATAGAAGAGATAAATATTCATTCAGAATTCAGAAAATGACACAGATCAAATAAAAAAGAAATACCAACAGACGTAGAGTTTAAATGAAGCTCTGAGTTAAAGAGCTGAGTTTTCAGGTGTTTATTAAAAGTGAGCTCTGAGCTCGACTGTCTAATAAAAGCTGAACTGAGCTCCACAGTTTAGAAGCAGAATAACTGAAAGAGTCTCTCCACGTTTTCTGTATTTTACAGAGGGTAATCTAAGATCATAAACAGACAGACATTCAGGAGCTTTAAGGTCATTTAGAGCTTTAAAAACTAGTAACAGAGCTTTAAAATATATCCTGAACGATACAAGCAGCCAGTGCAGCTCTTTTAAAATTTTGGTTAGTTGCTCTGCTTGTAACAAATGCATAAATAAGTTTCTCTGCGTCGCTCTAAAGGAGAAAAGGCCGAACTGCAGTGACTTTGTTTACATGCAGATAAAACAGAGCTCAGATCACACCCAGTACGTTTCATCATCAAGTGATGAAACACATGCAGCGTCAGAAACTTGTCTGTGGTTTATCCAGTATTTGGTCCATCGGTCTGTTCAGTGCTCATATTAAGTGCACCAGAGTTGGTGAGGCCAGCCGGGTTCGAAAGGCAGCGTTCTCACTGACCCTGTTTACAACTTATATTAACAGGTTTTGTGTCTGGATCTTTTTCTAAACAATGCAACCTGGCTGTTTGTGAGATCAAGTGAAATCAGAATATGGTCCAATCTCCAAAAGCACATGTTAATGCACGGTGTAAACAGGCACTAATAGTGATCACACCAAACCAGACCTGACAAGCGTGAGCACGTCCTGAAACTCGACCGAGTCTTGTATTTTCATCTGCAGCTGCAGTTTTCCTGTAGTCCACTACCTCTCAGCTTCAAAGGCCACATGGAGCATGCATCCTTATAAAGTATCAAATAGAATCTAAAATATATATTTTACAGGTAAAGGTTTTAACAGGATGCACCGGCAGAATGCACTACTGAACTGGAGTCAGCAAACCAGAGAAAGTTGAAGATTGTGTCGAAAGAAATTCTTCATTTATTTTTTTTCCAGAAAATTTAATTCCTACATAAAAGCAGTTAGAAAAATGTGCTCCTATAGCCCAGCGTACGGTACCAATCGCTCAATTCCTAAGGGAAAGTGTTGCAGAGCCAAGCATGTTTGTAGGGGAGGGGTGCCTTAAATCCAGGACCGGTGCCTCAGGGTGTGAACATAAAACTACAGCAGCAGTGGAAGATGTTTTTTACGCTGACTGTTCCAGAGAAACCCTCTTTTAAGAACAGATAACTATACGAGGGAGTTTTTATGGAAAGTGAATGCAAATTTTCAGGAGCCTTTCTTTGTAACTGTGATTGGCAGTAAATGACAGTAGAGGCAGATAAAAAATGTGCCACTTACCATTTGTGCAGCGAGAGTGCTGGAGAACTCGCTGTTCATGGCGTAGGGTAAAGCCGTCTGAGCCCTGGAGCCATAGGTGGTCTGAAAACGTTTCTTCACCTCATTGAGGAAGCTAAACGCACGCGACCTCTCAAAGTCCTGCACACAAACCCACACCACTCACTATCATCTACCTACGAGGTGAAAGCGAACTGCCTCGCTGGCAGATACTCAACTGCATAACCAGGATTTAATGACTTATCACAGTTTCGGCTGCAGAGCCTCCAAAAAAACAAGTTGATCAGGAAATGTTTGATACTCACATCGTCTGTGATACACAGATAGATGATTCTGTCATGGCAGATGTAGTGGAAGAGATAGCTGGAATGAATATTAGCAAAGTTAGCAATTCAGCAAAGTCAACTCTGAAGGAACAGCCCATATTAATAAACAAAAACAATATGCTGAACAAACCAGCTACACAAACAGCAGCGCCCACGTCTACTACTAAATCAAGGTGTTATAATCTTAGACGTTTCACGATGTATCTGAAGGGCTTCACTGGATCAAAGGAATTAACCTTGATTTTTTAGTACTAGAAAATGCAATGATAAAAATTGAATCCAATGCCTGATGGCCTGTTCCTCCTACCTGCCATGAGAGTAGGTGAGTTTGTTGTTTTCAGATGGGATCTTGGCCAAAATCTGCTCTGTCACCTCAAGAAAGTTTCCACCACACCAGGCATGTTTGGCCAGTATGGTCGTTCCACGAGCCACCACAGCAAAAAGGATTGCCATAGCAGGGGCGACGAGGAAATGAGGTCCGATTCACTCACCGAGAAAAACTGCAAGAGCTGCGGACAAAAAAAAAAAGTTAGGGATGAACTGAGAGAGTTTATCAAACCAGTGGACACAATTACATTACAGCAAAACACGCAGAACCACCCAGCTGTGTTAAAGAGGACTTCTACAAATTTCTGTATAATTCAGTCGTTTTCATTCACAGTGGTTTGATGTGAAATGGTCCCTGCATGTCCCCTTTTGCCATGAATGCTTTTAAAAAAATCCTCAAAATAATTGTAAATCAGAAAATGACTGGAAAACAAAAAAAAAAAAAGTGCAATTGAAAATGAAAGGGGAATTCCACCATTTTTCAAAGGAATAATTCAGTGACTGAAATTTTAAAAGTCTCTCAGAGGGATCTGAGGTGAAGTGGTTCACTGTACAGAAGCGTCAGACTTTACAGTGGTGGTGATAGGAACCAGGGGTTGTCATGTCTACAACACAGATACAGCCATTTTATTTCCTATCCAAAACCACCAGTGGACCTACACGAGTCCTCTAAGATTTAATATGTAACGTTAATGATGGTAAAATAGGCATCAATCTGGAAAAAATATGTTTTCTTTGAGGACTTGAGTGTATCATTAAAATAAATGGACTAAAATACATTTTAAGCCAAAACTTTATCACAAAACTGTGGTAAAACAGTGTCTCAGTCATCAGGCAGTGAATTCATAACCATTTCATGTAGGAACTTCCTGTGAGGGAGCTTTTAGAGGTGGACGTCTGGTTCCTATCACCACCACTGTGAACAGTTCTGACTCAGTAAGTTTCTCTAGAACGGAGCGTTTCACACCAAACCACTCTGATCCGCTCTGAACCGCTCTGTTTACATCTTACCCAGTTAATTATGCAGATTTGTTTAGAAACTGGGTGAATTTCCCTTTAGGAGTCGTTATGAACCAGTGTAAGAGTTAGTATAGTGTATATCCTCCTATCAGCGCCAGGTCAGCAAAACGACACATCAGTGTTGGTCAATATCTGCTGATGAGTCCGACGCTGTAAGCTAACGTTAGCAGCGCCAGCGACCCACAGTAAAACGTCCAGTCGGCTAAAACAGCGCAGTGAGAGATTAACTGATGTTACCTTTGGTCGAGCTGTCAAAACCCCCACAGTATAGCCCGCTAGTCGGACAGCTAAGCTAACGGACCGAACACGGCCGCTGAAAGTGAACCAGAGCCACAGCGAGCTAAGCTAACCAAGCTAGCACAACAAAACACAGCCTTCTGGAAAAGCCGCGCTAGTAAAGCAGCCCAGCCCGCCCCGAGCCGCGCCGCAGATTCTCGCTTTAAACAGGGAATCAGCGCTGATCAACCCGATCACATTTATTAATCACCGTTTTGGAGACTGAATGTTATAAAGTTTCACTCGATCTGATGAAAATCCGCGCTGGCCGTGTCCAGAAAAAAACCCCGAGCGGGCATTTATTTATTTATTTAGCTCGAAGCCAAACGCAGGTCTGTGTTTTTACACCGCATGCGGGAATATTATAATAACAAAATATACCTGTCGCCGCTTTAATCACGCCTTTGATCCCATCCACACGGCGGACATGAAACGCTTCAGAGCTCTCGATAGTTTTTCCGCATCGCCCAGATTCATGGAGGCCACAAACTTCCGCTGCGCTGCTGCTGGGAAATGTAGTCCAGTGTAGTTTCAGTGTTTTTTGTTTTTTTTTTTGTTTTTGTTTTTTTTTTACATTGCTAGAGGAATAAGTAATTATCAGAGACAGGGTTTCAGCATAACAGTAGTTCACAATGAGAAGTCAAATGTTTAAATAAAGGAAATAAAGAATAATACAACAAATAATAATGATAATTGGTTTAGCTATTCTTTTATAATACACATACTGGATTGAGGAGATATAACTGTAAAAGTCATCGTTAAATGCACTGTAAGATGGGATTCTCTTTGTAAATTTCATTTTATGGATAAAATATTTATCAAGTAGAATGAACAGATTAAGCAAGTAGCAAATGTCTTTGTTGGAGTCTTTATAATAAAATAACATATCAGATATATCTATTCTTAATATGACGTTTATTTTTTTGTCATTGCATCATACGAAATATTCTTAGAATGAATACAGTTGGAGAAGATGTGTTCAATACATTCATTTATTTCACCACAGAAGTTACACATGTTCTCTACTTGTGGGTTATATTTGGGACTGTACTGCTGCAGGGGTAACACTATGAAGGGTTTGTCTGTTACTTCTTTGACTTCGTTATTTAATACATGTTTGTCAGTTTTCGGTGTTGTTCTACAGAG
The DNA here is from genome assembly GCF_904425465.1 of Colossoma macropomum. NCBI lineage: Eukaryota > Metazoa > Chordata > Actinopteri > Characiformes > Serrasalmidae > Colossoma > Colossoma macropomum. Next base: position 42,449,573 of record NW_023494788.1, read on the forward strand.
ACGCGCATGTACGGTATCACCAGCTGTGTTAATAGAGGCTCCTCCGAGTCTGATAGCCGTAGTCAGACAGTTAGACGTAAAATTATCTGAAGAATATTTTTAAAAAATCAAAGGGGAAATATGCCTTTGATACAATTATAGCTTTGCCACCATGAAGCGTGTGAAGGGAGAGGGCTCAGTGCGATGCGGTCACGTGCTGAGTATTGAATATTCCCCGCTCGGTCCTCGGTCAGCAAGAAAAACAAACAACGTCACATTCTTGAGTCCAACGTCATCCGAAGGCGCCGTGTGCCGTGTGCCCGCAGTCAGCATGGCTGGAGCCGAAGCGGAGAGGAAGGCGGCGCTGGAGACGGTGAGTTTATAATACCGGGGCGCCTTTACCGGATTAGACAGGGGAGAGTTTGATTCCCTCGTTAAAATAAATCAGCACAGTTTTATGTGTTCATGACTGGAGTGTCTCAAACCTCCTCACTGTACAGTGATCAGGCAGAGGAGGCACAAAACCACTTACAGCCGTCACGGTGATGATGGTGATGATGATGATGATGATGATGGTGATGATGATGATGATGATGATGGTGGTGATATTGTACTGACCTGCTGAACGGCGACTAACTAAGTTAGATTATAGTGTAATAATTATTCTTATATAATAATCCGTCTCTTTAGTAATACAGCATTAGCAAGCAAAATAAGCAATCGATGCGATTTCCAGTGCTATACTGAATTATCCGTGTTTATAGAAGATCTCGCTGTGTTAGCATATCTTGTGATATCAGTGTTGCTTTTGTTCTGATCACTAAATCAGTTTAAATTAAACAGAAATGGACAAAACCTAAGTTACTTGCGATTTCACAGTACAGCCGCTGGAGGGCAGCATGTTGTACAGGTTAAAGCTGGCGCTTCCTTCAGTCCTAAAATAAAGGTTCCACAGGGTTCTTCGAGCGATGCGACAGAGAAGAACCGCTTTTAGTTCCCCAACAAGAGAAAAATGGATTTGTGAGCGTGAAGACTCTGTTAAAGATCCAAACAGCTTTCATACAGTTCAGGTAATTTGGTGTTTGTGAAGCTGTTTTGGTGAATTATTGGTCTGAACGCTTTCAGAGCTCGAAGTAAAGAACGCAGGGCTGCGCTTCCTGCAGCTGGAGCGCCGAGGGTCTCTAACCCAGCATGAATTCAGATCTAGAGGAAACCAAAGACATGAAGACTGTTAATAAAATTCCAGAAATGAATGAAGATTCCTGTGCCGTTACACAAAAAGCAATCAGGGAAGATCTTTTCAAAAACAGAAATGCCCAAAATGTGTATCCACCAGCGCATTATTACTATTCAGAACAGTATATTTTATTTATTATACTGTACTCAAATCTAGTTTTTTATAGAGTAGAACATGAAAGATCTCTGTTATTTTTATTTACTGTAAATCTTTATTGAGTAAAAAATCATTCAGCCTAACGAAATTTAAATGTTATTAAAATTTAATTCTGTAAAATTCCAAGCCCAGCTCTCATCTTCATTGTAAAATGCTGGGGAGACAATTTGCTTTCGTTTCAGAGCCAAATCCAGGTTTTCTTTTCTAAGCAGGACCCAAAACATCACTGTGAAGTTCTGAATTTAAAAAATCATCTGTTGTTTCGACGCTTTGTGATTTATTTCACGCCGTTGCCTTATGGTAAAAGATAACGATCACAGAGGCCTGGAGGAAAAGCCCCGAAGTTCAGTTTAGCTCCTTTTCTCTTTAGCCCAAACTGTCTGATTAGAGACTCAAAGCCATCTGCTGCTTGACCTGATAAGAGAATTTGACGGTGCGTCATTTCAAGGTGACCGCGCCACTAATGGAGTTTTTATCAGTCGTTCCCTTCATCCACCTCTTTATCCTTGTGCAGTTTTTGATGCCGACCACTCCTCCTGTCCTGTGTCAACAGATCTTTCCTGTTCAAAAGAGAACAAAATATCCCCCGTTATGATCAATGGATTCTCTCACCCCTTACTTCCCCACCCTTCCTGTCTATAAATAGCAGCTGACTGTCTCCTCAGTGGTTTTCAGCCCATACAGGCTTTTATTCATTAAGAGAGACGTGTTTGTTTGGAGAAGGTCCAGATCCCATGTGTCAAACACAAGGCCAAATTAGGCCCGTCACACAATCCCATCCGGCCCGCAGAGGTGTTTTAACTCTCTCTGACTCTCCTACCCCAACAGCAGTCGATAGGACAGCAGTTACACCTCAATTCTGCACAATTCCACATCAGTCATATCACCAAAATGCATTTCAGCTGCAGCTCAACCAACATAAACACTGACCGTCAGCTCAGCAGCTCAGAAACTGAGCTCAAGTCTTAATGAACCTGCAGTAAAGAAAAGATGCCAGGAGTCTAATTCGAGCAGATAGGTAGGTTTAAAAGACTGAGCTGCTGGGGACGTTTACATTTGAAAAATATTTAAAATGTCTATATAATATTTCAAGGTAATACAGGTGTCTGTGTTTTACTGTTTAAGTTTTTGCATAGTTTGAATAAACAATGGCCAGTTTAGGTTACAGCACAACATTAAATAAAAAAACAAATAACAAACATTTTTTTTCTGGCCCACAGATTTGATGAGATTTTTTAATTTGGCCCTTTTACTGGTTGAGTTTAACACCCCTGGTTTAGATCATTAACAGTGTCTTAAAACACATCTGTGTCTCTCATAGTGACGTAATGAAGAGCCGTGCAGGCTGAGAATGATCTGTATGATCTCTAATGGTGTTAAAATAATGGTTCAGCCCCAGTTTTACTCCTTACCCAGAATGCAGTCGATCAGCTTTGTTTTTTAGTTTTACACTGGAGTGATTTAGCTGATGAGGCTAACAGGCAACAGATTAACATCATGTAAACTGCCTTCCTACAGAGTCACATACTTGCTTCGGACTGTCAAACAGTCTGGCAGAGCTGTCGTTATCATTACGCTTCAGCTGACGATTAACTTTCATAAATGACCACAAGATTAATGATTTCATTGTCTTTCTTTGTTCATTGTTTATAACTAAGTATTAATGTGCAAAGTAGCTGATTGGCTGCCTTACCTGCTAACACTCTATTACACCACAGGAAGAAACGCACAGCTGGCATCACATCACAGTGTGTGTCTCAGCTTTTTCAGCGCAGATTTGTTACAGTTTTGGATAAGATTCATTCCTTTTTTGTCCTCGATATATAATATAATGTTGATACAGGTACGATCTCTATTACTGAGTAATCTCAAATAGACCAGCTCAGGTGGTTCTCAGAAGGGGCCAAAGATCATCACATAGCTGAAAACAGTAGTAGTGACTTTAATGAAGCCTGAAACTTGTCTGCATTTTTATAGATGCTTCATGTCATACAGTGTCAGAAACCACATGAGGTCTGAACCACATGAGCAAGTCTGTTTGAGACGACTTACAGACTTAACGCCATGTAAAACTAGTGTGTAGTTATTTAAGCCTGGTGGTTATAAACCTCCATTACTTATTAGCCACATTAGACTTGCAGTAACTAAAGAAACTCTAAACATGTCTTGGCTGATTTGATACATTTGTGGTCAAAGGAAAGGATTTTTGGACTAATCATCACTTTAAGATAGGAATTACTGTAGGTTTGGGCATTTCAGTCAAATTTGATACTCAGATTTTAAGGCTTTATTTAGAAGATACTGTTAGGGATACGGGCTACTGCACAATGGACACATCAGGGGACAGTGACCAGTGACAGTAACGCCACACAGCATCTCTATATCACACACCTTTTAACTGAAAACCAGTGTATTGGTGAAGAGATAGTTATTTGGTTTATACCAAACCTGTTAAATTCACTAAATGATGCTGGAATCTTGTTAAATGTGTATGAGTCGGGTGTGAAATGCAGTGTTTCCTATGTGCTTCAGCTGCGCTTCACACTGTCTGCTACTTCCCACCAGAGAGATTCTCTGCCGGCGTAACGCTTCTCGCCTGGTGTCCGTCAGCCTGTGGTCTTTCTATGCCTCCTTCTTTGGACTAAATGGATGAGAAATTCTATCCAAAATATAAAATGTGCACTGTTCACTGCGGGTTAGTGGAGTATAGAGTTCAGACATCTGGTGGTTCTTATGACAACATATAAGCTTTTGCAAATAAAAGAACTGACTGTTTGTTTTTTTTAAGCTTTTATAACTAATCAATCATTCTGACTCATCTCTGCTCACCAGTGTTGGTATCTAAAGTCATCCATATTAAGGCCCAGTCCCATTTCACCCCTCGCCCCCACCACTCAGCCCTACCCCTCTGTTTTGCGCTTTCACATCTAGAGGTAAGGTGTCCCAATTCTTGTTGAGATAGAGGGGTAGGGTGAAGTATTGGGGCTACATGACCCTCCAAACGGAGGTTTTTCAGAGACTCCAAACAGAGAGTTATGAGAAAAAAAGAAAAACCGGCGAGACGGAGAACAAGAGACCAAAGAAACCCACAAATGTCAGAATTTTCTGCACTAAAAAAATACAATAACCATCATATTATCTTAGTTTAATGTCATTTCAGTGTATTATGGTCGTTTTCTTCATAACAAGCATAAAAAATCGCTAATAGCATGCTAATGTCTCGGTAGCTAGCTAACTTTCCATGTTGCAGCAGTTACATTCTGGCTCCTCAGGCGTCAGAACTGCTGGACTATTTAAGGTGGAACGGGAAAATTAGAACAAGAATCTGGTGAATATCTGACTTCAGCTTCATATCACTGAAGAATTAGGGGTGGGTGATAATAAATAATTGCCCCCCTCTTTGAAGATCATATGATTCCCTAAATGTAACTAAAGCCCAGCAGTGAGGAGCTGAACTTTACCCTCCTCTGCTGTCACTGCAGACTGGCAGGGTCGCCTACAGAGCAGCGCCAGTAGCTGTTAATGAAGTGATGCTCTTTTTATTTGAGGATCCCATTTCAGAGGGAGGATCTCAACCACTACCCTGTAACTCAGTTCCAAGGGGTTAGTGTGACACTCTAAAACAAGGGGCAGGGGTGAAGAGAAGAAATGGGCCTCAGTGTTTATGCTACAGTGCTTTTGGAAAACTCGCTGCGTAATTGGCTGAGCTGACAGTTACTGTTTTGGTTAACAGGTCCAGGCCGATGGCGCTGACGAAGGCTGTGTGACGTTTGTCCTGCACGAGGAGGACCACACTCTGGGCAACTCCCTCAGATACATGGTCATGAAGAAGTAAGAGATATGTTACCCTTATATTACCTGACAGAGGTGGTCCGCACACAGATCAACATACTGTATGAGCCTTTTCCTGCTTTTAGCCGAAGCTCATCACTGTTCTGTTATTTCAAACAGTCTGTCAGACACTGATAAGTAATATTCATGTCTCTAGACTGTCATCACCTGAGGTCAGCGTTTAAAAGGTGAACCGCTTTGTGCTTTTGGGAAAAACAGCTATTAAAGTTGTGCTACTCAAACAGATCTGAGCCCGAGATTGAGAGAAAGAAACACTGAGAAAGGCTGGAATGAACTGTCATGAGCTTCACACTAATAGGGACAAACCGTTCAGCTTGATGGTGTCCAGTCTGTTTTGGCAGGCCTCACTAGTGAATGTTATTCTGGTTTAAATGTGATTTGCTAATGGCTTTGTTTTTGTTTCCACAGCCCTGACGTGGAGTTCTGTGGATACAGCATCACACACCCCTCAGAAAGCAAGATCAATTTCCGCATACAGACGCGAGGTGAGCCGCCTCTTCACCTCCTCACTGTGTTTTATAGGGCTGTCATGATCGCCTGATAAAGAATAAATTAGGTTAAATTGATTAAAAGGCCAAAATCATGGAAAACTGAGGCTTCAGCACCATTTTGAACTAAATACACACCGATCAGCCACTTCATTATGAAGTGTTTCTACGCTCATTGTCCATTTTATCAGCTCCACTTACTATATAGGTGCACTTTGTAGTTCTACAGTTACAGACTGTAGTCCATATGTTTCTCTGATACTTTTCCGCTGTTGTCTGGATATTTTTGGTTGGTGGACTATTCTCAGTCCAGCAGTGACACTGAGGTGTTTAAAAACTCCAGCAGCACTGATCCACTCAGACCACTGCTACAATATTCCTGTGTTTCACCCTTTATTGTTGTTCACTGATGATTATTTCTGTGGTTTTATCTACCAAAAACATGACCAAGTTAAACAGGCTGGTTTTGTTACCGTGCCTTTAAGACTGATATGTAAATTACCTGCGTTCTTGTTGCATTTTTTTCTCTGCATTTTTATGGGAGAGAGGTCAAGAAAAATCCCCCAGCACAATCATTTCTCCATTCTTTTTTTCTTTAATCCTCTCTTCTGGATCTCTGTCTTACTTTTTTGGCGCGAGATGAGTTCATTTCACGTTAATTAGATTATTTGAGCAGCCCCTTCCACAGTCTGTGGTCGAATGAGAGGCCTTTTGGCTGGCAGAGACGGGACAAAGGCCTCCCTTCAGCACATAATCTAATTGGTCAGTAGAAGAGCAGAGACCCTAGAAGGGGTCTTTACACACTGTCTGTTACGTCTACTTCCACAAGTGTTAGACACATGTATGCAGAAGACATCCCTAAAAAAATAAATAAATAAAAAGGGCACTGGTCTCTTAGACTGTGGTTTAAATGCCTGAGCGAGGGCTGATTTCATTAGCCGCAAGCGTAATTCGATGAAAGGAAGCAGCAAAAGGCCAAGTAACGTCGCGCTTCTACCATCTCGCTTAACAACCTGGAACGTATGACGCCAGAATTCTTTCAAGATTCGAGGAAACCAGGACAAACAGGCTGATTGAAATCTGGTGGTTTTTGGGCAGACAGCTGGCAGAGTTACTCCAGTTTGTGTCCACTGTTCTCCATTAATGCCTCGTACTCCACGTTTACTGACACCGGTCAACATTATGTAAGGAACTGCGCAGGAATGCTTTGTTTTGCACATTTTGGGTGCCAGAAAGTAAATCGTATGATGGACTGGATGCAGTTGTTGATAACACTTTATTCTAACTGCACGTCTCCAGTGTTTATAACTGACCTTCCCTGGTAGGTTCAGCACAATCTTAGTTCTTTTGTGCAGGGGTTCATGTAGCTGCCTGACGGGCA